>NC_042630.1:17912954-19112954 GCF_901001135.1 Rhinatrema bivittatum
AAAGAAGAATCCCTCAAATCCACGGCAGCACCAGAGCTCCATTTCCTTCCACCGTGTTCTGTTCAGCGGCTGTAAGGCAATGATGCCTCTGTGTTCTCTTTGGTAGGTATACCCCCATCTTCCGTGAATGAGACATCACTGCCTCTGACACTCCTATTTCCCAGGATCTAACTTTCTCCGCCTGAGAAAATCGCCTGAATGTTCTTCACTCCAGAGATGTGAGATGCTGCCAGCCGTTCCAAGTGCTGCTTACCCAAAGAATCAACTCCTAGGCCTCGAGTCCCTGCCTGATTCTTGGTTTTCTTGACGGTTGATGTAGGCTACCACTGTCACATTGTCTGATAGGATCTGTACTGGATGGCCGCGAAACTTTGGTAGACATATAAGCAATGCTAAATGCATGCTCATCTCTAACTGACTGATAGACCATGAGGCCCTCTGGTTTCGAGCATTGGCCCTGCACCGACTGATTGCCACACACCTCCATCCGGAGAGGCTTGCATCGGTAGTGACTATTACCCAATTTGGAACCTCCAATTCTGCACCATGCACGAGACTTAGTGCACGTAAGCCACATGAAAGACTGTCCTTGGCTTCCGCCTCCAATGGAAGAGAAAGATGAAACTCTTCCAATAATGGATTCCAGCGGGAGAAAAGAGCCCATGTAGAGGCCGCCTATGGCGTGAAAGCCCAATGCATTAAATTCCAATGTCGATGCCATGGAACCTGGTACCTGTAAATGGTCCCAGACCCTAGGCACCAAAAGTTCTATCAGAAGCCTAATCTGACTCTGCAGTTTCAGAAATCTCTCTCCGTGAGAAATACTCTCTCTGCCAGTGTGTTTGATTGAGCTCCTGGATACTCCAGAGTTTGAAAGATGATTAAATGGCTCGTTGCTAGGTTTGCCACCCATCATAGAGACTTCAAGCACATTGGTATCTTTTGTGCTGATTGTCGACAGAGGTCCTTTGATTTGCATGAATGAGCCGGAAGCCGGTCATCCAGACATGGATGTGTAGCAACACACACTCCTTTTGCAATGCGGCCACCCCCACCACCACCATCACCTTGGTGAAGGTATGTGCAACTGTCCCCAGCTGAAGGGAAGGGCTCAAAACCGAAAATGTTCCCTTAGGACTATGAACCTCAGTAATCTTGGTGCTCCAGCCTGATGGCTATGTGCAAATATGCCTCTGTCAAGGTGAGAGATGACAGACCTCAGAGTTGGACTTCAGAGTTTCCATGCGGAAACGGGGAACCACGGAGCCCAGCAAGACTGTCCCCCGAAAAACGCCACCCCGATAGCGAAAATGCTGCCCGTAGAGCCCAGGACTTACCTCCCTACTGCAGCTGCTTCCTGCTGAAAGTTTTTTTAAACTTTACAAAAATAACAGGGCCTCTGCTCTCCTAAGGCCGAGGGGAGCTGTCCAGCTTCAGCTTAGCCTGAAAGCTAGGAGAGAGCCCTTAAAAACAAAATGCAGCTGCCCCGAGCTGAAAAGCAACCTAGGCGGCCTCATGAAGGGAGGGTTCTGGACCACCAGATTTGCACCTCACGGATGGGAGCCGGAGCGAGCGTACAAAAAGGTCTCTGACCTCCAGCTTGTCCACCTCAACCAAACAGGGAGGGGTTTCACCAGGGAACCCGATCCCTGAGAGAAATGCTCCTGAGAAAAGAAACTGAAAACGAAAAAGGAAAAAGACCGAAAAATCACCAGAAACTGCAGGTGAATGGAAGAAAAAGATGAGGAGGAGTCTGAGGCCCCCTCGGAGCTCTCCTCCACTGCCCCAACATTTCCAGCCACAGTGCCACCCCCCTCGGGGGCAGAGGGCTTCGGTGAAAGAGGGAAGGGATTCCCCAACCCCCATCGCTGCATGCGTCACTGCGCGAAACGTGGACAAAATGGCTTCCGTTCCCGCGCTAAGCAGGAACAGATCAATGGCAACAGGCCGCGAATGTTCGGGCCTCGCAGGCACTCTGTGCAGTCCTGAAACACCGCTCTCAACCGTCAAAGACGTGCCTTCCCCCCTGGGGAGGCAAGCGGAGCAGAGCCCATCGCACGAAACGCGGGCATCCCTGCGGGCTAGAAGATAGGCAGGCCTGATCACGCGGCAACGGAGCACGAAGAAAGGCACGATTGACAGCCGAAAGAGAGCTGTTGCGGCAGGCGAAACCAGTGCCAAGGGAGAAGGCACGCCGCAAAACAAAAAAGAATGCTCTGCTCCGGGTTTTGTTTTTTTTAAACCTAGTCAGCAGCTGTCTACCGAATGAGGAGAGTGAGCCAGGCTCCCCGGTATCACCTCAGTGGCTTAGGGGAGCTACAGCAGGATCCTCGACCCCGGCTCCACTAACCTCAATACCTGCCAACCCCTTGGGAGGCTTCACACTAAAAACTAACTTTAAACCCCCTTTTTTTTTTTTTTTTTTTTTTTTTTTAACTAGACCAGGTAAAAATAGCTCCCTAAAGCCTATCTACCTCTCTATGTTAATTTTTTTTAATTAATTAATTAATTATTTATTTTTAATTTGGCCTAACTCCAGACTGCAGGATTTTGCACCTCCACCATATGCTGGAGACAGAGAATACTGACAGTCTGTGGGTGGCTCCTCAGAGTATAGGTCAAAGTCAGTCAAATCTTCTGTCTCCATCTGCTGGTGGGGAGGCAAAACCCATAAGTCTGGACTGACCTGGGTACGTACAGGGAAACTGCCTTACCATTCTGAAAATTTTCCCAGGTCCCTGCCTTCATTGCTGGGATTCCCTCCTCCCCCCACAACACCTGAAGTATAGGCACTGAGTCTAGCTCAACTGAGGGAGTCTCAGCTATCACCTCAGGAGTTCCCAGGCCTGATCCTGACAGGCCTACGTCCACAGAATTATATGTATATCCACCATCTGCTGGAGACAGAGAATACTGGCAGGCTGATATCAGTACAGAAGTATATGAAGCAAGTTGGTTAATCTGTCTCCATAAGTAGTAACTGGACTAACAATGAAAAGGAACCTAATTTCTCCATATTTGTAAGTAACCCACTGTGAACAATGGAGCATGTGGTTAATACATTTTAATAAAGACCCACTGACATCACAATGGTGTACCACCAATGTCATAAGTCACTCAACTGCCTTCATCCGCATTTCTTTCGTGGCAGACTATTGTCTGCCCTGCCATACAAGTACTGTTAGTATCAGGCCAACCCAGCCATACCTTCTCTTCTGCCAGCTGCAGCAGTTGCCTCCTGGCCTTCTCTACCTCTTCTGCAGGGCCCCTGATGGTGACCTTGTCGCTGCCTGAGCCCTCAGAGGGGAAGTGGATGTGCACCCCACCACACTCCTCCATGACGGAGCGCACCAAGCGTCCTTTGGCTCCAATCAACGAATTGTGTAGCTTGGCTGGGATACAAACTTCTGCTTCTCTGATGTTTGCCTGAATTTAAAAAAAAAAAAAAAAGTAATTTTTTGCTTCTGTATCTTGCATCTCATAGTCACAGCCGCTTAATGACTGTATTAATTTAATTAGGAAAATGTCTGCACAGCAAAGGCTAAGAAAATGTATTTGCAAGCTTTTCCAGTCAGAGACTTCCATCCAGTCCCAGAGGTGACAGGCTCAGTGTTTCTGTGCTCATCCCCTAAGCCCTCTGGTCCTAGGACATGCACTGCATCCCTGTGTCAAGACCTTAAGGTGGAAGGCAGTATCATTTTTCCAGCACGTACCAGTTCGCGCTGAATGGCGAGAATGCGATCACGGGCTGCCTCACAATTGCTCTTCTTGCCAGTGATGACAATCACCTCAGAGTTGCTGTTTTCAGTGGGGAGGTCGATCTTGGTGTTGGTTTCCTCACGAATCTGGTGAGACAAAGGCAGCGAGGGGCAGGTGGTACCGCCCGTAAGAGAGACGAGTCACCTCTGAGGAAAGTGGGAGTGCTTAAGATCCTCAGACCGGGATGGGTAAGGTAAGAAATAACCCAGACTCACTTTCTTAATGTTTGCGCCGCCTTTCCCGATGATGTTTTTATGGAACTGCTTGAAGATCGGCACAGGAATGGAGAAGCTGTTCTCAATCTGGAATGATAAACCAACCCCCACCCCCCAACATTTTATTAACTTGCATTGAAAAAATTCTATTTCTAATATGCATGAAGACTTGAATAATCACACATTCACCACAGGGGTGGCCATCATCCCTCCCACAAAGGACACATGCTCTCTCTGCCATGCATTGCTTACCAGCTCCATGATGACTTTCTGCAGGAACTTGGCACATTTCTCCACCTCATTCTTTGGGCCCCGTAACTGCACGATGTCGCTTTTCTGCGAAGGGTCTGGGAAATTGATGAGGACCTATTGGAAGTGATCAGCACGTGAGGCAGCTGGATCTGGCCCAACATCCTCTCCCACCATTTAAATCCAGACTATGGGATGCGAGGGTCCATTGGTCATACTGAAATATTATGCGCGCAATACACCGAAGCCTCAGTTTCCAGGGTATCCTTGTAGTATAACAAGTTATGCTTTTCCTCTCGGGGTTTGTAAGACTGCTGAAAAACTTACAGTCCATCATTACTTGGCCTCAGACCATTTTCACCCACATTACTGCACAGGGAAAGTGGAGGCTGAAGTTTCATCAGTATCCTCCCCATTTGCAACAATCAGGCAGCTACTGACAAGACTTCTCAAGAGGATGTCGCTGAGCAGACACAGCCTAGGCTTCTGTAGCCATTTTCTTTGGGCAGTAAAGCAGACTGTGTTACAAAGTCCTGTTCAAGCAGCAAAGTGAGAGTACATGGGAAGAAAATCTCAAGAGCTGCCAAGGCCCATCACACAAAGCTGATCTTGCCTCTACAGGCACGAGAATACTGAGAGTATGTATTCATGTCTCAGTACTTTATTTTTATTTGGATTGCGCTCACCCTTTTCATTGGTAGCTCATAGTGAGGTACATTCAGGTCCACAGGTATTTTATGTCCCCAGAGGGCTTACAATCTAATTTCTCACTAATGCCCTGGCACAGCCTAAGGCAGACAGCCCCAGCCCTCCTGCCTCACCTCAGGAAATTTGTCACGAATCTCTTTGATTCTCTCTCCTTTCTGCCCAATAATGGTTCGGTGGAAGCGTTGCTCAATTATCAAATCCTTGGTACGTTCATTTTCCTAGGGAAGAAATATCCTTAAAAGGTGAGTAGGGATGATGAAAAGGAGAGGAGAAAGATAGGTGAACAGAAGTTGGTAGTAGGTGGGGTACACATTTTAAGTTTTATATCAAGTTTTCTATGTCAAAATAAAAATGTTCATGTACACAAATATGGAATTATCATCAAACAGGGGGAAAATGGAGACTGAGGAAAGAAGAGATTCACCATCCTGGCTGCCATCTCCAGCAGTTCCTTGCGGGCCAGCTGCACCCCCTGGGGGTCCCCCTCAATGCGGATAAGATTGCTTTTCTCATTGTCTGGAGGGATCCGCACCGACACTTTATACTGCTCCTTAATACGATTAACTGTAGGACAAGAGCACAATGGTGAAGGCCCAGGGATGATACCTAGCTGCTGCCTATTTGTAGCTCCTGCTCAGGCCTCGCATCCTGTGCACTCTATCATCCAGTGACAAGCAGCCAAGTCAGTCCTATTCCAGGGCCAACATCAACGGGCTGCCACATGGAATTTGCAGAGCCCCACAGTGAATGTGCTAATATTCTTCCACTTCCACTGTGAACTGCAGGATCCCTGTTTTACACTCAGGTCATGGAGCAAGCACACCAAAGCAGTATGTCAGGAAACTTACTGTTTGCACCATTCTTGCCAATCAGGTGTCGGTGGAATCTCTGATCAATCATCACTTCGGTGTAGTCCATGCGGCCAAGCTGTGAAGAAGGCATGAGAACAAATTGGCTGTCAAATAATGGGGAAGGACTATCAAGTGCATACAGAGAGGAGTTTCTACTATCCTTAGGCTCTGAGCACATACAGAATTGCAAACATGTATGTGCTCCCTGCAAGGCCGTTCTAGCATCATGTGGTCCTGATCACATATAGAATACCACATTGCCATGGGACAAATGGCTCCTTTATATACACGCTGCTCCCTCTACCCATGGAGGAGAGACCCTTCCATGCTCAGATGAGTCGATGTCACAATACATTTGACATCAGTGACAGAATAGAATTTTAATTTTTTTTTTTTTTTTTTTAAAGGATAGCTAATGCATTAACAGTCCAGTCAAAGAGCTGAGATGTGAATGAACCTTCTAGCTTGGGAGGGACCAACAGGGGCAGAAGTGGAAACTTTATAAACATCTTACCTTGATTGGCTGGGAGCGTCTCTGGATGACATACATGTAGCTAGGCCGAACTAGGGAGGGGCCAACGGAAACTGGAGGTGTCCTGGGTAGCAGCTTCAGTGCATTTCAGAATTACCTCCCTTTATCAGTGTCTGAGGCAGTATGGGAGGTGGGGGAAACCCTCTGATAATGCACGCCTGTGATGTCACCCAAAGCCCCATGTCAAGGCGTGAGGTCAGCTGCTGAGGGCAGGCCTCACACAAACCTTTCCAGTGCTTTACACTTTCCAGACTTCATCGTCTCTTTAGCAGAAGGCTCTCAGACACTGGCCATTTCATAAATATGCACTATAAAGATTGAAATGCTTCTCCTCTACCTTCTAAATAGGGAAAGTAGCATTGGAATTTTTTTTAAACTCTAAAAGACAGCTTTATAATTTTAGCTAGGCAGTGCTAGCTTCAGCCAGTTCATTGGTTTACAGGCAAGAGGGCCCTGCCCTAACAAACCAGCAGCGATTACAGCAGAGCCATAGCACTCACCAGGTCCCTGATGATCTCCTGGATCTGCGTCTGTGCCACCTCCACCTCTTCCGTTGGACCTTCCAGAGTGATGCGCTCATCTCCATCTGTGAACTCGATGTGAACCTGTGGAGTCAGGCAAGATGCAGCAGATCAGAAGCCATGGAGAAGAGGAATCTATCCTGAAGACTTTTTGACAACTGTACAGCATGTAAAGTAACATCTGCCCTTGAATTGCAATGAACTGAAGCCAAGCATCAAAAGCCCAAGAGATTTTATCTCCTCCCGAGCAACCTGCCAATATCTATCCACAAGTTTGCACTGCAGCTGCTTCTTACTCTTCCAGCATACCATTTGGTTCCTGCCACTGACCTGACAGTGCCAGCAGGGCGAGCTCCTCAGCACTTCGTTTCTTACCTTGGGCAGCTGCTGGGTAATCCGTCCGATGTTCTGCCCTTTCTTCCCGATGATGAAACGATGTAGCCAGGCTGGAGCCGTTACTTCAGCTACCATCACACTCTTCGCCTGAAGGGAGGAATGATTGCAGGAAGATTCATAACTTAAGAGCCCCTTTCCCTTTTCATAACCTAGTCATGTTTCAGCATCCTCATTCTACCCCTCCCTTCTCCCTCATGAAAACAGGCAAACTGGGCAACGCACACCTTATTGACCCCCTCACCTTTGCATAGACCTGAGTCAGAGCTGGGCCCAGTCTGTCAGGTTCCCCCCGCAGAATGATGGTCTCAGAGCCACTGTCCAGGGGAGGCATCTCCACAGAAACCCCCGTGGTGTCTAAGATCTCCTGTAGCGTATTTCCCTTTGGCCCAATAATATATTTGTGCTGGGACTTCTTCACCTCCACCGAGATGGTCGTGGTCTTGCGTTTCTGGGGGGACAAGAGAAAGAGAAACCATTCTCTATGAAGTGACATTAAGACTTACCTGATAATTTCCTTTCCTTCTACACCAATCAAGTACAAATGGGTTTAGTCCCCTTATCCAGCAGTTGGAGCAGGTTTATTTTGGTTTTTTTGACATCATATATATGTATGTCATGTTTAGAACCGAAATAGCCGATTTACTACTGTCAAAGCTAAAAAAAACTATCAATAGTTACTTAAAAACAATATCTTGTATATAATATCTAATTTCAACAGGAAACTTCATTTTGCTTTACAAGAAACGCTATCAATAAAAACCAGCTTAAAACTTTTGTGAATTTTTTTTAACTTATATTTATTAAAGAAAATAAACTCAATCATAAAGGTTGCACAGTTTATTCTTCCCGGGTGGGCTTCTTGCAGGCAAGACTGCAGGGTTTTCACCACCTCCATCTGCTGGAGACAGAGGAATACTGAAGGGATGCAGGTGGCACAACAGGTTAAGAGAGGGTGCCCTTCAAGTTTTTCTCTGTCTCCCTCTGCTGGAAGGGAGGCATAACCCACAGTCTGCCCATTCCCCCCAAAACATGTCAATTCCCAGTGACCTGAGCCTGGCTCCCAAGCTTTACAACATCCCACTCCCTCTAATTTTTCTTTTTTTTTTTTTACCCTGTGGCCCCTGGCCTGACCTTATCTTCGTAAATTTTGCGGATGCGCAGCAGGGCTTGCGCAACAGGCTCCTTCTCTCCCGTAATGATGATCTCATCCTTGCTGACACTGGGCGGGGGATGTTAATGCGAGCCCCACTCTCCTGCATAATCTCCTGCACCACCTTGTTGAAGGCTCCAGCGATGAAAGGGTGGAAGGCTTTCTCCAAGCTGACCCGCTCCACAGCACGCTTATCCTGTGGGAATTGATTGGGTAGGACAGAGAGCTTGCATTAAACCTCTACTGTCAGAACACTCCTGAGAGAGAATCATCTCCCCCAAAGATGCTCTAGTTACCTGCTCTGCAGAGATAAGTAGGATCTCGTGCCGGGCCTTTTCGATGCCTTCCTTAGTGCCAGTAATCTTGATCTGATTGCTCGGGTCCTCAGGGCGGGGGATATTGATCTTGGTGGCAGTTTTCAATTCCAGCTCTTGTAATTTCTCTCCGTTTTTGCCAATCACAAAGCGATGGTGCTCCTTGGGGATGGTGACAGTAGCTGAAGCCTTTGGGGGAAGGTTGAAGGAAAAGGGGCAGACACAACCCAATCATTGACCACTTTTACTTCACTAATGTGCAATGCCAATTTCACCCCCTCCCCACCTACAGGAATGAACATAGTTCTTCCTTGAGCATACATCGGAAAAGGATAGGAAAATTGGTTCTTACCTGCTAATTTTTGTTCCTGAAGTACCATGGATCTGTCCAGATGAGTGAGTTTATGCATCCCTACCAGCAGATGGAGGCAGAGAACAAAACTTTGAGGCACTGCTGCATAACAGAGTGCCACCTGCAGTCCCTCAGTATTGACCTGTACCCAAGCCAAGATGTCTACCTTAACAAAACCCCAATAAACCTTGGACGAAAAGAGACAAAGTTGGAGTCCTCTGCAATCTAGGCCCCCTTGATTTAACACCAACATATACCAAACCATGTATAGTTTTTATTACTCTGATTATATCAAATGCCAGCTCAATCAGCTTATCCATATCCAGAAGCAAGGAAGTCTTTTGACAGATGGGAACGGTATCTGGACATCTGTGGTACTTCAGGAAGGAAAATTAGCAGGTAAGAACCAAATTTTCCTTTCCTGTTCATATCCCAGAGCAGTCCAGACAAGTGGGATGTATCCAAGCCACTCTATTCTGGGCGGGAACCCGAAAGACCCGCGTGCAATACTATCCCCCCAAATGTCGCTTCCTCTGGAGCCTACACATCTAAGTGGTAATGTTTGGTAAACATGTGAAGAGAAGACCATATCGCCGCATGACGGATCTCCTGCAGAGAAAGCAACCAACACTCCACCCACGAGGTCGCCTGTGCCCTATTGGAATGCGCTCGCAACCCCTCTGGCACCAGCCAGCCCTAGCAGATGTAAGCCAAAGCTATCATCTCTTTTAACCAGCGAGCAAATACTGCCCTTGGAAGCCTTATTTCCCTTCCTTGCTCCTGAACAGGCCAAATAGATGGTCTAGTTTCCGAAAGGCATTAGTCACCTTGAGATATCGCAAAAGGATACGACGCACATCCGATCAGTGAAGTTCCCTAGCCATTGAAGAATCAGCTGTCAAGTTCAGAAAGGCCAGAAGCTCAACCACCTTATTAAGGAAGAAAGAGGTCACTACCTTCGGCAAAAAAGAAGGAACCATGCATAAAGAAACACCATCTTCCAAGAAACACCATCTTCCAAAAAACACAGGAAAGGGTCCCTACACGACAACGCCTGCAGCTCAGATATTCGCCTAGCCGAACAATGGCCACCAAGAAAACAGTCTTCAGGGTTAAATCTTTCAACATCACCATCCGAATTGGCTCAAAATGAGGGCCACACAGAACCATAAGAACCAAATTCAGATTCCATGACGGACAGATCTTCCGTACCGGAGGACGCAGATGCTTTGCCCCTTTTAGGAAACGAGTCACATCCGGATGAGACGCCAGCGGTCTTCCCTGAATCCTACTACGCAAGGAATCCGAAGCTGCTACCTGGACCCGAAAGGAATTATTTGCCAACCCCTTAGTCAACCTGCTCTGCAAGAAGGCCAAGATCTGCAGGATATCCACCTTTAAGGGCTGCACTCTGTTCAGCAAACACCAGGATTCAAAAACTCTCCACACCTGAACATAAGCTATTGACGTGGAAGATCTCCTTGCCTGAAGCAAAGCTGCAATCACCGGCTCCAAAAATCCCTTCAAACAGAGCCCCCCTCTCAAAAGCTAAGTCGCTAGACAGAAGTGATCTTCTCACTCGGAAAATACGGGTCCCTGTCGAAATAACCCTGAGAGATGAACCAAGCGAACGGGCCAGTCCACCGCTAGACACATAAGGTCCACAAAACACGGCCGACGCAGCCACTCGGGCGCCACCAGAATCACTCTGCCTGGATGATTTTTGATGTACTGTAGCACTCATCCTATGAGTGGCCAAAAAGGAAACACGTACAGTAAGGTATGTGTCAGCCACAGTTGAACGAAAGCATCTATGCTCTCCGATCCGACCTCCCATCTGTGACTGAAAAAGCGATCTGTTTTCGCATTTGCTGGAGTCACCATAATGTCTATCACTGGTTTGCCCCTCCTTGCTTGCAGCAAGGTGAAGGCTTCTGCCGACAACTCCCACTCCCCTGGTTCCAGGCACTGCCTGCTGAGTAAGTCTGCCTGCACATTGTCCACTCTGGCCACATGAGAAGCCGCTAGTCTCACCAGATGTTTCTCTGCTCACATGAACATCTCCTGTGCCTCCAGCGCCACTAGACGTCATTCCACCTTGACAACTGATGTTCGCTACCGTTGTCCCATTGTCCGAAAATACTTATTTATTTAGCACTTTTATATACCGACTTTCCAATAACAGAGTTACTGATCAATTCGGTTTACATTCTAAACAGAAACATTGACAAGTTAATGTCTTACAATGAACAGGTAGCAGGAACTTGGATGCAGATATATGGGGTTAATAACATAACTTAAATGCTACGGAGCCAAATGTTGGCTAAAGAAATAGGTGATAGGTATAAGGCTGGGTATTTGATTTTTAGACTGCCAAGGATTCATAGATGACCTGAGAGATCTTTGGGGGGTAATAGAGAGTACTTGCACCGACTTGTCCTGAACGAGCGGAAGAAATGCCAACAAGGCCTTGTGCACCGCCCTGATTTCCAATCGATTGATTGACCAAGCCACCTCCACCAACAACCACTGACCCTGGGCCGATTTTCCTTGGCAAATCGTTCCCCCATCCAGAGAGGCTGGCATCCGTGGTTACCAGTACCCAGATCCATTCCCTTTTCCAGACTGTGCCGCGACAGCCACCATGAAACACTGGACCTGGTACTCTCTGGCAATGGTAAAGGAAGCTGAAATTCCTCAGACAGGGGCTTTCAATGGGATAACAGAGCCCCCTGCAGAGGACACACGTGAGCAAAAGTCCATGGCACTAAATCCAGCGTAGAAGTCATGGACTCCAGGACCTGCAGGTAATCCCAGACCTTGGGCACTGACAGGCTCAGCAACCGAAGAACCTGACTCTGAAGCTTGAGGACTCTCTCCGAAGTCAGGAACACCTTCCCCAGCTGTGTATCAAAGCATGCACCCACATACTCCAAGATTGGGTCAGCTTCAGATGACTCCTCGCAAGCCAAATGCCCCCAGAAGCTGAAGTACACACTGGACCGAGTGACCGCACTCCACAGACTTTGCTCGTATCAGTTTATCATCAGGTACGGGCGGACCAGGTCACCCTCCTTCCTGAGTGCCGCTGCCTCTACCACCATCACCTTTGTGAATGTGTGCGGCGCTGTCGCAAACCCAAAGGGAACAGTTCAAAACTGGAAAGGTTCTCCCAGATCCATGAACCTCTGATGTTCAGGCCGAATGGGGATATGAAGATAGGCCTCTGACAAGTACAAGGACGCTAGAAATTACCCTTTTCGCACCTCCGCTATCACTATGTGCAGCATCTCCATTCGAAAACATGGCACCCGGAGGGCCGCATTTACCTTCTGCAGATCAAGAATGGGCCGAAAGGTCCCCTCTTTCTTTGTCACCAGGAAGTACATAGAATACCTGCCCTGCCCTCTCTCCTGAGGCGGCACTGGAACAGTGGTGCACAGAAGTTGTAAGCGCTGTAGCATGTCTTGCACCACCTTTCGCTTGCACCAAGAGACACAGCAGAGACTACAAAGGCATCCCTAAGCGGCCAAGAAAATTCTAAGCTGTAACCGTCTTATCACCTCCAGGACCCACCAGTTCAACGTGATTCTCGTCCACTCCTCATAAAAGAGAGAGCCTCCCTCAGATAGCTTCCAGAGAGGAGAGGACCAACACACCTTCATTGTCCAACCTTACTTCCGCTCTCCCTTAGGACCCACCGTCCCTCGGGAATCTGCGCTGTCTCCCGAACTCTGTTTCTGCGATGCTGGCGCAGGGGCTCAGACCGCCAGAAATCTCCTAGCCTCTCGAAAATGGGCTTGCAGCAGAAAGGACTTCTTAGGACCCTTCCTGTCCTCAGGTAATTTATTGCTTTTCGACTAACTACTTCACAAGCTGCTCCAAGTCCTCCCCAAAGAGGAGCTTCCCACTGAAGGGGAGGTTTGACGGCTGGGCTTTAGACCACACGTCCGCTGACCAAATTCACAGCCACAGGAGCCTTCACGCCACCACCGCCGAGACCATACTCCTGGCAGAAGTCCGAAACATGTCATACAGAGCATCAGCCACATAGGCTACCCAAGCCTCTAAACAGGCCGCCTGTGCTGCTTCAGTTGCTGTTCCTGAACGTTTGTCATGTGCCTTCTGCACCCAGGACAAACAGGCTCTCTAGATCAGACTTCTGCACACCACTGCCTGAAGAGTCAAAGCTGAGACTTCAAAGAGCCACTTTAGTAGGATCTTCAGCTTCCTATCCTGGACATCCTTGAGAGCTGCTGCTCCCATTACCGGGATGGTCATCTTTTTAGTAACCGGTGACATGGCTGCATCCACCTTGGGAATTCTCCACGACTCCAAGGTCTGTTCCGGCAAGGGATATAGCTTCCCTATAGCCCTAGCGACCTTCAGGTCCACCTCGGGAAGAATCCCTTTCCCAATCCACCAACTTCTTCACCTGCTTTGGCAATTGGAAAGTGGTAGGAGGTCCCCGCAATCCCTCCAGGAGTGGGTTCACCCCTTCCTGATCTCGAGCTCCTCCAGACCTAGGGGAATCAATGGACCCAGTTCCTCCCTCTGAACAGCCGAACCACTCGCTGGTCGTCATCTTCCAAGACCGGAACAGCATCTGGTTCCTAAGTGTCCGGATCCTGCAGGGGTCTCCCAAAGCATCCAATGGATCCGGGTCCTGCCCCGGATCTCCCAGGGCATCAACAGGGTCCTTGTCTGGTCCCACCAGACCCCCTTGAAGCTGCTCAGGATCATCCAGGCTATCCAACGAATCATCCTCCTCCGGGGCACGCCAGAGTCCCAGCATACGAAGGAACCCTCCTGAGTCCGTGGGCTCTCTAGCCTTTTTGGCCGTCCAGGACTTCCTAGGCAAGGGTCTCTTTGCCCCTAAGCTCCTTCCTGGCTAAATAAGCCTTATGAAGGAGAAAGCACAAACCCTGTGGAAAAAGCCTCCGGGTCTGAGGAGGAAGATTCCTGATTAGCTTATTCACGAGCCCCTCCCTGTCCCCTGAGCCCTGTGGGGAGAATCCCAGGGCTCAGAAACGGCAGCCTGCACGTCAACATGTGCTGCCAAAATGGCCGCCGGCTCCTCTGACCACCCCAGAGCCATCCCAGTCATCTGCACCTTCGTGCTGTTCCCCGAGGTTCCTGCAGAGGCCGAGGCCCCCCTCTGAGGCACACATAGAGGCGACTTTGCCTCAAATCGTAGCTGCATGGGAGCTGGCATGTCGGGGCGGGCGGGCCTGCACACATGGTCAGGCCTAAAAATAAACTGAATCGCACTCGCCGCTGTCCTGGTGCTGAAATTCAGAACTCACCCGACCCCCGATAAAGGCAGGCAATTCGGCCCTCTCCCTCTGGTCTGCCTCTCGGCAGGAAAAGAAATACTTACCCGCTCCTCAGCCTTGCACAGAGCCTCTGCTGCTGCTGACCTCCCTGCTTCAAGTCTTTTTTTAATTTGTTTTTTTATAATAATAAAAAAAAAAAACAAAAAAGACAGGCCACAACAAAAACAACAAAAAAAGAGGGGAAAGAACTACTCCCCTGCTTCTGGAGATAGGAGGCTGAGGAGACAGGCCCACCAAGGGAGAGAAGGGCCCAGAGGGGGAGAGGGAATCAGGACCCCTGGCTATCTACCCCCCACTGTCAAGAAGGGCCGAGTCCGGACAGAGATTACCAAACCCCCCCCCCCCCCCCCCTACATCTGCTGGAGACAGAGAAATACTGAGGGACTGCAGGTGGCCACTCGGTTATGCAGCAGTGCCTCAGTTTTGTTCTCTGCCTCCATCTGCTGGTAGGGATGCATAAACACACTTGTCTGGACCGATCCGGGGTATGAACAGGAACACTGCCTTCTTTAATATTTGCTTAACGAAAAGCACACATATCCTACCAAATATGTTACTGCTACTCTGCAGTATGTGTGTCAAAAAATAGCAATACCTGGTAAACTGAAGGAGGTCTGCTGAGCTGGGAGTTCCAGAAAAAAAATGCACCCAAGCAACAGATCAACCCATTCATCATTTACTACATGCCAATGATGTAAGGGACCCACCTGGGTCTGAAGCCGAGCGACAATTTCCTTCCGAGCTTTCATGACGGAGTCCAGTTTACCAGTCACCATGATTGAGAGCCCCTGGTCCTTGGCCAGGGAGAGCTCGATGTGAGCCCCTGTCCTCTGCATGATGTCCAGACAAACCTTTGCCTCCTCTCCCTCTCCAAACTGGCTGTTGTCCTTGTACCGACGCTCTTCCAGAGGGACGTGAAACACCTGGCCCAGGTACAAGAAAAAAAATAGTGATTAACCCTACATGAGACAACCTTGGCCTAGCAACCCACCATTCATCTAAGGTAGAGATTGGAGAGGCTTGGGGAGTCGTGAAGGTACTAGCAAAAGGTAAACATCTCACTTGAGAGCTAAAGACTGCCTTCCTGCTAGAATATTGCAGATTCTACTTTTTTTCATCTTCAGTCCTCTCTGCAGAGGATTCCACACTATGCCCACCCCAGGCTTCACCACTCGTTCCTCTCTAGTCCCCACCACTGAGGATCTTCTGGGACTGTCCCAGACCTTTTTGAATTTAGATATAGATTTCCTTCCATCGCTTCCCCTGAGAAGCTATCCAAATGTTCCCATAATGCTTAGTAAAGAAACATTTAAACTGTTATTCCCAAGTCACCCCCTTCCATCCTCATTCCATGATGCTTTGCTCTGGAACTTCCTGTGTTTCCTAAGAAAAGACTACTTGCCTTCAAGGAAAGAAGCTTTTTTAATAGGTTTTACTGCTCTTCCTTTCCAAGGCCTTGTTCCTTACTCCTCCTCACATCTAGAATACTCCCAAGGAGACAGCTCACATTACAGTGAAGATGGTGAAATTACTTCTTACCTGATATTTTCCTTTCTTCAAAGTAGAGCAAGCCAGTCCACACCACTGGGTTGTGCACCAACCAGCAGGTGGAGACTGAGATAATGACTCGCTGATGTCCCTCTCATATAGCTCATCATAGACATTAGCCCGGCAGTATTTTTCTTTAAAAGCCAAATGTGGATACTAAACCACCTAAACATTATTACATCCTCCAATAATCATTCAAAATAGAACATTCTTCCATTATATAATTTTATTTTTTTTTTAAACATAATGGAACATTGCACTCAGCTCCGTCAACAGTCACATAGGAAAACTGTACAACGAATATCGCAAAACAAAACTTACCAAGTACAGTGCCATTCAATGCGCATGTGAGATCCTTGCCATACAATATGTTTCTTAAAGATCTTACACAATAGAAGATTGTCGACTGCCTCAAGGAAGCCCAGGGCGGATGGTGGACTGGCTTGCCCTACTTTGAGGAAAGAAATTATCAGGTAAGAAGTAATTTCACTTTCCTCTTCATCCAAGCAAGCCAGTCCACACCAGTGGGATGAACCAAAGCTACTCCCCAGAAGAGTGGGAGGCTGCCTGAGGCCCAAGCAGCACTGCAAAAGGACGAATCCTCCCATGCAGCCAGATCTAACTGATAGCATCTCGCAAACGTATGCAAGGAAGACCACGTCACCGCTCCACAAATTTTCGCTGGAAAAAGCAAATGCAATTCCACCCAGGAAACCACGTGCCCAGGTCGAACATGCTCTTATATGCTTCGGAAGAAGTTTTCGGCATTCACATATGCTGCTGTCACCACCTCATTAATCCACCAAGCCACCGTAGCATGAGAGGTCACCTCCTTCACTCCACGGTGAAGGAGAAAGAGCTGATACATCTTATGAAAGACATTGGTAACCTCCAGATAACACAATAAACGCCACCGCACATCCAAAGGCCGCAATTTCCTGAATTTCTGCCAATCGAAATCCCTATTCAAGGATAGTAGAAAAACCAACCGATTCAAATGGAAATCTGAAACCACCTTCGGAAGAAAGGCAGGTATCACCCTATCTGGCGTGATACCCAAAAAGGATTCTCTACATGACAAGGCTTGCAATTCCGAAATCCGCCTTGCTGAACAAATAGCGACCAGAAACTCCGTCTTCAGGGTCAACACCCACAAGGAAATACCCTGCAGAGACGAAAAGTCAGACCTGCAAAAAGAGAACCAGATTCAGATCCCACAAAAGAACTGGGAAACGCAAACTGGGGGGGGGGGGGGGGGTCCTTCACAGCCCTCAGAAATCTAGACAGGACTGGATGTGAAGAAATAGGCCTTCCCTGAATGTGTCCCCGATAAAACGCTATGGCAGCCACTTGCACCTTGAGTGTGTTTAAGGCCAAATCTTTACTAAGACGTTCCTGCAAAAAGCAGAGTTGCTTACCTGTAACAGATGTTCTCCCAGGACAGCAGGATGTAGTCCTCACACATGGGTGAGGTCACTGGACTGAGCCCTATCACGGAAAACCTGTCAAAGCTTCTAGAACTTTTGACTGGCATACTGAGCATGCCCAGCATGCCATAACTTTATTTATTTATTTATTTATAGAGTTTTATGTACCATCGTTCGGTATTGCCATCACAACGGTTTACAATTTTTATCATTTGGTTAACATGGTTAGTGCAATTTCATAGGTAAAGTGTAGCCACAGGGGTCTCCCTTCAGTCTAGTTTGTAGCAAAAGGTGCGAGTGAAAAAAATAAAATAATAAAAGATTCGGACCCAACTTTGCGGGGGTGGCGGGTGAGTTTCGTGAAGACTACATCCTGCTGTCCTGGGAGAACACCTGCTACAGGTAAGCAACTCTGCTTTCTCCCAGGACAAGCAGGATGGTAGTCCTCACATGTGGGTGATTAGCAAGCTACAGGCTGACTCATATTTGTTTGGACCAACAACATACAACTTGTGCAATAGGCACAACAACTGGTGTACTGTTGGGAAAAATGAGGCAGCCTGAATATTACAGCAGATTGGATGTGGAAGGAGTTGGGATTATACTGGAAATAAGTTCTTCAAGACGGATTGGCCAAAGGCAGAGTCTTGATGTCCTTCCTTGTCCAGGCAGTAATGTGCTGCAAATGTGTGAAGAGAGCTCCATGTTGCAGCTTTGCAGATCTCAGCAATCAGTACTGAACGATAGGGTGCTACTGAGGTTGCCATGGCTCTTACTGAGTGCGCCTTCACTCGTCCCTGGAGAGGAAGGCCTGCTTTTTCATAGCAGAATTCGATAGTCTGCTAGCCAGTTGGAGAGAGTTTGTTTGCCCACTGCAACTCCTGGCTTGTTTTTTTTCAAAAGAAACAAAGAGTTGGGTGGATTTCCTATGGAATGCAGTGTGGACTAGGTAAAATGCAAGTGCACATTTACAGTCCAAGGTGTTTAAAACCCTTTCGCCTTGGGAAAAATGTGTCAAGACTATAGACTGATTCAAGTGGAAGTCAGTAACCACCTTGGGAAGGAATTTAGGGCGAGTACAGAGGACCACTCAGTCATGTAGGAACATGGTATAGTGTATGTGACAAGTGCTTGTAACTCACTAACCCTTCGAGTGGATGTAATGGCTACTAGGAAGAGAACTTTCCATGTAAGAAATTTAACATCGCAGGAGTGCAAAGGCTCAAACGGGGAGCGCATGAGAATTGAAAGTACTACGTTTAGGTCCCATTCAGTGACTGGTGGCCGTAGAGGGGGCTTAAGTTATAGTAGGCCCCTCATAAACCTACTTACAAGGGGTTGCGCTGTTACTGAGGCATCCCCAACTCCTTTGTGGTACGTTGAGATGGCACTCAAGTGTATCCTCACCGATGAAGTCTGGAGACCAGAGTCTGAAAAGTGCCAGAGATAGTCTAATAGAGATGGCATGGGACACAAGAGGATTACCAGGCACTGTTTGCTGCACCTCCTTTTTTCTCTGACTATCCTGCTCCACTGCCCTCTTTCACTTGGAGTGAAACCACTGCCATACAGAAACGGTCCACGAGAGCAGAACTACACGCTGCTACTCTCACTGAATATTGCCAAGTCCGCCAGATTCCTCGAGGACTTATAGTTAATAAGGAACCTCGTTTACATTCTGATAATGTGGAATTCGTTGTTAAATGGAATCAAATTTTGAATAAGTGTTCATTTGACCTTATGATTTTAATTGTTGAAACAACAAAGCAGGTAGCCTGTTCCTTGCAAGAAGAAGTTAATGTGAATATCGATCAGTTAAAATCATCCTTGCCAATTGACTCTTTTTCAACACAGTTAAAAGACTTCAAACAAGAGTCTTGAAAAATTTAGGTCTGACCTGAAGACCACCAAATTCAAGAAATTCCAAAGAGACGCCTCCGATTATTCTCGTGGTTTTGTATACCCATGGATGTCAACCACTTCTCGGTTTCCAAAAAGGAAATTCATGTTCGCAGAATGTTCTTCGGATGAATCCACAGGGGATGAAAAGAAAATTAGTTCTTACCTGTTAATTTTCGTTCCTGTAATACCACGGATCAGTCCAGACTGTGGGTTGAGCCTCCTTTCCAGCAGGTGGAGACAGACTAAAACTGAAAGGATATCCTATATGAGGACAGAGCCTATCCTGTAACCCTTCAGTATAACCATTGTCAAAGCAGAAAATAACAAAACCAGAATAGATCAAGCAAGTAACCATAAAGCTCAATGGAGCAACTGTAGAACAATGTAAGAAACATGGTATGACTAACAGCTCTTGCATATACTTGGTATTTAAACGACCAAGGCTTCCGGTGTAATTGCTCAATATTCTTGCACAAAAATAAAGTATTAGAATCTGCGAATCTGCAAGAAACAAGCTTTGAGAGGACAGAAAGAAAGACATACAGGGAAGGGCGTCTGGACTGATCCGTGGTACTACAGGAACGAAAATTAACAGGTAAGAACTAATTTGCCTTTCCCTGTACATACCCGAATCAGTCCAGACTGTGGGATGTACAAAGCTTCCCTAAACCGGGTGGGACCGAGACAGTCCTGCTCGAAGCACTTGCCGCCCAAAGGAACCAATAACCAGAGCTTGCACATCCAGACGATAGTGTAGAGCAAAAGTATGCAAGGACGACCAAGTGGCGGCCCTGCAAATCTTCTGCAGAGAGTCCGATTGCCTCTCCGCCCAGGAAGTAGCCTGCGAACGTAGCGAATGAGCCTTTAGGCCCTTGGGAACCGCCCGACCTTGGCAAAGATAAGACTAGGAGATCGCTTCTTTCAACCACCGTGCAATAGTGGTCTTAGAAGCCGGCTTACCCCAATTGGGCCCACTCCAGAGGACAAAGAGATGGTCCGAGATCCGAAAATCATTGGTGACCTGGAGATAGCGAAGTAGGACTCGTTTGGCATCCAGCTTACAGAGATCGCCCCCAGTCATACCCGCAATCTCCTCTGGGGAAAACGCAGGGAGTTCTCCCGACTGGTTGACATGGAAGTTGGAAACAACCTTTGGCAAGAAGGAAGGGACTGTCTTGAGGGATACCCCTGAATCGGAAAAGGCAAAAAGGGTCCCAACAGGACCACGCTTGGATCTCGGAGATCTGTCAAGTGGAGAAGATAGAGACCAGAAAGACAGTCTTTAGCGTAAGATCTTTTAACGTAGCGCGACGGAGAGGTTTGAATGGAGCAGCACAGAGGGCCCGAAGAACCAGGTTAAGACTCCACGACGGGCAAGTGGTGCAAGAAGGCGGCAATAGGAGTTTGATGCCCTTCAAGAATCAAATCACGTCCAGGTGACCCGCTAAGGGATGGCCTTCTACCCTACCCAGGAGGGAGCCAAGAGCGGAGACTTGCACGCGCAGAGAACTGAAGGAAAGGCTCTTGGAAAGACCCTTCTGAAGGAAAGAAAGGACCAACGAGACCGGGGCGGAGCACGCTGGGACACCCGACTCCGCACAAACAGATTCAAAAACCTTCCAGATACGCACGTAAGCCAGAGAAGTAGACTGTTTCCGGGCCTGCAGCAAGGTGGAGATAACCTCCTCCTTATAGCCCTTACGCCTCAGGCGTCGCCGTTCAAAAGCCAGGCCACTAGACAGAAACGATCGGCCTGGTCAAAAAATACGGGCCCCTGCCGAAGAAGCCGAGGAAGGTGGCCTAGCCGCAGAGGTCCGTCCATCGCTAGGTTGACGAGATCCGTGAACCACAGCCTGCGGCCACTCGGGTGCTACCAGAACCACGGGTCCCCGGTGGAGCTCTATTCTTCTGAGAAATTTTCCCATCAGGGGCCACAGGGGGAACACGTACAGAAGGATGTCCGCCGGCCAAGGGAAAGCCAGAGCGTCCACGCCCTCAGAGCCATGCTCCCTCCAGCGGCTGAAGAACCGATTTCCCTTGGCATTGCGCAAGGTTGCCATGAGGACCAGGTGGGAGGGCGGACCCCACCTGCCGACAATCAGATCCATGGCCGCATCCAAGAGCTCCCACTCCCCCGGATCGAGCAGAGGAAATCGGCCTAAACATTTTCCTTGCCCGCGATATGGGAGGCCGCCAGGCACTGCAGATGTCGTTCCGCCCATGTGAAGAGACGGCTGGCTTCTAGGGCCACCAGGGGACTGTGGGTTCCCCCTTGGCGACTGATGTAAGCCACGGTGGTGGAGTTGTCGGATAGTACCCTGACCGCTTTGCCTCGGATCCAGAGAGAAATTCCTGAAGAGCCAAGTGTACCGCCCGAGTCTCCAACCGATTGATGTGCCAGCGAGACTGAATTGGCAACCAGATCCCCTGGGTGGATTGGCAGAGACAGACTGCACCCCAGCCCGAAAGACTGGTGTCCGTGGTTACTATCGTCCACTGTGGAGCTTGGAGAGGCATTCCCTGGAGCAGATGAGGAAACGAAAGCCACCACTGCAAGTCGGCGACTGTAGTTGTGAAACTGTTCCGACACCGGCTGCCAGCAGGATAGCAAAGCTTTCTGTAATGGTCGCATATGAGTGAAAGCCCAGGGAACTAGGTCGATGGTGGAAGCCATGGATCCCAAGACCTGCAGGTAGTCCCAGGCCGTTGGGAGAGGCAGCGAAATCAGATTCTGAATCTGGTCGATCAGCTTGAGAGCCCGCGCACGAGGCAAGAAGACCTTGCCCACTCGGGTGTCGAAGTGGGCTCCCAGGAACTCTAACTCCTGGGAGGGCAGAAGGTTGCTCTTGGAGAAATTCACTATCCAACCGAGAGACGAGAGGAGGGCTAACACGCGAGCCACCGCTTGTCGGCAAAGAGCCGCCAACTTGGCTCTGACGAGCCAGTCGTCCAGGTAGGGGAGAACAAGAATGCCTTCCCAGCGAAGGGCTGCTGCCACCACCACCAAGACCTTGGAAAAGGTACGAGGCGCGGTCACGAGGCCAAAGGGAAGCGCCCGAAACTGGAAGTCCAGGTTGGGGATATGGAAGCAAAGATACTTCTGGTAGTCGCGGTGAATCGGGATATGGAAGTACGCCTCTGTCAGATCGAGCGAAGCGAGGAACTCTCCGGGGCGAACCACTGCGACGACCGCTCGCAAGGTTTCCATGCGGAAATGTGGGCTCGAGGGCCCGGTTGACCCTTCTGAGGTCTAAGATCGGGCGAAAGGATCAGTCCTTCTTGGGAACCACAAAGTAGATAGAATACTGGCCTGCGCCGAGCTCCTTCTCTGGGACCGGGACCACTGCTCCCAGACTCAGCAGCCTGGCGAGAGATTGCACCACCGCCTCCCTCTTGGAATGCCCGCATGGGAGAATAGAAAAAGATCCGGCATATCGCGGACAAGTTCGAAGGCGTACCTGTCTCTGATAATGTCGAGGACACTGGTCCGACATGATTCTGACCCATTCCTCGGAAAAAAAGGGAGAGGCGGCCGCCTAGAAAGGGGACCGAGGAATGAGTCAACTGAACTTCATTGTGTGGTAGGCTTGGGGGCTGGAGCGCACGGGCTGGCCCTCGCGAAAGGGCCACCGCCCACGAAAGGGCTGTGACCAAAACTGAGACCGGGAGGAATAACCCCTCGAGGTGCCACCCTGTCTGCGTGGGGTATACCGTCTCTGACCCCGGAAACGAGGACGAGAGGGTGTGAAGGAGCGGGATGGTTTAGGACGGTCCTCCGGAAGCTTATGGACCTTATTTTCCCCTAAAGAATCCATAAGCTTCTCAAGGTCCTCACCAAATAGCAGCTTACCTTTGAAAGGCAATGTGCCTAACGGGGTTTCGGAGGACAGGTAGGCCAACCAATTGCGGGAGGGGCTTTGCTCTGCCTACCGCAGGGGCTTTGCTCGGACACCGCCGAGGCCATCGCCTTGACGCTGAGGAGGTCGTAGGCGCATCCGCCCCATAAACGACGACGGCTTCCAGACGCTCAGCCTGCTCCGCCTCTGCCGACGGGAGGTCTTGGGTGCAGAGTAACTGTTGAACCCACCTGAGACCTGCCCGCAGCATGAGACTGCTGCAGATAGTCGCCCAGACCCCTAGAGCCAGGACTTCAAAGATGCATTTCATGTGTGCCTCGAGCTTGCGGTCCTGTCCGTCCTTCAGTGTCGTCGATCCCTCCACTGGGATCGTGGTATGCTTGGTGACCGCAGAGATGGAGGAGTCCACTGAGGGATTTTTCAATATTTCCAAACCTTCCTCCGGGAGGAGATAGGGCTTGTCCATGGCACACCCCACCCGGAGTGCCGCCTCAGGAGCCTCCCATTCCCACAGGAGCAAGCTGCTTGTGCATGGGATGAAAAGGGAAAGCGCTTGTCGGAGCCCTGAGTCCCACCAGGACCGGGTCCATATCTTTAGGCAAAGAGGCGGTAAGGGTATCCGCAGGGGGCCCCTCCAACCCCAATTCCTGGAGGGACAAAGGGGATGAGGGGCTCTAACTCCTCCCTACGGAACATACGGAGAACTCTGGGATCGTCTCCCTCCAGGGGGGGAAGGGTACCCTCTACATCCAGAGTGGCGTCAGGATCCGGGAGTACCGAGTCCGCCGGGGGGGGGGGGGGGGGGGGGGGGGTGGGGGGGGGGGGGGGGGAACTTCCTCCTCCTCCTGCAGGCTGGCTAAAGTAAGATTTATGCAGGAGGAGAACAAAATCAGCTGAAAAACGGCCCTGGATTTTCCCGGGGGGGGGGGTGGGCAGGGATCTCATCCTGGGGGCCGTGGGGCTCAAATCGGGGGGGAGGGGGGCCTCAGAAAAAAAAAAAAATTCGGTCTCCAGCCCCGACAGCTCCGAAAACGGAGCCGCTGAAAAATCCAGATGGCCGCCGTTCCCAGGCTTTGCTGACCCGGGACCGGCCTTGCCATGCTCTGGGGACGCGATCCCCGGGTTAACTTTGCCTGTCCTGCCGAGGAGGGGCTTTCCCCACCCGGCAGGTAGGCAGAGCAAAGCCCCTCCCGCGAAAAACGCGAGGAGGGGAGCCCACACGAAAACATGGAGAGAGCCGCTCTGAAGAAAAAAAGAGAAAAAAAAAAAAAAAAGCTTTGAGTGACAGCCTGCAGGCCAGGATTGAAGCAGGGGAGAACCTGTTGACTCCTGCCTCTCTGGCTGCCGGTTTGATCCCCCGAGGAACCCAAGAAAGAAAAAAAGGGTTCTACTGCTGCTGCAAAAAAAAAAAAAAGGGTAAAGTGTGAACTTTAAACCTTTAATATTATTTCTTTTATTTTATATATATATATATATATATATATATATATTTTTTTTTTTTTTTTTTTCCCCCAGGAATTGAGTACAGCAGCGGGGTCCGAGGCCCCTCAAGGCAGCCAGAGGGGGGGGAGGCGACAAGAACTGGACCACCAGACTCGGTCCCCACACCAGGAAGCACCACGGACTCAGGCTATGCTCTGCACAAGGGTCGAAGCCCCCCTGAGTCCGGCAAGAGCCAGGAGACAGTACCGTCTCCTAAACAGAAAAAAAGGACTTAACTACTGTGGTTTTTTTTTGAAAAAAAAAAAAAAAAAAAAGAGTCAATCAAAAATGAGGAGAGAAGTACTTGCGTGATCCAAGAAAGAAGAAAAAGAAGAAAGAACAGCTATCTAGCCGAAATCAGGAGACCGAAGGGTGAGCTGATCCACCTGCTGGAGACAGACAAATACTGAAGGGTTATCCTCATATAGGATATCCTTCAGTTTTAGTCTGTCTCCACCTGCTGGAAAGGAGGCTCAACCCACAGTCTGGACTGATCCAGGTACGTACAGGGAAGTGGGTGCTCCTGCTTTACCCAGTACAAGGATACAACCAGCCTTGGACCCTAGACCTTCCACTTCAACCTCATCTTTCTTCTCTTCTTTTTTAGACCCACAACAGCCGCCTCCTCTACCCCACCAGTCCCAATATCCATCCTGTCCTCATCAGAAACCACCAGATCATCATCCGAACTACGTGCTCACAAACTCGGACATTCGACCTTTGGCAATAACCCATCCTACTTCCACTTCCACTGTTGTCTCACTCTGAGCAACATTTTCTTCAGCACGGCCTGTCTTTTGTGCCCACCACACAGTACGACCCCTTTAAAAACCCGACCCTTATTTTAAGGTCCTCTACCCCCTGCCCTGTGCAAGAGTGCTGCAGCAAATTCTGCTGGTGCAGGGTTTTTCTTTCTTTCTTATTTTTCAAACTATTTGCCGTGCAGAACAGCAAAGAAACACCGGGGCAGGGATCAGGCAGAGAAAGGAGGACAAAAGACAGGAGAGGCAGAGATACAATCAAGAGGGCTGAGCCCAAGGCTCCCTTACCCTACCTCATTCTCCCTACAGGAACACTCCCTCTGTCAAGAGGGGGGCTAGGACACCAGCCTTCACCTCCCTCCTGTCCTGAAATATCAGACAATCAACTGAGGGAGGGAGCAAATGCTATCACCACAAGAGTCAGGACTGCCTGTTCAATCCTGGCAGGCCGAAGTCCACAAGCAAGGATGTATGTCCCACCGCTGGAAATGGAGAAATACTGGCTAGCTGATCTCTGTCGTGAGCTGTATGAGAGGATGCCAGCGAATCGTTGTTCTCAGTCTCCTTCTGCTGGTTGGAGTGCACAACCCACTGGTGTGGACTGGCTTGCCTGGATGAAGAGGAATATGAAATTTTCAGAAATGCCAAACAACTCCCAACTTCCTCCTATTCCCTACCCATGCTCACCTGGGTGATGACAGAAGATTTTATTGGCCGGATCTTGTTCCACATTCCTGCGGGCTCACTGGATTTTTCCCCTGGTGCTCCTTTTTCTGGGAGCGGCGGGAAAGCCTCCAGGTATGTGGGGATATAGGCCTCATCCTCTGGAACACCACCTCCTGAGTAAGGAAAGAATGATAATGACCTGCATTATGCTAGGACACCAGCCATGCCCAGCATGACTGCCAAAGTGAAACCTATCCACTTACCTCTTGTTTCCTCGTCCCTCAAGCCGCTGCGATGTTCAGCAAAGCTCTCGGGCGTTAATAAAGCCACCGAGCTCATGGTTCCAAACCCAGATTTGCGAGTTTCCAGTATTCCACTAAAGGAAAAAAGAAATAGAACAAAGTAATACAGTGAAGCAAATCACAGGGAAGAGAGATGGGCCCAGAGCTGAATATTATAAGGGAACGTGAGAGCTTCTGTAGAAGGTATGCAACAGACAGGTACCCAGCAATATTCAATTTGACACTATTAAGGCTGCACAAGTTCTTATAATTTGGCTCTTCAACACTCACAAAAAAAAAACAAAAAACTGAAACTACTTACCTGATAATTTCCTTTGTTCTAGAACAGGCAGGCCAGTCCATACAAGTGGGTTATGCACATTAACCAGCAGATCAACTGACTTGCTGATGTCACACTCATATAACCCTGTACTGATATCAGCCTGCCAGTATTCCTGTAAAAGTCAACTTGGACAACTGATTAACACTAGAACTTTAACTTCAAACTGTGAAAAGCTTTTTGCCCAAACTTCCAGTCCCCTTTTTTTTTTTTTTCCAACTTTTAGTGGATCAGGAAGCACTGAACTCAGAACACAAGGAAATGGAATAAACTAAGGAGAAAAGGCAGCACACGACGAGACCTAAAATACTTACCAGGTCCCTCAGCAACCCAGATATTTCCAGCAGCCGCTACTTTCTCTGATAACATAACATCTCTTAAGGATATTATAGAAAAAGATAAATGATACAGGACACTGGCAGCCCAAGACAGCAATGTGGACTGGCCTACCTGTCCTAGAGGAAAGGAAATTAACAGCTAAGTATTAACGCCACCTTCATCTTAATCCAGGCAAGCCAGTCCACATAAGTGAGATATACCAAAGCTACTTCCTCTTAGGATGGGAGGCTGCCTACGCTCCCGTCAAAACAGCCCTCATAAATGATGTGTCTTCTCTAACCCTAACATCCAAATGAAAAGGTATACAAGGAAGACCATGTTGCCGCTCTGCATATCTCCCTAGGGAGACAGCCACTGCAACTGCATCCAAGACACTATCAGGCTGATACAGTACAGTGCGTTCCGGAGCGCACTGTTAGCCGGCATTTGGACGCGCGTTTGACACGTTAGCTTTACCCCTTATTCAGTAAGAGGTAATAGCGCGTCCAAAACGCGCATCCAACCCCCCCCCCCCCGAACCTAATAGCGCCCGCAACATGCAAATGCATATTGATGGCCCTATTAGATATTCCCGCGCGATTCAGAAAGGAAAATGTGCAGCCAAGCCGCACATTTTACTTTCAGAAATTAACGCCTACCCAAAAGGTAGGCGTTAATTTCTACGGGCACCGGGAAAGTGCACAGAAAAGCAGTAAAAACTGCTTTTCTGTGCACCCTCCGACTTAATATCATGGCGATATTAAGTCGGAGGTCCCAAAAGTTACAAAAAGTTTAAAAAAAAAAAATTTTTGAAATCGGCCCGCGGGTTGAAAACCGGACGCTCAATTTTGCTGGCGTCCGGTTTCCGAGCCCTGGCTATCAGCGGGCTCGAGAACAGACACCGGGAAAATTGAGCGTCGGCAGTCAAACCCGCTGACACCCGCCGCTCCTGTCTAAAAGAGGCGCTAGGGACGCGAGGGGCTTTGGCATTCTGAAATGTGGCCATGAGATCCATTGCCAGAGTGGACCATCTGTTGCATATCATTTGATAGGCTTCCTCGCACAGTTCCCGCTCGCCTGGGTCGAGATGATGCCGACTGAGAAAGTCGGCTTGAATGTTGTCCACCCCAGCAATGTGTGAGGCTGCGATGCTGAGCAGATGTTGCTCCGCCCAGGTGATCAGCTGTTGTGCTTCCTGAGCTACCAAGAAGCTTCGGGTTCCTCCCTGACGGTTGATGTACGCTACCATGGTCTCATTGTCGGAAAGAACCCGAACCGACTTCCCGCAAAAGAGAGGTTGAAGAGCGATTAAGGCTAAACGAACCGCTCTGGTCTCAAAGATTGATCGACCACTGTGCTTCCTCTTCGGACCACTGACCCTGAACAGATGGAAGAGGAAGGTGGTATAGTTCCAAAACCGGATTCCAGCGTGAAAGCAATGCAGACTGAAGTGGTCTCATGTGTGCAAAGGCCCAGGGAACCAACTCCAGAGTAGAGGTCATTGAACCTAAAACTATCAAGTAATCCCGCACACAAGGAATAGGAATAGACTGCAAGTCTCGAATTTGTGATTGAATCTTGAGAAGGCGATGCTCCGGAAGGAACACTATCCCTTGACGAGTGTCGAACCGTACACCCAAAAACTCCAGAGATTGGGAAGGTAATAGGTGACTCTTGTCGTCGTTGATCACCCAGCCTAGAGACTGCAAAAGGCTGATTACCCTGTTGATTGTATAATAACAAAGATTCCGACTTCGCTCGAATCAACCAGTCGTCCAGGTACGGATGTACCAACAGGCCCTCCTTCCTGAGTTGAGCGGCCACCACAACCATTATTTTGGTAAATGTTCTGGGAGCTGTGGCTAATCCGAACGGGAGAGCCCTGAATTGATAATGTTGCCCTAGAATGCAAAACCTAAGAAACTTCTGATGATCAGATCGAATGCCGATATGAAGATAAGTTTCGGTGAGGTCGACAGATGCTAGAAATTCTCCTCTGTGAACCGAAGCTATGACAGACCGAAGAGTCTCCATCCGGAACTTTGGAATCCTTAGACAACAGTTGACCCTCTTGAGATCGAGAATGGGATGAAAGGTTCCTTCCTTTTTGGGAACGACGAAGAAAATTGAATAACGACCTTTCCGATGTTGGAACTGGAACTATAGCTCCTAGGTCGCTTGAACGCTGTAGCGAGTCTTGGATTATGAGACGCTTCTGTAGGGAAGAACACGGTGAAATTAGGAACAGGTGGTGAAGTCGCCGAACAAAATCTAAAGCATAACCTTGATTTATCACTGATAGAACCCATTGATCCGACGTACATCTGGCCCATTCTCCATAAAACAGAGACAGCCTGCCCTCTATGACGGGAACCGGAGAAAGGACCGGCCTTATCTCATTGGACAGACTTTGTGCCTCCTGAGACTTGGGAAGTTCCAGGTCTACCAAAGCGGCGGCCACGAAAGGACTGAGACCAATTCTGTTGTCTACTTGAAGACTGTTTAGCTGGAGGAGCCGACGGACGAGAAGAACGAAATCTTCTGTTAGACCGAAAACGAGAGTGAGATGAAAAAGAGCTTCTAGGCCTAGGACGGTCCTCTGGCAATTTGTGAATCTTATTTTCCCCTAGGGACAAAATTAAATCTTCCAATTCCTTACCAAATAATAATTTTCCCTTAAAGGGTAAAGCCCCTAATTGAGCTTTGGAGGATGCATCTGCAGACCAATTCCTCAACCAGAGAAGTCTGCGAGCAGATACAGAAGCAACGACAGAGCGAGCAGAGGTCCTAATGAGATCATATAAAGCATCTGCACTATAAGCAACTGTAGCTTCCAGTCTACCAGCCTGAGCAACTTCTTCTTCTGAGAGGGAAGAATTGTTTTGTAAAGCTGGACCCATCTTAGTCCAGCTCGCAAAGCCAAGCTACTATACATGGCCGCCTGCACACCAAGAGCAGAAACCTCAAAACTTTGCTTAAGCTGAACCTCCAACTTACGATCTTGGAGATCTTTAAGAGCCGTAGCCCCAGTTACTGGAATAGTTGTTTTCTTAGTGACGGCTGAAACAGCGACATCCACCTTAGGAAATTTTAAAATTTCCAAAGCTTCCTCAGGTAATGGATACAATTTTTCCATGGCTCGTGCTACCTTAAGCCCCAACTCAGGAGTATCCCACTCCCAGTACATAAGGTCAGTGAGAGAAAGATGAAAAGGAAATGATGTCTGGGACCATCTAAGGCCAAGCAACACTGGGTTCAACGTCACCCATCTGAGAATCCTTTACTGGAACCTCGAGACCCAATGCCAGTAAAATATCTGGAATTATCTGTTCATTATATTCGATATGTCCCATGTAAACCGCCTCCCCGGCGATAGTTTTCTCTGTTAAATGTGAACCGGAGTGATATGTATTGTATACAGGAACTTCCGGTATATAAAAACCAAAAATAAATAAATAGATAAATAAATTAATTAAGGGACTAAGTTCCTCTCTTCTAAACAGGCGGACTACTTTGGGGTCATTCCCATCCGCAACATGAGGGTCTGAACTAATACTCAAAGCAGGGGTCTTCATTAAATCCCCCTCTGGCAAGGACTTGTCTGGGATAGGTAAAGGCCATGTTCAGAATCATCTGAAAAAGAAAAAATTGTCTGATCTGGACCCTGACGAAGGGGACGCTTCGGAGCTGACCCCACTCCCAATCCGTGGAATAGCCCTTTTTGAGGAACGTGGCCTTAACCTCTGTTCAGATAAGAGACTCTTATGTCTCTTATGAAATTTCTTAGATTTGTAAGCTTTGCGAGAAAACGAAGAAAACCCCCTGAAAAGGCAGAAGAAGAGGAAGAAGAATCTGAAATCTCCTCAGGGCTTTCAGCCGATAAATATGGCCCTGTTTCGCGCGGCTTATCCCCCCCAGGGACCGCCGGCTGAGGCGACAGCGGATGCGAGTCAGAAGCACCCTGAATAGCTTGTTGTGTCGCCACCCTCAGGGTAGACAGGAGTGCCTCAGTTCCCGCACTGCAGCTAAAAGAGTCCGGGGCAGGAGAGCAGCTGGGCCGAGGTTTTGGGGGCGCGCGAAGTGGCCGAGTCCCTTTTTTTTTTTTTTTTTTTAAATCGGCAAAATTGATGAGCCTTCCCCCCGGGGAGACAGGATGAACAGAGACTCTCCCTGGAGAGACGCGCGCGCATCTCCACAAGCGCGGAAGGCCGCGCCTCGTGGCATTATAAAGAAAAAACGGCGCGAAATAAAAAGTATGAAATAAACTAAAAGAAACCCCGGCGAAAAATAAAGGCACAGGCCCACCGAACACCAAAAGGTAAGTAAACAACAATTCAGCTGTCAAGAATTATTATTTTTTTTTTTACCTGACCGAAACACCGCGGCCCCCAGGAGCTGCTCCAAGTAGGGTGCGTGAGCCGGGCCCCCCGGTATCACCCCTGCCAGGAGTGGTTGCTGGGTACAAAACCTCCCCAACTCCGGCAGCCTCAAAAACCAGGAGGGATAGTCCTCCCAGGACTTGGCAACCTCCCGGGAGGCAGTGAAACAGCTGTGAAGAAAAAATAAAACCTTTTTTTTTTTTTTTTTTTTTTTAATAACTTAAATGAAAAGAACAGGCTCTCTTCAAAAGAAAAAGAAAGCCTGCAAAAAATTAACTCCTAAACTACCTGACTAAATAACAAACTACCACAGACTGCAGGGGTTAGGGACGTCCACCTCTGCTGGGAGACAGAGAAATACTGATTAACTGCAGGTGGTGCTCCAGGGTATACGTCAGTCATTAGAATGTTTTCTCTGCCTCCCTCTGCTGGATTGGTGACATAACCCAGGGTCTGGACTGATCCAGGTACATACAGGGAAAAGCTGTTTACTTTTTTTTTTTCTGTCTCGGACCCAGCTCACTCCTTAAATGAGCACAGCCCTGAACCTACCCTAAAGCCTCTAGCCTGCCCTGAAGTCCAACCATCAGAGGGAGATGCAGAAAAAACCCCTAGTCAAGAAGGGAGAGAGATTATCAGAAGGAAAACACCATCCTGAATCCATCAGCTTCCTTGCCCACATTGGAAGCAGTAACTCTGCAGCCTGAAGGAGAGGGCTATAACTGTCTTCCCCCTCCAGACCCCCTCCAAGACATCCAAAATCATGTTGGGCACTCAACTTGAGGAAAGGAGCACCGCTATCACCTCTGGAATCTGCTCCTGCCTGCCCATCCTATCCTGACAGGCCTAAGTTCGCATACAAATATGCATGTCCACCATCTGCTGGAGACTGAGAATTCTGGCAGGCTGATGTCAGTGCAGGGCTACATGAGTGTGACATCAGAAAGTCAGTTGATCTCCATCTACTGGCTGGCGTGCATAACCCACTTGTGTGAACTGGCCTGCCTGGATGAAGAGGAATCTTGATTAGTCTATATTGTGGATGAAAAAAATCTGTGAGCTCACCGTTCTACCCTCCTCATCCAAAAATCAAGGTGTTTTTCAGTAAAATAAATCATCTCCAAAGATAAATTTTATTTAGTGTTTCCAGATAGTTTTACATCATTTTTCCCCCACTGTATCTAAGGTACAAACTTAAGATTGTGAGCCCTCTGGGGACAGGGAATTTCCTACTATACCTGAATGTAATTGCTTTGAAATGTCTGAAAGGTGGCATATAAATCAAATAACTAAGGACTTATTCCAGCTTTTCTTACAAAGATTTTTACTATCATCCATAAACAGAACTGGCTCTGCCTGTCTTCAATAACCCAAAATTATTACATGCCAATTCCAGCCCAAGGAAAATAACCAATAGAAATAAGTGAACAAACAAAAAATACATACTTAAAAGTAACTTTACCTGCAAAATGGTCAAATGCCAGAAAAGTCCGTCCTGAACGAGGCTACCTATGGCGCTTCAGTGTGGCAGTGTCTTTGGTCCTGGAGAGTCGCAGCAGAAGAAAAATGAAAAAAAAAATAAAATATATATATATACAATCACATTTTAGTATCAGCTACTAAACTACAAGAGAAGTGACAATGGTCAGGGATTAAATGTTTTCCTAACAGAGATGCCCCAAAAACTGTTCTGTGCTTGTTGTTGGGAAACTCTAAACCCAATAAAAATTATTGCCCCAAGCTCTCATGAATTCTCACATAAGGCTGGGATACAGCTTAGGCTCCTTCAAAGAGGGGGTTGCAATGTCATTGCCTCTGACAGTAACAGTCTTGGAGAAAATGAATCTTGGATTCCATCCGATAGTGGGAAAAGTACTCAGATCTATCTTCCAAAAGCTTGGTTTGGGGGGAGGAAGACAAGCTTCCTCATGGGAGTAAGGAGAGGATCCCTAATAAGTGGCAATGGAAAGGAAGGAAGAAAGGAAAGAGGACTTGCAATGAAGTATAGCATATCCATGTTTCTAAATGAAGCTTTACAATCTTTGCCAGTCGTTGCACACCTTTAGAGGCAGCATTTAATGGCACTGGAACAGATTGCTGAGGATTAAAAGATTACCATGGGCACCACAACTCCTCTGCAGAGCTCCCTGTCAGCTCGGACAGTGCTGTGCAAGTGAAAGCAGCACACTCGCCTCAGGTGAACCAGCGAGAGAAAAGGAGAATTTTTAAAAAAAACCTCCTAGGAATGGAAACATTGTCCTGATCACTGAGGGCAAGAGCAAAAGGCAAGAGTTCTCCTATAACCTTCCTGCACTCAAGGCTGATCCACCATCCAGAAAGCATTGCAGCCTGGTGCTTGTATACCGCAGGGGCAATACAGAACAAACCGAAAGGGGCAAACCTTACTGCACACATTCCACACCATGCTGCAGACGCACAACCAACCTGCCTATGTCACAAACTCAGAACTGTACACTTCCTTTCACCCACACAGTATTACAGTAGCAAAAGCTTCCTGGGATGCTACGGGAACACACGTGGCTGCTTCAAGAATGTTAAGCCATGTTCATAACAATGCCACATAATCCTTTATGCTTTTTCTAACATCAGACTTCATATGGACCAACCAAACCCAATGACATGTGAAGCACCATGCCAAACATGACTGTTCCCGGAGATGCAAAGTATCTTAAAACAATATTTGAAGTAATAAAGAAAAGCACCACCTTTAAACTGATCCTACATTGTACAACTATTTGCTATGTGTACTGATGAAATCCTATTCAGTGTCTGTCTATATATGAAAAATTAAACTATGAGCAGAGAAGTAACAAAAAACAAAAAAAGCTGACCGGGAAATTACTCTGAAGTAGAATTATGTTTTGATTTCACTAGATGTACAACATTAACCACCAATAAACCTCAGAGTTTATTAAATCACATTTCACTGCTGATCAGCACCATGAACTGGACAGCTCCTATGAGACAGATGGACAACCACATGAACATTTTTGAAATAACTTAAAAAAAAAGTAAGAGACAGTTTTATCAAATATCCATCCACAGAGTTGTTCCAGATAGCAAAAACCTCTCTTAAGCTGGATAAAGCAGCAGTCAGATGTCTCTATAGTTTCCATGGATGCTTCCCCATGACCCCATCCCTCTTCACACACATGCATATTGACAGCTCCTGTTGACAGATTAGTGCTATATCGGTATCCAATGTTCCTTCTAATTTCTGAAAGGCTATGGGGCTGATGTAATAAGAGCCACGGTAAAACAGGCTCTGGTTGAGTGTAAATTTTGATCACTGCACATGGCTAAAGCTGGTGCCTCCATAGGATGTAAAAAAATATACAGGTATATATTTTTATTTGCATGCAGAAATCCACACACACAAAGAAATGCACATACCTAAGCACAGTTAGGCCCTATGTAATAAGTGGCCACATCCTCGTAGAAAAGCCGCATTGATAATAAACATATAAAAGCAAGCGAGCGAACAGGTTTCCCAATTCAGTGTACGACCCTGAAATGTATTTCTAATAATTCGAATAACTGTGCGCTGCAGAAAACATGGCAAATATTTTCATGGGTGCTTGGGCACCAAGATTGGTGCTCAGCTGGGCGCAAATCTGGACACTCAAGCACCCAGAAAGGCGCCTAGCTAAGCACGAATCTGGCTGCTCAGTCGCCGAGATACGTACTCAGTTGGGCATGAATCTGGACGCTTGGGCACCCATAAAGGCACCTAGCTAAGCACTAATCTAGCTGGAACAGCCTGCTCCTCATGATCCCTCCTCTCCGCTTGCGCCCTCCGGATCCTCTCTCTCCTGCCACGACCTCCATCACCTGCCAAACTTTCTGCTGCTGTCATCCTTTGGCAAAGCTGCAGGATATACCACAGCATCAGGAATAGCTGGACACAATCAGAAATCTCCATCATCGAAATCACAACAGAGCTGTTCAGACACACAACCACGCCAATGCAAGTAATGGAATAAGATTGCCCCCCGAGACGGTACTGTCACTTAACTTGTGCCCTGACCGAGGCGATAAAATACCCACATTAAAAACCCGCACTAACATTAGCATGGTTCCCTGCATTGCTCATGATTAATCGCCTCCTTTGCATGCCATTAGCATGCACTTGCGCAGAAAAAAAACACGTTTCAGTAAGCATATTCGTATGCGCTTTTTTTCCCACCGCACAAAACCCTTATTACATTCCCATATAGGGCTTTACGTGGGAAAAACAAACTTGCGGCAGCTTCAACGCACTTTATTACATCGGCCCCTATGTGCGCAAAAATTTTTGTGCAACTTTTTATAAACTGTGTTCAAATATGTGCGCTACAAGCCAGTATACAAATATCGGGATTTCTGGTGCGCAGTATGTTTTGCTGTGTACACACAAATAGTGCTGGTAGCATTGCAGCCCTGTGCTTCCTTTCTTAGGGGAAGAGCCCTAACTGGCCATGCACTGCATTCCTTGGCCTTCCTCCCCCTCCAGCAAGAAAACCTGAGGACCTCAACAGTCACAAAACTGGAAAAAGACAAAGGCCTGGCACAGTGGTTGGCAATGCAGCCTGGCAGCAGTAGACAGGAAGGCATAGTAAAGAGGTCCCAGATGAAAACAAGCATGCTCACATCTACTAATAACCCCTGAATAAGGCATCTTTACATAGAAAATCTCCTGCCTTTCACAATTTTAGTCCTTAGTGCTTGGCTTAGAAGAAACATGTCAAAGAATTACCAAGTTACTAGGAACAGCAAAACGTAGTGGTAATACCCAGGATTTACATTAGACAACTTTCACTGTATTAAGGAAAACAACTGCCTTACAGTCTATTTTTAAAAGACAGTAATGAGATTTGGCCTCCTGAGAAACAGCTGGGGGAGCCTTCTACAGAATAAGGCAAGAGGGGGCTTGTTTTCGTCTCCCCAATCTCCACCTTGGAGGACTCTGGGGGCAGGCTGCAGAGCTGACTATATCCTACCATCTTTCGCCTAGGTCCCAAGACTATCAATCTGCACCTTCATCATAATTCAGGGGATGAGGAAAAGAAAGCTGCACACACAGAGGCCAAAACTAACAACTTTCATTTGAAAAAAAAAAAAAAAGAAAATACACACACTAGTAGAAATAGAAACATGAAATGAGCTCCACCGATTACCTTCTCTAGGCCAGATTAAACATGTTCAATCCCCCTCGTTCCATATACAGAAAGCTTCGAGCAGGACAGTTCCAGAGTTTGCTTTTAATGCCAGCAGCCACTATGTTAAACATCCCCCCCATCAGAGATGCACATCTGGCAACAAGAGAGAGAGCCTTTTCCATTGCCTCCCCTAAACTTTGGAACTCCCTACCTAAAGATCTGAGAACCCAGCACAACCTAAAAACGTTCCAAAAAGACCTAAAAACATTGTTTCGCAAATGCTACACTGACCTTCATACGTCTGATCATCCCAACTCACAATTGAACTTTCACCCAAAAACCTCAGAATAACTTCTCTCCAACCAGAACCTACATACCCTCCTCGTCCCACTTAATAATACTTTCTGGGCTTGAAATGTTTAACTTCTGTTTAATATCCACCTTGTTATACCTTTTTGCACAACTGTTAAGAAAATGTATATTTTGTAAACCGTTATGATGGCTCTACAAAACTCAACAAATAAATAAATTCTTCTTCTCTTTATTAAAGGCAGGCATGGGGGGGGGGGGTGGCAGCAGTTTTTGCCTACTCTCTTGGATTCCAGCTCAATCAGAACTGGCATCTGGCTCCATGAACTTTAATGTTTCATATCCCCTCCTAACCTAAGTGAATGACAGCCCTCAGCTGGGGGGGGGGCATGCACTAGAACCCTGCAATCATGGACCCTAAATCCAGGCAATAGCTATTGCCACTGCACAATGACTGCAACTCCTTACCCACAAGGGCTGAGAATGCTGCTAATGCAAGTGCCTGGTCAAACAAATTTTCATTCCAGAAGACTACCAGGCCACATTCAGCACTGTGCTATTGCAGCTCAGTACAGGATCCTGTAGAACAAATCATGTGGCCTGAACTGGTAAGCCACAGGGCCCAACAGTGCCTCTAGGTCACTAGAGGAAGAGATGGGAAGGAGCTACAGTGGAGAGAGACAGAGAAAGAGTAAAAAAAAAAATAAAAATAGAGGAAGAGGATGAAAGTAGATAATGCAGAGGAAAGGAAGGACAGGAAAAGGAGATGCTAAATGGGTAAAACAAAAATAAACAAAAAAAGACAACTCCCCCCCCCCCCAAAAAAAATCAACATACCATACACCCAGGCAGAACAAAGGGATATAATATGAAGCTCCAAGGAAGTAGACATAAACATCAGGAAAGTTTCTTTACAGAAAGGGTGCCTGGAATGCCCTCACACAAGAGGGAGTGAAGACAAGCATGGTAATGGAACTCAAGGGGGTGTGGAATAAACACAGAATCCCTAATGAAATATAGAGGATCCCTAATGAAACTCAAGAGGAGACAACTCAGTACCAACATCAGGAAAAATTTCTTCATGGAGAGGGGGGTGGACACCTGGAATACCCTCCCGGAAGCGGTGGGTAATGACAAAAACAGTAACTGAATTCAAAAGGGCATGTGATAAACAGTGCGGATACCTAGAGGCTAGATGATGGAAATGAAGAAAGGGGTGCATAAGGGTAACCTGCATGGAGTGTCAGTTACTACCCTTAACCGAAGGCATGGGGTAACCTGCATGGAGCAGTAGTTACAACCCATAACAGAAAACATGGGGGTAACCTGCACAGAACTACTATGAGCAAATTGCTGGGCAGACTGGATGGACTACTTGGTCTTTATCTGCCACCAATACTATGTTATGGTTAAAAGATGGAAATGAAAAAAAACCCAAAAAGCCTGCATTAACTGGGGTAACCTGCATGGAGCAGCACTTACCCCCCATGTCTTCTGTTAAGTGTAGTAGCCTGCATGCAGCAGCCATTACCACCCTATGCAATCTGCTAGGCAGACTAAATGGACTACTTGGATATATTTCTGTCATTATTTACTATATTAGTGGCCTGTTTGGGTCACAAGTACCCAGCAGATCCCAAAAAGATTATCTAGTTCTTTACTTATGCCCAGGGATAGTAATAGCTTTCCCTAGTCTATCTGGCCAATAATGTTTTATTAACTTTTCTTTCAGGAACTTGTCCAAACCTCTCTTATATTCCTCTATGCTAGAAAGTACTTTTTCACTCAGCTTGATTGTGCACTAAGTGAAAAAATACTTTCTGCAACTTGTTTTAAATCTGTTTATTGTTAGTTTCATGGTGTGTCCCCTTAATTTAGTATTATTTGAAAATGTAAATAGGGCCCTTCCTGTACACGCCATCAAGATAATTGCTTACAACTTTGTGTGTTCCCCCCTAATGACAGGGTTTGTCTGGACTATGGGATTATTATGTGCATTTAATATTCTTGAATGCTTGCCTAGGATATGATTATTTTTATTAAGACAGTTACAAGTTTAGATTTTGGCCTTGAACTCTTTTTTTATTTGCATTCAAAAGTACAATATATATATATATATATATATAGGTAGTTTGCTGCATCTGGATTTAGAGGACTATTTTAGACATATTCAGGTCTTAAGAGGTGTAATATTGTTCCTGGCTTGCCAATACCCTTCATTATCAGTTTAGAACGGTGCTTTCTATATTTGTTTCAGGTTCTCTCTTTTTTTCTGTTTGGCTTTATTTACCTGTGCAATCCCCACTCATTCTTCTAACATGTTCCCTCTTAGCCATTTCTTTTGCAAGCTGAAAAGCCCTAATCTGTGTAGACTCATGATAAAAGAGCAGGTCCATCCCCTTTATCAATTTTTGTTGCCCTCCTCTACAAGGCACTCTACAGTCCTATATATAAGTAGAAACAACATACATCATTTTTATTTTTATCATATCATAGAAACATATAGAAACATAACATACATCATTTTTATCATGTCAGATGAATCTGGGCCAGATTTAAGATTATACTGCCCACAAGCAGAGGCCCACGAATGGGATATTTTGCCCCCAGAAATATGAGAGCAGCAGGAGTCATTTCAATTTTTGGGCACCTTAGGCACTTCCCTATGCCTAAATCTGGCCCTGAGTTGAATTTACTTTTTTCCTAGTCAGTGAGATGCTAAAGTTTACTTGCACACCGAATTAAGTGGTGACTCTTGTACAACATAAAGGTGAGAGTTTTAGTGCTTCCAAGGCAAAAAGCATTTTGCTGGTTCCCACCTCCACTGACAGCTGGCAGACATACTCCTCACTTGTAGCTTATTGGCTGTCGGAGGAAAAGGAGGAGCTTGCTTGCATGCACTTTCCCTTGGGGATCCCTGCAGCCCTATGCCAATAATTTCCCTATGTTATCTCCTCAGAACCTGAACTAGGTCTCAAATCTCACAAGTCCACTTCACAACTATAGAGATGCCCTCATCCAGAATACCCCCATACCATGTTGGCTGACTAGCCTTCAATTTTCAGTGGACTAAATACAAATCTGGTGGCCACATACCCTACACAGACTATAGCAGATGTTACTTGCAGCACTTATTAAAACATTACTCCCCTGTGTCTTGGACTGGTAATATTAGTGTCACACAGTGTCACATTGCTGCATGCCAATGATAATAAAATAGATTTTGCTAGAACTATAAAATGATATGCATCAGGTGATTAAAAAATCTTTCCAATACACAATTGAAACTGTACTCTCTCTCACAGTTGGCATTAGGGCTATCCAAACCCTACTTACTACCAAAGAAAGTGCTAATTTGATGAGCCACACGCTCTCCTTCTGATTTTCTCTCAACATTGCTAATAAACCCTGCAGCCTAAAAATACACTTAAAGGTTATTTGAAAGGTATGCAGAATTGCACTACCTTCCCTTCTCAAATAAAATGAGCAAACAGCTAAATGAAAAATAGAGAGAAACAAAACAAGTCACATGTGAAAAAAAACGTTTTTTTTTTAAAATAAATCGATTATCTACCCAATGACAGGAAACAAAAAGTACTGTTAGACCATGTAATATACGCCATACAAATAAAAGGCACAGAAACACCAAATACGGTGCGAACGTGACCCCATATGGGAGCCTGATCTGATAAACAGAAGGGCTATACGACGGTCTCTCTGACTGATGCTCGACCACGTCCCTGTCACCCCCCACCCCTCCAGCCAGAAACTCCCCTTTGACCCATGCTGCCTAATCCCAATCCCTCCTCGCTCCTTCCCCTTTCACCTTGACCTCCTCCCCCTCCCTATTTCTGCTTCACCTCGGCCCCCCCGTCAGGCCCCGGCTGAGATAACGCACCACCCCCTCTCCATTTTCCAATGACAGCGCGGTACCTCGACCCCCGTTTCCAGGCTCACCCGCGGCCCGGCCCCCCGGTTCTCACCCGCTCCGCTCGAAAAGAAGAGCAGCATCCAGCGCCCCGGGCAAGAGACGCCACGACCGGCCTCTCTCTCTCTCACACTCTCCCCGCTCCTCTCCTACACCGCTGCCTCCTCACATCCCCCTCCCTTCCCGGCCGCCCAGCGTCCACCAACCGCCGTCCCCTCCGCGCATGCGCGCCGACGACAGCCTCGGCCGCCGCTCCTGCGGACGTCAGCGCGCACCCCCAACTGGGCGGGACCAACTTTCTACCTCCTTTGCCCCACCGGCTCTAACCAGACACGCTCTATATTAAGTGCTTGAAAGAAATGTAGCTTCAAAAAAATAAAAAGTGCAGAGGCGGTTGGCGTGCTATTGCGCCTGCGTTGAGGCGCGCGAATCCCCGCCCCACGCTTTGAAACCTGGCGCGCGGGCAGAGGAAAGCAAGGTGGGGAACTGCGCGCTTGTGGAAAGGGGGATTGGTTATTCATTAGCGCGTGCCTCTCCCTTGTGGTGTGGCAATTTTTATTTTGCATTTAATTTAATGCAATTTCAGTTTTTATTTCATCTTCTCACTACCAGGGTTGGGAAAATGTAGCTGGCTCTACGGCCAAGCATGGACGAAGAAGCAAAAAAGGGGAGGGTAAAAAAATTGATATTCAACTTTTTACATGTATATTTTGTAAAAAAAAAAAAAGTTTTTAATTATTTAAACAGAGTGCTAAAAATTATTAGGTCTGATATACTACCTGAAGGATTTTCTCCATTTTATGTCCATGAGGAAAATGCTGAGGAAAAAATAAATGATGTAAGGACCTGTTGAAACCTTAGCCTCGTGCTAAGCAAGTCAATAAGGGCCTTTAGAGTAATCCATCGAGACTGCTGAAATTCAAGTTTTTTTCAAACGAAAACAAAAATCTACTCCTTTGCACTAAGCAAATGGTATGCTAATATATTGAAAGTAAAAAATGGATGTCGCAAAAATGAAGTTAAAATGCGCTTGCAGCCTTTTGCATAGGTTGAACGCACATTTTAACTCGTGGGGAGGGAGTGGAGTCCCTTAGCGTCAGGATTTTTGTGTACGAATCACAATGGTGTTTTGTGCGCATAAAAATCTTTTATATGCCCAGCATACGGTTTCTGCTTATGTTGTATGCTTAAATTAAGAGGCAGGAGAAAGAAGACCCAACAATACACTAGCAAAGAGTAAACAGGATAGTGTGTGAGAGGCAGCTGGTTATCATGGTGGGAGCAGCTACATAAGGTTGGAAAAAAGACGGGAGAAGTAGGGTGTAGCAATCTAGCTTACTGCTGCAGTTTAGTTCTGCAGGCTGCATGCCTCCAGCACATTACCACTGTAAATTTTATTCCAAGTCTGTCTAGGAGATAAGTTTCCATTGCTGAGAAACTACAAGTTGAGTTAGTACAACTCAGCCTTGGCCGTAATTATTTTATTTATTTAACATTTTTCTATACCGACCTTCATGGTTAAATACCATATCAGGACGGTTTACATCAAACAGGGGTAAAAATAACTAGGTAAAGGAAGAAACAAAGTTACATTAAACGAGGACCGTGAACTTGGAAGCTTAGGTAGCTGGAAGAAAAAAGATAAAGTTAAGTTAAAAGGAGAAATAACAAATTCCAGACTAGAGATAGTTCGGATTAGAGTTAGTCCACATGTTAGAGTTGGTATCCATGCTGTCCAGGTAATCAGAGGAGTAGATAACGTCTAATGTGTATCCCAGGGTTCTGGGAAGGCTAGGAGTCTGTCTAGGAGATAAGTTTCCACTGCTGAGAAACTACAAGTTGAGTTAGTACAGCTCAGCCTTGGCCGTAATAAATAAGGCCTTGATTTACATGGGGATGCTAGCCTTTACTAGAGGTTTTATGTACACTTTTACATGCACTACTCCTTGCTGCATCCAGTAACTTTTGTACTCAGAAAATTGCCATTCCTTTTCATACCATCAATTAGACCAGATGCATGGATTTTGCTTCCCTATCAGCAGAAGACGACAGAGAAGAAAAGCTTTACTGACAACTGCTTCGTTAGCATGGCACCTGCTGTCCCCTGCAGATGGAAGAGATGCAAAACCTGCAGTCTGGACCTTAATAAAAAAAAAAAAAAAAAAGATTTGCCTACACCCTGAAAGAGGGGCTACTCTAGTTCAGTAGCTGAGCATGGGGTTGGGGATGGGAGGTCTAGCTACCTCCTTATCTTCCACCTGGCTCGCTATCCTCCCTGCTATGTTGCTGTCGGTAAAAGTATTTACCTTTCCTTCATTAGTTTCAGATTGAAAGACTACAGCTTGCCTATGGGTGGATGTGGTAAAGGCTCAGTAGACAGCAGTGGTTCCGAGGTATCTTCAAAGGATCCAAATGATACATTAGAATTAGGGCATCCCACCCATGAGGTGCCAAAAATAAGAAAAGTAGGCCAAGTACCTGTAATTAAAAACAGACCTGAGCTAAAAGATTCCAATTTATTAGGGATAATTAAAAACCAGAATAATTAAAAAGCAGAATAAAAAACAAAACCAAACAAAAAACACACTTTGAAATGTTTGTATGCTAATACCAGAAGTCTAAGAAGATGGGAGAATTAGAATGTATAGCAGTGAATGATGACAGACTTAATTGGCATCTCAGAGTCATGGTGGAAGGAGGATAAGCAATGGGACAGTGCTATACCGAGGTAAAAATTATATCAATGACAGAGAGGAGCATCTGGGAAGCGGGGTGGTACTTTATGTCCGAGATAGCATAGAATCCAACAGGATAAAGATCCTGCATAAGACTAAATGCACAATCAAATCTTTATGGGTAGAAATTCCTTGTGTGTTAGGGAAGAATATAGTGAGAGGAGTATACTACCCTCCACCTGGCCAAGATGATGAGACAGACAGTGAAATGCTAAGAGAAATAAGGGAAGCTAACCAAACTGGTAGTGCGGTAATAATGGGAGATTTCAATTACCCCAATAATGACTGGGTAAATGTAACATCAGGACATGCTAGAGAGATAAAGTTCCTGGATGGAATAAATGACAGTTTTATGGAGCAATTGGTTCAGGAACAGACAAGAGAGGGAGCAATTTTAGATCTAAATCTCAGTGGAGCACAGGATTTGGTGAGAGAGGTAACGGTGGTGGGGCTGCTTGGCAATAGTGATCATAATATGATCAAATTTGAATTAATGACTGGAAGGGGGGCAGTAAGCAAATCCATAGCTCTGGTGCTAAACTTTCAAAAGGGAAACTTTGATAAAAATAGAAAAAAACTGAAAGGAGCAGCTACAAAGGTAAAAAGAGTGCATGAGGCGTGGACATTTTTAAAAATACCATCCTAGAAGCACAGTCCAGATGTATTCTACACATGAAGAAAGGTGGAAGGAAGGTAAAACGATTACTGGAATGGTTAAAAGGTGAGGTAAAAGAGGCTATTCTAGCTAAAAGATCATAAAATTGGAAGAAGGATCCATCCAAAGAAAATAGGATAAAGCATAAGATAGGCTAAGAGAGAATTTGAAAAGAAGTTGGCCGTAGAGGCAAACACTCACAGTATAAACTTTTTAAAATATATCCGAAGCAGAATGCCTGCGAGGGAGTCAGTTGGACCGTTAGATGATCGAGGGGTTAAAGGGGCACTTAAGAGAAGATAAGGCCATCGTGGAAAGATTAAACAATTTCTTTGCTTTGGTGTTTACTGAAGAGGATGTTGGGGAGATACCCATTCCGGAGAAGGTTTTCATGGGTAATGATTCAGATGGACTGAACCAAATCACGATAAACTTAGAAGTTGTGGTAGGTCTGATTGACAAACTGAAAAGTAGTAAATCACCTGGACCGGATGGTATACACCCCAGGGTTTTGAAGGAACTCAAAAATGAAATTTCAGATCTATTAGTAAAAATTTGTAACCTATCATTAAAATCACATTGTACCTGAAGACTGGATGGTGGCTAATGTAACCCCAATATTTAAAAAGGTCTTCAGGGGTGATCCTGGAAACTGCAGACCAGTTAGCCTGATTTCAGTGGTGGGAAAAATAGTGGAAAGTGATCTAAAGATCAAAGTCACAGAACATATAGAAAGACATGGTTTAATGGAACAAAGTCAGCATGGCTTTACTCAAGGCAAGTCTTGCCTCACAAATCTGCTTCACTTTTTTGAAGGGGTTAATAATAATAGATATAGGTGAAGCGGATGTAGTGTATTTGGATTTTCAGAAGGCATTTGACAAAGTTCCTCATGAGAGGCTTCTATGAAAAGTAAAGTCATGGGATAATAGCGATATCCTTTCGTGGATTACAAACTGGTTAAAAGACAGGAAACAGTAGGATTAAATGGACAATTTTCTCAGTGGAAAAGGATATACAGTGGAGTGCCTCAAGGATCTGTAGTAGGACCTGTGCTTTTCAATATTTATAAATGATCTGGAAAGAAATACAACAAGTGAAGTAATCAAATTTGCCAATGACACAAAATTATTCAGAGAAGTTAAATCACAAGCAGATTGTGATAAATTGCTGGAAGCTCTTGTGAGACTGGAAAATTGGGCATCCAATTAGCAGATGAAATTTAATGTGGATAAGTGCAAGGTGATGCATATAGTGAAAAATAACCCATGCTAGAGTTACACAATGTTAGGTTCCATATTAGAAGCTACCACCCAGGAAAGATAACACATTGAAATCGTCGGTTCAGTGTGCTATGGCTGTCAAAAAAGCAACAGAATGTTAGGAATTACTAGGAAGGGAATGGTGAATAAAACGGAAAATGTCATAATGCCTCTCTATCGCTCCATGGGAGACCACACCTTGAATACGGTGTACAATTCTGATCTCCCCATCTCAAAAAAGATATAGTTGCGATGGAGAAGGTACATAGAAGGGCGACCAAAATGATAAAGGGGATGGAACAGCTCCCCTATGAGGAAATACTAAACAGGTTAGGACTGTTCAGCTTGGAAAAGAGATGGCTGAGGGAGGATATGATAGAGGTCTTTAAAATCATGAGAGGTCTAGAACCGGTAAATGTGAAATCGGTTATTTACTCTTTTGGATAATAGAAGGACTAAGGGGCACTCTATTAAGTTAGCAAATAGCACCTTTAAAACTAATCGGAAAAAAAATTCTCTCTCACTCTGGCATTTGTTGCCAGAGAATGTGGTTAGTGCAGTTAGTGTAGCTGGGTTTAAAAAACGTTTGGATAAGTTCTTGGAGGAGAAGTCAATTAACTGCTATTAATCAAGCTTACTTAGGGAATAGCCACTGCTATTACTGGCATCAGTAGCATGGGATCTACTTAGTGTTTGGGTAATTGCCAGATACTTGTAGTCTGGATTGGCCACTGTTGGAAACAGGATGCTGGGCTTGATGGACCCCTTGGTGTGATCCAGTATGGCAATTTCATATGGTCTTATGTTCCACTAACCCGCCTTCATATCAGTTATTTTCAATGGGGTCTGTGCTCTTAGTGGGATCAATTAACCCAAGAACTGTCCTCTGTGGTTTAGAACACAAGAGAAATAAAAAGAGAATTGCAGTGGTGGTTACATCCACCAATCCTCCATGAAGACGCCACTCTGCACACACGCCACTATAAAGTAACACTAATGATGGAGGCTTCCACCACCCTAACCCTAGCCCGGGTCTCGTCACATCTTTGGTGCAAGTCCATCTCAGTGCCATAGAGGCACATCATATTCCGATTGACAGCAAACATGTTACTATATAGATTCATGAAAGGTCTATTGCATGTCAAGCTTCTGGTGCAAAAAACATGGTTCCATGGGACTTAAATGTTGTCCTTTATCAACTGATGAAGCCTCCTTTCAAGCAGCTGGAGCCAGCTCTGCTAAAATTCTTAACATGGAAAGCAGTGTTCCTTGTAATAGTTATTTCAGCTGGAAGAGTCAGCAAACTCCAAGCTCTCATTCACTACCAAACATATAAGAAAATTATTACTTACCTGCTAATTTTCGTTCCTGTAGTACCATGGATCAGTCCAGACAGTGGGTTATGTCCCCAATCCAGCAGATGGAGTCAGCACAATCTTTGAGGGGGCGTATCCATATATACTACTACCCCCTCTGCAGGAGTTCAGTATCGAGTATATCAAAGCCAGAGTAGAAACCCCCAAAGGATCAAGTTTGTGGAAACAGATAATGAAAACAATTGTAACCGCAACAAGTAACTGCAAACATCCTACCAACTTGTAGGGAGCTGTGAAAAACAGCGAAAAGAAACGACTGTGAAGACACAGAACACTGCGAGCAAGAAGTAGCGCAGAGCTGAGCAGGATCAAGAACCCAAACGCGGTGGGCGTCTGGACTGATCCATGGTACTACAGGAACGAAAATTAGCAGGTAAGTAATAATTTTCTTTTCCCTGTACGTACCTGGATCAGTCCAGACAGTGGGATGTACCCAAGCTTCCCTAAATCGGGTGGGGTCCTGCGAGGCCTGCTCGGAGAACCTGCTCGCCAAAGTGTCCAGAGACTGAAGAGGCGAGGTGCAGACGATAGTGCCTCGAGAACGTGTGTAACGATTTCCAGGTGGCTGCCCTACAAATTTCCTGCGAGGATACCGAGCGAACCTCCGCCCAGGAAGCCGCCTGAGAACGTGTAGAATGCGCTATGATTCCGGGTGGGGGAGTCCGACCCGACCCAATGTAGGAAGCAGCAATGCCGGCCTTCAGCCATCTGGCAATGGTAGTCTTCGAGGCCTGAGACCCCTTCTTAGGACCGGCCCAGAGTACGAAGAGATGGTCAGAGGTCCGGAACTCATTTGTAGCCTCCAGATAGAGGCGCAGAGTGTGCTTGACATTCAAGAGACGGAGAGACTTCGGCTCTGAGGAAGAGAAGGACGGCAACTCCACCGTCTGGTTCACATGGAATGCAGAAACCACCTTCGGAAGGAAGGAGGGAACGGTGCGAAGCGAAACTCCAGAGTCGGAGAAACGGAGATAGGGCTCTCTACACGACAGAGCCTGCAGCTCCGAGATGCGTCGAGCGGAACAGATGGCCACAAGAAATACAGTCTTGAGAGTGAGATCCTTTATCGTTGCGCTGCGCAGCGGCTCGAACGGTGGTCCCAACAGGGAGCGAAGCACAGGTTAAGACTCCAGGAGGGACAAGGGTCCCGTAACGGAGGATGCATATGCTTGACACCCTTGAGAAAACGAGCAATGTCAGGATACTGTAGAAGAGAGCCCCCATCGCTCAACAGCGAGCCAAGGGCGGCCACCTGAACCCGTAGTGAATTATAGGCGAGCCCTTTTTCCACCCCCGCCTGTAGAAACTGAAGGATCTGAGGTACAGAAGCCTTAGCGGGTCTCGTGGCCTGGCTGGTACACCACAGCTCGAACATAGGCCGCCGACGTCGATGTCTTTCGTGCCCGCAATAGCATGGATACTACCGCCTCCGGGTAGCCCCGACGCCGGAGGCGGCGCCTCACAAAAGCCAGGCCGCAAGACAGAAGAGTTCTGCCTGCTCGAAAAATACCGGGCCCTGATGTAGGAGCTGGGGGAGGTGCCCCAGCCTGATTGGCCCGTCGATCACCAGCTGTAGCAGGTCCGCAAACCAGGGTCGCCTGGGCCATTCCGGGGCGACGAAAACCACGGTCCCCTGATGGCTTTCTATTCTGCGGAGCATCCTGCCCACCAGGGGCCATGGTGGAAAAGCGTAGAGCAGAAGATGTGGCGGCCAAGGGAGGACCAGGGCATCCACTCCCTCCGCGCCGCGCTCTCTCCGGCGACTGAAGAAGCGTGGAGCCTTGGCGTTGAGAGCGGACGCCATCAGATCCAAGTGGGGGGCCCCCCACCGATGGACGAGAAGTTGCATCGCTTTGTCGGAGAGAGACCACTCTCCGGGGTCCAGCAGTTGACGACTGAGGAAGTCCGCCTGGACGTTGTCCACACCGGCGATGTGCGAGGCCGCTAGCCGGACGAGATGACGCTCCGCCCATTGCATCAGCAGCGCCGCCTCGAGCGCGACCTGCGGGCTGCGCGTGCCTCCTTGTCGGTTGATGTAGGCCACGGTGGTAGCGTTGTCCGATAGGATTCTGACTTCCCGGTTCCGAAGAAGCGGGAGGAAATGTCGCAGAGCTAGCCGGACCGCTCTGGTTTCCAGACGGTTGATTGACCACTTCGCCTCCACTGTGGACCCCGTCCCCTGCGTGGCGCTTCGATCGCAGACTGCACCCCAGCCTGCTAGACTGGCATCGGTGGTCACCACCACCCAATTTGGCAGATCGATGGACACGCCACGGGCCAGGTTCGGCGGATCCAACCACCAGCCCAGACTGTCCCTGGCATTCTGCGGGAGCGGGAGAATCATCTGGTAGTTCTGCGATACTGGTTTCCAACGGGAGAGGAGTGCCCACTGTAAGGTCCTGATGTGCGCGAAAGCCCAAGGTACAAGGTCGATGGTGGACCCCATCACTCCCAGGAGTTGCAGGTAGTCCCAGGAGGTGGGCTCTGGTAACGCAGAGAACCGTCGTGTGTGATCCCGCAAGGATTGAGCTTTGTCCTGGCGCAGAAAAACTTTGCCCAGTAGGGTTTCGAAGGTCGCCCCCAAAAAAAACCCAAGCGTTGCGAGGGCATGAGGGAGCTCTTGGAGAAGTTCACTACCCATCCCAGGGAATGTAGAAACCGTACTACTCGAGTCACCGCTGAGCGTCCATGATCGAATGACTTCGCCCAGAGGAGCCAATCGTCCAGATAAGGATGAACCAGGATGCCCTCCTTCCGGAGAGCTGCCGCCACGACTACCATGATCTTGGTGAAGGTGCGCGGCGCCGTCGCCAATCCGAACGGGAGAGCCGTGAACTGAAAATGCTGGTCCAGAATTTTGAAACGAAGGAAACGGTGGTGGTCCGGGCGGATGGGAATGTGCAGGTAGGCCTCCGTTAAGTCCAGGGAGGAGAGGAACTCCCCCCGATGCACCGCCGCAATCACTGACCGGAGCGTTTCCATGCGGAACCGGACGACTCGAAGGGATTTGTTGACTTCCTTGAGGTCTAGGATAGGCCGGAAGGAACCGTCCTTCTTTGGTACGACGAAATAGATGGAATAGTGGCCCGAGCCCACCTTTCCGAAGGGCACGGGCGCAATAGCGCCTATCTCCCGGAGTCTGTCCAGAGTCAGCAGCACCGCTCCTCTCTTGAGGTCCGAGCCACAGGGGGAAAAGATGAACCTTCCCTGCGGGGGGCGGACAAATTCCAATGCGTAGCCGTGTTTTATGGTATCCAGGACCCACTGGTCCGAGGTGATCCGTGCCCACTCCGCGTAGAAATATGTTAGTCGGTCCCCAATCCTGGGGACAGGGGAGTGGGCGAGACTGGCATCATTGTGAAGACTTGGTATAGGGGTTCCCGGTTCCGGGAGTAGTGCGTGCGGGCCGACGCCCGCGAAAGGAGCGCGACCAGGGCTGAGACCTGGGGGCGGATGACCGGGAGCCCGCCTGTCTGTATCCCCTGTAGCGCCGTTGCGCTCTGGCTCTGGTCCGAGAAGAAGAAAATGCTCTGGATGGTCGAAACCTATCCTCCGGCAGCCGATGAACAGCGTTCTCCCCCAGGGACTTGATGATCTGGTCCAAATCCTCCCCGAAGAGGAACTTGCCCCTGAAGGGAAGAGAGCCCAGACTCGACTTAGAGGACGTATCAACTGCCCAATTGCGTAGCCACAGTAGTCGTCGTGCTGCCACTACCGAAACCATGGATCTTGCGAGGACCCGAAAAAGGTCGTACGAGGCGTCCGCCCCATACGCCACTGCGGCTTCTAGCCGATCTGCCTGGGCAGCCTCATCGGACGGCAGGTTCTGAGACGTGAGGGGTGAGACCTCGAAAACCCGCTTAAGGAAAACTTCCAACTTACGATCCTGTGTGTCCCGCAACGCCGCACCTCCCGTCACTGGGATAGTCGTCCTCTTCGTGACCGCCGACACTGCGGAGTCCACCTTTGGGACCTTGATGAGGTCCAGAAATCTTCGGGGAGCGGGTACAGCTTTTCCATAGCCCGGCTGCTCTTCAGGGAGGCCTCCGGGGTGTCCCATTCCCTGGTGAGAAGTTGTAAAAACGAGTCATGAATGGGAAAAGCCCGAGCCCTCGGCCGGAGTGCCGCCAGGACAGGATCTCCCTTCCTTGAAGAAGTGACGACAGCGGGAGCTACTGGGGCAGGCGGGTCTGGTGGCGGGTCCAAATCTAATTCTTGGATGATCTGCGGGATGAGGTCGTCCAGCTCTTCCCTCTGGAAGAGGCGTAGGGTACGCGGATCATCCCCCTCCTGCGTGCCGTCCCCTTGTCCCCCGTCCGGGAGGTCAAGTCCATGTCCCGCTGGGTCTGGCACCGCCCCCACTGCCGCGGGCGTGGATCGGACCCGGGTAGGGAGGCGGGAGGCCCCCACTCCCGGAGGGTCGGGGGGGGCCGGCATCGAGGGCGACATCCGAGGGATCTTAGGAGGGGGGGGTCCCACAGGTGCTTCCAGCCCCTGCAGATAAGCGGTATGCATGAGCAGGATAAACTCCGGAGAGAACCCCGGCCTGCTCGGGTGCGCTTCGGGGGCGGCGTGGTTCCTGCTCCCTGGCTCTGGGTGCTTGGTTCCTGCACCAAAATCGGGGGAACACCCCCGCTGGTAGAGTCCTCCAGGGATCCGTTCTCCCTCGTGGCCTCCAGGGATCCGTTCCCCCTCGTGGCCTGCGCCTCAGGGCGCTCAGAATGTAAAATGGCCGCCGTTCCCGCCAAAAATGGCGGAATGGCCGGCCCGCGCCGCCCGGGCAAAAAAGAGAAATCAGTCAGGGACTGTGAGGTACCTTCCCCCCCGGGAAGGCATCGTGCACAGATGCCCTCCCGGGAAATCCGGGACCCCGGGTCTCCGCAGGCCGCACAGCGGGATGGCCGCGGCATCGGGATCGCTGTAGGAGAAAAGAAAAAGCCACGGGGGGGCCACGCACACAAAAGCGCCGCTGCGGGGGGGCCCGGTCGGCCCGCACTGCCCACTGTCCGAAAATAAAGGAGGGTGCCGCGGGGGGGCCTTCCCGGCCACACGACCCGCCCCAGACATCTTTCCCTAAATGGCTCAGCAGCCCATGAGGAGCTGTAAAATGGCCGCGGATGAGGGAGTAAAGAGCGAAGAGGCCGGCTCCACCGGCTTTCACAGGCACCGGGGGCTGAGCTGTGAAGGAAAAAACTACAAAGGAAAAACAAACTTACCCCTGGCTGCAACGAGAAATAAACAGCAAGGCCGCAGAGAAGAGACAAGGAAGATAAGCCACTCCCCAGAAGTTGAAAGAACTCTGCCTTTTTTTTTTTTTTTTTAACTTAATACAAACTTGATACAAACTTGATCCACAGAAAAAGACAACAACAAGCCATAATCAAGCAAGAAAGTGAAGAAAAAGGAAAAGCAGGGGAAGCCTGATTCCCCTACTCGCATCTGCTGGAGTCAGAAGATACTGAACTCCTGCAGAGGGGGTAGTAGTATATATGGATACGCCCCCTCAAAGCTTGTGCTGACTCCATCTGCTGGATTGGGGACATAACCCACTGTCTGGACTGATCCAGGTACGTACAGGGAAATGCAGTTTTTCCATAACAGAGTGGTCTTCCGTACTCGCTTGAAGTTTCTACTGAAGGTCTCCGCTTTTCATATCAGTCAATATTGCCTACGTTTTTGTTTTTTTCCCAAGGCATCATTGTGCATGAAGAAGAAAAAGCCCTTCATGTCTTGGACTGAAAAGAGCATTAGTTTACCTCAAGAAATGAACTCAGCCACATTGCCAGTCTTCTCAGCTCTTTGTATCAGATGACCCTAACAGATTAGGTGTAACCAGTTGCCAGGCACACTGTGTCAAACTGGATAGCTGAGTACATTCTATACAGCTACACCTTTAGCAGAACTGCAAGTTTCTGATTCCGTAAAAGCCCATCACGTGAGAGTTATGGCTGCTTCTATTGCTCATCTCCGAAAACTGTCTCTCGAAGACATCTGCTGTCATGTTTCTATTATTAGGGGTCTGTTTGGAATCCTTGGAAACTTTGCATTTACAGGTGCCGCTCTCTGTAGCATGGTAATTTTGGGTACACCTGAGGCACTGCAGCTGCCTCTGGTGCATTTCATCATCATCGCCTTTGCCGTAAACACAGCAGTTGAGAGCTCTCAGCTTGTGCACAGGGGCTTGCCTTTCCCTGAGGGAACTCGTTAAGACTATCGGTGTTCGCCTTCCTTCCACATACCCCCCTCCCAACACACACACCACCAATACACACACACTGTCAGTCCTTTCCTTTAGTTCATAGAGAAAAGTAGAACTACACTGCTCTAATGGAGTTCTGGGGATCCCTGTTCCTTCCTCCCCTTGTGCCAAGACCAAACATTTTCATGCAAGTCTTTTGCAGCTGTCTCTTGGGCATTAATCTTCATCTTTCTTTTTATTTCTTTGCCAATATAGAAAATTTCTCTTAAGTCATAAAGGAGTATATTTTCAAAAGGCTTAGTTGGGTTATAACCATGTAACGTCAGAGAAATATATGTAAAGCCTGATAACTGAAAATTGTAGCGGCTATAAAGAACACATGTATTTTACTACATGCATACTATTTGCCACATAAAAAAAAACAAGTGTTACCAGGGATACATTTAGAAAACTAGACGCATACATTGAATTTTAAAATATGCATGCATATTTTTTCCCCAAGTCCATCCACACAAATAGCTGAAGAATGGGCAGGTACTCTTAATCATTCTAATATTATTCAAATTTTGAAAGTTTCTCTTTGAAAATTTGCTAATGTTATGCAGGTACAAATGTACCTTCCTCCTCATCCTGCTACACTATTGCAGACTAATGGGTTGTTCTTCCCTACCAGCAGATGGAGACAGAGAGCACAGCTTTCTCTGTGACATTATCACAGGTGCTAACATGATATAGTCTAGAAAATTCTTCCGTATTCTCTACCTCCAGCAGATGGTTGGACGTACTGGTGGTGCAGGATTATTTCTGACAATGCCTTCCTAACACTTGGGGTTGGAGTAAGGCAGGGGGTTCTCCAGTATCCTAAGGTCAAGCTCCTGGTTTTCAAATACCAAGGTAGCATGCCTGCTCAGATGGTTTCCAGCCCCAGAGGGAGTTTGGTTGAGCCCAAGGGATCTGAGTTGGCAGATATTTAAAAAAAAAAAAAAAAAAAAGATCTTTTGAGTCTGCTTCCTCCCTCTTCTCTACTTCTTCTGGCTTCTTCGCCTTTAAAGATTTATTTTTAAAACAAGGAAATAGGAAATAAATTATAGAACAGCTGAAGGCTCTTTCTTCAAGCATGTTGCCAGCAGTGGAGGTAAGTTTCACTAAGTTTTGGTGGCGAGTTCCTTCAATACCACTCTAAATTGACCACCTACACTCCTGATGGAGAAAGACTGCCAGGCTTTTCTTTAGGGATTGAGATTGTGTCCCTTATTAATCAGATGGTCATTGCCCTAAATATTTCAAAAGACGACCCAGAAGAAGCTCCTGAATGGGATCCTACTATTAAGGTCTGCGTAAGTCCACTAAGACTTTTCCCCCTTCACTTCAAGCTGGAGGAAATGGCGATAGCAGAATGAGAATCTCCAGATTATAGGCTCAACGGAGTTAAACCTTTTGGTAAGCTGTATCTGCTACTGCAGGAGCCATCACAGCGCTTGTTCTTGATGTCCACTGTGGATGCACTGGTTTCAGCAGTTACAACTATTCCTGTAGAAGGTGGCACTTTTCTTAAGGAGCCTCAGGATAGGAAGATTGAGATTCCTTTTAAAAATGTTTACTTCTTTCTGTGTTGTCGGTGCAGTTAGCAATTTGTGGTGGGATGGTGTCTTGAGCTCTTCTGTGCTGGGTCCAATAATTTCCAAAAGGGGATGAGGCTGCCCACCTAGAGTCAGCTCCAGCTTTGCAGATGCCTTCTGTGACCTTATCAGAATTTCATCTCATTCAGTTGCTCCATCGGTTCTGCTAGGAGACTCTTGTTGCTAAGGCATTGGGCAGCAGATCCTTGGTCGAAGACCCATCTACGTAAACTTCCTTTCATGGGAAAATTACTCTAGTGAAGGATTTGGGAGATCACAAGCCTAATTGGTTCCCAGAAGAAAAGACACGTGTCTTTTATTGGCCCAACATAGGCAAGGCACATGATACCAAGAGGTATAGATTAGGCAAGCAGTCCTTTCAATTCAGGGGCAGGAACCAGTCCTTTTCTGGCTCAATGAAGTTGAGACTGGACTCTACAGCCTCCTCCATGACCGGTAAAACTTACCAATTAAATCAGAAAGGTTCACTCTCTGGTGTTGCCTGTAGGTAGGCCGCCTACAGCAGTTCTACCTGGAATAGACCCACATAACTTCAGACCAATGGGACTTGGAGGTTATTCAACATGGATGTGCTCTAGTGTTAGCTGCTCTGATCCCCATCACCTTTATGGTTTCTCCTTGCTCCTCAGCTGTTAAAAGGGTGGTAGTGCAGACTATGCTCCAGAGGTTACAGTTGTTAAGGGCAGTGGTTCCTGATTCTCTAGAAGCTTGAGGTCTAGGATACTATTCCATCAACTTTTTAGTTCCAAAGAAAGACGGCTCTTACAGACAGATTCTCAATTTGAAGATGGTAAACAGCAGCTTTCATGTCTCCCGTTTCAATATGGAGATTCTCCAGTAGGTTCTTGTTTCAGTATGAGAAGGCAAATTTCTCACTCCTCTGGATCTATTCCAAATTTGGCCTACTGCTGAAGTTTTCAGAGAGCAGAGGCCTCTTGGCTCAAGGTCCAGTTATCATGGATGATCCTTCTTTTTCACCCTTGAGAGGTCGCATTTGCAACGAAAAGGCTATTCCTCCTCCATAATGTCCACTCTGTTGAAAGCCCTTAAGAATCTACTTGTGTGTCATTTCTGAGTCTAGTCAATTTTTGAGGCGTTTGCAAGGAGTGTTCACTTTGTCTGTGGCAGGCTGTTTCTGTCATTTTAGCCTTTCTCCAGCGGGGAATGTAGGGTATGAATCTATGGGGAGGGTGGACCTGAAGATCCCCTGGGAGACTCCAGTGGCTGAATATGCTTAGAATTGTTTGCATCATCAGTTTAAAAATTAAAAATATGAAAATACTATAGGGCAAGGTTTCTCCCAATTTGTGCATACAGGCAAAACATGTAGCATGTCCAGTTTATCTTTGACTTGAACTACTATTTAAACTGGAATACAGTACAAGAATTCTTGAGTCACCTAGTAGCACTCTTGCAAGTTGTCCCAGAAAAATACGTGCATATATTGGACGTACGGTAGCACATGCACAAATGAGATGAATTAGCACGTTATAGTTAGCGGCTCCTGTCTCTGACACACTGAACTGTTTAGAACAGTGGTTCTCAACCCTGTCCTGGGGACCCCCCCAGCCAGTCGGGTTTTCAGGATATCCACAATGAATATGCATGAGAGAAAATTTGCATGTTATGGAGGCAGTGTATGCAAATTTTCTCTCATGCATATTCATTGTGGATATCCTGAAAACCCCACTGGCTGGGGGCAGTCCCCAGGACAGGGTTGAGAACCACTGGTTTAGAGAGACTGGCTCTTGTGAGACACGTATTGTGTTAAGATTTATGTAGGAGGATTGCTTTGATTTATAGTTAGAAAAGCGATCAAACAAATCACTAAATTAGTTTACAAGACAGTTTGAAAGTTGAGTGCTGCAGTTTAAAGGGACATTGCTGATTCACCTACAACCCTCTACTCAGAAAAAGATCCAAAGATTAGCTGCAGCAATGTCAGAGAATTGATACAAGGCTGCAATTACATCTTCATGAGTGCAGTCTACTAAATTTGATCTCATGGCGTCTCAGAATGTCATTTGTACTTATCACTTTAAGTACCGTGCAATTCTCATGTTCCCATCAAATCAATCAGTATTTTGTCAGCCAAAACATTTTGCTGTAGAGGTACAGACATTAGTAAAAGTAGTGTAAAGGGATTCAGGAGCAGCCAATGTTTTATGAATTGTAAATCCTTTTATTCCTTGGGATAGCTATGGAAGAAATGAGAGAGATCAAAAGATCAATCCCATTGGCCCATTTTCCGCAGTGAAGTTTTAATCTTCAGGCAATTACTGGCACCTCATTGGCAAGCAGAGGATACTCACTCATAACAATGTCACAATACATTGTCAGCAATATCACAATACAATGAGGCACTGATTGAACAAGACATTTTCTAGAACAAGGAAGATTGACAAAACCACAATCCTTTTTTTTTTTTTTTTAAGATAAAAATCATATGCAAAATAAAATAACTGAATATTTTACAAAATAAATTAAGTTAAACTCAGCCTGGTCCTTCAGAGTTTAAATATTCAAAGTCAGAAAGATTGAAGAGAGTCGGCAGATGCAGTTCACACAGTTTGTGCCTCAATTAAACACAGCAGGTTGTGATGCAATTGCAGGATTTAAAATATAAATACATACAAAATCTGGGGAGAAAGGAGGCAGGCTGCTGAACTACAAGGAGAGGAAGAAAAATGATGTTCGTATGAAATATCCCCTACGGAAATGCACGCAAGCAGCACACTTTAAAAGCTTACATTCTACGTACTGTATGAATACATTTCTGTAGGGAATGAAGATCAGAAGAGGAATGTTCTGGATACATTTAAAGCATCCCTGTGATAGTAAAAGTCCCTGTGTAAGAATAAGTCCTTCAGATAACACCTGTGTATATGGCTGCTCTGTGTCTTCCAGCTTAGATTTGTCTCAGATCTCTAGTTACAATTCATTTTTTGCCACCTTCCTTCTAAAGGTGCCTGTTTCTGGTCCTTCACAGTGCAACTGGGAATGCCTCAGAGAGGCTCAAGCTGCTTCTATAACTGAGGAAAAGATTTTGCATTCTTTATAAATTGTTTACTTTCTGTTTTGCCTGCATGCCCTGATCCTTCATGGGTAACCCACAGCTGGCACACACAAAAATTATGCCTAAAGTGGAAATCTCACACATTTCCTTTTATTAATCCTTCATCATACAGTTGTGAAATCAGGTTTTCATCTCAAAAACTGTTGCACCAAACCCAGACCCCGAGCAATGGATGCCACTGTTACACAGCTGACATACCAAAATTGGTTTTCCTGCAAGCCAAAAGCATGTGCAACATTTATGTTGTGAGATTTCAGGAGGAATTTTGCTTTAACACCTTATTTCCTGCCTTTCTGTGCTCTCTCTAGGCATTGTATTCCAGGATTTCAAGGCATTTTAGGTGAGGTAGTGCTGTGCTAGCTAAGCCGGAAGCAGTAGAACAAAACCAATCTTCCAGCCATCTTTAGTTTGGCAGAGAAGAGATTTGGAGTAGATCGAGGGGGTGGTTCCAAATGACACTGCGAGTGACTGATGGGAAGAGAGCAGTACAAGAAAGACACGCAGAGAGCATGATACAAGGGTCAACAAACAACATCCCAGCGTTCTGAGCTCTTATGGGTGTTGGATCAAAGAACTAGGGAAAAAAAACCCCAAAAACCAAGAGTGCACATAAGGGTCTACTTAAAATTGCACCTGTACTAGAGATTTTCAGCTACAGTCCCCCTAATGAAGCATTAGACAGAAGCCTATGCTTTTGCCATCCTCCTCTCATGCTAACGACTTGACCCTTAGTAGCATTTCTTCTGAAGATACCATTTCCTCTTCAGGCAGGTCAATCGACACAACTGGGTTATGCGCGCCAACCAGAAGACAGAGACAGACAGACTCGCTGATTATCACCTTTATATACCCTTGCACTTACATCAGCCTGCCAGTATTCTGTGTCTCCAGCAAATGGTGAACATGCATAACGCGTATGCATAACATATTCCCGTGTGTGCACCCTGGCCTTTTGTAGCCACTGGAGAGTTTTACAAGTAGCACCGCATGGTTTAAAATCTTTGTGCCACAACAGTATTCTGTTTGGATTTTGTGCAATCTCGAGGAGCAGCCTGTAAACATCTGGAGATTTCTGGCAGCTGTAGTGCACTTCTGCATATACATATATTGGCAGTAGATTCTGATAAAGGCTGAAGACATCACACTTTTGGAGTTTCTCATCTTCAGTTACTGGCCGACAAAAGGTTGAACCCTCACGGTGTAGACTCCAGAAAGTTACAATAGAGCAAGAATCCCCCTTTTTTTTTTTTTTTGTTCTGATAGAACTTCATGATTCTACCTCTCAATGTGAGAACTTCTGGAATCCCAGTGGAGATGCCTGGAGATCACCACAGATGGGAATGAGATTCAGAATCCCGACTGTAAATCCAACCATTCCATCTATGTCTCTTATTTCATTCTTTAAATGAAGGTCTGGGCAAAGTCCTCTCCCCCACAGCCTTCATGCTGAGCTGTACTTCTTGATGCTGGTGGTACGGGTAACTTGTATTTGTCGTGCCACCTGCAAGACACGGTAGCGCTCTCTCAGGTTCCTCCGCCGCACATGCTCGTTGGTGATCTCCTGGACATATTTGGAGGGGAACCATCCCTTCAAGCCATCTGACAGGCGGACGCCCTCATACCACCCTGTGAAACAGGAAATCAAGCTTAGCAGACGCTAGTGGGAAAACTTTGGGACCTATTTACTAAGTATTTTTCCCCACAGACTCAAACGGGAGAAAACCTTTGTGCCTTGTGCTTGGCTAGAAAAAAGGACATGAAACTTAAAAGGATAAAGTCCATCTTATCAAAATTATTATTGGGTTAAAATCATTTTATTAAACTAGCTATAAAAATCAAAGTATCAAAACCAGTTTTAGGTAGTTTTGCCCATTCAGGCTTAGATGTCCGTGTTCTGTAGGCAGCCACTCACAAGTACAAAGATTTGTTTTCATGGTCAAGAAATCTTTCATGCCAATGTCATTTGGTCTAAACCAGGACCCAACGCATGAGACTCATTTATGCAGCCAAGTGTGAGGCAGATCGGTAATTTTGGAATGGAAGGGAAAGGAGATGGTTGGAATTCAATGAACTACAATCCCTCATCCCTCTCTCCTGATTAAACTTTCCCCTGCAGACTGCTGGATTCTTACCTTCAGTAGTCTTTCTGAGAACATTGATAATATCAGTGGGTTCTAGACTCAGCTCGTCTGCCTGTGCCGCCATGTAAGGCTCCACACATTGCACTTGTAGACAATCTGTAGAGAGAACAAGTAGATAATTTGGCTACAGCAGAGCAAATCATTATGCCGCAGTGACTGTAACAGACTGGTCAGCCCATTACTGCAATTATCTATCTGACAGCATAGGGAGCTTACTGAAGCCCCGGCAGGAAGCAAGGTCACAGTAAAAAAAAAAAAAAAAAAAAAGCTTCCTGGGGTAGCAAAATTGCTTACCTGAAACAAGTATTTTCCGTGGACAGCAGGACAAAAACGGCCACACAATTAGGTGGCGTCACCGTGAAAGCGCAGAGTCGGGCGCTGGTCTCTTACAGCTGAAGATTCTAGAGTTTTCCTGAGCATGCGCACTAGGTTCACGCCAACACCACCGCACAAGCCACCTCAGCCTTATACTTAGTTGAAGCAGAAGTTATGTAACTTTTCAGGGAAGAGAGAGAGTTCGTGTGGCTGTTTTGTTCTGCTGACCACAGAAAAACACCTGTTACAGGTGAGCAACTTTGCTTTTTCCATGGCCAAGCAGGACAAGACAGCAACATGACTGGGATGCCCAAACTCAAATTGTAGGGGGAGAAAACAGGAACTGTCAACAATTGAACTTAAAATACAACCTGTTCTAGTTGCCCGTTAAGCTTATCGTGGCTCATCTTCGTTTTGTTTTGTGGATTTTTTTGTGCGGAAAATTAATATGTTCAACAGCAGTGCCATCTGTTCTCTTCCTTTTTTTTTTTGTTTGTTTTTTTTGTTATATACAACAGTCTGTAGAACTACATGTCCAAACAAAGTCAGATTGGGACTCCTTGTCTAAACAATTACACCTTGTGAGCATGTGCACAGAAGACCACTTTGCAGCCTTGCAAAGTTATGATGGACACAGTTATGAAAAGCTGCTGATACAGCCATTGACTGTATCTGATGGGTTTTCATATACAAAGGCTGGGCTGATAATAAGTAATGCACTGTGAAAGCCATCTAGGTGGGGTTTACTTCTGCACAGGTAGTTGTAAGAAACTGTAATAGACTGATTGCAGTGCCAAAAATGATCAGGACAAAACACAGAGTGAAGCACAAAAAGTTTTCTATATCTACTGAATATATAGATAGAGATATAATGGAGTTATATAGGCACTTATAGATATACAAAATAAGAAAAGACAATGATTATTTGGTCAGTAATTAGACTCGGTAATTAGTTTGCTAAATAATCTCACTTCCTTTATCATAGTAGTGTAACCTCAAGTCTATCTCCACTGGGAATTGGCAAAAGATTAAATGATTTCTCCCCTGGATTATGAAGATTTAAAAGTACTGGGGCACAGATCTGCTCTCTTAGCTTGATTCTATCTGTACCAAATAGTTGGGACTGGAGACGAGGAATTATACTGTGTAGTACACAGACGTGCACAGTTCAAGTTTCTTTGTTTCAAGCACTCCTAAGCTATAAACATTAGTTCCTGCTAGCTTGTCCCTACCTGTACACCTAAATTTTTTCATATCCACTGTCCCTAACCTAATACAGAAACAAAAGACTGCACGGACTTCCTGTACTATTTCATCATCTGTAGATACACAAACAACATTCTTTTCTTCCAGAGTATTATGAGGCACAATGTAAAAAGAAGGCAATACAATGGCCTGATTTAACAGAAGAAAATTTTAGGAAGAAACTTTGGATGTGTTTTTAAAGAGGATCTTATTGTCATATCTGCATGTATGACTGATAAGACCAGTGCCTGCCTGCAGCTCACTCGCTTGTCATGCGGGTGTCACTGCAATGAGGAAGAGCACTTTCCAAGTAAGAAATTGAGTTATCATTTGTATCCAGAGGTTCAAAAGGGGCTGTTAACTAGCTTGATGAAGTTTAGATCCCACTGGGCCACAGGTGTATTAATCGGTGGGTTGAGGTTCAAGAGAACTTCCATGAATCTGGAGATTAGAAAGTGGGGGGGATACTTGTTTGCCAGCCATGTGCTGATAAGCAGAGATGGACTCTGAATGAGGTTTTGTTCAATCCCATCTTGGATAAGTAGAGAAGGTATCAAGATATGAGGAATGGAGCAGTGATAAAAATCCTCATTTTGAACTGTAGACCAGGAAGAGAATCATGTCCATTTATTATCATAGGATTTCCTAGTGGAGGATTTCCTAGCTGCCAACAAGACTGTATGTAACGTTGGTGAAAGAGAGAGACTTCTAATCATCCGGTTTTCAGCATCCATGCAGTAAGGGCTAGAGAGGTGAAGTTGGGGGGAATCAGAGTATCTTGATTTTGTGTGAGAAGGATTGGAAAGCTGGGGAAGCTAAAGGGGCAGTCACATGGATAAGCAAAGGAGCCACAGGAATCACATTTGCTGTAGCCAAAACGGGGCTATGAGGATCATTGTGGCCATGTCACAGCTTCAGGATCATTCTGGAGATGAGGGGCAGTGGAGGAAACGCATACAGAAGACCTTTGGACCATAGAATTGCAAATGTGTTGGCAGCAGCTGCTTGAGGTGAAGGCATCTTTGAGCAGAAATGTGGAAGCAAAGAGATCGAGATCTGGCGTGTCCCACCATGCCTAGATGAAGAGGCCACTCAGCAGTTTGTAACTGTCTGCTCAAGGTGTCTGCTACTGGACTGCGTATGCCCGGAAGACAAACTGTGGGTAAGTGGATATTTCATTAGAAATCTCAGTGCCAGATCACCATTGTTTCCTCGCACAGTCTGTAGGAGTCTGTTCCTCTTACTTGTTTATGTAGAACATGCGGCTAGATTGCCAAATCAAACCTGAAGAATTTTATTCACTATCCAAGATTCGAAAACCACCATGGCCTTAAATGTGCTGGAGCTCAGAGAGGTTTATGTGACTCCTGTGCATTTCAGAAACCTTGAATGGTCATATGAGTGAGGTATGCACCCCAACCTTGAAGGGAATGAGATGCGTGTCTTGCATATAAATGCACCTGCCAGAATGAAAGTTCCCTTTGCTCAATCACCATGCCATGAAGAGGGGATGGAGACTGATTCCAGTGGGTGCACAAATGGCACTGAGCTGGATGCATAAACAAGTGCACTAGAAGAGTAACATATACCATGGATGCCATGAGCTCCAATAGCCAAAAAAAAGGCCTGGCAGTCACCATGGTTTTGTCACAGTCATTTAAACCAGGTTCTTTAGATTGAGTCCCTTCTGAAGCGGAAGGTACGTTTTTCTTGGTGGGGAGCTCATCGATGAGCTCCAGTTGCTGGATTGGAAGCAAATTGGACTTTTCAAAGTTTACTACGAAACACCATTGATGCATGAGGTGGACTACGTGAGCTGCGTCAGAGCAGTGATTCCTTCAAGGATGTGCTCAATATTAGCCAGTCATCGAGGTGTGGAAAGACTAGCATGTTCCTCCTTCGTAAATGTGCTGCTACTACCATCAGATATTTTGTGAATAACCTGGGTGTTGATGACAGACCAAACAGTAGAGCTCTGAACTGGAAGTGTTAATTTTGAGCGTGAATTTGAGAAACTTCCTGTGATTCGGATGTGAGTGTAAGCGTCTAAACGTTTATTGAGGTTAACTAGTTTCCTTTGTGAAGAAGAGAAAAATGCTGTTTAGGGAGAGTTCATTTTGAATTTCTCTCATTTGAGAAAATAATTCAAATCTTGAAGATTCAATATTGGTCAGATACACACAATTTTCCTCAGAATAAGAAAGTATCTAAGTTTGTACCTGAGGCAACGGAGAGTGAAGTGACTTGCCCAAGGTCACAAGGAGCAGCAGTGGGGTTTGAACCCTGGCTTCCCTGTTTCAAATGTTAAACAGCCTCTTAAGACCTTATCTCCAAACAGGTTTTCACCTGTACACAATGTGTCAGCTAGTTTTTCATGTACATCATCTCTGAGGCCTGACGCCATAAGCCAAACTTCTCTTCTGTTCGACATTTCATGGTGGTAGCTCAAGACACAGTATTGAAAATGTCATACGAGCACCTGGTCTGGTCATTTGTTTGGTACAATCCCTGGAGAACAGAAAGAATCCAAAGACTCCTCAGAAGGAGAGTCCTAAGGATGAGAAGGAACAGCTTGAAAGCTATCCTATCTTCTAGTGGAGTTGACGTACTGCCTTTAATCGTCAAATCAGACATTTAGAAAGGCAGGGGCCAGTGAAAGAGGAGAGAGCGCATGATCCGTGAGACAGCTAAAGTGACATCAGCGAGAGGCGCCAATAACATCTATAAAGTCTCCCTGCCTGTGGCATGCAGCCACAAGCGCGCATTGCCGAAGCTGCACGCCAAAGGCGCTCACCTCTTTGGAAGAAAATCTGGTCGGTAAGTTTGTCATTTCTGAACTGAGAACTCCCTCTCTCATTTTTTTTCCTTGGTGGCAGGCATATGGGGAAGAAAAGGAAGAGAACTAAGATCTCCCATCTGATTCTTCTATTTCCCTTTCTATTACTGGCATCAGTAGCATGGGATAGTTGGGAACTTGCCAGGTACTTGTAGCCTGGATTGGCCACTGTTGGAAACAGGATGCTGGGCTTGATGGACCCTTGGTCTGACCCAGTATGGCAACTTCTTACGTTCTTTATGTTCTTATCTCCACTTTTTATGATGGCCAAGGAAAATTGTCAGCTGTTGGGAGAGGAATCCCTTTCCTTGAACCTCAACTCTCAGACACCTCCAGGGCTTTCAGGTAGGCCCCAGGAATAGGGTAGTAAATCATCCGAAGAGATATCTAGCTCTAACCCGACGACAGGAGTATCTTGGTTCCTTGTCAGATTAAATATAAAGATATTTGTACTGTGGTTACTTCTACTGCAGTACCCTTAGTGCAGTTTGCATTCTCTGATTAATGTACCAAAGCCTGTAGTGATAATCATAGACTCACTTTGGTCTGCTATAATAAGATTAACAAGCTCCCTTTCTGGGAAAATTGACTCTGTATTATTTAAATATGAGGGCTTGCAGAGGCAAGTTGATTTACGTGATCAGAATGTCAAGGTTTTAGATGAGAAAGTTAATTCTTTGGTGAAACAATGGACAGAAATACAGCAGTGTCAAAATGTTTCGATGAAGGATAATGAATGGTCTAAATTGCCAATTTGTAAATCTTGATAATTATTAAAGAAGATTTAAATTTAAGACTTCTTAATTTCCCTAAAATAGATTTACTATCTCCTGATATGTTAAAATAATTTTTTCAAGAAGTGTTTTTTTCTTTTTTTTATTTACTTGCAGTTTTTTTTTGTCTTCTGTGGTTTTTTTTTTCTCATTCAGTGGCTTGGACCAGTGTTCTTTCCATTTGTTTTGTCACAGTGAGATTAGCGAGCACGGAGGGGGGTGACTTGCGGGTGTATGTGGCTTGAAGGACTACCTGAAGGGGAGCGTTTCGATAGCAAGAATCGAGATACTGGGCCTTGATGCAAGAGTGCGTCCTAATACCGGCTGTGCACAACTGTGGAGGTTATCGCAATGAATACGGGTAGTGCACCTGGAAATTTTCTGTGAAGAGGTGTTGCAGCAGAGGGGCTATGCTTTGGGGTATTACTCTTGGGGGGGGTCATGAGGTCTACCATGGGAGACAGAATAAATGGTTGTCTGAAATAAGCACTGCCCTTGTTACTGGAACTGTGGAGTCTTGTGTCGCTTATGCGACTTATCAGGTGAGAATAGTCGCTTCCTTTTCTTGCTTTGGATTTCTTGGACTTAGATTTAAGGGATTCATATTTTACTTCAGGATTCCTGTGACAGCATGCATGAGGCAACATGCTCCCACACAGCCCACAATTCGAAGAATCATGGCCAGGGCATTATATGCTGGTCCTGACCAGCCATTTCTTTGGAATAACGTTTGCAGAGTCTGAATGACCGCTCTCTCTTCCTGGAGACTATCAGCTTGAGACATGTTGATCTGAATTATCCTGACCAAGGGTTTAAGACGTACTGATGAAGGAGAACAGAATAACCCAAGAGGCAGCATCTCGTGGAGAGTCCAAGTGACCCAATTGTTTGCTCGGGCAGGCAGAACACTGAGGTGGCTTGAGTAGCGGCATTGGCGCGAGCCTTGCAAAAAAATCTCAGGAAAAAAAAACACTCTAGAATCCTGAGCTGAGAGAGACTGAACGGTGTCACCCAATCGTGTTCTCTTGTCCTGCTTGTCCACAGAAAAATATCGTGAGGTTATATTTGAAAGGAGTTTTCTGGAATGCTGGGTCTTCAGGTGTACTGGGCCATGTGGTAAATTAAAGACAACCAGCTGAAGCCAATGAGATAAGCTGCAGCTGGAGTAAAAGGCCAAATTGTCAGAGGGGGAAGCAGAAGGGCCTAATATATCAGGAAAACGAGGTCCCAGATATAGCTAGAAGTCCCACAGTAAACCACACTGGTGGGATCTCTCGTCATCTGGAAAGTTAGGGGGTGGCTAGCTGCAGGAGAGTTGGTAAGGAATAGGTTAACTAAGAAGGAGCAGGCCCCAGCATGCCGCAAGTGGAGCCTGTCCCGCTCGCGGCAAAGGTGAAGCAGATCCCGCGTGCCACAAGCAGAGGCCGTCCCGCTTGCAGCGAAGAAGGAGCAAGCTGTGCAATATGGTCTTACATAGTAACATACAACATAGCAATGATGGCAAATGGTCCATCCTGTTTGCCCAGAAAGTGGCTTATGGTAGTAACTGCGGCACCTTGCAGTTTACCCCCATGCACTCTGCTAAGGGTAGTAATTCCCTGCACAGCACGGCAGCTCTCATGTATTCTGTTATCTCCCCTGCTCTCTCTCTCCTCCAGGGTATACATATTTAAATCCTTCAGCCTCTCCTCATAAGTCTTCTGAAACAGACCCCCACACCATTTAAGTCACCTTCCTCTAGACCTTTTCCATCCTGTCTCTATCCATTTTGAGGTACGGTCTCCAGAACTGAGCACAGTACTCCAGGTGAGGCCTCACCAAGGACCTGTACAAGGGCAATATCACTTCTTTTTTTCCTGCTGGTTATTCCTCTCTATGCAGCCCAGCATCCTTCTGGCTTTATCTGTCGCCCTGTCACAACACTGCTTCACTTCCTTCAGATTGCCAGACACAATCGAATCAAGATCCCTCTCCCGGTCCATGCGCATTAATCTTTTGCTCCCTCATCACATATAGCTCTTTTGGATTATCACATATCAGAGGTGCATGACTTTTGCACTTCCTGGCACTGAATCTCAGACCACTCTTCAAAGTTTACTTAAATCACTTTTCATTCTCTCTACTCCTTCATGCTTGTCCATGCTGTTGCAGATCTTAGTTATATCATCTGCAAAAAACTTTTCCTTCTAACCCCTCTGCAATGTCATTCATGAAGATATTGAACAGAACTGGTCCTAAAACCGATCCCCGAGGAACTCAACGTAGGTCTCTCTTCAGAGCAGGTTCCATTTACCATCACGCATTGTCTCCTGTCAGTCATCCAGTTTGTAATCAACTCCACCGCCTTGGCGCCCACACCAAAACTTATTTTATTCACGAGCCTTCTGTGCGGGACTGTATCGAAAGCTTTGCTGAAATCCAAGTAAATCATATCATGTGCTCTTCCTTTATCCAATTCTCTAGTCATCCAGTCAAAAAAAAAAAAAAAAAAATCAAGACCTTCTCCCTAGTGAATCCATGCTGCCTCGGGTCCAGCAACCTATTGAATTTTAGATAATTCACTATCCTCTCTTTCAGCAGAATCTCCATTTAATCTTCCCTCTACCAAGGTGAAGCTAACCAGCCTTTTGGGTTTCTGCTCCTGCCCTTGTGAAGCGGGACCTATAACCGCTCTTCTCCAATCTTGTGGCCCAACTCCCTTTTTTTTGCAGGACCCACCAGCCTTGTGCCTGGAAATACAATTTTCAAAAGGATTTACATGCTTACAAACTGGGTTTTACATGCATAAGCAGGCTTTTGAAAATTTCTACAGCATAAGCTACTTTTACGCATGTAAGTTATTTTGAAATCTACCTCCAAAGCATGTAAAATGACGCATAAGCTTCCTGTCTCTGGTCTGGAAAATGAAGAGAGCTTGGAGTTCCTATCTTGGAGAGGCGACTGGAGTGGGTTGCTTGGTAACAGTGATGTCTTTCAAAGTGGCAGCACCTTCCGAGGGTCCGCTTCCAGAACTGACTGAAGGGACATGTTTGCTTTATTTTTTTTTCTCTCTAAATTACGTATCTAGCAATTTGGTGACAGAAGATCACAGTCACTCACCCCAGTCTTCATAGATGGTGTCACTGTTACAGTGAGGCTGTTCCTTGTGCTTGGGAAATGCTGCTATCCATCGATGCATATCTGACCTAACGGAGAAAAAAAGAAGCAAAGAACAGGACGCAATCAGCAAGACAGATTAAGAATCTTTGCAGAACAACTGATTCAAATCAAACCTTGCAATTTGCCAGACCTATGACTGCATCAGATCTTTTAATGCAAAAAACAAATCAATCACAAGACACCCATAAGAGCATAAGAATCAGACCAAGGTCCATCAAGGCCAGCATCCAAGTCTGGGTCACACGTACTCAGCAGATCCCAAAGAGTAGATCTATTACTTATTTCTCCCAGGGACAGCAATGGCTCTTTCTAGTCTACCCGACTAGTAATGTTTTATAGATTTCTTGTCCAAGCCTCTCTTGAAACTCTGCTATGCTAGTCACTTTGACTATGTCCTCTGGCAACAGATTTCACAATTTGAGGATTGTGCACTGAATGAAAAGGTTTTTAAGACTATTTGTTTTAAATCTACTGATGTTTAGTTACATGGAGTGTCCCCCACTCACTCATCTCTTCCCCTTGTCTGTGCAGCCTATCATCATAGGAGAGCAATTCCATCCCCTTTATTATTTTTGTTGCCAACTTTTTTTTTTTCTAGTCCCGCTATGATATATATATATATTTTTTATTTTTTAAGATGGAGCGCCCAGAACTGTAGATAATAATCAAGGTGCAGATGTACTGCGGCTCAGTGCAGAGGGAATATATTTTCTGTTTTATTCTGCTTTCCCTTCTGGATCATTCTTAACACTCTAATTTAGCTTTACAATCCCTCCCGCTCCCCTCAGAGAGATCTGCTGTCCCATTCTTTCTTGAATTCAGATACCGTTCCTTGTGTCCATGACGTCTACAGAGAAGCGCTCATTTCATGCATCCACCACCCTTTCTGTAAAAAAAATATTTCTCCCGATTGCTCCTGAGTCTACCCCCCCCTTTTCACTCTCGTCCCGTGACCCCCCCTCTTTCCTTTGAAAGAGAAGCACCTCCTCTGCATAGGTTATACGTGTTTAGGTCTTTAAGTCAATCCCTACAGGCTTCAGAATCAAGATCACTGACCATCTTAGTTAGCCTCCCTCTGGACAAACTCCATCTTCTTCCGAGAATTTTGGCAGGTGCAAAAGCAAGTACATCAGTTTCACTGGCTCCCAGTAAAAAGCAGGATAAAAGTGTAAAAAAAAACAACACACGCTGCTTTGTCTTCAAATACTTGAATAAACAGGCTCCTGAATACTTCTCTCCCCTTTCACACCCCCTCTGGCCCAGCAAACTGGCTCTTCTTTCCTGCCCTCCGCTGACCACTTGGCCAGACTGACCTGCGCGAGATTCTGCACTTTCAGCTCTTACGCACCGAATATTTGGAACAGTAGCACTAACCGTGCGCCTGCATCCATGCTACCTAAAGTTCAGGGGAAAAAAAAAAAAAAAAGCTAAGGCAAGGCTTTTCATCCAGGCCTCCCCCACCCCCCTAAGATTCCCATCTTTGGCCCGTGCTTCCTGAACTCCCGACATGTTAGAAACACATGAGGGATAACAAATGAGTCTTGAGTTTCCCTATGCTGGTCCCAATGCTATGTTAATTGCAGATTTTGATTCGATTGTAAGTTGTTCTAACCACCTCTCCACTTAAATTTATTGTAATCCATTTTGAGATCAACTTTGGGGAAAGGTGGAATATCAAATGCTCATAAATACACTGTAGAAAGATGCGCAGTATTCCAGATGAGGTCTCACCAGGGAACTTAAAACTGGGGCAACATCACTTCCTTTTTTTTTTTTTTTTTTCAGCTGACCATTCCTCTTCCCCAGGCAGCACAAGCACCCTTCTGGCTTTTGCCATCGCTTTCCTCTGCCTACGTGGCCCACCTTAACATCATCAGATATAATCACCCTCAGATCCCGCTCCTCTTGCATGCTTAGAAGATTTTCACCCCCTGGACTACTGCTCCCTTAAAAGGTGAATTTTCAAAACCCTATGCACGCACAAATTAGCTTATACACGGGTAAGCAGTCACTACACTCACATATTTGATATTCTATAAATGTCTAAAATATGCGCATATTTTCACTTTCGCATGCACATATTAAAAAAGGGGTGGTCTAGGGACATTATTGGGTGGGGCCATTTTATATATATATATATTTAACAACATAACCATTACAGAAAAACCCACAGTGGGTAAAGAATATGACGTATAGAATATAAACAGCTGGTACACTAGTGGGTCGGAGGTCAGCACATCACAGATAAACGACACCCATCATTCCATTAATGCACAAGAATGTCTCCACTGCCAATATGGGTTCCATATATATTTTCATAGTTGTCAAAGTCGTCCATGAGGGAAATGACACTTTTTCCATAACAACAATAATCAGCTACCACAGATTTCTAATAATCTATTTAAAGGAGTAGATTTCCAATAATAAACCACCGTTTACATGAACAGCATGTAGTAAATAAGTGCTAAGTATTTTTAAAGATTTAATGAGATCAAAATCATCCCACCTACCCAACAGACATAAAGGGGTTATAAACTTCAAACTGAAACCAAGAATATCTTGTATAAAGTCTTGCACTCTTTCCCCAAAAATCCTTTAAAAATTGCTATTTTAAAAGGCACTCATGCATGCACATTTTCCAACTTACTTGCACATTGTTATGTTTGTTAATTATCTTTCATAAGTGATAATAAACATGTTTATTATGTCATACTAACTGGGTGGGAGGTCTGGGTGAACTGGAGAAAATTCAGGCTGAAGAGCCAGCAGGGTCTTGATGACCTAGAGAAGAATTCGGCAAACTGGTGGACTAATTAGTTAAACTGGTAATTTCACTCGCGTGCATATGTTTAAAATGCACCAATGTACACATGGAAATCCCAACTTTTACATGCGAAAATAAAATGTGACTTAGTTGCATAACATATGCACGTATATTTAAAAAAATAGATGGGTAAAGTACATGCATTCAATGCACTGAAATTCATGGTTTCAATGTTAATGATAATAGTAGTAGTATTTTATAATATGCGTGCATGTGATATGCACGTTATGAAATACTATGGCACAACTACATGCGTATATGCCACCTAGTTTTTGCAGTTCAAATGCATGACTTTACATTATTTAGTATTAAATCTTGGCTGCTAGACTATTCCTCAGCTTTGCTAGATCCCTCATGTTTTCTACATCTTCCTCGCTTGTCTGCCCTATTACAGATTTTGGGATTGATCCACAAAAGCACAAACCTTTTCCGGCAATCCTTACACAATGTCGCTCCCAAAAAACGTTGAATAGATTAAGAGTGGCTCATCTTTTACTGATGCATGCTATCTTAATAAATTACGGAATGATCATATTTAATCCTGAATAACCCTAAGACTCCAATCTCCCCAGGCAGACTGATTTACCTTAAATTCAGGCTAATTTTGTTTTGTAATAAGGACATTTTTCAAAGTCATTTCTGAAAGTAAAACAAGTTTTGCATGCGTAAATTGACCATCCGAATATTGTCCTCAAAGCAACTAAAAATATGCGCAGTTCCACAACATGCGAAATTTTAGGTGCTCTACTGCTTTGATTTTATGGAAATGCAGTGTGTTAAACTTGCATTTTGTTTCCTGCAGGATTTTTTTATCCTACTTGACTTTATCTTTTACATCTAATGCAACCCTTCCATCAATTTGATCTGCGCTGTTGCGTTAATATAATTTATAGCCCGGCGTCACAATGTTCCATCGGTTATCCTCCTTCCACCATATCTCGAGATGCTTATGATATCTACATCCTTATATTTTATGCTATACGTTTTAACTGTCCAGCCATACTATTCAGGCTTCTGGCATTTGCAATCAGACATTTTAAAATACATTTCTTCTTGTATTTCTATTTCTGTCTGTATATTTATAATTCTCTTTCTTTTCACAACCTGCTTATCCCTCAATGCCGAACGTCGTCTGATGACACCAAAGAAATTTCACCCATGCTTGTTCAACATAAAATGGAGGAAGAAAAAAAAAAAAAAAAAAAAGACTACAGCTACATTTTAAATGGGAAAACCTTTGGGTTTCCGGGTTCCGGTTCATTTTGTTAAATTTATGAAAGAAAAGGACTCTTTCCGCTCCCTGCATTTCTACTTACTGTGAGGGAGCTTTAAAGAGGCGCTCGCACATCTTCCCCTGATGGTTTTCCAGCAGAGTCAGGAAAAAGCTGTTCTCAATGCCTGCCCCGTGGCAGCCCTCCCCGTGGCCTTCCACCTGCACCAAAGACCGATGAGCGTAATCTGTCACCACGTACTTCTCTGAGCTACAGAAAGAAAACAACAAGACACACACATTCCACGTTAGCTCGGGCCACGTGAAAGCAACTCACCTTCACCACATATTCCCTTCGTTTTTGTTTTTTTTTTGTCATGCCACCTGAAGGTTTTACTGCTTTAAGTAATGATATTAGTTAAGGGTCCCAAGAAATCGTCTTACAATTATCTACTAAATGTTAAATGGCAAATCTGTTAAATCAGCGGCACTAACTTTTCAAAACATCAGTTAACCTCTTCTGCAAAGCCCGCAGGCAAAAAATAAATAAATAAATACCCACGCGCTTTGTCCCAGTGCGGGCAGTTTGAAATAAAGTCCCCCTGAAGCTGTATTGTTGTTGGTTTATATTGTTGCTTCCTGTTACCGTTGTATGTTTTCTGTGTGCTTTTTTGGGATAAGTGGCTTGGAATCTGCCTACATCCTTGGGATCCTGCCAGGTACTTGTGGCTTGGCCACTGTTGGAAACAGGAAACTGGACCTGATGGACCTTTGGTCTGACCCAGTATGGCAGTTTCTTGTGTTATGTTCTAAAAACAAAAAAAACAATCCTCTCTTTTGTTCCACCACCCCAACTACATCTTAATAGTAATAGTAATTCGGGTTATCGGTAAATCCTTCCCTAAAAGTGAGCACAGAGCCTTATTTAATTTCAAAACACTAGAAAATAAATGCAATTGTTGTATTTGTCTTACATTATTTTGGTGCGCTGTACTGTTTTAGGATGAATGATGTAAACCACTTTGGCCTCCTTTTCGGGAGAAGAAAAGGCAGTGCAGAAACAGAAATAAATTACAAGAACGTTCAGGGAGATCGGGGGGCACTCAAGCAATGCTCCTGGGCAGGGCGCACCCAAAACAGGCAAATTTAAGGAGTTCGCCTTTTCGGAAGCAACCAGGAAACCGGGGCCGCGACAGTTGGGGCTGGTGGATCAGTTGTGTACATCATGATGCTCTGTTTTTATTTGCCACCCTGCCCAGAATGGCAGAGGGGTGGTGGGTTACACATTTCTTAAATAAATAAAACGGGATGGATTGTTCATTATCTGTTTTGCAAACTGAATTTAAAATCTGATTTTATTGTAACTTGTCTTTTCCCCTTAGTGAAAGTAGGGGATGGGATAAGGATCATGCTTGTATGATGTAAACTGCTTACTTTCATGCTTATGTATTTAATTTTATTACCACCCACCTAAATTAGACAGTAAATGCGCACACCCCTTACGCAAATATATCTGCTTTGAAAATCATCCTGCCCACGGTTACATCAGTTGTGTGTGTGAAAAGTTTTCAAGAAATTTTAAAAAGCCCAGTCTGGGTAAACTTTACCTACATACGAGTCATGCACGTGTAAGTTTACCCACGGATCAGGCAGGCAAGTGCTGTAACAGGCCATGTCCATGGGCAAAAGCAGAGTTTTAACCACGAAAATGCCCTTTAAAAATTACTCTCCCCTTTCCTTTGCTTGTATTTATTTAAATTTAATCAGGATAAAATTGCAAAAAAAACCCTCCCTATGCCATGTAAAACATTGTATTGATGCCCCCTATCCCGGGGGAGGCAGGATACAAATATTAGAATGGAACCGAATTACAGCCAACAGATGGCACTGTTACTCTACTGTGTACAAGTCTAACAAAAAGGTTTAAACTGGCTCATTTCCTGCCCAAATGTGACACTAGCGCGTCCCTGGCGCCTCCTTATTGGCGGAAGCGGCAGCTGTCAGTGGGTTTGGAACACGGACGCCGGCAAAATTGAGCGTCCGTCTTCCAACCCACGGGCAGATTTTTTTTTTTTTTTAATAAAATTTTTATTTTTGGGGCCTGCAACTTAATATTGCTATGATATTAAGTCGGAGGGTGCACAGAAAAGCAGTTTTTCTGCTTTTCTGTACACTTGCCCGGTGCCATCTGAAATTAACTCCTGCCTTTGGCAGGCGTTAATTTCTGAAAGTAAAATGTGCGGCTTGGCCGCACATTTTACTTTCTGTATTGCGGGTGAATACCTAATAGGCTCATCAACATGCATTTGCACGTGATGAGAGCTATTAGTTTCGGGGGGATTGGCCGTGTGTTTTCCATGTGCTATTATTACTCCTTACTGTATAAGGGGGTAATAATAGTGCGTCAAAAATGCACGTCCAAACGGGGGCTTGGCTGAGCGCACCGTTCTGTATTGGCCTGAAGGAGGGGGACATTTTCAATCTGCAAGTATTAGGACAAAGACAGCGCCTACATTTTACCCGTACACCTTGCACTGGTTCTGAAAGCGGAAGTAGGCTTGGTACTTTTACTCTTAGAAAGTTACCGTGAGTATGAAGCACACGCAGTCACTTGTACCTGCTTTTTTTTTTTTTTTCCTGCTTGCAGAATTTTGTTTGAGAAGTCTGGGCATAGGTTTGGAAATGCAAGCTGTGCGTATGCTTTTCCTCCCCTGACCTAACATAAGCCCCAGGAACGCCTCTCCTCTCAATTTGGCTAAACACCTTTCGTTATGGATCAACACACTGAGGGTGGGCAATTTTCACAAACCCAGTAACGTGGGTAAGCACAGGGGCCATAGCCCCGCCAAAATCTGCTCCCTCCCCCCTCCCGCAGAATCGCCGGGGGGGGGGGGGGGCGGTCAGGCAGGAGAAGGAAGAGAGCAAATGGTGCATCGGCCACGCCCTCCACCTCCGCAGCTCTGGCTCTGATCCGCTGCTTTGATCCGCGCCGGACTCCATACGGCTCCGCAGTTCAAAGCGGCAGTCGGGGCCAGGCAGCGGAGGAGGGAGGAGAACGCGGCCCTGAAGTACCACCAAGCTCATCCTCCTGCCACTGATCAGTGTGGGGAGGTAGGAAGGGATATCGCAGGAGAAGAGAGAGGGAGAGGGGCACGGGAAGAGAGAGATGGGGGCAGGGAAGAAAGCGGACCCTGGTTGATTTGCGCATCTCCCCCCCCCCCCCCCCCCACCCACCAAAAAGGCGTTCCGCTTCCCTTGGCAATGAAATCTGCCCGCCCCCCTCCCCCGCCCTTTTGTGCACTCTGTAATTACGTGATATCTCTCCGGCACACCTCTTTCTGTGAGTGATCAGCAGGAAGTCATTGAAAAGGAAGAAATAGACGGAGGTGAACCGGGGCTTGATCCCAAACAAACTTCCTTTCTGTATGACCTCGGAGAGCTCCCCCTGCTTCTCCAGGTAACGGGTCTGAGAGATGATGGGAACAGCCTGCGGGAGAGGACATGAAACAGCTGAGGACCCAGTCATGTTATTTTTGCAGGAGGCCAAATTACCAAGCGGGTCAAAAAAAAAAAAAACGCCATGAATATTCTATAAAAATAAAATTATATTTTATAAAGGGGTTTGTTTGTTTTTTTTTAGAATAGGTGAATGCTGGGTCAGCACCAGGGTCTCGGGTGCCCCCTGCTCTGCCATGGGGAAAGTTCCTGGTTTAATCCCAGACTCAATCTTCTGCTACCCTGGGGTCGGCTGGAGCTGGGGAGGCAGCGGCTGACAAGGGGAGTCATTGTCATTGCTTGAGAGTAACACCTGGTAGCCAGATTCAGGGCCCATGATTGACTGTGCCCTCCCTCCCCTCCCCCGGCCCAGCACTGTAATGACCAGACTAGGTATACCGGAGATAGGGGGGGGAGGGATATGAAGTAGGGGAATTAAGGGCTCGTGGCACTAGATCCCAGTCACAGCTCCGACTGAGCAGGAAACCGCCCTCTGCCGCAGAAAAAAAAAAAAAAAAAGAGAGAGAGAAGGTGAATTTTGAGATGGGATGTGAAGAAAAATAAAAAAAAGAGAACTTGTGAGTCAGAAACATTTGTAGGCCGTTCCAGAGCGCAGCATTAGGAGAAAGATATGCCACCCCTGGCAACTGAGGAAAGACAGGAAAGGAGGGGGAAAAAAAAAAAAAAAGATGTTCAGGCATTAATTGGGAAGCCTTTCGGGCAGGACCCCCACCTATCATTTCCCGCAGAGTGCGTGCTGAGGGCATCGTAGGGAGGCGCTACTCTCACGGGCCTCCGAGGCTTAAGCAAGTGCCCATGCTTGTCCAACTCACTTTCAGTTTGTCAAACTCAATCTTCTGGTTGATGTGTATGAGCTCCTCCGTCTGCTTCATGCGGCCCACCTCGCTGTTACAGTCCTCAATGATCTGCAAGACGGACGGGGCACCTCCTGAGTGAGAGAGCTGCCCAAGTACTGAAGGAAAATCTTTTTACCGGATTCAAGGAGGAGAGCGGCCATTACCGCTCCCACATCTTCCCCCAAGTAATCCCACCAACTTTTCCACTCTGCTCAAGGAGATAATTTTCAAAAGGATTTATGCACTTTACGCACCTTAAGTGGGCTTTTGAAAATTGCTTTTCAATTGTCGATAGGTTTCATGCACATAAGTGTACGTTGTGTGTGTAAATGGGCTTTTGAATGTTACATTTATGCTCATAACTCCTTTTGAAATGACCCGTGGACTGTACTTTTTTTTTTTTGCTTTCCTTTCCTCCTCGTCCCTCCTTAATAAGCCCCTTAAAAGCCTCCTCCTCACCTTACATGCATTAGTACCATTTAAACAATAGGTGCACGCCTGCTGTCCCCACTTCCCCAGCATTACAGGTCCCATTTCTTACCTTAGATACCGACGCCAACGCCTTCATGGCATTCTGCTCGCCGCTGGAGCCTTCCTTTGTCTGTTTCAGTATGTTCTACAAAACAAAATATAGGCTTCCACTAGGCACAGCTTGCTTCCTGGATATTGATATTGTGGTAGCCCCGGGGCTACCACAAGAGAGGATCCCTTTCCCCTCCACGGACAGGGCTACCACAAGAGAGGATCCCTTTCTCCTCCACGGACAGAAAATTGGATCGACGACCGACACCTCCCTACGCAGGAATTGAAAGCATCTACCCGGGGCGCCCATAACCTGGACAGAAGTGCAGCTGGCGTCTTGTGAATGTTAAATTAGAATCTCCGGCGTCAGGAGGGGAGTTTTAGGGTCCCAGGGCGATTTACCTCAATTAGCATCTTGATGCGCGTGATCCTCTGGAAGGGCAGGAGCAGGAAGGACATGAAGGGGAGGCGCTGGCATTGCGGCAGTTCCTGGAGCCGGGTGATGACCGTGGCAAACTGCACGTTCCTCTCCCTGAAATGCACCAAAAGGAGAGCACAGGCGTTGTCATACCGGGTCAGGCAAAATGGTTCGTGGGGCCTACCGTCCTGTCTACGACAATCCAGGTTATTCAGAAGAAGTACCCAACAGATCCTAACGGGGAGGGAGATCTAACGGGAAGGTTTGGGGATAAGAGCCGTTGAGAGAGACTGCGTGTCTGGAAAAGTTCTTCGGGGGGGGGGGGTTAACAGTGTGCATGCCTCTGCCAGCTTCCCCTCTCCCCAGGCCATTACCCTTTTCTCCTGCGGCTCAACTCAGCTGCTTTGCGAAACTCAGTGGATGGCTCTAGCTACTGACAGGACTGCCGTTTTCATCTCCAGGCATTTACCTACCTTTGAAAACTGATCTCTGTGCGACGTTCATCAAGTCACCAGATGTCTTCTGTGTTCAAGGTTAGGAGGTCATTTACTAAGCAACACAAGCAACACACGATGGGGCAAAAAAAGTGTTGCTGAAGCCGGCCAGTGTCACTTTCAAAAGGGTGCCACTGAACCTGGATCCCTAGGGGGTATTCCAGGCACCGCTGGGACCACCGGGTAGATACAGTGATTTGGGAGGGGCAGGACAACTTGATTTTTGGGGGGAAAAAAAAGGGTTGGGGCCAGGCCAGGATTGGAACTGCGGTGTCTATTTTTATACTTTTGCCACTCGAGGGCGTGGCAGGTGATTGGGGTAAAGGGTTTTTAACATAGAATGGAGGGAGAGGGAAAGTCTAGGGCTTGGCCATCTTACATTGCCACGGTTTTTTACCACAGGGAAAGATACCATGGGATTCACTAATCTAGGCTACTGTTTAGTAAAGATGTATTTTTCCCTCTAGACAAAATACCACGGCTTGGTAAATCTCTCCCCTTGGATTGTAAGTTCAATGAATACAAGGGCAGTATATCTTGCACGGTTGCTATGCGCACAACGTAGACAACAGACACAAAAGGCACCACACAGTAAAAACACCCCAAATTGATTTAGCCCTCATCCCTCGCAACGGCGAGACAATTACATGAGGGCACTGTAGGTTTTCTCTTGGTACACCTGGTTCCGTACATAATCCTTATAGACCTGGAAATTGTGCTGCGCATGGTGATGAATAATGTCACAGATATCGCTGATCTCCAAACTCTCATCCACGCGCTCCTCTAGGTCCTTCAGAAACCTGCGAGGCCAGACAAAAAAATAAATAAAAAAATAATAAAATACCAACTTAAGTGAGACGTCAACCGCACAAGGCGCTGTTCAAAGGAGCTACCGAGCACCGTACCTTCAAAGTTTCCAAGCGATGAACTTTAAAACATCTTTTAATTGTCAGCAGCCAATTTGGAGGACAACGTATTATTGCAGCATGCGCTCATTAGCAAGTCATAGATTAGTAACAATAGATTTCTATCCTATTAACAACATAAGAGCGAATTTCAAACTCTCGCTAGCAACTTGATTCCCCTTCAGGCCGGCTATATCAAAGAGTTGCTTTGAAGGGGGTCAACTTTTCAAAGACGCAGGGATTGTGCCTGCAAAACTGGCGTACACATGCGCAAGTTGCCTGCGTGTGCGGTAAATGAATTTTGAGAAGGGCAGGAGTACGCACTAACTTGCCGCATGGAACAGTATGGGCGTTCCGGGGCACAGTGTGGAAGTATACGTTCATTTACATATTTTGTAAATGGGAGTACAAAGATCCATGCATGCTTTTGTACCTGCTAATCAAGTCGCAGATATTAAATCCTACTTCTCTTTTAATCTACAGTTTTTGGTTAGGGTGGGGGAGTTCTGAGTGATGGAGACGGTGGGTGAACTGGTGAAGGCACTTGGAAGCAAGGGCACGAGCAAGTATTTTCATACATCGCCCAACTTTATAAAATACCTGCTTCTGGGCATAAAAGGAGGGTTATTACACACGTTGCATGTAACGTCAAATATATGCACATATTTTTAATACTTCTACTTTTTAAAATATTTATATTATACATTTTGTGACTCTTCAAAGCAGATTACATTCAGATACTGAAAGTATTTTTACAAAATATTTTATAAAATACTAGCAAAAAGTACCTAACGTTGCTTGGGTAGTCTGGTCTCTAACATCTTGTGTATGCGTGTGTGCCTCTGCTTGTGTGTATGTGCCTGTGTCTGCATGTGCGTTTGGAAGCCTGTGTATGTGTGTGTGCCCGCCTGTGCGTGTGCATTTGTGCCTGTGGGAACCTGATGAATAGGACTTTGCAGACGGAGTAGAATCTCTTTACACATTGCACCTTCCACGGTTCTGGCCGCCACCTGGTGGCGCAATCTTAAGAGGCACTGACTTTGTTATCTATGTGCTGAGTTATGCACACTGTTGAAAATTATCCTCAAAACTTTGGTCTGATATGCTTTTATTTAGTATGGAGGAACGATTAAAGATCTTGGAGAGAGAACCATACGGTAGAACTGAGGACTAGGAGGTTGACTGGCATAGGGACACCTGGAATGCGACATATTTGGGTCTGCCAAACAAGATCCTTTAACACTTGCACTTGGTTTAAAATTCAGTAGCCCATGAACTCTCAGGCCTAAAGAACAGATTATGCCCACCTTGGTAAGCTATCTTTGTCATCGATTGGCAGGTAAAGTTTACATTCAAAGCATTAAGGGGGAAACAGCCCGTATTATTTGCTCAGCTTATTATCCTCATATGTATTAGTGCATACTTTATAGACAAGATTGGGTGAAAGAACATATGTCCTTCTTTGAAAAAGTTCCAGCTCATCGAAACTCGAAAAGGCATCGTTTTTATATACGACTCCAACCCATTGTAATGCCTTGCCTCTGGTCCTCTGGCAGGAAAATTAAGTTGCTTACTTCTTAACGGGTGCTCTGCGTGAACAGCTGAACAAGTCAGCCACGCTTGTTGGTGATGTCATCCAACAGCGCCAAAGACAGAAGTGCCACAGCTCTGAGCAAAAACATTTTAGGCTGCCCATGCCCGGTGGCCACGTATATATCTTAGCTCATAAAACTAAGGGACCGAATTTCTGAGAACTCCAAGGGGAGGTGGGAAGGTACGTGTGACTGACCTGTCCTGCTGTCCATGGAGAACACCAGGTGAGCAACTTTATTTTCTCATGGGCAAGCCGGAAAGCCAGTCACATTTGTGGGGATTCCTAAGCTGCAGGTTTATCTTGCAGTCCCCTGCTTTCCAGCTCTCCCAAGTAACCCACCAACCTGGTGATTGTGGGAAGGATGCATCAAACTTTACATGTATTTATTTATTTATTTATTTAAATGTTTATTTTTAATTCATGAAAAGACTTGGCCAGAGCTGCAGTACATCCAAGGCAGTAGCGAGCAGTGAAAGCAGAGTTCCAAATAACTCTTCTGCAATGCTTTCTCTAGACCCTTCATGAAGTTTGTAACCAAAAGTTCACAGAAGACGCTGTCTTTCTTTCCCTGCTACACACTGTGGAAAGCAGCACCAACACTTGAGATAAACTCTGGGTGTTTGCCCAGGACCTAATTTAGACAAATGAAGAAAAAAAAAAAAACCAAGTAGGTTTTGAACTGGACATAAAAAGAGCAGAGGTATTACCATTTCTGGGCATCAGGTTATGGTAGACAGTTTCCAAGACTGAAGGAGTTCCTGGGCCTACCTCCTCTGAGCAGCTAAAAGAAGAAATTACTATCCTTTCCACAGCCACACAATTAATGCCAGGGTGTCAATGTACAGATGAAGAAGGGCTCCCTGTTCCTGGGAGATCAGGGGTTGGTGAAGGAGGCAGTCAAATCCGCTCTTGGGTAGGGATCAGAGGAAACCAAAGCTGCCTGGGCCATTAGAATTAGCATTCCTTCATTCTCCCTTAACTTGGCCAAAGTTTTCAATAATAACAGTATCGAGGGATAGGCCTGCTCCCCATTTTATCAGGAATGCATCTTTTCCCAACCTGAACTGGAAGGGTCTTCCTTCAGCAAAACTCCTGAACTTTCCTGTTGAATCAAGCCATGAAGAGAACAATGTTTGGAGAGCCACAGAACTGAAAGATACCGCCTACCACTTGGACATTCGATGACCATTCATGCGGGCCAAGCACTCTGCTCAGCCTGTCGGCTGCCATATTCCCTGTGCCCTGGAGATAGAGCCCTTCTCCAAGTGACCTATTGCATTCAACTTATTGCCATATTCTGACAGTTTTCTAGACATACAGGCGGATACAGTATGGACTCACTAAAATAAAATAAAATAAAAAGTGTCCATTTTCAGCACCTGCTCTTTGAATGCGCGGTGACGAAGGGGTCATGCTAAAAGGAGGCGCTAGGGACAACTGCATGCCCCTAGCACCTTGGCCCAGGAGAGGTGGCTCTGTCAGCGGGTTTGGAAAACAGACACTCAGTTTCATGGGCGTCCTCCCTTGTTTGTTGACATAAAACATGGCCACCTGGCTGACCATTTGTACAAGGATAACTCTACTGGACAACAGATGTTAGAAGATTGATGGCCAGCTGTATGACCTGCAGCTCCAGCAGGTTGACAAGCAGGCGGCTCTCCCAGTTTAATGGACACAGTGCCACAGTTTCTGAGCCCACTGGGACTACCTCATTCAAATTTTGTTATTAGAAGCACTTGGAAAATAGAAGCCATATGGTCAAGCTTCTCGAAAAAGTCCTACGCTGATACCACCTGCCACTTGGAGATGGACTGTAGTGAAGACACAATGTTGATTACTCTCCCCAAGGGGAGAAACACCTTGGCTTTCTTGGAATCGAAATGGGCCTCAAATGAGCTTCATTTGCAAGGAGGGATTCAGACTGGACCTTTGGTAGTTCACCATGAATCCAAAGTATTCTAGCCATTGGATCGTTACACTTAGCGAATGGGGCAAGAGGACAGGATGATATTATACTTAGGGAATAGCCACTGCTATTAATTGCATCAGTCTTCAACATACACCAATATAAGGGAATGCTTGTGTAATGGTGTTTTTTGTACGGTGGCTATATTCCAGGGCAACCAATTTATGGCTGTCCTTTTATTCGCCCTGTCTATTACTCTTTATTATCATAATCTTGTAATGATGTAGTTTTTCTATAACAATTTTTCTTTTTGATAAAACCCCAACTCCCTGTTCGCTGAGGTGACCCGTTGGTAAGTGATTCGATACTTATCGAGGCATCTGTCTCTATTTCTTCTTACAGGATCGCACCTGCTTGCATCAGTAGCATGGGTTCTTCTTAGTGTTTGGGCAATTGCCAGGTTCTTATGGCCTGGATTGGCCACTGTTGGAAACAGGATGCTGGGCTTGATGGACCCTTGGTCTGACCCAGCATGGCAATTTCTTATGTTCTTATGATCCGCTTGATTAGGTAATCAATCCGGTATGAAAAAATATAGACACCAAGGCACCTCTGATGTGCTGCCACCACTGCAAGGCCCTCGGGAGACCCACAAGGACTGCAATTGGCTAATAATGATGCTTTGCAATCCCTAAGGGACAAGCGCGCGCTCGTGCCTGCCTGCTATCTGACCTTTCACTGATTTCTTTAACCTTGAGGATATTGGAGAAGAGGATTTTCTTTTCTCGGATGATGATGGTCTCGTCCAGTTCACGGGAGTTCATGAAGTGTTCTGTCAGGAGGGTGAGGGACCTCAGGTAGGAGGCCTCCGAGGTTAGGACTTCAAACATACTCTGCAAGGGAAAAACGCAAAAAAAAGAAGGAAAAAAAACCCGTCATCATACTCAGACCACAGTCAGAAGCACTCCCATGCCCAAGTTCTGTAGGGATGCCTAATGCCCTCAGTTTGCATTTTACAGAGAGACACGGGAGTCTCAGAGGCACAAAATAAGCAGAATCTTTTGAAAGCACTGAAATACCTCCTGCATTTTGCGCTGCTCGGTGCTCATTTTCTCCAGGATTCCGCTCTCGCGCACGGCCGGCAGCTCCTGCCACAGGGTGTTTTGCGGGGTCACCGACCTCCGGCTCTGCCTGGGGGAGTTCCCGCCATAATCCGACAGCGAGGGCGGGCTCCCAGAGGGGCAGTCAAAGCTGGTGATACTGTTGTTTCGCGGCACAGTCTGGCGCTTTATTTCTTTACGGATGACAGTCAGACGGTACGTCTGGTACAGTGGCTCTGACAGTTGAAAGGAGAAGAGACTTCCCATTACCAAAATTTATTTTATTTATTTATTTATTTATTATTTTTATATACCGACATTCATCTCAATTGAGATATCACACCGGTTTACATTCAGGTACTGTAGGTATCTACAGTGAAGTACTGTAGGTATCTACATATCTACTGTAGGTATCTACATATCTACTGTAGGTATTACATGCAGGTACTGTAGATATCTACATTTGAAGTGAGCCACAACTTAGTGGCTCACTTCAAATCTATATTGATAATAGCGATAAGGTACTCTATATAGTTTTCCCAATTTACTGTATGTTCCCCCTTTCCAAAGTTTGCTCAAAATGGGGTACAAATACCTTACAACAGCACAATCAACAAACAATAAATAGCAAGAAACATTATATATTCTAATAAAGCCAATGAACATAAAATATTTAAAAATATAAACCAATTTCTAAAAATAATTCTTAAAAAATGCTAAAAACTAGGACCACATACTATTGAGGAATTCAAAAGCTTTATTGTAACTCTCTGCTCAATGTAGTGCAATATAGTTCAGTTTAGCTTATAATGATTTTTGCTATGCGTTCTATGAACAAAGATAGAAGCTACTATTTAGATTATAATAAGAATGAAAGATATGTAAATAGATTTGTACAAGGTTATACAACAGTAAACCTTTTGGCTCCATGGACAAGATAAAAGCTAATTATAATTGGTAGAAAAGACATATAATGATGTATGACATTTTCCTATCAGTAATAAAATGTATTGTATTTGTAGGTAATTGCAAATAGAACTTAGGTCAGGCTGACCTGTTGATTAATCAGGACCTAAAACCTATGGTATTTGAATAAAATTCAGAAATAACACTGTAATTTGTCAAGTTAGGATAAAATTATTTTAATGTTTTGCTTTATTATGCTGACCTTGTATTTAGAAACATTATATAAGACTGATTATAATTACTGGATTTTGAGACTGCGCACTAAGAGCCTGTTTGAAGTGTGGTTTTCTCCCATGTAATATTTTTCCTATGTAAATAGTACAGGTCAAGTAAACTCGGTAGACTTGTACCGCAACAGATTCATTTTTGTCTATTTTAAAACTGTGGAAAGAATCACCAGGGTCTTTAGTAAATTAGAAAAAGTCTTAAAATCTCTACGCTGGCAAGCCTAAACCCAAAGGCTAGAAAAACTAAAACAGAGGGGTGTTAGCCAGACACCCAAATCCCAGAGATCACACACTCCATGATTAATTATTAAAAGCCTGTAAAAATTAACTAGGACTTCACATGACATCTAAAAGATAAATAATCCTACATTAAATTAATCTCTCAAGGCTACAATAGAGCAATAAAGTATTTCAGGCTGCAGATATAACAGCTTTGAGCCGTGCTGCCACACCCCTTGGTTATAATGGTAATAAGAACATAAGACTTGCCATACTGGGTCAGGCCAAAGGTCCATCAAGTGACCAATCCAGATCACAAGTACTTTGACCTAAAGCAGTTGTCTCCCTTAAGTTTCTCTTTATCCATTATCGCAAAAGTCTTATTTTTGGGACATCTATAATTGTCAGAACAAACCATTTAGGCTCAAAATGGAAAAGAAACACTTGACGCGTCAGTTGCTTACCATCTTGAAGTCGTGACTCCCAGTCAATCAGCCTTGGGGAAGTGATGCTAGGAGGAGGATACATACAAACGAAAATGTATATATTAATTCTTGAACTCAAGATGGGAGCTATGAAAGCACAGCCAAGTCCTCAGGTAAAGTGGCCCACGCTACTAAAACCTCTGGTCTCTACATCTGATATTTTCAAAACCTTGGCTGGCACATATTTTTAACAAGGCTCTCTATTCTCCCTCTTGTAATTAAATTCTCTTTTGAACCTTGTTCCCTCTCTTTACAGACTAAATCTCTCTCCTCCATTACCTATGCAAGCTACTGGAAAAAACTGTTCACAATCAAGAATTCTGCATATCAAAAAGGAAGCTGGGACTTTTTTTTCCCCAGCCATGTTCTTCTGCTCAACGGGGTGATGTCCTCACTTGTCTGAAAAAAAAGTGGCATAACCAGGGCTAGGGAGAGTCTGTTCCATGCAGATCAAAAACTTTAGCGAAGGGAGAAAAAAAAAAAAAAATCAAGTGAAAGCAGAAACCATGCAGTATTAACAGCAGAAGCAAGAGGGTGGATGAGGTGAAGCGGCTTGGCGAGCACAGCAGTCCCCACTGCACCACTCCAGCCACATAAGAATGGTGAAAGGGCGTGTCATCAAATGGATTTTGTAATAAGTTGGCAAGACTGGAAGGGAAAACCCAGCCAAAACAGCCACTGAAATTGCTTTAGTGCATCATGAGCTGGATGTTGCCTTCACTTTAACCAACCGGGGCCACACGTCCCCTGCACAGAACAGATCCTAGTGTGTTTTTAAAAAGCACGAGTTATATATATATATATATATATATATATATATAGCTATTGCGTATACTTGGCCGGAGTGTTTTTCTGAAGGAGTGTGCAGTCGGGGCTGTTGTGTTTCTGAATGTGGTCAAAAAGGCGGCTGAGAATCAGAGCAGGGGGAAGACAGACCTTTCACCAGAGTGCTCTGCGTCCAAGTCTAGCACCAATTCTTTACCCGGGCTGACGTCATTTGTAGCTGCAAGACACAGAAAGGTATTAGAAGAATGTGAATCCCTCTCGGCAAAACAGGATCTTCATGTGCTCCTTTGTCAGCTGCATATCATGACCCCTTTTCCTAGAGCCTCTCATTCTCAGGAACCTTGCTGGATATAAAAAGAGAGATATCCGCCCCCTTCTTTTCCATATTTATCTCCCCCCCCCAGTCTCTCTGTGTATGGCTTACAGACTAGGTCATGCACCATTTTGGTAGCCCTTCTTTGAGTAGCCTCTGCTTTGCCAAAGTCCTTTTGTAGATGGGGGTCTCTAGACCTGTTATGGGATTATTTTTGACTACCGGTGCACACAAACAGAATGCACACTGGCATATAGAAAACTGATTCTGGGCCTGGCCAACTCAGAACCGGTTAACTTAATTTACACGCGTGCAGGCACACAGAACTCTCCCTGATATCTAATCCCCCACATAATTGCTGCTTGCATAATTACTTTTCTGCTTGCGTAGCACCCAACTATTTGCTAGTGTTTACAGAAGGGGGGGTAGATCTCAAATATGCAGATGCTGTTGATTAGGACTATCCCAACTACAGTGCCCAAGCACAAAGGTACACATCAAAGTAGAATTAGGGTCTGATATGCTCAACTGTGGCACCAGGACTGATAAGAAAACAGAGAGAGGAAGAGCCCTCCTGCCTCAAGCAGTTTGCTCATTACCACCTTATGCGTCTGCCAGTGTTAGATTTCTCACTCCAGGCCGAGATGCTTCCAAATTGGATGCATGCTTTTTTTTTTAACATCCACCTCTCCTGGGCGCCTGATGCAATAGGCAAATGAGCTGCCTCGTTAAAAAGGTACGCCCAATGGGTAATTTGTGCGTCCCTGACGCTCTGCATCAGGCGCCCAGGAGACGTGGATGTGCGCCCACCACAGCCTGGTCAGAGCTCCCCTCACCCACCCCCTGCAGGGCTGCTCCCGATTGGTCCTTTTCACCGACACGTGACAGTGAATGGACCAATCGGCAGTAAGTGAAGGCGTGAATAAATGAATATTAAGTGCCCGACGCTTAATAATGACTTCTTCACGCCTTCACTTACTGCCCCCGCAGGGGTTCCAACTGGGTCAGACCTTGGAGATGCTGCTTTCTGTGGTTTGCCCCTCTGAGGAACTTCATCCTATCTATTCCTCCCCCACCCCAAGTATACCTGCTCTGCTGCGGATTTTCATATCATCCGCCAACAGGTTACACTTTACCGTCTAACACAATGTCCTAATGTCATTTATAAAGCCAGTGAACAGGAGTGGACTCCACTGAGCATCACTCTCCCAATCTTGTGGCTTAACCAGCCTCTCACCTAATGTGTCATTTTTATTAGCCTCGGTTCGATATGCATAGAGGATTCTTGGACAGTAAAATGTCTTGCGTTGTGCTTTTTTTTTTTTTTATTATTATTTTTATTCCCCCTTTCGTGACTGCTCAGCCACTTCAAAGCAGATTCCATTGAAGCACTGCAGGTATTTCCCTGACCCTAGAGAGCTTAACAGTCTAAGTTCTTACCCGAGGCACTGGAGGGTGAAGTGATTTGCTCAAGGTCACTAGGGGCAGCAGTGGGATTTGAATCCTGGCTTCCCTTAGTGGCTCTAACCACTTGAGGAGCATCCCCCCTTATAACTCTGGAACAGCTCCACCAAACTTTGCGTGAAGGTAGGTCCTTGGTGAGGAATCAGACATTTCCACGATTTATGGGATAAAGAAGGGGGCGTGAAACTGGGAGTTCTCTCTTTTTAGAAATGCACGCAGTTTGTGTTTGTCCCCTATTCCTTATAATTTTGAAACGGGTGGACCTAGCTCTGCCAAACTGTGTGGATATAAATTCTTTGGGGGGGGGGGGGGGGAGGGGGAAGTGAAGAGAGCAAAGCTGTCACTTTTGCAAAAGAAATGTATAGGGGGGGCTTGAACCAAGGCTATCTAGAATGCCATAGCCTGCACTGGTTTCTCGACCAACTTTTGGCAGCCAGAAAAACTATAATCCTCCGTTTGCTGTGTAAACCTTCAAACAGAGCACAAATACCCACCCTGTATCAGACGAACAGCTCACCAAGTCTCTGGCTTTTTAAATTGTTAAGCTGCCCCCTCTTTACTTTCTCTAAATCCCCGGAAGCCGACATGTTAACAGTAACACCTACTTTCAATGCTCCCAAATCGCCCATCACACGCAAGCAGCAAGAGTCCATCAGATAGCCGTGCACGTCTACCACGTCATCCGCGACCCCCCTCCCCAAAAGTGCAGGGACGAGCTTAAGGAAACTGTGGGGAAAAGAATTACTGCTCTCATATGTGTTTCCGCAGCACGTGCGGGATTCTTTTAAATAAGAAAATCCAGACATGCCGTTAAGCTTAAAAGGGACTGGGGTGAAAACCTGGTGTCGCGGAGAAGTGTCAGGCATGGGTTTAACCCTGGCCAGCAGTCCCACAGGCAGAAGGGGCATCTCGCCCTCTAAGCTCTTTTTCACCTATTGTGTGCAATATCGTTGCATACCCCAAAACCCCAATTCTTATTTAGGACTATGGGTCAGCCTTGCTCAACCACAGCATCTCTCCATGGCTCCTGAGCTTCAGTCACTTGCAGGGAGAGTTCTGTTTTATCCAGCAACTAGCTTAAAAATAGCAGAATGGATACCGGCGTTTTAATATCTACAGTTACATGGACTCCCCCTAACCTCGTGAGCGTCAGCAGCTTCAGCAAAAAAACTGTAAATCAGATAGGTGGAAGTAATCAGACAAGCAGAGGCAAAAGTCCATGTTAAAAAAAAATTTAACAAAACAGAAACGTCCGCCATGCAAGCTGACTTACAAAAAAAAAGAAAACCGTGGCGGGCAGCAGAAACCCCACCGTCGCCCAGCACCATTTTGTCATCCGTGTACAGAGTGAATGCAAAAAATGGCCAGAAAAGCCAAAAATAAATAAATAGAAGCTGAGCCTGATATCCATGCCAAAAAAAAAAAAAAATTAAAAAGAAACAAATGATAAAAAAAAAAGTTGACCAGGCTATGCTCAGAATGAAGGGCGAGACCACCTCCCAGGTAATCGCTGCAACCGCCACGCTTCCCGTCCGACTCCCCGCCTCCCGCAGCCATTACAACAAAGTCCTTCTGATTTCAGGGGCAAGGGGCCGTTGCCCCCCCCCCTCCAAGATTTGATCGTAACAAAAAATAAGCTCGGGGGCGAGCCGCAAGAGAGCTCCATCAAGAAAAGCCAAAAAATAACAGAGAAAGACCCTCTGGAGACGTCCGACTGCCCCATCCTCTTAAAGCAGTCTCAGCCCTGTGGTCTTCTTGCTCCGCTTCATACACAACAGTTCGAAAGAACTGGATCCTGCCTTCACGCGAGACCCACAGCTCAGCGGGAATACAGCAAGGCAGGTGGTCACAGCCAGCGAGTGCAGCTCTCCTTTCGCCAGGCTGAAGGCCTGACGTTTGGGGAAATTCTGAAAAGTTTAAGAGGTTTTTGGGGGGGGGGGGGGGGGTTTGCATTTTGATAACCAAGCTCTCCACCTTGCCTCACTGCTGCCAAAAGCTTTACTCGTCTCCAAAGGTTTATGTATTCCGACGATAATCACGCGTGGCCTAACTGCGTCATCCTGTCTGTGCCTGGTGGTCTGTGCATTCGTCTGTCTTGAAGCCCGCGGGAGCGAAAGCAAAGCCAGGAAGCTCAGGTGGCCCACATGTAGAACTTCACTGGATCCGGTCCCTCTGTCTTTCCTGGGATCCCGATCACCCCCCGATGTCGCTCCTTCGGCTTCTGTTCTCGAGGTCATCAGCTTTTTCCCCAATAGTCATTCGTCCTTTCTTCTCAGGGCGTCTAGCCTTCAAGGAGCTTCGGTGAAGAACGCTTCCTCCACCCTTTCCCACACTGCCATCAGGACTTGCGGAGGTTTCTCCTTATGGACGAAACCAGCTGGGCAAGCTTTCCATCAGGTGAAGAATGTGCCCTACCTGCCAGCTTATCCATCAGATCGGGAATGGCATCCACAAGGTTCCGGGTCAGGCTGGCCCTCTGTCTGCCTCATCAGAGGCTGGCTGCTCACGGGTAGGTGGTTTTTTACCTCTATGTTGCCACTTCCTACTTTGCCCACATCTCCAGGAGGGATCGTTTGGGAGCTGCGGGAGCTCAGTGAGAACACATCTCTTCTCCTCAGCATGTCTCTAGCGCCAATTTTGTTCTTCAGAATAGTTTCTATGATTCTTCCCAGCACTAAAGAGACTCACCGGTCTGCAGATCCCGGATCATCCCTGCAGCCCTTTTTAAAGATCGGCATTAGATTGGCCACCCTCCAATCTTCAGGACAAGAGATGATTTTAATGATAAGTTACAAGTTACTGTAATAGATCCGCAATTTCATTTTTTAGTTATTTCAGAATTCTTGGAGGCAAACCATTTGGCACAGGCAATTTGCCAGTTTTTAGTCTGTCAATCTGCTCTATTACATCTTCCAGGTTCATTGTGATTTGTTTCAGTTCTACCAAATAATCACCAATAAATACCATTTCCAGCATGTGTATCTCCCCAACATCCACTTCAATAAACACCGAAGCAAAGAATTCATTTAATCTTTCCACTATGGCCTTGTCTTCTCTAAGTGCCCCTTTAACCCCTCAATCATCTACCAGTCCAACCAACTCCCTTGCAGGCCTCCTGCTTCAGAGATATTTTAATTTTTAGTCACATTTATAAACCGCTTAAATTGCCAAAGCACCCTAAGAGATGAACAATAATGAAAATACATACTTCAAATAATTCAACCACACAAAACAATAAACAGCAAAAAGGTTTTAGTATGAGTTTTTGCCTCTAAGGGCAGCTTCTTTCCAAATTCTCTTTTTGCCTGCCTTATCAATGTTTTACATCCAACTTGCCAATACTTTGCTTTTTCCTATTTTCATCAGATGGAACCTTTTTTTCCAATTTTTGAAAGTTCTTTTGACTACCTTTTCTCCCTACCTTTTAACCATGCTGGCAGTCATTTGGCCTTCCTTCCACCCTTTTCAATGCGTGGAATACGTCTGGTCTGGGCTTCCAAAGGTATTTTTAAACAAATGTTCACCCATGATGTAAACTCTTGTCCTTTATAACTACATTTCTTAGTATTTGTCTAACTATATTCCTCATTTTATCAAAGTCTCCCTTTTGAAAGTTAAATGCTAGAGCAGTAGATGTCCTTAATGCCCTCCTCCCTCTAGTCATTAAGGCAAATTTGATCACATTAAGATCACTGCTGTAGAGCGGCCCCACTACTGTTACCTCTCGCACAAAATCCTGAATTCCACCAAGAATTAGGTTCCAAATGGCTCCCCCTTTCGTTGGTTCCCAGACCAGCTGCTCCATGAAGCAATCGTTTATTTCATCTAGAAATGTTTCCCCTCCCTAGCATGCCCCGATGCAACGTCTGCCCAGTCAGTAATCTCCCATTATTACTGCGCTGGCAGATTTGTTACCATTTCATCGCCTGTCTATTCATTTTTGCCAGGTGGCTGCTATACTCTTCCCCCCATCACCCGTGGGATTTCCGCCCCTAAAGATTCTACTGTACATGTACGCGGGCACACACCCCACCAAGATGATCCTCCCTACCATTGCGATATCGTTTGTACCCTGGTATAGCACTGTCCCATTGGGTTATCCTCCTTCCACCAGGTCTCCGAGATGCCAATTATGACCATCTCATCATTCGCTGCTGTACGCTCTAACTCTCCCATCTTACTTCTTAGACTTCTGGCATTAGCATGCAGACATTTCAAGGTGCGTTTTTTTACATCTGTATATGCTATTCCTGGGAGAACTGTGCGCAGAAAACGTACAAATTCTGCACAAAAAAACGTATAAATTCTGCAGACTTTGTTCAGATAAAACAACATAAATCACCGTCTGTTAATTTATAGTGCAATGTTACTCACAGATTAAGGGTTTTTTTAATTTTTTTTCTGATTTTTCCCATCATAAGGCCTGGCTCTTCCAAATTGTTTTACCCTCCCTCAGGATCAATGACCCTCCTCGGCCATCTTCCCCCTCATGGCTTGAACCCCTTTTCCCGTGCTTGATCTCTCTTCCCTCTTGGGTTCACTTGCTACCTTCTTCTTCCCTCCGGGGCTGAATTCTCTCCCATCCCTCCCTCCCCCACCAGCTTTCTCTCTTAGTTCCCTTCATTCTGTTTCTCTCCCCACCCCCCCACCTACAAGGACTGAGCACCTCTCTCTGTCCCCCCCCAGTTCTCTCCACTCATCACAGCAAGACCCCCGTCTCTGTCTATCCCTCCATAGCAAGACCTCCAGTTTCTCTCCGTCACCCCCCAGGCTTGACTCCTCAGGGGGAGGAGGTCCCCCTCATCTTAGTAAGAGCCCCCTAGCCCCTTTTTTAGCAAGACCCCAGTTCTCTCCTACCTTTTCCCAAGCTCCTGGTCTTCCTTGCTCGTTCAGGCTCCACTGGACCCCCTCCCCCCATTGCTCCCTTCTCTGTTTGGGCCATACAGATGCTGCAGGCTTACCTCTTCTGTCCTGCATGGACTAACGCGGACTCTGTCCCAGGTCTTCCCGTTCCCGCAGGCAAAGTCCGCCACTGCCCCTCTCTCATTTCCGGCTGACACCGAGGCCATTGCTTCCTCCCTTCTGGCCCCATGTAGGCCCCTCCACTGCCACTGCTGCCGCCCCTGCTGCTTTCTGGTTTCCCATTCCTAATTCTGTGGGGCTGCACAGGAGGGGAATTTTGCACAAACTCTGTACAGATGTGCAACACAGAATTCCACAAACGTTCCTGGTACTTAGTAAGGATAATCTGGCATCTTCTAACTCAATCTGTTCTAGGCTTACAGGCGCGCACTCTAAAAAATTGGCCTACCTTTCCTTTTTAATTAAGCACACAAACTAAAGCTTAATTTACCCACAAATTCACCTCTCCCCCAAACTTTTAAGCCCCGAAAGTACCCAGCAAAGTAATATTCACTGAACTCCTCTTCCACTCTCAATACTCCCCAAGGGAGTAAGCAAGCTTTAGTGGGCTCTCAGCTGGACAACTGTAACCCTTTATGATCAGGGTTTGCCTAAAGAGATTGCAAGTTAGTCCCGAATTGTGCTGCAAGGGTAGTTACGGGCTCCCAGAGGACAGAGCTCATTGCTCATAGCCTCAGGAGCCTGCATGGCTTCCAGTTAGATGCAGCTGTCATTTTAACACCATTATTTCAAGCCTTGAGAGGATTCTGCCCCCTCCTATTTGTCATCTCAGATTGACTGGTCTATGCCTTCCCAGGCCCCTCGCTCAGCACACAGCGTCTAATTCAGAAGCTCATTGGATCCAGGGAGAGAGCTCTAACCTTATGGAATGCCCTGACAGGTGAGCTTAGGTTAGAACTGGATTATTTTAACATTTTCTCGTCAGCCGAAAGCTTGGCTTTTCATGCCAGCGTTCACCTGAATCGGTCTCTACTGTAATTAGTCTCTATTGCTGTGTCTGATTATAATTTATCGGAAGCTAGTACTGAATCATTTTATCTGGGTTATATTGCTTTCTGGAGGGTTGTCTTTAAATTGTATTAAGCTGTCAGTTACTATCCTGTTGTGTTGTATGATATTTGTGATTGTACCTTGTTGGATGTTTTGTATCACTGCACTGAACCACTGGGCTTGCATACATAAAAATAAAACAAAAGTAACAAACTGAAACTGAAGCTAGCATTGTACTGGAGATGATATGCCGCCCCTTACGGGTGACGTTTTGCCAGCTGGGTCAAACTAGGACTCTACGGCATTTACAGAAAAACTGTCACTTCTTCAGGTTTCAGTCAACGTGTATCCCCCTGTCCTTTCTTCAAATTAAAATCAGGGTGCTGAAGGAGAGCTGCCCTGTCCCCAGGCTGGAATCGGTGGGGGTGTTGCTCTTGGTGGTGTTTCTGGACGTTTGCTAAAACCACGTGTGACTAATGCGTGTGCGGTTCAACAAGCACATTGCCTACCTTTCTGGATTTCTTCCGCAGAGGCATCTCCTTCCCTGTGCTCTCTCCCCGCCAGCGACGCGTAGGTCGCGTGATCCGTGAAAGTGGCGTGAGCCGACGAACAGCGGGTACTCCCAGCTCGCTCCTCCCCTTCCGAAACCTTCCTCCCCTCCTCTCTTCTCAGCGAACCCTTCCGGAAAAACAGCAGAGGGGCCAGAGCTGTGCGCGGCGGCTTTCTGGGCGCCTTAGGGGGCACGGCTGGTGGCTGCTCCTCATCCTTCTCTACTTCTGTTGAAGCCTGAGAGCAGATCTTGTTCCGTCGAGGGGGCTTGGGGACAGAAGACCCTTTGCCCGCCCTCTCTCCAGAAACTAGCGCATCGGTGCCCCTGTCGTCACAGTCCACCCCGGCTTCGAAAACCTCGTCCACGCCCAAGCTGCCCTCGGCCGTAGACTTGTAGGAAGTGAGAACCACGCTGGTGTCCACTGTGGGTGGGCTGCCACTGACCCCCCCATTCCTAGACCCGCCAGCGTCACCTGCAACTTTCAGGGAGTGCTGCTGCACTGGGTAACTCCTAGACACTTTCCCCCAGGGCTTGCCAGTTTTTGGAGGCTCAGGTTTAGAGTCCGGTGCGGGACCCCGTGCCAGGTTCCCATTTACGTCCTGGCCACAGCCCCGTGCCGCCACCTCCTCATCGATGGCAAAGGTGTGCTGGAAAGACAGCGAGTCGGACGAAGACGACAGAGATGAGCCGGAGGGCGTTCCGCCTCCCTCCCCGTCCCGTGCGGGGGCCGGGACCCAGACCATGACCATCCCTGGCTTCCTGGTGTGACAGACACAGGGACAGGCTGCCTGGCAGCTGGACAGGGTCTCCATCACGGCACGCTCTCCTTCAGGATGTCCCATGGGCTTCGTTTGCATCTCATCGGCTTCCAGCTCTACAGGAACGAGAAAAAGAAATCAAGGCCCTGTTAAAGAGGGTGAATGAACTGGGCCATTGGCCAAACAGGCAGTTCCCATAACCCAGCGCAGGAGAGCCTTTCACACGCCTGGTTTCAAATAGTCCAAAGATCAGTAGGTGGCAAGACAGTAAGAAGGCAATGCTTCTCGATTCTCATGCTCTTCATATACAACGTGAGATGTTTTATCTAATGCTTAAAATACAAAACAATGGAGGCGATCTCCATGGACATCTGCTACAGTTACTGGAAAGTCAACCCCAGCAAACAAAAAAAAAAATATCTAGGTGCATACACTGTACAAATATGTATTGGTTACTCTTGCACCCTTGACTCTTTTTAAACCCTTAAATCAGAGCAAAGCCCTTGCTGTCAGTGTGAGGGTAAAAAGCATGCAAAACCCCTTTCAGTAAAACTACAGGCTGCACTGGCCCAGCGGCTCAGTGGGGAGCGCTATTCCCGGGTCCGATTCCTGCGCCCAGCCTCCGGCTCCTCAGGCAGGCTGGGGATAGCACCGGAGAAGCTCAGCAGCCAGGGCGCATCTACCAATTTCCAGAGGGAAAGCACAGTCTCCGTCCCGCAGCCAAGAGCCCGTCACGGCGACGGCTGGGGCTAGACGGGAGGTGGGAGAGGTTTAAAAAAAACAAAAAAAAAAAAAAATCCCCACCGGATAGCAGCTGCACCCCTAGCCGAGATCCAGTTCCGAGTGAAAACCCGAGAAAGGGGAGGACCGAAAAATGAAAAACATCTGTCTGCGAGCTAACAACAAATGCTCGGTCTGATTAAAAAAAAAAGAGAGCGCGGAATCCCTTTCACTAAATCACACAGGACCCCCCCCCCTTTAAAAACCTACGGTTTCCCCTCGCTCTCTCTCCGCACAGCGGGGGCCTGGCAGGGTTGGAGGTGGGGGGGAGCTCACGGCTTCCCGAGCTCGGCTGAGCCCCGGCACAGTCCCCCCCCCCCCTTGCCTTAATCGCTGGGCGCAGGAACCGAGGATCCCCAGGAGCTGCGGCTTCCTGTTTTGCAGATTCCAGGCCCTGGCTTCCTGCGGAGGCAGCCGGAGCCCGGCAGGCTCGAGTCGGGCTGGCGACCGAGGCAGGAATGTTTGGAACAAACAGTGCAGAGTAACTCATGGCAGCCGAGAGGGGGCTGCCTGCCTGCAAGGCTATTTTTGGCGAGGCTGTGAAGAGGAGCCAAGTATCACATCTGAAGAGCCCTTCCCCTTCTCCTCTGTTCATGGCTTCAGCCTGCTGAGGAGGACATTTTTGAAGTTCCAGTCAGAAATATTACTTTTTTTGGGGGGGTGCTAATTTTGGGAGGAGAGACTGTGGAGAGGAATGATGTGGGCAAGAGGGCGGCTGCCTTATAGCGAGGGAGGGGGTGACTGGGAAAAAACAATGAGTGCCCGTCTGTCCGTGTACGAAAGCATCTGCCAAAGGGGACGCAGCCCCAAGAGAGCAGGCAACAAAATCTGAAACCCAGAGCCCACAGGGCCTGTAAATCCAAGTGCTGGGCTCCTAATGGGTCAAGAGGCACAACAGGAGCCTGGCAGGGAGGAAGGAAGGAAGCGAGCTCATTCAAATATCAGGGGGGCTCGGATTAAGCCCGGGAATGCCGCTGTTACAGCGGAAGGGGCAATGGACGTGGACACCCCCAGAGGAAAGGCGAGACCTGCCTCCAAGGTTTCCCTGCACTGCAGGCTGGGCCTCTTTCAACAGAGACTGTCCAGCACCAAAGGGGGTGATTTAAGGGATGCATGGAACCGCCTCCCCATGGAGGTGATAGAAACTAGGGCAGTATATGAATTTAAAAAAAAAAAGTATGGGATCGCTGAGGGAGTGGTGGGGACTGTAAAACTGAATTAGTTGGTGTGGATGGGCCGTATGATCTTTTTCTGCCGTCACATTTCTATGTTTCTCATACTGCTAGCGCTCACCTTGTCATACAGTTAACATAGGACACAGGGAGGTGGACTACCTGACCTCTTAAGGTTCCTGGCCAGCCTGATCTTTCTGTGATCCCAGAGCAGTGTTTCTCCAATAAGTGTGCCTTCAGAGCCGATCAGGTGCAACACGGAGGGGGAAAAAAAAAAGTCACCACTGCCCGATTCTCAGATCCAGACCAGCACCTGGGCTCTGCTCTCAGCGCCTCACAGCAACACCAGCAGTGGTTCTTAAGCATGCAGAGCCTCCGTTCTTAGAACAGGTACAGCAGGAGCCCTGGAGTATGGAAATTAATATGCGCCATGCAGAGCCCCGCGGCTTTCAGTCCTTCCAGCCTAGGCTTACTGAGACAGGCAGAGCATGCACCGAGCACCTGGTGTGACTTAAGTGTTGGGAGGAGCTCTGGCAGCCACATGCAAACGGCCAAGGTAACTAACTGAGCCGGCTGCCTGTGCCTCACTGACGTCTCCTTTCTCTGGCACTTGTATGTAGAGAGAGCTGGTCCTCAGTGATCCGTGTCTTGGCCCCCTCCCCACGCTTTATTTTAAAATTTAAAAGAGACTGGCAGGTCTTTCAGTGCTTCCCTAGCTATTCTTCTGGCCATATGAATCCTCCCCATGTCTGCATTGCCTGCTCCAAAAATGTTTGTTAATATAGGCGTGCCTCGGGCTTGAAAAGGTTGGGAAACAGTGTCCCAGGGGAGCACCTGTGGTCCCTTCTGGCCCACTCTTTCTGTGATTTTAAATGGCCTCTTGTGGCCCCTTCCAGCCCTGTCTTTCTATGATACTCAGGTAACAGACCGTGCCGCATCCTGTCACATTAATGGTTCAGGAGAGGAAAAGTTAAAGCAGGAGCTGATTCCATAAGAACATAAAAAAATGCCATACTGGGTGAGACCAAGGGTCCATCAAGCCTAGCATCCTGTTTCCAACAATGGCCAATCCAGGCCTCAAGAACCTGGCAAGTACCCAAACACTAAGTCTATTCCATGTAACCATTGCTAATGGCAGTGGCTATTCTCTAAGTGAACTTAATAGCAGGTAATGGACTTCTCCTCCAAGAACTTAGCCAATCCTTTTTTAAACACAGCTATACCAACTGCACTAACCACATCCTCTGGCAACAAATTCCAGAGTTTAATTGTGCGTTGAGTAAAAAAGAACTTTCTCTGATTAGTTTTAAATGTGCCCCATGCTGACTTCATGGATTGCCCCCTAGTCTATTATCCGAAAGAGTAAATAACCAATTCACATTTACCCGTTCAAGCCCTCTCATGTTCTTAAAGACCTCTATCATATCCCCCCTCAGCCGTCTCTTCTCCAAGCTGAAAAGCCCTAACCTCTTTAGTCTTTCCTCATAGGGGAGCTGTTCCATCCTCTTTATCATTTTGGTAGCCCTTCTCTGTACCTTCTCCATCGCAATTATATTCCCCATCTCTTTGTTGAGGATCAAGCCCTGGCCCCCCCCCCCCCCCGCCACAGGTTCAATGAGCTGTAAAATGCAATAAAAGTTAAAACTGCAGACCATCACCCACCACATTGACTGACATCATCTGCAGGACACTGCTCTTCCCTCCTCGCGTCAGAGCCTTCCTCCCTGCGTATCTTGCCGCCCGCGGCGGGGGTCAGCTCCTCCTCTTCACCCCTGGAAGTGCAAGCCTGAGCCTCGCCAACATCACTAGACCTACGAGATGTCCTGGTGGGTTTTGACGGCGGAGGGAGGGGGGTCTTGTCCTGCCCGCTCCGCTCTCGGTGCCCCATGCCCTGGTCAAAGTGCCCAACAATCTTCCTCACGTTGCCCCTTTTTTGCCAGGCGCGAGGCCACTCCTCGGCCGACCCTGCGGCGCCAGCCTCGTCATCCGCTGGGGCCTCCGTCTCGCTCAGCGACTCCAGAATCTTCTTCACCGCCTGGGCTGGTCCAGCCGCCACAGCGGCAGGCGCCGAGGGGGCCAGCTTTGCCGGGTCAGGCCTGGGGGGGAGGTAGGGCCTCTGCCGCAGGGGGGGTCTGGCCTTGACGAAGCGGGTGGGCTTCTGTGCCAGGGGGGCAGGAGGGGGCAAGGACTGTGCGGATGACATCCTGGCTTCGGGTCAGCGGCGCTTACAGCTCACGCTCTGGAGGGAGGTGCAACCATCCTGCAAAATAAAACAAAACATCAATGAATCCAGGCCAATGCATCTAAGCTGGGGCTTCATGGTGCGTCCTGCCTCCTTAAATGTACCTTTGACCCAAAAGGTCCACCAAAATAGCATTTGAAAGCTGTCCATGTAAATTAAAACCAGTAAAATCGGTCAACAAATGAAGTGATTTGAAAGCTCCGTATACTTTTTAGTTTAATTCGCGTGGGTTAGCTTTCAAATGCTATGTTGATGGACCTTTCTGGGGCAAACGTAGGTTTAAAGAGGCAGGACACTGGTAAAGAGCTGCACAATAAGAGCCTGTAAACCTAGCTACAAATTGGATCTTTTTAAAGAAGGGTGGTATATTAGCCATAATCTGTGCAGGCCTCATCCGGTTATCAGTCTCCGCACGCAGCTCCAGGCATGCCGCTCCCTCCTCGGATGGGCCAGAAAAGCTTTAAACGTGCTCCCCCCGCTTAGAAACAAGGCGAGGACACGCTCTGCCTCCAGGTTCTGCTGTACCTGCCCGCTCCGACTCTGCCTCGGGGGGGGGGGGGGGCTGGCGTCGCTGCGCCCCTGTGCTGGCAAAGCGTGATGGCACAGCAGAACAGAGCTGGGGAAGCTCTCCAGCCCATTAAACTCGGTCTAGTTTACTAAGCACGTCTCCCCATCAGTGATTCTCACCCAGTCGGGCACGTCAAAAGCCAAGCAACCCTTTCCGATTCTGGAACATCTCCGGCACCTCCTCTGGAGTGGTTCTCCAAGTGGGGAAAAAAAAAACCGAGAGAGTATGCCATCTTTGTGTGTGTGTATATATATATCTATATATATCTATATAGATATATATATATATCTGCCCCTCCCAGCTCAAATCTGTTTAGCAGCACACACAGTCAGCTACTGCTAAGTGACAATGGGCTTGGAAGCCCGGGGGGGGGTGTTCTTTCTAATGTCATCATTCAATAAGTTGGCCACCGTCACTGACGACAGCCACAGAAAGAACACGCCCCAAGCTTCACATTTACAATGCACCATGCAATATCTGACCTTTGGGTAATGCCTGGGTGGAAGCTCAGCCAGCGTGTGTGACAGTCACTCAGAAAAAAAGAAAAAAAGAAAATAATTGTGACTCTCCAAAGCAAAAATCAAAACAGCATTTCATGCCTTGGTCTTTTACGGCAGAGTGCTGTGCAATTCCCAAGCAGTGGGTGAATACCTTACACCCTGGCTCTTTCAGAAAAGCAGTAAAAACTGGGATTCCATTCCCTTTTAGGTCAGGATTTACAAGCCAAGGGGAGCCAGAAGGGAAAAACCAATTCATCTCAGCTCCTAGTTCTCTCTTCAAGGGAGTTTAGCTCTCTCCATGGAGATTAGCGGACTAACTTGCTTAATTGATAACTGGGCAACTAACTGCTCCTTCAGGGAAATGTTGGCTTAATTAGCAGTTTGCACCCACTAGACGTGCTGCTGCGTTCCCTGCAGGACTGTACGTTCCAGCTCAGATAACCGCATATACAAATCCCTTCCTGTAGAGTGACAACAGACTGGCAAACGCAGGCCGAGTTCTCCCCAGAGCACACGCCAGGAGGCTTATTCAATGGCTTGCATGCCCGGAGCCCCTTTCCTGTTGAGAGGACTGACTCAGAAGAGAGCAGGCCGGCACATGAAGTAGAAGTTTGTGTTTGCCAGGCCGGGCATGGGCAGCAGGTGAGATGGGTGTGCCTCTGTGAATCTCTTCCAAAAGATACGTTTCACCTGGGCCTAATTCCAGGAGTCAGGAGGTCAAGCAAGAGTACTGTTGTCCTTCCAAGCCTTTGATGCCAATTATAGCAAACCCCAACAGGCTGAATTGCTTGGGCTTTTTTTGTTAAATTTTAGTCCCAGTGTTAGCATAGAGGGCGAGCATCAAATCATATGTGTGTTAGAGAGAGAGAGAGAGAAAGAGCGTGAGCTCCTAGATGGGCCTTGCCGTGGTTTCAGATCCAGGGGGAGAGAGAGAGGCAACTAGGCCGAAGGCAAATATATTAGGCCTGGGATTCCCTGAGTTCCAAGGCCCAACAGCTTAAGAAATATTTAAAGGTTTTTGAATATAGGGCAAGCCTGATGAATTGGAGGGTTCAAGGCCTCTTGTGAAAAATGGAGCAGGATGGAAGTGCTACACAGAGCTAGGAATCAAAAAATAAAACAGACAGATGAAAATTACTGAGCAGAGAAATCTGAAAAAAAAAAAAGCAGAAAAATGTTGCTTAGAAAATGAAAAGGAGGTGGTGAAATGCACACTTATAAGCAATGACCTCGCCTTTCAAGGTGATCAAGGTTATCTTTAATGGGAGAGGTACCTGCAGAGCCATTGCCAGGAAGAGAGGATGAACTGGGCCCAACCAATCCTGGGAACCTTTGCCAACGTGCGCCAGTAATTTACTTATTTCCTAGTTTTCATAAACTGCCTTCGGGCCAACAAGGCCCCCGTGAAGGAGCATATATCACATCAGGCACTTTACAAGTCTTCCGGCAGAGGGGCTGCAGGTTGTCACAGCTTAAAACCCAACCATCTCCCTGGGCGTGATCTTCCCACCTAACACCACTGCCACCCTCCTTCACCTGGATCTGCTTCTTCCTCGGCCAGCTTCACCCTGTGGCCTCGGCGGACCCACCAGAAGCGTAAAAAGGAGTTCAGGCTGAAGCCAGGAGAGGAGGAAGCAGATGCCAGGTGGCAAATGCCGCTCTCTCCCTGCTGGGATCGTGCCAAGGAGGCCCCAGCACCAGCTGATTTGCCCAGGGCCTTGCAAAACCCTCCACCCCCCTTCAGCACCCCAAGGCCAAGCCTGTGCTCCTCCAACCCTTCCCCCCCCCCTCCTCAAATTTGGACCCAGCCGGTGAATCTGAGAGAGAGATATCATACATCGAGCCATGGTTGAAAAGCATTAAAAAATAAAAGCCAAAATCAAAGACAGAATTAAGAAAAAAAAAGGGTGCAAACGGGGCTGGGAGGAAGTGCACAAAACACAGCAAATGAGCCCAATTTCTTGAATTATTACAGGCCATAAGCATTCCCCCCCCCCCCCCCAGATACAACATGGGGAAATAAAAACTCTTCAGTTCAGAAAACGTACTGAAAGGTAACAGGAACAAAGAACAGAAAAGGAATCCGAAACACATTAGAAAAGTTTAAACGACAGCCCAGCTCGGTCAGACCTGCCTCCTAAAAAAAAGAAAAAAAAAAGGACTTTCCTCTGATCCCCAAGCTTTACCTGACGTTCCCTGCAACAAAACTTCCATGCCTGGAAAATAAAACCCAAAAAACTGCAGAGCATTAGCGGCAAAGCAAGTAATCCGCAGGGAAAAGGCAGAGCTGGGAGCGGCAATCCCTGGAAACCGCAGGAGTTGGGATGCTCCCGAGGCCCGGAGCAAAAGCCCCAGAAATGAAGAGGGAGAACAGCCCGGAAAGCAGGGGGACACGGGAGCAGCAGGGTTTTTTTTTTCAAAGCTCCTGAAGCAGAACTGGAACAGCTGCGGCGGGCTGGGGGTAGGGAACGGTAACTGGAGGGGTGGGATTCAGCACCTCGGGAGGTAAGAGACTGTGGCACCCTTAAATCCCCCCCCCCCTTCCCGATGGGGGGGGCTGCGGCATACCCAGAGCAAGGCCGTAGACTTTAAGTGAGTCCATCCAATCCCAATTAAAAGGTTCCCCCTAAGTGCCGCTCAGACAAAGTCGCTCTCTCGCACCCAGCTGGCTCGCATTACGACGACACAAGGCTTCAAAATAACTTATCATCATCTGGCCACGTTCTGGCAGCACTATACAGAAATCTAGAACCGGAGGAAGCTCCAAGCCAGAGCTGGTTACTGTGAACACGGTGTTTTGACAACGAAGCGACGGCGGTGGCTGGATCGCCCCTGCGAAGACCTCGGTAACCCTGGCCAGCAGGTAGGCGAGGACACCGCCCGGGGCGGAAAGGCATTACTGGAGAACGAAGCTCAAATACCAGGAATAAAGCAGTCTAACGGCTACGCTGGAACCAAGAGGAGCAGCTGCTCGTACGGGGCCGGACACACGCAGGCCTGAATGCGGAATCTCTACGGATCAGCACGTGAACAGGTAAAGTGCAGAGCGTGCATGGCCCTCGGAGAACACAGTGCACTCAAGGCTCCCCCTCTGCAGTCTGGACACACTTTCAGAGAGCGCACAAACCGGTAGGCGGGCAGCACTTTTATTCTCTGGCAGTCTAGATGGTGGATGGGTCACTTACCAACAGAGGCTGTACAAGGCCCCTGCATGTGCCTGGGGAATTCTGCGGCAGTGACTGAGCCGGGCAAGGAAAGAGCCATCAGAAGAGATGCCTCCACCAAGGCAACCCTCAGTTAATGAGGAGGGAGGGAGAAGACTACTAGCAGATCCTCCTGAGAAAAAGTGGAAAGCAAAAACATACACCATAAAACCACAATACCCAGCCACGGGGGCTCCCCTGCATCCTGAGAGTGCCTGTTAAAGCCAGCTCTGGCAGAGAAGCCAGGAGAAGTCATTCCTAGCCAGGGCTTAGAGTGATAAATTGCAGGAGGACCTTGTGAGACTGGAAGATTGGGCATCCAAATGGCAGATAAAATGTAATGTGGACAAGTGCAAGGTGTTGCTTATAGGGAAAAATAACCCATTCTGTTTGCTTTTTTGACTGCCACAGCACACTGAGCCGACGATTTTAAAGTATTATCCACTATGATGCTTAGATTTTAGTTACACGATGTTAGGTTCCATATTAGGAGCTACCACCCAGGAAAAAGATCTAGGCGTCATAGTGGATAATACTTTAAAATCGTCGGCTCAGTGTGCTGCAGCAGTCAAAAAAGCAAATAGAATGTTAGGAATTATTAGGAAGGGAATGGTTAATAGAACGGAAAATGTCATAATGCCTCTGTATCGCTCCATGGTGAGACCACACCTTGAATACTGTGTACAATTCTGGTCGCCGCATCTCAAAAAAGATATAGTTGCAGTGGGGAAGGTACAGAGAAGGATACCAAAATGATAAAGGGGATGGAACAGCTCCCCTATGAGGAAAGGCTGAAGAGGTTAGGGCTGTACAGCTTGGAGAAGAGACGGCTGAGGGGGGGATATGATAGAGGTCTTTAAGATCATGAGAGGTCTAGAATGGGTAAAAGTGAATCAGTTATTTACACTTTTGGATAATAGAAGGACTAGGGTGCACTCCATGAAGTTAGCAAGTAGCACATTTAAAACTAATCGGAGAAAATTATTTTTCACTTAATGTACAATTAAGCGGTGGAATTTTTTGCCAGGGTAAGTGGTTAGTGCAGTTAGTGTAGCTGGGTTTAAAAAAGGTTTGGATAAGTTCTTGGAGGAGAAGTCCATTAATGGCTATTAATCAATTATACTTAGGGAATAGCCACTGCTATTAATTGCATCAGTGGCATGGGATCTTCTTGGTGTTTGGGTAATTGCCAGGTTCTTGTGGCCTGGTTTGGCCTCTCTTGGAAACAGGACGCTGGGCTTGATGGACCCTTGGTCTGACCCAACATGGCCAATTCCTTATATTCTTAATCTGGGGGCCGGGACCCCAAATAAGGTCACAAACCTCCAGCTAGGATCACAAGTGCCTGAAAAGCTACCGCCGGCAGCATCAGTAGTGGAAGTCACCATGGGGCCTGCGAGCCAGCGGGCACTCGCAGGCCCTGCAGTGGTCCTGCCTGCCCATGAGTTTCTGCAGTAACAGGAAGCCCCTGTGCGAGGAGGGATTGGGGCCTGCGCTAGCTCATTACTGACTTTCATTACTGACGCTGCTGCCACGTGCAGATCGATCACCATCGGGCCTTGGACCAGCCATAAGGGGAAGGGTGGGCGGAATGTGCCCAGGACACCGCTCACCACTGAACCCACCCAAGAGAAAAATGTTGGCCTCTGTCATCAGCCTGCCCTCTCTTCCCACCAGTTGTCATCCACGTTTGGCCTGGGGCCCAAAGGAGAATGTTAGCCGCTGACCCTGCCAGGGGGATGTTTGGTGGAGGGGTCAGATGCAGGAGGGGTTTGAGGGCTGGATCAGTGGGAGAGGGATTGGCTGAGGAAGGCGAAAGGGGGGAAATGACAGAATATCCTAAGGAATGCAAGAAAGGAGCTGGCGCTGAGAGGGTATCAACCGGGGAGAGGGGGGGAGATGTGACAGAAGAGTTGGAGGGTAGGTTGCAAGATGAGAGGGAGAGGATGCCAGAGGATCAATTGGGGGTTATAAAAAAAATGGCTTAGAGGTGAGAGAGGTTCAGCTGGCAGGATGCAAAAAGAGGTGGAGGGGGAAGAGAGAGAGAGGATGAGGTGGAACTGGGGGGATGTAAGGTGAGAGTGGAGGGATTGTTGGAGGGGGGCCTGCACGTCTGCTGATTTGCTTTGGTCATCCTCCGGGGGGGGGGGTCATGTGAATTTCCGCGTGCTAAAACGGGGGTCGCGTTGGCTAAAAGCGTGGGAAGCCCTGCTCTAAGCCCAGCTGGCCCTAAAGACAAGCTAGAAACCATCCAAGGTGGGCTCAAAGGACTCCCGGCCCTTCTGCGCAGCAGACGTGCCACAGGCGTACCCGGCCCTTCTGCGCGGCCCCCCGAGTCACCCTAAAAGCAGACCACAGCCAGTCACCACAGGAGGTTTAATAAGAGCCAGGCGGTTACCGTTTCTTCCGTGCTCATCCCCGCTGAGAACCTCTCGGAAACGTTTCCAAGCATCTGTCTCTCTCTCTCTCTCTCTCTCTCTCTCAGGAGGAAAAATACAAGCTTTGATGGACGTGAGGAGACATCTTCTTAGTCCTTCTGAAGGTTTGAGTTGCCAAGACCATTATGAAAAGGAAAATCCGCATACGAAAAAGCTCCCTGAGCAGCAATGGCTTCTTCGTTTCCTCCATGCCTAATCTAGAAGGAATGTGCCCGGCCCAGATGCAAAGTTAGTAACCTGCCTCAGGGTTTCTCTTCCCTTCCCTGTCCCTTTGCTCTATTTCGTGCTTTTCTAAAGGTGCTCGCTCCCTCAGGCATATGCCTACCTTCTGAGAAGTCACAAGACCCGATGGTATTAATCTGTTAAGATTACCTCCCGAAGGGCAGGAAGCGCCAGGAGAAAGCCCCCGGCCAATGAAAGGGCTCCATTTTATGCCGATGCTCCCTCCTCCCCAAGCCAAGCCAGGCCAGGCCTCAGAGCCAACAGGGTCCCTGCCCACTTGGATATTACAGCACTTCTTATCCCTTAATAAAATGCTTCTTGGACTAACCAGCAGTCACAGCAGCTTCACGCAAAGTCTGCTCCAGGGTTATATTTAAGAATTTAAGGGAGGAGTAGAGGGGGGGGGGGGGGGGGGTGGAGAGAGAGGAAAGGTCAGCTTTTTATCGTTTGCACACGAGCTCCCAAAGCAGCCAAAGTTGAATCGAGCAGGCACACACCCCAGTGGAAAAGGACATCTCCCACCGGCCTGGTGCAGCCCATCCCACCTCTGTAAACACAACTCCAGCCGGCCCGCTGGGCATGGACTTCCAGCCTCCACATGCTTTCTGAGCGAGGTAATCTCAGTTCCACTCGCTTATTTTATTACTGCAGGAATCCAACAGCTGGTCTCCCCCCCGCCCCCCCCCCAGGACGGCCAGCAAAGGAAAGCAAGGCAAAAGGATCTCGTGTTCCTCACAATAAACACTCAGTCTTTGCACAGAGTTCCTACTGTTTAATGGCAGGCTGTGTTACGGGAACACTCAGCCCTTCCGCACAATCCCTGCTGTGCCGCAGCAGACAAGTTATAGGAACCCTCAGCCCTTCCGCACAATCCCTGCTGTACTGCAGCAGACAAGTTATAGGAACCCTCAGCCCTTCCGCACAATCCCTGCTGTACCGCAGCAGACGCGTTATAGGAACGCTCAGCCCTTCCACACAATCCTTGCTGTACCGCAGCAGACGCGTTATAGGAACCCTCAGCCCTTCCACACAATCCTTGCTGTACCGCAGCAGACGCGTTATAGGAACCCTCAGCCCTTCCGCACAATCCCTGCTGTACCGCAGCAGACAAGTTATAGGAACCCTCAGCCCTTCCGCACAATCCCTGCTGTACCGCAGCAGACGCGTTATAGGAACCCTCAGCCCTTCCGCACAATCCTTGCTGTACCGCAGCAGACGCGTTATAGGAACCCTCAGCCCTTCCGCACAATCCCTGCTGTACCGCAGCAGACGCGTTATAGGAACCCTCAGCCCTTCCACACAATCCCTGCTGTGCCGCAGCAGACGCGTTATAGGAACGCTCAGCCCTTCCACACAATCCCTGCTGTGCCGCAGCAGACGCGTTATAGGAACGCTCAGCCCTTCCGCACAATCCCTGCTGTCCCGCAGCAGACGCGGTATAGGAACCCTCAGCCCTTCCACACAATCCTTGCTGTACCGCAGCAGACGCGTTATAGGAACACTCAGCCCTTCCGCACAATCCCTGCTGTACCGCAGCAGACACGTTATAGGAACGCTCAGCCCTTCCGCACAATCCCTGCTGTACCGCAGCAGACGCGTTATAGGAACACTCAGCCCTTCCGCACAATCCCTGCTGTACCGCAGCAGACGCGTTATAGGAACGCTCAGCCCTTCCACACAATCCCTGCTGTACCGCAGCAGACGCGTTATAGGAACGCTCAGCCCTTCCACACAATCCCTGCTGTACCGCAGCAGACGCGTTATAGGAACGCTCAGCCCTTCCACACAATCCCTGCTGTACCGCAGCAGACGCGGTATAGGAACCCTCAGCCCTTCCACACAATCCTTGCTGTACCGCAGCAGACGCGTTATAGGAACACTCAGCCCTTCCACACAATCCCTGCTGTACCGCAGCAGACGCGTTATAGGAACACTCAGCCCTTTTGTACAGTCCCTTCTCCATCATGGCAGGTATTACAGGAACACATGCCAGGTTGGCCTCTGTTGGAAACAGGATGCTGGGCTTGATGAACCCTTGGTCTGACCCAGTATGGCATGTTCTTATGTTCTTAACACTCAGTTCTCTGGCACAGTCCCTTGCTGTTTCCTAGCAGATGTTACAGGCACACCCTCCTTCACAGTCCCTGCTACACTCTGTCCTTAAACTCGACTTTAATATTTTGAAGTATTTTTTAGATATGGGAATTAAAGGGAGGCCAAGGATTATACAGGGGATGATCATTTCGACAGGAACCACTTGTAAAGGGCCTTGCCACGACAATTACAGGAGCTCCTGTGAGAGCCCTCTCTACTCCATGCTGCCACTGAATAAGAAATTAAAACCGGATCTTCCAGCCCCTCTTCTGGCCCTACTAAGCCCCCCCCAGCCCCCTCATTTCCTCCTCTTCCCCTCAGGCTGTTTTGTTTAGGTGACTGCGCTCTTCACCTCCCGGTTCACTTCCTCACTATTTTAAGCCTTTGCTTCCTGAACCTTGCCCTTGTTTCACAGCTCCTGCACTTCCTGCTGCCCATCTGAGCACTAAAATCTTCACGTGGTGGAAAAAAACACCACCAAGCAAGGAAGGGTTTCTCAGATAACATCAGGTTGACATTTAGCTCTGACAAATACGCTAAGGAGACAAATTAGCCGAAACTGAAAACATCTCTCCCAGTGAGGGAATTTATAAATATCTAGGAGTAGGTGAAGGTGCAAGAATCCAGCACAAAACAATGAGAGAGAAGATCAGCAAGGGAACTGAAACTAATATTGAAAAAGTGCTTTAATAGCACAGAATAAGATGCAAGTCATTGATCGTATAACTTTGGAATCATAGACTGGCCCCAGAAAGACCTCAACCAGCTGGACGTAAGAACAAGAAAACTCCTCCATGCCCACCACATAATCTACAAGAACCAATGTATGCTGAGACTATACAACCCAAGAGCATAAGGATATCTGGGCCTTATAGGAACATATTACCTATATAAGAACAGAAGATGCTGCCACGTTGGGTCAGACCAAGGGTCCATTAAGCCCTGCATCCTGTTTCCAACAGTGGCCAATCCAAGTCACAAGTAACAGGCAAGTACCCAAACATTAAATAGATCCCATGCTACTAATGCCAGTAATGGCTATTCCCTAAGTCAGGGGACAGGAACCTATGGCTCGGGAGCCAGATATGGCTCTTTTGATGGGTGCATCTGGCTCGCAGACAAATCTTTAATGAAAAAGTAAAAATCTAACAAAATCCCCCACCCTCCTGATGCCCCCCAAGACCTCCAAAATTGATTTATTACAACCCCCCACCCTCCTGACCCCCCCCAAGACCTGCCAAAAGTCCCTGGTGGTCCAGCGGGGGTCCAGGAGTGGTCCGGGAGCGATCTCCTGGACTTGGGCCGTCAGCTGCCAGTAATCAAAATGGCATCGACAGCCCTTTGCCCTTACTATGTCACAGGGGCTACCGCTGCCATTGGTCGACCCCAGTGACATAGTGAGGGCAAAGGGCCGTCGGCGCCATTTTGACTACTGGCAGCCGACAGCCCAAGTCCAGGAGATCGCTCCCGGACCCCCGCTGGACCACCAGGGACTTTTGGCAGGTCTTGGGGGGGGGGTCAGGAGGGTGGGGGTCAGTAGGGTGGGGGGTTGTAGTAAATTAATTTTGGAGGTCTTGGAGGGTGTGGGTTTCTGTTAGATTTTTACTTTTTTATTAAAGATTTGTCTGCGAGCCCTGGACCCCCGCTGGATCACCAGGGACTTTTGGCAGGTCTTGGGGGGGAGGGGGGGGTTGTAGTAAATGAATTTGGCAGGTCTTGGGGGCATCAGGAGAGTAGGGGGTTGTAGTAAATGAATTTGGTAGGTCTTGGGGGGATCAGGAGGGTGGGGGGGGGTTGTAGTTAGTATGGCTCTCACGGAATTACATTTTAAAATATGTAGCATTCGTGGCTCTCTCAGCCAAAAAGGTTCCCGACCCCTGCCCTAAGTGAACTTTACTAATAGCAGTTTATGGGCTTCTCATCCAGGAATATCTAAACCTTTTCTAAACCCAGCTAAGCTAACTGCCTTAACCACATTTTCCCAGCAACAAATTCCAGAGCTTAATTGTGCATTGAGTGAAAATGAAGTTTCTCTGATTAGTTTTAAATGTGCTACTTGCTAACTTCAGAGTGCCCCCTAGTCCTTCTATTATCTGAAAAAGTAAATAACTGGATTTACATTTACCCATTCTAGACCTCTCATGATTTTGTAAACCTTCACCATAACCCCTGCCCCCCCGCCCCCCGCAGCCGTCTCTTCTCCATAGAGCTACTAAAACATGCTTCCAAGCATACTCAACGGCATTAACATATTCAAATGAAAGCAAATGACCACAGTCTCTCTCCATCCTTAAACATGCACAAATATTCCAAAGAAAAGATGCAATCAGTGAGAACCTACCAGCACATCTGGGGAAAAAAGCAACTGATTTGCAAAACTAAAGACAAAAAACTCTAAGATGTTTAACCAGCGCACACACACACAAAAAAAACCCCCAACTGGCGAGAGCACAAATATAGGGGCTGTCTCCTGTCAGTCAGTTTGTAATCCAGGCCACCACTTCGGCACTCACTCCCAAGCTTCTCATTGTATTCCCGAGCCTCCTGTGCGGGACCCTATCAAAAGCTTTGCTGAAATCCAAGTAGATGACACATTGAGCGCTCTTTCTTCAGAATTGTGTACAGTCTCCGTTCAAGCCCATTTTGACAGATAGAGCAGTGGATGTGATCAGCTTGGATTTCAGCAAAGCTTTTGATAGGGTCCCGCACAGGAGACTCGGGAATACAATGAGAAGCTTGGGAGTGAGTGCCTAGGTGGTGGCCTGGATTAAAAACTGATTGACTGACAGGAGACAGCTTGTGGGATGGTAAATGTAACCTGCTCTAAAGAGAGAAAGGCGTTAAGTGGAGTGCCACAGGGATTGGGACCGGTTCTCTTCAATATCCCATTTTGACAAAGTCCATATTTTTGAAATTCAAAAGTCACGTCTTCAAGAGACTTCTCTGTATCCTATACCTGCGATGTCAAGCTATACCGTCGGATGATCCCTGGAGCTTAGGTGGGCACCTAGCAGGACATCAGAAGCATTATCCCCATTAGTGAGCACTCAAGAGATCTTACATTGGAAATGTAAGTCCTTCCTGTGGACTGAGGTGGAGTGCCGCACTGGGCAGAATAATGGACAACACTGGCCACCAAAAATGTTCGTTTACGCCTCCTCAGACCCAGAAGCTACAACATAAGCTCTCCGAGGCAGGCACCAGTCACAGGTTGCCCTTGCTTTCCTGAACAGCTGGACAGTACACGCACAGCGCCAAAGTGTGCACTGCTCAGCTGTACCTTCCCAGAAAGCTGCTGCTTTTTTTTTTTTTTTTAAATTGCCATTCCTTGTCAAAATGGGCTTGAATGAGAGAATGTACACACAGGTTGGGATGCAAAGCACCAATATCACATGCAATACCATTTTGGTAAGGTATGGCAAGGAAAAAAAAATCAAAGCGTAAGCTCTCTGGGATGGACACCTTCAGCTAAATAGTATGCACTTTGGCGCTATGCACCCAACCTTGGCATCCCATTCAGCTGCAGATGCCTCCAGACAGTTTATGCCTTATTAAGCTAGCTGTAGGTGCCCACCCCAGAGAGCTTATGCTTTAATTTTTTTTGCCATTCCTTGCCAAAATGGCCTTGGATGGAAACATTTGCTCTCCGGAGGGGGCACTTGCAGCTAGCTGAACAAAACGTAAGCTCTCTGGGATGCGCAGCGCCGGTGTACCGTTCAGCTGTAGGTGCCTGCCTCAGGGGCTTACACTGAAAATCACACTCCTGGGTCCGAGGTGGAGTAAAGCACATTTTCTTAATGCTGGAAATTTAACTCCTGGGTCAGAGCGGGAGTAAAACTTAACTCACATTTCTGGTAGCCGAGTTATTCTATTGCCGTGCCCGGTGTGGCAGTGCCTAACTGCTTCCATCCCACTGGACAAGACAATACAATAACTTTAGCCACCAGAAATGGGAGTTTAAGCTGTCTGCCCTTTAATGCACCTCCCTGCATTGTCAGTGTCTTCTCTTCCATGGGATCGGCACGAACCTGCGCTAATGTTAACGTTTGTTTGTTTTTTTTTTACTCTTGGTTTAACTTCCATTTCTTTTCATTCAAATTTTATTGAATTTTCAATACAAACAATATAAACCTTCACGATGACACACAATATATTCTCGTCTATACAATTAGGCCATGTAAGGTAAAACAGACATCCTCTAGAGCAGTGGTCCCCAACCCTGTCCTGCATGCAAATTCTCTCATGCATATTCATTGTGGATATCCTGAAACCCCGACTGGCCGGTGGGCCCCCAGGACAGGGTTGGGGACCACTGCTCTAGAGCATAGAACGCAAACCTCCCAACCCAACTGATCCCTCGTTAATTACACAAGACAATATTCCATGAATGCTTTCCCCATAATACTACAGAATCAAATACAAACAAACATAATCCAGTTAGTTCAGTCCCCTTTCCATTTTTCATAATCTGACCACACTTCTTGATATCTGTTGATGATATCACTCCGCAAAGCCGTTAATCTACCCATATAATAGACGACACCTATCTTCCCTTTGCACAAAAATCAGAAGTTGCAATCTACGGTCTTTTCCAGTAGGCTGCAGTTTCACATCTACGGTAGCAGCAATAACAATCCGCAGCATTAATTTAAAGTTTTCTTACTAGGCCAGTCCAAAGGCATTATGGATAAATACATTCATTTTTGGATCAAGTGGGACCTCCAGAAGTACAATCTCATTTGACATTTTCTGTACCGTTTTCCAAGAGACACTGAATTTTTCCGCATTCCCACCAAATATGCCAGAATGTTCCAACATTCCTCCCAACACATGCCCGATACATTCATATCTGTGCTATGTAATTTACCTGGAGTCTCATATACCAACGGTACAATACTTTACACCCATTCTCAGCTATTAAAGCAGATATCAAGCTCCTGGCAACTTGATTAAAACACCGATCCCATACAACATCCTCCAATTCCTCCCCTAAGTCTAATTCCCAGTCACAGATATGTTTAGCTTTAGTAGATAGGGTCAGTGATAAAAGTCTACATATCTTAGAAACTCATCCCTTCTCTGATCTTCCTCAAGTTCGCAACAAACTCAAAAGTTGTTAAGGGTCTTGATAATCCCGCTAAGATGACTTTATTAGATAGGAAATGTCTAAGTTGCGAATATGCATCCCTATCCGTCTCTTTCAAAGCAAATGTATCACTTAATTCCTCAAAGGCATAGGTAATACCCTTGGAACAAAGCTGACCCATCCTTTCCAGATCCAACGTGGCCCAGAGTCTCCGATAGTGGATAAACTGGCTCCTTATCGAAACACACTTACTGGTCTCTCTCCGCTTACACGTCGCCATGACTTTTATAACTTTCCCACAGTTTACTAAGACGGGCCGCAAAGGGGTGGGATATTCTCTTCCACCATCCTCTAGCTCCAGGCCACCACATTATGTACCCCGCGTGCCCCTGACCCAATATATCCTGCTCCAATACAGACCCATTTCTTTCCTTCCTCTTAGTGTGCCATACCCCCCAACCTTTCCAGCTGAGCAACCACGCAGTATAAGAACATAAGAAATTGCCGTGCTGGGTCAGACCAAGGGTCCATCAAGCCCAGCATCCTGTTTCCAACAGGGGCCAAGCCAGGTCACAAGAACCTGGCAAGTACCCAAAGACCAAGAAGATCCCATGCTACTGATGCAATTAATAGCAGTGGCTATTCCCTAAGTAAACTTGATTAATAAGCCGTTAATGGACTTCTCCTCCAAAAATTTATCCAAACCTTTTTTGAACCCAGCTACACTAACTGCACTAACCACATCCTCTGGCAACAAATTCCAGAGCTTTATTGTGCGTTGAGTGAAAAAGAATTTTCTCTGATTAGTTTTAAATGTGCTACTTGCTAACTTCATGGAGTGCCCCCTAGTCCTTCTATTATCCGAAAGTGTAAATAACCGATTCACATCTACCCGTTCTAGACCTCTCATGATCTTAAAGACCTCTATCATATCCCTCCTCAGCCGTCTCTTCTCCAGGCTGAACAGCCCTAACCTCTTCAGCCTTTCCTCATAGGGGAAATGGTTTAAAATGAGGGAGCACTAAAGCCCCTTCCTCCATTTTTCGACATAAAATTCCCCATGCTATTCTAGGGGAGAGGAGGGGACACCTCTTCCAAATATCCTTCATTGCACAGGTTTGGGAAACCCACCTTTGAAAGAGATGCAGCCATCTTGGAAGCAAAGTCCTGTCTAATGCCGCTATTTCCCACTGCTCTAAATCATTCATTGCTCTCTTCATCAAGGGAACATAATCGTCTTTAAATAAGGTTTCCCGACTCTCCCCTATGCGTCCTCCCAAACATCAAATGTAATTACTGAAAGGAAAGGGCAATTTTAAAACCTTCATAATCTCCAATTTCCCCATATTAATCTTAAAACCGGAGACTTTACCAAAAGCCCTCTAATTCTTTTGACAACCTGGGTATCGTAAAGAATGGTTTAGTTATGGCAAACAATTTATCATCTGCAAACAAGGACATTTGGTGGGAGTTATTCCCCACGGCGATCCCGCATCCGTCCCACCTTCTCTGCTAGCAGTTCTGTAACTGAAGCAGATAACAGAGGCGACAGAGGTCCGACAGCCCTGCCTAGTTCCCCTTCTCACCCTGAATGCCTCTGATACTTGCTACAGGACTGGCATACAAGCTCTGGATCCATGAGAAAAGCTGCAGTGCCAATCTTTTTGCACCAAACAGAAAAGGGCCAGTGGACCCTATCAAACCCTTTCTCAGCGTCCATCATAAAAAAAAAAACCAAACACTGCGGGAATCCGTTCTCTCTTTGCCCACCATATCAAATTTACGATTCTGCGAATATCATCAGCTGCTTGTCTCCGCTGAACAAAGACCTTTTGGGCAGCTTTAACTAGAAAAAGAGAGACAACCCTACCCAATCGGGCTGTTAACATTTTTGCCAATATTTTCAAATCTAAATTTAATAGAGAGATTGGCCAATAAGAACTCCAAAGCGTGGCATCTCTACCCGGCTTGGGAAGGACTGTAATTCCCACCAAATTCATAGACTCCGGAAGCCTTGGCGATAGGAGAAGATCACGGAACAATTTCCGCAATAACAGCCCCTTAAAAAGGCCCTTAAAGGATTTATAAAATCTTACTGTATACCCGTCAAGGCCCAGGGACTTGTTCGCCTTCAGAGATTCCAAGACCGCTTGGCTTGGTCCAGCGCATCCACGATATCAGCGGGCAAACTAAGCAAAATTACCTGATCATCCAGTTCCAAGTCAGAGGCAGATTTCACACGTGCATAGAGCGCTGAGTAAAACCTAAATCCACCCCTGATTCGGTCACTAGCATAAAGAATGTTGCCCTGTTCCTCTTTTCGTTTCAGTATTTGGTTTTGCACCTGGATATTCCTCAGGTTTCCATGCTAGCATGTTCTATCACACTAGTTTTGCTTAGGAAAAAATAAGCAGTCCTGGAATATGCTGCACGAGAGCCTTGGAATAAAATGTGTAATCCTGGCTTGCGGGGTTATGCAACTGCCACACATCTACAAGTCCCCGGGGACGAAAGTACAAATTTCAACCTCCTCCTATGGGCCCCCAAGGATGCATATGGAGGAAGCGATTCCAATATTAAAAGATGCGGTTATATCTGTTCCGCAAGAGGAGTCTGGCCTAAACCACGTCCGAGGAAGGAGCCTTCAAGATGGTAGTGAGTCAACCATAGCAGCAGAAGGCTTAAACGGACTCCACTGGGTGCTTGCTCAGTACCCAAGGATCCGATCTGAGTTCATGCTCAGAGCCAGGATCAACATCCCCGGAGCTGAGAACAAACTTGTGGATTTGCTCTCCAACAGCGCAGCTGTCAGCAAAGTCCTCTGATTCTGGCACTCCCCTAATCCGGATATTGGACCCTCGCACCCGGTTCTCCGCATCTTCCATTTTATCAGATAACTTGTTGTTTTCCCGGGCTAGAACTTTCAACTCATCATCCCCCTGGCTCCCGCACGCGCTACTCAAGATCCCTCATTCTCTGAGCCACCTCCGTGATTTCCCTCTTCAGGTCGCCTACTGAGTTCACCACCTTTCAGCTTGCAGAACCAGTTCAAAAATTAACTTCGGGCGAGCCCCCCCACCAGTCGCAATCGCTCCACGTTTGCTCCCTCCAACATCACTCACTGCAACTTGCGACCACGCGTGAGGAAGTTTCGTGGCCCCTCTGTCTCCAACACTATTCGCCAGGAAAGAGAACTTGCTCAGGCCCACAGTTTTCCTTTGGGTGACCACTGCCTAGGACCCTCAGAAATGATATTGCTCGGTCCAAAAAAGGCTCACTATAGCAGGTTATATTCTTAAATTGTGCACTTAGGCAGCCATCTTGCCCGGGTGATGTCACATCCCCCCCCTCCCCCCAACTTGCATTTTTTAGGAGTTAAAACCCCTGTTAAATCCCAGAGTTAACTTACCCCAGAAAAACGCACAGTAAAAGAGGAATAAGAACCTGCACTAACATTAGCTACCCTATTACGTCGGCCCCAGAGCGGGGCATACAAAGAATTACTTCAACAAAGCCATATGTAGATGAAAACCTGACCCAGGAACAGCTAGAGAGAGGTGAACTTAAACAAAAAGACGAGAGAGAATTGCAGCACAAGGCAGGGGACTATGGACAGAGACAGTTTACAGCAAGCACAGGGGGAAAAAAAAAACCAAAAAAAAAAAAAACTAGAAAAAGTCAAATGCAAGCCCTGTAGCACAGAACCGGAAATGCTTTTTCATCTTGAGGCTGGGCATGGTGGGCTAATGTCAGAAAGGCGGAATAAGACAGCAGCGCTCATCCACTGTAGTAGAGAAACGCTGGGATCCTGACCTGGACAGACCTGCGGAGAATGAAGAAGTCGTGATCATGTGATCAAAAGCTTGATGGAGAAAGCCACAAGAAGAGCACCGCTAATAAAGTGCCAGTACCAGGCGGCTATTCAGTACCAAGGAGAGATGCAATCCGAGACCAGGAAAACGTGACAGAGAGATAGAGAAATACCCCTCCCCCCACCCCCCGTTATCTCAGGTGCCACCTGCCTGATTTAAGAGAACTTCCAAGCACACCCTCATACGTTGTCTGCATATATTACACCCTATGACAGTGGGACTCACTCCCAGCCCCCTCAAGGGCTGCCAAGTCTAAATAAATAAAAATAAAAGTACTGAGATATGGGATTTCACTAAAATAAGGTAGGGTTTTCAGGATATCCCTAATGAATATGCAAGAGATAGATTTGCATACAATGGAGGCAGTGTGCATGCACATCAATACCATGCATATTTGTTGTGGATATCCTGAAAACCCAACCTGTTTGGCGGCCCTCGAGGGCTGGGCGTGAATAGCACTGCCTTATGAGCACCAGAAGAAAGCTCTCTTTGACACAATGAAAGTATTACAAAAAAAGAGTACTAAACACGAAATTTGAGCGCAACATACCCTGGCTTTTAAGGCCGTTCATCCCTGTAATGGCATGCAGAAAAATTCTTTTGGCGACACCACCCCAAAAGAGTCAGCGCCAGAGCCGGGTAACAGAACCGAAGCACAGGGAGATAAAGTGTCTCGCCCCCCCCCCAGTGTTACAGACAGAGTGGCAGAGCCAGGATCAGAACCCTCCTGCCAGGACTGTAATACACTCACCCGCTAGCCCACACCTCCTGCTCAGGACAGCCACAAATACAGAGATGGGTGTTCAGACATAAGAGCTGAGGCGAGTTACTTGTTTCAGTCTGGGAGCTGCGCCAGCCTTTGCCCATCTAGGAGCACTGCTCTGTTGGAAAGGTGAGAGAGTCCCCCTCTTGGCTCCAAAGCCACAAAAAAAAATAAAATAAAATAAACAGTTCCTCACACCCTCCTCTACTTCCATCCTCCATCAAATAAATATCCAATATAATTCCCCCGTTGCCACCTACTCAACTTCCTCTAGTTAAACTTTCCTCTAGAATTACAGTTTTTTAAATTTAGGGTGGACAGGCTCCCAAACAAAGAATCAGTTATAAAAGCGATATTATCCATTTTTGCAAGGCTAAAACATTTCATGTTAAGCGGGAGAGGCAGGGGGTTACATTACAAAGTTTTAAGCATCTTCCCCGGGAGCCGCCATGTTTGAAAGCAAATGACATCCAGCCTGCCAGAAATCCTATTGGCCCGCTCCAGCAGTGATGTCACCACCTCTTACAATGTTATTTATACATATATATAATTATCTGATCTTCATTTTCCTTCTCACTCCAAGTTATTGATTTCCTTGTTATATGTAACTGCTTTTCTGCACTATTGTTCAAATTGTAAAGTTTGTTATAATTGCACCCCTGTTTCTTGTGAACCAGCATGATGGGACTACCGTCTTGAATGTTGGTATATAAAAAAACTTAAATAAATAAATAAATAAAGTCACAAACCGCGTCGCATGTCCTAGAGCGGTACCCGCTCTAGGACATGCGACGCGTACCGTTCAACTTAAGAGGCTCACCTCATGCTGCCTGTGGACTCACCAATCACGCAGCATCTCCCGACTGCAACAGCAACCCGCAACAGCTTCCTGTCACAGCCAGTCTCTGGGTAGCTGCCGCCTGTTGTAACGCGACCCACGACACCTTCCTGTCACAGCCAGTCTCTGGGAAGCTGCCGCCTGTTGTAACGTGACCCACGACACCTTCCTGTCACAGCCAGTCTCTGGGTAGCTGCCGCCTGTTGTAACGCGACCCACAACACCTTCCTGTCACAGCCAGTCTCTGGGAAGCTGCCGCCTGTTGTAACGTGACCCACGACACCTTCCTGTCACAGCCAGTCTCTGGGTAGCTGCCGCCTGTTGTAACGCGACCCGCGAAAGCTTCCTGTCACAGCCAGTCTCTGGGAAGCTGCCGCCTGTTGTAACGTGACCCACAACACCTTCCTGTCACAGCCAGTCTCTGGGTAGCTGCCGCCTGTTGTAACGCGACCCGCGACAGCTTCCTGTCACAGCCAGTCTCTGGGTAGCTGCCGCCTGTTGTAACGTGACCCACGACACCTTCCTGTCACAGCCAGTCTCTGGGTAGCTGCCGCCTGTTGTAACGTGACCCACGACACCTTCCTGTCACAGCCAGTCTCTGGGTAGCTGCCGCCTGTTGTAACGTGACCCACGACACCTTCCTGTCACAGCCAGTCACTGGGTAGCTGCCGCCTGTTGTAACGCGACCCACGACACCTTCCTTTCACAGCCAGTCTCTGGGTAGCTGCCGCCTGTTGTAACGCGACCCACGACACCTTCCTGTCACGGCCAGTCTCTGGGTAGCTGCCGCCTGTTGTGACGTGACCCAATACACCTTCCTTTCACAGCCAGTCTCTGGGTAGCTGCCGCCTGTTGTAACACCCCTCATGGCTTGGCTGGCGCCTGTACTGCATCCTGGCTGTAAAGAGAACTCAGGAACCCCATAGTGAGGAGGAAGATGCAGAGTTCCTGTAATGAATCTTCTTCCTCAGCCAGAGGTGTGTTTAGCTAAGTGACACACTGTCTGAAGTTCTCCAAACAATACGCACTCAGCTTTGGGAAGGTGTGGTCCTAGAAAGGTGAACTGGAAGTTGGGAGAATTCCGGGAACTAATGACTTCCAATTCAGTTGGGTCACACCTTTTTTTTTTTTAATGGCAATGTGCCCTGCAAACATCAGAAGGGCAAAACGTAACAAAACATCATCATAACAATAAGTAACAAAATGCATCATAATAAGTTAATGCATAACACAATATAGCAAATACCCCAAGTATGACCCAACTCTCACCGGGGCCAATGCAAGAAAGTGTGCCCAGCCTGATGTACAGGTCTACGTGCGGTTGGACGTGCGTTTTGGACGCACTGGACCAGCACCTGATGCAATAAGGAGATTAGCGCATCCAAAACGAGCGCCGAAACAACTGCATAGCCAATAGTGCCCATCGTATGCAAATTCCATGTTAGATGAGGCTGTTAGCTATTACTCCCGGGTGCAGAAAAATCGCTGGCCGCCCAGCATATGCTTTTTAACGCGGCAAATTTAATTCCGGCCCCGGAGGTGGCGTCAAGTCAATCCGTGAGTCAAGGGCTCAGGAGAAATGTAAGAATACCGTCTTCTCTGGCTCCTCCTACTTCAGTATTGTTGCGATTCTCAAATCTACTGCTTGGGGTTTAAAAATAAAGGTATGATGTAATGACTTAACGTTTCTGGACGGACGCTTTTACATGCGCACCGGACACGCACAATAGCAAGGGGCGAAGTCGGCCTGAAGTGGGATAATACGGACGCGGGCCTGTTGCAATTACGGGCATCCGATGCCTTTAAACGCTTAGGGTTGCCCGATTTTTCCCCAGCGCGTCCTTTTTAACGCAGCCCCTTCGTTTTAATGCTGCACGGGGCGCCCACAGGACGTGGCTGAGCGCGCCTTAGGAAAAGGCGTGCCCATTCTAACGCGCGTTTTATTGCTTCGCTCCGACCTGGTGGAAAAGGCCACTGCCTCCTGTCGCAGACTGCGTGACTTCGGGGGTCGCTTTATCTCCCTTGGTGTCTCGGTCGTAAATCCCCGTCTCTGTCGCCGTGTGCAAGGAACCCCGGGAGATCGCTTTTATCTTCATGTGCCTCGTTTCTAATCCCCGGCTCTGTGTGCCTGCCCTTGGATGAGTCACTTTTCTGGTAAAGCCCTCCAAAAATGAGTTATTGCAGCCCAAATGCATTTCAGCGTGGAGCTGTGTTTCATATTCTTGGCAGATGGCAGGGCCTCACGTGTAACTGAGCCTATTTCATTACACAGCGGAAGATCCCCCGGGGTGGGGGGGATATCCAGGCCTGGGTCACGCCTGATCCCAGGATGGAGGGGCGGGGTGCCTGTCAGCGGCAGAGTTTCTAGGATGCTCTTCGTTCCCTGAAAACCCACTAGGCTCTCTCGCCCTCTCTTTCCCGTCCCCACTGTAACTTTCCAACGTCAGCCCTGCCGATGGAGCTCTCATTTGGGTACCCGGGAGGGGCAGGAAACCCTCACTTCCGGCCCGACCAACGCAGACAGGAAAGGGATCGCTGCAGCTTTTCCAATTTTCCTTCTGCAGGGCACAAAAGAAGTTATTGTGCAAAGCCAAATAAAGCAGCCCTCCCACCTCAAAGAGAGAGGAAGACAGAAGGTCCAGAGCCAAGCCCCAGTTGAGGGGTAGGCAACTCCAGTCCTTAGGTGTCACAAAGCAGTCTGGGCTTTCAGGATATCCACAATAAAATACGCAAGAGAGAGATAGATTTTAGCATGCACTGCCTCCATTGTATGCAAATGCATCTCATGCATATTCATCGTGGATATTCTGAAAACCAGACCTGCTTGCAGCACTCAAGGACCAGAAGTTCCCTACCTCTGCCCCCAGCTATTTCCCTATAGCAGGGGTGGGCAACTCCAGCCCTCGAGGGCCGCAAACTGGTCAGCTTTCAAGATATCTCTAATGTGCATGAAAGAAATTTGCATGCACACTGCCTCCATGCAAATCTATTATGGATATCCTGTTTGTGGCCACCCCCCCTCCCATACACACACAGGTCAGTGGTTCTGGACCTGATCCTTGGGACCCACCCAGCCAGTCAAGTTTATCCCTAATGAATATGCACGAGACAGATTTGCCTCCACAGCCTCCACTGCTACAGATAATCTGTATTTGCTGTGTTGCCATCACTGTAATTCCAAATATTTCCACCAGCTGTGGGCAGGTCACAGAGCCTTTTCCCACCCTGGGCAGACATGCAAAGGAGAATTCAGAGGGATCTTCTACCCATCAGCCCCTGCCACATGCACATATATATTTGTGTTTCTGTATCTGTGTATCCACCCAGATGCAGATATGTATATCACACACACTTAAGAGACAGACGCACACTTCTTCTCCCTGTGTATTATTTCATTAAACCCCACACCGGGTGTGCCACTGCCATGGGGAGGGATCTGGGCTTGACTCCTGGCCCAGAGCACTGGTCAGGGCTCGGGATGCCTTGGAAGTTGCGTTCACAAACCCTGGGGGGAAAGAGGCGGGAGTGTCAGCCATTGTCCAGCGACACCTAATGACTGGGTTTGGAGTCCACGTTGACCGGAGAGAGCCGCAGTCTTCCGGCCAGGACCGTCTCCAAGCTTGCTGGTCCGAGCTGAGCTGGAATCCCAAAGGAGGAGCAGCAGGAGAATAGCAGATTCCCCCCCCCCCCCCCCAAAAAAAAAAAACCAAAACCCGCATCTTTCTGGCTTGTGACAGTCGAGTTGTTTCCATGGCAACCGACAAGATGCCAGGCAGGATGGAGGCAGAGCCACCAAGGAGGGGAACGAGGAGCCGGGCTTCAGTCCTGGCCCCCCCCCCCCATTCCGGTTCAGCTAGGCGCAGCCATCGCTCGGCTCTGGGTCAGAACGAGACCCCACCCCAGTCCAAGGCGGCGGCGGCAGTCACTTCCTCCCGCCCCTGCACACTCATTCCTTCCAGGGTCACTCATTCGAGTCACTCCTAACGTCTCGGGCAAAACTCTCCCCCCCCCCCCCCCCTGCACCAACTGGTTCTGATTAGCAAAGGAAAAAAAAACCCGAACATGCATTCAGGAGAAATCCCAGCCGGAGCCGCAGACAAGGCCCCCTGCCTGCAGCAGGCTCAGCGCCGGGCACGCGGGCCTTCTGGCATCGCCCATTACAATCCCCCGAGAACTCTCGGCTAGGTCGGGCACAGCGCCCCCCTCCGGGCAAGGGTTTCCTGCCCCCAAAACTCTGGCCCCTCCAGGGAACCGCTCTGTTTGCCTAATGGAAGCACCGGCCCCGTGACATCGCAAAAGGTCAAGCGTGGGAGAATGCACCCCCCCCAATGGCCGCTCTGAGAGAGGCGAGGCTCAGAAGCGCCCCCTCGGGCCCCATCTCCAGCCCTGCCACCCACGCTCTCCGTGCATCAACCTTGGGGGGGGGGGGGGGGGGTTGAGTCACACCATCTCCCCCGGCTCGGTCACGGACTCCGTGGGTGGCCATGGGCTCCGTGCCTGAGTTCCAATCCCAGCTCGGTCACTGACGGAGTGCCCTGGTGGCAAGTCCCTTTACCGCGCCATCCAGTGCCTCCGTTCTAAGCCCCCGGCTCAGCCGCCGCCTCCCTCCTGCCGGTTCACATGAGACAATACGAGGCACAGGACCATCCTTCGGAATAATTGTGAAATACCATCCCTACCCTGCGAGTAATTAAGCACAGGGAGGGCAGCAGAGAAGGGGGTACCTGTACCCCAGTCCCATTACAATTACTGCCAAGGAGGGGCAGCAACAACAACTGCCCCCCCCCCCCCTCGTTCTCATTCAATGCGTGCCAAAGCCCTCTCCTGCCCCACGCTAGGCCTGTCCCTTCTCCTCCCACGGCCGGCCGGAGTGCACAGTTATCCAGTCCGGAAGAGACAGAGAGAGGAACACCCCCCGTCCATCACTGAAGCCCGGGGCGGCGCGTGGCGTGGACCCCCCCGTGCCCCGTTATCACCGGCGAGTCACCTTGCTGCAGAGGCGGCCTCAGCATCCCTGCCCCAGGGCTGGCTGCAGCGATCAGGGGTGGGGGTGGGGGGGATCCGGGGTGCCCACCGCTCTTACCCTGCTCCCCTGGGGCGGCTCCTCCGCGCTCCGGACGGCAGCGATGGGCCGCTTCCCTTTGTTGGAAGCCGAGCCCGGGGCTGCCTATGGGAATCCTGGGCTTGGTGTGCGTGTGTGTGAGAGAGAGATAGAGGGAGGGAGGGGAGGCGCCGGGCACGTCTCCGGCTCCTCTCCCACCTCCCCCTCCACACACGAGAGATAGGGAGGGAGGAGAGGAAATCGCAGGTAGGAAGGCGGGCCGCCCCCATCCTCACCCTCTTCCAAGCTTGCTTTTCCGGTAAGGGGGGGGAGGGAGAGGCTTTCCTGCGCTTCGCCGTGCCCCGCGTGTGGCAGGCAGCACAGCGCTATAGCCGCACGATCGTGATGATTTCCAAAGCCCACTCAGCATGATGCAGTTGCACCGGACGAGGCTTAGTTCTGGGCGATGATTAGTCTTCACGTCGCACAGTTCTGGGTACGCGGCGCTGTACGGCGGCAGAGCCGCCCAGGGGACGCTTATCCTCACGGCCGAGAGCAGAGGAGGCAGCGTGCGCGGATTGAGTTGGAGAAATGCTGCCCTCTATTGGCGGCCGCGCTGATTGTAGGCGTCTGTAAAGGAGGTCCCCTTCCCCTTCCATTGTGCTCTCTACCACCACCACCACCCAACTGGGGAAGCTCTACCAAAGAAGTAGGTTGGCAGGCAGGGTCCACCCAGTAGCCCAATCCTCCTCCCTTGCAGGTTTCCAGGAAGCCCAGGCAGGTTGGGAGGGGGCACTGGTGCACAGCAGCGATGATGCTGGTGCTCCCCCTCCTCCCCATAGCTACAGAATCAGGGGCCGCACCACTACACAGGAGGTGCGGGGTGGCAGTGAAAGGGGCAATAGCAGTATTGGCTTCCAGGGGCAATTTTTTGCCACCACGCTGAGGGGGGGGAGGGGGGGGTGGTCATCTGTGGTGGCTGACAGATAGCACTGCGATCCAAACTGATGCAACTCCAACATTGCCCTCTGCATCAAGGACAGGGGATGACAGGAAAGTTGAGTCAAACAGTTACCAACAAGGTTGATGAAACAGATAAGTATGGGAAAATAAGCGTGGGAGCTTGCTGGGCAGACTGGATGGCAGACTGGTCTTTTTCTGCTGTCATTTCTCTGATCCCTTTTCATTGGGCTAACTTAATACATTTGTTGTGACCGACTTTAGCGGACTGTGTTCCCTTTGTCAGGTCAGTGCAAAATGAGCCGGGGATGATACCTCACTCTCGACCTGTGACGGCGGGCTTACCTAGTCTGCCCATCCGCCCCACTAATTCAGCTTTACAATTCCCCCCCAGTCTCTCAGAGAAGCCCCTGGGTTTTTTCCAGGCTTTCATGATTTCAGATAAGAGTTTGTCTCTACCATCGCCACTGGAAGGCCATTCCTTTAATAGGTCACAGGACAAAGTGGGTTCCATTTACCATCAACGCTGTCTCCTCTCAGTCATGCAGTTTGTAATCCACGCCACCACCTTGGCGCCCACTCCCAAGCTTCTCATTTTATTCACGAGCCTCCTGTGCCGGACTGTATCAAAATCCAAGTAGATCACATTGAGCGCTCTTCCTCAATCCACTTCTCTAATCACCCAATCAAAAAAAATCAATCAGGTTTGTCTGACAGGACCTTGCCCTGGTGAATCCATGGTGCCTCGGATTGAGCAACCCACTGGATTGTAGGGAGTTCACTATCCCCTCCTTCAGCAGAGTCTCCATTAATATCCCCAGCACCGAGGTGAGGCTGACCGGCCGCTAGTTTCCAGCCTCCTCTCTGCTCCCACTCTTGTGAAGCGGGACCACCACCACCGCTCTTCTCCAGTCTTGCGGCACCACGCCTGGAGGTAGGGGGCAAGCACCCATAGGTAATGGGGGACGACTATTCCTGTCCAAATCCTTCAAGGCATCTCCCCCACTGCCCCTTCGTGTGCCAGAGCTACATCCTCTAGTGGTGCCAGCTCCAGGGCAGCAGCAGTAAATCAATATTTAAAAAAACAAATTTAATCAGGGAGCCTCCTGCAGCCCTCGTGCACTTCCCGCCGCCCCCAGGTTTCCATAGCAACAGGAAGCCCCACCTGTGAATTTTGTGTTAAAATCTTGAGGAGCTGCCACCCTAGAACCGGCAGCACTGGAGGAGATGAGCCATGCGGCAGCAGGCCCCGATTTAGGCAGGGCAGCAACAGAGATGCTCCAGTCCCTATAAACGTTTGGCACCCCTGCCCCTAACATCTGGGACTGGGGCAAGCAGGCAGAGGCGAGCGGCTGACAGGTCCTCACCTGCCAAGCGCTTCTACGTTTCTCACCCTGGAACTCCTCGTCTTTCCCCTTCAAAGCTATGTCCCCCTGTGGCTAACACTATCATCCTTCCAGTGCCCGCAGCCCGTACGCTCAGGGTCAACGCTCCCCCCGCATCCACTACACCCATCCAAAACACGGCTAAAATGTGCCATTTCCTTCTGTTAAGTCACCAGAATCCCACCATTTTCATCCCCTCCTCCTTAACCTACTGCAACCTGCTCCTCCCAGATGTCTCTGCCACAGATCCATCCAACATTCGCCACATCCATGCTACCCCTCCCTCTCAAGTCAGCTCCAGCTCAGGCTCCTCTCACCTTCCCTCTCCCACCACCCCTCCTCCCGACCTCCACTCATCACCTAGACCCTTTACCAACACCACTGCGTTTTCCGCCCTGCTTTATGGTCCCCCTTCGCTTGCCTGGATTACATTGTAATCTCCACTGAAAGATCAGGGCTCCTTTGTCACCCGCACACTGCTTCCAGCCCGAGGCTAGGGCAGGCCTTGCACCTGTGGAGCTGCAGAAGAACGCATGAGATCAGGTTCAGATTTCTAGCCCGCTCCATCTCCAGCTTTCACCAAGCTCAACCACCACCACCCCCTGTCCCCTCAACGCTGTGCGCAGGTCGTGAACCGCGTGCCCACAAAAATAAAATAAAATAAAAATCCCGCTGATGTGCATTCGCAGCGCACAAATTTCAACTCCGCTTAGAAAACATTGCACAAAAGAAGTGTTTTGGGCACGTGGCCTTTCAACAATTAGAGGGAACCCTGACCACCACTCTCTCCCCCCTCCACTCCTCTGCTTTCCAAGCTATAGCCATAAAAGAACGAACCCCCTCTTCCTAATGCAATCTGTTCATTGCCCGGTACCTGGGAGATCTTTCTGCGCTGAGCAGATCAAGGAAGCAAAGCCTGCAGAAACCGACCCCAAATGGATTTGGTCGAATTAAACGCTCTCCCCTCCAACTCATTTGCTGACCTTTAATTCCCCACACATTAGGACTGGCCTGGTGGTGGACACTGCCATGGAGTGGGAGCTGGCTTGGAGTCTCCTCCTTCGTGGGTGGGCTGGGGATGCTGCGGAGGAGGCTCTCTCAGCCACGAAGGAGAGGGGAGGGGCTGGTCATCACCCAACAGCAACACCCCGTGGCCGAACTCAAAGTCCCAGGGTTTCAAAGGGAGAATGCAGTTCGTGGCTCGAGGGCTGTGACTGGATCAAAGGTCGGGCTCCGATGCAGCTCGATGAGCAAATACCACTGAGGGGCACTCCTAGGAAAAAAAGATCTGCACCCACACGCAGGTTTGTTATAAATCAGACTTTACTGAAAAAATCTTCATATAAAAACAGACTCCCGCCTTCACCAATAACTTAAAAATGCATTTTGTACACAAGCAAGGCAGCGGGACATCAACTTCAGAGACAGAAAATGATCGCTTAATCCGATGCAAATGAATGAGAATGAAACCCCTCCCCCCTCAGGCTGAGCATCTCTAGTGCTCCATGGCCACAGGGGCCCACCAGGCTGTTAGGATGCAGGGCCGCTTCCCTCACTGTGGGGACGGGAGGGAGGGGGTGAAAATCAGTGGAAGTGGGAGAAGCAGAAACCGAAAGGTTACCAACAGTCAGTACCATTTGCTGGTGGCAGAAAAAATAAAATACATTTGATGGCTGTGACCATCGCCGTGGGCTCAGGCTCCATGACCCAGGTCTCTGCCTATAAAAAAAATAAAAATCTGAAGACTTTTCACAGGCCCTACGCACGGATGTGGGCTTTGGGAAATTGCTAGGGGACAGGTGCATCCCGGTGGCAGAGCTCCGCTGAAGATCGCCTGCTTCGTAAAAAACAGTAGTCGTAGGAGCTGGTAACCCTGCCGCAGGACCAGAAGTGGACAGGACCCTGCCATCGCTTTCCCTCCCTCGTAAAGAGCAACCGGCGGAGGGAAAGAAAGAGGCCACCCCCCTTTGTGACCCCTCTGCCGCTCTCAGAAGTGCCTGCAGACACTTACAGCCACCGTGGAAGCCGACCTCGCGTACCTTCCTTTTGCACTGGGGCCTGTCCTTCAGCTCACCAGGGGCTAGGGAAATCGAGCGGCTCCGACTATCATCATCACGGCCATCTGGGAATACGAGCAGTGCGCTCGTCCTTCCTGTCTCCAGATTATTTATGAACGTGAAAGCACCACTCCTAGTGCAGATCCACCGTTTCCCTCTGGCCCCTGCCAGTTACCACTCCACACAAGGATATTGCTTCCTATCCTACGACTTCATTTCCTGATGAATCTCTCCTGAGAGACTGTGTCAGATCCAGATACATTTTAATTAACTCTCTCTTCTCAACAGGATTTTGGAACCCCCCCCTTCAAAACGTTCTAACCTAGGCTCTGCCCTGCGAATCCGTCTATTCAGATTGGCCAGTAATTTTGTGCGTCGGAATAGCTCCTATGACTTAGCTCGGCCCCAATGGCCTGTAGTTTCCCCGCTCACGCTGGAGTCCTTTTTAAAAACAGGCATGATACTGGCTACCCTCCAATCCCGATTTGAATGCAAGAGATTACCAGCAATCAGTCTGGTAATCTCTTGCAAAAAAAACAAAACACTCAGGGGTGTATTCCAGCCAGTCCCAGTGATTTTTTTTAAGTGTGTCGATTTGCTATCTTACATCATCCCTGTTCAACATGATTTGATTCAGTTCCTCTGAATCACCCCTCCATTATCTCGTGGTCCACCCAACATCCTCACAGGCTGTGTGTTTCAAATCTACCTGAAAAAAAAATTAATTTTCAGGTTTTGCCTCACTGGGCCTGCCTTATTAATCCTTTACTTCTAACTTGCCAGCATTATGCTCGTTCCTATTTTCTTTATTTGGATCTACCTTCCACTAAACATGTCCTTTTGGTTTTAAATAACCTCTTCTACTTCACCACTTAACCATGCTGGTAGTGGCTTTTTCTTCTCTCTGTATGTCTGGAATACATTTAGTCTGGGCTTCAAAGATGCTGTTTTTAAACAGTATCCATGCCCCATGCTAACTTTTAACCTTTGCACCTGTTCCCTTTTAGTTTTATTTTTCTAATTTCTTCATTTTATCAATCTCCCTTTATACAGTTAAATGGAACTGTGGTATTTTTCTTCAATGCTCTCCCTTCAAATTTAACATAAATGACTGAGCACTCTGGGAAGCTGCCCACTCCTGTAACTTCTTACAACAGATCCCGCATCCCAGTGAAGATCAGATCTAGAGTAGTCGCCTCTCTTGTTGGTTCTAAAACCAGCTGCTCCATGGAGCAGTCATAAGGATAGAAAAATTTAATCGTACCTGTTAAATTTCCTTTCCTTTAACCCTGCTCGACCAGCACAGAAGTCAGCGGCTGCATTTACTTATCGTTGGAAGGTCTTACAGAAGAACGGGAGCAGTCTATCTCCATTCTGGCTAGTTTCTATTTCTACTGCTCCCCTCCTATTCCCTGTTGGAATTTGGGACAGGGATTGCTACTGGAGGATTCCCTCAGCTTCCAAAGGGAACGTGTAGTTTCAGAGGGAGTTATTCCACTCCACTGCTTTGACATATGGATACTTGCAAGTGACTAAAGTTGCACCACTAGAGAGATTGTGGTTCACTGGCTCCCTCTGCTGGCAGATTGGCATAATACCATGCATCTGACGTGGTCGAGCAGGATTCAAGGAAAATAAATTGACACGCAAGATTACATTTTTCCTTAATTAGGGGGGTAGGAGGGGATTGAGGGAGGGCACACTGATAAGGAGACAAATTCAGGCAAGCACACAATGATTTCATAGGGACACTGTCCCTGCAGAAAACTAGGGCACAAAAAAGAAAATTTGTAAGATGTGCAGGACTGGCAGCAGGTGTTCCTGTCCATACTGGGATCATTCCAGACCAGTGGGTTGTGTATCCCTACCAGCAGATGGAGTCAGAGAACAAAACCTTTGGACACTGCTACGTAAGAGAGAGTGCCACCTGCAGACCCCCAGTATCTCTCTGACTCCAGCAGATGGTAGAGATGCAAACCTGCAGTCTAGGGTTTAGTTTAAAAAAAAAAAGTGTAGTTAGTTTAGATTAGCTGAGTTGAGATTTTGCTCCCCGAGGTGTTAGGCACCATTGCGGGCCATCGCTCCAGTGGAACTGGGCGCCGGAGGGTTACACACCCCTGACTGTGTTTTGCCCACACCCTGCCCGAGGGCCTGACAACCAGAGGCTTCTGGTTCCCTCGGCCTCCGAAGCTTTTCCCGGTTTCCTCTGGTCCTGCTGAGGTTGGCTAAAGTTTTTATTTATTTTTTTTTTTTTAAATAAAAAGTGATTTTATCAGAACCTAAGACGTTCCTCAATTAGGCCTCAGGATTTAGTCGGGGCCCGAGTGGGAGGAGACCGGTCAGTGCCTGGGGCTCCCTCTGCTCTTTCGGGGTGCGCGCTGGTTCTCTCTCTGACGTCCCGCGGTGTGACGCTTTCGGGGCAGGCAGCTATGGGCCCCGGAGCCTTGTTCCACCAGCAGGTGGCCGAGTGCAGCTCCTGTTTGGCGGGTGCCATTTTCATCAGAGCTCTCCCGTGGTTTGCTGCATGGCACCAAAATCCAAGATGGCCACCTGCCGCGCTTAGGGTGCGGCAGGGGGCAGGTTGGATTCTCGTTCCTTCTGTGTTAACGGCGGGTTGGGAGAGGAGGGGGCCGCTCAATTAGGCTAGGCCTCCGTTTGGCCAGGGCTCCTGCCCTCATGGTGCCAGGAGGAGGGTGGGGGGAATTCCCCTCCCCTCCCTTTCCCCTATGGAACTGGTTTGCATGCATCTGGCCGACGCTGTACAGCCCGAGCCCCTACAGGCGGTGGGGGGAGTAGCCTATGGCCTTCTCGCCTGAATTTGTGCTGCTTCTTCAGCGGGCCTTTTTGGCCAATCACAGATCTGGAATTAGAAGGGCAGTGGAGTGTTCGGCGGACCTGTCCAGCGGGGGATCCAAATGTTCTTCTCAGGATCCTCTGTTGCTCCTGGGGCTCTGTCAGGCGCGGGGTGACCCGGCCTCCTGCTATGGGGCGCTGTAAGGTGGCCCCCCAGACACGCAGGGGATGGACCTGGGATCTGATCCCTCCCCAGCCCTGCGAGATCCCGACACAGATGACCCGGCCTTGGATGGATTCCCAATCCCGGAGGGGGGGGGGGGGGGGGTGACCCTCGAGTTGGGCGGCTGTTCAAGCTGGAGGAGCTGCGCCCATTGATTCCCCAAGTTTTAGAAGAGTTGGGGGTTAAGGTTTCCCCAGGAAGAGTCGGATAGTGAGGGAGTCAATCGGGTGCTCGATGGTCTGCGATGACCGGCAACCGCCTTTCCCCTGCCCACGAAGATCAGGATGTTGGTGACACGGGAGTGGGATTCTCCTGATTCCGGCTTGAAAGTGGGCCGAGCGATGGCAAAAATTTACCCCCTCTCGCTGGAGACCTTCTGAAAGTGCCATGGGTGGATGCGGCTGTTTCGGCAGTCACAAAGACGACGACAATCTCTGTGGTTGGGGAAGCAGGGCCGCAAACTGGAAATTCAGCTGAAGCGTTTGAGGTCTCCACGCGGCCGCGTACGCCGGCATGATGCAGCGAGCCTGTCTGGGTTGGGTCCAGAAGGTTGTGGAGGCGGTAGCAGTGGGAGACTCTCTGACCTTGCAAGCCGCCCGCCTTGAGGCGGGAGTGGCTTACGTGGCGGATGCTCTCTATGATTTGGTTTGCACCCCTGCGCGTAGCATGGTTTCCTCTGTGGCGGCTCGCAGGCTTTTATGGTTACGGAACTGGTCCTCTAAGGTGCAGCTCTGTAATCTCCCCTTCAAGGGAAAACTCTGGGGTGGATTTGGACCAGTTTGTGAAACTATTGGGGGAGACTTAAGGGCAATAGGCTGCCAGAGGCGTTTTCGTTCTGGTAAGCCTGTTCCTCCCCCTGGGTCCAGGCAAAACTCTGGTCGTCTGCAGTCCTTTCGTGGCTCATCCAGGCGAAGTCCCTGGAGGACTGCGAGAGAGATCTCTCCAGAGAGTGATGACCACCCTACGGTCTCTTGGTTGGGTTATCAATCTGCAGAAGAGCCAGTTGGTACCCACACAAGCATTTGCGTCCACCAGTGTGCAAAGTATGCCCGGAGAAGAGGTTAAATTTGGTGCACCATGCGAAGCACTATTTGAACCGTTGAAGAGGGCGTCATTGAAGGATTTGATTCTGAAGACGGTGTTCCTGGTGGCTGTCCGGCACGGAGAATTTCAGAGCTGCAAGCCTTATCCTGTAGAGATCCTTTCCTGAGAATTTAGCAGGACAGGGTATCCTTGAGAAAACAGTTTCTTTCTTCATGGCCGAAGTGGTCGCTTCTTTCCATGTCAGACGATGGATCTTCCAGCTTTTCCGGACTGGTCCCGTGATTCCTCCCGGGAGAGGGAGCTGCATTTGTTGGACGTGCAGCGTGTCCTTCTCCGCTATCTGGAGGTTTCTAATGCTTTGACAGTCAGACCATCTCTTTGTCTTATTTGCCGGAGCCAAGAAGGCAGACAAAGCATCGAAAGCTACCATTTCTTGATAACTTCCAGAATCTATCGCTTCTGCATACATTTCTAAAGGAAAGCAGGCTCCTGTGGGGTTGAGATCCCTCTCCACAAGGGCACAGGCAGCCTCCTGGGCAGAGTATCAGCTTCTCTCTCCTCAGATTTGTTGTGTGGCTGTCTGGTCTTCTTTGCACACTTCCACCAGATTTTAAGAACATGCCATACTGGGTCAGACCAAGGGTCCATCAAGCCCAGCATCCTGTTTCCAACAGTGGCCAATCCAGGCCATAAGAACCTGGCAAGTACCCAAAAACTAAGTCTATTCCATGTAACCATTGCTAATGGCAGTGGCTATTCTCTAGGTGAACTTAATAGCAGGTAATGGACTTCTCCTCCAAGAACTTATCCAATCCTTTTTTAAACACAGCTACACTAACTGCACGAACCACATCCTCTGGCAACAAATTCCAGAGTTTAATTGTGCGTTGAGTGAAGAAGAACTTTCTCCGATTAGTTTTAAATGTGCCCCATGCTAACTTCATGGAGTGCCCCCTAGTCTTTCTATTATCCGAAAGAGTAAATAACCGATTCACATCTACCCGTTCTAGACCTCTCATGATTTTAAACACCTCTATCGTATCCCCCCTCAGCCGTCTCTTCTCCAAGCTGAACAACCCTACCCTCTTTAGTCTTTCCTCATAGGGGAGCTGTTCCATTCTCCTTATCTGTACCTTCTCCATCGCAATTATATCTTTTTAGAGATGCGGTGACCAGAATTTTGAGGGCATCCTTTGGGTGAGAGTGTTCTGCGTGCGGGTCTTTCGGAGGCCCACCCAGTGTAGGGTGGCTTGGGTGCATCCCACTGCTCTAGAATGATCTGAGTATGTACAGGAAAGGAAAATTGGTTCTTACCTGCTAATTTCCCTTCCTGTAATACAGCAGATCATGCCAGAGGCCCATTATCCCTTTCCGACTCCGAAAGACTGGCTGTGAGCGTTTTAGTATTCTGAAGGAATGATTGGATTTCTATTGAACAGCAGGGCCGGTGGCTTACCGGTGTAGGTTTCGTTGGTTTTGTGCGACCTAGACCACTGGTTAGTTGGGAGGGCTTGCCCTTGGTTGAAGTTTAGTTTCAAGAGCTTGGGTCAGGCCGATGCTGAGGGTCTGCAGGTGGCACACTCTCTCTCATGTAGCAGTGTCCAAAGGTTTTGTTCTCCGACGCCCTCTGCTGGTGGGGAGGCAAAACCCACTGGTCTGGAATGATCTGCTGCATTACAGGAATGAAAATTAGCAGGTAAGAACCAAATTTTCCTGTATCCCCATCACAACTCTCTTGCTCTGGAAGAGCCTGGTTAAGAAGCTTCTCCTGAAACTGAGCAGGCAAGGGGGTTCCTGCCTACCCTTTTCTAGGTAGGGCAGCCACGTAAGCACATGGTTTCCGATGTTTGCCAGGTTTAATTAATGGGAAACCTGTCTGACCTCTTGCCCCCGCCTCCCTCTCACTTACAACACACAGGGAGGGGACAGGAAAGACAAAACTTAGCTGGAGAGGATCCCCGCCCGCTCTGTCAGGAAAGAAGGGGCATCAAAGTGCAAGAGGAGTAATTTCAACGTTAGACAAGGAGCTCGGAAACCTGCTGGGTTCTAAGCCCGGCTCTGCTATTCCGTGTGATCTCAGGGTCCGTCACTTTCTCCCTGTGCCTCAGTTCTGGTCAGGGCTGATCCTAGGGGGGCCCAGGATGAATCGGTCCCTCCCACCTGAGACTGACAGCTGGAGGGAGGCCTTCATGGGACCAGGTGTCACTGTAGCTGCCGAGGTCTCCACCTCCACTGACACTCAAAACAGGGGGGTGGGGTACTGGAGCAGCTTGGGACCCTGCAAAGTACTCGGACCAGGGCCCATGTCCCAATGTCACCCACTCCAAGGATGGTCCCGCTTCCCAGTGCCTCAGCTCTACTCCCCCAGCTCCGTCACCAACTGTGTGTAACCTCAGGGGAGCCACTTTTATCTCCCTGGGGTTGTCTTCCAATCCTGGCCTGGGCAGGATTTTCTTCCTTCCTGCAAGGTTTTCACAGTAACAGCAGCGTGCCCCGCCCCCTCCCGCCCCACCCCCTCCCTCCCCCAGACTCCGTTAGGGGTCCACAAAGGAGACCATGATGTAGCGTGTGCCAGCAGTGGTGGGCAGCCCCTCGTGATAGTGGGTCAAGCGGCCGGGGTGCATGAGTGACCAGCCCTTCCTGGGGGACTCCACTTTACAGTTATAGCGCAGGAACCGGCAGCCACCTCCCTGCAGGAAGAAGAGAAATGCAGCCATGAAGACCATCCCTTCTAACTCCTCTCACCCAACCCTCCCTCCCCAATTAAACCTCATTTCCCGTCACATGCCACGGTCCCTTTGCACGAGCTCTTGCAAAGCTACATAGGAAAACGAGAGCAGACGGAGACCGAGAAGGTCCGTCCAGTCTGCCCCGCCCGGTGCCCAGGGTTGTAAAACTGTTCCACCACAGTTACCACCCGGCGTCTCCCTTCTTCATGCCCTGCCTCCAGCCACGAGCCATCCTCCCCGCGCTTATCCCAGGCTCTTCTGAGTTCTGCTCCCGTTCCTGACCTCGCCACATCTTCCGGGAGGGCGTCGTGGACACCCACCACCCTCATTCCGTGTCCCAGGCAGCCATGCTCCTTCTCCTATCCCCTTAACTTCTCCTCTCTCTCTCTTGTAACCCCTGCTCGTATCCCCCATGTCTCCTTCCCCTATAAAAGGAGGGGAGCAGACTCCCGCAGCAGTGCTTGCTCTGTCCAGTCTGTAACAGAGCGCTTCAAGGCTTCCTCACGTGCCGGGAGGTGCGGGGGGGTCCTCTCACCTCGTAATCAATGCCCTTCCGGTTCAGGGCAACGTTAATGGTGAACGTGGAGGAGTCATGGTGTGGCCTCAGGAACGGCTGCTCGTCAGGCCGGTATCGCACAATAAAATTTAGGACGGCTTGGGCCTGAGATGCAAAGATCGGGGCGAGCAGAGAAAGGGAAAGATAAAAAAAAAAAAAATTAAACTCAATAAGGCAATGACCGAAGCAAGGGGGAGAAAATTCCAATTTAAAAGCAGCCCCAGGAAGGGGGCGCCCGGCCCCAGCCCAGTCACGACAACCTCCAGGTTCAGATCCCATCTCCCCAGGCCCGTACCTTGGTATAGTAGCCGGGGTACAGCTTCTCAGTGACCGGAGCGATGTATTCCTGCAGGAACTTCAGCCACTCCCCCTCGAAGCCCACCTGGTTCATGTGGATATCCACGGTGGGAACGTTCTCGTAGCCGCCGGCCAGACGCTTGTCCTGCAGGAATCGGAGCAATGGGGAGGGGGAGTGAGGAACCAGAGAAGCAGGAACTCCCCTCCCCCACCAATAAGCGCGACGTGTCGGCAAAGAGAGCCACCTGGCAGCGCGGGGCTTTATCTGGCAAAATTATAGAGCATGGCCGCCAAGACCATGGACGGGGGGGGGGGGGGGGGGGGGCTTTTATAGCACCCCAGAAAAATGAAACCCTGGGCCGCGGAGGCACCTCGTCCCCGCTCCCACACTTACCTCATGCTTGCCCCCGGACCACTGGCCGTTGTTCTCCATCTCCTCCACGAACTCATCACACATTGTGTCCGAGAAGATGGGGAACCAATACACATCTGGGCAGGGCTGGGGGGGAGAGAGAGAGAGAGAGAGAGAGAGAGAGAGAGAGAGTGAGAGATCAGCTCAGCACCCCTGCAGCCTCAGATCTCCCCCACCTCCTAAAACTTAGAGTGCTAGCCGCAGTGCGCCAGGGACTCTGTCCAACCTCCCCGCAGTGTGTACGGAACACAGGGGAGGCTGCTGGCCACCCAATTATATCTTAGGCGGGCAAATGTATTTGGTTAGCACCGAATATTACAGCCCAGTGTTTCAGGACATTAAAATTGGCTTTTAACTCAAATCTAACCACCTGGCTGTGATATTCGGTGCTAACCAAATTCATTTGCCCTATCCTCAGCCTGCAATCGGCGTGGATGTTGTAAAGGCGACCCCGGCAGGAAGTTTACCTGTTCATAATAATTCCCCTCAAATATTTTGGAGTAATTCTCATGGATGTATTTTTCCTTCCAGTCCTGAAACGTAAGAGATGAAATTTACAACTCTTGACTTTACCACCCCCTTCCCTGCTCAGCCTTTCAAGAATTCCCCTGGGATTTTGCCCTCATGCCACCACTCGCACATGCAGCACTATACACAGTGAACAGAGATATGACTGATAAAACTCATGTCAGGCAGCCACGCTCAGCAGCGCGCATGTGATCTGTCCCCTCGTCCCGCACTCTCTGCAAGCTGCTCCCGGCCCTGCAGGGAGAGCTCCATGGAAGGGGCGTGCACGCACCAGGGGGTTCTCGAAGATCTGCCAGAGGTCACTGTGCAGGTGAGAGGTGTTGTAGCGAGCTGTGGAAAGCAGTCTCCCAAAGTCATCCCTGTTACTGATGTGCAGGAAGACGCTCTGCAAGAGAACAGAAAGCAATGCGATAGAACCAGATGGAGTAGTTCATACAGAGGAGTGTGAAAGTGCGGGGTGAGAAAGGGTCACTAGGTTTGTCTGTCTGCCATACTGCCAGCTCCCTTCCCCCCCCCGGCCTCCTGTGCTCGTGGAAGAAGAAGGGACCGAGCTGCGAGTCTGCCATTACTCTCCGCCTCCTGCTCACCTTCTCCCGCACGGATTTACAGAAGGCCATGTCAGGGTCCGTATGCTCCATGGTGAACACGTTCTTCCCCTGCAGCTCCTGCCGTAGCGTCTCGCCTCTGACCAGATATATCTGTGTTAAATAGGGGACATTCCACACCCCACTAGAGGGTAAGGGGGGGGAAAAACAAAACAGAGTTAAGGGTCTTCAGGGAACGGAAACGCAACAAAGAGAGAGCAAGCATTAAAGGGCAGGCCGTACACTCTCTTGCCCTGCACGATGTCCACATAGTCCTCCGAGCGAGCGTAGTACCCCTCGGGGCTGAGAGCCCCCCAAAAGTTAGACCACAGCTTCCCGTGCCGCGACATCATGGGGGCAATCACCTTCCTGGGGAGAAAAGAGAGAGGGGAGGTGGTGAGAGTGAAGCCATCTAAATGGTGGCCCCGAGCAGGAACCTGGCAAGCAGGGACACCTCCTCGTTTCCGATTTATAAGCCACCTCTCCCCCCCTCCCGACCTTCTATCCATCTACATCTCCGGCTCCGACGCCCCTGAGCGGGGGCTCAACCTCGGGGGGAGGAGCACGTCCACTCACTCACTTGTTCTCTTGGATCAGAATCTGCAGGATTTCTGGGTTTGTGATGGCGGTATCCGCGTCGAGGCTGAAATAATAGTCACAGCTGGGGTCCTGCCGACAGAGGTCCCTGAGGAGAGGCAAGAGGTGAACGTCAGGGAACAGGCCGGAAAGACAGACAGACAGAGACTGGGCCCCGGGAGTCCCCGGCTCTCTCTCTCTCTCCGCACTCACATGCCCATGTCTCGGGCCTCTCCCTGGCCCAGAGCCTCCTCGGGCCCGATCAGTTTTATAGCGGGGAACTTCTCCTTGTGCCGCTCCCAGAAGTCCTGGATGTGGTGCTCATGATAAACTTCCTGCAGGAGACAAAAACGTCCGAGGCCTCAAGCTCCAGCGATAAACGATGGTAAGAAATTAACCAACCAATCGCACAACTACCCCAAGCCACTGGCCTACGAGTCATGCAATTACCTAACCAACGCAAGTACAAAAAAAATACATATATATTAATAGAAATACAACCCTCTCGTTTACGTAAATACAGCATAACATATAGGACCGGTGCGGTGGTCGCAGTGCGAACGGCAGAGCTAGCCGTCCCCTCCCCCACCCCCAGGGAGCTCCGGACTGGCTCTCACCCCTGCACCCTACTCACGTTGTTGTGAATGAAGAGATGAAGCTTGCTGCGTGGATAGTCCAGCGTCAAGAGACGCTCCAGGAACTGAGGCAGGAAAGGGGTGGGCTGCTCGATGAAGACCCCCAGCAGCACGCGGGGGTAAGCATCCTCCTGCAAACCCGGAACAGGGGGGGGGGAAAGAGAGTAACAGATTCAGGTCACTTGATTTGTGCGATAATTTGCTGCCAGAGTAATAGAAAAAAATACACAAAGTGCTTAATATTAAAAAAAGAGACGATATTTCACAGAATGGTAGTAGCAGTAAGTTAGATTTAGAGAGGGCCATCTGTTATCAGGAGCGCGTCTGCAGGACTCCTATTGGCACTGCATCTCCTTCTGTACAGTTTGCAGGCCCGGAGTTAGGCCTAGGCAGCTGCCTCCGGCACCACATTCTTAGAGGCGCTGGAGTGGCGCCGCCGCCCATAGCTAAACCGGAGCCTGCGGCCGCTGCGCCACTTCTCTCCTGTGCTGGCGCCTGAAGAAAAAAAAAAAAAAAATCAGCGGGGAGCCCTCAGCAGCTCCCTGCCCACCTCCTCCTCCTGAGCGGAGTTTTCTTCGTCTTCTGGCGCTGCTACAGGAGAGAGAAGCAGCGATGTGGCCCCAGGTGAGGCGGGAAGGGGGGGGATCTGGGTCAATGAAACTCCCTCTGTCTCCATCTGCTGGCAGGGAGGCAAAACCCTGGATCCGGGTACGTACAGGGAATAAAGTTTTAATAAACGAACGAAAACAAAACAGGGAAGGGGAGAAGAGCAAGTGATAGCACACGAGGCCAGAGGGAAGACAGGCAGGTTCCCCCGTATCGTACCCACCGATCTGAACACGGCGGCTGTGGGTGCCTCACACCTGAAACACAAAGGGCTTTAGCTGGGGGGGGGGGGGGGCAATCCCCTCCCTCTCAGGCTCACCTTAAGCGCAAAGATATCCAGCAGGTCCTCGTCACACACCTCGCACCCCCCTTCATAGGTCCAGGCGTTGGGGATGTAGTTGCCCAAGTAGTTCAGCTGCAGCTACACGAGGCAGGAAAGAGCACGCGTGGAGGTGAGACCCGGTCGTCTTCCTCCCGCCATCCTCCCAGGCACTTCCCCCCCCCCCCTTGTGCGGTTACCTTAGTGGGGGCCGTTTCCGTGAATGACCACGGGGAACGTGTCGTAAGCCACGTTCCGGGCACGGACGCGGGTCTTCTCAAACTTCAAGACAACCTCGTCTGAAAGGGAGAGGAAGACAAGGGTGACGGCCGAGACCGAGACACAGACACGCAAAAAGAGAGCGAGTGAGAGATCCCCCCCTTCCCTTTCACTCACCAAGGGCTCCATTTAAATTCTGGAAGATTTTTGATTTGTGGTCTAGGCTGATCCCAAACTTCTCCTGAAAAAAACAGCGAAAGAGAAGAAACTGTCAGGAGAGAGAGAGAGAGAGAGAGAGAGAGAGAGAGAGATGCTCGCCTGGCCCAGCACTTCCAAACAACCCCCCCGGCCGCGCACCTGTCCTAGGCCAAACACGTCCCTGAAGACTTCAGGGACGTCCCTGAAGCCCTACACCTACCCAACCAAGCAATCCCAGCACCTGCCCAGCCCCCTCCCACCCCCCGCCGACTCACCCTGAGCTCCGGATTCACGTAAACGTGGGAATAGAAGAGCTGGTCGTCATCGTCGTCTTTAAACTTCCACTGCTGGACAATCTTCTGCAGGTAAGGGGCGTACCCGATGAAGCCTGCGCACAGGGGGCAAGAAACGGGCACAGGGAACGGTGAGAGGCAGGATCCAGACGCAGGAAGGGGGCAGTGTGTGAATAGTGAAGAGAAGGGGAGGTTAGGGGGAGAGGAGCAGCAGAAGGGAAAGCCTACCTCCAGAGTTGAGGAAGCGCTTGCCGGAGCCGACGGGCGGGTATTTCTCGGCCAGCGACCACTCGGGCCAGCAAAAGCTCTCCGCGGAGAAGACCACTTTGCTCTTCAGCTGCTGGAACTTCCAGAGCAGCTCGATGGGGCTGCCGGCAAAGAGCACGTCGTAGCTGGAGGGAGAGGGAGCCAGAGAGAGCGAGAGAGAGAGTCAGGCCGGCCGCGGCTGGCCCCTGGGAGAGCAGCGCTCGCAGCCCCCTCGGCTTGGCAGACATAAAACAAACAGACAGACAGAGGCAGAGAGCAGCAGCAGCCAACCTTAGAAGGAAAGGAGAATACATTATCTGGGGGCAGACGAGGGCGAAGGGGAGATGCTGTGCAAAAGCCAGAAAAGCTGAGAAAGAAAGTCAAAATCTTTCCACAAAAGAACGAGCAGAGAGTCCAGATAGATAATCTTGGGGGGGGGGGGGGGGGGGGTCAGGAAATACTACAACAAAATCCGTCGTATCCTGCGAGCAGGCCAGAAATGTAACGCGATCCGAGACAAAACGCCCCAGAACCCGGGAACGCTCTGCTCTTTTCCTTCTGTGCTTAGCAATGTTTTCCATCCCCCCCCACCCCCCCCCCCCCTATATATTACTTTGGCAAACACACGGACAAACTGTCAGGCCAGGAAAATAGCCAAGGTCTGACAGGGAGAGACGCCGAGCAGCTGCTTCTATAAGATCCTGAGAGGACTTGAACGGGTAAATGAGAATCGGTTATTTACACTTTCAGATAACAGAAGGACAAGGGGGCACTCCATGAAGTTAGCAGGTAGCACATTTAAGACTAAACGGAGAAAGTTCTTTTTCCCTCAACGCACAATTAAGCTCTGGAATTTATTGCCAGTGGTTAGGGCAGTTAGCGTAGCTGGACAGGTTCCTGGAGGAGACGACCATAAACTGCTATTACTCCAGCTGACTTGGGGAACAGCCACTGTTTATTACCAGCATGGGATTTGTTGAATGTACATTGCAAGATATTTGCCAGGTACTTGTGACTTGAAGAGGCCTCTGCTGGAGACAGGATGCTGGGCTCGATGGACCCTTGGTCTGACCTAGTTTGCCAATTTCTTATGTTCTTGCTCTAGCCACCAAGAACTGGTCCTATTTACCCGCTGCCTGTAGCGGGTATTTCTCAAAATCTAATCTAGAAAAATTGTTTCAGAAGCTATTCCTAGGCCGGACCAACGGCAGAGGGGCAGTGCCGGGCGCCGCCGTGTGGAAGTCCACAGTTTGACTCCTGGATCAGCTGGGGCTCCTGAGGGGGGGGGGGGGGTAGCACTCACAGCCCTAGCAGAGCCATCGTACAACTGCGACCCTTACCGGTGCCTGGGATAGCCGGCCACAAGAGGGGTTAAACGGGGTAACTAAGGCGTGTGGGGTCAAACCCAAGCAGGGGCCGGTTCCGATTGAGCTGAAAGCCCAAAGAAGCAAGAGGAAAACTGCAAGGCAGCTCCTTCCCCTCCCAAAGCTATTTTCTCTTCCTACAGCTCACAGACAGCGGCTTTTGTATCTTTGGCACTGCTTCCCAGCAGCTGCAGCCCCCCGGGAGAAGGTGGCGTGACGCGCTGCATCCTGCAGGCCCACGCATCCCAAGCAGTATCGGCAGATCTGCTCCTGGGCCGCTGGACAGAAATACAAACGTTTCCTTGAGAATTTGTGGAAGTGTCCATACCAGAACGACGGGAGGCAGAAGCCCATTCGCACAAGAGACGTACAGAGAGCGGAAATGAGAGGGAGGCGGAGCGCGACAGGAGCAGCGCGCGCGTGCGTGACAGACTCGGAACAAGTGTGCGAGTGACTCCGACGGAGAAGGGGGGGGATTTCAATCCGTCCATGGCGGCCCTCGCCCACCGAGTGTGGAAGGCCTCAACGTGAAGGGCAGAACGCGAGCTAACTGTGGGGGCTGTCCCTACCTCCCCACCCCAGCTTTCAGGCTTTGCCGCTGGTGCCGACGTGCACGTGGAGGCGCCCTGGCCTGCTTCCCACCCTGCGTGCGCTTCCCACCCTGCGTGCGCTTCCCCCGCAGCGTGGACCGGCCGCTGCCCCCCCTCCACGAGCGCGTGGTTCTCAGCGAGGAGCGAACTCGCGCGAAGGGGCTCACGGCAAGGCCCGCGATGATCCTTCTTACGTTTTTCCATAAATTCTGCTTTCCCTGAAGGAACGTCGGGCGGGATAGCAGGAGGTGAGGCCAAGGACGAGACAGCAGCCACCAGATACCCCAGAAAAGGCAGAGAAATTAATGCTTTTTGAGCGTTAACAGACGGCGGCAGCATCCTAGCAAGCCTTATACATAGGATAACCACACTGGCTGAGGGAGAAGAGCACGGCACATGCTGGGTTCATGAGGAGGGGGGAAGAGAGGAGCTCACCTGTCCACAAACAGGAGGATGAGGTCTTCCTGGTCAGCGTGCTTCTTCAGCTCCTGTTTCAGCCAGCGAACCTTCTGCCCTCCACCCACAGTGCGGGCTACGTCCCCTCCCTTCCACGTCTCTCCCAGGCCCAGGGTCTGCCGAGGGGGGGAGAGAGGGAGTCAGCACCGGGGTGGATCACGCCCAGTAACCATGCCACCAAACTCTCTCGCCCAAAACGGGTCACTGCCAGCAACGATGCCTCAGGTAACATCCCTCACCCCCAACTCCCGACCGGGCACTCTCAGCAAAGCTGGGCAAGGCAATCTTGCTCAAGTCCGCCAGCCGGCTGGGCACGCCAAGCAACGATTCCCTCACCCACACCCGGCACCAGGCAGTGTGCCAGTGACAATGCCCCCATGCCCACACCAGGACCCAACAGGACACTCCCCAGCAACAATGCCCCGGACACCTTCACCCACCCTGGCACCCGATGGGACAGTCCAGATGATTTTGCCCACACTGGCATCCAAGTCACTCCTTGGAATGGTTGCCCCCAGACGGCCTTGCTCATACAGGTGCCCCCCCCCCTCTGGGTAACTCTCAACAACAATGGCCCAGATGAAACCCCCCCACCCACCCCAGTATTACTCCTAGCAAGGACGTCAAGCATGCCCAGGGACCAAGGACAGGGGTTGGGTTTCAGCTCAGTGAAAGGACACACTGAGGGGCGTTTCCTTCCACCGGAGAAGGAATGAAAGTGCCACCTCCCGGACTGTCAAAGGGCCCTCATGGGGCTAGACAGGCGAGAGCCAGAGACGGCCACGCACAGGGAGAGGCGGAGAGACGCATACCTTGACAGTGTAGTTGAAGTATCTGGCGGAGCGCAGGAATCGCTGATACCCTTCCGTCTCCTCAGTGGCAACTGTGATCACCAATAACTTATCTGTGGGGCAAGGAAAATAAAAGCCCTTGAAGGTGGGAAGAGGAGGCTGCCACGCAGAAGGGGGAGTCCGGATTCAAATCCCACTGCCACTCCCTCCTCAGGTAACCAACTCAGGGCCTCATTTAACTAACCATAGACACAGAATGGGAGAAAAGCCCAAGAAAATCAGGCCCTCAGATTGTGAGCCCTCGAGGGACGGGAAAATACCAACGGTACCCGAGCGTAATCCACTCTGAAGTGGCAAAAGGTGGAATACAAACATTACATCAAAATGGGGGGCGGACTCCCTGCAGGGTGGAACAGGATGGGGAAGCTCAGGCCGATTCTCTCTGGTGCAGACATCGCTGGACAATGCAAATGGATTGGCTGATGGGGGCAGATCCCGGACATGCTCCAGGCAGCCCATCACCACCAACACAAGGATGCCTGTCCCACCATTCGAAGGCAGTTACTGACAGAGCCCACACCCTTTGCACCAGATGAAATTCTCTCCCTGCAGCAGTCAAGAGTGTAAAAAAAAACCCCTGAAATTTTCACCAGCAAACAAGCAGATGTGACCTGGGGGTTACAGGGCAGACATTAACATGTGCAGCTGCAGGGAGGCACAGAGCCGTATGCACGGACAGCACCCGCGGGGCTCCATTCTGATTCACAGGGACAGATCAGGAGCACTTCAGTTTGTCACGGAAATTTCAGATGGCATAATTTACAACAGAGGGCAAACTGCAATTCTCCTGAATGACAGCCATCGGGGGGGGGGGGGGGGGGGGGGGGGGGGGGGGCTGTAAAGAGACAGGTAATCAATCTAAGGATTTCTTCACCATAATCAGGAACAGCTGCTTCGTAAGAAGTAAATAGGGATTCACATATGCAGGAGAGAGTGTGGTGTTTTGGAAAAAGAAGGACGAGGAGACTAAACTGAGACACAGGAAGCCCATGGGAGTGGAACTCCGAAAGAGACCAGACGCTGGCGAGAACCATTCATTAGGGATATGTGAGACGGCTCACGTACCCGTCCCTGAATAGCACGGGCAATGGCAGTGCAAGCCACACGCACCAGTCGCAAGTAAGATTCTCAGCTAGAAACTTGGAAAGCACCCTGCAAAGTTATTAGGATTAAAAATTGTATGTATACACACACAAGCACTGTTACTGGCAGAAGACATAGAAGCCTGCACAATGCTCGAGCTGTGGTTGATGCTCCCAGTATCTGGCTGGGAATGCACACCTGCGGGGCAGAGATGCTGGAATGTGTACCCTGCCAGCTCATGCGGCACACCCAGCCCGCGCGCCCCTCCCTCCATTCTCCCTCTTCTCTCTCTGGCTGTCTTTGATCTCTCTCCCATACTCTGAGAAGACAAAGGGACACAGACTGGCACAAACATCTGATGGCCCGATCTGGAGCAAACACTGAAGCTATGACCTCCTCCCTCATGAGAGAGTAAAATCACTCCTTAATGTCGCAGCTCAGTCTCTCCTGCTGTAATCTAAGCTCTTTATTCTTTGTGCTTCCTAAAGCACGGATGGGGAACAGTCATTCCCTGTCCTCGCTGTAATCCCCATTTAAGTAGGGCAAGAGTATCTCATCATCCCTCGGTTTTTTTTCTTCTTCCAGCTGAGTAAAGCCCACACCTCTGCCCTATATCTATTTCTCTCTACCTTTCCTGCTTCCTTTGGATTGCCCCCTTATTGTCAGGGGGTTCAGAAGGTGGAACATATATCCACAGCTATCTGAGCCCTTGGCTGGGAGATGAGGACTGAAAGGAGGAGGATGAGCTGAACTCTTCTTCTGGCTGCGAGTCACGTTATCAGAATCCCTGGAGTATTTTATCCTGCCTCCCTTGAGTCCACTAGTATGCAACTGGCAGGGGGAAACTGCTTCCCCAGTGGGGAGGGAGAGGCCTTTGGTCTGCTGCTGCATGGAGAAAACTTTCTAGCTGTGAAGGGAGTCATTCAGCAGGGTGAGTTCCTGAGGGGCGGTGGAGGATCTGAGTCAGTGGACGTTTTTAGGCATAGGTCAGGCACACGTCGGTCTGGGACTACTGATCAGGTCCAGTGGATCCTCCCAGGAGGCAAGGGATGGACTAGATCTGGGATTCTAACAATAGAACAATTTGTCCTAAAATACTAAGGCAATATTAAATGATACCTGCTTCTTCAGGGGAGGCCCACCAGTAAAATAAAATCCACTGATAGCTTCCTTTCAACAACAATAAACTAAAGACTTCCAGAGTCCCCTTCCACCTCGCTCTCTCTGTGACTCTAGTATAGGAGCAGGGAACTTTGGGCTTTTAGGACCCTAACTGGTCAGGATTTCAAGATATCCCGAATGAATATGCCCGAGATAAATAAGTAAATCTATAACTTCTAAAGTACTACTAGACATGCACAACACTGAACAAATATACAGAGACAGCCCCTACTTTGCATACGATTGACGCTGTGTACATGCAAATCTCTTATATTCATCAATCCTTAAAACCCGACCTCTTATGGACCTTCAGGGACCAGAGTTGCCCATCCCTGCACTAGACTGAAAACCCCTGAAGTCCCTTTTAGCTCAGGACTTTTGTTTCTTGACCTGGAACTACAAGTCCCAGAATGCACTTGGGGGTTGCAAACTCTAGGCTTGGCTGAGCCCCTGATGACCCTTAGCTCAGTCTGAGCCCACCCCCTCCCGTTTATCTTCCTATAGCGGCGTGGGCAGAACGTCAGCTCTCGCGGATAGGGACCCCCGCGCGTATCTTCTTACCCGTATTCACGGCTTCTTTCTCCGGAGAGCCGCCGCGGCCAGCAGCTACCTGAATTGCAGGGAGCAGGAAGCAGAGAAAAAGACTTCCCAGACCCGCCATCTCCCCGCTGACAATAACCCAGACGCGGGGGAAACGCTAACTCTCATTCCCAGACGCCCACAGCGGCCGCCCACTGACCAATCACAGTCCGCGCAAGGAAGACTAGCGCTGCCCGAAGACCAATCGCGACACGCTTCTGCACCTCCACGCCCGCCCATCAGCGATGGACGGACACCTGATAAAGCCAATAGCGCCGCACTGCTCGAGGCCCCCGCCTCCACCAATGGGAAGGCTTCTAGGGGCGTGCCCTCGGCCGTGGAACGTTCCCGAGACGGGGCTCGGGGCGAAGTTTTTTGAAAGCAGGCTCTGTGCCACGTCAGAAAAGTCATGTGCAGGGGCGGGGCTTCCAGGAACCACGCCCATCGCGCTGAGGGGGCGTGCCCTGAGCCCCTGTAGGGACTCCCGTTCGGATCCCTCAGGTGCGGGATTACCAGGCGGCTGAGCCGGTCCTGGCTTTAGATCTGGTGCATGTGGAACCCAGTAAAACCAGTTCTGGGTCAGCCTGTTCCCTATCCCCCTGTCTCTGGGCGCTGTGCAGGGGAGCTCATGGCGCCATCGAGGCCCTTCCTCACCGCAAAAGAACATTAGCGTAGGCCCAGGAGAAGCAGTAGCGTTGCAGCCAAGAAACTCCCTTTAGAGTGAGCTGGATCACTGATGAAGGGAATATTAGCGCACAAAAAAGCAGTCAAGAAATGTATTCAATAGGAAGCAGGGTATATATTTTAGATTTTGAGCATTTATACAGTAAGATGCTCAGCTACATTAACAGAGGCCATGGGTGGGAACTGAGTTTGCAAAGGTCTTGGCTCGCAGCCCTGCGTGAAAGGGCTACCTGCATATCACCCATGCCCCAAATGGGAAGAGGTAGGTGCATTATTTCACCATGTGTCTACTCTTACCAGCATTTTCCTAGGGGCAAAAAACAGTGTTTCCTAGGATGTAGCAAGATGAACTTAGGACCAATGGGTTATGCTCCCCTGCCCGTAGATGTAGACAGAGTCATTTCAAAGCTGTTGTCAACCTACATTCTCCCCCGGAGTAGTTCTCCATCTCCAGCACATGGTAGATGTACCTCTCCTTAAGGGGATTGCTGTACTTTTTAAAAGGAGAAATTTTACATTTAAATTGGAGAAAAGACTGAGCCCTGCTCTCCTGCAGTGATACCTAAAGGTCCCTCCCCCAGCTGAGAATTCCTGAGGTGATTTCCAAGATCCCTCAGAGGTGAACCTTGGTCCGGTAGCCGGTTCCCAGCATGGACTTTGCTGCTTAAGCAGCTGAAAGGCAGCCGGGTGCAGGAAGCCAAGTGCGGCAGTGATAGCCAAAGCCCGCCCCCTACGGTGGGTGTAGTGGCAGCATTGAGAAAAGAGGGAATCCTGCTGCACTTGTACTTTGACGACTAGTTGATCCAGGCCAAGTCCGTGGAAGAGAATCTCCGGGTGACCAACAGGGTGATCCTCCTTGCTTCAGGAACGTGGCTGGGTCATAAACATGGACAAAAGCAAACTCAAACCCTCCCAGTCCTTGGAATATCTGGGAGTCCGGTTTGACACCAAGCAGGGCAAGGTCTTCCTTCCAACCATGCAAATAAGGAAGTTGATGTCCCAAGTGCATCAGTTGATGAGCACGATACATCCACACCTGATGGCAGCAACCATGGAAGTAGGGCCATGGGCAAGGGCACCATACGACCACTTCAACGCTCTCTATTGTCAAGTTGGAACTCATATTCTCAAAGCTATTCGATTCGCTTCCACTTACCAATGGGAGTATGCTCTCGGCTCCAGTGGTGGCTGTAAGAAGCTCATCTGAGCAGAGGTGTATCCCTGTCCTCCCCGAACTGGCTGGTCCTCATAACAGATGCAAGCCTCCAGGGCTGGAGAGCTTATTGTCAGGAACTGATGGCCTAGGGACGTTGGGCCAAGGAAGAGGCCCTCTGAAACATCAACCGCCTGGAAGCCTGGGCAGTCAGATTCGCATGTCTACAATTCAGCCACAGACTCCAGGGTCAAGTGGTCCACGTAATGTCAGACAATGCAATGACGGTAGCCTACATCAACCGCCAGGGTGGAACCAAGAGCCAGCAAGTGTCACAGGAGATAGATCTCCTTATAGAATGGGCGGAAATACATCGACCGATGATCTCAGCCTCCCCCATCACAGGAAGAGACGTGAGAGCAGACTTTCTAAGCAGGGAGAGTCTAGATCCAGGAGAGTGGGCGTTGTCGGCCAAAGGCTTTCAGCTGCTAGTAGATAGCTGGGGTCTCCCGACCATCGACCTGCTGGCCGCATCCCACAATGCGAAGATTCCCTGATTCTTCAGTCACAGAAGAGATCAGTGGTCCCTGGGAATCAACGCTCTCGGTCAGACCTGGCCGGAAGAAGAGCTGCTATCCGCCTTCACTCCGTGGCCCCTGCTGGGTAGGGTCGTTCGCAGAATCGAGCACCAGTCCTACTAGTAGCTCCAGATTGGCCCAGGAGTCTGTGTTATGTGGACATGTGGAGACTCCTGGTAGAGACCCCCTGTGCCTTCCACCGCACAGGGGCTTGCTACAGCAGGGACTGGACCTTCACGAGGATCCAACTGTCTTACGGTCTGGCCCTTGAGAGAGCTCACCTGATGAAGCGAGGATATTCTGCGGCAGTATTTGCCACCTTACTCCACACGTGGAAGTTGTCTTCGTTCCAAGCATGGAGAGGTGTTTGAGGCCTGGTACGAGGAATGTGGTGTCCCTCCTCAGGCGGTCAAAATCCCACTAATCCTGGAATTTTTGCAGGACGGATGAATAAAGTTTTGACCCTTAACTCCTTGAAGGTCCAGGTAGCGGCTCTCTCCTGTTTCAGGGGCGAGGCTCATCTGGCCTGTTTTCTGAAAGGGGTTCAGCACTTCTGGCCACCCCTACGTTGACCGGTTCCCTTGTGGAAACTTAATCTAATATTGGAATTTTTGGCAGGGCCCTACTTTCGGCCGCTGCATAGTCTTTTCTTTATTAACCCTGAAAACTGTGTTCCTGGTGGCTGTATGTTTGGCTCGTCACATCTCTGAACTGCAGGCATTGTCGAGTCAGGAACCGTTCCTCCGGATGACTCCAGGAGCGTTACAGCTTCGTACTCTTCCATCCTTCTTGCCCAAGGTAGTCCAGGAGTATCATTTGAATCAGTCCATTTTGTTGCCATCCCTAGATAAGCACAAGGACGTGGAAGAACACCGCCTCCTCCGCCATTTGAATTTCAATGGGCTTTTGGTGCAGTATCTGGAAGTTTCAGAACCGGTCTGAAAGATTTTGTCCTTTACGGTGGAAGCGGGGCTACCATAGCTCACTGGATTAAGGAGGTAGTCACGGGAGATTATGTGGAGGCAGGAAAGTAATTACCCCTTCAGGTTAAAGCTCATTCCACTAGGGCTCGGGGGCAGAAGCTAGACTGCTGTCTCCCGTTGATATCTGCAGAGTGGCAAGGTGGTCGTCCTTGCATGACTTCTCCAGGTTCTATCGCCTGGATGAACCCGGGAGGACACAGCCTTGCAAGGGCGGTGTTAACTGGACCGCGGGCAGCCTCCTGCCCCGATCGGGAGTAGCTTTTGTACATCCCATTGCTCCTGAGTCCATCTGTCTTCACGCTAGGAAATGAAGAAATTACTTCCCTGATAATTTTGTTTTCCTTAGTGCAGACAGATGGACTCGGCATCCCGCCCACGGCTGCCCAAGAACGGTGCCAAGGATTCGACCGTGGAGCTGATATCGATTCCAAGAGATTACGGGTAAGCAGTCATCTGGTCCTTAGATCAGGGCACCTATATTCTTACTGGGGTTCAGTGTTTATGATTGGTTGTGTACAGTTACGGTTATCCGTTTTTAATCGTTTTTTTAATCAAGTTATTCCAATAGTATGTCCACAGTGGATTTTGAAGAGAACACTGAAGGGCTGAGGTCACTGCAGGGGTGAATCTAGGGTGACGTCAGCTTTGAAACCTGACTCCAACTCCAGCTGCTGGCAGGGGAGCATAAACCCATTGGTCCCGAGTCCATCTGTCTAACCTAAGGAAAACAAAATTATCAGGCAAGTCATTTCTCCATTTGTGGCTTTAGCTGGGAAAAGGAGGCGTGCCCACAGAAAAGGCAGGTGCAAATCTGGGTGTGTGCTTTTTGCTTGGGCAATTTTCAGAAAGAAAATAAGCGCGTATTTTCCATTTGAGAACGGGGGCAAAATCCGCAGGGAAAAGCGGTCGTGGGCTTTGCACCTGCCCCCACATAGAGGCCAATTTGACCCTCCCTGCCGCCCCCTCCACTCTGATGTTGCCCAGCCAGGAGAGAGAGGTCCTGCTCCAAAGTCATGTGGTGGGGGGCCTCACCCCTCCGAAACTACCATCACCATTGCTGGGGGGGGGGGGGGGGGGTCCCTGCAATTATTTTCAGCTGCTTCATGCCCCTGCCCTTGTAGTTTTGAAAATTGCCCCCAAGCAGCATTAGTGTGACACTCAAAGTAAAAGACACGAGGGGCAGCAGCAGTCGGAGGTGTTATTGGGAAATCTGGTTTGTATTTTTTTGAGGGACTATTTTTTGTATTTTTATAATTTTTGGGATATGCTTTTTGTATTATTTGATTGTACGAGGGTGGGTTGGTTTTGAAATGCATTGTAAACGGCTTCCTGAATATTAGAGATAAGCAGTATATTAAGTTCACGCACAAATAAAGAGGGGTAAATAATGCCCCCTCTGGCAGCAACTGAAGGCTCATGGCACTGGATCCCACTCCTGGTTTTATTTGAGCTGAAAGAATACAAGATGAGAAAGCCAGTGTCACTCGCAGACCCAGATTCTAATTTCACCACTGCTGCCAATCTCTTCTGTGTAACTTTCCACAAGTCGTTTCCCCTCCCCGTGTTCCCACTTAAGACCGTAAACTCTTGGAGCAAGGCCCCTCATAACCATGTGATTTGTCTCTGCTCAGAGCTGGGCACCCTGCTAGCCCTCTACAGATAAATACCCACCTCTGCAATAAACATCAGGCCCCCACTTAGCTATTCCAGTTCTGAGGCTGGTTCATTTCTTCAGCAAGGCTTTTTGATTTGAATTTGTCTGCAAGGAACAAATGAAAACTAAAACTTGACATGACACATGGTGGCTGCGATGTGCTAATAACCAGAGAATTTACAGTGGTGATCAAGAATATTGCAAAGCCACATCCTCTCTCCCTCCAGATTTGCAGTGCCTGCATTTCTTGTTGTTTCCAGCTCGTGTTGCTCTGCTATAAAACTCATCCCTAATCCAGATTTTCTTCTGTTAAAAAGCCAAGCCCAGTTGGAGCTTGCGGTTCCAATCTTGGAGGGGTGCAAACAGACCTGGGATCCTGCTTGGCCGCAGTGAATATTCTCGAGATACATTGGCATACGCCGGGGTGTAAAAAAAAAATCACGGTGATTTTGTATATTTTTGTTTAGGCTAGAAACGAGCTAGAAATCACATGAGAAGCCATAAGAAAAGGGGCTGAGGGAGCTCAGGGCTCCAGCAACCAGACAGCTGCTAATAACAGTCCAGGCCAAGCCCAGGAAGTATTTAATGTTCCCCACCCTGAGGAGGCTGGGGTGCGTAGTCCTGAAGTGCTGCATTGGAGCAGACGAGGACTACAGGACTCAAGCAGCTAGGGCCAAGGCTACCTTTAATCGTGCAAATGGCCTGGAGCACAGGGCGACCTGCTCACCCTGCGGAGGAGTTTCGGAGTTGTGAGGACCCAGTCCATACCCCCCCTGCACACGAGGGAAGGATATTATATGCCAACATAAGATGCTGCCATGTTGGTTCAGACCAAGGGTCCATCAAGCCCAGCATCCTGTTTCCAACAGAGGCCATACAAGGCCCCAAGAACCTGGCAAGTACCCAAACACTAAGTCTATTCCATGTTACCGTTGCTAGTAATAGCAGTGGCTATTCCCTAAGTAAAATTGATTAATAGCAGATAATGGACTTCTCCTCCAAGAACTTATCCAAACTTTTTTTAAACACAGCTATACTAACTGCACTAACCACATCCTCTGGCAACAAATTCCAGAGTTTAATTGTGCGTTGAGTGAAGAAGAACTTTCTCCGATAACTTCATGGAGTACCCCCTAGTCTTTCTATTATCCAAAAGAGTAAATAACCGATTCACATCTACTCATTCAAGACCTCTCATGATTTTAAACACCTCTATCAGAGGCAGGGTTTGCCTTATTGTAACTATATTTGACTCGAAGCACACAGGATGGTACAAGTCAAATATTTTATTTTTCAGAAACTTTAAGGACACTCTGAAACGGAATGAGTTAATCAGATAATTTGTAAATAAGGGGGAAAATCAAATTTAAGTACAAACCCATCAAAGTACAAGCTTTCTTTACAGGAGGTCTCTTCCTTCAGGGGTTCCTTTTCCAGAACCGGTTAAAACACAGCATCCAGTGATCATGGCTTTCCCCAAACTTATCAAAGAATTTGCTGATGACCTTTTTTGTCTCATGCAGGATATCATTAGCGTTAACTCTCTATGAGACGAAGCAACCCAGGCAAGTATATACAGCGATAGTTTCCCCTATTTCAAATTAATTCTAATGAAATTCCGACCAGAATTATCCTCGTCGAATTCTCTGGTGAGCTCAGCTGTCCTTTAACAAATGGGCCGATACAGTAAAATTCGTGGGAGAGCCGGCGCTCCAAGGCGAGCGCCCAGGCCACTCTCCTGGGCGTGCAATCGACTATGCAAATGAGGGCCTGCAGTAAAAGGAGCGGCGGCTGTCAGCGGGTTTGACAGCAGACGCTCAATTTTACTGGTGTCGGTTCTCAAACCTGCTGACAGCCACAGGCTCGGAAAACGGATAATGGCAAAATTGAGCGTCCATCTTCCGACCTGCAGGCTGATTTAATTTTTTTTTTTTTTTTTTTTTAACTTTTGGGGCCTTCGACTCAATATCGCTATGATATTAAGTCGGAGGGTGTACAGAAAAGCAGTTTTTTCTGCTTTTCTGTACACTTTCCCGGTGTCGGCAGGCGTTAATTTCTGAAAGTAAAATGTGCGGCTTGGCTGCAACATTTTACTTTCTGTATCGCGCGGGAATAACTAATAGGGGTAATAGCGTGTCAAACGCATGGCCAATCGCGGGCCAGAGCGCACTGTACTGTATCGGCCTGAAAGGGAGCGAGTCTCTCCCTCGGTGTCCTCAGGAAATACCAACAATATCACCATTAAAAGTCTTAACTATTTACCTTATTAATAAAATCTCCCGACTGCACGGATATTCTACTGCCTTTTCCCTATCACGAGATAAGCCCAATTAGATGCAAGTGCACGCTGAACAGAAACCCTGACTACAAATAACATCAGTTCTGTATGATAAAGGCCTAACATCAATTGCTGAGGAAAGTCTGTTTCTGCAAAAAAAGACTGCAGGATACTTTCACTGCCTCGGCTTCATTTCCCACAGAATTAGTACCAATACGGATTACTTTGCATCATTTGCATTAGTTTATTAACAAACCATACTCTCCAACAGTAAGAAAATTTTACATGGTCTAAACTTGTGCCTAGAACATATTACGACCTCTCTCTAGGAGGCAAAGCTGCTGCTTCAGCCTCACTGTAGCTCTTCAGAAGCACCGGACCATCCCTCAGCATCACAGACCACACCTGCCTCTCTGACACAGTTGTGTCTAGCCCCAAGCCCCCTAGATCCTAGGGCTTAGACCTTTTTATAAGGTTGCAACATGTTTTACAATTGGTGACCCAGTTTTCTCAGATTAAAACTGAAGACGACTGGTTGGTCTCACAGCATTTTGCATGTGAGTAGAGACAACCCGCTGAGGTCAGCAACGTGTCGCTGCACTCCAGCCAATCGGGTTCATTCAGGGTTCTGTGCTGGCCCTGAGCAGGGCCGGCCTTAGGGTAGGGCGAGCTGGGCAGTCACCAGGGGCGTCGTGAGACAAGGGGCGCCCTGGTATTGCTTGTTGGGCTAGGCCAGATCTGCCCCCACACCATCCTGTGCCCAGCTGGTAGAAGGAGTAGTACTTAATAGCATGTCAGCTTCCTCCACGACCACATAATCTTGAGACTCGTGCTGTGAAACTGGCCCTGTGCAGCAGAGGAAGCCTACGTGCTTTTCAGTGCCTCTCCTCGTGCTGGGTCGTGTCAGCTGATGGAGGGACCAAAGAAGAGCTAGGGACAGGGAGAATGTACATGGGGTGGTGATGGACAGGGAAAGAGAGAGCTACATGGGGTGGAAGGGAGACCTGTATGGGGTGGTGGAGGGAAACAAAGAAAATTACACGGGATAGTGTTGGGAGGGGGCAGGGAGATACATCATATGAGGTAGTGGGTGGCAAGGAGAGGGAGAGTACAATGGGTAGAGAGGCAGTGAGAGAGACTGTGCCTGTGGTGGTGGAAGGGACAGGGAGACCTACGTGGGATGGCGGTATGGAGACTGTACATGGAGTGGAGGGGTAAGGAGAGATGAGGACATAAGGGAGAGAGAGAAGGCTCAGGATGGGAAGAGAGAAGGAGAATAGATAGAAGGAGAAAGCCTGGAGGGAGAAAAGGAAGAGAAGAGGGAGGTGGGAGAGAAAGTCTGGAGGACAGGGGCAGGATGCATTTGACAATTCTGCAACCTCCAAGCAATTTCATCAGTGTGCATTACAACATAACGTACATGTTCAGCAAGACATAAAAAGCAGACCACATTTCTGCATTCAAATTTAAACCCAAATAAAAATGCTTCAAATTTATTTCTTGTATCCGTGTGCTCTTCTTTCCTAAGCTGACAACCTAGCACATTCCACCTTAGAGCCAGCCCTGAGCACATCTCTTCCTCCTCAAAGTCAGATCATTCTTCCTTAATTAAAATAACATCAGGCGCAATAAGACACTGAATCCTGCTTCCCATAAAACGTTCATTGTCTGTTTTCCATCCGTCAGACTTTTAACTGCTGTGAATCAACTTAATTAAATCACAACCAAATGTTCTCAAAGTTTCTAAGTGTTTTCACGTGTCCTCAGTGTTCTTACTGCACATTTTGGTGTAAAACAATTTTAAATCTACTGAAACATCCTCACGTAAAGATGCTCCTCAGCCAACTGCCACTGCAACTACAATCAATGGCCACTGGCGTAAATTATTTCCATCCACATAGTTCCCAAGCTTATAACTACAAAAACAAAATGCTTGAGGTGTTTAAATCTCAGGCAGGGATGCTGTTACATTTTAAATTTTACTAGAGAAAAGCTATGACTTCCCAATGAGGAAAAGCTAAAGAAGTTAGGGCAGGTTCCGCTTGGAGAAGAGATGGCTGAAGGGAGATGATAGAGGTCTTTAAAAACATGAGTGGTAGGGGTAAATGCAAATCAGTTGTTTACTCTTTCAAATAAACAGACTCCATGAAGCTACTAAATAGCACATGGTTTGCATCAGAAAAGATAGGGGAGGAGGGTGAGTATCATAAAATGTGGAAACCTAGAGAAGGCAACATCTGCTGTAGTTTACTTTTTGATGGTATAATGATGTATGATTTATTAATAAAAAAAAGTTTACACATACAACAAATTTGAGAAAACATTGTTTTTACTCAAATGTACAATTAAGCTCTGGAATTCATTGCCAGAGGATGTGGTGAAAGCTATTAGTGTATCTGGGTGTAAAAAAAAAAAAAGGTTTGGCCATGTTCCTGGAGGAAAAGTCCATAAACTGTTATTATGGGGAAGCCACCGATAATCCCTAAGCATAAGCAGAATGGAATTCATCTATTTGGGATCCTGGCAGGGACTTTTGACCTGGATTTGCAACTGTTGGAAACAGGATACTGGGCTTGATGGACCCTTGGGCTGACCTAGTATGTCAAGCTATATAAATCTCCATTGCCTCAGGTACAAACTTAGCCCTCTGGGGATAGGGAAATACCTACAGTACCTGAATGTAAACCGATGTGATATTGTCAGATTTAATGTCGGTATAAAAAAAAATAAAAATAAAGTCTTACTTTCTCTCATTCATCACAAAAAATATATTTAAAAGGATATCAGTATATAAGAAATCACAAAAAATATATTTAAAAGGATATCGGTATATAAGAAATGTTAAATAAAGCACATAAACAGAGATAGTTGCCATATTTCCATCAACTCTTGTTTTAGCTTCTAAAATAAGCCAGGGTGATGTCACTCGTCATTAACTGCCGTGTAGTCCTTTAAAGCCTCTGAAAGGTTTAGGGGCCTGCTGGGAACATCTAGGACTGCCACCTCACCACAGGTCAGTGCTGCCAGATGAACCATAAATGATCCTGTTTCGGTGATAACTGGCCTCATCTGATTCACCCTAACATTGTGCAGCAGAGGCACAAAAGAGTTTCATAATGGTTACAGAGCCCGAGGGGCTCCTGCTGCATGAATAGGGGCAATGAGGCAGGAAGCGCCTGTTGGTTTCTGCTTTCTTCCTGCTCCAGCTCGCCATGCCCTTAGCTGATTTCTGCCTTTCCTGCAGGCCCCCCCCCGCGTTAATTTCATCTCGGTGCCTCCTGCGTCCATTAACCACTGCCTGCTCTTTGACTTTGCTGCACCCGAGATCGAGCCCAGTGGGTTTTTTTTAAACCATTTTCCCATCTTGCTGCAGGTTCGCATCGCACATTTTTCCATTCTGGCAGCGTATGACTTATACTTTTGAGGGTCTGATAAGGGAACAAGAAGCAGAGCAGGATGCCTGGAGGCCCTGGATCGACTTGAGTTGAGAAGGTGGACAGGCAGGCTAATGTATACCCGTTGGACCATACCATTACGCCCTGGAGGCTACACGGGAGGGGAGAGGGCTCTTCTTCCCTAGGCCCCTAGCTCCTTTCCTCGCCGCAGGTTCAGGGGAAACCCCATAGTCATGTGCGATAGCAAGGACTGGGGGAAATTCAATAGATTACATTTTCACCCCCACCTTCTCCGAATGGAATCGTCCCGCTCGCCGGCGCATGCGCATTCTCCCTCCCATATACCGGCGGGTACGCACTCGAGCTGGAGCGCGAGCGCTCAGGGTGTGGCGTACTTGTAAGATGGTGGCGGACAAGAAGACGTCGGGTGAGGGAAACAGCAAAGCAACACCGAACCAGGGCTCGCACTCTTTCCGCGAGATAAGCGCAATTCGGGGGTCTGGGAAGAAACGTCGGGAAAGGGAACGGAGCGAGCTAATCCGAGTCACTTCCGGGAGGGGGAGGATTTAAGCGGTATATCGCATAGCATCCTGGGACTTGTAGGCCTACTTTGCCGTTCCCTGCCTGTAGGACTACAATTCCTAGAACGCGTGGGGTTGACTTTAGGCCAGCTTTGCACATCCCTAAGGGAAAGGCAACAGAGCCAGGCTTGTTTTTGCCCCCCTTCCCCGGTGCATGGTACACATTCTTACTGTACGGGGTGGGCGGAATGTAAAACTGAATGTTGCATTCTGGACTTTGTAGTGCTGAGATCTAAAAGAAGAAGCAGGGCCTATAGGTATCTCAGGCACTACCTTGAGGTTTATTGACTGCTGCCTTTTTCAGTGTCAGTTTTACCTTATTGCTCAATAGAAATAAAAAAAGCCCAAACCATTAAAAGTATAAATATCGTGGCCAGAGAACAGTCACAAATTCAGTCATGTAGGAGCCTAAAACTGTTAATTGCAACCCTATTGAGGGAAATCAGTTGCGTTCAGAAACTTCCAACAGCCTTCTGGCAAATGTTTGGGTCATACCTCACTACACTCCCATTCAGAAGTTGCTCTCCCTGCAAGAAGTTAGGGTGGGGACCGACTTGACCTACCAACAGCCCTGTTTTGATTTAGAAATTTTATCAGCTGGCTTTTACTGGGTTGACAAACACTACCATGACAGTTTTAGGATCTTACATGATTGCCGTTTTGCATGTTCGCTGGCCACTTTGTTGAGCTTAGTTTTACTTTACTGCACAGTGTTGGAGGTGGGATGGGGAGACCCATTAGAGAAATCAGAAAATGTGGACTGACTCCATGAAGTTAGCATGTGGCACATTTAAAACTAATCAGAGAAAGTTTTTCTTCACTCAACGCACAATTAAACTCTGGAATTTGTTGCCAGAGGATGTGGTTAGTGCAGTTAGTATAGCTGTGTTTAAAAAAGGCTCAGATAAGTCCGTTACCTGCTATTAATTAAGTTGACTTAGAAAATAGCCACTGCTATTACTAGTAATGGTAACATGGAATAGATTTAGTTTTTGGGTACTTGCCAGGTTCTTATGGCCTGGATTGGCCACTGTTGGAAACAGGATGTTGGGATTGATGGACCCTTGGTCTGATCCAGTATGGCATTTTCTTATGTTCTTAACTTGAATTTCCATCCTTCCCCCCCCCCCCCCCCTTCAGCGCGCTTGCAAGATCCCAGTCAGCGGCGGATCTTGGACAAGGCCACGCGGCAGCGTCGGATAAACCGGCAGCTGGAGCAGTTGGAGAAAGACAACTTCCAGGACGACCCGCATGCCAACCTGCCGCAGCTGAAGCGCCTGCCGCAGTTCAATGATGACACGGACACCGGTGAGGAGAGCCCCTGGCAGAGCTTTCAGAAGCCGTGTACCCCGCATGTAATACAATAAAAACAGATACAATTTGATTTACTTGTCATCATATTCTTTGCTTTTTTTCAGAGGGGAAGGAGGGTTTTGAAAGTAAACTGAATCATGATTCCAAAGGAGAGCTGTAAAAACTAATATGGCCAACTTGAGAGAGATTTTCCTTCGTTCTTTACATTTATGTAGTTAAATAGACTAACATGGTGACCTTTGGTTTTATTCCAAATAAAAGGGCAAAGTTCTTTGCCAATGGAAAGACTTTAAGTAGCTCAGTGGCCAGAAGGTGTCGCCATTTCTCAACAAATGACGATATCTTCCTAGAGCTTTGGGGGGTTTTTGTTTTATTTTTTGACTATTCAGCCTCATGGTCTTTTATAAGAAAAAAAAATTGTTTATCATTTTTAGGGAAAAAGAAGAAGAAAACTAGAGGGGACCACTTCAAGCTGAGGTTTCGGAAGAATTTTCAGACCCTGCTGGAGGAACAGGTGAGGGCATGTGGCAGAGGGGCGCTGTGGGCCTGCAGCATTAAAGGGGGTTTGGGAAAACCACAGAACACCCCATGAAAAGGTGTTACTCAGCATGGAGAAATGTCAGGGCTATGCACTAGTAAAAAAAAAAATCCAGGATTTGTAAACGAGAACAGGAGATTACGGAGAGAGATTTGCGATGATACCCCAGAGCCAGTGGGTGGCTGAGGAGACCTGGAAGGTTCTGTGGTATACAAGAATCAGCAAGAGTAGGGGAAAATGAGATCCTCTGCTTCCACATCGCCTGAGAAGCTCCTGTTTGGAGCACCAGGTATAGGCTTGTTTGTTTTATAGCCGGAAGGAAATTCAGATCAAGGGAGTACAAAGAAATATAATGAGAAAACGTGAAAAGAGGATCTGAAGTTATTAAATCCAAAGAGACTCGAATGGCCATGGTGTTTTCATGCTGGAAAATGAGGCGTTATGGGGGGGAGGAAGGGCATTCAGCTGGTGCAGGGGCCATCCAAGGAGCAGAATCAGTAGTGGCTAGAGGAAAGTCCTGTGTATTAAGCTCATCGGTGCTGTTTCCCCCCCCCCCCCCCCCCCCACAGAACCTGAGCGTCAGCGAAGGGCCCAACTACCTTACCGCTTGTGCGCCCCCTTCCAAGTTCCCGCAGCGCCATTTCTGCGCCGTCTGTGGCTTCCCCTCCAACTACACCTGCGTCTCCTGCGGGGCCCGCTACTGCTGTGTGAAGTGTCTGGGGACACACCAGGAAACAAGGTGAGGCCGAAGCCCTGTGCCAGAGAGAAACTAACCGGCCCCTGTGGCAGAGCTAGCTAGAACCTTCTTCCCTGCATCAACCTGCTTTGCAGTTGACGCCTTCTCTCTTGGTCTCCTTCCTAGCTTTTCTTCCCTTATCCGTCCGTGCCGTATTCGTACTTTGTGGGTATCTGCGTGGAGCTCTGGTGAAGATCCGCACAGCAGCAGCCCCTATCGTAGTCAGATTCGTTATCCAAACAAGGCAAAAGGACACTGTCAAAATGCTGCATGAATAATATAAATAATTTGATTTTGTTTTCAAAAGAATATTCTTTCAGGCTGGACATCCTCTAATAAAATGTTCTGCAAACCTGTGCCAGACCAAAAATCTGGAGAGAAGGGAATTTCTCAGTGCAGTCTTCCCTGCAGATTTCTGCTCCAGCTCTGTTTTCAAAGCATTATTTATTGGAGGAAGGGATCTGATGTTTGTTTGTTTTTTCTTTCATGATTTTGATTCTTTGACATCCATATTCAAAAGGGTTTGTCCAGCTAAGTTTGGGATTTAGCCAGAGAAACCCTTAGTTTTTAAATATCAACCCTCCCTCGCACTTAATTGCTAAGTTTTTTAAACAAGTAAGTAATCATTCAACTAAAACTTAGCCAGATAAAAAAACAAGGGGGGGTGTTCTAGGGGCAGGGCTTAAATTTACCCAGCTAGCACTGATATTCAGGTAATGTCATCTGGCTAACTCTGGTCAGAAAAAAAAACCCCAGATCTAAAGTTAGCTGGAGAACATTGGGGGAAAAAAAGAGACCCCATCTCATCTTCCAGTGTCTTTTAAAAAAAAAAAAAAAAGTAGTGGCTGACTACGGGAACCATCCCTGCCCCACATACCCTAAAAAAATCAGGGGCTGAGCTGGCCTGATCCCAGCCTCTGCCTTAACATTTAATTTACCAATTCCCCACTCCCAGAACCCCCCAAATATTCCCAACCTCGAGAGGGAGGCGTAAAGTCTTCTGACTCCTCCTTTCCAGGCATTTATAATATGATGTCATTTATTTATTGCGCTCGCTCTCGTTTACTGATGGGCTCTTTCACTGACAGCTGCCGGGCCAATCCCCATTCAGAGCTCAATAGACGGGTGAAGAGAATAAATTAACCCCTACGTGCTGGGCGCTGTCAGAGCTCCCCACTTACATATTAAGAGAGTAAAAAGACGTTACTTCTCTTAATGATAAGGGAGGGGCTGGGATCGGCCCCTCTGAGCCGCTGTTTGTTTAAGGCAAGGGACGAGGAGGGGGCTGCCGTGCTCAGCTGCTAGTTTCAAACACGTGGGAGGGCCAAGGAGGGAGTCTGCTCGGCAACTATTTTAATTTTTTTTTTAAACCTTCTTCAGCAAGTCGGTGATTGGGTAACGTTAACCGAGCATAGTCAATGAGAGATTTGTCCTGCCGAGTATTTGGCTAAGGTTATCCAAGTAACTATAGCTGGAGAACTTGGCTTACTGAATCTGGACCTCTTTGTCCTTTCCCTGCACAGTTTTGGTGAGTTCCTTCCGATTCACAAGGAGAGGAGCATCAAAACAGAAAGAACTTTCAAAAACGTTATCGTCAGTCAGATAGTTCTCAGCGAATGAAAGGCAGCTCTTAATGATTGTGCCTGGGTTGCATCCACATTGACGGGTTTTACAGAAACTCTGGAATATAACTAGAAATGTTTAATTATCCTTACCTATGCAACTGAATTAGCTAATTAAGGTATTAAAAAATGAGGTATAATTAGCTAATTAAGGTATAAGAAAACGAAAAGCTGTGGTGAGTGCTGCGGAGAAAAGCATGTGTCTGTTGGCCTGGTAAGAGAGCGTTATTAAATATGGCACAGGACCCTTCTCATCTCCTTCCCTTTTGCTTGCAGGTGCTTGAAGTGGACTGTTTAGTCTCTCAACCAGAAGCAGCGTTCCCCCTGCCGAGCTGAGAGAAGGATCCATCACCAGTGTCCCGGAAGACTCCCACCCTGAGCAGAGCGTGAGGAGGCAGGCAGGAAGGGGCGACGAACCCCCTCTCTCTCCATCTCCACTTCCCCGCCCCCCCCCCAACTGCTTCCTACCCTGAAAACAAGGGCAACTGATAAGCAACAAAGATCACCTTCACCCTGAGAGACATAAAATAGATGCCCGGAAGTTTTGCATTATCCTCCTCCACTTTGTACCATGGAATCAAAAACAGTTTTAAGACAGTTTCCTGGAGGCCAGATACAGACACACAGGAAGCCCCAATCAGATACGCGGTGTGTGTGTGTGATGGTGAGGGAGCCAGCGCTTCCAACATGACTGCATCCAGAAAAAGCTGCTTTTAAAGGGGCTTGAGAGCAGCAGCTTCAGAGGAAACTAGAAATAAATGGTAATTAGCACTGGGTAGTTGTCTTTTTTTTGCATTTGCTGTGGACATTTGAAATGTACACATGATGGCGCCAAGCCTTCATCTCATCTGCTTCTGCAAGATGTCTGTTACGCCAAAGCAAAGCACCATCTAAGTGGGGAGTCCACCCACATCTAGTGATCTAAAATCATAATCAAAGATGGTGAAAAAAAATTCTTATAAGGAACTATTCCAGTTAAAAAGCTGTTTTATTAGCCATTGAGTGTGACATTTCAGTCCCTACAGGACCTGATCAACCAAACCATTGTGCTGTGGGATGAAAAGCAATCTGATGAAATTGGCTCTCTGTTTATAAGATGGCGTCTCTTTTAAAAAATAAGAAGTGAGGGAACTGCATTGAGGCTGCCCTGTATCACAGCCTTGTACACCATGCACCCCTACAGCTGGATTAAGAAACCAAGGTTATCTTGCGGGTTTTTCACAGAGTTAAGGACCGTGCCAGTCAAAGTAGTGCTGGTAGTTCAGAGTAGTTAAGTCATGGGATTATGCGCCTTTCCCTCGGTTCTCCTCCATTGAGGGTAACCAGTATGGAGAGGCTGAACCAGTCCTGGTTTGGGCAATCGCTCGGGTTTTCCATTTTTTAATTTTTTTTTAGGAATTTGGATGTATGACTAAGGATTTGTTTTCCTACTGAATGCAGGAAAACGCATCCAAGTCAAGTTCATGCTAGAAGTCTTGATGGTGAAGTGAGTTATTTTAAAATGCCTTTGTTGTTTCTCTTGGGGATGGGCCTCGTCAATGGTAGGCCATGTTTTGTCACAATGACGGTGTAGCTTTATGTATTCGTGTGATTGGTAATGCAGCCAGAGAAGAGCAACAAAGGTCCATACGCCTGTTCTGTTCCACATGTGCAATCTGAGCCGTGAGTGAGGTAACACATGGCATCTTAAGATCAAAAACGCCTGGGCCGACCCAGTGGTTCAGTGGCAAGTGCTGAGCATTACCATGTGGAGGGTCCTGGGTCTGAATCCCAGGCTAAGCCACTTCTCCCTGCCCAGCTGCCACTGAGGATACTGCACAGGCAGCGTTCACAGCCCCCTGAAGTGAAGGAGCCTGATCCATTGCTCAACGGTGACACCTACTGGCCAGACTAAGGGTCCACAGCTGCGGTTTGCGGTCCCTCCGCTGGGGACGATGATTATGATGGCTGTGGCAAGGTGCCAGAGGATATGAAAATAGGACAGAAATCCCTGGATGAGAGTGAATAAAGGCTCAGGGTGCTGTGGCCTGACAATAGCCAATTCCAGTTGAGCTGGAAGCCCACCAGGAGCAGGAGGAAACTAAAGAGCAAAAAGAAATAACAAAAGTCCTCAGCATGGGCAACCATGGAATGCCAAAACTAAAAGCGGAGGAGATTTCAGTAGGATCAGAAATCCACCAGCATGGGGGAGTTAGAGAGGAGGAAGGAGAGGGCTGCCAGCCCATCCCCAAGGATTACTGTGCTTCAGGAGCTCCTGTGAAACAGCTTGCGGGTGAGAACAGCTGCGACGTGAGGGGCGTGGCTACAGACTATAACAACTGCTGTAGCGCGGCGCGACGTCTAAGCCGCTCGCGTCAAAGGGGCAAGCGGCCTGGTCCGGGGAAGTTTGGGCGTCTGGGAGAACTTTTGTGTGTTCTAATCTTGGATGGGGAAGAAAAGAAAGGCAAAGTTGGTTACATCATCCCCTGCGCAGCAACAACATAAGGGCCCAATGGACCAACATGTTGTTAGACACAATATATCGTCAAAGGAGGACGGAGTGGGAGGAGTATCTTTGGCCTCCCTTAGTCCTGGCGAAGGACCTATATCTCCACCTCAGCCATCTAGGTCTCCATCAACTGAAGTGGCACAATATCTGGTAGGAATAGTACCCTTGGAGGTAAACTTGCATAGGCAAGTAGATACCAACGGGAATAAAGATGTTTTGTTTGTAAAAAATGGGCTAGATATTCCACCAGTTGATTTAGGTACAACCATAAATCCGGTACCCCCGGATAATGTGTCTCTAGGTGATTTATGGCAGATGATATCAAAAATAGATGATAATATTGCCTTAATGAATAAGTCCTTATCTGCTGTGATTAAAGTTAATACTAATTCAGTTGCCCAGCATGAGACAAAAATTGTTAATTGTGAAACAGAAATAACTGTTTTAAATTCTAAGATCCAGTTAATACAAAATTCTCAATGTGTTTATGCAGGATAGTTTACTTCTGCGTAAAGAAAATGAAAGGTTGGAAAATTTGTTGCGATCAAAGAACTTGAGATTGGTAAACTTTCCACAGACATGCTGGCTATCTCCACTCGAGATGTTTAAAACATTTCTGAAAGAAATTGTACAATGTAGAGAGGAAGATTTTCTATTTCACTGTAAGACCTAGAAGAAATGAGTGAAATATGGAGATAGAAGATCCCCCGAGTTTAGGTATATCAGCCTTCTTGGAGGAATCTATTGATGTAATTGATAAAAGAGCAACTCTTTTTGTTTCATTTTTTGCTGAACAGGATAAGGGTAACATTTTTAGGAATTTCTTTAAAAGAAAAGATGTATCTTTCTGTGGGCATAGGATTCAAATTTTTCCCGATGTTGCCCAGCCCACACAGGCAAGGAGAAAGTATTTTCTCTCATTAAAAAAATCAAGTAGTGGGAATAGGTGCAACCTTTTTTCTTAAATTCCCTTGTGTATGTCAAGTAACCTACCAAGGGAAGAAATTCCGATTTTGTGGATCCGACCCACTTAGAGACTTTTTTGTTAGATAAATCACAAGTTTAGTTTGAGACAGGAGGTCAATAAAAAGTAAGTCTCTTCTCCTTCCTATTATATGATGGGCTAATAATTTTCAATCTTTATTAAGATTAGAAAATTATTAGTAAATAATATATAAATAAGTATTTATATATATTTGCCTTATCCCCCTATTATGTGAAATGTAAACAAATGACTGTTGTGGTTATATTGATTATTCAATATGTTCATTATGGTTGTGGTACATATTTCTTATTTCTTTTTCATGATATTGTCATTGAAGAATTTTAATAAAATATAAATTAAAAAAAAGAAATCCACCAGCCTGTGAGCAAAAACCCTCTGTAAACCAGTCCAGTTGTAATCATCGGTCCCAGTGCAGTTTATTGAGGCTTTGTAATCGAAAACGTGCAGGAAGTGCTCGGATCTCAATGAAAACAAAGCCTTGCTCCAGCCAACAAGCCTGACGAGTGCGTTCCCAAGCCCATCGCCCTGAAAGCTTGCATGAGCACAAGAGGAGCAAAGGCTCGGTCCCTGCCGCGCTAAGCGTGGATATTGTGGCCTCTCCTCCCGAAGGAGGGCCCGTTTGGCTCGGCGGCGGGCAGTATTGGATTTTTATTTCTGTTCTGGCACTTCATTTCTTCATGTGAAGCACCACTCATTTTGCTAGACAGTTTCAATAAATGTGGCCTGGGATCTTTGATTGAAACCACAACGGGTTAAAGAGCGTTTGCTCGCACACGGGTGGTTTTACGGGCGTTCCCTTCCTCTCAGTGTTTGTGGATCTGTAGAGCCACCTCGTGTGGTTGAGGTGTTGGGATGTCTCTGTGAGGTCCTCTCTCCGAATACTGCGAATGCCTTTGCTTCCGTTGGGAAGCTTCGGAAAGGTTTTGCAGATCAGTTACAGAAGGCTTTGCATAACATTTATTTATTGAAAAATAAAGACCAAATTCAGTTATTCATGGACAGGGCCATCCAGAGGGGAAAACGGATGTGGTCAAGCAGCCCTTGTCCCCGCTTGGATATTTTTCTTCTCTCGCTTCCTTTCCACAGCTGTGGCTTCCTCCTCCTCTGCTGACTTCAAATTGCTATCAAGAAGCTTAGAAAAAGTTTGGCCAGTATCCAAGTTTTTGTAATGTGTTTCCACCACTGTCAAATTCACGTCGTTCTTTTCTCTCCTCCGCTTTTCCTAGCTTGGCCAACTAGCTCCAATTTTTCCAGCACAGCTCGATCCAGTCCTGGTTTTTACCCCATTGCGTGCTAAGACTGAAAGGAAAAGCTTGAAGGCCCTTTATTGCAATGGGATAACACCAGGACTGGCTCAGACTGTCCTGAAAGAATTACCCAGCCAACATTTGATTTGGCAATAGTGAAGGACTTGCAACTTTGGAGGGAAAAAAAAAAGCATAGACGTCCTCAAGCTGTTGCAAGCAAGTGGAGCTCTTTATTAAAATGTTGCACCATACACCTATGTTTCCTGTCTTTTTACAAGTAATGACAGAGAGGAGCACTCGGGAGGAGGTGTGGCGCTTTATGTCCGGGATGGCATAGAGTCCAACAGGATAAACATCCTGCATGAGACTAAATACAAAATTGAATCCTTAGGGGTAGAAATCCCTTGTGTGTCAGGGAAGACTATAGTGATAGGGGTATACTACCATCCACCTGGTCAAGATGGTGAGACGGACAGTGAAATGCTAAGAGAAATTAGGGAAGCTAACCAAATTGGTAGTGCAGTAATAATGGGAGACTTCAATTACCCCAATATTGACTGGGTAAATGTATCATCGGGTCACGCTAGAGAGATAACGTTCCTGGATGGAATAAATGATAGCTTTATGGAGCAATTGGTTCAGGAACCGACGAGAGGGAGCAATTTTAGATTAATTCTCAGTGGAGCACAGGACTTGGTGAGAGAGGTAACGGTGGTGGGGCCGCTTGGCAATAGTGATCATAATATGATCAAATTTGATTTAATGACTGGAAGAGGAACAGTGTGCAAATCCACAGCTCTCGTGCTAAACTTTCAAAAGGGAAACTTTGATAAAATGAGAAAAATTGTTAGAAAAAAACTGAAAGGAGCAGCTACAAAAGTAAAAAATGTCCAAGAGGCGTGGTCATTGTTAAAAAATACCATTCTAGAAGCACAGTCCAGATGTATTCCACACATTAAGAAAGGTGGAAAGAAGGCAAAACGATTCCCGGCATGGTTAAAAGGGGAGGTGAAAGAAGCTATTTTAGCCAAAAGATCTTCATTCAAAAATTGGAAGAAGGATCCAACAGAAGAAAATAGGATAAAGCATAAACATTGGCAAGTTAAATGTAAAACATTGATAAGACAGGCTAAGAGAGAATTTGAAAAGAAGTTGGCTGTAGAGGGAAAAACTCAGAGTAAAAAACTTTTAAAAATATATCAGAAGCAGAAAGCCTGTGAGGGAGTCAGTTGGACCGTTAGATGATCGAGGGGTTAAAGGGGCACTTAGAGAAGATAAGGCCATCGCGGAAAGATTAAATGATTTCTTTGCTTCGGTGTTTACTGAAGAGGACGTTGGGGAGGTACCCGTAATGGAGAAGGTTTTCATGGGTAAAGATTCAGATGGACTGAATCAAATCACGGTGAACCTAGAAGATGTGGTAGGCCTGATTGACAAACTGAAGAGTAGTAAATCACCCGGACCGGATGGTATACACCCCAGAGTTCTGAAGGAACTAAAAAATGAAATTTCAGCCCTATTAGTAAAAATTTGTAACTTATCATTAAAATCATCCATTGTACCTGAAGACTGGAGGATAGCAAATGTAACCCCAATATTTAAAAAGGGCTCCAGGGGTGATCCGGGAAACTACAGACCGGTTAGCCTGACTTCAGTGCCAGGAAAAATAGTGGAAAGTGTTCTAAACATCAAAATCACAGAACATATAGAAAGACATTGTTTAATGGAACAAAGTCAGCATGGCTTTACCCAGGACAAGTCTTGCCTCACAAATCTGCTTCACTTTTTTGAAGGAGTTAATAAACATGTGGATAAAGGTGAACCGGTAGATATAGTATACTTGGATTTTCAGAAAGCGTTTGACAAAGTTCCGCACGAGAGGCTTCTAGGAAAAGTAAAAAGTCATGGGATAGGTGGTGATGTCCTTTCGTGGATTGCAAACTGGCTAAAAGACAGGAAACAGAGAGTAGGATTAAATGGACAATTTTCTCAGTGGAAGGGAGTGGACAGTGGAGTGCCTCAGGGATCTGTATTGGGACCCTTACTTTTCAAAATATTTATAAATGATCTGGAAAGAAATACGACAAGTGAGATAATCAAATTTGCAGATGACACAAAATTGTTCAGAGTAGTTAAATCACAAGCAGATTGTGATAAATTGCAGGAAGACCTTGTGAGACTGGAAAATTGGGCATCCAAATGGCAGATGAAATTTAATGTGGATAAGTGCAAGGTGATGCATATAGGGAAAAATAACCCTTGCTATAATTACACAATGTTGGGTTCCATATTAGGTGCTACAACCCAAGAAAGAGATCTAGGTGTTATAATGGATAACACATTGAAATTGTCGGTTCAGTGTGCTGCGGCAGTCAAAAAAGCAAACAGAATGTTGGGAATTATTAGAAAGGGAATGGTGAATAAAACGGAAAATGTCATAATGCCTCTGTATCACTCCATGGTGAGACCGCACCTTGAATACTGTGTACAATTCTGGTCGCCGCATCTCAAAAAAGATATAATTAATTGCGATGGAGAAGGTATAGAGAAGGGCTACCAAAATGATAAGGGGAATGGAACAACTCCCCTATGAGGAAAGACTAAAGAGGTTAGGACATTTCAGCTTGGAGAAGAGACGACTGAGGGGGGATATGATAGAGGTGTTTAAAATTATGAGAGGTCTAGAATGGGTAGATGTGAATCGGTTATTTACTCTTTCGGATAGTAGAAAGACTAGGGGGCACTCCATGAAGTTAGCATGGGGCACATTTAAAACTAATCGGAGAAAGTTCCTTTTTACTCAACGCACAATTAAACTCTGGAATTTGTTGCCAGAGGATGTGGTTAGTGCAGTTAGTATAGCTGTGTTTTAAAAAGGATTGGATAAGTTCTTGGAGGAGAAGTCCATTACCTGCTATTAAGTTCACCTAGAGACTAGTCACTGCCATTAGCAATGGTAACATAGAATAGACTTAGTTTTTGGGTACTTGCCAGGTTCTTGTGGCCTGGATTGGCCACTGTTGGAAGCAGGATGCTGGGCTTGATGGACCCTTGGTCTGACCCAGTATGGCATTTTCTTATGTTCTTATGTTCTAAACATCAAAATCATAGAACATATAGAAAGACATGGTTTAATGGAACAAAGTCAGCATGGCTTTACCCAGGGCAAGTCTTGCCTCACAAATCTGCTTCACTTTTTTGAAGGAGTTAATAAACATGTGGATAAAGGTGAACCGGTAGATATAGTATACTTGGATTTTCAGAAGGCATTTGACAAAGTTCCTCATGAGAGGCTTCTAGGAAAAGTAAAAAGTCATGGGATAGGTGGCGATGTCCTTTCATGGATTGCAAACTGGCTAAAAGACAGGAAACAGAGAGTAGGATTAAATGGAGAATTTTCTCAGTGGAAGGGAGTGGACAGTGGAGTGCCTCAGGGATCTGTATTGGGACCCTTACTTTTCAATATATTTATAAATGATCTGGAAAGAAATACGACGAGTGAGATAATCAAATTTGCAGATGACACAAAATTGTTCAGAGTAGTTAAATCACAAGCAGATTGTGATAAATTGCAGGAAGACCTTGTGAGACTGGAAAATTGGGCATCCAAAATGGCAGATGAAATTTAATGTGGATAAGTGCAAGGTGATGCATATAGGGAAAAATAACCCATGCTATAATTACACAATGTTGGGTTCCATATTAGGTGCTACAACCCAAGAAAGAGATCTAGGCATCATAGTGGATAACACATTGAAATCGTCGGTTCAGTGTGCTGCGGCAGTCAAAAAAGCAAACAGAATGTTGGGAATTATTAGAAAGGGAATGGTGAATAAAACGGAAAATGTCATAATGCCTCTGTATCGCTCCATGGTGAGACGGCACCTTGAATACTGTGTACAATTCTGGTCGCCGCATCTCAAAAAAGATATAATTGCGATGGAGAGGGTACAGAGAAGGGCTACCAAAATGATAAGGGGATTGGAACAACTTCCCTACGAGGAAAGACTAAAGAGGTTAGGACTTTTCAGCTTGGAGAAGAGACGACTGAGGGGGGATACGATAGAGGTGTTTAAAATCATGAGAGGTCTAGAACGGGTAGATGTGAATCGGTTATTTACTCTTTCGGATAGTAGAAAGACTAGGGGGCACTCCATGAAGTTAGCATGGGGCACATTTAAAACTAATCGGAGAAAGTTCTTTTTACTCAACGCACAATTAAACTCTGGAATTTGTTACCAGAGGATGTGGTCAGTGCAGTTAGTATAGCTGTGTTTAAAAAAGAATTGGATAAGTTCTTGGAGGAGAAGTCCATTACCTGCTATTAAGTTCACTTAGAGAATAGCCACTGCCATTAGCAATGGTAACATGGAATAGACTTAGTTTTGGGTACTTGCCGGGTTCTTATGGCCTGGATTGGCCACTGTTGGAAACAGGATGCTGGGCTTGATGGACCCTTGGTCTGACCCAGTATGGCATTTTCTTATGTTCTTATGTTCTTATCTGTGAGCCTGCTATGTTGGAGAGGGTATGCAGAGCTGGCATCTTTTAGACGTAGGTTGTGGAGGGCGAGGTGTACTACATGTTTGGGCATGGCATAGCTTCGTCCTGATCCTTGCACTTGGTTTCTTGGGCTGATGCCTTTACAATGCAAATCTCTCAAAATGGCATAGTTTATGTCGATGCTCTGATACTGTTCATAAGAATATTTCTCCTTTTTGCATTTTGGCGTAACAACCTGGAAATGGCCATAATCACATTCTCATCTAGTAGGCGTTGTATAGGTTGAGGGTTTTTTGGCAGATTTATGAGGTCTCAATAGGAAAGGGTTTAAATACCAAGCCAATGTGTGAATCCCTGTAGGTTCAAATAGGGTGAAACAATTTTTTTTCATCTCTCTTTTCCTAATAAAAAAACATTTCTATCATCTCGCCACATCTTATTAATGCTAGGAAAGAAGAGCTGAATAATCTCTGCAGATGCTAAGCTAGAGGATCGGAGAAGAATTTGGAAATCTACTCACGGTGTGTTCATGGGCAGTAAGAGATGGGGGCTTGTGCTCAGATTGTGGCACAGAACGCGCAGACACCATGACATCGCTTTGCCGGTGGGGTTGCCGTAGTGTCTTTTTGGCAGCGAGTAATGTCTGTCATTACCAGGGTTTTATTAATGCTGTTGCCTTCTCTTTGCTTGGCCGGGGACTTGGATGAAATCGGAGTCCCTCAAAGACCCAGAAAGCTGGTATTAGAGTTGGCAGCTCGCCCACATGGGAAAATATCCCAAGAGTTTGGCATTGGCATGAGCTTGGCGTGAACGGAAACCCTTTTGGAGCAGAGAGGAGACATGCAGTTAATGGTATTATAGTTTAAAGACATTGTCTTTTCCTAAAGGTAGTTTTGCTTTGTCATTCTTTGAAATTTTTTGCATCATTGTTATTAATAAGGGCACGCCTCTAGTACTGAATAGTCTCTCTAAACTGCTTTTGATGCTTACTGTATCCACTAATGCTTAAGATATTCTTTGAACTATTTTATGTTTCTACTGATGAAGAATATTGTGTGTCTTGAGGTTTCAATAACGTGTTTTAAGAAAACTCTTACACAGTTGCTGGAATGACACTTGATCCATGCCGCAAGAGCTATTCTAGCCCTGTCCTGGAAGAAGAACAATGCAGTTCAGTTAGAAATTGCATCTACTAAAAAGATGATGGTTTATCTCAAGAGTCGAGCAGGAAGTCAGACTGGTTAAGGAGGGGTAAGAAAGAAATAAAAAGTGATGAAAGGACACACAACCTAATGTAACTGCAGGCCACTGAAACGACTCCCCAGCAACTAATCAGGTCGGCGCCAGCAGGTAGGTGGCAGCCGGGTATGTTTAGCAAAGCCACAGGGACTGCGGAAACCTGTTGTTCAGTAACAGTCTCACCTGTTTTGGCAGCTGTTAAAGCTTGGTAGTAAGACATGGGAAGGAAGGTGTTGGGTGTTGGGATTAAATAATAACTAGAAGTCCTAATGGAAACGTAGGCAATCACATACTTGGATTTGACTGGCAGGCTATGCAAAGGACCAAGGAGGCTGGATGTTCAGTCAACAGCCAAGCTAGGTTAGGATGATGGGATTAAACTAGCAGCTGGAGCCATGTCCACCCTAGTACTGATAGCTCTGTAGGTCACTACAAAGCTTTAAGGTTAGACATGGGAAGGGAGGGGGTGGTGCATTTGTATGCTTATCTGCCTAAGATGATGGAGTGCAAATGAAGAGGATGAATGTCCTGGATAAGGAGAGATTGGCAGTATGAACTGAGCAGACTAGATGGGATCATTGGTCTACTGTGGTACTATGGGATTTGTGAGTACAGTCTAATTCGGGTTTCTCTTTATTGTAACTTGCACCGGTATTGCATGCAAACTGTATCTTCTATATTATGGTCATTGAATCTACGTTTGTTTCCTTACGGTAGTGATTTTTCCTCTGTTTCCTGGCTGTATTCCCACTGCGGGCAGGGAGATATAGTTCCCTGCTTTTCTTGGAGAAATAAAAAGTACGTCTCTGCATGCATTGGGGCACAGTCAGGACTGGCTTACCCTGTCTATTATGACCTGGAGCTATTTGATTACTGCTATAGAGACAAAAACGCAGCCAGCACACCATCAAATACCATAAATTAGAAACATTTACTAAATTTCCCATGTATAGCCCAATGTTTTCTGCCTTACAAAAGGATGCTCGCTCAGCAAGCACGAATACAGCATAGGCGAACGAAGAGCAGGCCTTCATCAAATCCTCATGCGGGCGTCGCACTGATGGACATAAAACAAGAATACAGCACTACAACAATGGCTAAAGTGGGTAAATATAAGACTGAAACATTGTGATTACAGGGTCAGTTGGCGTTAGCTCAAGACCATGTCTAAACAGCATTCTCCACATTTATCTTTTTCCATTACTTTGCTGTGAAGTTTTTTTATGTTGTGTTTTTTTTTCTGGCTGAGAGCTCCACTGGTTAATGCAGTGAAAATGTCTGAGCCTGAACGCAGTGTTTGCCCGCTGACCATGCAGGGACAGATTTATCTGGTGGGGGGGGGGAGAGGCCACGCGAGGCTGAAGACTCGCCCACTGTGAACAGATGGAGAGGCGATTCAGCTGTGCGAGGGGAGGTGTCGCACCCATGCCTGGTCCCTTCTGAGGAACAGAAACGAGAAGATCTGGAAGGGGAGGAGGTGGTAAACCAAGAGAGGAACAAATTATTTGGACCCTTTGAACTCCCTTTTTGATCTGCCTGTCTTTAGGAAGTGCTGGGGATTCTCCTTTCTTCCTCCGTTAGGCGCATTTGCCAACCTGGAGCCGCAGGACCCCCTGGCTGTGCATCTTGGTGTAGAAGAAAAACTCCTGCGGCATAGCATGGATGGTGCCAGGCTGCTGGTTGTTATAGTAATGTTGGTGGACCGGCTTTCCTTGCAGGTCAGTAGAGAAAGGCCAGAATCCATACAGAGTGACCTGGTCACAGAGCTCCAGGGCCGCAGTGACCAGCATGATCCCTGTGGACAGCCTGCCTGCTGTAATGCCCTTCTTCTTCCAGTACGTGTTCAGGTTCAGTAAGTATTCAGGACGGAAGAAGATGACCCTCTGCCAGGCGTTGAAGTCCTGCAGGGCGTAGAAGACTTTGTAAGAGGCATCCGTGTTCATGGTATAGGAGAAAGGGGGCATCAGGACCAGAGACTTCTGGTAGACCTTCATCATCTCAGCAAAGGGCCTCCGCTGCTTGTTGAGTGTGTTGAACCTGCATGCAGTCAAGAATAAGAAAGCCCCACTCAATCTGTGCTTAGGAGGACGAGTTTCAGTGGCTCGCGCAGGACTGAAGTCGGCATGCAGGAAAGGCCCGGAGACCTCAGCCTGAATTTTCAAAGCAGACGCGCTTTTGAAAATCCCTGGGTGGGCGGGGAAAGAGTGCCACCACACACTCGTTTACACCTGATCTGGGACAAGTGGGCATGCGTGCGCGTAGACGCGTGCGTATAATTTTGAAAAGAAAACGTTTGTGTGTAAATGGTTTCCCAGCCACAGCTTCCTCCCCCCCTCCCCCCCCTTCCCCAGAATGCCCCTTTGTAAAAGTACACACGAAATGGATTTATGAATGCAGATATCCCCCCCGGGGCAGAGGGGCTGTCTGCGCACATAAACGGTCACGTACACGCATAAGGCCGGATTTTATGCGTGGAACTAGCTTTGAAAATCCACCCCTATTTGGCCAGTGATTTTGGTGCCTCTCCTGTGCTGAGGGGTGAAGGGAAGCGGCTTTAATGGCAAACTGTACGTTTCTCTGAGGTTCTGGCCTTTCTGTCAAACGATTAAGTGCTGAAATGCTAATGTATCTTACTTTATATCCCACCCTTCCTGCTCTTTACCTTTCCTGCCCTATCTATTTTTTATATCAGTTTTGCTAAGATAGAGATCTTATTTCCTGCGCCTTTACTACCTAATAGCTCTACCTTGTTTGGGCTCTTTCCAGTTATTCCCTTGTTGATTTTAACCCAAGGCCTCTTTATCTGTTTTGGGTGTGGGTGTGTAGCTTTTCTATGTAAACAAAGAATATCCAACTCTCACTGCTGTTTCTATAGACGGGTAATAGCCATGCAACAAATAATAGTCATACAAAGTAGCCAAACGTCCCACTTGTGTGTAATAATTCAAAAAACACCGTGTTCAAATGGATAACGATTATTGGTGAACTCACAAGCATAAAAAAATCATTATTGGACCTATGATTACAACCTGGCATTGAATAATCTCTGCCTACATGCAATGAGTTTTAGGCCTATATATGAGGCCCATTGATAATGAGATAAAAAATCCGTAACACGGTGTTTTTTGAATTATTACACACAAGTGGGACGTTTGGCTACTTTGTATGACTATTATTTTCTATGTAAACTCCATGGATCAGGGACCGTGCAGCCCTATAGGTGCCTGTACAATTCTGCATACGTCCTGTAGTGCTATTTGAACAATCCTCAGTAACAGGAAACGATCTTGTACCTGTCTATAATGATGCTTGGGTTTGCTGTTACAAGGTTCGTTTTCAGCCCCACATCTTTGCTATAATTCAGGGGCGCCAAGTTGCACCTGCAACAATGAAGTAATAATAATTTTATTTATTATTTATGCAGAGTTGCAACCTTGTAAACACCGCCGTGCAAGATCCCTGTACAGGTTAATGTCTATATAGGAGCGGAGAGAAGATCAAGTGACTTTGCTTAAAGATATGCAGTGGCCATCAAAGGATTCAAACCTTCTCACTCTGACTTTCTGTTAACTGGGAAGATGCCAATGCTAAGACTGGATTGCCCCAAAGGTCTAGCACCCTATTACCTGATGACAAAGTCTGCCTTATCGATCTCGGAGCCACAGCAACTGTCCAATAGAATCCCTCCGTTGCCCACCACTGCGCAAGTCCCATAGGGTTTGCTGGGAAAAGGTGAGCTCTGTGTGAGCAGAAAGAGAAAAGGGATCATAGATTAAAGGTGAGGTCACCAGAAGATTCCGGGTCAGTAGGACAGGCCGAGCCAGTCCTGGTTTTACCTCTATGGTTATGCCGCACGATGCAGTTCTTTATTTTCTTAGGAGAAATCTGAGCTAACACCTCCCAGCATGCCCTGGGGGGCCCAACCGGGACTGGATCAGCCTGTCCGAGGTGACATGGAATCAATCAGTATCAACTCAAGCTGGATACGTGTCACAATGGAGATGGGAACGGGCTTAGGGGTGGATCAGAAGAACTTTTGAAGGGGCCTGTTTTCCTCCTACCTCTGGAAGCATAGCGAGCAGCTCCTCGTTCACAGTGACTTTATGCTTCCTCTCCACCTCATACGTGATCACTTGGCCCAGGTAAGTGTTCTCCTGGCTCATCACCATCTGGCCGGAGACATTGCAACACTGCAGAAGTTCTGACCTGTGGGGAGGAAATGCACAGAGCCCGACTGAGCAATCTCACGGGGATCATGGTGATGTGGAGCTTCCAAAGTCCTGTGTGAGGGTAAATCCCCTGCTGTGTCTCTTATCCTTTCTACAGCCGCAGAGCGGGATGGAACCCAGCTTCTAACAGGATTCTAGAATAGGGTGATCAGATGGACTCCAGGATACCGAGGACAGACTGAGCCAGTCCTAGTTTTGCCTCCTGCCAGTGCATCTCTGGGACTTTTGTAGCTCCCGCTGTCCTTAAGAGAAACTATAGCTGAAGAAGATTCCATAGATGCAATGGGGCTAAACGCAGGAGGCTCAGCCTGTCCCTGATGAGCTGGAGACCCTATTCTACGACCACTCGGCAGCTGATTCGGTGAGACCAGCACTAAGCTCAGGCTCCCAACTCTCCACCCCTAAATCACACATTTTGAATCTGTAGGGAACCCCCTCGTCCCCAACACACACACACTTGACCCCCAAAACTATATCCAGTCTCCAGAGGCCCTAGACAGGAACTTGGGTTACAGGATGTTCAGGGCCGGTGCACCCTAATAAGCGAACTAGGAGTAGATGTGGGGCTGTGAGTGGAATCCATTCCCACGCACGGCCGAGAGGAATAGAGACTTGGCAGGCCGCGAGTGGCAAAGGCCCGGCGGGCTGCCAGCAGTGCCCATCCTGCTCACGGCCGAGAAATGCAGAGTCTCGGCAGGCCACCAGCGGAGCCTCTGTGTGTGTGTGCGTGCGTGAGAGAGAGGTAGTGAGTGAGTGGGATTGTGTATGTACTGGAGAGCAATGGTGTTAGTGAGAGAGGGAGGGGGCCTGTGTAAGGGTGCGTGTGTGAATGTGACAAGGAACCTAAGTGTGTATGAGAAGGGGGGGGGGAGGCTGTCTGAGTGAATGAGGTCGGAGCCGGGGGGCGCAAGGGACGCCTAATACCCTTGCACCAGCCCCGAGGATGTTTCCCTTTCCTTCCTCTCCATGTAGAATCTACCACTACAATCTGGCGCCTGATTGGTTAAGTATCTTGCAATGACAATGCTTGGAATGCTGTTCGGTCAATCATGGGCCTGGCTTGGCCACACACTTGCCTCGTCTTCCAGCATTTCTGTACAGAATGTCATGGCCTGAGCTGGACGCAGCGAGACAGCTCAGCTGGGAAGGAAGGACCTGTTTTTCTGTTTCAGATTAAAAAGAAATGAAAAAATTCCTCGCCCTTAAGGAACTTTGATAATGTATTGCTAAGGCTCCTTGAGCATCTCCGGCTGGAAGTTATAGATGTTAACGCTAAAAAGTATTTGACTAGTATTACAGGCGTGCCTTAATAATCCAATCTGTGTGCCTGTGGAATATCACACAAGGATATAACAGCAGGAAGTAAAGCTGTGTGAGCAGGGCCAGATTAAGGCCGACCGATGCCCTAAGCACAGCCCAGAAATGGCGCCCCCTCGGCCCTCCCATTGCTTTACGGACAAGACACTAAGACTCAGTAAGTGCTGAAGGTGAGACAAGAGATTAAAAATTCAGTTTTCCTCCAGGCCAGACCCCACAACTAAACTAAATAGAAACTGGGTTTTTTTTTATTCTGTTTATTTAACACTAAATAGTAAGCAATGTAAGCAAATAATTGTCTTATAACTAGGGGGCAACAGAAAAAATGTGAATGTTCAACACTCTCTGGTGCCCCCTTCCCTCGGTGCTGTACGCATGTGTTTATTTTGCTTAATGGTTATTCCAGGGCTGCCCTGGAATAACCATTTTATGGCTCAGTTTGTTATTTTTAACATGACTTTGGCTAGGCCTTCTGGGGAGATGGAGGCATATGAGTGGGGGGGGGGGGGGGGGGAAGCAGTGGTCCTGTTCCTTAACCCCATGTCAGTGGGTTACCTCTTATTTTATTTATTTATTTATTTAGAATTTTTATATACCGACATTCTTGATAAAAATATCAAATCATATCGGTTTCCATTGAAACAGAACAGTCGCAGCTATGGCGTTACATTGAAACAAGTCGACAAATCATTAAATAACAGGTGAATATAGAAAAAAATAATAATAATTGTAACTAAGCAATTGTAACTAAAACAGGTGAATATAGAAAAAAATAATTATAGATAAGCAATTATAAATAAAACCATTATAGTTAAAATTTGATTATAAATAAACAGGTCGTCAAAAACGAATGACAAAAATAATGGGGCAGCAAAAACAGTGGAAAACAAGCGATACATAAAGAAAGGCGACTGATATATATTGCTGTGCGTAAGCGGAATAGAATGGGCGTGGTGGAGCCCAGGGGAATCGGGTGGCCACGAGGAAGGAGAGGGTTGAGAAGCTCCGGCTGAAAGCTGGATTGAGAAGATCTGGTTGAAGGATGGGGGAAAGGAAGAGCGATTGGGGGCAATACTAGGAAATTGAAAATATGAATTTTGGAATATGAATCCATTAGTAAAAAGAGATAATTTAAACATTCCGCTGAAAATTATTTCTGAGACATTGTGTGATAATATATCAGATTTAAAACATTGGGGGATAGAGAAGGTGGATAGACTGATATAAGGCATTGGAGTAACCTGCACAGAGCAGCAGTTTGAACACTATAAGACACTGGTAGTACTTTGGAAGGTTGGGTGAGGGACATGGGGGAAAGGAGAGTGGATGTTGGATTCCACATTGGAATTTGTTTATGTATCAAACCAAAGTAGAATATTTCCCCTATTTTATATCCTCTCTCAAGTCTTAAGCCTGTATTTGCAGCCACAGTCCTCAGCTGGTGACAGCACTAGGGTTCCTTCCAGAAACCTGTAATCATGAGCCCCAAATTCAGCCACTAGATGCTGCGTTTGAGTAATGACTGGGACTTCATCCCTGCATCATCCCCAGCCCTGGCTGACCCAGGGGGCAGAAGAGTTGATATGGGACTCAAACCCAGATCTCCAGCGTACAAAACCACTGTTGAGCCACTAGGTCTGTACCATTAGTGATTATTTATTAGGACTGTTGTTAATAAAGACCAATAGCATTATAGTCTAGTGCAAGAGTGGCCAACACCTGTCCTCAAGAGCCCCATCAAGCCAGGGTTTCAGGATATCCACCATGAATATACATGAGATAGATTTACATGCACTGCCTCCATTGGAACCTGACATCAAATTATTTAAAAAGGGCATCAAAACCTGACTTTTCAAACAAGCCTTCCAAGAACTATTAAATTAATGTTTTATGAATACTGGACATATATCAAGGTAATGTATACTTTTAAATTTATTATCTCTGCACTCACTATCCTGCCTCTAATAACTTAAACTTTATTAACAATTAGTTTACTATGCTAATTAGTATTTTAGTCTTAATTATATTATGAAACCATGTATTTACTTCCTTTTCCTTTTGGAAATGCAAATATTATTAAATAAATATTTGTTACCTACTGTAAACCGGTTTGATATATTCGCATGAAAAATTCGGTATACAAAAAATTATAAATAAATAAAAGAATTAAATACACATCTATTTCATGCATATTCATGGTAGATATCCTGAAATCCAGGCCTATTATGGCTCTCGAGGACCGGAGTAGGCCACCCCTGGTCTAGTGGATGTTAGTTCCAACTGAGTTATAATCAAAGGAACAGGAGAAAATCGTAGAAACAAAAAAAATTATACAATTATATTTATATGTTTATCAAAACGTTTGGAACAAATGCTGGCACTAGGGTATGTGTTTAATTTATTTATTCATCTATTTATTGTTTTTGTTATACCGAGTTTCATGACAGGCATCACATCAACCCGGTTTACAATTAACAAAGTGTGAAAGGCATAACGTAGCGTAATAACAATATTCTCAATAAAACCTTGAACTTTAAATACAGGGAATCAGAAAAGGATGTGAGAAAGTTACAAAAAACAGGGAAAATTAACTTGGAACTGGAAGAGGGGAGATAAAGGAACAGAGCAATATTTACATTTCAGCCAATTAATGTAGAAGAGTAACAAGATGAGTAAATAAGACTATGCGAATAAATGTGGCGGTATATCACAGTGAGATGGAACCTATGTATCTAGAAGGCTAAGTATGACAGAGAATATGAATAAATATAACACAGAATTTAGATCCAGTTGTGCTGTTGCGTGAAGGTTTTATTCAGGGTTTGGAAATGCTTTTTTGAAAAGCCAAGTTTTTAGTCTTTTCCTAAATGTTAGAGAGCATGGCTCCTGTCTTAAGTCTGGTGGGATAGAGTTCCAGAGAGCTGGACCTGCTGAAGAGAAGGCTCTGAGACTCAAGGATTTATGTTGGAAGGTTTTGGCCTTTGGAATTTGGAGAGACTCTTGTAGTATTCCCTGATGGGTCTGACGGAAGTGTATTTTTAAGTGGTATTTGTAGGTCGATTTGCGTGTGTTGGTTGATAGTTTTGTAAATGATGTTGATGGTTTTGTACATGATTCTATAATGGATTGGTAGCCAATGGAGGTTTTTGAGGATAGGGGAAATGTGGTCGATTTTCCTGGAATTTGTAAGGACTCTGGCTGCAGAGTTCTGAACCATTTGTAGAGGTTTAGTATAAGAGGCTGGGAGGCCTAGTAGTAACGAGTTGCAATAATCTAGTTTGGAAAAGATTATAGCTTGCAAGATTGTTCTAAAGTCCTGAGCGTGGAAGAGAGGTTTAATTCTTTTCAGAATATGCAATTTGTAGAAGCAATCCTTTGTGGTTTGATTAATGAATGGTTTGAGGTTGAGACGATTGTCTAGTATGGCTCCTAGATCTCTTACATGGGCTGTTTGAAGGAGTGTGGGTGGTTTTAGAAGTATGTTGTTGTTTTCCGGTGATATGAGCAGGAATTCTGTTTTCGAAGCATTGAGCACAAGATTTAGACTGTTGAGGAGAAGTTTAATTTCTAATAAGCAAGTGTCCCAGTATTCCATTGTTTTTGAGATTGATTCTTTTATGGGGATCACGATCTGTACGTCGTCTGCAAAAAGGAAGTGTTTCAGGCTTAATTTTGTAAGTAATTGACATAGTGGTAGCAGGTAGACATTGAAGAGTGTGGGTGAAAGTGATGAACCTTGCGGCACCCCTCTATTAGATGGGTGGTATTGGGATTCTTTGTTGTGAATTTTGACTCTATATCCTCTGTTTCCTAGAAATGTTTTGAACCAGTTTAATGTGGCACCTGTTAAACCAATGTTTGCCAGTTGTTTTAGAAGGAGGGAGTGGTTGACAGTGTCGAAGGCCGCCGAGAAGTCGAGGAGGATTAGTAAATATGCTTGGCCTTTATCAATACCAGAGAGGAGGAAGTCCGTGAGTGAGAGTAGTAGCGTTTCTGTGCTTGCGGCTTTGCGAAAACCATATTGGTTTGGGGACAGAATACTGTGGTCTTCTAAGTAGTTGGATAGTTGGGTGTTTACCAATTTTTCCATGATTTTGGCTATGAAAGGGAGGTTGGAATAGGGCGGAAGTTGTTGGGATCACATGCATTTAGATTGGTTTTTTAGTAGTGGCTTGATTGAGGCAGTTTTTAGGTCATCTGGGTAGATACCATGTGCTAGAGAGCAGTTTATGATATCTGCTAGGGTTTTTGCTATTGTGTCCGGGATGAGAAGAAGCATTTTAGAAGGGATTTGATCAAATGGGTGAGATGACGGTTTCATTCTCCTTAACGTCGTTTGTATCTCTGTGATTGTTATGGGTTCGAAAGCATTAAGCTGGATGTCTTTGTTTTGGGGGAAAAATGTATTATCTGGAGAAGTAGAGTTTGGAATCTGCTGATTGAGAAGATCCGATATTTTTTTGTTGAAATGAAGGGCCAGTTCATCTGCTTTAGTCTGGGCTTGTTCGGGTGGGATATCTGGAGTGATAGGTTTGGTTAGGCTTGAAACAAAGGCGAATAGGGCTTTTGAGTCAAAGATGAGATGATGAACCTTCCGGGCATAATAGTCTCTTTTGGTTTTCAATGTGGTACTTTTGTATAGATGGAGTGATCGTTTGTAATCAGAGAGAGAGGCCGGTGAAGGGGCTTTGCGCCATTTTCTTTCTTTTTGCCGAAGTAGTTGTTTGAGCTTTCGTAGTTCATCATTAAACCAGGGTTGTTGTTTAGATGTATTAGAAGACCTTAATTTGGTTGTCAGTGGGCAGTAAGTGTTTGCTATAGATTTTGTTATTTTGGACCAGGATTGGAGGGCAGAGTTAGGTGTAGAGACATCAATGAGTGGTAGCTCTGAGGTTAGAAGTTTGCTGAGTTGTTCCGAGGTGCAAGGTTTTCTGTATAGGAAAGCGGGTCTTGAGTTGAGGTTAGAGTCTGATCGAGGTAAAGAAAAGCTGGTGGAGATTAGAGAGTGGTCTGACCATGGGACTTTTTTGCAATTTGGTTGTTTTGTAAGAGAAATACCGGAGTTTGTAAATAGGAGATCGAGCGTGTGGCCTGCTTTATGAGTGGGTTTGTTGATTTGTTGGCTGAAACCCATCGCTGACAGTGCGGTGAGGAGCGCTTCACAGTTTGTTGAAAGGGGGACTTTGTCAACATGTAAGTTAAAGTCACCCAGGATTATAGCAGGGGAGTCCAGATTGAGATGCAAAGTTATAGTTTCGATAATAGGTGAGGAGTCTGACTCTAGTAAGCCTGGAGGGGCATAGACTAGCAGGATTTGGAGATGTTCTGATTTGAACAATCCTAGTTCTAGTTTAGTAACAGTACTGATGGGGTGGTATGTGAACCTTAAGGATTTTTTAGCAGCTAGGAAGATACCCCCTCCTCTTTTTTTTTGTCTTGGGATGGAGAAGAAATCGTAAGTCTGTGTTGGTAGTTGGTTAATGAGTGTGATGTCTGTGGATTTGAGCCATGTTTCTGTTATGGCGCAAAAGTCTGGGGTTGTGTCCTGTAGTATGTCGTTGAGTATCAGAGATTTGTTGGTGAGCGATTGGGCGTTGAATAGGATTAAGGTGAATAGGGAGAGACCTAGGAACTGTGTAGTGGGGGAAATCATGATTGGGATGAGTGATTTGTAGGTGCGTGGGCGGTATTGCATTATTGTTAAAGGATGGATTGGTGCTGGATGAGAGCTGTTGAACTGGAAGTGCTGTTAGAGATTGAATGAGTGTCGCTGGAGATTGGATGAATGCTGCTGAAGACTGAATGAATGCCTCTGGAGACTGAATGAGTGCCTCTGGAGATAGGACTGAATGAGTGCCTCTGGAGATAGGACTGAATGAATGTCTCTGGAGACTGAAAGAGTGCCTCTTGAGACTGGATGAGTGCTTCTGGAGGCTGGGTGAGTGCTGCTGGAGACTGGATGAGTGCCTCTTGAGCCTGGATGAGTGCTGCTGGAGACTGGATGAGTGCCTCTTGAGCCTGGATGAGTGCTGCTGGAGACTGGATGAGTGCTGCTGGAGGCTGGGTGAGTGCTGTTGGAGACTGGATGAGTGCCTCTTGAGCCTGGATGAGTGCTGCTGGAGACTGGATGAGTGCCTCTTGAGCCTGGATGAGTGCTGCTGGAGGCTGGGTGAGTGCTGTTGGAGACTGGATGAGTGCTGCTGGAGACTGGATGAGTGCTGCTGGAGGCTGGGTGAGTGCTGTTGGAGACTGGATGAGTGCCTCTTGAGCCTGGATGAGTGCTGCTGGAGACTGGATGAGTGCCTCTTGAGCCTGGATGAGTGCTGCTGGAGGCTGGGTGAGTGCTGTTGGAGACTGGATGAGTGCTGCTGGAGACTGGATGAGTGCTGCTGGAGGCTGGGTGAGTGCTGCTGGAGACTGGATGAGTGCCTCTTGAGCCTGGATGAGTGCTGCTGGAGACTGGATGAGTGCCTCTTGAGCCTGGATGAGTGCTGCTGGAGGCTGGGTGAGTGCTGTTGGAGACTGGATGAGTGCTGCTGGAGACTGGATGAGTGCTGCTGGAGGCTGGGTGAGTGCTGTTGGAGACTGGATGAGTGCCTCTTGAGCCTGGATGAGTGCTGCTGGAGACTGGATGAGTGCCTCTTGAGCCTGGATGAGTGCTGCTGGAGGCTGGGTGAGTGCTGTTGGAGACTGGATGAGTGCTGCTGGAGACTGGATGAGTGCTGCTGGAGGCTGGGTGAGTGCTGTTGGAGACTGGATGAGTGCCTCTTGAGCCTGGATGAGTGCTGCTGGAGACTGGATGAGTGCCTCTTGAGCCTGGATGAGTGCTGCTGGAGGCTGGGTGAGTGCTGTTGGAGGCTGGATGAGTGCTGCTGGAGACTGGATGAGTGGACGGGTGGTCGCTGTATAAATGGATAGGGATGAGTAACGGCCCTGGCTCTGGGACGCTCCAAGGGGCGCGCTAAGGGGCAGGCCCCTTAGGTCGCGCTCCTTCGGGCGCGCTCCTTCGGGCGCGCGACGCCGCCGGTATGCGCCGGGGTTTAAAGGGAGCAGTAGCCGCCCTCTGATTGGCCTGATGCCTGCTTAGGGGCGCGGCTCACTCACCACGTTGTGTCCTGCGGGCTTGGTTCTCCTTTGCCTCTTGCCGAAAGGGAACCCGATGGGTTCAAGGAGCTCCTTCTGTGACTTCATGACCAACACAGACCAATCGGGTGCGGTGAGCCTGTGACATAACTGGCAACTCTGCCTGGAACGTGGAGGCGCCTAGGGCAGGGCGGAGAACGGGCACTACAAGGAGGAGCTGCTCGTACAAAATGAAAGGACTCTTCCAGTGGGTGGCAGATTTTACTGATACAAGGAGAGAGTTACTCTCCTCTTCTTCACGGGACCCAGGCAGAGTGATTACTTTCTGTCTTTAAAGTCCAGGTGGCATGTCACTGGCATTGTCTCCCATGAGATCTACTTATTGCAGTATTCCAGGGAGGACTTTTTAGATAAGTTAGGCATATTCCTCCCTAGCAGCTAATATTATCGATTAACACAATGAAGCAACGGGGACAGAGTCGATAAGGGCCAAAGGCTTGGAAGAAAGCAGGAAACATGGCTTCATCCAGTGGGAAACCTTGCGTAACATTTAGGTCCTCTATAGTAGAAGACATCAGAAAAAGACCAAGTGGTCTGTCCACTCTGCTTCTTAAGACCCATTCTTGTCATCTTCCCACTTTGTATTCTGTCCTCTTGGGTAGATGGCATACAAGATCTCCTCTTTGCTTCATCCCTCTTTTCCCGTGTCTAACCACAAGGTTTTGCTTTCTGGTGGGAGATTCGTGTGCAGTGTTCCAGGCATTTGGCTTGTCTTAATTTTGTCATTGAATGTTGTTTGTGTTTCTGGACTCCTCTGTTTAATGTCCGTCTTTTTTCCTGGACATTTTGTTTTAGAAACAGAGAAATATGATGGAAGAAAAAGACCATGTGGCCAGTCCAGTCTACCCATTTGCACAATTCCTCAACTCTACAATCTCAACCACTCCCTCAGAGATCCCCTGTGCTTGTCCCAAGCTTTCTTGAATTCAGATCCTGTCCTGGTCCTCACCACCTCCCCAGGGAGGCCGTTCCATGCATCCACCACTTTTTACACATTTTTTTTGCTTGGTGTTATTCGTGTTGTTCACCTCTTTGGACGATTCTCAGGGAAAGCAGTATAAAAAAATGTTTTTAATAAATAAATGTAAATAGTTACCCAGTGCTCGTGTGTCTGTTGCCCAAAGGTCCCCCCGTACAGCCTGCTAGACAGACCTGGCTATGTGAATGCCTGCGTTTCTGCTGGGAAACGGGAGAGATATTCTAGAGAGGGATATTCAGCGCTGCTTACCCACATAAGTTTGGACTTATCTGGCTAAGTAGTAGCGGGTGAATATCTGGCCCTGCTGAATGGCCGTCGCTTAGCCAGATAACTAGTTATTGACTAAATAGTTAGCAGCTAAGTGGTGAGCAAGACGAAGGCATTCCGAGGAGGATCCGCCGTAGCCAGATAAGTTATCCAACTAACTCTGGTCGGCCATAGGGCAAACTTTAATTTAGCCGGACATATTCAGTGGCACAGCCATGCGCTAAGTTAGTTGGATATGTTTATCTGGCTTAATAGCCGAACTGTACAGCGGCTCAATACCTACCTCCTGGATATTACAGTACCTACAGCCTACCAGACAAAGCCAGCTGCCAGCTGATGTTATCAATCACAGTTCTATCATCACAGCCTGACAAACAGATCTGGATGTGTTTCTGGCAGCGTTTCCACTAGGACTTCTAACACAGTAAGTCCCTGTTCATATATTTACTCTTTTACCTGTACTGGTGATGTATCTGAGGATTTTCCAGCCACGGACATTTCTGTAGCTCCCTGATATTTTTAATCAGCTGCCCGGAGACAAGTCTAAAACCAAAATAAGAGAAAAAGGTGGTGTGTTTTAGATACGCACAAGCCGAAGATGCTGGAGTGCCACATGTGGTAGTGGTGGTGGTGGTGGGAAGTGAAGATGAAGGAAGGGAGGAAAGGAAACACCTCACCAAGAGGTGGAGAGAGGGAAGGAAGGGAGAGGAGCTGAGTTCAGAGCCAGGGCTCGAACAGAAGGGAGATGAAGTTGGTGAGGTGAGGTGGCTGCAGTCGTGGTTGGTCTGGGTGGAAGGTGTAAGCAGACAAGAAACAGATCTGACAGCACCGATAACTGAGAAGATAGGTCATGTGGAAAACGTTATGGCTGTATCGTGTCAGAGAACTGACATTTGGAAACATCTTCCAGATTCTGCCTTGTAGAGTATCTGTGCAAGTGCTCTGGAAGCACCACACTGAGGTTATGGGTTGACTCCAGGCCATGGCTGGAAATGGTTGACTACTTTTCATCAACAACAACATGATGATTGTGGTTTTTGGCCATCCTATGGCAATATTATGACCGTGGTTGGAAATGGCTGCCCATGGTGTGACAATATCATCACTGTAGCTGCTGGCCAGGGTGCTGAATTTGCACATTCAGACAATGGGGTCGGGCATGGCTGTAAAATAACATAGATTCTCCTCCAGGGCAGATTAGGCATTCCCCGGGACTTTGCTGGTGCTGAGTCCATACTCACTTCTGTGAGATGTTTGCTGAGTCAATGACCCTCTTTAGCTTCAGACACTCCTCTTTGTTGATGGCTGGCTGTTCGACCAAGGACCTGAAACCACAAGAAAGATACCAGCAAATGTGCGAGGGAGCGTATGTCTCTCTGGAGTTCCCCAGTGTTTCTTTCCCATGCAAGTAGCGTCAAGGCTGCTTCTGGAACCCTGCAATCCTGAGCCCAACATCCCGCCATTGGGTGTCGCTGTTGCACAATGACCTAGACACGCTGCCCTCATGGACTGTGAGCACTGCCTTTACAGATTCCCCTGCCCCAGCTGACCCAAGGCAGCAGAAAACGCAGCCAGGGAATCAATCCAGGTCTTTCCCCCTCATGGCATGCGCAGCAACAGCAGTAGCAGTGAGGCACAATGGAGGCCCAAGAACAGCATTTTAAATGTGTTCGTCCCAGGAGCTCTTCTGACTCCCAGCTCATTAACTCCTGGGATCAACAATCTCCTCCCATCCTAAAATCCAACCTTCTAAGGTGTGAAGACACTGCAGTAGGGAGTTTGCAACCCCACGTTTTCTAATCTCACTGTGTACACAGTAAACATTAACTTCAGAAAAGAAGAGAGACAAACTTGCCTTCCATGGAAAGGCATCAGAGTAATCCAAAGACAAAGATATAGCCTAAGCTGTTATTACGCCCTGGAACTATTCTCCACAGATAGTGTTACGGAAGGGCATGGCCAGGTTTTCACGATTACTGATAAAACAGTGTTGAAAGGTTGAGAAAGTGCATAGCTGGAATCCCGCAAAGTCACAGATCAAACAGAGGGGATGACTGTTGCTTCCTAACCGTATTATCCAAAATAATGGGGCTTTAATAATCAAATGCAGATATTCCATCAAAACACAACAAAATGAGCATTCAATATTAGTTATTATTTTAGATATCGTGCTGTGACAATATACATATGTGTTTCTGTTCATATAAAGATCATTAAAAAAAACCTTTACCAGGTTACTTAAAGATTTCCCACTGTATGGCAAATTCAGGTCTGTTTTAGTCCTTTTTGTTAATGATTATAAATTGCACACAAAAGCAAAAGAGCCCTTCGCTGAGTTTGTGGGAGATGAAAATGCCCTCCTTAGCAGGAAGTTGATGTGCCTGACGTGATATCGCGTTTCGTCAGTGCTGCAGGCTCGAGTTGCCAAGATCTACCAAACAGCCTATTCACAGCACAGCATTTTCAATTTTCTGGAAAAACATGGGGCACGGTGGAGATCAATGATTAAAATACACTTGAATTCGCCATAAGGCGAAAAGTCTTTAAAGTAACTTGGCAAGGGTTTTTTGATGATCTCCAAATGAAGAGAAACACGTGTATATTGATTGTCCCAGCAAGATACTTAAAATAATAACTAATATCGAATGCTCATTTTGTTTTGTTTTGGCTTCCTAACCAGGCCATTCACCTCCTGAGACGTCAATGGCATCATAGAAACATAAAAATGACGGCAGGAAAGGACCAGTGGTCCATCCAGTCTGCCCAGCAAGCTTCCCATGGTAGTATCTGCTGTGCTGTGCAGGTTACCCCCCATGTATCAGTCACTTTTGCTTGACACACTTTGCTTATGGATTTGGCTGTAGAAGCAACCCTGTGTTTTTTCCTTAATGTCTGAGCATCAGTACCCTAGACTGTAAAAAAAAAAAAACCAGTCATGGCTCATGTTGGTTGCATCGTACCCCTAAATATCTCTTCACCACTTCATTCACCTCCAGAGATTTCAAATCCAAAAGATTAAAAAAACAACAACAATTGGACCCCCCACAACACTACCCTAGTGCCAAAACAGCAAAATTAACCCCCACCCCCAGAGATATCTCACCCCCTTCCTGGAGTCTGTGAACTCAACAGGGGCAAGCACGATCCCAGGGCTGCTTCTGCCCAGCCATGTCCCGCTTTTCAAATGGCACCTTGTTGCGTGATTAGTTGGGATTTTGTAAACTTTGACCTGTATTGTCGTTTTTTTACATTCTGTACGCTTTACTGTTCCTCACCCCAAACTATAATTTGAAGAGCAGCTAAGAAATACTTTTCAATAAATAAATACGGTACCTAGAGGGTGATCCAGGAAACTACAGACCCGTGAGTCTGACGTCTGTGCCAGGCAAAATGGTAGAAACTATCATCAAGAGAACTACACAAGAGAACTACACAAGAGAACTACACAAGAACCAGACAAGTACAACTCTAAAAAATTCTTTTAACCCTCTATGAATACCCTAAGAACAACACAAAGAATTCTCTTAAGAATTATGCAATTCAACTTCAACTCCTTGGCAGTCCAAAACTCTGCCTACTTAGGCAATGTATATTATATCTCTTTGTTATTAACCCCATATATTTATTTCCAAGTTATTTATACCTGTTCTTTGTAAGACATTTTCTTGTCACTGTTATTGTTCAAAATGTAAACCGAATTGATCAGTAATTCTGTTACTGGAAAGTCGGTATAAAAAAGTTCTAAATAAATAAATAAATAAATAAATCAAGAACAAAATTGCTGAACATATAGATAGGCAGAGTTTAATGGGACAAAGCCAACATGGATTTAGCCAAGGGAAATCTTGTATCACAAATCTGCTACATTTTTTTGAGGGTGTAAATAAACCTGTGGATAAAGTGAACCAGTTGATATAGTGTATCCGGATTTCCAGAAAGCATCTGACAGAGTCCTCATGAGAGACTTCTAAGGAAATTAGAAATTAATGGGATAAGGGCAGTGTCCTAGTGTGGATTGGGAACTGGTTAAAGCCTGTAACTTTGATTCTGGAAATTTCTGAAGCGAGTAGAGTTCTACTCATGTGTGCTGTAACTTTTGTATGCAATAAAACTGATTTCTGAATTTAAAGTCATTTATCAACCAAACAACTAAGGACTGCTTCCATAAACTTCAAGTACTAAAAAGAATAAAACCACTCCTACACTTCCAAGATTTCAGAACGGTCCTTCAAGCAATAATCTTCTCCAAGATAGACTACTGTAACTCTTTCTTACTAGGTCTCCCTTCATCTTACACCAAACCGCTTCAGATGGTCCAAAACGCGGCAGCCAGAATATTGAACCACACGAGGAGAAGAGAGATCGCATTTCCCCCATCCTCAAAAGCTTACACTGGCTGCCAGTTCATTTCAGAATCATTTATAAGTCCATCACCATTATCTACAAAGCCACTCATCACCATGCTCCACTTAACCTACAAACCATTCAGACATCATTCCTCTTCCAGACCCATTAGAGAAGCTTACAGGGGATCACTACAGGTACCACATACCAAAACCACTCAGCATCTCACATTTAGAGATCGGGCCCTTCTCAAAGCAGGACCTTCGATATGAACATAAGAACATGCCATACTGGGTCAGACCAAGGGTCCATCAAGCCCAGCATCCTGTTCCAACAGTGGCCAATCCAGGCCATAAGACCCGGCAAGTACCCAAAACTAAGTCTATTCCATGTAACCATTGCTAATGGCAGTGGCTATTCTCTAAGTGAACTTAATAGCAGGTAATTCCTGCTATTGGAAGTCCATCCCACCTGATCTTCGACAGGAGCCCTGCCTCCCAACATTCAGAAAAAGGCTTAAGATGTGGTTGTTCAAACAAGCCTTTCCAGCCCCTAACTAAACCTCAGCTCAACAACAACCATAGTCAGACACTTCAGAACATTGTAAATATTTGCTCATCTTTATGTTAAACTCCTCTAGCCTTTCCTTCTTTCCCCAGTTTTGCCCATCTTTTGTTTTATTGTAACTTCACTGTTTCTCTTCACTTGATAACAGTTTCAAGTTCTTGTTACACCCCCTGTTAATTGTAAACCAGCATGATGTGATCGTATCATGAATGCCGGTATATAAAAACTCTAAAGAAAGAAATAAATACATTTCTGATAAAAAAAATAAATAAATAAAGATAGAAAACAGAGAGTAAGGCTAAATGATAAATGTTCCCAATGGAGAAAGGGGGGGATCTGTTCTGGGACCACTGCTTTTTAATATATTTATAAATGACTTAGAAATGGGGACAGTGAGTGAGGTGATTACATTTGTTGATGTCTCCAAATTATTCAAAATTGTTAAATCTCAAGAATATTGTGAGAAATTGCAAGAGGACCTTGCAAATACCAAATGAAATTTAATGTGGACAAGTGCAAAGTGATGCACATAGGGAAGAGTAACCCAAATTCTAGCTACAAAATGCAAGGTTCCACATTAGGAGTCACCACTCAGGAAAAGGATCGAGGCATCATCGTGGATAATACGTTGAAATCCTCTGCTCAGTGTGCAGCAGCAGCAGCCAAGAAAGCAAATAGAATGCTAGGAATTAGTAGGAAAGGAATGGAGAATAAAACAGAGAATATCATGATGCCCCTGTATCGCTCCACGGTGTGTGTTACGCCCGGTCACAGACGGCTGCGACCACTATTGCTCACCTCTTTCTTTTCTGCATTGACTCCACTGAGGAACGTGACAGCCTCCGCCAGCTACCGCCGACCTGCCTGGCGTCCCCGGGACGGCGTGGGCGTTGCCGACCGCCATCTTGCCTTCGGGACCACCTAGGCACGCGCGCACAGGTCAGTCTTAAGCACATCTTGGCGGGAACCTCGGGGTGTCCCCTCCTGATGGCGCCTCCACTTCACGATACTTAAGCCGACCGATCCCAACCACTGACAACTTGGCAACGAGTTCCCTCATCACTGATTCCGCCTTGCTCACTACGGACTTCTTGTTCTGGTTTCTGTATCTCTGGCGTGAGACACTCTAGGTACCCGCTCCTCGGGGGCCCTTCCTTGTCTCTGGCTATCCGCTCCTCGGAGGGCCTCCTGCCTTGGACAACTATTTATGCACGAATCCCAGGGCTACTACTGGAACACTCTTTACAGTGAGTACCTTGACTCTACAGACTACTACTGCATCTTCTCTCCTTGGTGTACCTCGTGCTGCAGGCCACTACCGTGTCATCTCTCGTGGGAAACCTCCTTGTTGTACCTATACAGTAGACTTCTATTCTACCAACTCCAAGTGGGAAATCCTCACCGGTGTACCCCGTGCTGCGGGCCACTACCGTACCATCTCTAAGTGAGGAACCCCTCAGTGAACCCCACGCTGCAGGCCACTACCAAGTCATCGCTACAGAGAGACCTCATCGGTGTACCCCGCTCTGCGGACCATTGCCGGATTTCATCTATCGAGGTATTCCCTCTGGGTATCCCCCATCACAGAGACACTGTGTCTCCTGCTGCACTCCCCGCTCCTCGGGCAGTGACTCTCTCTCTCTCTCTAATAAAGACTCTCTTCCGACGTCTGCCGAGACCTCGCCTCCCGACAGTGAGGCTCACAGGGCTCCTCCCTGTGGGCGGTACCATTGCTCACCTCGGCGCAGGGCCCACATACCTACAAATCCTAAGAGTATGCACTCATCTTGAGTATTGTGCGCAGTTCTGGTCACCGCATCTTAAAAAAATATAGGGCCAGATTTTAGTATCTACGCCCGATTTTGTAACAGGTGCGCACAGCTGCGCACCTGTTACAAAATCCAGGGTCGGCGCGTGCAAGGGGGCGCACACTTGTGCACCTTGCACGCGCCAAGCCCTAGGGGAGCCCCGATGGCTTTCCCTGTTCCCTCTGAGGCCGCTCCGAAATCGGAGCGGCCTCGGAGGGAACTTTCCTTCCACCCCCTCACCTTCCCCTACCTAACCTGCCCCCCAGTCCTACCTAAACCCCCCCAACCTTTATTTTTGAAGTTGCACCTGCCTCTGGGCAGGTGTAGGTTGTGCGTGCCGGCCAAGAGCCGGCGCACGATCCCCCGGCACAGCCGCTGTGCCGGAGGCCTCAGTCCCGCCCCCACCCGGGACATTGCGTGTGTCGCTGGGCCTATGCAAAATAGGCTCGGCACGAGTAGGGCTTTTAAAATCTGCCCCATATAGCAGAATTTGAAAAGGTGCAGAGAAGGGTGACCGAAATGATAAAGGGGATGGAACAATTTCCCTGTGAAGAAAGGCTGAAGAGGTTAGGGCTGTTCAGCTTGAAGAGACGGCTGAGGGGGGATATGATAGGGGTCTATAAAATATTGGAAGGAGTAAAGGTTAATCTATTGTTTACACAACGGTGAACAATAAAATAAAAGCAAGAAAATACTGTTAGTCATTCTCTGCATATGTGCATTTCAAAAGCCATGTTTTAAGTTTGGTCTTAAATTTCTGGGTAGCGCACACAATGAAGTTACCGGGAGATACATTTAAGACAAATAGGAGAAAATATGTTTTTACTCGATGCATAATTAAGCTCCGGAATTCGTTGCCAGAGAATGTGGTGAAAGCTGTTAGTGTAGCTGTCTTTAAAAAAGGTTTTGACCTAGACTCCCTTCATCCTCACCCTCTCAAGCGAATACTCCGGCTTGACACCTCAGTGCACTCCTCGGTTCTTCTGCTTACTCCAGCTACCATCTCTTCTGTTTCAGAGATGATTAGAGAGGACTTTATCTTAGGTCATGTTAAGATGAGTTATATGATTTTCAGGTTTATGTTTAGACGAGTTTTTGACCTGTTCACTGTTAACTGGCACCAATGTTCCTTGTACCGCCCTTGAGCGAATGTTGAAGTTTCATTGTAAACCGATATGATTTGTATTTTTTACAGGAATGTTGGTATATAAAAAATAAAAATAAATAAATAAGTAAGTTGCTGGAGGAAAAGTCCATGAACCATTATTAAGGTGGACTTGGGGAAATCCACCACTTATCACTAGGATCAGCAGCTTGGGATCTGTCGACCCCTTGGGATCCTGCCAGGTACTTGTTACCTGGAATGGGGGCACTGTTGGAAACAGGATACTGGGCTTGATGGCCATTTGATCTGACCCAGTATGACAAGTTATATGTTTTTATGATGCTACTATAGTGTGGAATGACCATTATATACCTTGAGTGGGCAGGGCAGGGATATTGAAGACTAATGTTGCCAAGGCTGATATACTTGTTTCAACACGTCCGTTGGTATTTTGGCAGAGAGATATTTATATCAGCACCAGTGGGATGATGTCCAGCTTTACTTGGCACAATAAAGCCTCCTCAGTTACAATAGAGGTGTGCACTGCCAAAATCCACAGGCTCACTACTGGGCAACCAGGCTCATTGGTGGTTTTGCATGGTTAAACAAAGTCCCCCCCCGCCCCCCTCAGTGCACGGCTCTCCCTAGAGGTTAATCTAGCCAAGGGAGTAGAGTTCGCCTCATTATTGCAGCACTCGAGCCTTTCACACAGGCCAGATGGAAGGGCACATTAGCCACCTCATATCGAGCCCCGTGAAGGTCTGCTTAGATATCTGTAACTGCATTCAGCATGGAGGCCACAGTGGGGGTCTGGAATTTTTTGGGACAGCTTAGATCAGAGTATGGTATTTATTTGTTATATACCGACATTTGATCTGAGATATCACACCAGGTTACATTCAGGTACTGTAGGTATTTCCCTCTCCCCAGAGGGCTCACAATCTAAGTTTATACCTCAGGCAATGGAGGGTAAAGTGACTTGCCCAAGGTCACAAGGAGTGACAGTGGGACTCAAACGCTGGTCTCCTGGTTCCTAAGCCCACTGCTCTCACCACTAGGCTACTCCTCCTCCCTGCAGGGGAATGTTCAATGGGCCATTTCATGAGGTTGCTTGAAGTACTATAAAACTAGAATAATAAAACTGGCAGTTATATAAATATATCTCACTACTAACAAATCAATATAACATAGTGCCATATGTAGTTATTTCAACATTCTTTATTCTATACAAAATTCCATAAAAAACATTTTTCATTATCTTCTTTTTTCTTTAGATACACAACAAACTTATTCAGGAACAACATATATCCCACATTTTACTTAAAACAAGCATTCATACATCCATTCCTAAAAAGTTCTTTTCAGCCTTGTAGTGAATCTTCTGCCTTGCTGCCTTGCTGTATTTTAGCACTCCCTTCTTTTATTACTGTCTTTTTATAACACTCTCTTCTTTTATTACTGTCTTTATAACACTCCCAACATGTTTCGCCTTAACAAGCTTCTTCAGGGGAGTATAAGTCCAGTCCACTACTCTTCCTGAATCTTCTGTACAACCTTCCAAGTTACACCCATGTGTATCCTTTCTACAAAAATATAATACATTCAAATAACAATATTTTCATTTAATATCTTCATTCAAAAACCTTCTTCTTAAAGTGTTCTCTACAACTACATATGCATTTCAGACCGGCCTCGGAGGGAACGGAGGCAGGCTGCGCGGCTCGGCACGCACAGGCTGCCGATTTTGCACAGCCTTGCGTGCGCCGACCCCGGATTTTAAAGGCTACACGCGTATCTATTAAAATCCGGGTTTGCGCCTGGTGGGCGTACTTTTTTAAAAATCTGCCCCATTTTGAACTGAAGTTGGTTGATTGGCTCCTGCGCCCTTTAAAGTGTGCTGTGCAGGGCTGGTGCAATCGCCTGATTCAAACAGCTGAGCGGCGGGACGGAATGGACACCGGAGAAATGCGGGCGTCGTCATTGTGTTTGTGGTAAGGTTTTTCATATATATATATATATATATATATATATATAATTTAATGGTTAAGATATTAAATGTGTGGGCATCAATTTAAATGTTTCGGAATGAAAAGTCATGTGAGACTTGAAGGATAATATTTTCTCTGTGGACTTACTCGAATTTTTGAAGTCGGGAGTGGAGGTTTGGATTTTTACATATGCATATATGGGATATTTTATGCATATGAAGTTATAGAGAACACTTTAAGAAGAAGGTTTTGAATGAAGATATTAAATGAAAATATTGTTATTTGAATGTATTACATTTTTGTAGAAAGGATACACATGGGTGTAACTTGGAAGGTTGTACAGAAGATTTAGGAAGAGTAGTGGACTGGATTTATACTCCCCTGAAGAAGCTTGTTAAGGTGAAACATGTTGGGAGGGTTATAAAGACAGTAATAAAAGAAGAGAGTGTTATAAAAAGACAGTAATAAAAGAAGGGAGTGCTAAAATACAGCAAGGCAGAAGATTCACTACAAGGCTGAAAAGAACTTTTTAGGAATGGATGTATGAATGCTTGTTTTAAGTAAAATGTGGGCTATAAGTTGTTCCTGAATACGTTTGTTGTGTATCTAAAGAAAAAAGAAGATAATGAAAAATGTTTTTTATGGAATTTTTGTATAGAATATTGAAGTACTACAAAGGTATAGGGCAGGAGGATGAGGGCCTAGAATACCCTCCCTTATCGGGAGGGGGTTCATGAGAAAGGATGCCCCTCCAAAGGCGACATTCTTGTCTTGGAAGGGATCCCCCTCTCTCCCTCTTGCTTTGACAGCTCCCGGGAATAGAATCTGAAGTTGGAGTTGGATGAGGAAGTCCGGAAGGGGATACAGAACACAGCACATAAACTCTCACTGTGCAGCCTCGGAGCTGAACCCATGATAAAACTCATACATTGTACAGACATATGTCCCCTCTTTTTTGTTAACTTAGATGAACATGGGTGGAGAATTTATGCTGTAGGGGGTGCGGAGGTGAAGGATCGTGTTTAAACGTCTGATGGACCTGTCCGAAGGCGGCAGATATTTGGAAGAGAATCAGGCAGGAGGAGTCCATCATAGTGGGGGAGGTGATTGATCTTATGCTGGAATGGTGTCTGCTCGGACGGTGGCGTGAGGGGAGAAGCAGCTACTGGGTACAGCTAAGAGGCAATTAGTGGATCAGTCGATTCACATAGTATGATATACTACAGCGACAGTGTGGAAATAATCGTCATTGTTGGATCACTGGTATAAGCACATTAGAGAGCTGCGATCAAAAAAATGAATGTACTTGCTGAAAAATGATGTAATTTCTTATGAAGGGACATAGGAAAGGCTCTGGCAATACTATAAAAAGAACAGCAAAAAGACATATAGTATAAGAACATAAGAACATAAGAAATTGCCATACTGGATCAGACCAAGGGTCTATCAAGCCCAGCATCCTGTTTCCAACAGAGGCCAAACCAGGCCACAAGAACCTGGCAAGTACCCAAAAACTAAGAAGATCCCATGCTACTGATGCAATTAATAGCAGTGGCTATTCCCTAAGTAAACTTGATTAATAGCTATTAATGGACTTCTCCTCCAAGAACTTATCCAAACCTTTTTTGAACCCAGCTACACTAACTGCACTAACCACATCCTCTGGCAACAAATTCCAGAGCTTTATTGTGCATTGAGTGAAAAAGAATTTTCTCTGATTAGTCTTAAATGTGCTACTTGCTAACTTCATGGAATGCCCCCTAGTCCTTCTATTATTCGAAAGTGTAAATAACCGAGTCACATCTACTCATTCAAGATCTCTCATGATCTTAAAGACCTCTATCATATCCCCCTTCAGCCTTCTCTTCTCCAAGCTGAACAGCCCTAACCTCTTCAGCCTTTCCTCATAGGGGAGCTGTTCCATCCCCTTTATCATTTTGGTTGCCCTTCTCCATACCTTCTCCATCGCAATTATATCTTTTTTGAAATGCGGCGACCAGAATTGTACACAGTATTCAAGGTGCGGTCTCACCATGGAGCGATACATAGGCATTATGACATTTTCCGTTTTATTCACCTTTCCCTTCCTAATAATTCCCAACATTCTGTTTGCTTTTTTGACTGCTGCAGCACACTGAACCGACGATTTCAATGTGTTATCCACCATGACACCTAGATCTTTTTCCTGGTTGGTAGCTCCTAATATGGAACCCAACATTGTGAAACTACAAATTCTGATCTAGGTAATGTTAAAAGTATAAAAATCCAAAACATTGTTAATATATATTGGGGAAAGCATTGAGAGAGACAATGATTGTGGACTTATATGAAGATATTTTATGCTCAAAGATCTTTACAATGCTTTCTGCTTAAGAGAAATTAAAAAGTTATAAAGGAAAAAAGGTGAGCCAGAGCCTAGAGAGCAGAGAGAGGGTGGTGAGGATGGCTGGGGAGACCGCCTGCAGGAGAGAATGCTGGGAAAAGAGAGATGTGGGGATGGAATAGAAGAGAAAGACTGATGAGGATGGGCTGGGGAAGGAAGAGAGTGGTGGGAGAGAGAAAGAGAAGGACTGAGGGAGAGAGAGGCTGATCAGAAGAGATTGGATGGGGAGAAAGACTGAGGGATGGGATGGGGAGAGTGGGGTAGAGTGAGATTGGTGGGGTTGGGCTAGGAGGAGAGTGGTAATAGAGACTGGTGGGATTGACTGGAGGAAAGAGAGAATAGTGGGAATGGGCTGAGGAGGGGTGAGCGAGAAACTAGTGGGGGGATCGGTTGGAGAGAAGAGATGGGAGTGAGAGAGTCTGGAAGGGATGGGCTGCGGGGGCAAGAGAGAGGGACTGGTGGGAATGGGCTGGGTGGGGGAGAGAGAAATCACTGGGGATGGAGGGTTTCGTGCTAGGTCCGCAGCACTGAATGGGAAAGGTGGAGATAGCTTGAGTATCCCATTCCACCCCTCTCATCACACACTCACACCACCAACCCTGTACCTTTAATTTTTCTATACAAAATCACCCTTACCAGTTATATACTAATTACTTAACTTCGGGCGAGATTCGTTAAGGGTTTTCAGGCACTTCATTAGGTAACATATTAATTATACTTCTCTGTTAGCCTATGAGAGGCAGATGAATAATTACTAATTATTAATTTAGTATTTCATTGATCACCTTTCTTTGTATCATAATCAAGGTGATTTACAAAGGTTTAAAAATTATTGTAAACTAACATTTAACAAATCCCATAGAACCTATGACATGCAGAAATTAAAAGTAGTAAAATAAAAATGCAATTAAATCAATATAAAAGATTAGAAATACAAAAAGTACAAGAATACAAAAATTCTACTTAAAAGATAATGGATACAAAGTAGAAATCAAATTAAGATCTTTACAAAACACAGCATAAAACCATTAAATGAACAAAAATAATTGAACCAAAAAATAATCCCTCTAAGATGCAGTGGAAGTAAATCAAGAAGAGTAAATGGATCAGCGACAGGTGGTATAATTGTTAACAGCCTGTCGGGCTGATTCAGTATGGTGTGCGCGGCCGAGCGCACCTTTAGCCCCGGTTTGGACGCGCGTTTTCGACACGCTATTTTTACCCCTTATACAGTAAGGGGTAATAGCGCGTCGAAAACGTGCGTCCAACCTCCCCCCCCCCCCCCAAAACTAATAGCGCCCACAACATGCAAATGCATGTTGATGTCCCTATTAGTTATTCCCAAGCAATCCAGTAAGTAAAACGTGCAGCCAAGCCGCACATTTTACTTTCAGAAATTAACGCCTGCCCAAAGGCAGGCGTTAATTTCGGCCGGCACCAGGAAAGTGTACAGAAAAGCAGTAAAAACTGCTTTCTGTACACCCTCCGACTTAATATCATAGCGATATTAAGTTGGAGACCCCAAAAGTTAAAAATAATTAAAAACCTGCCCGTGGCCCGCAGGTTGGAAGACGGACGCTCAATTTTGCCGGCATCCATTTTCCGAACCCGTGGCTGTCGACGCATTCGAGAACCGACACCGGTAAAATTGAGCGTCGCTGTCAAACTCGCTGACAGCCACCGCTTCTGTCAAAAAGGAGGCGCTAGGGACGCGCTAGTGTCCCTAGCGCCTCCTTTTACCGCAGGCCCTAATTTGTATGTCTTTATTTACTGAATCGAGTGGCCTGGGCGCGCGTCGGGAGAGAGGGCGCTCGCCGGCTCTCCCGCGCGTCTTACTGTATCGGGCCATGTGTTTGAAGGTAAATTTTGAGAATTTAGCAAATCTCTCTCAACACTAAGCTAATTAACCAAGAAAAGCTCTTTCTTTGAAGATTCTGTTGTAAAAATAGAATTTCTTTGTTCAGGACATAGAGATGCTGTGATATAGACCTTGAGGTTGAAATGCTTCCTCAAGGTAAGTGGGTTAGGAGGAGGAAGTGTGGTAATCTGCGGCAGGATGCTGTGGATTTGGGAAGCGGGGAGGGTAGTGGGGTTTTTTTTAATCCCACTGCTCTCTTATCCCGCTTACAGCATTATTGTGCTAATGAGTTTCTTAACAAACGGAATTCCCAAAGTCTCTTTTGCCCTGCATGTTTGTCTTGATTAGATCGTAAGCTCTGCTGAGAAGGGTCTGTCTCTCATCTGTTTTTGTAAAGTGCTGAGTATGTCAAGTCGCGCCATAGAAGTGATAAGTAGTAATAACAGCCGGCTGATTGCAAAGTCAAGCTGTATTTATTTTGCTAAGTACTTTTCAGGACTATGGGGAGATGGCATCTGTAATTCATACCAATCTGATAAACCCTGTTCGAAATTCCACCAGTTATTGCAACAAGTTTATTTCACCTGACCCAGCTACTGCTAACTGTTAATCTGTTAAATGTTAATCTGTTAAACGTTAATCTGCTTAATGTTAAACTGCTAAATGTTTAAACGGTTAAATGTTAATTTCTACTGTCAAATGTATTTGGTTGTTGTACATGTAAACCGGGGTGAAGGCACATCGCATACCTCGGTATAGAAAAACCTTTAAATAAATAAATAAACCAATCTCATTCTCTAAGGCTTGACATACAGCTAAAGTGAAATTCTTTTTCTATTGTGTGTCTAAATGTAAAATGCATCTTATTTTTATTACTGTAATAACTCCTGGATCTCCATATTTCTGATCTGCTTATGACTTGAGAATTAATTTTGCTATTTATTTATTTTTATTTATTTATTTAAAATTTTTATATACCGGCATTCATGTTGCAAACACATCATGCCGGTTTACATATAACAGGGGTGTACAGTAAACAATTCAATAACCTATTTGTGTAGAAGGAAGCAGTTACAAATAACAAGGTAATAGAACTGGGAGGAGAGAAGAAAAGAAAGAGAATAACATTAGGTATAGGTATTTACATTAGTAATAACATTTTTACATGTGGAAGTGGTAGAATCTGGCTGAATAGAATTAATCGGTGTCCGGGAAAGCTTTTTTAAAGGCAGGTTTATATTTTTAAAGGCAGGTTTATATTTACTTTAATTAGATTCCTCTCCTGCCTTTCTGTTCATAACTCAACAGGTAAAAAACCAGAATGAAACACAAAAAAATAGCAAATTGTCTGAGATTTGTGTTCTCTACATTTGCCCTGCTGTCTTGGAAATATATGTTAAAATTGATTTAAACATCAATGTACAGATCTGGCCACAGAGCTTTAAAAATCTTTTAAAATTTAAAAAAACATTTTTTTTAAGAAGTATCTAAGGCTAAAATAGAAGAAGACAAAGTTTGCATTTAAAATCGGAGCTTACAGTTTGCAAAGGTTGTCGGTCTTTGGGAGGTGCTGGTAGAATCCCAGGAGCCCACAAGCCACGAGAATCACAGGGAAAAGCTTGCAGATCCTGGATCTGAACAGCATCCTGGACACCCTCTTTCCTTCCTGAGAAGAGAGGTGACATCTGCAAGCCACAGGGGACATCTGCCAGTCCTTAACTTGTGAGCAAGATTTTATTTGCCCTGTGGCTGGGCGGGTCCTTCCAGGAAGTAACTGCCTCAGGAGCATTTCTCTCTGTGCTGTAAGCCAGTGGCTCTCAACAGGTGTGTCGGGACTCCCAGCTCAGAGTGCGATGTCACCAACTCCTGTTCACATGGGCCCGGCAGGACACCAACTTTATCTTCCCCTGCCTGGCCTGGCAGTGAGGCTGCTGATGCTCTCTTCTCCCCATGGGGGGGCTGACAACCTTTGCAAACTGGAAGCTCCGGTTTTAAATGCAAACTTTGTCTTCTTTTATTCTTTTATGTTTTTTGCCTGGATGCAAAAGCAGGAGCATGAGGGAGAGAGGTGCCTGCTCTGTAGATCCGCTGCTACCACCTCCTTATCTTCCTCCCCTCAGTGCTTCTTGCCCTTCGTCTGCTGCTGATAAGGAGGGAGGGAGACACTGGATCCGACTGAAGGCTTTTCTGCTGGCAGAGAGCCAGGAGGCAGGGGAAGTGTACTGGGCAGGAAGGCATGGGGAGGTAGTGCCTGGCCGAGGAGGGAGGAGCTGGGGGCTTCTGGGCAGGGAAGAGAGATAGAAGTGGAGAGGTGGAGGTGTGGGGCAACTGGGTTGGGGGAGAAGGAGCGGGGAATGGGGGATCCTGAGCAGGAAGGGGTAGGAAAGAGGTGGTCAGAGGTATTAGGGAAGGGAAGAACAGAAAGAGTGAGCAGGGGAGAGAGGGAGCACAGAGAAGAAGATGTGGAGATGTCGGGAACGTTGGACAGGGATAGGAGCAGGTGAAGGGAGGATTGAGCGAGGGGAATGATGGGGGCTTGGAGGGGAGTGACGGGGTACAAGGGCCATACTATGTCAGTTTTGAGAATATGCATTTCTTCTCTCTTTGAATTTTGCTTAGTGTAGGAGGAGATATATTTTTGTTTCTAGTCTCCAGTTTTGCACTGCATGCAGAAGGTGGTTGTGGGGTTTCCATTCCAGGTTCTGTTTGCACATTTGTAACTTGTGGTCTTTTATTCTGTATTTGGTGAAGGCAGGTCTGTCTGAGCTCTGTGTGTATGTGACTGAGATGAGGTTTGAATCAGCCTAATTTGTTGTATTTTCTCCCTATGATATTGCACTGGGGGTGAGCTGCTGCCTTTTCATGGGCAGGGCTAGTGCTGTTTCATTTCTTGGAGTTAGTGCTGCTGCGGTCTGGCAGGTTTGATAGAGAGGTACAGAGTGGGGTTTGTTTGTATTGTTTTACTATGCACCTGGTAGCAGAGGGAGTTTGTGATGCTGTTATTGAGAGGACACCAGAATCAGAATCTCTTTCCTGCATGGTGAGTTGTACAGGGAAAAGCCTTAGCTCTGCTCTGCGCCCATTGATAGGAGGCGGGGGACTGCGGTGGATGCAGATCTTATGCTTATATTAAGCCCCTTGATGGTCCTGTGCTCAGTGCGTCAGGCATGTGGGCATCACCTCGCAGGTGTATCCTGACAGAAAAAAAGGTTGAGAACCACTGCTGGGAGCGTCTTCAGTGTCAGGGGCGAAGCAGAGATGCAAGGACAGAATTTAGGATGTTCCTCAGGCTGAGATCAGGGTGTGCAGGGGTGGGGGAGAACCTGCGTACTCAAGGTGACAGGTGCAGTCAGAGGTCCCGAGGAGGGTCAGTGGGAGAAGGGTTGGAATCCCGATCCGAGCGCCCAGCCCCATCCTCAGGAAGGGATCAGTGTGCACTGTGCATATATCTCTCTATTCACTTAATAGGGGGGGGCCCGGGGGAGCAATTTTCAACCCATCTGCTTTGGCACAAATCTGCGGGTCCTTTTCTTTTTTTAACCTGTGAACTCGGCACCAATTTCTAAGGCGAACGTACGCGTGCACTTTCGCTTTGAAACTTAACGGCTGCTACATTGTCCACCTGCTTTTTTTACCAGGTACTTTTATTTCCCATGGAAAACAATGCGGGCAATCGGCATGGCCCCCCCCCTCACCCCCACCCCCGGGGACGCCTCCTCTCAGCAGCCCTGGATGTGCCAACAGGCACCCCTTAGGCTTGTGGCTAGGGTGGCAAACAGTTAGGGGGCAACAGGCAGGCTAAGACTTGCCCCCTTCCAGCACTGCAAAGCTCATTTTCAGCCGAGAACAGCCCCCTGCCACCCTGCAGCAGACTCGGTGGGGCTGTAACAGCGCCAGAAAGTGCCTAGGAGCCCCGCGCGCCGCGGCGCCCATCGCCTTTCGCCCTGTCTTTGCCCTCCTTCTAGCTCTGCAGTTGGGAGGCTGCTGTTGTTCCACCCCCCCCCCCCAGCACCGCCTCGGCGATGCCAAAACCACGCACCCAACAATCAACACAGCAAAGCCTTCTCTCAGCCACCGCTGGGGGAGGCGGAGAAGGAAGCTGGCACCCGCGAAGAAGGCAAAGGGAAACAAGCGAGGACAAAGCGTGCAGTCTGAGAATCCGGGGCAGTCGTCCAACTTGACCTTTCCCTTGTAGGATTAAGCTTGGGAGCTTTGTGGATTTTTTTTTTTTGGGGGGGGGGGGCTGGAATGTTTGCCTTCCTATCTGAGTATCCAATGTCTGCCTCGCCTTACATTATAGCCCAACCTAAGGACAAAAGGCAAAGCCCTGGGCGTTTCCCCCTGCTCCTGAGGGCTTCCAGCTCAGCTGGAACCTTGCGGAGCGCTGCGTGCGTCCATTAGCCCCTAGAGCAATAAGCGTCAGCATCCCAAGCGCAGCTGCCAGCCTCCATCAGCAACCCTCTCCATTACAGTGACCAGGGGCGCTTCTATAATGAGGCAGGGTGAGGCGGCCGTTTCAGGCGGCAGAATTTTGAGGCAGCAAAAATATGGCTCCCCCCCCCCCAAAGATGCCCCTGCAGCGTCTGCCGCACCTGACTCAATGCCTCACGTTACCAGAGCGTCCCACGCCACCGCGGCGCGCAGGCTCTCACCTCCTCTGCCTCGGGCTGCACAGCTTCACTGAGCACGGGCAGCACTGAAGCCCTGCTCGCGGTCGGGCCGATACGGTAAACGGGGCGGGAGAGCGGTCGAGCGCCACTCTCCTGGGCGCGCGATTCAGGAAGGAAAGTTATGCAAATTAGGGCCCGCGGTAAAAAAAGGAGGCGCTAGCGCGTCCCTAGCACCTCCTTTTTGACAGAAGCGGCGGCTGTCAGCGGGTTCGGCAGCCAATGCTTAATTTTACCGGCTTACCGGTTATCGAACCCGCTGACAGCCACAGGTTCAGAAAACGGACGCCGGCAAAATTGAGCGTCCATCTTCCAACCCGCAGCCGCGGGCAGATTTAACTTTTTTTTTATTATTATTATTTAACATTTTTTTTTACTTTTGGGGCCTCCGACTTAATATTGTTATGATATTAAGTCGGCAGGTTACAGAAAAGCAGGTTTTTTTGCTTTTCTGTACACTTTCCCTGTGCCGGCCGAAATTAACTTTGGGCAGGCGTTACTTTCTGTATCGCGCTGTTTTTGCTGTTACTGGGCCGGTGCAAACAAAAAAACAAAGGTACGTGCTTGGCTTTTCACTCCTCAGCTGCTAAGACTAGAGGCTCTGCACCTTAAGCAACACCCCTAGGGTTACCAACTGTCCGGGGCTTCACAACGGGTCAGGACGGGTCGGGGGTATTCCGCTTTTGCACTGTGCGCTCCCTTTGCTGCTGCCTCTTTTTTTTTCTGCCGCATGCTCTGGCTGGTGTTGATCCTCTGCGCCGTCGGAACAGAGCAAAACAAACAAAAAAAACAAAACGTGGCTGGGTTTGTGTGTCTGTGAGAAAGAGAGTGGGTGCATGGGTGGCTGGGTTTGTGTGTCTGCGAGAAAGAGAGTGAGTGCAAGGGTTTGTGTGTCTGTGAGAAAGAGAGTGGGTGCATGGGTGGCTGGGTTTGTGTGTCTGCGAGAAAGAGAGTGAGTGCATGGGTTTGTGTGTCTGTGAGAAAGAGAGTGAGTGCGTGGGTGGCTGGGTTTGTGTGTCTGTGAGAAAGAGAGTGAGTGCATGGGTGGCTGGGTTTGTGTGTCTGCGAGAAAGAGAGTGAGTGCATGGGTGGCTGGGTTTGTGTGTCTGTGAGAAAGAGAGTGAGTGCGTGGGTGGCTGGGTTTGTGTGTCTGTGAGAAAGAGAGTGAGTGCGTGGGTGGCTGGGTTTGTGTCTCTGCGAGAAAGAGTGAATGCATGGGTTTGTGTGTCTGTGAGAAAGAGAGTGGGTGCATGGGTGGCTGGGTTTGTGTGTCTGTGAGAAAGAGAGTGAGTGCGTGGGTGGCTGGGTTTGTGTGTCTGCGAGAAAGAGAGTGAGTGCGTGCGTGGGTGGCTGGGTTTGTGTGTCTGCGAGAAAGAGAGTGAGTGCATGGGTGGCTGGGTTTGTGTGTCTGCGAGAAAGAGAGTGAGTGCATGGGTTTGTGTGTCTGTGAGAAAGAGAGTGGCTGCATGGGTGGCTGGGTTTGTGTGTCTGCGAGAAAGAGAGTGGGTGCATGGGTGGCTGGGTTTGTGTGTCTGCGAAAAAGAGAGTGGGTGCGTGGGTGGCTGGGTTTGTGTGTCTGTGAGAAAGAGAGTGAGTGCATGGGTTTGTGTGTCTGCGAGAAAGAGAGTGAGTGCGTGGGTGGCTGGGTTTGTGTGTCTGCGAGAAAGAGAGTGAGCGCATGGGTGGCTGTGAGAAAGAGAGTGAGTGCATGGGTGGCTGGGTTTGTGTGAGTGTGATATGACAGAGAAGAAATTTTGTTTGCTCTTCCCTCCATCTGCTAATCTATGACAATCTCAAAGTGAGTGGAAATCAAAAGCTACCTGATATGGAGAGTGGGGGATTTTTAAAAGCCTTATTAGTTTTAATTATTTAGTGTTGTTTGATGTGTCTGCTGGTTTGAAATATTTTATTAGTGTTTGTTAATATTTTTTTAAATTTTATATGAGTTCTTAATTATTTGATGTTCTATTTGTCAATTGTTTTGAAATATTTATTCTTTTGATTTATATGGTTTATATGGTTTACTAATTGTGTTTGATGTTTTATATTTCTTTATTTTATTGTTTGATGTTTTATTTATTTATTTATTTATTTAAAAACTTTTCTATACCGTTGCTAAGTTAAATACCATGGTGATGTTTGTTTTTTCTATATTCTGCATACAGGGTTTGGCTTTTGGTTTCCAGTTCAGTTTTTGTCTGCACATTTCTATTTATGCTTTATGGTCTCTTTATTCTCTTTATTCTCTTTTGATAAGGGTCTGTCTGTGTTCTTTCTGTCTGTGTTCTCCTAGCATGTAATTTCTGTGTAGAGATTTATAGTAGCTTGGTTACCTTTTCGTAGGTAGGGTTTGAGTTTGAGTGCTGGCAATAATGCTGTTTTGCTATGGGAGGTTTATGACATTGTCATTGAAATTATTTACTCAAGGCACTATATTTTATGTTTTTTTGGTTATGTTATTTATTATGTGTTTCTTTGTATGTTCAGTAAATAAATTAGAAGTGCAAACAAATTCTTTCTGGTCAACGTTCACATAAAGCCTTTATTTTCAAAGTGGCTACTCCTCTTAATTCAACACAATTTTATGCAGCAATTCCCCCAACACAGACCGTGTTTCACCAGTCCGGCTGCCTCGGGGGGGAGGCGGGCTAATTTTAACACACAACCATCTGTAACACAAGAAAGGATACAAATAGACCAAATATACTACTGGGAACGAAGCAGATATATACACACAAAGATTTACATGAAGCATACCGGTTTCAAAGTCAGTCTTACATTTGTTCGGGAGCGCATCGCAACCACATCAGTGAAGGAGTTTTAAACCCTATCGTTTTGGCGCGAGTGTCTGCCCCGATGGCTGCCGGGGGCGCATTAACCAATCATAATGCAGCAAGAGCTGATGACGTCAGAGATGTTAAATAAAATAGCTCCATTCGAGTGCAGCATTTAAACCCTTTGGGGAGTCAGCGTCAAGGGTGTGAATCCATTTTTTGTTCCCGTTTGATCAGAATAACCGAGAGATCACCTCCTCTCATCGGGGGAGTAACTACATCAACGACAATAAACTGTAAATCTGACGATGTATGGGACAGTTGAGTCCAATGAGACACTAAGGGAGCTTTTTCTTTGCCCGTTTTGATGCTCGACTTGTGTTCAGAGATGCGGGTTTTCATCTTACGGGATGTCTTTCCCACATACAATTTCTCGCAAGGGCAGCTGATCACGTATACCACCCCGGATGAGTCACAATCCGTGTCGCAATACAGTTTAAAGATTCTTTTAGTGATCGGATGTTCAGATTCGGTGATAGTGGAGGTGCGTTCACATGCCGAGCAGGGACCACACGGTCTATGTATTCCTGGATGGGGCACAGCGTTTAAAGGAGAATGTGCAGAGTGTACCAGTTTGTCACGTATATTGGTGCCTCTGCGGAAAGTGAATCCGAGGCCACTGTGTACTTGCTCTTCAAGGGCTAGAGCCGACCAATGTTTACGAATAATCTGAGAGATAGTATTGCTTAAAGCTGAAAATGGTAGGACGCAATTAACAGAGGGACTCATGTCTCGAGATTGCTGTAAAAATAATAAATCCCTATTAATACGGTATATAGGGCTTGTTTGTAAGCTCTTTTCAACACTGTTCTAGGGTACCCTCTTTCTTGAAACCGTAGCATCATCTGCTTAGCTTGAGTTATGTATTCAGACTTCGTAGAATATAACCGTCTCAGTCTTAAAAACTGGCCTGTGGGAATGTTATTCTTAAGCTGTCGTGGATGAAAGCTATCATATGCTAATAGCGTGTTACGGTCTGTGTCCTTACGAAATATGGATGTGTAAAATTGCTTATCGCGGTATGTAATAAGAACATCTAGAAATGCAATCTGACTGGGGTGGATCACAAAATTAAACTGTAAATTTGGATTACAAACATGAAAAATTGAACACCTGTTCCCAGCCATACTAATAAAACGTCATCGATGTATCTCAACCAGTGATGTATAAAAGGTTGCCATCCTGAGGTGTAAATGTGACGTTCCTCAAAGTCAGCTACATATAAACAGGCAAGGCTGGGGGCCATCGTTGCCCCCATCGCCGTGCCCTTAATTTGTTGAAAAAAATCTGATTGAAACATGAAATAGTTACGAGTGAGGGCTAGCCTGGCTAGTTCAACTAAAAAACTTGTAAGCACCCGTGTGTGAACTGTACGTAAATCTAAAGTGAGTTCTATTACCACCAAGGCTTCCTCCTGCCGGTTGTTAGTGTATAATGATGTTATGTCTGGTGTCACCAAAAAACATGGCTCATCCGGAGGGTCATTATTGTTCAGAATTGTTATGAGATGGGACGAATCCCTCACATAAGATTTACTAAGTGGGACAAATGGTTTGAGAAACACATCTACAAACTTCGAGAGGGGTTCTAAAACTGAACCTATCCCCGAAACTATGGGGCGCCCCGGTGGATTGTTTAAGGTTTTATGGATCTTAGGTACTGTGTAAAACACCGGAATTATAGGATGTTCTACAATCAAAAATTGTGACTCTCGCGTGGTGATATACTTAAGATCAGCCACTTCTTCTACCAGTTCTTTTATCGCGGTCTGTAATTCCTGAGTGGGATCATGAGATAAGGGTCAATAAAATGAAATATCATTCAATTGACGTCTACTCTCTGTAACGTAATCTAAACTGTTCATGAGGACAATCCCTGCTGAGTGCAATAATCGCTCCGGTGTGCGATTGGATTCTCTTTCTTTGTATGTTTGCCATTTGTTTTAATTTTATAATATTTGTTTCATGTTATTTATTGGCCTTGAATTGTTGAGTAAAGTGAAAAGCAGGTTAATAAATCCAAGAATAAATACATCTTTTTGTGAGGTTATGTCTTTTGGGAGTCGGGCAGGGGGAGGGGGGCTGGAGGGCGCCATGTCGTTCCTCACCTCAGGCAGCAGGTTGCCTTGAGCCACCCCCGACATTGACAGTCATTGGGGGAGGAGGAGATGGGAGTTGGTGTGTGTGTGGGGGGGGGGGGAACGGGCAACCACCAGAACTTCTCTGGGAGCTCTGTAATCATGGAGCCTAAACCTGGCCACTAGGTGTCATCATGGCACAATGGCCGGGATGCCCTCCCCCCCTCCTCCTCAGGGGCTGGGATTCCCAAGCCCTGGTTGATGGTCCATGGCAGCATGGCCACTGATCCACATGGGCAGCAGAGATGGAAAGACTACGTTCCATCTGTCATTCCTCCGTCCCCCCTCTCCCCAAAAAAGCACAGGGACGAATCCCACCTGTTGGCCACTCCAGGGCCGAACAGGCCAGAAGGCTCAGGAGCCAGACGAAGACAAAGGGCAGAACATCTGGGACTGGATTAGGAACTGGATCAGGCACCGACATCAAGGCAACAGGGAAGAAGCAGGTTGCTGCACACCGGCAGCCAAGGCAGGTAACAGGGTCAGGAACAAGGACTTCTCAGAGAGTTAGAAACGAGGTACATGGCTTGCATCACAGTGGGCCCTAATCAGCCCCCCCGAGGGCTGGTCACGGACCACGGCGTGGCTTGCCGCGAGGTACCAGGACATTGGAGGACACAGGATCAAAGTGCTAGCTTTCAAGAGATTCAAGAGCAAGGTACTTAGCTTTCAGGCGAGTTTCAGGATCAAGGTACAAGGCTTGTATTATCTGGGCTGGACCATGGATACCGGATTAGAAATCAGACCTCAAGGCAGGAACAGGAACAAGCAAACATCAGGACTGGAACAACTGGAAACATCAGGACTGGAACAACTGGACAAGGAGCTCCGACACAGAACATGGAACACTGGACCTTGCAAAAGGCTGGAACACAGGCAGCTCCTGGAACGAGGATCTCAGGAGTGACCAACTCCTTGCAAAGGCAAAGACAGACTGAACGCTGAGCCCTTTAGTAGCGCTGAGGTGGTCAACGCCCAGGGAGGGGTCAGCAGGGGGCCACACCTGGCTGACCCTTGAAGAGGAGCAGAGAGGCGCGCGCCCGCACCTAAGGAAGCTGGAGAGCTGGTGCTGGAAGCTGGTGGCGTCCTCAGCCACGTGGAGGAGCCATGGAAGTCAGGCAAGCATGGGGGCAGCCCTGTCCTGAAGCTGGAGAAGTGGCAGGCTGCTGGAGCGGCTTCCAGCCGCGAAGTCAGAAGCAGGAGAGAAGGTAAGGCTGGCTGCAGGGGCTGAGTAGGCTGCAGGCACCGGCAGGGACGCCCTCCCTGCCGGCTGAGGACCCCGGGAAGGCAGAGGCACGTCGGGGAGAGCCCGGAAGGACAGCGGGGTTCCCGGCCGCGAGGGAGAGCTCGCGGTGGGTCGGCCCCGCTGTATGGAGGAGAAGGCAGCCGGGGAGGAGCCCGGACACCGCGGAGAGGCAGCGGCAGCAGCGTCGGCGGCTCGACTAGCTGTACCCCCTCCTCAAGACCCCCCTCAAGCCACTGGTCAAGCTTGAGAGGAAGGCGATATTCTATAATCCTCGAGGTCAAGCGAGGGTCTAAGGACGAGCTGGTACTTCTTGGCAGGAAACTGTAGCGAGAAGAATACTGAAGCAGGAGACAAGGCAGAAGTGGTCAAGGTCCAAGCAAGACAAACACAGAACATGGGCTGCAGAAGACGAAGATCAGGCAGGATACAGGATGCAAAACTGCTGGTCGGCATCTTGGTTCTTGGATCAAGTGGTAGAGGCTGGAGTCCTTTTAAGGCTTAACTTTAAACAGACAACCTTAATGCTTCTCAAGGTTGACGCTGTAGTGCAGGCTGGATTACTAGGTGAGAGTTAGCTGTTGAGTTGATGGTTCCAGGACTTAGAAGTTCAGTGACTCACAGTGGATGCAAAGAGTCAACACGGTGACAGGCATCCCAAGGTAGTTCGAGGGTCATGGACGGCATCACACCTCACAAGGGTCATTGGGTGAAGACCTCTGGTTGGTGAGCAGAGGGTGTACCAGTCTCTAGGTATAGTACGAACAGGTGTGAAATTCTGGTATGCATAGTTCAGGATGGCAGGTGGACGGTAGTCACGGCTGGAATTGAGTTTGGCAAGGGAAATAAGCAAAAGTTCTTTGATTGGTAACAGAGTAATAGGCATCTCTTGTAGGATGGTGAACTCAGAGAGCGAGATATGCTGGAATTTCAGTAGAGTAAGCTCTACGGAGCAGGTACCACTGGCAGGTGAACAAGCATTCTCGGTGGGAAAAATAAAAAATTCTGGACAAGATAGTTATGCAGCACAGGAACCAGATGCTGCTGCGTGGAAGATGGTGATGAACCTGGGTGCAGGCGCCTCCTGCAGGTCGTACAGCAAGTGTACCCAGGCTAAGCATAAAGTCTCAAGTAGGCAGTTAGTGAAACAGGAGCTAGGCCTCTAGCGGTGTGGGGGAAGCCAAGAGTTCAAGCAAGCTGGCGCCTCCTGCAGGTCGGTAAATACAGCGAAAAAACTGGGACTGAAGTTTTTTTCCTTTTTAAAAAAAAAAAAAAAAATGTCTTTAGCAGAGAAAATCCAGAACTTGGCACAGGCCCATCACAAGGACATGGACGCCGAACACATGGCCTTCGCAATCTGTTGCGGAGCGCTCGGAGAGCGATCCCACTTTCTGAGAGAGGTGTGTCCTTGGGCCGCGGCTCGACCCCAGAGGATTCCGAAGAGGGCCGCGGGAGGCGTGGCATGCCCGAGCATGGGTAGGACGGAAGCAAGACTGGAGTGATGACCAGGCGACAGGCCCTCCTCCGGACCTGCACGCTTCGGAAGACCCAACAACGCAATGTTGGTCTTGTGAATAGTCCTCCGACCGTTCCCAGCCCTTTCGGACCTGCCGCAGGGTACGGCACGAAGCGGCAGGCCGGACGGAGGCCAGGACAGCGAAGACTGGAACATAGATTCAGACAAGACTCAGGAACAGGGTACTGGTAGTGCGGACGTAGACTCAGGAACAGGGTACTGGGAGTGCAGACGTAGACTCAGAAGCAGGGTACTGGGAGTGCAGATGAAGACTCAGAGACAAGATACTGGGCGTGCTAACGTAGACTCAGAAGCAAGGTACTGGGAGTGCAGAGGTAAACTCAGAAGCGAGGTACTGAAGGTGCAGAGGTAGATTCAGAGGCGAGGTACTGAAGATGCAGAGATAGGTTCAGAAACGAGGTACTGAAGGTGCAGATGTAGACTCAGGAACAAGGGCTGAAGGAAGACATGGGCACTGTCCCTCAGGGCACCCCGCTCAGACCACTCCTGGGAATGAGTCAAGGGCCACCCTGTCCCACGCGTCCCCAACACTGCCTTGGAGGGCAGGTCACGGACCACGCTGAGAACAGGAGAATGCAGGAGAGATCCAGGCGAAGCGAACTCCGATGCTGGGATACTGACATCCGAAGCCCCGTCGGCTGGCAGGAAGGGAAGCTCCAAAGCACAGGGACGAATCCCACCTGTTGGCCACTCCAGGGCCCAACAGGCCAGAAGGCTCAGGAGCCAGACGAAGACAAAGGGCAGAACATCTGGGACTGGATTAGGAACTGGATCAGGCACCGACATCAAGGCAACAGGGAAGAAGCAGGTTGCTGCACACCAGCAGCCAAAGCAGGATTGCTGCACACCGGCAGCCAAAGCAGGTAACAGGGTCAGGAACAAGGACTACTCAGAGAGTTAGAAACGAGGTACATGGCTTGCATCACAGATGGCCCTAATCAGCCCGCCCCGAGGGCTGGTCATGGACCACGGCGTGGCTTACTGCGAGGTACCAGGACATTGGAGGACACAGGATCAAAGTGCTAGCTTTCAAGAGATTCAAGAGCAAGGTACTTAGCTTTCAGGCGAGTTTCAGGATCAAGGTACAAGGCTTGTATTATCTGGGCTGGACCATGGATACCGGATTAGAAATCAGACCTCAAGGCAGGAACAGGAACAAGCAAACATCAGGACTGGAACAACTGGAAACATCAGGACTGGAACAACTGGACAAGGAGCTCCGACACAGAACATGGAACACTGGACCTTGCAGAAGGCTGGAACACAGGCAGCTCCTGGAACGAGGATCTCAGGAGTGACCAACTCCTTGCGAAGGCAAAGACAGACTGAACGCTGAGCCCTTTAGTAGCGCTGAGGTGGTCAACGCCCAGGGAGGGGTCAGCAGGGGGGCCACACCTGGCTGACCCTTGAAGAGGAGCAGAGAGGCGCGCGCCCGCGCCTAAGGAAGCTGGAGAGCTGGTGCTGGAAGCTGGTGGCGTCCTCAGCCACGTGGAGGAGCCATGGAAGCCAGGCAAGCATGGGGGCAGCCCTGTCCTGAAGCTGGAGAAGTGGCAGGCTGCTGGAGCGGCTTCCAGCCGCGAAGTCAGAAGCAGGAGAGAAGGTAAGGCTGGCTGCAGGGGCTGAGTAGGCTGCAGGCACCGGCAGGGACGCCCTCCCTGCCGGCTGAGGACCCCGGGAAGGCAGAGGCACGTCGGGGAGAGCCCGGAAGGACAGCGGGGTTCCCGGCTGCGAGGGAGAGCTCGCGGTGGGTCGGCCCCGCTGTAAGAACATAAGAACATAAGAACATGCCATACTGGGTCAGACCAAGGGTCCATCAAGCCCAGCATCCTGTTTCCAACAGAGGCCAAACCAGGCCACAAGAACCTGGCAATTATCTATCTATCTATCTATCTATCTATCTATCTATCTATCTATTTGTTTTTGAATATTTGTAGCCTGCTTATAGTGAACCTGTCGAGCTAAGTTGGTAACAACATGTCAAAAGTAATCATACTACAAATATAATAAAACAGTTAAGAACATATATTATATTAAATAAAAACAACAACAAACGTACTCTTAATTATTTTAACAAGTTTCATGAAAGGCGTGTAAAAATGAGGTCTTCAATTGTTTGGAAGAAATTTTTATATCATTAATAGCCCCTAACTCAGTGGGTAAAGAATTCTTTATGGAAGGACCTATTATAGAGAAAGCCCGACTCCTAGTTTCTTTCAGGTGGGCTTCCTTAATAGAGGGAACCATTAAGAAGCCCATTTCTTGGGACCAGAGAGCTCTTACAAGGATGTACAGCATTAATAATCTTGATAGATAACTTTGACCATTCATCTTAATTGATTTAAAAATCAAAATTAAAATTTTAAATTGAATATGTTGCAGAGGGTGGTAATCAATGCAAAGCACATAAAAGAGAACTAGCATGATTCCAAGGCAGGCCTCTAATGATCAACCAGACCGCTGAATTCTGCAAAATACACAGGGCGTGGAGACAAGAGGCAGGCAGGGAGACCTATGTGCAGTCCATTACAATAGCCAATCGTAGATAAAACAAATGACCATACCAAAGTACGAAAGTCATTATGATCAAGAATATAACGGCCATGGCGTAATATACGTAATTTGAAAAATCCTGCTTTTAACACTGATTTAAATTGTGGCAAGAAGTTTAGATGGGAATCAAAAATAGCACCTAGATTTCTAACCATCAATATCCCGAAGAAACATTTTTATGAGAAAAGCGCGAAAACTTGGCTAAGTTTATCCTGCTAACTTCAGGACAGGTCTGTGGCATGACCAGAGTTAGCTGGATAAGTTATCCGGCTAACTCCGAATATTGGAGTTATCTGGCTACCTCAGCTCCTCCCTGGAATGTCCTCACCCCACTGGCCACTTAGGCCTAGATTCACTAATACCGCCGGGCTCTTTGAATCGCGCGGTACAGGGGGCGGGCCTGCGAAAGCAGGCAGCGATTGCACTTCTGCCGTGTGATCGCTGCTGGCTTTCGCACCCAATAGCGCCATCATAAAAGGTGGTTGTTATTGGGCGTGAAATTGGCAGCTGTCCACAATGTCTTCACATGGTCCGCCCTGGTGCCACCCCGACTCATCCTGTTCCGGTCTTGACGCCGCCCCCAACTCTGGCCCCCATTTAGTGATCGCTCGCTTTGGAAAATGACCCCCCTCAGCCAGATAAAAACGTATCCAGGTAAGGATTATCCGGCTAAATGGCAGCCGCTGATCCTGGCAGATATTCAGCCGCTGCCACTCAGCTGGTTAAGTCAAAACAATAACTAAACTACTTATTCCAGATGGAAATACTGGAGTCTGACATCTTCCACTTTGGAGCACCTGCAACAAATTGTTATTCAGTCACTCCATGTCAAGTTGCCAATCATCTTTTGTATGTAGGACAGTACTGGCAAATAATATAAAACTCACCACATATCATGACCTGAGGCAGCATCAGAAGCAACATGCAGAGCACCACAGCCTTCATCCCTTTGAAGTCACTGAACTGGAAAAAGTTGCAAAGCTGCTGGTTATGATTGATAACATCTTACCAGAATTCTTGAAACACCCTGGGCCTTGTGCCTGCATGTGACCGGCTCAATTCTACACTAAAGTTAACAGCTCTAGGTTACTCAACATGAAGTGGCATAAGGCAAATGTTATTGTAATTCCAAAATCAGATAAAAGCCTTATATGGGCATCTAGTTATTGACTGCTCTATTTTCTGAGTACTAAAAGGTCCTTGAGCGACTCGTTCAACAATTGATATGCGTGGAAGGAGAGACCCCCGAAAACCTATCCCTGCATGCGCTGAGCCTACGGAGGAGAAGGCAGCTGGGGAGGAGCCCGGACACCGCAGAGAGACCGCGGCAGCGGCAGCAGCGTCGGCGGCTTGACTAGCCGCGTGAAGGTGAGGGCCTGCCCGCACTCCTCGTGGGCAGGATCGTAACAGTAGCGTTCTGTAACAGTTGAAGAGGCTTTAGGGTGTAGACTGGGAGACCGTGAAGCAGTGAATTACAGTAGTCCATTTTCGAGAAGATGATGGATTGTAACACTGACCTGAAATCGTGAAAATGAAGGAGGGGTTGAAGCCTTTTTAGAACTTGGAGTTTGTAGTAGCACTCTTTAACCATAGTGTTGATGAAATCAGAAAAGCTCAGATGGTTATCCATGACCACCCCAAGGTTTCTGACCCGTGGGGAAAGAACTGGGAGCGGCGTAAGGTGAGAGCTATTCAATGGAAGGTGAGAGCTATTCAATGGAAGGGTGCCATCTTGAGTGATCAGGAGGAATTCTGTCTTGTCAGTGTTGAGTATCAGGTTAAGGTTAGACAGGAGTTTGTTAATGGAGAGGAGGCAGGAGTTCCAAAAAAGTACGGTCTTTTGAAGTGATTCGGTGATAGGAATAAGGATTTGGACGTCATCTGCATATAAGTAATGGGTTAACTTTAGATTGGAAAGGAGATGACAAAGCGGGAGAAGATAGATATTGAATAACGTAGGGGATAGCGAAGAGCCTTGAGGGACCCCTAATGTGGAACTGAACGGTGGTGACTCTTTGCTATTGATCTTAACTTTGTAGTATCTGTTCTGGAGGAAAGATTTGAACCAGTTTAGAGCTTTGTTTTTGATGCCGATCTCGGATAGTCTTTCGATGAGATAATCATGGTTGACCGTGTCAAAGGCGGCCGAAAGATCAAGGAGGATGAGCAAGCAGGGATGTTTGTTTTCTAGATTCATGAGAATGTTGTCTGACAGAGATAAAAGAAGAGTTTCGGTACTGCGGGATTTGCGAAAGCCTAATTGAGCCGGGGAGAGGATGTTGTTATTTTCAAGAAATTCAGAGAGCTGTTTGTTGACTATTCTTTCCAGGATTTTGGCAATGATCGGAAGATTAGCAATCGGGCGGAAATTTGCTGGGTTATCTGTAGAGAGATTTGTTTTTTTTAATAAGGGTTTTAAGATGGCAAGTTTGAGGGGGTCAGGGACCAGGCCCTGTGATAGAGAGGCGTTGATGATCTGGGTGATAGGCTTAGCGACGTCTTTAGCGCAGGTTATGAGAAGGTTAGCTGGAATTGCATCAAGAGGGTGTGAGGATGGCTTGAGTTTCTTTAAAAGGTTTTCAATCTCTAAAGAAGATGTAAGCTCGAAATCCTCTAAGCGGGCCGTTTCTGGCGAGGAGGCTGAGGAAAGTTGAGGATATATTGGGCTGAGTAGTAGATTAGGAGAGCATGAATGATGTTGGGTAGGAACTTTATTGCTTGTACGGGAGGCGAGTAGGTTTGTTATTTTATTTTTGAAGTATGTGGCAAGTTCGGAAGCTTTAGTGGCAGCTTTGTCATCTGGGATCGTTGAAGAAGGTGGTTTGGTGAGCGATGAGACCAGGGAAAAGAGGGCTTTTGGCTCGTGGATGAAGTGATAGATTTTTTGAGAGTAGAAGTCTCTTTTTGTCTGAAGAATGTCGATCCTGTATTTGTGCATGAGTGATTTAAAGGCCGATAAGTTAGATGAGGAGGGTTTTTTTCGTCAATTCTGCTCCTTTTTTCTAAGTTTACGTTTCAAAGTTGTTAATTGTGGCGTGAACCATGGTTTTTTTTGTCATTGTTGTCACTGATGATTTTGGTTGTAAGCGGGCAGGTTGCATCGGCCACTTTGTTAGTGATTTTTATCCAAGAGGTCAGCGCAGTGTCAGCATCCGAAGGGTCGATGTGGAATAACTTGGAGGATAGGTGAGAGCTGAGGGTTTCCTGGTTGCATAGCTTTCTGAATTGGACTGTGGATTTCTGTGTTACCGAGGGAGTTGAATGTAGGTATCGGAGGGAAGTAGAGATAAGCTTGTGGTCCAACCAAGGAATTGGCAGACAATCGATATGTGACGCTAGAGTAAAGCTCTGGTTGATGAAGATGAGATCTAGCGTGTGACCTGCTTTATAGGTGGGTTCGTTGATTAGCTGTTTGAAACCCATGCAGCTGAGGAAGCTGAGGAAGGATTCGCAATTGGAGGAGCGAGGAGTGGCGTCCACGTGGAGATTGAAGTCTCCTAACAGAATGGTCGGTGAGTCAATGTTAATATGTTTTACAATGTATTCTATTAAAGGTGAAGGGTCCGCATCAAGACGTCCGGGGGGGCGTAAATAAGGCCTATTTGTAACTGAGAGGATTTGAAAATTGAGAATTCTAAGGAAAGTGAGGAGATAGTTGAGTGTAATGACAAACCAAGTTTTTTATTGGCAGCGAGTAGCAGGCCGTCTCCTCTTCTTTTCAATCTGGGGACGGAGAAAATGTCGTAGGTTTGTATGGGGAGTTGATTGATGAGGACCGTGTCTTCAGGTTTGAGCCATGTTTCTGTAATGGCGCACAGGTCTGGTTGCTCATCCATGAGTTAGTCATATAAGAGGTGAGTTATCAGTCTAAATGGTTTTTGAACATGGACCTCGATATTTTTAATAAAAAATACATACTCAAAAGAGGGGGTGGGGGTGAGGATGTGTGGATTTTTTTTGAAGATCACCCAGGGCTGCATTATTTATTTATTTATTTAAACATACATACATACATGCGAAATTGCCATGCTGGGTCAGACCAAGAATCCATCAAGCCCAGCATCCTGTTTCCAACAGTGGCCAATCCAGGCTATAAATACCTGGCAAGTACCCAAACAATAAGTAGATCCCATGCTACTGATGCCAGTAATAGCAGAGGTCATTCCCTAAGTCAACTTGATTAATAGCTGTTAATGGACTTCTCCTCCAAGAACTTATCCAAACCTTTTTTGAACCCAGCTACACTAACTGCACTAACCACATCCTCTGGCAACAAATTACAGAGTTTAATTGTGCGCTGAGTGAAAAAGAACTTTCTCCGATTAGTCTTAAATGTGCCACATGCTAACTTCATGGAGTGCCCCCTAGTCCTTCTATTATTTTATCATTTATAAAATTTATGAATCGCTTTCCAGGTTTTACAATAAAATCTTCCAAAGTGATGTACAACAAAATAAAAAGACAAAAATGATACAAAAAATACTCAAAATAAAATAAAACACATTAAAACCCAGATCTGACCCCCCCCCCCCCCGTCTCACTGCACGTCTTGAGGGTCTAAATCCCAGGTGCGGGTGCTCTTCACTTAACGTAAGGGCTTTTTGCAAATATATGAGAAGGTGGAACTGTCAGTGTAGCCATTCCAGGTGATAGAACCATCTGTGGAAAGGAATGAATGGAGATGGTTAGGCATACGCTTGGCCACTAGGTCCCGAGGTTGTTTTTCACAGCAGAATATGGTCCCCTCTGCCACCCAGTCCCGGAGGTGACAGGCTCGGGGGATGAGTGACCCAGTCCCGGAGGTGACAGGCTCAGGGGATGAGTGACCCAGTCCCGGAGGTGACAGGCTCGGGGGATGAGTGACCCAGTCCCGGAGGTGACAGGCTCAGGGGATGAGTGACCCAGTCCCGGAGGTGACAGGCTCGGGGGGATGAGTGACCCAGTCCCGGGGGTGACAGGCTCGGGGGATGAGTGACCCAGTCCCGGAGGTGACAGGCTCGGGGGGATGAGTGACCCAGTCCCGGGGGTGACAGGCTCGGGGGGATGAGTGACCCAGTCCCGGGGGTGACAGGCTCGGGGGATGAGTGACCCAGTCCCGGAGGTGACAGGCTCGGGGGATGAGTGACCCAGTCCCGGAGGTGACAGGCTCGGGGGATGAGTGACCCAGTCCCGGAGGTGACAGGCTCGGGGGGATGAGTGACCCAGTCCCGGGGGTGACAGGCTCGGGGGATGAGTGACCCAGTCCCGGAGGTGACAGGCTCGGGGGGATGAGTGACCCAGTCCCGGAGGTGACAGGCTCGGGGGATGAGTGACCCAGTCCCGGAGGTGACAGGCTCGGGTGATGAGTGACCCAGTCCCGGGGGTGACAGGCTCGGGTGATGAGTGACCCAGTCCCGGAGGTGACAGGCTCGGGTGATGAGTGACCCAGTCCCGGAGGTGACAGGCTCGGGGGATGAGTGACCCAGTCCCGGAGGTGACAGGCTCGGGGGATGAGTGACCCAGTCCCGGAGGTGACAGGCTCGGGGGATGAGTGACCCAGTCCCGGGGGTGACAGGCTCGGGTGATGAGTGACCCAGTCCCGGAGGTGACAGGCTCGGGGGATGAGTGACCCAGTCCCGGAGGTGACAGGCTCGGGGGATGAGTGACCCAGTCCCGGAGGTGACAGGCTCTGCGACCCAGTACCCAGCCCCTGAGCCATCCAGTCTTAGAAGAGACGAACTCTGGATCCCTTGAACGAGTCCCCTTCTTTTGCATCGAGCCTGATTTAGGATACGTTTTAACCTTGTATTAATCTGGGGCTGCAGACGCTAGCCTCGACAGATTAATGCAAGAGCCAGATGCTAGAGACGCGGTTTAGCCACAGTAGGAGGGAGCCTGGTTGGGCATGGATGGGTGGTGGGGGGGGGGGGGGGGAGGGGAATCTCTCCTCCATTCCTCACCCTGTGAACCCTGGTCTTCAATAGCCTCCCACCCACAGTGCACGGGGCTGCATCCCGTACATCTCACACGCTAACCCCCCCACCGCGCGCCATAGGTTCCACAGACACGAACGACTCCGATCCCCCTCCCACTCACGCATCTCAAAGAAACAGACCCCTGACACATGCCTCACACATTCCTCGTACTAATTTGGATTGGGATTTCCAAATCTGAGATTTTGGCAGACTTGATAGGTGCCTTCCTGAGGGGGTTTGCAATCTAAAGGGTGAATTTTCAAAATGTCTATGCACGTAAAATTTAGCATTATACGTTCATAAGTAGCATCTACGGTATACATGCGTATTTTCACTTTCACTCGCACATAAATATGCGCGAAAAAGGTGCGTTCCAAAGCAAGGCCAACGTGCACAGAAGCTGCTACTTTAAAAGGCGCTCACGTGCCTACATTTGCCAATTTACTTGTGTATTTTCACCCCTGCTGATTATCTGGCGTAAGCAACGTTAAACGTGCCCACCGGGTGGGAGGCCTGGGGGAACTGGTGGACTAATTGGTAAAACCGATTCATTTCATTTCCGCCCACGTTTTAAAATTGGCCGACTTAACGCGCGTTAAGTCCAACTTTACTTTCAGACGTAAAAAGGGGTAGGAAAAGTAGGTGCGTTCAGTGCATTGATACCCATGGTTTCGACGCGCCGCGTGTATTCGTGCGTGCGCCTACATACGCGCAGGGCGGAGCTACGCACGTCGTAAAGTGCATGCGTGCACCTGCTCGCGGCCGTGGGCATTTTTATACGCCGCCGCGCACGTTCGTTTGAAAGTTATCCTGCCTCTCCGACACAGCCACACAGAACCCCCTTTCCCCCCTCCCTCACCCCCCCTAGATAGTCACAAGCTCCCCGCCATCCTCCCAGATACATACAATGCACCACTTTCTTATTCCCCCACATAGCCCCCTCTCGCCGCCTGCCTTCACACGCTTTCCCAGACACACGTGCGTACATAGGCCTTGCACGGATATCCCCCCCTCCCCCCCCCACAAACACACATGGGAACACAGAGTCCTCTCTTCCCTGACGTACACCCCCACTCCGACACACGTGCGATACACGAACAAATATTCATTTCTCCATTCGTTTAGCCGAAGCTGCCCGGTAAGGGTAAATATTTCTAACCAGCAGCGGGGGAGGGGCGGCGGGAGGAAGCTCTGGGAAATGAGAAGGGGGTGGGCAGCACTCGGTGGGAGGTCAGCGGCGACAGGCCGGGCTCTTGCTTCCTATGGGGCTCGCAGTGCGGATTTCTTTAGGGAAAAAAAGCAAGGGAGAGGGGGCCATTCCATACCTAAGAACATAAGAAAATGCCATACTGGGTCAGACCAAGGGTCCATCAAGCCCAACCCCCCCTCCCCCGCTCGTGACATTTCCCCTCTGCTCAGTTCTCCCACTGTCATCCCTTTCGGCCAGGGAGTCGTTATACCTGTATGCCCCGAAAGGGGGAGAGGGATTAGAGAGCCTTGTAAATGCCCCATACAGAGAAAGCACACCCTAGGCATCCCTTACCAATGTGCTCCTCAAACGAGCCCACAAAACTTTCCTGGGGCGAGCCGTCCGGCTCGTTCTTTGCAAGCTTCGCATACTCCCACTTTGACCCATCAGTCCAGGTGAACTCGTGCGGATTCTTCTGTTGGCAGCAGAAACATCCCAAGCAGTGTTTTATTTATTTATTTATTCTATTTATTTATTAACTTTTATTTATCAACATTTGTGAAGCACATCATGCCGGTTTACAAAGAACTCAGATGAGATACAGTAAAACAATATAGCAATATAACAATATAACATTATAAACAATATAATATAATATTACTAATCAAAAAGAATAAAGAAAACAAAATGAACAAAATAAAAACAGTACAAAAGCATTACAAAAAAGAACCAATGGAGCAGAGATTTAGGGGGGAGAAAGGGGAGGGAGAGGAGGGGGAGAGCGAGGGAAGGGAGGGTGGGTAAGGGTTTAGGAGGGGTGTGGGAAAGGGGGGATGAGGAGAGGGAGGGGAGAGAAGCATAGTTAAAAGGAATTAAAAGGGAGAAAATACAGTGGAAATAGGGGGAGAAAATGTACAGAAGACTTAAGAAAGCTATCACTTAAATAAGTAGAGTTGCGGAAGAATCGAAAGGTCGCAAAGGCGGTAGAAACACTGGGAAATAGATTCTTCAAAGGGTATCAAGGGGGGGAGGTGGAGGGGTGGAGGGGGGGGGGGGGAACCGGGGGATAGGGTAGCAGCCGGGTGACGAGGAATCGAGGGGTAGCGGGGAAGGAGGAGAAAAGGATAAGTCCAGCGAAATGGGGGAGTGTAGATGGTCAAGCCGGGAGGAACTGAGAGGGGGGGGGAGCGGGGGTGTAAAGTCGAGCAGGGGGGAGCTGGTGGAGATCGGTGATCGGAGCTGAGAAGGGATATTACGTTTGGTTTGCGTCAGGGTATGCCTGTCGGAAAAGCCATGTCTTGACGCCTTTCTTGAAGTTGTGAAAGGATGTCTCTTGGCGTAGGAGGGCGGGGAGGGAGTTCCAGAGGGTGGGGTCAGCGACGGAGAAGGCTCTCCCTCTGGTGTTGGCTGAATGTGCTGTTTTGAGGGATGGGGTGTGGAGGGTGCCTGTATGGGTAGTTCTTGTGGGGCGGTCGGAGGAGCGGTAACGAGGCATTTCATCAAGCCAGATGTGGTTGTGTTTATGTAGGGAGTTGTGAAGGATGGTGAGGGTTTTGTATTGTGAGCGGAAGGATATGGGCAACCAATGTAGGTCCTTTAGTGTAGGGGTGATGTGGTCCCTTTTTCGCGTACCGGTTATGATTCTGGCCATGGAATTTTGTAGAATCTGAAGGGGTTTGATGGTAGAGGCAGGGAGTCCTAGTAGCAGGGAATTACAATAGTCTAGTTTCGTGAGCATGGTGGTCTGAACGACTGTGCGGAAATCGTGGGTGTGGAGGAGGGGTTTGAGTTTTTTTAGGATGTTGAGTTTATAGAAACCTCCCTTTAGGAGAGCTTTGATGTGGGGTTTAAAACTTAGGTGCTGATCCAGTGTTAGAGGCAAACGTGTGCTGGGGACATGGGGAGGAGAAGTAGTGGAGGGGTGAGGAGAAGGGGAGAGAAGGGGGGGGGGGAGAGAGCAGAGAGAGCGATAAGAGGAAGGGCAGTGTACGCGCCGGCCTGTGGTTGAAGGAGACCTCAAAGCTTGTTCTGTGCCAGGGTCCTATAGAGTAACCTCCTCCCTCGGGTCCACCCAGACTGGCTGATCCAGTCCTGGTTCTGCCCACTGCATGCATGGAAATGGAGTCTCGCATTTATTTTTCCTTCTGTTCCTTAGGGCTTCCAGCTTAATCAGAACCGGCCTTTGTTGGGCTACGGCACCCCAAATCTTCATTTGCAGCCAACTGAGCTGTTTCCCCCACCATTTTTCCTCCAAGGGTTATAAGCGCCGTCTCTGCAGCTTACCTGCACGGCCGGCACTAGCTGTTCTGCTGCTCTATGCGAGCAATTACTTTGCTGTCCCCTCCTCGTTCTGTTTTTGTTTTTTTTTAATGCTTAATTTTTATTGGTTTTCCCAATCAAAACCAGTGCAAGGGTGTTAGGCACCCTAGGTAAACCTTACAGCCTTGTGTCCCATCCCCCATGCCTGGCCCTCCCCACACACAATTAAAAGTGATGCATTATAAGAACTGATTTTACATGAAAAAGGACATTCATCGTGCACTCTCCTGAGGTAAAAACAACTTCGGCAACAACTGCATATATTTACACACCCTGTTGTGGTGTCAACCAGAAAACCCTGCACAAATGACACTTGGAACCCATATGGTATTAGGCCTGAAGTGATGCATGTTGGGTGTGGGCTTAGCCCTCAGAAAGCCATGAATAAATTAAATTACAATTATAACATAGTAAACCTCCCATACCAAAACAGCACTAACTGCCAGCACTCAAATAGCAGCAACCTTACCCATGAAAAAGCAGCACAATAAATATTATACCGGGCCCTAAAACACCAATACACCTCCTAATAGGGAAAACAGAACAAGCCAGGCTGCTATAGATCCCTGCACAGAAACTACACGCCAGCAGGATACCTCGCCTCAGTCAGATATGCAGAACCCAGACAGACCTTCACTAAATACAGAAGAGAGAGAACAGGGGCATCGTTAGCACTAGGCACGTGGGTCCTGCGCCCCGAGACTCCATGTCTTCAGCCGCCGGCAGAGTAAGAGAGGTCCTGGGGGGTGGCCACTGACGTTTCCTTGCAGCAGACGGCTGAAGTAAAGGACCTGCAGGGCCACTGGCGTTTGCTGCAGTCAGCGGCCGAGGAAGAGGCAGAAATCCAGACATTGCCTCTGTGTGTCCGTGTGTGTGTCCGTGTAAGTAAGAGCGTGCCTATGTGTGTGTGTTTAGGGTCTAGTCAGACAGCGACTAGGATACCTGTGACTGTCAGGGCTTGCATTAGTAACGGACGAGGCTTACCTTAATAATATTCTCTCACACATACAAAACACCTCGGCGCCAGGTAAAAGTAACTCACCTCTAACCATCTTCCAATAACTACCCATATGCAGAAAACCATTACTTCCTAGCACTACCTACCTCCACGTAAAAAATCTACAATAAGTTCAGATGGACAATACCCAGCAAATAACATAATCTCTTTTAATGTACCTCGCCAAATCTTTGTAAATGTACCTCGTCAAAGTTGGTTAATATATTATGTTAATGTTCCTATCACTTCTCTGCTCCAAGTTGTACTTATCCCTGTTTTATTGTAACTGTAACTGTTCAGCACCTGTTATTTACTGTTTTATTGTAATTGTAACTGTTCAGCACCTGTTATCTACTTCGTTTACTACACCTTTCATCACACCCTTGTTTATTGTAAACCGGCATGATGTGATACTCTCACGAATGCCGGTATAGAAAAAACTAAAATAAATAAATTAAATAAAATAAATAATAATGGATTTATTATTGGCTTATAGGAACATACAAAGGGAATTGCTAACTGGTTGAGTGCAGATAACAACTATTACAGAGAAGTCCTAACAATGTATGAATTATAAAGAACCAGAGCTTACTGTTGAAAACAAGGACCCAAGAGATCTGTCTGTCCTGCCGTGGTCTGAGGTCTGTGTTGATTCTGAATCCCTTTCAGCTTTGCCCCCCCCCCCCCCCCCTTTATACAGATTGTGAGAAATCTAACAGTGGCAGATGCATACGGTGGGAATGAGCAAACGGCTTGAGGCAGGAGGAATCTTATTTATTTATTTATTTATAAGTTTTTTATATACTGTGGCACGTAAAGCACATCACCTCGGTTTACAGCAAAAAGTAATTCAGCCAAAGGCTTTACAATAAACATATTAAGTGGAGAAAACCAATCGCTTGTTTTATCATCAGTTCTGGTGCTACAATTAAGCAGGTCAGAACTTTGTGTTTGGGCACAGTCCTAATACACGAGAGAAGCCTCCCTTTTGCTGTAAACATTAGCAAAGAGTTGGGGACTATACAAGCAGAAATGTAATTATGCAAGCAGTGAGGAACCAGATGTTCGGAACAGTTCTGTGTGTCTGCACATGTGTACATTAAGTTGGCTAAGCCCAGAATCAGTGTTTTATATGCCTATGTACATTCTGTCTGTGTGTGGCTCTGGGTTCATCAGTAGTTAGAAATAATCCTATAACAGTGTGAGTATTCATGTGTAAGAGAGAGTGCCTCTGTGTGAGCGTGTGTGAAAGAGAGTTTCGGTGTTTGCATATGTGTATGAGAGTGAGGGAGAGTGCCTGTGTGTGTGTGTGTGTGTGTGTGTGTGAGATTGAAAGAGAGTGCCTCTGTGTGTGTATGTAAGAGAGTATCTCAGTGTTTGTATATGTGTATGAGAGTGAGAGTGCCTCTGTGTGAGTGTGTGTGAGAGAATGTCTTGGTGTTTGTATATGTGTATGAGAGTGAGAGTGAGAGAGAGTGCCTCTGTGTGAGTGTGTGTGAGAGTCTCGGTGTTTGTATATGTGCGAGTGTGTGAGATTGAAAGAGAGTGCCTCTGTGTGTGTGAGTGAGAGAGTGCCTGTGGGTGTGTATAATGGAAATTAACTGAGACTAGTTTGAAGACCCCAAGCCAACCTCTCTGTGAAATCATATTTACCTTTTTGCACTGTGAAATGCTAAAAAAAATGCTAACAAACAGGCAAGAATCTGCGAACTGAAGTGCCAGCAGTTCCCAGATGGAAAAGTAAACAATTGTATGGTACCAAAAACCTGAGAGAGGGAAGATTAGCAGGACACTCACAGCTGTGCTTGGAACTGATAAAAATACCCAGAGGAATAGGGCATCTCTCCAAAGCATTTGCCAGTTTTTAGTATATAAAGAGAGAGAAAGAGAGAGATTTCTTCCTGGATGCGATAGCACAGACTGATCCCTTGGAAATGTAAGCTTTATATATACAGTGGGCCCTTGGGTTACGAACGACTCGGGTTACGACCAACATTCAAGGTTTTGGGTTACAAACAAATTTTGAGTTACGACCAAAATTCTGGTTTTGAGTTACGAACAGATCTCGAGTTACAACCATAATGAGAGAGAGAGACTAACCATAATGCCTTCACAGTAATAGGTATTTATGTCTAAGGGAGGCCCAACCTAGTAACTCGAGGTGAGGTTTAGGTATTAGTGTAGGGAATAGGGGCCACTTTGACATTCAGAGTGTGGCGTACAAACAGAACAATGCTCTCTTGTGAAGATTTGATGACCTTCGGAGTGAGGAAACTCAACCAAAGATGAGATTTGTGCAGTGTTCTTTCAACCTAGCTTGATTTTACCCAGGTAGAGAGTCCATATGCAGATATCGTAAAGGAACTGGTGGAGGAGGTGAAATTGTTTCTGGTAGGCTAGGCACATTTTATAATCTTTTGGTGAGTACACTAGGGAAGTATTGGTGTTTCTGGTAATTAATGACCTCATACAACCATTTTTATTATAGAAATGGTTAGGTAAGGGCTGCTTTTGGGAGGTTCAGAATACATTATTGGTTTTCCCATTATTTCCTATGGAAAAAATAGTCTTGACTTACAACCAACTTGGGATACAACCAGCCCTCTGGAACCAATTGAGTTCGTAAGTCAAGGGACCACTGTATATAATTATATATATATATATTTAGGTATTCTCTTTAGTACTTGTGTCATGGTATGGCAGGCTTGCTATAGGTTCTAAGAACAGTTTTTGCAAAGTTTTGAATTATTGTGCAATGTTATTGAGGCATGCTAATGTGTTGCTGCTACGGTGAGGAGACTCCAGAGTCTGATGATTATTTTTCTATGATGAGTGGTAAGGGGAAATGTCCTGATTCTGCTTTGCATCCTTTGTTGAAGGAGTTTCTGTGAAAACAAGGTATTGTAAAACTTGAGGTGCAGGGTTTATATTGGGATTCTGTCCTATCCTATAAGACCCCAGACTTCACTTCCATAGAGAAGACATTTACTGAATAACTTTAGTGGTAGTTTTATGAGATGGTTGAAACTGGCCAGGGTTCTTTGTTGCATAGAAAGTCCTTCTGCCCAGAGATGCCACTGACATGCATGCCCAGCACTTTGTAGAGAATGGTGCAAAATGTTTGTAGCGGTGCCTTATCTCCATATCGACAGAGGTAAGAGGTGGGTGTGGAGAAAGCCATGGGACCCCTGGCAGGATCAAATTAACTGGGTAGTTTCCCTGACACAGGTCATATTGGATGATTCTCTGATGACAGCTGCATGGACATGTAGAATATAAATCATTTAAATTTGAATATTTAAGGTGTGTTGTCCAATTATGAGTTTTTACAAGATTGTTCTGGGGAAGGGGGGATGCTTGTTGATCATGATGAGTTAATTATCAAAATCTCGGGTGGGGAGAAGGGAAGGGGAGAGATGATGAGTCTGTACCCTGGATCTTTTAGGTACCTAGCAATGCCCCTGAATAGAAACCTGCAGACAAAAACTGAACTGGAAACCATAACAAGCCAGACTCTGTATGCAGTGCAACAATGGAAAAACAGAAATATCACCATTCCTCATATACCAAGCAATACAATCAAGAAATATAAAATATCAATCTTAATAGTAAAATAATACTAATAAAAAACCCCAAACATTTTAAAACAGCTGATGAATAAAATAATATATCCAATTAAAAACTTGTGTACACATTTTTAAAAATTTCCCAAACACCAATAAAATATTTCAAAACAGCAGACACATCAAATAACACCAACAATTAAAACTAAGGATTGTAAAAATCCCTCATGCTCAATGCCTGGGAATTTTTGATTTCCAGTCACCCTGACATTGTCATGGATTATTGGAGGATGAGTGCGCTTCTATTTCCTATAGAGTATAAGAATCTAAATGTGTTATATAAATGTGCATACACTGATTTTACTTTATATTACTTGCAATAGTAATATTATGTGTTCATTTTATTTATTCTTTCTTTTATTTTCTCTGCCAGCCTCTCCTTCCCCACCCCTGAGAGAACCTTTAGTTGGGTGGATGTACTATACATGCCCTTCTTAAACACACAGTTGAGGTGGCTCCGTTCCACATAAGATAAGATGGTTATATAAATTTAAATAAACTACACTTTTTCCCTGCCCTGCTGGCTTTCCAGTACTCCACTCTGTGCCCCAAGAAACTGAGAGAACATGGAGGAAGCTGAGAGTGGGGTGTCTGAGGGATCTGAGGAGGAGCGAGGAGATGGAGAAATGGAGAAGATCCTAAGGGATGCAGAGAGTTGGAGAGGAATCTAAGGATGATGGAAGATGAAGGGGACCCTGGAGGGGAAGGAGGTCATGAAAGAAACATTGTGGGGAACATGGAGATACATTTAAAGGAACTGGGAGATGGAGAGGTTACCGGGGGAGAAAAAAGGGTGATAGACAATTACCTTGGGAGGGGGTGGGAGACAAATAGAAAAGGGAGGGAAGAGATGAAGAGGATCCTAGGAATGGTGGGTGGAGAGAGAGAGGAAGGAGCAGAAAGGAGAGGAAGATGGAGGGGGGGGGGGAAAGGGTAGAAGGGACAATGGCATGGAGGGGTAGGTAATGGGTGGGATGATAATGCAGCCCCTTTTAAAAATATTCTAGTTCTGCTCACATGTATCATGTGCAAACTTTGACTGAATTTTTTTCCCATGTCTGGCCAGATTGAAAAACAGGACTGTTGTGTGTCCTGTTCTGGTTCAAGCAGGACATAGGACAATTTATTAAAGCAGGCCAGTCCTGTAGGAAGCAGGGCACCTGGCCGCCCTGTAGCTCACCTTTCTGTCGCGCCTCCCTCCGAGCCAGTAGGCCTCGTTGTTCTTGGAGTACTTCAGCTTCCCCATGAGGTGGTAGATGTAGTTGTTCTCCTCATCACTGTGCACGGAGGCCAGGTGGGAGTCCTTCGACAGACTTTTGCACTTATCCTAGAGGATGGAGGAGGAGAATGATAAAGCTCGGAGGAAGGGGAAGGAGAAAGTGAAGCAAGCTCTCCTGAAAATAAATGAAATATTTTCTGGATAATATCCCCTTCCCACACCCAGTGAGCAGCAAAAAGAGCAGCTGGATAGTGCCTATTAAACTAGAATTGTCTATGGCTATTATGAGCTTACCGTCAGGCAAAAGCCCAGGGCCAGATGGTTACCAAAACTGAGTGATACAGAAATCATATTGAAATATTGCCCCCCCCTTTCTGTCAGAGTTCTTCGCTTATGTGAGATGTCAAGGTATTGCCTTAGGTAATATTAGAAGAAACTAATATTACTGTCAGACATGAAAAGGATAAAGACACAAACGAGGGGTTCGTTTGGGCCAATACCTTTATGTCTTATTAAAACGTAGCGGCTGCTAGCACTGGATCAGATAAGCTTCACAAAGGGAAGGATCTTTACAGTGAGCACTTGCCACCTTCTCAATAGGAGAGGGAGGCAGAGAGAGAGAGAGACCAATATGCAAGTTTACTATTTATACCTCTGTAAGAGGGGGCACTTCTAACTCGGGTTGAGGTTTGGGGAGTGGGGTAGGTTTTGGGGGGCAGTTTTACATACACAGTCAGAGGTACGGACAACAAAGGATGATGGGGAAGAAAAGAAAGAGCAAGGTAACTGCCTCTTCTCTGATTTCGGGACTGCTGAGAGGGCCCATGGATGAACACATTCATCGTTTGGCTAATATGTCAATTTTGGACAGTAGTTTTGAAACTTCTGTGACCAAGGTTTTCTTTAAGTCCTGGCTTTGTTCAGCCTCCAACACAACCATCTGGGCTCTCCCCAGATCCTGATTTGCATCTTACTTCAGGGAATAATCAAATCCCAAGCCAGTTGCACTGAGTACAGAGCAGTGAGTTGTTACCACCATGTCTGAAGTCTCGTCTTCTATTTCTTTACCTATTGTTCTATCAGCACCACCGGTACATTTCTCAGTGATGGAGGTACCTAATATGGTTACACTGAAAGGCATTTGGAAGATGGTAGCTAAATTGGATCAGACATTAACCCAAAATATATCTCAGATGTCCACTTTCCCAGCTGAACGAGTGAAGCTTGAAGAGCACGCTAAACGTCTTGAGCTATTGGAAAGCTCTATTTGTAATATTAATGGGCTGTTAAAATCAGTTCAAAATGTGGGAATATCCTCCATAAAAGATAGTTTGTTTGTTCATGACTGTTTAGAAGTTATGGAAAATTCGATCCATAGTACAATTCTAAGATTTTTGAATTTTTCTATTACAAGGTTGTTGTCTCCTACTGAGATGTTTAAAAAAATATTTGAAATATATTTTGAGTTTTCCAGAGGATTAAATTCCATGCTTATCTAATATTTATTATTTGCCAAAGCAACGAGCTAATTCAGATGGGCTTTTAGAGGCAACCAGGCAGGATAGCCCGGACGCGTCAGCCTTTCTGGAATCCTCTATTGATTTAGTACCAGCTAGGGTAACATTACGGGCCGGATTTTAAAAGGTTTACGCGCATAAGGTACTCGCGTAACCCTTTAAAAAACCCCATGTGCGCGCCGAGCCTATTTTGCATAGGCTTGGCGGCGTGCGCAAGCCCCGGGACTTGGGGGCTTCGCAAGGGGGGCATGTCGGGTGGGTGGCGCGAATTTCGGGGCGTTCCAGGGGGCGTGGCGGGGGCGTGGTCGAGGCCTCCAGACCTGCCCCCGGGTCAGGCGATGGCGCACCAGCAGCCTGCTGGCAGGCGTAACTTTAACAACAAAGGTAGGGGGAAGGTTTAGATAGGGCCGGGGGGGGTGGGTTAGGTAGGGGAAGGGAGGGGAAGGTGCGGGGGAGGTAGAAGGAAAGTTCCCTCTGAGGCCGCTCCAATTTCGGAGCGGCCTCGGAGGGAACGGGCAGCGCGCACAGGGCTCAGCGCGCGCAAGTTGCACAAATGTGCACCCCCTTGCGCGCGCCGACCCCGGATTGTATAAGATACGCGCGTATCTTATAAAATCCCACGTACTTTTGTTCACGCCTGGTGCGCGAACAAAAGTACGTGCACGCGTAGATTTATAAAATCTACCCCTAATTATTTCCTTCAGCTTAGATAAAGAGATTTTTTTTTTTTTTTTTTTTTTAAATATTGCCTGAAGAGAAGAAAGCAATTTCTTGCCTTAAAAGAGAAGGTGATGCGTCTTTCTTAAATTTCCATGTAAATGTTTTGTTTCCTTTCAGAATAGTAAATTTGTGGGTTTTGACCCTCTTTGCTTAGAAACATTTATCCTGGACAAGTCCTGAGATGATATCGGGATACATTAAGGGTGGATTATACTGAATGATTTAAATTTTACCCTTTCCTCCCTTTCCCTTATTGCTTATAAACTACATCTGAGCCTTAAGAGCCACATTAACTCCATCATAAAAGGAGGTTTTATAAGCTCATGGTCATAAAAAAAACTCAAGCCCCTACTCCATACTCATCCAAGCTACATTAACATCTAAGTTGGATTACTGCCTCCCCTTCTCCACCATCAGACCTCTCCAGATACTTCAAAATGCGACTACGATGATAATCAGTAAAGCTCGTAAATCAGACCATATAACCCCCATCCTCGAAGACCTACGTTGGTTCCCCATATCATCACGTATCCTGTTCAAAACCCTCACCATCATACACAAAGCTATCTACAATCATAACTCCTCATGGCTCAATGAACCATTTCAACACACACAATCCGCCCGCCCCACCAGAACGAACCTCAAATGCACCATACAAGTCCCCTCACTTAAGAAAGCCCGTCTCTCAGCCACAAGGGACCATGCCCTCTCTATCACTGGCCCTAAGCACTGGAATTCCCTCCCCCCCTATCCTTCGTCTGGAGCCATGCCCATTTAAATTCAGAAAATTGCTAAAGACCTGGCTTTTTCACCAGGCCTTCCCGGACTAATCTCGTTAACCCGCAGTCCTGCTGCTCCCCCCCCTCCTCCACCTCTAGCAGAACAGTTAATCCTACTTAATCTTATAAAATTTGTATTCCTATTAAACCCTATGTAATCATTATAAAACAATTCTGTAAATCAAATAATCTTCTCAGAACCACATGGAAACTTGTAAATCGAGTAACCTTGTAAACTTTGAATATTTCTATATTTCTTAACTATGTTCCATCTTTCCCGTTTCTCTTTTCTATTTTAGTTTGTCAGGTCTGCTGTTATGGAGCCTCATACTGTTTGCCTATTGGTTGTCCACCTCCCCCTCCCCTGTTATTTGTACTTTCCATCTTTTGTTATTATGTAAACTGATATGATGTGTACTTTAATGTCGGTATAGAAAAGCTGTTAAATAAATAAATAAATAAAATACATTATTTTAGCTATTGCCTTTTGTGTGGCTTTCTCTCCCCGCTCAATGTGGACTTGAGTAAGAGTGAATTATGAATTTATCGATGTATTTTGATGAGGAGGTTTTCTTTTTTTTTCTGTGAAGATGGATAAATCTATGCTATCTTGTATTTTCTTGTTTTTCCTTTATGGATTTGTATAAATTCAATAACATATAAATTAAAAAAAAAAAGAAGTAGGGCATGAAGTTGGAGAGCTTCTCTACTAGAAACATAGAAACGACGGCAGAAGAAGACCATAAGAACATAAGAACATAAGAAATTGCCATGCTGGGTCAGACCAAGGGTCCATCAAGCCCAGCATCCTGTTTCCAACAGAGGCCAAACCAGGCCACAAGAACCTGGCCCATCCAGTTTGCCCAGCAAGTTTCGCACTTTTTTTTTCTCTCATACTTATCTGTTACTCTTGGCTCTTAGTAGCCTTTTGGTTCTATTTCCCTTCCACCCCCACCATTAATGTAGAGAGTAGTGTTGGAGCTGCATCTAAGTGAAATATCTAGCTTAATTAGTTAGGGGTAGTAACCGCTGCAATAAGCAAGTTACACCCATGCTTATTTGTTTACCCATACTATGTAATTCAGTCCTTGGTTGTTGTCTGTATATAGATCCACTTTTCTTCATTCCCCCTTCCATTGAAGCAGAGAGTTATGCTGGATATGCATTGAAAGTGAAGTATCTGTCTTTCTCCCCTGCCGTTGAAGCAGAGAGCTATGCTGGATATGCGTGACGTATCAGACTTTTTCACTGAGAGCTTCAGCTGATTGGAGATGAAGTCTCTGCTTTTTAGTCAACTGGCGCTTGATCCTTGCAGTTCTGAAGAGGTTGGAGTCTGAGTTGTGTTTCTTTCGTACACATTCAAGCTGCCAAGACCTTTCTTTGGGGAGGGGGTCCCTCATGAAACCAGAGTGCGTTTAATGTAGGCTAAAGAGGCAGGACGTCTTGCGATGGGAATCTTCCATGCAATGTGGGATTCCTGCTGCCTTTCATTATCAGGGCTTGCTAGGAAGCTCACACCATGCTCTAGCTATACTAGATACCATGGAGAAGGGTGGGAGGGCCTACTTGTTACCCACTTGAAATCCCAAAGTTACCTTTTTCTGATTCTTTTTCACTTCCATTTAGATCAGAACACTCTGATAGCTGCGGTTTGTGTGCCAAGATCCTATACAATGCTGTCTTTTGTTGATGTATATAAGAAATATGGCAGGCAGGGAAGGGGAAAATGGGTGTGAGAGAGGGCAGGTTTGTTTTTGCACTTGGTTGTAAAGCTTTCTTACATTCCAAGGATCTGATAAAATCAGATAAGGAGTTCCAGATGATAGGACCCGCAGCTGAGAACGCCCTGTCCCTCGTAATGTTAAGGTGTGCCAAGTTAATTGAAGGAAGTTCTGTATCGCTCCATGGTGAGACCGCACCTTGAATACTGTGTATCTCAAAAAAGATATAATTGCGATGGAGAAGGTACAGAGAAGGGCTACCAAAATGATAAGGGGAATGGAACAACTTCCCTACGAGGAAAGACTAAAGAGGTTAGGACTTTTCAGCTTGGAGAAGAGACGACTGAGGGGGGATATGATAGAGGTGTTTAAAATCATGAGAGGTCTAGAATGGGTAGATGTGAATCAGTTATTTACTCTTTCGGATAGTAGAAAGACTAGGGGGCACTCCATGAAGTTAGCATGTGGCACATTTAAAACTAATCGGAGAAAGTTCTTTTTTACTCAACGCACAATTAAACTCTGGAATTTGTTACCAGAGGATGTGGTCAGTGCAGTTAGTATAGCTGTGTTTAAAAAAGGATTGGATAAGTTCTTGGAGGAGAAGTCCATTACCTGCTATTAAGTTCACTTAGAGAATAGCCACTGCCATTAGCAATGGTAACATGGAATAGACTTAGTTTTTGGGTACTTGCCAGGTTCTTATGGCCTGGATTGGCCACTGTTGGAAACAGGATGCTGGGCTTGATGGACCCTTGGTCTGACCCAGTATGGCATTTTCTTATGTTCTTATGTTCCAAGAGATTCTTACCCTCTGATGTCAAGGATCAAGGGAACCTGTAAACTTGGAGAACTGAATTCACCCAGCAGTCAGAATCGCCATGATTTAAGCTTGAAAATGATGGAAGTGAGCTTATATAAAATAGGCCATTGTATGGGAAGCTCACATAGGGTGGGAGTTATATGTTCATGTATCTGTGTATTTGCAACAATAAAGTTTGGTATTTCTGACAAAAGGGGGTGGGGGTTGTTCTTCCTTAAGGCGATCAATATCAATGTAACCTCTCTTGGTGACTTGATGGTAAGGATTGCATATAGAGGGTTTCCCTTCCTTAAACTTTCAGTCAATATTTAAGAGAGAATCAAAATGCGAGCAGCGGCATTCTGCACTAGTTGAACTGAACACAGCACAGTTGCAGATAATCTCACCTACAAGAAGTTATAGTAATCCAGTCCAACCAGAATAGGAGCCTGAAGGACCATACAAATGTCTTGTGCTTCTGTGGGAAATTATTTTAAGGAGGAAGTTAGTGTGCGGAAGAGTATTGTGCCACGATAAACAGGAATGAAGCAGAGAAAATCACTGATATTATTAGTTTAATTATTTAATATAAGGTCTATGTTCTGAGAATATATTTGCCATTTTTCTTAGTCTGCTTGTAACAAAAAACTGTTTGCAACAAAACAAGTCCTGAGATACTGGAGAGCCACTATTCAGAAAGGCTAACTGCAGATATCTAAAGAGAACAGGATTTAGCCTCCTGGCCACACCTTACTGTTTGTTGCTGATGCAATAACGGATAGTTGGGACCTCAACAAGCACATGGGGAGTGGTCCAGAGAAACAGGCCGATACAGTACAGTGCGCTCCGGCGGAGCGCACTGTTAACCCATGCTTGGACATGCATTTTGGACGCACTAGCTTTACCCCTTATTCAGTAAGGGGTAATAGCATGTCCAAAATGCGCGTCCAACCCCCCCGAACCTAATAGTGCCCGCAACATGCAAATGCATGTTGATGGCCCTATTAGGTATTCCCGTGCGATACAGAAAGGAAAATGTGCAGCCAAGCCGCACATTTTACTTTCAGAAATTAGCGCCTACCCAAAGGTAGGCGCTAATTTCTCTGGAGGTCCCAAAAGTTAAAAAAAGTAAAAAAAAGATAGAAAAAAAAATTTTGAAATAGGCTTGCAGGTCGAAAATCGGACACTCAATTTTGCCGGCGTCCGGTTTCAGAACCCGTGGTTGTCAGCGGGCTCGAGAACCGATGCCGGCAAAATTGAGCGTCGGCTGTCAAACCCGCTGACAGCCACCGCTCCTTTTTACCGCTGGCCCTAATTTTAATAAATTAAAATACTGTATTACGTGCACAGGAGAGCGGGCACTTGCCTGCTCTCCCGCAATTTTACTGTATTGGCCCAAAAGAAACTAGGACAAAGGTCAGAAGAATTAATTTAAAAAGAGCAACATGAGACTAACTGAAATCAGAGAACCAAATGTTATGGAAGAGCCATCGGTTAACACAATCTAGACACAGACATATGTATTTGAAGGTATGAGACCAGGAGGATTTGTAAGGTACAAAGAACTGAATGTCATCGGCATTAATTCGGTAGTTTACACTGAGACAGGAAAAACATTTTACCAATAGGGTTGCCGGCAAGGCAGATGCTTGGGGTACGTCAGTTGTTACCGCATCCCAGGGTGAATAGAAATTCTCCAGTTGGATTTGTTGAGTCTTGTTGGATGAAAAGGACTCACACTAGCTAAGGACCACACCAGGGATAACCAAAGATTTCTGCCTTGATTAATATGATTGATGGGGTTGAAAGAGGCAGAAATGTCTACCAGAAGCAAAACATATTCAGTGCCACTAGGAAAACCTCAGATAATACTGTCAAACTAGACAAGAGTAAAAGTCTCAGTGCTATGTAGCTTTCTAGTTGGAATCTATCGATAACAGCATGATTTTCAACCAACGTGAATAGCTGGGTGTGAACAATAGACTCTCTTATCTTCTCTAAACAGGATAAAGAGGAAACTGGCTTGAAGTTGGCCAAATCAGAGGAATCCAGATTTGGCCTTTTTTTTTTAAGAAGAGGGCCCTGTTTAAGCAGATCTGGGAGAGTTCCAGAGGAGGGTGACAGGTTGACAAGATCAGTGATTGAATCCCTTATATCTTCCCTCATTAACTCGATCAGTGAGGTGGAACAGGGATTCAGGGGACATGCGGAGGAGTTTGTGGTGGCCAAAGGAAGGACAATTTACCTTTTTTGTAACAGAAATGAAGGTGTCCCAAACTACATCAACAAGAGGGACTATGGTAGGCGACAATGTGGTATCAGAACCAAATTTGCAGCAGATACACCAAAATTCAAAAAGAAACTAAAAACTCTGCTCTTTCAACAAGCCTACCCTACCTCTACTCCCTCCATATAATGTATGAAATCCATTTGTCCAGATGCCTGACTCTCTTGTAAATATTCTTTCTTGTAAATATACTGTACATTAGTTCACAACTATTATAATTATTGTTTACTTTCTCTTTCGCAATACCTTTGCTCTTGTTATGCCTTGCAACTTTTAATTGTTATAGTTACTGTTCTATGTAAAGGCTCTGCCTACCATGTTTTGAGTTAAATGTACACCGATACGATGTGCAAACGGTTATCGGTATATAAAAAAATGTTAAATAAATAAATAAATAAATAAATAAATAAATATCCACCACCTTTTTTGAGAAAAAGGCTCCAGTGGTGGCACCTGGACCGACTGCCCTCAAAACCCAAGTTCAGATTGGCAAATTTGGATATTACACTTTTTACTATGTGACAATACGCCAAGGAGTTAGTCCTGGCAGAACGAATTCTGCGGGAGAAAAACTGCTTTGGAGTACTATTCATTTTTTCCCGGTAAGCTGCCGGTTTTCGGTAATACGCAGTTTGGAGCTAGAAGAGGGATTTTGTACACCAATACCACTCACATCACCGTAACTGCTGGTTTAATAGTCTCAGAGAGCTTGGATACCATGGCGCAGATTTGGCTGGTTTAATAAAAAAAAAGTCTACTGTATTTGCAACAATAAAGTTTGGTATTTCAGACAAAAGGGGGTGGGGGTTGTTCTTCCTTAAGGCAATTAATATCAATGTAACCTCTCTTGGTGACTTGATGGTAGAGGGTTTCCCTTCCTTAAACTTACAGACGATATTTAAGAGATAATGATCAGACCATGGTATTCCCTGGTGACTAATTTGAACTGAATCTTTAACACAATCACTAGGGCTCATGAAAAACAAATCGAGGGTATGAGTGTATTTGTGCATGGGAATATTTATCCATTGCTCCCATCCCAGGCCGGACACCGACAAAGGAGAAGTTTCAATAGACGATGAAAGCGGAGTATGATCCATAGGGGGGATAACATCACCAAGTCCTGGAGCATGGGACAGGTCCCAATGCAAAGATGCTAGGGTTTCAACCAGGAATGATAAATTAGCAGATAAACAACCAGGCGGGCAGAGGATGAGAAAACCTTGGATAATAGTGTCGAAACTAGACAAGAGTAAACGTCTTGGTACTATGTAGCTTTCTAGTTTCCTAACAATTTAGCAATTGTAGATGAAACATTCATTAACTCCGTTGGAAGAATAGAGTTAATCTGTATTGACTTGAAACATTCCCATCAAGGCACCACCACCACCACCACCACAGTTAGGACATGCTTGAGAGAATAGACAATACCTAGAGGGACAAATCTGATTCAGCAAATCTAAATCTGTGTTTAGCAACCAGGTCTCTGCTAGGCAAAAGCAGCCAGGGGATTTGATGGACAAAATGTCACGCACAGGGTGTACATGAAGCAATATTAATGACCCAGCAGACACTGCGATGAATGCTTCAGTAGATAGGGTGCTCACGGTGATCGATAAGGAAGAATTCCTAGCACAGGACTTCCGACGGATGCAGGATAACTCGCCATAGCAGCCAAGTCCCATTACAATCGGTATGGGGCTCAGCTAGAGGCAGAAAATGCCAGAAGATCAATGCCAAGATGGAACTGGAAGCTCACCTCACAATCTGGAGTTACATGCCAGAGGGAAGGGGCTTCTTGGTAGGGGCAGGGACCCAGATCTAGATGTGGCTGAAGGCATGAAGTTTCTGCTGGGATGCGTGCATTCCTCGACATTGCCAGTCGAGCGAGTGTTGTGACAGAGCCCACTCCTCTATGACTCCCTGACGTCAAGGGGACGTGTGGATGTTTTTATGCAGAGAGATTTTCTCCTTTCCTTTGCGTGCCTAGATTATGTTTATGTGCCTTAGTTTCATTGATGAGGATTGCAAGTTATGTCCGTTCTTCCAAGCAATTATAGATATTATTTTAGTTTATTAGTTCAGTTTATTTTAATTATATTATAATTTCAATGTTATCAGCGATGTATCATTTTAATTATGTTGGATTGTAAAGCTTGTTGCTAATTTAATGTTCATTGTAAACCGAGGTGATGTTTGCTAATGAGCTGCGGTATATAAAAACCCTTAAATAAATAAATAAATAAATAAATAAAAAACAAACCAACAAACAACAAACCCAAAAACCCTGGAGAGTGGGGGGAGGGGTGATGCTTAAATAAATGAACGAACTTCCTGATTGGTTGTGACCCCTTTGCGATCTGTACCACATTGGATGACGTCGCATGACTCCCCTCCAGGTAGGCAATGTCAAGGCTGTTCCCGCACTGCGACTCCCCCTCTCAAAGCTGGTCCTGAGAGAGAGCCTGCGTTCCACCTCTTTTCTCTACCTGGCTCTTTTTAAGATTTAAAAGAACATCCACCCTACCTGAAATGGCAGCGTTTCCCATTTGGATTTGCCTTCTTACCCTCGTGGCTGTTGCTGCATGGCATAGCTCGAAGCTGCGTGCTCTCCCCGCTTGTGAAGTCACCAGGCACTAAGGTGATTTGTAACCGCCGGGGAAAGCAAGGTGGGAAGACAGCCTGAGCTTAAAGATCCATTGCCACCGAACGGTAGCCAGGAGGCTACGAAAGTGTTTCTTTCCCATCATGCTACCCGGCCCGCAGGGCCTAACCTTAGGAGGGTGTGGAACCGGGAGGCATCAACCTGGATTGCCACCGCGCATGGCGGCACCCCCAGGCTGACAGAAAATTAAAGTGTGGAGAATGGGACTTACCATAACAGCATCGACACCCCCAATCCAAAGGGTGGGGACCCAGGACCCTCTCCCCCTTCTCGGCCCACCAATCTCACCCTATAGATAATATTATGCAAACATACCTCAGCCTCTTCCCAGGTCATCTTTGTGGAACTGGGCTGGTAGCAAGCGTCTTGATACTGGAACCAGCCTTCCTCACAGCAACCCTCAAAGCACAGGCAGTCAGAGCGAGAGAAGGCTGAAACTGAGAGAGAGAGAGAGAGAGAAGAGGGGGTGAAGGACAACATGAACACAGCAATCAGGTAAGCGGATCAGGGAGACGCCAGCAAAACGCAGAGAGCGCAGGGGCTGAGAATGCCAGCGGGTTGAAACAATGCCTAAGTGCATTACATTGCTGAGCTGTTAAATCTTATTGTCAGGGCTGTATTTGCCTCGGGCACACCTCTGGGTGCAGGAGGGTTGGCGGCGGGGGGGGGGGGGGGGGGGGGGAGGTAGGTCTCTTTTGAAGCTGCAGCACTGGGGTGCATGGGGCACTTCCTGCTTCCCCTCACTAATTGGCACCCTCCAGACCCAGGGCGCCCCCTAGGCGGCTGCCTTCTCTGCCCAGTGGAAAATCTGACCCTGCTTCTTGAACCCACAGAGGGGATTAACCTCTCTCACCTCCAAGGCTGGCCCATACGTACAGGAACATCAGGCCATCAGTCATCCTCCTTCCTGTAACAAATGTGTATTAAGAAAATGTGATGAAAGAATTAAGAACAATCCCTTCTCAAACCAGTTTTTAATCCTGTGGCCCAGGGAGGCCTTGCCTTGTGGTCAACGGCGCAGGACACCTTTTATTATTGCTACTTTCATGGCAGCAAGCATCAATTATAATTCCTCCTTTACAGTCCTGGCGCCGGGGCAAGATCAGTTCTAAACTAATGGCTTGGTGCCCTGCCCGAAGAGCTTACAAGCTCAGTTCTGCAACTCTGATTGGGGCCGCTCCAAAGCCACCCCCTGGAGATCAGAGGTTGTTACCAGAAAGTGCTGCGTCCTCGGCGGGCACCTCAGGACAAGGAGGATAGGCTGCAGCCTCGCTCCCTTGCTCCCAGCACCCTGTATGTGTGTGTGTGTGTGTGTGTACATATATATAAGCGGCCGCTGCTGTTTTACATACAGCTGCTGTCATGGCTGAGCGAGCTCGGGGAGGGATCACAGCTGCCCAAAAGTCAAATTCAATATAGAGGAAACAGTGGGGGGGGGGGGGGGGGGGGGGAAGATGCTCCAGTGCCGCTAGATCCATTCCATGGGCTGGACAGGGTAAAGAGCCCAAGCTATATCAGATTAGCTAAGTACACAGCGGGAGGCGGAGAGAGGAAGAGTTTTATTGTAATAACCGAAAGGGAACACCTGTCCCATCTATTGTCCCTTGTAAATCAGAAAGATGAGAAAACATGGATGCAATATAACCGTACAAAAGATGCTTCCAAGACTATTATTTTGCTGGGTGACTGGAACAAAAGTAAACATCCAGGGCTTCCTAATTCCATTCCTCGCTGCAGTAACAACAAAGTGCTTTTAAAAATGCATGTGCTTTAATTAAAATTGCAAAACTGGTGCAGAGCGCTGTGAAATCTGCACAGGGTGACTGAGAGGGGACACGATAGAGGTTCACAGAATCAGGAGTAGGATGGAACGGGCAAAGAGGGGGCGATTTGTTACCCGTTCAAATAGCACTAGGCCTTGGGGGGGGGGGGACCGTCCAAGAAACCAGCCGGGAGCAGTTTTAAATCAAATTGGAGAAAGTCGGGGTTTTTTTCAGTCGTTATTGCCAGAAAGGTTGGCTAAGGTTAGGGGTTTCTAACCGAGTTCGATGAAGGCTTGGACCCGGTTTCTGGAGGACCGCTCCGGGCATAATTAGTAAGGCCAGATGGGCTTCGGTTTCGCCGCCTGCAAATTCTCGCAGAGAAGGACGGGAAACAGATTTTCCTATTGGGATCTGGCGGATCCCTCCAGGCGGCTCGGACTGGCCCCAAGATGCCGGTAAGAAAAGGAAAGCGGGCAGAGAGGGCGCACTGCCTCCCTGAAACGTGAATCGGGGGTGCAGAAAACAGGAGCTTCGCGGGGAGCAAAGGGAGCCCCTAAAAGATCCCTGCCCCCCCCCCGCTGCGAGCTGGGGGTGTACATATTCGGGGGATGGGGGGGACAATCGGAGGTGCATGGGTGACCAATCCCCGATGGGCCGGGTCAGGACCGGAGCAGGGGATGTTTACGAAGCATCTTGGGCAGCGGCGCAACTCCTGCTCATCCCCGAATCCTGGACTGCGCCAAGCAGATGTTAACCGGCCCCCCCCCCGAATACCTGACAACCGGTACTCGACAGGACTGCCCCTCCCCCCCCCCAAATATCTGCTACTGTTCACCAGGGAGGGGGGGGGGAGGTACATGAAACCCTTCCCCCTCTCATTTGCATGTTTCATTTCTGACAATGTTAACATTATTGGTGTGAGAGGGAAACAGAGACCGGGGGCTCATGGCAGAACTCGGTCAGGAGAGAGAACGACTCTGCCTGCTCCCTCTGACTGAAGCGCAAGGACCATTAGCCCCGTGCAGGAAGCTGAGGATCTGTGCGGCTCTGACAGGGTCACTGTGGTTTGAAAGATGACCACGCTCTGTTCGCTGGCGAGGTCATCCCTGCACTCAGGTCATCAAAACTCGCTACCACTTGTTTTTTTGGGGTTTTTTTTTCCTGTTTGTGTCTTCTTATTGAAATTAAAGGTCTACTTCTCCCACTCAGCCCAAGTTCCAAGCTCACAACTGCCTCCTGTTTCATTGTGTGTATAACCCAGCACTGGTAGCACAGAGCTAAAATAACTGTTAGACCCAGGCTCCAGTCCTACCACTACCACCGGTCGCACTGTGACTCAATGCCCAGAGCCTACAGCTGTCACACCTGCAGACCCAGGCTCCAATCCCACCGCTGCCACCATTCTCACTGTATGGCCCAATGCTGACAGCACAGAGCTGCAATACCTGCAGACCCAGGCTCCAATCCCACTGCTGCCACCATTCTCACTGTATGGCCTAATGCTGACAGCACAGAGCTGCAATACCTGCAGACCCAGGCCCCAGTCCCACTGCTATCACCAGACCCATGTTTAGTGCTGAAAAATGAACACCACACAGAAACGTACAACCCTTCAGCATTTCCTGGCAATCTGTGCTAAAAGTAGTAAAATCAGTCAATAAAGTGCAAATTATATTCTTGTTTTATTCAGTTTTCTTTTACAGTCACAAGCAAAATACAAATGCAGAAAAAGCACATTTTATTTTATTTTGTAGTTATAGGCATGTGTTAGCTACGGCCTATATGTTACAAACATGTAATAGCACAGGCCGGGAGCATCCTTCCACTATGGCTTGGAAACTCCGCCCTTGTTACGGCAAGAACTTTTCAAGAGTGGGAGAACGGTTAGTTTAGGCGTCTCTAGCTGTTTCAGCTCAAGTTTGGTTCTCCCTATCTTAGGGCAGCAGATGGGCAACCAGCTTGCCCCCTCCATAAGAATGGGCAGGCAACCAGTCAAGGAGGGAGTGGGGGATTCGAGCAGAGAGGGGGAAGAGGTAGGGACGCTTTGGCAGAGGTTGAGACTGAGGTGAAGCTTGCTGCAACCAGTGTGCGAGTGCTTCCTCACAGGCGCCGGTCCTCCTCCGGCTGCGCTTTATCCCGAAGTAGCCGGTTCTGGTTCCAGATGCGAGCTGAAATGGAACAGCAAGAAAGGATGAACCTCAGATGCCCTCTCACCCTGCCCTAGAGATGTGTGGCGATCACCAGCACCCCGGTCACTTACAGCAGTACAAGCGGTTGACCTTTGTGATGTCCTCAGGGCTGAAGTCTCGCCGGTTTCCGATAGCAACATTAGGGTCTGGCTTGGGGACAATGGTTGGCCGCCCATTACGTGAGAAGGCCGTTCTGCACAGAACACAGACATAGCCCAGTCAGTTTCACCAGCACCCTCCCCCACCCCCCATCCTGATGTGTGCACAGTATCAACGTGCTCAGTGCATTCTCTGCTGCGCCAGTGCACAATGCCTGCCCGCGCTGCTGCTGGCCTCTGGGGGAGTCACTTTATCCTCCTGTGCCTCAGGCTAATCTCCGGCTGTCACTGACCTTGTGTGACCTTGGGGTGAGTCACTTTATCCCCCTGTGCCTCAGGCTAATCGGCGGCTCTGTCACTGACTCCCTGTGTGTGACCTTGAAGGTGCCACCTTATCTCGCTGTGCCTCAGGTCTAATCTCTCCTCAACAATGAAGCAAATCAGAACCCAAACAAGGAAGGGGATTTTAGCATTCTGTTCTCTTAAATCTTCTTTTGCTTGCCTCACATGTGCGACGCAGGAGCAGTGCGCCAGGAAGGGTGCCTGCAGAGCCCCAGCCTTACATCCCACAATGCATCACTGAATAGTCATAGCGCGGTCCCCAACCTTACCTCCCATAATGCATCACCGAGAGGCAGTCGTAGCGCGTTCCCAGCCTTACCTCCCATGATGCATCACTGAGAGGCAGTCGTAGCGCGTCCCCAGCCTTATCTCCCATGATGCATCACCAAGGGGCAGTTGTAGCGCGTCCCCAGTCTTACCTCCCATAATGCATCACCGAGGGGCAGTCGTAGCGCGTCCCCAGCCTTATCTCCCATGATGCATCACCGAGGAGCAGTCGTAGCGCGTCCCCAGCCTTACCTCCCATAATGCATCACCGAGGAATAGTCGTAGCGCGTCCCCAGGTTGTTTGTTTGCACTTTTCTAAAGTTGCTCTCCATGCCTAAGGGGAGAAAGGATGAGGAGGTTATATAGGCCTAGGCTAAGGGAGGGAGGGAGTGAACTTATCCCTGGCTCTGTCCCTGACTCTCTGTGTGTGAACTCGGGGGGACTTAGTTTATTTATTTATTTATGTAGACATTTTTTATACCATCATTCCAAAGGAAGATCACAACGGTTTACAAAAGCCTCAGTTCTAATCCCTGGCTCTGTCACTGCTTCTGTGAGTGATCTCAGAGGAGTCACTATCTCCCTGTGCCCTCGGGAGGATTTCCCAGTAGGTGAAGTAGGTAACTTCCCAAGGGGGCAGCGTCCTATTCTCAGAAATGTCACATCAGTGTTTGGTGATAGCTGAGAAGGGAGGGAGAGCCCCCATCAGCAGCAGGTGATTTCAGAGGAGGGGGGGCAGCAAAAGGGTTAAATCTACCTCTGCCTGTGCTTCAGTTCTAATCCCCAGCTCTGTTATTGACTCTCTGTTTGACCTCGAGGGAGTCACTTTATCCCCCTATGTCTCAGTGCTGATTCCTGGCTCTGTTAGGGGTTTGCTGTGTATGACTTTGTTGAGTCACTTTATCTCCTTGTGCTTCAGTTCTAATTCCCGGCTCTGTCACACTGACTCTCTGTGAGACCTCGGGGAAGTCACTTTATCCCCCCCCCCCCCCCCCCCGTGCTTCAGCTTTAATTGCCGGCTCTGTCACTGACTCCGTGTGTGACCTGGGGGAGTCGCGTCATCCCTCTGTCCTCAGCTCTAATCCCCGCCTCTGTCACGGACAGAGAGCTCAGGCTCTCTCTCACCCCCCCCCCCCCCATGCCTTCTGTGGTCACGGAGGGCGAGCCGTGGCTCCTCACCTGGCATGATGTTTTGAAAGAAGATGTCCACGAATCCGTCGCGGTCGCTGCGGTTCTGCTCGTGGTGGAAGCCCAGGGCGTGGAGGAGCTCGTGCTGCACGATGCCCTGGAAGACGCAGCCCTGCTTCTGCAAGGAGACCACCTGCCGGCCCTGGACCCTGCCGATGAAGGAGAAGCACCTGGAGAGACGGGGAGAGGAGCAGAAGGTAAGGGGTCAGTCGGGGTCACTGCCACACGAACAGGTAAGTCAAACCCCCCACCACCACCACCACCCCGTCTCTGCAGTGGTGCTAAACCCCAAACACCTCCTGCCACAGTCGCAGTGTTCACCACAGCACACAGTGTCCTCCTCCCCCTTAAGCTCTTCAGGGTGGGGACACTCTGATTAGCTGTGCCGTATCAGGCACAGTCTGGCAAACTATAAGCCTGAAAGGGGTGTCCCTTTGTATTGTATTCCTAAACTTTGGAAGTCTTTCCTTCCTCCCATCTGCTTCTGATAAATCTTCACAGAGAGGGGGCAGAAACCTTCTCCTCTCCCCCCCGCCCCCCCGACTGAAGAGGACCATCCCATCCCCCCAAGTCCTGAAGAAGGATAGATGTGGACTCACCCGGACTGGGACTCTATGGAGATATAATCCCGCTCGTTGGATCGGGGCCGGAACATAATGCAGGTCCTGGTGCTGAAAGACCGCAGCCCGCTCTCGATCACTGCCTGCTCACTAGAACCTAATGGGGAGAGGGACGGAGAGGGGACCCCAATCAGATACTGCCCAGGGAACACAGAACATGAAGCTAAGAGTGTGTTTCCTTCTCCTTTCTGTAGCATCGGCTACGAAAAGGAAGGCACCCACGGTTTTGCCTTCCGTTCGCTCCCCGCAGCGCCATCCCATGTAGCAACCCGCGTTTCTTACTGTAGGACTCAGAGATGATGTACGGGACGACAACCTGCCCATTGTCAGCGCTGGGCCACCGGCAGCGATCGGACGCGCAGCGATCAGCGTTCCCCAGGGGGTCAACGGCAATGTCACCGAATATGATGGGGGGTCCTTCGGCTGGAGGTCTGCCGGTCACTGGTGAAAGAACAAGAAAAATAAAAAAGTCACCCCGGTGACGAAGGCTGTGAGGTTTTCATCACACCCACAACCAAAATTAGAACAATGCTTCACCACTGCACCCCCCTCCACTCCTGCTGTGAGCTAGACCCTGTCCATTAACTCCCACAACCATAATCGCTGCCTCCTCCACATCGCCTCACCCCCTCCACTCCCACTGTTATTTAAACCATTTCCATCACTCCCACAACCATAATCAGTAATCACTGCCTGCTCCTCCGCTGTCACGTCCCCTCCACTCTTACTATGATCTGAACCCCATCCATAATCACTGCCTGCTCCACATCGCCTCATCCCCTCCACTCCCACTGTTATTTAAACCATTTCCATCACTCCCACAACCATAATGAGTAATCACTGTCTGCTCCACCGCTGTCACATCCCCTCCACTCTTACTATGATCTGAACCCCGTCCATAATCACTGCCTGCTCCACATTGCCTCATCCCCTCCACTCCCACTGTTATTTAAACCATTTCCATCACTCCCACAACCATAATCAGTAATCACTGTCTGCTCCACCGCTGTCACATCCCCTCCACTCTTACTATGATCTGAACCCCAACCATATTCACTGCCTGCTCCACATCGCCTCATCCCCTCCACTCCCACTGTTATTTAAACCATTTCCATCACTCCCACAACCATAATCAGTAATCACTGTCTGCTCCACCGCTGTCACGTCCCCTCCACTCTTACTATGATCTGAACCCCGTCCATAATCACTGCCTGCTCCACAGTGCCTCATCCCCTCCACTCCCACTGTTATTTAAACCATTTCCATCACTCCCACAACCATAATCAGTAATCACTGTCTGCTCCACCGCTGTCACGTCCCCTCCACTCTTACTATGATCTGAACCCCATCCATAATCACTGCCTGCTCCACATTGCCTCATCCCCTCCACTCTCACTGTTATTTATTCTGTCACTCTCACAGCACCAGCTGCTCTATTGCTACCACATCTCCTCCACTTTTACTATGATCTGAACCCCGTCCATTATTCCCACAACCATAATCACTGCCTGCTCCACCACCGCTTCATCCCCTCCACTCCACCATTATCTATTCTGTCACTCTCACAGCACCAGCTGCTCTATTGCTACCACGTCCCCTCCACTCTCACTATGATCTGAACCCCGTCCATTACTCCCACAACCATAATCACTGCCTGTTCCACATTGCCTTATCTCCTCCACTTCCACTGTTATCTGACACCACTTCCATCACTCCCACAACCAACAGTGTCATCTTCCATCTTCAGTTCGTCCACTTCTGCCACCTTCAGGATCACCAGAATTACTTTCATAAACAGCATAATGAATGCTGCCTCTCCAACGCGCAACTCAGACTTCTCCTCCCCCTCTTATGCACAACTCAACCTTCTCCTCCCCCTCTTGTGCACAACTCAACCTTCTCCTCCCCCTCTTATGCACAACTCAACCTTCTCTTCCCCCTCTTATGCACAACTCAACCTTCTCCTCCCCCTCTTGTGCACAACTCAACCTTCTCTTCCCCCTCTTTTGCACAACTCAACCTTCTCCTCCCCCTCTTATGCACAAGTCAACCTTCTCCTCCCCCTCTTTTGCACAACTCAACCTTCTCCTCCCCCTCTTATGCACAACTCAACCTTCTCCTCCCCCTCTAATGCACAACTCAACCTTCTCTTCCCCCTCTTATGCACAACTCAACCTTCTCTTCCCCCTCTTATGCACAACTCAACCTTTTCTTCCCCCTCTTAATCCATCTGCCTTCTTAACTTCAACTCGTCCTCATTCCGCCGTCTGCACCTCTAACTCCAACACCAGAATAACTCCTCCTCTACGACCACCTCCTTTTCCACTGCTGCCTCCTCTTCCTCTAGCACAAGTTCCAGTGTTCAGGATCTTCTTTTGCAGGGGGGGGGAGGGGGAACAGAACAATTGCCCAGGGCCCATTTGGCAAAGATGAATGATGTTACTAAGGTAGGGCGCCTGGCATTGGTTGGGACCACACCTTAGTTTGTGCCCTGTGTCCCAGCAAGTCTAATGCCAGCCCTGCCAGCACATTCCCCTTCATCTCGCTTGACTGCCTCCTCCTCTCCTTCCCCTGCTGCCAGCAATCTCTTAGCCCAACCCCACTGCTGCCTTCTTCTTCCACCATTTCTCCACTGTTCCTCCCTTGCTGATAGGTTCCTGGTTTTACCCTCCCCAGTGCATGCAGAGACTCGTAGTTCTGATAGTCTCATCGACTTCCCTAAGAAAATCAGAACTACAAATGCCAGCATACCATGGTGGCAAGTGCAGGACTGGTTCAGCCTATTTCTTATGCCAAGGAGCCAGGAGACACCCTTCCTCTGCCCACCATACACTGGGGTCATGACTGGGGAAACGCTCAGAAAACAGAATACAAACCATACGCATGGACTCACTCAAGTGTTCGTTGACCTTAAGAATCTGGTCGGGGGTGTCAGGATCTTCCTCCTCCCTGATTTCTGCCCACAGTCTTCTGACTACATAGAAAAAAAACCATAAAAGGTGTCTGTCAGGTAATCTGAGTGGAAAGCCAGGCTGGGGGTGGAGGTGCTACGAAGGCCCCCCCCCCCTAAAATGGTGTCCACAGGATCACATGTCCAGTCAGATGACCAGACCAATGGGACAGAACATGCTCAGAGCTCCCATTCCATTGGACTGGGGTGGGAGGAAGAGAATAGTGGGCAATGCCAACCACACCAGATCAAGGGCGTACTGGACTTTCCCAATGCAACAGGGCAGAAGAGTGATGGACCTGCCCATGCTTGCTTCAGATCACAGGGAACATGTTACTTTGTGGTTAAAGTTTCAAATTATCAATTTTGAGGGGTGGAAGATTCCAACAGACCCCTTAAAATGTATCTGACTGCTTCCTAAGATTGCCAGCTCACCAGATTAAATCAGATAAGCTGATCCAGTCCTGGTGTTGCTCTGTGGCATCCAAGGAGATGCAATTCCTACTTTTCTTAGGACAGCATCAGAACTGCAATCCCGCAGGCCACACGGTAACACCAGGACTGGATCAGCCTCTCCGGCTTGACCTGGGTGAGGTGGCAACAGTATTTCTCCCCTCACTACCTATACTTTTTTTGGTCTAGTAGTTCTTCTAATCAGAACCAGGATTGGGATCCTAGTGCTATGAGCTCTCATATACAACCACCTGGGGATTTTCCCCCTGTTTTTTTGACAAACTAAAGGGTAGCAAATCACCTGGACTGGATGGTATACATTCTAGGGTTCTGAAGGAACTAAAAAATGAAATTTCTGATTTATTAGTTAAAATTTGTAACCTATCATTAAAATCATCCATTGTACCTGAAAACTGGACGGTGGCCAATGTAACCCCAATATTTAAAAAAGGCTCCAGGGGCGATCCGGGTAACTATAGACCAGTGAGCCTGACTTCAGTGCTGGGAAAAATAGTGGAAACTATTCTCAAGATCAAAATCGTAGAGCAAATAGAAAGACATGATTTAATGGACACAGTCAACATGGATTTATCCAAGGGAAGTCTTGCCTAACAAATCTGCTTCATTTTTTTGAAAAGGTTAATAAACATGTGGATAAAGGTGAACCAGTAGATGTAGTGTATTTGGATTTTCAGAAGGCGTTTAACAAAGTCCCTCATGAGAGGCTTCTATGAAAACTAAAAAGTCATGGGTAGGAGGCGATGTCCTTTCGTGGATTACAAACTGGTTAAAAGACAGGAAACAGAGAGTAGGATTAAATGATCAATTTTCTCAGTGGAAAAGGGTAAACAGTGGAGTGCCTCAGGGATCTGTACTTGGACCGGTGCTTTTCAATATATATATAAATGATCTGGAAAGGAATACGACAAGTGAGGTTATCAAATTTGCAGATGATATAAAATTATTCAGAGTAGTTAAATCACAAGCAGACTGTGATACATTACAGGAGGACCTTGCAAGACTGGAAGATTGGGCATCCAAATGGTAGATGAAATTTAATGTGGACAAATGCAAGGTGTTGCATATAGGGAAAAATAACCCTTGCTGTAGTTACACGATGTTAGGTTCCATATTAGGAGCTACCACCCAGGAAAAAGATCTAGGCATCATAGTGGATAATATTTTAAAATCGTCGGCTCAGTGTGCTGCAGCAGTCAAAAAAGCAAACAGAATGTTAGGAATTATTAGGAAAGGAATGGTTAACAAAACAGAAAATGTCATAATGCCTCTGTATCGCTCCATGGTGAGACCGCACCTTGAATACTGTGTACAATTCTGGTCGCCGCATCTCAAAAAAGATATAGTTGCGATGGAGAAGGTACAAGGGCAACCAAAATGATAAAGGGGATGGAACAGCTCCCCTATGAGGAAAGGCTGAAGAGGTTAGGGCTGTTCAGCTTGGAGAAGAGACAGCTGAGGGGGGATATGATAGAGGTTAAGATCATGAGAGGTCTTGAACGAGTAGATGTGACTTGGTTATTTACACTTTCGAAAAACAGAAGGACTGGGGGGCATTCCATGAAGTTAGCATGGGGCACATTTAAGACTAATCGGAGAAAATTCTTTTTCACTCAACGCACAATAAAGCTCTGGAATTTGTTGCCAGAGGATGTGGTTAGTGCAGTTAGTTTAGCTGGGTTCAAAAAAGGTTTGGATAAGTTCTTGGAGGAGAAGTCCATTAACGGCTATTAATTAAGTTTACTTAGGGAATAGCCATTGCTATTAATTGCATCAGTAGCATGGGATCTTCTTGGTGTTTGGGTACTTGCCAGGTTCTTGTGGCCTGGTTTTGGCCTCTGTTGGAAACAGGATGCTGGGCTTGATGGACCCTTGGTCTGACCCAGCATGGCAATTTCTTATGGTCTTATAAGACTCCCGCCCCATCCCTCTGTTCCTAGTCTGGTCATTACATTGATGGTCCTGAGGCTCTAAATCCGGCCACCAGGTGTTGCCCTTCAAGATGACCTCTACTCCCCCTACCCAAGGGTTAAGAACGCTGCCTCCGCAGCATTCCCTGCCCATTTGGGGTGCAGAAGACCTGCTGCAGGAATCAACGTGGGGACCTGCCGCTCAGGATTTATTTATTTAAGGCTTTTCTTGACCGACATGACATTCATCAGGGATATCATGCCGGTGTACATCAAACAAGGGAGAGGCTAAGTGGTGAAAGCAGTTACAATAAACAAGGATGTGCATAGCGCTTGCCACCCACCTGAGCCACCAGACCGGCTCCGTTCCTGGACCTTTTTTAGTGAAACGGGCAGACCCCCAGGATAGGCACGGACTTTGAGTTTCAGCTTTTCTTAGGGAGTGTAAAAGCAGGAGTGGATCAGCCTGGCCTAGCCAAAATCCAGATCCAGCTGAGCCCCCTGACCAGGAAGCCTGGAGGCAGAGTAAGCAGGAGGCCAGGGAGCCACAAACCAGAGAACGGGAGACCTCAAGAGAAACAAGGGGAGAGACAGAGAAGAGACAGAAAGAGCGCAGAAGGGTCTACTGACACCGAAAAGAGGAGCTGGTGCCCCCAAGACTTGACGTAAGGATACAGGGGAAAGGGGTGCATGGAGGGCCCTGATGGGATGGCAGTGGAAATTCCTCCTCCTATCGCCCTCCCCCACTTTAAGGAGCAAACCCCCTCGCCATAGACCCCCCTCTTGTGTATCAGAAGTCCATGACTACACTGGAAGAGACACCGGGCTAGTTACCAGAAGACAGGAGTACTTTCTTATGAGGCTTCCCAGGCTGTAAGACCGAGTTAGGGCCATCCTGTGCCTGCAAAAGAGAATGAATGATAACATTATTATTATTATTACAGGGAGGATAAGTGCTCCCTCCGCCTCCTCAGCACTTTTCAGAGATCATGCATTGTGTAGCCAAGTGCACCCCCTTGTGATCAGAACTGGAACAGCACTGGCAGAGAGAGCGTGATAAATCGCAAGCCTGTCATATAGAATATATTATTGTCATTTGTTATAGCATAACCAGGTGGAGGCAGCACTTTACAGAGACATTCACTGCTCCTTGGAGCTCACAATCGAGTCAAGACAGACAAACAAGACACCCAAAAAACAAACAAACCCCAGTAAGAGTGAGGCCATAACTGGGAAAAGGTGGGATACGTTGAGGAAGGCTCAACTTTAATTGAGCAAATCTGCCAGGAACGGGCAGGGATGCTTCGCTCCTACTTAAAATGTTTTATCTGATCGGTGCAGGTTGCAGGAATCGGTCCCTCAGTCTAGGCCCCCCCGAGAACAGCAGTCGTGCATCCATAACACTGTCAGGGATCTTACAGATTCATTTGGAAATCCTGTGAGATCAAGTGGCACTCAGTGAGTCAGTTTCCTTCGCCACCCCACAACGCCATTGGAAATAAAATTCAAAGCTCATACGGTGTTCTTTAATGAGTTGATCTCTTTGCAGAATGAGCCGATGGTATTAAACAATTGATGGCACCCTTTTTGTTGCACGACATCAGCTCTGCAAAAATACCGATCGAAAATAAAACACACCCTGCGCTTAGCATGCCACTGCCACGCTGCAGTAATAGAGTGCACAAAAGGAAACAGCGACCTGAAGCAGATGTGAGCCCAGGGCTGCGCCCGCCAGGATCATTAGCAGACTCCTGTTTTATGCAAGCGGGCAAACATTTCCATCATTTTAAAGCTGTCCCTGCACACAGGGGATTATTGGGAGTCCAGAAGGGGAATGGACTGCTGGGATAAGGGTGATCTGAAAGCCGTTGGGGGGGGGGGGGGGGAGTAAAATCACATTTGTTCATTTTCGCCTAGCCTGTGAAATAATTCTGCGTTTACTGACATTAGTATGATATTACACGAGCTTTTATGGTAGCAGTAAAGCATTGAATGGATTGATGTTTAAATATTTTTATTCTTGTCAAAGGTTATATTATTTTTGGTTTGGCGATGTTTGTCATCTGTGGAAAATGTCAGTCTGACCGTGCTCTGCCAAAATAAATATTTGTTGCTTGGGTGGCCCATAAATCTTTTCACCAAATAAATAACTGCCCTCTGCAGAAAGCATCCCATGCACACACACACACACACACACACTAGGCCTGCTGCTCCTTGCTACCCCTCAGCACATTTCCCTGGCATTCTTAAAGAGTTCAAATGTTACGAGATATCCATTTCTCAGACAAGCGTGTCAGTCAGTCGTGGCTATCGGACAGACCCACGGAACCAGAGCCGCCCCCGCACACCTTGAGGTGTATGTGACCCCCGGAGAGACTCCGCCTCATCCGGAGACTCACACACAGAGAGAAAGGAGAGCGAGACCCCCCTCCGCTGGGGCAAAGGCGCAGAACCCGGCCAGAGCCTCACCAAAGGCAGAAGCAGGGACCCCAAATTCTATTTATTTATTTATTTAGGGTTTTTATATCTCGGCATTCATGATACAATCACATCATGCTGGTTTACAGTTGAACAAGGGGGTGCAAAATAAATTAAAACTGGCACCTGGGCAAGGAAAGAACGCAGTTACATTGAACAAGGATGATCAGACTGGGAGAAGAGAGAAATACTGTAGGTATTTAACATCATACAGAGTTATTTACAATGAAGTGATATGGCTGCATTACAGATGTTGAATGGGTGTAATTCAGGAGGAGTCTGGAAATGCTTGTTTAAACAGCCAAGTCTTAAGTCTTTTTCGGAAGGTTGGGAGGCAAATTAGCAACGGAAACGTGCAGAGCCAGGACCGCGAACTGGAAACCAGACCGGGGGCGGAGAACCAGAAGCACATTTCCTCCCGGGCTCTGCAAAATCCAGAGGTGGAAGAATCACGCGTGTTTCCTAGAGCTGAGGGAGAAAATCCGCCCCCCCCCCCCCCCAAAGGATGAACAGAATAAAACTCTGCATGATCCGGGGGGGGGGGGGGGGGGGAACAGCAGGGCCCAGTCAGCCCCAGCACCCGGGAGCCACCCCCCCCCCCTTACTTGGCCCAGGGAAAACTCCTGCAGCAGAGGCAGGGAGACAGCAGAGACAGAGACGGGGGGGGGACGAGGGCGGGCAGGGAGAGCACCAGTTCTCCCTCGGTGCCCGAGAGAGGATGTGGGACCTGCACAAATGGTTACAGATGCCCAACCAGCCACACACCTGGCAGAGCCCTTACCTGACGGTGCGGGTCACCCAGAGGGAGGCCACAGGCCAGGGCCAGCAGCGCGGAGATGAGGAAGGCCAGCAGCGTAGGACTCATCTTCCCCTCAGACCTCAGCGAGGTGTAACGGTTGTCACCCTAGCCCCCCCCCCTGACATCTCCTTTATATAGGCAGGAGAATCGAGAAGTTTCTAAGTTTGGAATGCAGAGAGACTTTGGAAATCCTGTGCGGTTTTCAACGGCTGGAAACGTTGTGGGCCCTGGAGAGAGGAAGAGGCAGAGAGGGAAAGCCAGAAAAAGACAGAGAGAGCTTAGGCGTGGGGGGGGAAGGCGAGATAGGATTTTATTCCATAAAGCTCTGAATATATATACTATACAGTGACGGGAGTAGACATTTTATCCTTAATGTAAAGAGATACTGCGTATTTAGGAGCGAGGGGCTCGGGCATTTTACCCTTAATATAAAGTGATACGGTGTAACTTGTGTATGTGGGACAGTGAGGGGAGCAGGGATTTTATCCTTAATATAAAGTGAGGGATTTTATCCTTAATATAAAGTGATACGGTGTAACTCGTGTATGTGGGACAGCGAGGGGAGCGGGGGTTTCATCCTTAATATAAAGTGATACGGTGTAACTCGTGTATGTGGGACAGCGAGGGGAGCGGGGGTTTCATCCTTAATATAAAGTGATACGGTGTAACTCGTGTATGTGGGACAGCGAGGGGAGCGGGGGTTTCATCCTTAATATAAAGTGATACGGTGTAACTCGTGTATGTGGGACAGCGAGGGGAGCGGGGGTTTTATCCTTAATATAAAGTGATACGGTGTAACTCGTGTATGGGGGACAGCGAGGGGAGCGGGGGTTTTATCCTTAATATAAAGTGATACGGTGTAACTCCTGTATGTGGGACAGCAAGGGGAGAGGGGGTTTTATCCTTAATATAAAGTGATACGGTGTAACTCGTGTATGTGGGACAGCGAGGGGAGCGGGGGTTTTATCCTTAATATAAAGTGATACGGTGTAACTCGTGTATGGGGGACAGCGAGGGGAGCGGGGGTTTTATCCTTAATATAAAGTGATACGGTGTAACTCGTGTATGGGGGACAGCGAGGGGAGCGGGGGTTTTATCCTTAATATAAAATGATACGGTGTAACTCCTGTATGTGGGACAGCGAGGGGAGAGGGGGTTTTATCCTTAATATAAAGTGATACGGTGTAACTCGTGTATGTGGGACAGCGAGGGGAGCGGGGGTTTTATCCTTAATATAAAGTGATACGGTGTAACTCGTGTATGTGGGACAGCGAGGGGAGCGGGGGTTTTATCCTTAATATAAAGTGATACGGTGTAACTCGTGTATGTGGGACAGTGAGGGGAGCGTGGATTTTATCCTTAATATAAAGTGATAGGGTGTAACTCGTGTATGGGGGACAGTGAGGAGAGCGGGGGTTTTGTCCTTAATATAAAGTGATACTGTGTAAAGGAAAATTGGTTCTTACCTGCTAATTTTTGTTCCTGTAGTACCAAAGATCAGTCCAGACTCCTGGGTTTTGCCTCCCTTCCAGCAAATGGAGACAGAGAAAGTTTTATTGACACTGCCACTTAACCCGAGGTGCCATCTGCCGTCCCTCAATATTGATCTGTACCCAAGCCAGAAATGCAAACAAAACCAAACTAGTCTCCCCCAAACGAGCAGTGGGAAGAGGAAAACCTTAAAGGCGAAACTGCGCCCACACAGAACCCCGTGGACTAACAAAATCTCTGCCATTCTTCAGAATGATCACAGAAAAGGAAAGATAAATCGAGTGGACTCTCCAGTCTACCCCTTTCCTCCAGAGAGTGGGACTCTGAACTGATCTGTGGTACTGCAGGAACAAAAATTAGCAGGTAAGAACCAATTTTCCTTTCCCTGTACGTACCCAGATCAGTCCAGACTCCTGGGATGTAACAAAGGCTTCCCTAAATAGGGTTGGACTGAGAGTGTCCCACTCAAAGCACACTTTCAAAGCCCCCTGGCCTCTGGAGCCTGGACATCCAAGCGATAACACCTGGCAAATGTGTGCAACGACGCCCAAGTAGCTGCTCTACAGATCTCTTATGAAGAAACTAGCTGACACTCGGCCCAAGAGGCCACCTCTGAGAATGAGTAGAATGCGCCCGCAGCCCCTCTGGAACAGGGCGATCCTGACAGATATACGCTGAACAAATAGCTTCTTTCAACCACCTCGCAATGGTGGCTTTTGATGCTTTATGTCCCTTTTTGGCACCACTCCTCAGGACAAAAAAGATGATCGGACATGTGGAAACTGTTGGTGACCTCCAGGTATCGCATCAGCATGCGCTTTATGTCTAACCACCATAAATCTTTAGTGTGTGGCGCCAACAGGGCCAAACACACCGCCCTCATCTCTAGACGATTGATGGACCAGGAGGCTTCCTCCGCTGACCACCGGATTTGCACCGACTGGTTTCTGACATACCACTTCCCACCCGGAGAGATTGGCATCGGTGGTAACGATCATTAAGATCGTGATGTCGAGAGCCACTTCGCGACTCAACTTGTCCAGGAGGAGCCACCATAAAAAGTCATGAATGTGTAAACTCTGGAAGAGGGAGAGGTAGCTGAAAACGCTCCAATAATGGATCCCAGCAAGATAGTAAAGCCGATTGAAGAGGCCTCACATGAGCAAACGCCCATGGAACCAATTCCAAGGTGGAAGCCATAGGTCCGAGAACTTGTAAGTAGGCCCAGATATGGGAGTTGCCTGACCCTAGTGGCTCCCACATCCCGAGGACCTGGACCTCTTTTGCCAGCCTTACAGGAGCCTCCTTCTCAGTTCTGCGTCACGCAGACTTCCTAGCCTTATAGGCCTTTGCAGTAAAAGTACAAAATCTGAAGAGAAGGAAGAAGAGGTATCAGTCTTCTTCATGGTCCTCCTCATTTCCTAATGGGGCCCCCTTGGCATCTGGACCTCCCCCGGAGATAGAGGGAAATCCCTGCCTCCCTCTGCGACCCGCACGGGAGTCCTGAACTTAGCCAAAATGGCCGCCATTCCCATGTTCAGCGGGATCATCGGAAACCTGCCTTGCCAGCAAGAGCCCCCCCCCCCCCCCCAGGCTCACGGCACTTGACCGACTTTTCCCCCGCCGTGCTCCCCGAAGGGCCCTCCCCACCGAGGAGACATCGGTAGCATAGGCCGCCCCACACGGCATTGAAGACGGCATCAGGCAGGAAGACTAAATCGGTGCTGGGCAAGGAGAGAAAAAGAGGCGCTGGAGGAACAGAGATAAATAAGCAGAGCCGCCCAGATGAGGAGACAGAGCTGGGAACGGACCCGCGCTGACTCACAGCAAGCCCCGATTTTTCAGAACAATCTCCTCTGTACACTTTCTTTTTTTAAACTTTAACAAAGAAGAAAGCACTTCCCTTAGAATGGCTGCAGGCTCTGTCCGACCCTCAGGGCAAGTGATCTGGGCCCCCTGGGATTCAGCCCTGACCGGCAAGAAAAGAGCGAGCTATGTACAGGTCCTGAGCCCCTGCATCAAGGGGGGATGGCCCCACCAGGACCTAGCAACCCCCCCCCTGGGAGGCAGGCACTGCTGAAAATTCTTCCATACTTTTTTTTTGTTTGCAACTCAGACTGCAGGCTTTGCACCTCCATCTGCTGGAGACAGAGAAATATTGAGGGAGGGCAGGTGGCACTCATGTCAGTGTCAGTAAACTTTCTCTGTCTCCATCTGCTGGAGGGGAGGAGTCTGGACTGATCTGGGTACGTACAAGGAACGAGGGCATTACCAGAAAATGCAAGCGAATCCAAGTGCATTCCCATAAGCTTTTGCACTCTAAATCCTTCCAGAGACGTCCTTCCATGAGCCTGTGCCTTTTTTCCTTATGGCTATCCTCCTTCCACTCTTCATATCCAAATCTCCTACACCTTTGCTATGTATTTGAATGATTGTATCTGTGCATGGCTTACGGGGCAGGCACTGCGCCATGTCGGTGGCTCCTTTGAATCGCTGCCACCTTGGCAATGTTACTACAATGCGGACTCCAGAACTGAAACCAGCTCAAGGTCTTTTCAGCTTAGAGAAGAGACGGCTGAGGGGGGATATGATAGAGGTGTTTAAAATCATGAGAGGTCTAGAACGGGTAGACGTGAATCGGTTATTTACTCTTTCGGATAATAGAAAGACTAGGGGGCACTCCATGAAGTTAGCATGTGGCACATTTAAAACTAATCTGAGAAAGTTCTTCACTCAACGCACAATTAAACTCTCGAATTTGTTGCCAGATGATGTGGTTAGTGCAGTTAGTGTAGCTGTGTTCAAAAAAGGATTGGATAAGTTCTTGGAGGAGAAGTCCATTACCTGCTATTAAGTTCACTTAGAGAATAGCCACTGCCATTATTAGCAGTGGTAACATGGAATAGACTTAGTTTTTGGGTAATTGCCAGGTTCTTATGACCTGGATTGGCCACTGTTGGAAACAGGATGCTGGGCTTGATGGACCCTTGGTCTGACCCAGTATGGCATGTTCTTATGTTCTTAAGGTGGAGGCCTCACTAGAGCCCTGCGGAGAAGTGAATCGCTTCCCTCTTTCTTCTAGCAATACCCCTTTATTCACCCCATCAGCTTTTCCCGACTGTTGGGCCACACCTGCTGGTTAACTGAAGGCCAGGGATGACGCTCACGGCTCCTTCCTGTTTGGGGACTTAAAAAAAAAACCAAACACAACTCTTCACCTCCCAAAATGTTGTCTGGCCCTTGGGATTTCTGTATCCCAAAAGAGAAAGCACTAGAATGGAAGGCAGGCTGCCGCCGTCCCCGCGTTATAGTGAGCTGCCCAAATGCCACCCGATCAAAGCCATCGGCTCAGTCTTTCTAGCAGTTCAGCCTGGATCCTCCTTCCCACTCTCAAGTCCCTGTAACTGGCCTGCACACCCCCCCCCCCCCAGTGTCCGTTAGTCCTCTGGGCGAGGACGGAAGTGCAAGGGCAGGAGGCAGTTCCTGTTCCTTCTCTGGTCACGGAGATTGCCTCATCTGTGGATGAGCAGGTGCCAGCCCCAGCCCCGTAACCCGCGCTGCAGCAAAAAACCGCCACAATCACCGTTGGCCAACCCTTCAAACTGTTCCTCGGCTCTTACTCCAGCCTTCACAGTTTTACTGCTTTGCATTTGCCACGCCGCACACCCAGCACTCACCGAGACACCCCCCATCCCCCCCCCCCCCCCCAACTAGCCGCCCCACTCTGGTCATCTCCCGCTGGAAATTTCATACAGGGTCCGGGATTTCTTACCTTGAGCCCCCCCGCCCACCCGCATGAAGGTTATAAAGGACCCCTCTTCTCTCCCTTCCCCAACTCTGGGCTGCAACCCTGTGCTTGGGCACGAGAGATCGGGCCCCTCTGCTCAGGGCTGGGGATCAGTCTGGCGCCAAACAGACCCTCTCTTTCTTTTTAAAAAAACAAAAAAAAAAACACCAGAGACTTTTCTCAAAATTAGAAAAGTTTTATTCAAAGAAAAGAAAACGTACAGTTATTCTCCCCTTCAAAAACTAAGACATTTAACACATGAAAATAATTAGAAAGTTAAACTCAAGGCAAAATTTGTTTAAACAGTGGCTGTTTACAACATCATGAAAAATAATAATAATAATAATTATATATATATATATATAATGGCAACAAGGGCCGGGATGTCTTAAAGCATCGCCTAACGTCGAGACTCCTGGCTCCCGCGTTTCCTGCTGCAGAGTGACAATGGAACCGAAGCCCAGGCTGCGTTCCCACCACTGCTGACGCGTGCAAAAAAAACCCCCCAAAAAACACAAACCAAACCAACCGAAAATACAATTCCTCCCCCCCGCCCCCCCCCCCCCAATGTCGGCCGAGGGAAACATCTTGAGCTTGCAGCAGTCACTTAGCAAAATGGAAGCACCAGAGCGGATCAGAGCTGGGAGAGCCACAGAAGCGGGGCCCCAGCCCCTCTTCTCCTCCCCCAAAAAAACCCATCACACTCTGACTTATCCCGGGGCCTCTCAACGCTGCCATCGCTGGATGAACCAGATGTCGCCTACAGAACGGGTGAAGAACTGTCGGGGGGGGGGGGGGGAGAAGGGAGGTGATGCGGAATCAGGCGACAATCCTCCCCCCTCCCCCCCCAGGAGTTTTCCGATCCTTGCTGCTTTCTCCTCCACCGAAAACCCCGGGGGGGGGGGGGGGGTTTCTGTACCTCCCCCCACCCAGCCGATCCGGGAAAGGGCAGGAACGCTGCTTCAATCTGGCTCCCAAACCCCGTTACGCTATTCCATCTATTTATGAATATACAATATTCATCAGCTTACCTTAAAACCGCTCCTACAAACGTACTATTAGAAACCTTTTTCCAATATTTTCATACCTCTATGTAGTCTGTTTTTAACTGTGTTCTTCAAACACAATAGCAAAATAACTGTTAGCTAAGAAACACCTTATATATCACCCCCTGCAGATGAAGGGTGGGGGAGAGGCAGGGATGGGGGTTTCTGGGGACCTCTGCCCCCCTGCCACAGATTCAAGGTCCCAGATCCTAACACCAGAAAAAACAAACAACAAAACAAACAAAAAAAAAAAAAGTAAGCAATTAACGTCATTACAATTCCCTGGCCCTCCTCGCCCCCTTTTAAAATACAACCCCCTTCCCCCAAAACGGCCTCATCACAGCCCAACCGTGGAGTCTGACCCTGGTACAAACTGCAGATTGCTTTTTGATTTTGTCTTTTTCCCAGGAGGGTACACCTACTCCAGTCTAATAAAATATAAGTATTTACAGACAAATTAAAGGGAAAAGCAGCAGCCGCCCTCGTGGCTCCTGAATCCGGACGACTGGCGGTGCCGCACTGCAGGCAGTCTCTGGATTCCCCTGCGGGCACGCGCCGTGGAGGAGTCCGGGTAAGGCTCTCCCACCCCCTGTTTTTCGCACAGCAGGTCCTCGGGAGGGGCTGACCAGGACAGACGGGTTCTGGAAGGAGTCGTGGAAACGTCCCTCCCCTTGGGCGTCCGAGGGGCGGGGGGCGGCATTGGTTCTGCGCTGCCCCAGGCTCCCCCCCCCCCCCCCCCCGTGCTGCCGCCGGCTCTAGTTCTCGTCGTCGCTGTCGTCGGGGCTGATGGCCGGGCTGGTGAGGCTGTAGGTGGGGGAGGTGGGGCTATAGCCGGGCGAGGTGGGGGAGTAGGTGGAACCCTTGGGGCTGGTAGGAGAGTAGGTGGGGGAGGTGGGTGAATACTTGGGGGAGGTGGGCGAGTAGGTGGGTGAAGTGGGCGAGTACTTGGGGGAGGTGGGCGAGTACTTGGGGGAGGTGGGGGTGTAGACGGGAGAGGTAGGGGAATAGGTGGGGCTGGTGGGGGAATATTTGGGAGTTGTTGGGGAGTACGTTGGGGATGTGGGCGAGTACTTGGGAGATGTTGGGGAGTACTTGGGGGAGGTGGGGGAGTACTTGGGGGAGGTGGGGGAGTACTTGGGGGAGGTGGGAGTATACTCTGGAGAGCTGGGGCTGTAGGATGGGCTGGTTGGGGTGTACTTGGGACTGCTGGGGGAGTAGCTTGGACTGCTGGGGGAGTAGCTGGGAGAGCTGGGGGTGTAAGTGGGTGACTGTGGGGTGTAGCGAGGGCTGGAAGGAGAGTAGCTGGGGGAGGTAGGGCTGTAACTGGGCGAGGTGGGACTGTAGCTTGGAGAGGTGGGGCTATAGTTGGGCGACGTAGGTGTATAGTTAGGGGAGGTAGGGGAGTAAGAGGGGGAGGTGGGACTGTAGCTTGGGGAGGTAGGGCTGTAGTTGGGCGAGGTGGGGGTATAGTTGGGCGAGGTGGGGGAATAAGATGGAGATGTAGGGGAGTAGCTGGGAGAGGTGGGGCTGTAGGAGGGGCTGGTGGGAGAGTAGCTGGGAGAGGTTGGGGAGTAGCTGGGGCTGGTGGGAGAGTAGCTGGGAGAGGTAGGGGAGTAGCTGGGGCTGGTGGGAGAGTAGCTGGGAGAGGTGGGGGAGTAACTGGGGCTGGTGGGAGAGTAGCTGGGAGAGGTGGGGCTGTAGGAGGGACTGGTAGGAGAATAGCTGGGGGAGGTGGGGCTGTAGGAGGGACTGGTAGGAGAGTAGCTGGGAGAGGTGGGAGAGTAGCTGGGGCTTGTGGGACTGTAATTGGGACTGGTGGGGGAATAGGAGGGAGAGGTAGGGCTGTAGGAAGGAGAGGTGGGGGAGTAGCTGGGGCTCTGGGGTGTGTATCCTCCAGGAGACCGGGGCTCATAGGCTGGGGAAGTCGGGGAGTAGCTTGGAGACATAGCACCACCTAGTGGGGAAGAAAAAAAAGGAGAGAATTTCAATTTAAGACCAGCGACCATGGTCTTCCATTCAACAGCTCCATGGACGAATTCTCAGCACTGGGAGCTGAAGTCCTCTGTTTAGCCAACTCAGAGCAAGCACCAAGCACTCTGTTCACCTAGCGGTGCGACAGCCCCACCATGGTGTTTTGCTCCTGCTCTTACAGGGCTGACAGATCATGCCACACACCAGTCCTTGGGATTTGCTTTTGGTCACTGGAGGCCAGACTTGACCTGGTGACAGGAGGCCCAAATATCCTAATTCCCAAGCTAGAGGAACGAGGCACAGATACTCACCAGGAGAAGGGATGTAAGGACTGGATGGACCAGGGGAGCCCGGGGAACCGGGGGTGGGTGACCAGGCCGGAGAATAGCCAGGGCTGAACCCACTGGCATCTGAAGCAGCACTTGGAGAAAACCCGGCAGCACCGGGGGTCATTCCACTACCTGTGGGGGAAAAAACACAAGCATGCTTCCATCACTGAGGCCTCGCCTCCCTTTAAAGCCTTATGGGCCAACTAAGCCTGCATGTGAAAGCTAGGGGATTAGTGCAAAGAAAATAAAACATGAGGAGGTCATCTCATTATTGCTTCCTTCCCAAAAAACATGATCAATGCCTAGAGCACAGGTTCCCAAATCTGTCCTGGGGCACTCCCAGCCAGTGGGGTTTTCAGGACTTCCACAATGCCTATGGCAAGAGATTAAATGTGCATGATCTGGAGGCAGTCCAGGCCAATTCTCTCATGCACAGGCATTGTGGAGGTCCTGAAAACCCGACTGGCGGGGGTCCCCTCCAGGACACCTTCAGCAAGCAATGTGTGTGGTTTTATTTAATGGAACAGGAGTTTCCCCTGATTTCGGAGTGTGATGGTAGACAGCTGTACTGAACTACCTGGAAATGCTAATCAGTCCAGTGTCATGGTATTGCTTACATTTTCAGAAAGAACTTGCTGTTTAAGTTTCCTCTTCTTCAGTTAATCCCATTTCTAACCCACTTGGCTTTCTTCCACCCAATCATGGTCTCACTGTTTTAACTCTAAACCTTATTCATCTATCTAGAGCAGGGATTGTACTGCGAGTGTCTATAAAGTGCCGTGCATGGCTGGTAGCACTAGAGCAGGGATTGTACTGCGAGTGTCTATAAAGTGCCGTGCATGGCTGGTAGCACTAGAGCAGGGATTGTACTGCGAGTGTCTATAAAGTGCCGTGCATGGCTGGTAGCACTAGAGCAGGGATTGTACTGCGAGTGTCTATAAAGTGCCGTGCATGGCTGGTAGCACTAGAGCAGGGATTGTACTGCGAGTGTCCATAAAGTGCCGTGCATGGCTGGTAGCACCAGAGCAGGGATTGTACTGCGAGTGTCCATAAAGTGCCGTGCATGGCTGGTAGCACTAGAGCAGGGATTGTACTGCGAGTGTCTATAAAGTGCCGCGCATGACTGGTAGCACCAGAGCAGGGATTGTACTGCGAGTGTCCATAAAGTGCCGCGCATGGCTGGTAGCACTAGAGCAGGGATTGTACTGCTAGTGTCCATAAAGTGCCGTGCATGGCTGGTAGCACTAGAGCAGGGATTGTACTGCGAGTGTCCATAAAGTGCCGTGCATGGCTGGTAGCACCAGAGCAGGGATTGCACTGCGAGTGTCTATAAAGTGCCGCGCATGACTGGTAGCACCAGAGCAGGGATTGCACTGCGAGTGTCTATAAAGTGCCGCGCATGACTGGTAGCACCAGAGCAGGGATTGTACTGCGAGTGTCTATAAAGTGCCGCGCATGACTGGTAGCACCAGAGCAGGGATTGTACTGCGAGTGTCTATAAAGTGCCGCGCATGACTGGTAGCACTATGCGAATGACAAAGACGACAACCCACCAATGCTGGGAGACCAGGCCCCATAGGCCGGTGTAGCCCCCTGGTTCCATGGCGTCATTGCTGGGGACATGCCACTCATAGGGCTGGGTGCGGTGCCAAAGAACATACCAGTGGCTGTGGAGAGAACAGACGAAACATGTTACACAGATAACCCTACACGTTCTGAAACACTGGGGCCATCTCCCTTACTAGCCTCCACGTGTTGCCCCCCTTGACAGCTTTACAACCGTGGCTTATAAAATAAACTGGGGAACTGACTACGGAGGAAACTTTACACATGGGCTTGTCTGAAGGGCAACGTCCCAGAGGAGGTGAATCCTCCTCTCACAATCTAAACTGCTTTCTCCTCCCCCACAACCTGCAACAAACACCCAAACGCGGAGGTTGAAGCTCCTCCATTACAGTCACAGAAAGCTCACTGAAGAGGGATGAACCCCGCTAACATTACAGCCAGGACGTACGTATACAGGCACTTACGGCCAGCAGCCCCCAGGCCAGGAATGTTGGTGGGGATCTCCATGCCGTATTTGCACTTCTCGGCATCCAACAGCAGGTCAAAGCAGCCCGTGCCGGCGGGGGCCAGTTGGCCCAGCATGATGTTCTCAGAGACCCCCTTCATGGGGTCCGACTCCCCATGGGCTGCCGCCTCCATCAGCACGTCCACCTGAGGGGGAAGGAGCAGCCAGGCTTACACACACACACACAAGGGACACATCCCATCCTCTTCCCCGCTACCCGTGCAAGCCATTCGCAAACTGGGGGTTGCACAAGCATCAGCTGGTGGTCGCCAAGGGCATCTGCGTGGAGATTAAAAATAACTGCCCACAGTCAGCAACCCGGCAGCAGGCAGCAGAAGAAAAGCACAGGGCACCGAGCACGCTCGCCAGCACTACCCCGGAAATGCATCTTTCTTCCTGGCTTGCTTCTCCCCCTACAGCCGCCAACAGCCTCGACTTAACATGGAGGCCCCTGCACCCACTCTCCCCCGCCTGCCCAATCAGTGCCAGTACCAAAACTCATCGCTCGGAGGCAGAGGAGAAAATGGCCTGAGAGGAAAAGGATGGGGGACAGACGAGGATGAGGGAGATGAGAGGCGAGAGGGTGGAAAGTGAAGTGAAAGATGAGGGATGTAAGAGGATCAACTGGAGGATGTGAAAGAACTGAGCCAGGTAAGAGAAGATCAGCTGGAGGGAAGAGGCCGAGTGATTTCTGGCCCAGTTAAATTAATTCTGGTTGTCATCCAGGTGGCTGTGAATTAAGTACTAAATAGCAAACTGTTTAGGAAGCCTTGGCCTACATCAACACATCCATTCGCAGAGAGGACTAGCAAGACACAGACCACCTCCTCACTGAAGCCGCCACCTACACCAGCAGGATCCACTTGTGGGGAACAGCGGCAGGGTTAATGGAAGCCATCTGCAGGCATCCACATGCACAGCTCCTCCCGAGCAAACCAGGAGACCCCATCAACACCTGGCAAATCTTCGTAAATGCACGGGGCACCAGCACCAAGGACAACCCCTTCTCACCACCACCCCCCCAAAGGCATGGGAAAGCTTACCGTCTCCTCAAAGGAGCACTTCATGAGGGGCCCGGTGTCCTGCCGGTTCACGCCATGCCGGGTGATGGCCATCAAGTGGCCGCGACTGGTCATCGTGTCGCACAACAGAGCCAAGTGACGGTAGTTGACATAGGAGCCATCGAAGGAGATGACATGGTAGAGCTCCCGCTCCAGGGCCTTGCGCACAGCCTCAATGCCCAGCACCTGAGAGGAGAGAAAAAGGGACAAGCCCACAAAATTAGGCCGCAGTGCCAGGCAGGCAAAGTGCGTAAAGCCAGAACGTACAAGGCAGGCCCTGGCCAAGCGACCCTTCTGCCCTCCCTGGGGACTCACTGTGAAGATCTCCACAATGTCGTTTGAGGTGGTGCGCACAGGGTCCACATCCTTCTCGCTCAGCACCCGCATCAGACTGACGCCATCCGTCTCCAGGATCCACTCCTGCAGGGCCTTGAACTCCCCGTCTTCCGTGATTATGATTTTCTTCTTGCTGTCTGTCTGTGGCAAGTGCATGTACACCTAGAGCAGGGAGAGAGAGAGAGAGAGGGGTAAACACGAGCCAAATCCCTCGCGGCACAATTTTACCCCTCCACCAGAGCTAGGAGCCCGCGCCTCACCTTGCTAATCTGCTCTATGCCCTGCAGGGTCATATCCGTCAGCATGTTGGATTCTATACACCTCAGGAACACGTCGTCATCCATCTTATCTACGACCTCTTCCTCCTGGGAGGGGAGGGGGGTGGGGGGGAGGAAAGAAAGAACAGGACCGCTCAGCATCTCAGTGGCTGCGAGGGAAGCGGCAGTGCTGGCAGTGCGTACTCACATCCTGCATCTTGTTCTCATCGCTGTTCATGATACGGATGCGAAGGACCAGCTTCTCTGCGTTGTCATCGTTGAAAATGCAGTTCAAATCATCACCAAAACCTAAGAGGTGGGGAGGGAACATAGAGGGAGTGGTCAGAGAACATTGAACCAGATGCTGATCCTGCTTTCCCACCCACAGCCCAGGGATGCTGCTGCTCTGCTCGTCACTTCCACCTTCTTCGTCCAGTCTTCAATGGAGCGCTGCTTGCACCAAGTGATCCCCCGCCCCACAGAATTTTCCCATTTGCTCACCGGCATTGATTTTTTCAGCGATCTGTTCCATGGTGAGCTTGCGGTCGGTCATGTGTTTGCGGTCCAGCTCCACACGGAGTAGCCACGGCGAGATACGGGTCACGTCGAAGTCCGGCATCTCGTAGTAGACGTTTACCCACTCCTGGTCCTCAGCCACCACCGTATTCTGTGGGTTGGGGTCGTAGTAGATTGCCGTGTTGGCGGTGACCTTCCGCAAGGTCGTGTGCTCCAGTCTGCACAGAATATCCTGAGAAGAGGTGAAGACACCAAGCACTCAATGACTACACGGATGAGAAGTCTTCACAAATGAACTTTGGGGACCACAGGAAAAAAAAAAGGAACAGTTACATTTGCCCAATAAAGAGCACATCAGCTCAAACAATCCAGGCCTCTTTGTACAAGTTCACCAGCAGTTCCCACCTTGACCATGTCCCCAGATACTGGGGATCCCTCAATCCCGTCCTCACCTTGGCTCGTTCGGCGTCCCTGGCAGACTGCCCCAGCAGGAACACAGTCAGGGAGGGGGTCTTAGGTTTCTTGGAGATGTTGATCAACTCCTTCAGACGGGGGACTCCCAGGGTGACGTTCTTGGCTGACACACCAGCGTAGTGAAAGGTGTTCAGGGTCATCTGGGTGGCAGGCTCACCCAGGGACTGGGCAGCCAGCGCCCCAACCATCTCGCCAGGGTGTGCCTGTGGATGAATTGTGGGAGAGAAGGATTAAAAAAACACACCCCAGCCTCTCTATGCTCCTCCTCCTCAGTACTGTAACGCATGCTTACAATAGCCTGGTTGAACTTGGACTCGATTTCACCCAGCAGCCAGTCGAAAGCCTCGTTACTAAGTCGGAACTCCTCGATCATGCGCCGGCTGCAGAGCGTGGAGCGTAGATGGATGTTGAACAGCAGCGTGGCATTCTCCTGGGCCTGCCGGCTCAGTGGGTCGTCCCCGTTCACGATCACCAGCTTCTTGCTCAGGTCCTTCACACCTGCATGGAGATCAGACGGCATTTCTGAAGCATGGATAGAGCTGCGATGGCCACAGACTCTGGGTTCCAACCCACTGCTGATCTCACTGTCCCAGTGCTGAGAGCACAGAATTGTTACACCTGCAGACCAGGGGGCCTCCAAATCCCACTTCTCCCACCAATCTCGCTGGGTAAACCAGAGCTGCGATACGTGGAGGTGCAGGTCCCACCACCACCTCTTCTAAAGCTGCAGGCTGAGAACAGAGGCAGCAGGGCTCAAAAGCCTGCGACTCCCATTGATTCTCCTTGTGACCTTGGCCAAGTCACTATTTTCCGCTGCCTCAGATACTAATCCAGATTATGAGCCCACTGGGGAGAGAAAAATACCTACTCCACCCAATCAAACTTGCTTTGCGCTATCAATGAAAAGGTGCGAGCTAAATCCGAATAAAATACTCAAACCGTGAAAACCCAAGGAATTTAACCTCCCCTGCTGCTTGGTAAGGCCATAGGCTCTTGGTGCAGAAACTACCCGACCATGCACAGGACTCTAGTGGAGTGCAGAAACGCACAAGAAAACTCACCCTCCACTACTTTAATGGGGTGTAGGTCAGAGGGCACCCTGGGGTTAATGTGGAAAATCTTCTGCGCATTCCAGATCATCCTCATTAGATTGCAGGGCAGAACCACCTAGGGGGAGAAGAGATACCAGTGAGGATCGCTATATCCCAGACCCTTCCAAAGCAGACTCACAGCATCGAGAGAGTTTAGAGGAAAATTGGTTCTTACCTGCTAATTTTCGGTCCTCTAATACCACAGGATCAGTCCAGCAAAGTGGGTTTATGCATCCCTACCAGCAGATGGAGGCAGAGAACAAAACTTTCAAGCGCTGCTACCTATCTGAGCGTGCCACCTGCAGTCCCTCAGTATTGACCTATACCCAAGCCAGATATTAATCCCTCAAAACCCTTTCCAGGGCAAACAGGCTACCTAGGGTTGGAACCCCTAAACTGGAGCCCCCAATACTTCCAGAAACTCCAAAAACCAGTCTGATAAACTCTAAACTATCAAGCTCTCCTTAAAGGATCTCCCAGGTAAGGAAATCCAGTCTTTCGGTGGTGATCGGGTGGAATTCTGGACTGATCTGTATTACAGGAATAAAAATTACCTGGTAAGAACCAGTTTTACTTTCCTGAACATACCCAGATCAGTCCAGATAAATGGGACATACCTAGGCACCCTTAGACTGGGCGGACACCTGAAAGACCCGCACGCGGAACCACTCAAATGACGCATTCTCCTATGCCCTCACATCCAACCGGTAGTGTCTGGTGAAAGTATGACGAGAAGACCACACAGCCGCTCTCCATTCTCCTGGGGAGACAGTAACTGACATTCTGCCCAGGAAGCTGCCTGTGCTCTCGTACAATGCGCCTTCAGTCCCACTGGAATTTGGTGACCCTTACAAATATAAGCAGAGCAAATGGCTTCCGTCAGCCAACGAGAAACGGTGACCTTAAAGGCCTTATCCCTTTTCTTTGCACCACCATACAAAACAAAAAGGGGATCCGAACACTGGAAACCATTAGCGACCTTCAGATATCGCAATAAGGTTCTCCACACATCTAAAAGTTGCAACTCTCTGTCCTGAGGGGAATTTTTAGACCATTCCAGGAAAGCCGAAGCTCCACTGTCTGACTGACATGAAAAAAAGAGGACCCCACCTTTGGCAACGTATCTCAGTCTCAAGGGAATAGCGAGCTCTCATGTCATGGGTGCAGACAATGTGCAAATGGATTTCCTCAGCAGGCAGCAGTTGGATCTGGGGGAGTGGGAGTTGTCTCCAGATGCTTGGGATCACAAAAAAGGATCCCTGCAAGACAAAGCTTGCAACTCTGGATGAGCAAATTCTAAAACGTAACCTTTTCTTATCACACTGAGGACTCACTGGTCCTGCGTAATCTTTAGCACCCTCTGCCAACTGCTGGAGACAGAGAAATACTGAGGAACTGCAGGTGGCATTGGGGTTTATGATGCAGTGTCAGTGAAAATTTCTCTGTCGCCATCTGCTGGCAGGAATGCATAAACCCAGGAGTCTGGACTGATCTGGGTATGTACAGGGAAAAGGCACTTTTTCTCTTCCAAAAAACCTTGTAGTGCAAAGGCCAGAGCACAAATCTGGAGGCTGGTTCACCCAGATGATCCCGAGTGAGCTGGTCCTTAGACATCTTGCACACAGCAGTGCTGCCCCCCCATCCTCCCACCGAGATAACCCATTACCTTGCTGTCTCCAGTGGGGAAGATGACCCGCAGCACCTCACGGTCCTCCCTCATCTTCTCAAACTCGCTTTCCAGCTCATTCTGGATGTGGGCGTTGCTGAGAATGTCCTTCACCAACTCCTCCTGCAGCGTGCGGCGCAGGGCCCGCTCGTTAGTGTAATCAAATTTGAACCTGCCAAGGAGAGAGGAAACTGAGCAATTGACATCCCCAGTCCGGAACTCTTGGTGTGGTGGTGGGGAGAGGTCCCACGACTCAGGCTCATTAAATGATTTTGCCTACTAGATCCAATGTCACAAACGACAGACCAATAAGATCCCTTCCCATGCAAGGTCATGGAAACTCCCAGGACGTTCAGGATCAGTGGGTTGGGGAGGGGCAGTAGGAGGGAGGCTGGAACATTCCCAGAGACTCACTTTTTCTCAAAGGCCTTGTTGGAAGGCTTCAGCGTGGCCAAGTTCTGGAACTCAACACTCTCTCCGGCAAGGCCATCCTCACCATAGCGCAGCTGTACCACCTGGTTGATGGAATTTCTCACCGTGGCATCATACTTTACCATCACAGACTCCATAGACTTGATCAGACGCCTCTGAATGTAACCTAATGGAAAAGGAGGCTGCTTTGTTAAAACCCCAGCTTCTTACAGGTATCGGCTTCAAATCCTGCCCCCCCCCCCCCCCCCAATCTGGATTCTATTCTCCAAGAACCACCTCAACATGATCCCAAGCCTCAAACGGGAAAGGTGTCCAAGATGAAATGGGGAAGGGGGGGGGACTACTGACTAATACAGGAGATCTATGTGCTTGGAAGCAGGGGAACAGTCTCTGTCTACAGTGACCAAAAAGGGGGAGGTAATGCTTCTCATGTGCCACAGCAGAAGGGATGGGAGATCAGAGGCTTTTGTGATTAAGATGGGGAGGGTACTCATCAACCCTGTATCTAGATTCTTTAATATCCAGGGCTATCAGGAGATGTTTTAGTTAAGGGAGATTCAGCAAAGCAGAGTTTAGAGATACTTATGACCTCCAACCACAGATCCCTAAAGTTTCATAGCCCCTGCGTTTACCCAGCTCAATCCCCTTGCTCGCCGAGTGCTCAGGAAAGCCGCTGCTCACCTGTCTCAGCCGTCTTCACGGCCGTGTCAATCAATCCCTCTCTGCCTCCCATGGCGTGAAAGAAGAACTCGGTGGGGGTCAGCCCGGCCAGGTAGGAGTTCTCCACGAAGCCCCTGCTCTCCGGCCCGTAGTCGTCCTTGATGAAGTGAGGCAGGGTGCGGTGCTTGAAACCAAAGGGGATCCGCTTGCCTTCCACGTTCTGCTGCCCCACGACAGCGATGACCTGGGCAAAGGGACACGCACGAGAGAGGGTGGGGGGTCACAAGCCTTGCTGGGTCACTGAGGGGCTGGACTAACGTCCCCGCGGGCGGGCCCGCCTGCTCACCTGTGAGATGTTGATCTTGGAGCCCTTGGCCCCCGACACCACCATGGACTTGAAGTTGTTGTACTCAGACAGGGATTTCTGGGCAGAGGAGCCGGTCTTGTCTCTGGCGTCGTTCAGGATGCGGTTGACCTGGTTCTCGAAGGTCTGTCGCAGCGTGTTTCCAGGAGTGGGCTCGAGCTCATTGTTGTGTGCCTTCTCAATCACCTGGCAAGGGGGGGGGGGGGGGGGGGGGGGGGGGGAAGGAAAGACTTTGCTCAAAAAAAACAAAAAACACACAAACCCCCCCCAGACATTTATCCTTCATGGGTTACCCTTTTCACTTTGGCTGCTAGAGAACTTTCCCCTATCCCCCTACCTCTATCACATCTTGTTTGGCCTTCTTAATGGTGTTCTGAATGTCTTGGTAAGTCTTGGCGTCAGCGATGGAATCTCCGATCCCAATGGTGTGACCTGAAAGGGAGGGAGAAGACACTTATTAAAAGCTGCAAACTGCTGCTACGATGTAATGCACGGAAAAGGCATGTACCTATGCTGCAACCAAGGCCTATGTGATAAAGTACCTGAAGATGACAAATATTTTTGGTTTCCTAGCACTAAAGCTCTGTAGGATGCCACGAGGGACTGACCTTCAATCAGTAACCAATTGTTGATGACGGTCTGGATGTTGGAGTAGAAAAGGCGAGTGACATCGTGACCCATTTCCAAGTAGGAGATGTGGACCAAAGACCCAGCCGACGTCCCCAGGGACTTCTTGCACAGAATACCCATGATAAGCTCACCATTTTCCACGATGACCTACAAGAAGGCAGGGCATAGAGTGGGAAGAACCATCTTAGTTATGGTACATGGAGAAACTGTCTACCCTGTACTCTACAAGAAAGGAAAAGGAAAATTTGGTTCTTACCTGCTAATTTTCATTCCTGTAATACTGCAGATCAGTCCAGACAAGTGGGTTTTGCCTCCCCCCACCAGCAGATGGAGGCAGAGAACAAAACTTTGAGGCACTGCTACATAACAGAGTGCCACCCGCAGTCCCTTAGTATTGACCTGTACCCAAGCCATGATGTAACCCCAAAACCCCTTTCTCAGGCTAACAGGGAAAATTATAGGGTTAGAAACCCCCAAAAACAGGAGCCCAGAACACTCCCAAAAACTAAATCTGAAAAACCCAAACCTTGATCAACAACTGCCCAAATACCCTGAAAGGCAAACCAACTTGAACCACCAAATTGGCAAAAAAACCAGTCTTTCAGCAGTGACGGGGAGGGTCTCTGGACTGATCTGTGGTATTACAGGAATGAAAATTAGCAGGTAAGAACCAATTTTCCTTTTCTGAACATACCCAGATCAGTCCAGACAAGTGGGATGCACCCAAGCTCCCCTAGACTGGGCAGGAACCCGAAAGACCCACACGCAGAACTCTCTCAAAGAACGCATCTTCCTGCGCCCTCACGTCCATGTGGTAATGTCTGGTGAAAGTATGCAATGAGGCCCGCACCGCAGCCCTACAAATCTCCTGAGGCAACAGCAACGGACATTCTGCCCAGGAAGTGGCTAGCGATCTTGTGGAGTGCGCCTTAAGCGCCCCTGGAACTTGACGGCCCTTACAAACATAGGCCATGCAAATAGCCACTTTCAACCAACGGGAAATGGTAGCCTTAGAGGTCTTCTCTCCCTTCTTCCTGCCCCCATTCAGGACAAAAAGGTGATCAGAGCGCCAGAACTATTTGACAGCTCCAGATAATGCAACAGATTTCTCCTCCCATCCAAAAGATGCAGATCCCTGCCCCTAGGGGAATACTTAGACCACTTCGGAAAAGCCGGCAGGTCTACCATTGATTAACATGAAAGGACACCACCTTAGACCAAAAGGAGGGGACCATCCACAAGACAGAGCCCGTAACTCCGAAACCTGTATGGCCGAACAGAAGGCCACCAGGAACACGGCCTTCAGAGTCCAAGTCTTTGTCGTCGCTCCCAAAGGCTCAAACAGAGCCCCACACAAAACTCGCAAGATCAAATTAAGGCTCCAAACTGGGCAGAACTTCCAGACTGTAAGTCACAAATGCTTGACCTCTTAAGAAACAAACCACAGCCGGACGTGAGGCCAAGAACCTGCCTCGCCATTTGCCCCAAGAGAGCCCAAAGCTGATGCCTGAACGTGAACGATACTATAGGCAAGACCCTTAGCAAGCGCTATTGCACAAATTCCAAGATGAGAGGAACCTCCACTGACGGGATGCACCCGTCTCCGAAGTCACCAAGACTCAAACACCCTCCAGACCTGAATATATGCCAAAGTGGCAGGTTGACGAGCCTGGAGAAACGTGGAGATAACCTGCTCTGAATAACCTTCCAGGCAAAGCCGCCACCTCTCAAAAGCCAAGCCGCGAGACAAAAGTGTCCTCTCGATCCAAAAATATGGCGCCTCTTGCAGCGACTTTGATAGATGAGTCAGCCGAAGGGATCCAACCACCGCCAGATGCACCAGATCTGCAAACCACGGACACCACAGCCACTCGCGCGCTACCAACACCACATAACCGGGATGTTCCTCTATATGCCTCAGAGTTCGACCGACCAGAGGCCAAGGAGGATACACGTACAGCAGGATCCCCAACGGTCAAAGGTACACTAGAGCATCCAGGCCCACTGAAATGACCACTCTTCTGGGACTGAAAGACTTCTCTGTCTCTGCGTTTAGCCATTTTGCCATGAGGCCCAGCTGGGGGAACACCCCACCAGGCACAAATGCAGTTCCAAACCTCATGGGACAAGTCCCATTCCCCCGGGTTCAGTTGCTGCCTGCTGAGGAAATCTGCCTGTGCGTTTTCTGCCCCTGCGACATGCGAGGCCACTATGCCCTCGAGATAGCGCTCTGCCCACATGAACAAACACCGTGCCCCCAGAGGTACCGCCCAACTACTCGTCCTGCCTTGACGGTTGATGTATGCCACCGTTGTCGCACTGTCCGAAAATACGTGTCCCTCCAACTTGCGATGCTTGCATCCACCGTCTGTACTAGCAGTTATCTCCAAAGTCTTCTCCATCAGGGGATATAACTTCCCAACTTCCTGATCTTCTTAGGTAAAGGAAAGGCACTCGGGGAAGGGGGCCCCCCTCAGCCCATCCAGGAACGAGCTCACCCCCTCGCTATCCGACTCCTCCTGAGTCACTTTAACCCCCAATTCCTCCGAAATTCTCTCTCTCAATCTCAGACTACAGGGTTGCACCTCTACCATCTACTGGAGTCAGAGAAATACTGAGGGACTGCAGGTGGCACTCTCTGTATTGTAGCAGTGCCTCAAGGTTTTGTTTCTCTGACTCCATCTGCTGGTAGGGAGGCAAAACCCACCTGTCTGGACTGATCTGGGTACATTCAGGAAATTGGTTTTTACCTGCTAATTTTCAATCCTGGAATACCACAGATCAGTCCAGACTCCGGAGTTTTGCCTCCCTGCCAGCAGATGGAGACAGAGAAAGTTTTACTGACACTGCTACTTAACCCAGTGTGCCACCTGCAGTCCCTCAGTTTTGACCTGTACCCAAGCCAAGATGATAATCACACTAAAAACCATGAACACTAACTCCCGCAACAAGCAGGAGGATGGTGAAGTGTAACCAATTAGAAACTCACAAAACCAGGTAAATAAACAGCGTGGAGAAACCACCACCTGTGCATTATATAAACCATCAGTACGAGCAAAAGATTCCCCCCCCCCCACACAAAGGACAAGTCTCGGGCCTGTGGTATTCCAGGAACAAAAATGTGCAGGTAAGAACATTTTCTTTACCTGTTCAAATCCCATATCAGTCCAGACTTCTGGGATGTAACTAAGCTCCCCTAAACAGGGTGGAACCAAGATAGTCCGCTCGCAGAACGCACTCACCAAAGCCAATGGATGCCATTGCCCTGACATCGGAGCGATAATGGCTGGCAAAAGAATGCAGCGACCTCCAAGTAGCAGTTCTGCAAATTTCTTGTGGAGATACCTGCTGTGATTTGGCCCAAAAAGTTGCCTGAGAACACATCAAATGCGCCCTCGAGCTCTCAGGCACAGGTTGACCCTTGGACCACTCCATAACACAAAGAGGCGATCTGACCTACTGAACTCATTTATAACCTTCAAATACCTCAACAATGCACGCCTCACGTCCAAGAGCCTAAGCTCTCTTGCAGGAAGGAATCCAAATCCGGAAAAGCCGGAAGTTCCACAGTCTGACTAAGATGGCATGCCGAAACCACCTTAGGCAGAAAACTGGGCACTGGGTATAATGATACAATCGGCTGAAATTTGCAGAAACAGATCCTGACATGACAGTCTGGAGCTCCGAAATTCTCCTAGCCTTACAAATAGCCACCAGAAAAACCACCTTAAAAGTCAGATCTTTTACAGTTGCCCTCTGCAGTGGTTTTAAAGTCCCACACATTCCTCTAAGATTAAGATTCCAAGACGGACAAACCTTCCTCATCGGACGACGCAACAGATGCGCAGACAGAGGGTACAGTTGCTATCTGTACCCTTAGAGAGTTAAAGGCCAGACCCTTGGCTAAACCTTCCTGTAGAAACATCAAAATAGGTGAGAGAGAAGCTTGAAAAGGAGAGCACCTTGTTAGTGATACACCAAGACTCAAAGACCCTCCAAATCCTCAAATAAGCTAAGGATATGGAAGGTCGCCTGGCCTGCAAGGTGGTAACAGCCTCTCCCATCTCAAGCGTCTCCTCTTAAAAGCCAGGCTGCGAGACCAAAATATTGGGCCCTGGCAGACAAGAATCAGATGGCTGAACCTCAGTGGTCCAAATATGGCCATGTTGACAAGATCTGCGAACCGAAGCCAGCGAGGGCACTCCGGAGCCAGCAGCATCACATTGCGGGATGTTTCCCTATTCACCATATCCCTTTGCCAACGAGTGGCCATGGAGAGAACACAAAGAATGTCCTGGGGCTATGGCAAAACAAGAGCGTCTATGCCTTCTGCCCCATGCTCAGTCTGTAAAAACGAGATGCCTTGGCGTTCTGTCTTGTCGCCATTAAATCCATATAAGGAGAACCCCATTTTCTGCAATGGAGATGCATTGCCATTTGACAGTTCCCACTATCCGGGGTCTAGCTGCCTCAGACTGAGAAATTCCACCTGAACATCGTTCACTCCAGCAATGCGGGAAGCTGCTATCTGCTCAAAGGTGCAGCACCGCCCAGAGAATCAACTTCTGGGCTTCTGAAGGCACAGTCTGACTTTGGTGCCACCCTGCCAATTGATATAGGCCACTGTTTCACATTGTCAGATAGGACCTGCCCTGGCCAGTCACATTAACTGTGGTAGAAAGGCCGTCTCTAATCGACTGATAGACCATGAAGCCTCTTTCCTCTACCACTGGCCCTGCACAACTTGATCCTGACACACTGCCCTCTCAGCTCGAGAGGCTGACATCGGTGGTATCACCCAATCTGGAACTTCCAATGCCACACCACACTCCAGACTGGCATGAATAAGCCACCACAAAAGACTGTCCCTGTCTTCTCCCTTGAGCGGAAGGTGAAACTCCATCAATAACAGATTACAGCAGGAGAGAAAAGCCCTCTGAAGAGCGCGCATACGCATGAACGCCCAAGGAACCAGATTCAATGTCAAAGCCAGAGAGCCCAGGAACTGCAAATAGTCCCACACCCTGGGCACCGACAGCTCCAGCAGGCGGCTCATCTAACCCTGTAACTTCAACATCCTCTCTTCCATGAAGAATCCTCTTCCTGCCTGCATTATTAAATTGAGGCCCCGAGATACTCCAGAGTCTGAGAAGGAACAAGATGGCTCTTCACAAGATTCACCACCAAGCTCAGCGACTGCAACCGCCTTCTGCACAGACTGTCGACAGAGGCCCTCCGATTTCACCCAGGTGAGCCAGTCGTCCAGGTATGGATGCACAAACAAGCCCTCCCATCTCCAGGCTGCCGCCACTACCACCATCACCTTGGTGAACGTACGCAGAGTCGTTGCCAGATCAAACGGGAGGGTCCAAAACTAAAATGTGACCCTAGGATCATGAACCTCACAAACCGCTGGTGTTCCTGCCGGATGGCTAAATGCAGATAAGCCTCTGTCAGATACAAAGATGCCAAAAACTCCTCAGGCACTGCCATGACGACAGAACTTAGGGTCTCCATGCGGAAGCGAGGAACTTTGAGGGCTGCATTCACCTTCTTTAAATCCAAACTTGGGCAAAACGACCCCTCTTTCTTTGGCACCACGAAATAAAATGAAATACCTACCTGTTCCTCTGGAGGAACTGGTACTATAGCTCCAGATGCCACAAGCAGTCCACGGTCCCCTGAACACTGACCTGCTTAGCATGAGAAGCGCAAGGGGACAAGGAAAGCATCTCGAATGGGATGAGCAAATTCTAACGCCTAGCTGTCTTATCACACTAAGATCCGTGGTAATTGTGGCCCACTCCTCGTAAGAGCGCGCCAAGCAACCTCTGATGGCTGGAACCGACGAGCAGACTGTCCTCACTTCAGTCCGAGGACTTGAGAAGGTCTCCAACCACCAGACTGAGCTCTGACTGCAGTCTGTCTCCGAGGCCTCCGAAGAAACGTGGGCTTGGCGAAACCTCCTATTGTCTTGAAACAGTTTCGAGCAGGAAAAAACCTTCTGCCTTTTGGCCTATCTTCTGGCAATTTATGCACTTTGGATTCTCCCAGATGCTTCATCATCTGCTCCAGGTCCCTTAACTTCCAAAAGTTTGTTTTTTTTTCTCTCCAGACTGCAGGTTTTCCACCATCTGCTGGAGACCGAGAAATATACGGCAGTGCCAGTAAATCTTTGCCTCCATCTGCTGGCAGGGAGGTGAAACCCAAGAGTGGGGACCGATCTGGTGTATGAACAGGAACCAGAGACTCCTCGCAGATAAACCTGCAGAGAAGAAAGGAAAGTACAAATAAGGTAGGTTACCTTGGTATCTCCAGGGGAGATGTGCTTGTAGGGCCCGCTGTCCTCGTCATCGGGGTGGGTGCTGTGGGTTCGGATGCAGTTGATATGTCCAGGAATGATCAGGGAGAAGACCTGCTTCCCTGTCCAAAGTGGCCGAGGCTTCAGGATAGCAGGCTGAGGGACTTTGCCATCCCAGGTGGATAAGAACATAAGAAGATTCATCACCTCACCCTATTAAAAAATAAAATCAATCAATCACGTAGGGTCACCACCCCCCGCACATGCTCTCAAGTCTGGGGTGTTTAAAGTCTCCCCTGTGGCTCACCCTCTCCAGGAAGACATCTCGCTTGGTGAATTTACGGACGGCTGTCAAGGTGTCCTGCACAATGCCCATGACAGGCCGATTGGACTGGGGCGTGACAATCATCCTGGGCACCATGGCCAGCTCCTGGATCTCCGCCCGTGTCTCCAGGGACTGGGGAAGGTGGAGGTTCATCTCATCTCCATCAAAGTCTGCATTGTAGGGGGTGGTCACACTAGACATGAAAAACAAAAAAGAGTCAGGCAAGCAGGCCGCCATGCCACGGATCCGCCCGTGCCCTTGCGTGGGGATGCCGGGAAATTACCTGAGGTTCAGCCGGAACGTAGACCAGGGTAGAATGCGCACTCTGTGCCCCATCATGGACATCTTATGCAACGTGGGCTGGCGATTGAAGATGACTATGTCCCCATCACACATGTGCCGCTCCACCTGTAGAAAGAGAAGGGCTCCATCACCAACCATTGGCGCTCTCCCTTCACAAGCCAGCTATCCGTAGGATTTAGGCTGGGCCAAGATACACATTTCTCCTAGAAGCGAAAAGGGGGTAGGGAGTAGGGGGAAAGGGTCATGACTCCCAGATGTGAGAAGCAGACAGCTCAGTGCCCACCTTGTAGCCTATCTGTAAGTGCAGGTCACTGGGCTTGGGGTGGAAGCGCAGGTCAATCCGATCCCCATTGTCTCGGATGATGTACTTGGCTCCGGGATACTGGCTGTTTCCCCGGCGCACCAGTTCCTGCAGCCTGAGGATAAAGACACCCCCCAGAGACCAGGGGTCAGACAGTCACCACACTGAAAACAAAGTCGGGGGGTTCTCAAGGTCCCCCCCCCTGTTTTCTATTGAAGCTTGAGCACATCTCCTAGTGTTCTACCCATCAGGACCCACCCAAGGATTCGGGAGTAAGCGTTTGCCAATCAGTTTCCCCATCCTGCTACCCAGACAGTGAGCCAAAGCTCGAGCTCCGTTTTCTATAGCCGACTGCGGAAATAATAAATTCCAAGGCTGGCAATCTCACTTAGTACAGGCCTAGCCATTAACCATTTACATTTGATTTCTCGCTGTGTTCTTTAGGTCCTGAGTTACAACAAACCCGCCAATTGTGCAAAACGTCCTCACAAATGCAAAGATAACCATGCAACTCAGACCCCATGCCCGCTCTCTCCCCGGGTCTCACCTGTCGATGTTGAAAGGTGTGACAATTTCTGGGAAGGTCATGTTGGCAGCGATAGAGCGCGGCACGCCCACCTGATCGATGGCGAGATTGGGGTCTGGGGTAATAACCGTTCGGGCGGAGAAATCCACACGCTTGCCCATCAAGTTGCCGCGTACTCGCCCTTCCTTGCCCTTCAGCCTCTGTTTGAGGGATTTCAGAGGCCGGCCAGATTTCTGCATGGCCTGTGGAGGCAGTCAAGGTCCAAATTACACCTGGGTTCCTACAGCCTACACCCAACACAACTTACCAAGCCCCCATTCCCGCCCTTGATTCTCCCTTACCCTGGGCAGTCCTGGCAGTTCGTTGTCCACCATTGTGGCCACGTGGAACTGCAGCAGCTTAACGTCCTCTGCGATGACGTGAGCCGCCGCGCCATTCTGCTCGTTTCGTCGCAGCTGGTTGTTGATCTTCACCACATCAGCAAGTTTGTGCGTCAGGTCATCCTGGTTCCTGGCGGAGCCCTGCATGACAACGGCGGGCCGGACGGACAGGGGAGGGACTGGCAGCACGGTGACTATGAGCCACTCGGGGCGGGCATACTTGGGTTCCATGCCCAGAATAAAGCACTCCTCGTCCGAGATGCGTTTGAAGATCTCGTGCACCCGCTCGGGGCTGAGGAGGATCTTCTTCTCCTGCGAGTCCTCATTCACGTGCTTCCACTCCGCGTACAGCTCCAGACCCGAACGCCGGATGCGGGGCTGGTAGCGGCCACAGCCACCATGGCCCTAGGTAAAAAAACATTGGGGATTGGATTAAGCAGTGTGAATATGAATTATACCTGTCCCAGTTCACTATCCTGTTGTAGATAGTGTTATCATCTCAGCCGTGAAGGCCCAGAGAAGCTCCTCATGTCAGTCAGCCCCAGTGGTACCACTTCACATGTAATGCCATCCTCTGGCCCACCGTGCACCAAGAAGCTGGCACTACACAGGCATCACCAAGACGTTTCACCCTGCGGAGGCCTCAGGGAATGAACCTTCGAACACTGCCTCATCACTAAGGCAAACCCTTCATAGCAACGAATGCATGCAAGAGGAACATTAGGTGTGAAGCTCTCTGCCCCCTCTAATGCTAGAAGGTGGCTGAAGGAATGAATGCCCCTCCCCGTCCCGGGCTCTCCTTCCACCTCACCTTCTCCTTTGTGATGTCCTCGTCGCCTTCTGTCTGCTCCACCCCAAACTTGTTGTCCATCTCCTCACCGCCCTCGCAGATGTTCTTGCCTTTACAGAGATCATACACGTGGGTCAGCCGTTTCTTGGGCTGCCCCTTCGATTTGCCCAGGATGTCTTTGATCTTGGGATTGTTCTGAGGAAGGGAAGAGAGTAGAAGGAAAAATCTGTAAGGGCAGGTGCTGAGAAGGGGCTCCCAAACAAGCCAAGCCACTGAGTTGAGTGCACACAGACAGCATTTACAGAAACTACTAAATATGCAAGGCGACTATGGAAAATAGAAATTAAAACTATTCCAGTGGCACACTGAGGGGCCGATGCAATATTTGTGTCCAGAAAACGGGCGCTCGGTGTTGAGCACCCATCCTCCTAACACGCGCCCAGCCACCTCTTCTGGGCACGCGATGCAATATTTAAATTAAGGGTTGCCAAAAAAATACGAGGCATTAGGGACGTTTTGCGCGTCCCTAGTGCCTCTTTGGCATCAGCCCCCAGGAGACGTGGCTGTCAAGTGGGTTGGGAAAACAGACGCTCAATCATTTTCTCCCGCAACCGGCACAGACACGCACGAGATACACGGCCTGGACTGTGTATCTTGAGTGTATCTTGGGCAGCCAGAACTTTTTTCCACTAAATCTGCTCTCTTTGGTTCCTCCTACTTAGTATCATGAGGATACTATTAGGAGAAATCATATAAAGCAGGATCTGCTGGAGCCAGAGAAATACTGAGGGGCGCAGGGTGAGCACTCTCCTTATATGGGATACCCTTTCAGTTTTTCTATGGCTCCATCTGCTGGACAGGAGGCTCATCCCACTGTCTGGACCGATCCAGGTACGTACAGGGAAAAAGCAGGATTTTTTTTTTTTCAATGTGCCCTGGGCTGACGTAAAATTTGCCCCATTGCAATGGGCGTATTGGCCAGCCAGGAAATTTTTTGCATCACGGGGATTAGCTAATAGCCTCATTTACATGGGATGAGCGCTATTAGCTACGTGGTGATTTGGACGCGCTAATCCCCGTATTGCATCAGGGGTTATGGACGCACAACCAATCGTGGGTTAAACCATGCTCTCGCTGCTGCCCAGGGTATCGCATTGGCCCTAACTGGGCAAAGAACCAGTACCACTGGGTTACTGCATTGGATAAGGTCTTGACAGATGGGCCTGCCACTCACCGCGTCTACCAGCAGCTTGGAACAGAAGAAGCAGACGCAGCGGAGCACCTTCATGGTTTTGACTAGGAAACCGACATGAAAAACTGGCTTGGCCAGCTCGATGTGTCCAAAGTGGCCCGGGCATTCTGTCATGTTCCCTAATGAGTAGTAAAAAAAAAAAAAAAAAAAAAGGGCAAAGTTACAATAGACCTGAGGCACCACAGTCACCTTTCCCCTTCTTCCCCTGCAAGAAACCATCCTACCATCACAGCCTAATGAGATTCAGCTCACAACCTCTGTACGAGCAGTCGGAAAAGCCTGTTCCCAGAAGCTCTTTTACAAGAGCTAAGATACAAATTAACTTCACATATGCAAATACATCTCCTCCCCACCCAGTAAGAGACCTCCAGTCACCCCTTTCAAGCCCCTTACCTGCACATGTCTGACAGCGGCCTGTTCTCTCGATAACGCCCTGGCGGGGATCCATCAGTCCCCCAAGTTTGGGACGTCCGCCTTCCGTAGTTTCGGGGTACTTGATGCCTCCTTCTGTAACGGACATCCTTTTCTGGAAAGGGAAATAAAGAAGCCCCAGGAATAACACTCAGATCGGTCACGGGAATGTTAAGCACAGCTCCTAGGTTTATTTACCAGCCTTAGTAAAAATAGAGACCAAGAATAACCGAAGAAAAACTGCCAACTCTGGGCCTTCATATCCATAAGAGACCTTCATTTCAGTTTATTTCATTTTTCCTGGGAAATTTCAACGTCATGACCAAAAATAAAATAACTGACTGTATGTAGGCTTTGCACCTTCACCATCTGCTGGAGACAGAGAAATACTGATGGACTGTAGGTGGCACCTGAGGGTATAGGGCAGAGTCAATCAAAAGTTCTCTGACTCCATTTGCTGGAGGGGAGGCAAAATCCCAGGAGTCTGGACTGATCCGGGTACATACAAGGGATCAGTGAAAAAATGATTTGACATTGACATTCCCAGGAAAAAAATAAAATAAAAACTGAAAATCAAGGTCCCTAGATATCCACAATGAATATGCATGAGACAGACGTACATATTCATTGTGGAATGGAGGCAACACATGCCCATTTATCTCAGGCGTATTCACTGAGCATATCCTGAAAACAAGGCCAGTTTGAGGCTCTTGAGGAACAGAGTTGGCCACCACTGGCTTAGGGGAAAGAGGAAGGGGGGGGGGGGTGAAATGATGAAGCGATGCAGAACCTGCTGAGAACAGACAAAAAAAAAAGCAGGGGGCAGTAACCAAAAAATTAAGAATTGCAGAGGAGACGGAGCAGGAGAACAAGCAGCAACCCTAGCTGAGAAAAAAAAAGCCACATCAGGTTGCCACCTTCAGGACAAATCTAGGTTCTTGAAACCAGAAATATGGCTGACATCACATGGTACACCAATATCAGGAATTAAATCAGAAAATGAACATAGCACATACATCAAAATAAAGAGCCAGAAAATGCTTTGCTGAAAGCATACAACAAAAATATGCATATTACTAATTTCTCTCTACCAAAAACTCAGGAAGTGCATTCAACTATCTTTCCTTTCAATAAGTCTAAACCAGAGCGAAGCAGTAAACATGTCACCGTGTTTACTGAGACAGACAGAAGACACCCCAACACCCTAATAAGTCAAAGAGCAAACCCACTTATCAAACCCTAGCCACCCCAAATAGGTCAAAGGTGTTCCGATACCCAAACCCTTCGTGGGTCAAAGCATCCTCCCTATCGAATAGTGAAGTCACCCAATCATCTTTGGCTACCACTGGAGTCAATACACCAACCAGTGGGTCAAGGACATCACTTCAGCCCCCATAGGCCAAAACATTCCAGCCACAAATGAGCCCCTTCTACCCCATATGATAGGATTCAAGACACCCATTACACCCATAAGCTCCCCAAAACTAAACGTTGGCCATGGTTGGTGGGGGAGGGTAATGGGTGTCTTCACCCATTCATACGTTTGGGGAGGGAGGAAGGGAATGTTGGCTCTTTAAATGCTAAAGAATAAAAAGCACTGCATCCTCCCCAAACGTATGACAGGGGAGGGGGAGAAGACACCCTATCAAACCTCCCGTAGGATAAATAACACTTATACCACCTCCCCCCCCAAAACAAATAATGGATGAAAAAGTAAAAGACATCCCAAAATAATGGATCCAAAGGTAAACATGCCAGGCCATCTTCCCACTCCCCTTCGCCTGATCATGGCAGAGTAAACATGTCATGCCCATTTGCCTCTTCTCCTGTGGATCAAAAGCATCCCATCATGCCCACCCCTCAGGTCAAAGAGCAAAGATACCAACCCCTGGATCAAAGACAACCCAGTGGCCCTCCCCACCCCGGTGGGTCATAGGTCAAGGAGGCTATCCTCCCCATTGCACCCCCGCCTCGGGGCCACGCACCAGCTCATCTGGGCTGAGAACGCCGAATTGCACCCTCTTGATGGTGCGCAGCGGGCATGCGCTGTCGCCTGAGGGCGGGCCGTGCATCGTCGCGGCTTCAGACGGCAGCTGCGGCGGCAGCTGGCAGCGGCTCCGAGCCCGGTCTCTCTGTCACACAGAAGCCCCCTAGGGGTTGCTCCGCACACACACCAAACACCGCTGTACAGGAAGCCAGAGGCAGCGGCGCGGGGAGAAAGAAAATCAGCCCTTCACGGAGTAAAGCGGGCCCCTTCCTCCTTCCGATCCGCCTCCTCCGCGCTCCTCGGCGCGACTAAGGCGCAGCCCGCTCCGCTGCGCCTCTATATAAGCTCCCGGGCGCCTGCCACGGGGTCTCCAGCCCGTGCCGGCAAGGGAAGGAAGGCGGCGGGCCAACCAGAGAGCTCCTGACTGTCAGCAGCAGGGAAGGAACAGGTGATTCGACGTACGACGTCAGACGTAAAACGAAAGAGGAGGGGACTCTGGTGGAGAACGCATATTAATAAGGCGTTCATGTATATCCACGGGGAGGTGACGATATGAATAGCGGTGGTCACAGCTTAAAAGTTTTAATTTCTTAATTATAGTGAGTCTGTCTACTTTTCTTTGCTCAGTATAAATCCAGCGGGGATGGTGCTTTATTTTAAATGTAGCTATATATACAATGTCTTTTTATGAATACCTAATAAAACTGCTTAATATTTATGACATAACTGCAGCTAAAACTAGGCGATGGAATGGCCGTTGCGTTCTGCGCTTGCGCGGATGGCTGCTGTTCCTCAAACCCCCTCCTCCACTCTGGATCTCCTAGGCGACTGGGGCCTAACGTGACCTTCCGCGTCTTCTGGACTGCAGTATCCGCCAGAGGGCGGGTGTGTCGGGGACCCAGGGAAGCAGGAAAATCCCCGGCGGCGGCGCGGCAGGTAGGGTGAGCAGGCCCCGGAGCGGAAACAGGCTGGGGGACTAGACCTAGCTTCCACCGAAGTGGGTTTTTTTTTCTGTCCGTTTTTTCTCTTCATCTTACCCGCGTGTAATTTTTCGTTCCTTTCTCCGCATCGCCTGGTTCGTCTCGCCCTCGGTTCTCTTTGATCGGCGGCGTCACCCATTATCGAGTAATTTCCCGCTCGGGCCCCTTCTTTTTTTTTACCTGACCGCGTATGAAAAAAAAAAAAAAAAGGTAAGTATAAAACGAAATAACTTGTGTGCCCGTAAGGTTGTGTGTGTGCTTTTTAACTCGTTTCCGTGTGCGTCTACCTTCTTTTTCTGTTTACCTGCACAGCCATGTTTTCCTACGCAGTTAGCAAGGCGCTGCTTTATTTTAGATCGCATCATGCGTGTAATATTTCTCTCTCTCTATACATATCCGCATACACACGGTGGTGTTTACATTTAGCAGCTTCTTTCCAGCTCGACGGGGGGGGGGCCCAGAAATGTCTGGGCTTCTTTCTTTCATTTCCCGGCCTTGGCTGTTTCATTTCGCTGGCCTCTTATTTCTCTTTGTCTCGCTTGATCTGTATCTTTTTTTTTAATCCTTTTTTTTTCCCGTTTCCGTCTGTATGTTTACATTCATGCGGGTAAGAATCCGTCGGGTTATTTAAGATTCTGTGTGTGTGCGTGTGAGAGATCATGTCCTGATGTGCCATTTTATTTTGCCCTTGGTGTTTTCCCAGGGATTTGATTTCCTTGTATATTTTCTCTCTCGTTCTTCTTTTTTTTCTTCTTCTTCCATTTACCATCGAGAGAGACACAAAAACTAGGGAAAATTCTTCTGCACATCTGGAGCCTCCATTTACTTAAGCTATTACACGTTTAAAGGACCAGAAATAACACGGGTTGTGTAACATCTTTATTTACCCAGTAATGCATCTGTGCCTGTCTCTTTATTTCTTAATTTAAAAAATAAGAATTATTTTTTTATCTGTACAGCTATGTGTTTTAATGCATTTTCATCAATACACAGATCTAGAGATAATGCAGAAAACAAAATGATTGTAGAGAGATTTACAGCTTTATCTTTAGATATGTGTATTAAAATCAGTCAAATTTTGTTTTGATTGATCTCATCTACCCTCTGATTTATTAATAGTTCTATATCTAACAAGTGGTCTGTCTGTATTCTGGACATCTTAGTTTTTATGCCACTAAATTCACAGAACCACAGCTGTGTCTTTATTTGTATGCATCTGTGAAATAATGTATCAAGTTGTGTTTTTATGTGCTTGTTACTCACCGATACATGGCTACTTAGTTATTTTCTGGAGCTGCCAGTTATGTTATTCTGTGGATCCATGTACCAATTTTATTTCTTTATCTTTGACATCTTGCAAAAACATTGCTTTTACATAGCTTTAAATAAAACAATTTGCTTGTTTTATTTTTGTGTGTGTCTTTGCCTGTTCAGCTTTTCCGTCGATCACTTGCTTCCCTTAACGTGGCGACGCATTTCCAGGGATTGAATGGGATGAAGTATTGCAATGCACGGACCTGCTGTGAATCCCAGGAATTATTCCACACCTGCTTTATTGGACTAATCCTGTTCCTCTGGGATTGGAGCAATCACATCTAAATTGTTTTTTTCAATGAAATTGTCTATTTTTATGTGTTTGTGTGTCTTCCCCTAAGAAGAAAATATTTTAATTTTGTGAATGTGTAGCCTTTCAGGGGGATTACATGTTCTCTTGTGGTCCAGGTTCAAAAGAGTCAGTGAGCTATAAACTGTAAAATCAGCTGACAAAGTCTCTTTTTTTTTTTTTGGGCCTGTTTCTTGCTCATTTAGACTTCTACTTCAGTCAGTTGGGTAATGATGCTTAGACCTGACATTCGCAATGGTGCAGGAAATTTCCCCCTCCTTCCTCTTTATTTTATTTCTTTTTTTCTCTCTCTCTCTCTCTCTCTCTCTCTCTCTCCCAACCCCATGCAGCAGTTGAACCACAGTCCTCACCTAGGAGCCACCTATTGTGGATTCTTCCATAGCTCGGCGAAGCTGGACTCTTAAGTTTGGCCCCTATGTGTTGCTGTTGAGTAAAGACTGAGACTCTCTCCCCTACAGCATCCCTAGGCCTAGGCTCCAGAAGCCTGGTCTGGGAATCCAACACTGATTTTCTGTTTGCTGTGTGCAGCGCTTGTGGTTGGCAGGCCTGGTTTTAGGCAGAGGGGATGGGCTGCCAGCTCTGCTTCTGTCTACAGAGCCATGTACTGGCACAGGTCCAGAGGGGTGCTGCCGTGGCATTCTGCCTATGCGTACCAAAATCTTAAATCCAGCCCTGCTCATTGGGCCAACCCTAGCAAAGTCATTCTTAACTGTGATTTTGTTTCCTTGGAAGCTGAGCCATGCTCTGTTTCACCCTTTCCACCCACCGAAAGCCACGGAGGACATGCACTTGGTTCATAGTGTATTGCAGCAGCCGTGTTTTACCTTCCACCCTAGCTCACCTTGTTTTCTCAAAGTGTATAAACTGCCTGCCGGAAGGGAGTGAACACTATTGTTTACTGAAGGGTGGAGGGTGGCCCTGGCCTTAATTGTGAAAAGCATGGCCTCAACCAGCTCGGCCACTTCCTGCAGCCATGTTATCATCCAGCAAGAAAGAGACGTGAGCGTTTCAGGATGCCAAAGGTTCCAGCAATCTACACGTGCCCAGGAGAGTGGTATGTGAATAGTGTTCACAGGCTCGTAAGCAAATAAGGCTAAAAGTGGCGTCTGCTACCAGTGGCAGGGTGACGGTAAAAATACTCGCTGTCTGCCATTGGCAGGGCAACTGTACAAATGCTTGCTGACATCACAAATGACTCTGATCTTATCGATGTCAATTGAACTGCTCGGTTTCCCTAGCTGAAAAGGGGGCTGGTGAAAATATAGGAAAAGAGTGAGCCAACCAGGTGGGAGAGATGGGGGTGGAAATGGAAAAATACTGGGGTCTTAGGATGCTGCTGTAATTATAAACTGCAGGGGGGTTTTAAACCAAATAGTTCAATGAGAGGGCCAGGAACCCATTTGGCTGTAACACAGGACCCCCATTTCTCTCCGGGTTTGACCTAATTGAAGGCTAAACAAACAAAATCCCCTGTAAAAAAAAAAGAAAAAATATTTTAGCTTGGGCTTCTGTGTTTTGTTTTTTTTTTTGTGTATGGTTAAGCACATATGGTAATCGCAAAAATAAGGAATATGGAGAAAATGAGGGTTCTTGTCCACTTTAGAGGTTTCTTCATTCAGTTTATTAAGCGGGCAACTCCATAGGTACGAGCAGTCCAAGTAAACGATTTTTCACCAAAGTCCCCCAAGATGGACCCCGTGTTTCACCCGAAGGCTGCATCAGGAGGGGTGGCAAAAAAAAGAGAGAGGGTGTTTAAAAATAAGAACCACAAACCCTGGCACCATAATATTCAAAATAGCTGTAACACACCTGTTCAGCTGGACAGCATGGAAAAAGATGGATTGCGGATCTCTTACTACATATTACAGGTATTTAAAGAACGCTGGTAGAAAGTTTAACCAGGTGCCGAGTTTTGCCAACCTAGATTTTGTAACATGGGCAGAGGATAATATAGATTACTCCTTTTGAGGAGCATGAAGTTGAAAATGTTAACGGAAATGCTCTCTTGGTATCAGGATGGTGAAAAAGTGACAGTGAAAGAGTGTTCAGGACAATGCGGAGTAAGTCTGAGTGAAGCAATATATCCCTTAGATTTCTGCCACGATGGTAAGAAGCTCGGTGCGACATTGAAAACTGTGTGCACCAAAAGTAGCGAACAGTGAGGTCGAATAAGGGTGCTGCTGTCCCTAACGTGTCGAGAATGGTAGAATACAGATAACATGATTCGAGGGGGGAATAACAGGTCCTGGTAAATGGATAGGGCTTTTTTTTAAAAGGATTTTGCGTGGGTATCCTCTTTCACAGAAACGGGCCAGCATCTGTTTGGCCTGTGTAATAACTGTTCTTTGGTGGAACACAGACGACGTAACCAGAGGAATTCAGGGAGTATGGGTGGCGACTACTGAAAGATAGTGTTCTGATCAGTATCCTTACACTACAGTCAAGTTGGATGAAATCAAGATAGCCAAGAAGGAGATTTCAACACGATGGATACTGAAATTAAACTAGGTTTCTGTCAACAATTGTTAAGTCAAGCCAAGAAGAGGAAGAATTGAATATCCGTCCCCAACCAGATTAAGAAAATATCGTCAATGTATCTTAAGTTATTAGATGAAAGGTAGATAAACTCTTCTTCAAAGGATTCCACATAGAGGCACGCTAAACTGGGAGCCATAGTAACACCCATAGCTGTGCCCTTAATTTGTGGGAAAATGTATTGGTAACTTGAGGCAGTTTTTAATATCTACCTCCATTTGATCTGTAAGTCCAAACTGCTAGTAACATTAGGGTTCCCATTCAGGTCCTCTTGTTCTAAAACACTCTTCTTACAGTCGCTATAAATAATGGCAAAACAACTCAACTTATTCATTTCTTTGATGGGCAGTTTAGTCGAATTATGTGGCTATCCAAAGTTACTTATAATAGATTTCCTGAAAAGAGTTTTGGAAAGTTTGAAGCCACCTTTTTTTGAAAAGGTTTAAGATTCTGTTTATATTATGGTTGTGCTCTGCATAGCTGTAGTCTTCTACTAGGTCCATACTTTATTTTATTTTTTATTTGAGTTACATTTCAAGTTCTCCCTCAGGTCCTTTCTATTTTAAGCTACCTATTATTTGATTGGGTGTTTGTTTCATTGATCTCAGTTACCTGATTGGCTATCCTTTGTTCTGGCATTCTTTAAATACCTGTAATATACAGTAAGATGTCCGAACTCCATTTTTTCTATGCTGTCCAGCTGAAAACGTGTCATAGCTTTTTTGAATATTATGGTCCCAGGGTTTGTGGTTCTTATTTTTAAACACCCTCTCGGGTTGTTTGTTTTTTTTTTTTTGCCGCCCCTACCAGCGCACCCTTCGGCTGAAATACGGGGTCTGTCACGGGGAACTTTGGTGAAGAATCGTTTACTTGGACTGCTCGTACACCTGGAGTTGCCCGTTTTAATAAACTGAATGAAGAAATCTCTAAAGTGGATAAGAAGCCTCATTTTCCCCATATTCTTATTTTTGCAATTTCACATTGAGTGTGGCTACTTCCTCCAACTTTTTGCTTCTGGAATTTAAGCATATACGGTGTCATGGGTCTGGGGCAAGTTTAAAGGGCATTGGCAAAAGCTGTGCCTCATGATGCCTTTCCTGTGCCTTAAAGGAAGGTGCTGCAGTCATGTACTCATATCAATCAGATCCTAAGCTATGGTTTCCCAACCCCCCCCTTTAGCTGCTTTTAAATAGCAGTTACAGCTGGGGGATTCTCGTCTTGCGAGAATACAGGAAGTACTAGTAGCGCGAGTGTTCAATACCAGAGGAGGAGCTGCCAGATGGGTTTCCTCTGATGTGGCCTTCTGCTTCTGCCACCAGAGGGATGGACCCTATCCCACCGCTGGTGGGATAGGGTCCAGCAGCGGCACTATGGACTTCTCCCTGCCCCCGACGCCGCCCCACTGGGTGTGCCACCCTGTGCAATTGCACAGTTTGCACACCCAATGGGGCCGGCCCTGGCTGCCTCTATTTCCTAAGGGGAAAAATGCTGTCTGATGTACTTACAATTAAATTTCCATCACCAACATTGTTACAACCACATGCACATTTTTTTTTTTTTTACTAAAGGTGGTGAACCTGAAACACCTATTAGTAAGAAGGAAGAAACTCTGAAAGAAAAAATGGCACAAAATCCTGCAAGACAGCCTACATGGAAAAGACTCTTGCCATAAAAGGACCCTACTCTTCCTCATTCTCTAATGTAGTCTCTATTATTCAATGCAGAAAATGAGAAGAAGGATGGTGGTGAAACAGACCAGCAGTTCAAACGAAGAAAGCTAAACGCACAGCAGCACCTCTAGGGGGCCCAGTTTTTCGCTAGAGCAGGCCGCTGCATTGCTAACCTTTTGCGATCGGGATCCTTAAAAGGACTATTCAGAATGGATCAGATGTTGTAAAACAAACATAAAAGCACTCGATAGGCTCATGGGTTTTCTCACCTGTTTAAACAGATTAGAATCGGACTGGTTCCATTCTGTTAACAGCACCCCCCCCCCCCCCCAAAAAAAAAAACCCCACTCTCTTCTTTCCACCATTGTGGTGTAATCTGCGACTCACTTGTATGTTCAGACAGTAGCAGCTTTTGCCTTTACCTGTTTTGACTTGTGGAAGAGTGTTGGTCACGTAAGACACCGAGCGAGTCCAGTAAAAAGATGTCACCTTTATTCCACAGGTGGCAAAGGAGGAAAACTAGGCAGGCTGAAACGTTCACCCCTTCTCCCTGGGTTCCAGCCCAAGTTGGCGCCTTCTGACTGTTGGAATTAAAGTGGCCATTCTTGCACTGAAAGTCATAGTTTAAAAATGAGATCAGCAGATTCCCCGTGCTGTAATTTTACCGATCAGACACCGGGGGGCAGCATTCCCTAATGCGACACACGGCCACCTTCCCTTGAAACCCAAGGACCAGAGGATGCAGCCAGGAAAGGGGAGGGCCAGTACAGCAAGTGGTTCTTACAGGTCCTCTCCCAGCCCACCTTCCTACCCTCGGGCACCTCTGTATCTGAAAGTGAACTTGAAAACTGGTACCAAAGGGAAGCAAGCTAAAAGTGCATGAAGGGGCAGATTCTGAACTCCTGCTGGCTGTCGCTCCCTGGTGTGCCAGTGCTCAGCTCGTTCCGCAGATATAAACATACATCACCGTCTCCCTTACCCCTTCCCTGCCAGAACTCAAGAGGCACACAGGCAGGAGAAAAACAGATGCATCCCTCAATACATTTCAGAGTGCTTCAAACCAAAGTGAAACTGAAATCCATGCAAGTAATAAGTACCTGGTTCCAATCCCAGCCCTGTAACTGGTGCCTCGGTTCTAACCCCTGGCTCTGCCACTGATTCTGTGTACTCTATAGGGCATGTGGCTTGCCATGTCACAGCAGGTCACCAAAGAGGCTGATCCTTTTGCTGGTTTTACCCTATTGCATGCTGGGACTTGCAGTTCTAATTTTCCTTATAAGCGTCACAAGGTGTGGCCAGCTGGCTTGTTTTTGATCAGGGAGGCAGGTGGCTAGCAGGACCTTTAAACCAGCAATGTAATCAACAATATTCTACTGACTGCTGGCCTTCCCAGCAGCAGACTCTCCTTGTAGACCTCCTCCCCCCCCCACCACCAGAATTACTCTCTTCCTGTCTCTGTGTTGAGCCCCCACCACCCCCAAAGCTGTGGCCTTTCTGTTATAAAGCAGGGGCTAGTCTTAGGCTAGGCTTGTCTGTGATAGCAGCAGCAGATTGTGAGGGATCACAGACTGAGGCCTAAACTAGTGCATCTGTGCCAGTCCCAGGCCTCCCCCTCCAACTGGGAAGCCAGGTGGGGTTAAAAGAAGTTGCCATATTGGGTCAGACCAAAGGTCCATCAAGCCCAGCATCCTGTTTCCAACAGTGGCCAAACCAGGCCACAAGAACCTGGCAATTACCCAAACACTAAGAAGATCCCATGCTACTGATGCAATTAATAGCAGTGGCTATTCCTTAAGTAAACTTGATTAATAGCAGTTAATGAACTTCTCCTCTAAGAATTTATCCAAGCCTTTTTAAACCCAGCTACACTAACTGCACTAACCACGTCCTCTGGCAACAAATTCCAGAGTTTAATTATGCGCTGAGTGAAAAAGAATTTTTTTCTGCTTCATGTTGGGGCTCGTGCAGCCCTGGCCTGTGTCTCTTTACAACCTTTTGCAGCCACCTCTGTCATAGCCAGGCCTAGAACAGGCTCCTGTTTCATGAGAGACGGTCCAGCTGGATGAAGGAAGTAAAGACAGACAATTCAGGGGAACCCTGATAAAAGCTAAATGGCAAGAGGTGTGGGAGGATCCCTGACAAGAGCCAGGTGTAAGGGTGATAGCTGCGGGCAGGAAAAATCCCTGCTGGAAGAAATAAAGAGAGGCCTCGCAGGGAGAGAATCCCTGATGAGAGTCGGATGGAAAGGAGCCTGGAGCGAGGCCTCACAGGGATGGAATCCCCCATGCTTGCCAAAATGGGGAGGGTGGCATCGCGGGAGGAGGATTCTTGATGAAAACCAAGGAGGAAGGTAGGAGACCTAGCAGGGGGAGGATCCCTGATAAAAGTCAGCTGGAAAGGAGTGGGGGAAGATCTTGATGAGCTGGATGGTAAAATAAGTCTGTACCAGTGGATCCCTGAAGAAAGCCAGATGTTAAGGAATAAGGAGGATTGCCTTGCAAGGGGAAGGAACAGCCATGCTGAGAAGCAGGGTCTCATGGGGGGGGCAGCGGTGGTAGGGAAGGATCCTTGATGAGCCCTGGAAGGGAAGAAGGCAAGAGGTCTCAGGGCGCGGATCCCTGATGAGAGCTGGGCGGGTTGGAGCGAGGCTTCAGGTCGGATGATCTCTTGATAAGCTGGATGGTAAAATATAGGCAGGCCCAGATTTAGCCTTAGGCAATATAGACAACTGCCTTCAATGTCAAATTTTTCTAGAACCCAGAGCACCATCAAGCCACCATCCGGGCCAGCACAGGCGCTCGTGTGCCCTGTTGTGGCCCTCCCCCTTGCATGTGTTTTCTGGTAGCAGGAAGACTGTGCAGGAGGAGGAGGTGCAGCTGCGGCAGTACCTATAGGCGCCTGCACCGGCTCTGCGCCGAGTTTTGCCGTGGGCATTGCGGGTCAAGATTACCTCCAGATGTGGACAGAAACTCCTGCACCCTCTGATTTCAGGGGTGGGGGTAAAGGGATCCCCTCTCTCTCCTCCCCCAGCATCTGAGGGTGTCCAAGTTTTAAATATGGCCTTCCACATAAGATGAGGCCTTACTGGAGGATTGTGAGTACCGCATCCATTCTTTCAACGCCAGACCTGGTCTGTTTGACGATGGCATCCAGCTTTGCGTCAAATCAGGGACTGACATTGCTGCAGCCATCGCTAATCTCAATAACTCACAGCAGTGGTGGCCCTATGGGAAACTCAAGCTCACCCCCCTCCAGGTCTGAACTCTGGTTAAGCCACAAGGGTGTTCTCTATTGTCAGAACCCCTTTAAAGACTGTGAAACAGGCTGGAGGTACAACTCAGCCCGAATTGCACAATAGAAACCCACATCTCAGCAGTGGCAAAGGCCTTCGTGCACCTACGCCAGCCTCAACTGCACACCTTCTTTAAGAAACAGCTTCGCCACTGTCATACCCTCACTGACCACCAACTGCCTAGACGACTGAAATCTCTATTCCATGGCACACAATTCAAAATACCTCTAACTTTTATTGAAAACAGCAGTTAGGACTTTTGGTACAGGCCAAACCCACTGACCACATTACACTGGTTTTGCATCAACTACCCTGGCTCCCGGATGAGAGCAGGATACAGTTTAAAACACTTTGCTCCGTCTTTCAAATGCGTGAACCTGCTGGCCCATGAATATCGTGCCCCATGTCTACTTTTCTACATCCCCCCCACCACCTCCCCCAAGGAAATCTGGATCCTCCCAATGGGTCCTTCTATCATCTCCGCCACTGGCTCCACCTAAGCTAACATCAGGGCCAGATTTGAGATGCTGGTGCCCTTTGGCGGAGTGCCACAGTGGCACCAGGCTGCCTGTTACCTATTCCTAAATCCGGGCCTGGCTAACGCACATGAGACTTTGCGCCTCTAAAATATGGCGCAAGTTACCGCTAAAGCTGTGATGGGAAAACTTGCTACCTCGCCGTTTAACCAAGCCTTCCCCTAGACTCCACAGCAGAGGCTCATCCTCGTCCACCGGGAGTCTTCCTGACTGGGAATCCCACTTCCGGGCTACCTCTGTCCAACTGGTTCTTAATATCTATCACACTGCTGCTGTTTATCTTACTTCTTAACCATATATCTGCAATTTATACCCAATGCACTCACCTCTCTGCTCCTTCCTAATGTACTGGTGTCTTGTATATTTACTAGAAATCTACCTTGTGTTTTTATCCATTAGTTATGTACTCGGTGCCTTGTTACTTTATGTAATCTGCCTTAGGCTCACCTTTAGGAAAAGACTGAATATCAAATGCTTATAAATAAATATGGCACAAGGAGGGTGGCCTCCCGATGGGGGGATATATGGAGATGGGAGGATGCCTGATAAGCTGGATGGAAACGCACACGATGAGAGTCCTTACTGGAGGATCCCTGATGACAGCCAGAAAGTAAGGCATAAGAAGGGAGACCTTGATGAACAGCCTGAGGGGAAGGTGGCCTCATGGGGTTGGATGGTGGGGAAGGTTCCTTCAGGTCTGGAAGGGAAGATGAGGTCTCACAGAGTGAGAATCCCTGATGAGAGCTGGACGGAAAGGCGTGAGGCATGACATGGAAGGCTCCCCGATTAGCTGGTTGGTAAAGCATAAGGAAGGTGGCATGACTGACTCCAGATTTTCAGGACAGGTTGATCCGATCCTGCTTTTACCCCGCTGCATGCAGGGCCCTTGCAGTTCTGAAAGCAAGACTAAAAATCCCTGCATGCAACGGGGTAAAAGCAGGACCGGATCAACCTGACCTGAAAACCTGGAGCCAGCTGGCAACCCTCACTGGAGTGGGAAGAGCCAAATGGGAAAAGGAATGAGGAGGTTGTTGGAGACAGAAGGCCAAATGGTATCTAGGCCAACAAAAGATTTGTTTATCTAGTGGAAACTCTCCGCTTTAACCTGCAAGTTGAAACCAACTTCCTACATCTCTTTGTTCTGTCTTCTCTCACCTGCAGTCCTTTGTACTCCTCTCTGAGCCTCGGCGAACCTACAGCACTTCCTTTCATGATGAAGTCATTTTTAATGATAAAAAATAAATACATTTCAAGTGGCCTGGTAATGACTGTGCATTGGGTTTTACCTGCCAATATTACACTGTTTAAAAAAAAATAATCACATTTATTTCTATAAACTTAATGAACATGCAGTCAAAATTAAAAGCTAAGATTATGCTATTCCATGTAGAGAGAGAGTTTCAGGATGGTGAGAAACCATTTCTGTACTGGTATCAACTCCTGAAATATTCTGCAAGCCTTCCTGGACCAAGACAGAGAATTCTGTTGCTGGACAGATGTGTTACAAGCCCACAAGTGTCTGGGGAAACTCAGCAATCACAGGGTGGAGGGAGGACAGACTTGCTTTTGAGTTAAGGGGCTCTTACTAGTCCTGCACCATAAGGTCCTCCCTATCGCAGCTGACATTTTGTGCGGTGATGACTGCGATGCTCCCTATGATCACGCCGGCGCCCACCACATCAAATGGCGAGACGGCCTCGCGGAGCACATAGTACTGGACTGTCATGGTCACCACCACCTCGGAGTGCAGGACAGCACACACCAGCGCCGGGTGTGTTATGGTGACGGCATAGCTTGCGCAGAGGAAGGAGACAAGTGCCAGGACGCTGATGGCCACCACGCAGGTCACGCTCAGGGGGTCCTGGGGGATGATGGGGCTCTGCAGGATCCACATAGCCGGGGTGCTGAAGACACTGCCCACAGCCCCAAAGACAAAGATGACTGTTGCCAACTTGGATTTGAAGTCAAATGTGCGGAAGATTACCAGACCCAAGGCCAGGGCCAAACCTCCCATGGTAGCTAGGATGTAACCTAGGATGTCATAAATCCGGGTCTTCTCATCCAGTTTCAGCAGGCTAGGCACCACGATGAAGAGCAAGCCAACTGTGCTTCCTAGAAGTCCCAACCAGTTGTAGCCAGTCAGCTTTTCTTTGTCCATACAGAGGGCCAGGAGAGTGGAGCTAACAGTAGAGGACCCCTTCCTCACTGTTGCTGCATTTCCGGTCGGCACCACCATGTAGGAACTATAGGCACAGCCAACGGAGATGACGTTGACCACAGCATGCAGTAGAACACGCTTCCAGGAGTCTGGGGGTCCAAAGAGCGGCGCCTTCTTCCAGCACAACCAAAAGGCGATAAAGAGGTGAAGGAGGCAGCGGAAAAAGAGGATCTCCAATGAAGGCATCTGGGAGGTGGCATTGGCGATGTGGGAAAAGGGCCCCACAAAACCGGCAGGGACTCCACCTCCAAACAGGGCCACCAGCAGCCCCTTCATGCTGTCTGACAGGCGGTACTTCCACCAGGGCACGGGAGCATCAGATGAGTCTGGTTGGCTGGTGCTCCATCGGGACTCTCTGTAAGGGACTTGCATGTTGGCGATCGGCTGCAGCAAGTCATTTGCCATAACGAATCAATGGATGAGACTTCTCAATCCCAATGACTTCTGCAAAGGAGGAAGAGAGACACTGCAACTTATAATAGATCGCTTTTAATGTGTGTTCACAGTAACATAGTAGATATTGGCAGATAAGTATCATTGGTCCCACCTAGTTTACGAGGTCAACTTTGCCTACACTACTGTACCTGAGGGTATCTCCCAGCCATCAACCATACAAGCCCGGCCACCTTCACTGCTCTAGCTGTGATTCTTACCCTTCCTGGCCCTAACATTGGTCCACTTTGCTAAAGATATCTCCTAGCTATCAGTCTTACAAGCTTGGACACCTGCGGAGATCGCTGCTTCTCCGTTTGTCCCTAGCTGGGACATGTAGCCAGGTAGGCTTTCGGCCCATTCCAGGAAAATGTCCGCCTGCCCCCAGTTGTATCTGAGAATGTATCAAAACCCTGCTGCTGTTTCAAGTTGGTTGGACCGGCACCCACTTCTTGGGAGCTTGACGCACATGTGCTGCTCCTCTATGCAAATTGGCATTGCCATCTCTTCATTTTGGTCCTCTACTCTTCTTGTTAGATGAGCATAGATGTTTCCAGACAATTTCCAACACTTAGGCTCCCCCCACCCTTTATTTTACCTACCACTCCCCTACCTGCTCCTATTAATTCCCTCAGTATTTGTCCCGAGCGTGCTTAAATTCTCTCACTGGTTTAACTGCCACCTCTCAGTAAAGATGGATTTCTTCTGAGCCTTCACCCTTAGGGGCCAGGGTAATTCAGTGCATTAACGCTGGGATACTCTCAACATGCTTGTGTATTAGTCCACCTTAATATGCTAACTCACAGTTAATGTAGACTAATGCCGTACTTGCTAATGAGCTTCGTTGCATGCAAATGCATGCAGAGCAGCTTATTAACATTCAAATAGAGTTAACACAAATCACATCATGAAACATGATTTATATTAACCCCCAGGTAACCTCTCTGAGGTGTAATTAACTTTTAGCGTTAGCTTCTGGAAGCTAAGGCAAGGCCTGATGTGGGCTATGATGTCCTACTCCACCCATCTCAAATGAAAGCCCCTCTGCCTCGTAACCCCACCTCCCCTCTATCAAATGCAGCAATGGTGGAGGCAGCGCCCCCCCATGAGTACCATATATCCTCCCATCCCCACCCCCTGCCAGGCCAGTCCTCCCAGCCCTGGTCTACCCGTCTTGCTCCTCCCTATCCCAGCTGTTCTCTCTTGTCCTCCGAGAGGGTTGGGCCACAAATGAAGGTGTGGGAAGGCCTGTGGGGCTTGAGCTGGGTAGAGGCCTTCATTCAGCCTTCGGGCCTTTGCAGCTGCTGTTGGGCCTTACGTTATTACTTGCAGCAGTACCACCTCTCACACTCTACCTCAAAACACCCAGTTTAATGCCCGCTAGAGTTCAGTGGCTCTTAAACACCGTGCTTTCCAGCAAATAATGGCTGCAGTAAAATCTGCAAATAATGGCTGCTTTCACCGTAGCTTAGGCTCTGGATTTCTTTTTTTTTTTTTTTCATGGAAAATGCCTGCTTGTACTTTACGGAAGCTGCTAAATATCTGAACTTCCCCATCTTATCCCCCTTTCCCCTTCTCGCTAAGCGTTTTCTGGAGCTGTGAAGAAACCCAACCAGCAATCGGATATATTCGGAATGTTAAATGGAGCCACGGGACAGCCAGGCCTCAGCGAATCCACGTCTGAAACGCGAAGACGACCGTCTGGTTCTCTTTTTTTTTTTGCAGGACAGGCTGAATCAAGCATGGTTTTACCTCCCCCCCCCCCCCCCCATGGCATACTGGCACTCGTAGCTCTGGTTCCCCTCCCCCACTGCATGCCACCAGGACTTCATCTGCAAAATCAGAGCCAGCTAGCATGAGATAAACTTGCATGAAAACCCAGTTGGCTGTGGGGTCACCCGGACAGGTTTGGGAAGGCCAGAAAATCACATGGCCTGCAAATGGATTGGAGTAAAAAAAAAAACAAAAAACCAGAACCGGCAAATTGTTTTTCCTATACCTGATGCCAGCCAAAGACGCAGCCTGCGTGGGATAAAGATTATTCAAGTCTTGTGCACCCAGGGATGATAATTTAATTTAAAACATATTTATGACCTGCCTATCTAAATCCTAAGCAAGTTACCTATAAACAACCATAAAGCATAACAAGATCAACCATAAAACATACACAGATTCCAAACATAAAATCAAAGGTTAAAACATATCGTCTGAACTCCAACTGTCCCAAATTTTATGCTGCCTGCATCCTGCTACTGATGCCCCCAGTCCCTTCTTCCCATAAGTCTAGCCCTCCTTCCCCCCCCCCCCCCCCCCGACCCACTCTCATCCCTCCTGCTCCATCTCAGCAATCTCCTCCCTCCTTCCCCCAACCAAACCCACTGCTCTCATCCCTTCTCCCCAGGGCCAGATTTAGGATTTTCCTTTGAAGTTGTGCAGGCACGTGGCTCCAAAGCAGGCAGAACGTCTCCTTTTTTGGCCTATCAAGCTGCCTGTACCTAAATCCAGGCCTGCTCTTCCCCCCTGCTGCTGCCTAGCACCCCCCCGCCCCCATGCAGTCTCGTCCCTGCCTCCCCCCTGCTGGACCTGACCCAAGCATGTCATGGAGCCGAGAGCCCCCTTGCCCCAGGTGCCAGAAGTGACGCGTGTGCACCTTTCGTAACATACACGCACGAATGAGGCCTGCGGTGTGCCTATACCCACCCCATCGGGCCCTGACAGATACCGTCCCCTGTGCTAAGTGCAATAAGACACTGTATATATAGATATAGAAATATGGCGGCAGGAAAACCATCCGGCCCGTCTAATCTGCCCATCCATACAACTGTTCAGCTCCACAATCCTTACCACTCCCTCCCGATTAACAGAACGTAAGGAATTGCCATGCTGGGTCAGACCAAGGGTCCATCAAGCCCAGCATCCTGTTTCCAACAGAGGCCAAAACCAGGCCACAAGAACCTGGCAAGTACCCAAACACCAAACAGGTTGCTTTACAAAGGTGGTGCAGTGGTGTGGGTGAAAAGGACAGACGTGCGGCCGGAAGTATTTGCAGGAGACAAATAGCAGAATTGACAGCTATAGAAAGGCTGGTGACAGGGGTGGAAACCAATCGCCCCCTATTAAGTCCCTTTTTGATTTGAAATGTCTTCGGTTCTTGGGTGGTTTTGAAGCCCCCCTTCTAAAATGATGGGACGCTTTGAAACAAACACACAAACGGACTTAAACTAGGGAAACGCTGTTTTCCTCATCCCTTACGGTCACTCCTGCCATGGTAGTGAATTCCACTGTTTGCTCAGCTTCCATCCCTTAACTTTACAGCTTTGAAAACCACGATTCCCCTCTGTAATGCCACCTGTTCCTTTCCCTGTATCTGGGACATCGTCCTGGGCTTCTTTCCGCACTGATCCGATGAAAGGAGCGCAGCCCTCTAACGCCGGTCACAAATGTATTTTAAGTCCAATGAAAACCCCTCGTCTACCACTTGTTTGCCTGCCTGGCGTTCAAGGGCAAAGGGACAGGGGGTCCTTTCTCAGTGCCCCCCCCTCCACCCCCCCGCAGGCACCCGCACACTCCAAGGGGCTGCCCGTGCCTGGCAGCACGGCACTGCGCATGTCCCCTTTAAGAATGTGCTCCAGCAGCGGAAAAGGCTTCTCCCATAAGCCACGAGTGACGCTTCTTGTTTTCTTCGCTGATAATTCTGTACAGTCATTCTTTCCAGTGGGAACAGGCGCTAGTATCTCGCAGGCACGCTTCTCTTTCCTCCTCCCATCCTCCCGGCCTTTGCCAGCGCCCCCTTCACTAGCAAGGCCTTGGTTTTTGCGTTGGAGAGGGGGGGGGGGGCGGGGGGGTGTCCCTTCCACGGAGGGACTGTTCCGCCGAGTTGGCCACGGAGCAGCTGCAGCTGGAGAGAGTCCTCCCACCTTCCACCCCAGCCCCTTGCCCTGCTTGGTACTCCCCAAGTGGCAGTCAGGTTTGGGGGGGGGGGTGCAGCAAGGGGTCGATAACGAGCTCCAGATTTTCGGGTCGGGGGCCCGGGTTTTAATCCCCCACTGCTTGCCTGCCTGGACCTGCAGTCTGGCTTTTTCTCAGGGGGCATCAGTAGGGACAGCGCAGAACAGCAAGCCCGCGCGCGTGCCAGACCGACCTGCTTGGAAAAATCTGCCCGCGAGCTTCCCTGCTTTCCTACCCCCCACACACCCCCCCCCCCGTTTACCTTTCAGGGTGCAACATTAGCCCTGGTCGGATCAGTCGGCGAGAGTGGCGCAGCTCTCTCCGACCTCCTCCGCGCCCGTCCTCGCACGCAAGCACGCAGCCCAGCAAGGGCGAAAACTAAAAGCGCACCCTTCCAAGTGTCAGACAAGGCCAGGCTCGGGGTGTGACATCACGGCCCCAACTCATTGTGACAGCCTGAAATGCGTGGAACCAGCTGACCAATCAGAGGGCAGGGCTCACGGGCACTGTGACATCTTGGCCAGAGTCAGGTTGACTGCCTGCCGCGTCAGGTCTGCATTGCACCAGGGCTGGGGACACACTGACATCCGCTAATAAAAGTTTTAAGAAACGGGAAGGCCCTGGGACCTCAGCCCCTCCAGATTTAATGAAGGGGGGGGGGGAACTGCCCCCTCCCCCCCTGCTCATCCTGCATTTTGCTGGAGCCTCCTGTAGCATTGCAGCATCCTACATCCCTATAATGCACATCATCTCCCGCTCTCGCCGCCCCCCCCGTCACAGATGCACGGGTCCCAGGCCCGTATATTTAAACGGGAAGTTGTCTCCAGCCATAGTGAACCCTGGCACCAGGTAGGAGCCCGAGGCCAGTGTCTGTAGCGCTATGCATGGATCCCAGGCTGGCATTTTAAAGGGCGGCCCGTCCTCTCTTCCCACCCACGAGGCCCAGGGCGCCATGTTTATGGGCGCGCTGCGTCTGCCCCCACAATACATGCATCCCAGGTGTGTTTGGGAACCATTCAGTGCCCCCCCACCTCCCTACATATGCATGGCCCCAGGCCTCAGGGTCTAAGGCCGTGCCGCCCCTCCACCTCCCCCAGGCCGGTGCTGTCCCACCCCTCTCATCTTCATTCATGGGGGTACCAGGCCAGCCTCTCTCAGGGCACCTTGTCCACCTGCTCCCCCCCCCCCCCCGCCCATGCCCAGATTTAGGCACAGACAACAGAGGAAAGTGCCCAGGGCAGCAAATCTTTAAGGCGCCCAAAAAAACTGGGACTGCTTTTCGATTTCCAGGGAGGAAAACCCCGCATCCGCAGGTTTCTGACTAGAGATCCTATAACCTTACATCCAGCTTCAGCTGGCTCCCGAGTCGCCCTGTTTAAAGGGCAAGCTGTCCCCACAGATCCCAGGCCGGCCTGAGGGCGTGATGTCACCCCCCACCCCTCTTCCCTGGACCCCCCCAGTTCCCCGGGTCCAGGCTGGCCTGTTAATGGTGTGATATTCCCCCCCCCCCCCTCTTCCCTGGGTGCGAGATGTCCCCCCCTTTCCCTGGGTCCCCAGCCCCCCTGGGTGCAAGATGTCCCCCCATCCCTCTCCCCTGGGTGCATAATGTCCTCCCCCGCCCCCCCTTCCCTGGGTGCATGATGTTCCCCCCCCCCTTTCCCTGGGTGCATAATGTCCTCCCCCGCCCCCCCCTTCCCTGGGTGCATGATGTCCTCCCACCCCTCCTCCCTGGATGCGTGATGTGTGTCCCCCCCTCCCTTCCCTTTTTCCTGGTCCCTAGCCCCCCCCCCCCCTGGGCGCCAGGCCGGCCTGTTTAAGGGCGTGATGCCCCCCCAGCCCGCGCGAGGCCCTGCCGGCCGTGCAGCGCTCGGAAAGTTTGGCCAGGCTGAGGCTGCTGCTGCTGGTGGCTGCTGATGATGTCAGAGGCGGGGAGGGAGGCAGCAGAGAGAGCGCGGAGAGTGCCGAGGCAGTGAGCATGCACAGCACCGGAGGAAGGGAGAAAAAAAAAAAAAAAAGAGAGCGAGAAAGAGAGAGAGAGAGGGGACTCCATTTTGGGCTGCCTGAGAAGCCAGGATCCCTCAGTAACCCCCTCCCCCCCTCTCGTCGGAGAACCAGGTAGGGACCCCCGCCTCTGCTTCCCGGCATGCGGATCGCACCCCCCCCCCGCAGGGCAGCTTTCTCCTGTGCGTGCAGCGGGGCGGATCTGGGCAGTGGATTTGTTTATTCAGCATTGCCTCTCTGTGTGTGTGTGTGCACCCGGGTGGGGAGAGGCAGGCAGGCAACTGCTCGTTTAGAAATTGGGCGATCGCCCCCTCCCCATACCACGGAGAGGGGAGAGACACGGAGTCTGTGCCGCCAGGGGTGGGAGATGTCAGATCTGGGAAAGGGGACCAGAGAGGTGGGATGGCGGGAGTTGGGGGGGGGGGGGCCCTTGGCTGCCCTGACGATCCTCCTCTGTGATGCACTGAAAAATCTGCTGCTGTGCGAAGGCTCCTTGGTGCTTGCATTTCATACATAGGCACGAATATGTTTCCAGGGATTGTGCCTGCGTGTGTGCGGATTTCTACGTGCGCCTGCATAAATATGTATGTATGTATGTATTTCTTATTGCCCCGAACCGAAAGGATAGTGCCCAGGCAGAAGCGATGGTAGGGATCTGCCAGAAGCAGGTGGGGAGAGGGGGTGTGAGATTGTGGGCCCCCCCCCTCTCTCCTTAAATCATCCCCCAGTTGGGACAATCAGGGCCCCTCCAACCAGACCTTAACATGTGACTTCAGGTAGCCAGCAAAGAGCCCAGCCTAGTGCATCCCACCCCAAAACATCCTCCCTTCCCCTGCACTTTATTCACCCGTCTGGGGGCAGAGAAGGGACCCCCCCCCCCCCACCCTCTTTTACCAAATCTCTTTCTTGCTTTGCTTTCCAGAAAAAGATGAGGTTCGCCGGCCTCCGTATCTTCCCCGGCCTGGAGAATATCTGAATTTCTAAGAAGATAGAAGAGGTAGATTTTATAATCTCCCGGGGGGGGGGTTAATTATTATTATTTTAGTGCCTGGCATTGCCCCCTCGACCAGTGCCCATCTGTGGCGCCGTTCAGCAACTCCCTGCTCGCACTTCCGAGCCTAGAATTTGCTTGGTTGGGAGAGAGGGGCAAGTTGCACATTTTGAGTCCTGAACAGAGCAAATGACATCCAAAGTTCAGAATGTGATCTGTAGCTGCCGTCTTATCAGCTCGCTCAGGGAAGCCCTCCACACACTCATTATTATTATTATTATTACTATCATGGCATCTAAATATTACCCTAAATGAGAGCACTTTGTAACAACTTGCATACAATGAGTTCCTGCCCAACAGAGCTTACAATTTAAATGGGAACCCGAGGCAGTGGGAGATAAAAGTGATTTGTCCAGGGATACAGCCGAGGCCTTCTCACTTTTGGATAAGACAACGTCATTGAGGAGCCCTGCCCCGGACATAAACCAGGCCAGGCCCAGTGCGCGGGCCCAGGTGTACTCGAGGGGTATTGGGGCAGATATTAGGGAGGGGGGGGTGCTCAGTATAGGGAGATGGGGGCCATGCTCGGCACAGGCTGCTGGGCATACACCGGGTGGGGGGGTGGGCGGGCAGTACAAGCCTGTAGGCCTAGCGGCGAGGCGGCGACTCCTCGCAGGCGTCCTCTCTCTCTGTCACCCGGCAGGGTCGGCCCACGCCTTTTGCACGCTGGGGTCACTGCGACCTGGCCCGCCGGCGCTCGCCAGGAGGAAGCTGGGTTAAAGATTTATCAAACGCGCTGCTAAACCCCACACAGGATGTGCTTCTCTTCCCTCCCTCCCTCCATTCCTGACGCACAGGCGATGCCCGTTCCCGGACGTGGAGAGGCAGTGGATGACTAAAATGCCGCGCCTGTACCCGTTCTGATGGACGGCAGCAGAACCCTCAACTCGTTTTCAGCGGCCGTCTCCTACCTCGCCGTGCCGGCACGGCTCCGATTCCCCCCTCCCCACCCCAAAACCGTTTCACTGGTTTTAGCTGACTGCGCCTGCCCAGCCCGGGGAGGTGTCCTCTCTCACCACAAACAGTGCCCTCAGCAGTCTCTGCCGCCCCCCTTCATAGTTGGGCTGCCAGGGGCTGTTTTAGCTTTTATTGGATTTGTGTGTTTTAATACAGCCTTGTCCCGGCCTGCCCTCCTGCCTGCACACGGCCTGGTCCATCCTCCTCCTCCTCCTCGCTTCCCAGCCCGTTTTCCTGCTAGGCCCAGCCTGTCGTCCTTCTCCTCCTCCCCCCTCCCTCCCTCTCCTTCCACTTTCTAGCCCACTTTTCTGCCTGCCACGGCCCGCCCCCACCCTCCTCCCGCTCACATCCTTGCCCTTCCTCCCTGCCCTGCCGGGTCGCGTCGTGCCAGCTGGGCTCTCAGCGTTGTTGGGGGGGGGGGGGGGGGGGAGGTCCCTTCCCTTCCCTTCCCTTCCCTTCCCTTCCCTTCCCTTCCCTTCCCTTCCCGCTAACCCTCCGCTGCTCTCTCTCTCTGCCCAGGAGGAGGCCCCAGCCAGGAGGACGCTGGCGGGAAGAAGCCAATGAGGAATAAGAGGGGAACCTTCGGCAAGCAATAAATGTTGTGCGCCGCCCCAGGTAAGACTCTTCTCTTGCTTTCCCTGCGCTGCCTCGGCGGCCTTCAGACCTTCACGCGGCCCTTGCCCAGGGCTGCTCGGGGTGCAGGGGAAAGAGGTCAGCGTGTTTTGGGAGCCAGCCAGAAACCTCGGTGCATACTGGGAAAGCCTTGGCAAATGTTAGCCTGTAGGGAGAGACCCCCCACTCCCCTCCCCACCTCTCCAGAATAGCCTCGGGCAGCGAATCCACCATCTGGGTTGGCACGAGCCCTCGGGGAGGGGGTGGGGGGGGTAGGGGGGGACCCGTGAGCGTTACACGCGTGCCGTCTGGAAGTCCGGGTGCTCGTTTTGCTCTGTGTGTCGTCTTGGCACGGGCCGGGCCTTGGCGTAATTTCTCCGCCCTCGCCCGTCCTTCGCCCGCCGTGGCTCGCTTGGGCTCTGGAGTTGGCCGCTTCCCCAGCGGAAGCGAGGGAGGGGGGGGGGCGGGGGCGTAACCCCCGGGACTTGGCTGGGCCTGGTCCCTGAAGACGGGCCCGCGGCTGGCTGGCAGCCTCCACCCCCCCCCCCCCACCCCCCCCCCCCCCCCCCCCCCCCCCCCCGAGACGCCGTTGGGAATCCGGAGCTCTGCCGGAAATGGCCTGGGAGAAGCAGGTTACGGGCATCGGGAGATTAATCGCTTCCCGGTCTCCCCTCTTCCTCTCTCACATAACCGGGCAGCCAAGCCAAGGCCTGCGTGTAAACGGTGATATTTTCGGAAACGTCGGAATCGGGCCTTATGGGAGCTAAGGTGGGATTTGTCCGTTTTTTGTTTTTTTTTCAATCTGCTCGCTGCCTTTCCTCGTGGGTCTCTCTCTCTTCCCCCTCTGCCCCCCCCCCCCCCACCACCACTAGATCTTTCTCCATTTCCCAGGTCTCTCATCAGTCCCCTACACCCCCCCCCCCCCCCCCCCCACCATGTCTCTGTCCCAAATTCTGCTGCCGGGCCTTCCCTCATCGCTCCTCCACCCCCTCCTCATCACTTTTCTCACCCATTCCTCAACCGCAGTCGGCGATTTCCCCCCCCCCCCTGGGAGGGGTGGAGAAAGAAAGGCTTGCGAGCTGCTTACGGCGCTGTTCTTCGGGCCTGCTGCCAGGGGGGTCTCTGTCCCCTCGGGCCTTCCAGCAGCTCTCAACCATGGGGGGGGGGGGTCAGTGCCAGAGCTGGGAGTGAAACCCAGCGCACGGCCCGCGCTCTCTCTCTTTTTTTTTTTTTTACCTTTCCTTTCAGCCATTATCGATTGCCATCTCTTTATTCCCCTAACCTTTGAGGGGGTAGGGAGGGGAGGGGAGGGGGCTTTGTGTGTGTGTTTTTCACCGTTCTGTCCACGGCCGTTTCTATAGCAACCTCCTACTCCTCCTGTGGCTGCAAGACCTAATCCCGGCCTGAGCAGGCCCATTTTCAGGCTCTGTCATCGCAGGCTGGGCCGTATCCCCCCCCCCCTTCAAACCAGCTGGCTCTTCACCGGATCAGGGATCCTCCATTGCAAAGTCTTGCTCCTTATGGGTTGTTTTTTTTGGTTTTTTTCCTATCTGGTTCTCGTCAGGGATCCTGCTCTGGTGAAAGCTCTTGTTCATGATGCCATCCCGCCTGGATTTTATCGGGGGACCGCCCCCCCCCCCCCCCCCCCACGAGCCTTCCTAGCCGGCTCTCCTCGTGGAAAGCCACTGCTGCCCCCACCTCCCCTATTCCCATGAAGTCGGCTCTCAACAGGGAGCCCTCACCTTGCGAGCTTCCCCTCCTGACTTCCTTCCTTCTCGTCACGCCCCCCCCCCCCCCCCCGTCCCATCTCTCGTCGGGCGTCTCCCGCCCCCCCTCCCCCTCGCCGCGCCGTCTTCTCCAGCTCCCGTCAGGGAATCCTCGTGCGGCGGTCACCGCCACCCCCCCCCCCCACCCTCCATCTCCAAGGCGTCTCTTCCTCCTCCTCCATCCCGTCCGGCTCTCGTCGAGGATTTCCCGCCGCCGGGATCTTCACCCGTTTTGGGCCCCTCTGTAAGCTGCCCATTGCTGCAGCCGGGCCTCTTCTCTCGTCCGTGCCCTCTTCAGCTTGGCTGCTGCTGCTGCTCCTTTCTGCTTATTTTCCGGTCAGAGGTTTATAGTCTCTCAGAAATGAGCCCCCGGATAAAAGAGAGAGACAGAATTGAAAGTAAGAAGAGCGAGGGCCAATGTGAGCAAAGCCGAGAGCTGGGGACTATGAGGGGGAGACTGGGAAGTGGGAGCTGAATTCAAGATGCACAGGTTGAGGTGAAGCCCATTTTGTTTTGATTTTGGTGGGGGGGAGCTTTCCTCACTAATCCCAGTTGGCCAGCGGCTCTTCTGCCGGCTACAGCCATTTTATCTGGCTGCCACGGGGACCGGGGGGGGGGGGGGGCTATAGAGGGCTGCCGCCTGTAAAATGGCCACCGCTCCGGAGAGCCGAGAAACAGAGAGAAGCCCTGCCAGGCTCCGCTGACTCACAAGGCCCTGAACCGTCTGCCAGCCAGACGGCCTGAGAAAAGGGGGTAGGGCTGGGACACAGATTCCTGCAGCTTGGTGCCGGGCTGAGTGGGAGCAGGAGAAGAGGCAAGCGGAATGGGCGGCAGGGAGGAATTTAATTTCTTTTTAAAAGGGGGGGGGGGGGGGTGGTGGTGGTGGTGCTGTGCTGATCGTCATCAGAAGTCTGCACCTTAAAGGCTACCTCGAGGGAGGAGATTTGAGACACTGAATACAGCATGAACAGCTGAAGAGAGACCTGGGGGGGGGGGGGGGGAGAGCAGCTACTGGAGCTCATGAGTAAAAGTATGGTGGAGATAGAAAGATTTTGCCGGATTTTAATCCCTTGTGTCCCCGGGATAGCAGCAGATGGGGGTGGCGTGTGCACACGAGATTAACCCCCTCCTAAACTGGGGGTGAGGGATGGCGAGAGCATGGGGAAAAAAGAGAGAGAGAGAGAGATTACCTAGGGTATTAGAAGAAGTCAACTAGGTAGACAGCATGGACCAATTGGTGTTCCTTATCTGCTCTATTACTTTTGTAGAAATGGGAGAACAGGATTAACTCCAAGCCTCCTGGAGAGAGATAGGAGCCAGAAGTTAACCTCTTGTATCCCAGAGAAAGAAAGGCATGAATGGTTCTATCTCAAAAAGAGAGAGAGAGAGAGATGGCGAGAAACTATTTCTGTCCCAGAGAAAGAAAGTGGTTAATTCCTTGTATTCCAGAGAGAGAGAGAGAAATTAACCCCCTAAACCACCTTTGAAGGAGAAATTGATTAATCTTTTGAATCTCAGGGGGATTAACCCCTCAGACCCCGGAAAGAGTGTGATTAACTCACTCCAACCCCAGAGAAAGAAAGAGTGATTAACCCCTTGTATTCCAAGAGAGATTAACCCCTCAAGCCCCAAGAAGAGATGTGATTAATGCCTCAAAACCCAGAGGAAAGAGTGATTAACCCCTTGTATTCCAAGAGAGATTAACCCCTCAAGCCCCAAGAAGAGATGTGATTAATGCCTCAAAACGCAGAGGAAAGAGTGATTAACCCCTTGTATTCCAAGAGAGATTAACCCCTCAAGCCCCAGAAATAGATGTGATTAATTCCTCAGAAGCCAGAGAAAGGAAAGAGTGATTAACCCCTTGTATTCCAAGAGAGATTAACCCCTCAAGCCCCAAAAAGAGGTGATTAATGCCTCAAAACGCAGAGGAAAGAGTGATTAACCCCTTGTATTCCAAGAGAGATTAACCCCTCAAGCCCCAGAAATAGATGTGATTAATTCCTCAGAAGCCAGAGAAAGGAAAGAGTGATTAACCCCTTGTATTCCAAGAGAGATTAACCACTCAAGCCCCAAGAAGCAATGTGATTAATGCCTCAAAACCCAGAGGAAAGAGTGATTAACCCCTTGTATTCCAAGAGAGATTAACCCCTCAAGTCCCAGAAATTGATGCGATTAATTCCTCAGAAGCCAGAGAAAGGAAAGTGATTAACCCTTGTATTCCAAGAGAGTTTAACCCCTCAAGCCCCAAAAAGAGGTGTGATTAATTCCTCAAAAACCAAAGGAAAGAATGATTAACCCCTTGTATTCCAAAGAGAGAGACAGAGAGAGATTAACCGCTTATACTGCAGAGAAAGGGGGAAGGAATTAAGTCCTTGTGTTTGAGAGAGAGTTAACCCTTCAGGCACCAGAGAAAGGAAAGTTTGATTAGTCCTTTGAATCCCAGAGCATGAAGGAAGTCAGCAATTACTTTCCTATCCGGGAGAAAGGAGTGAGGCATTGACCCATTTGTTTCCCTGGAAAGGGAGTGGGAAGTTCACCTCAGTTGGTAACAGCAGGAGGGGGAAGAGCATCTGTCCCTGCTTTCTGCTGTTCTGTGAGCATATAAATAGTAATTGCACAGGTAGTTATTGACATTGGTACAGGAAAGCAAGGGCGTGCTCAGTTGGGGCAGAAGGCATTTGTAGGTACGGAGAGGAAGAGCCAGTATGCTAGTTCAGCAAGAGGGGATGAGGTCCCCATGTTGACGTTGTAAGGGAGATAAGAAGCTTGTTTTTTGGTACATGGCCCAAGTCTTTCAAACCTTCGCTGGCTCTTGTTGCAGATCTGAAGCGTCATCGCGATGGCTTCGGTTGTGGAGGTGACAGATGTGAATCACTCCAGCTCCCTGCTCCTGGAGCTGAATGAGCAGCGACTTAAGGGCGTGTTCTGTGATATCACCGTCATCGTGGAAGACACCAAGTTCAAAGCCCACAAGAACGTCCTGGCAGCTTCCAGTCCTTACTTCAAGGAGGTGCTCTCAGGTCACACATCTTGGCTCCGGGATCAGATGTTTGAGCTTCCAGACATCCAAGCAGAAGTCTTCTCCAATATCCTCAACTTCATCTACAACTCTAGACTGACCATACAGAACTTGGCCGTGGCCAGGGAGATTGCCACAGTGGGCAGACGTTTAGGGATATCTTGCTTAGAAAACCTGAGTGAGGCAACACAGGAATGCAGGAGAACTGACCTGTGGCCTCTAGAAGAACCTCCTCAGCTGCCTCTTGCTGACCTCACTCAAAACTCACAAGGAACCAAAGAGACCAGCGTCTGTGACTCAGTCAGCCGAAGATGGGGGGATTCCTCCAGGGCAGCACTCAATGGTACGTGGACACCAGAAACTGCCGTGGCTTCCAGATCATTGCTGGGTGGCTCCATATCTCCAGTAGACCTGACATCTCCATCCAGCAGGAGATCAGCAGAGTCCGGGAGCCCAGCAGCAGCCCCTTGCTTTCAGAATCCTTCCATTCAGCCAGAATCCATCCAGAGCATTCCTTCAGCTGCTCCATCAATCCAGGGGCAGAGCAAGCTTCAGTCAGTTAATCACATGGAAAACGAGCCCCTCCCAGCTGCCCCCAACAAAGACAGTGAGGCCCAAGGTTTGCCAATGGATACTGAAGCAGCCACTGCTGAGACAGCTAAGATCTTGTATGCTCTGAGTACGGTCCCAGTCAACGAATCCTTAGGTTCCAGCAGCATAGCTAGTGAAGCAGAAGTCGATCGAGATGCACAATTGAAAAACGTGGCTTGGGATCATATTACAGTAGAGAATGCTGCTCTAGAAGTAGATGGATCAGAACTTTCCATGAATGATCCACCCAGTGTGGTAGCTCCTTCCACTTACTCGAGTAGCACATTCCACTGTAGACTCTGCAACAGGTCTTTTAGTTCATCGACTGCTTTGAGTCTCCATGTCAAGCTGCACAGGCCCCGGAAGTCCCTGGCCTGTAGGTATTGTGGCAAGAGTTTCATCCATGTCAAACGCCTGCAAACTCATGAGATTCTGTGCAAGCAGCCAGAAAGGATCCCAGTGGGGAATGAAGGATCCGCTGACCCCAAGGAGCTGGACCTTGGTGAGGAAGCATGCTGTTCTGAACTGCTGTGCCGCCCGTCTGCTACCAAACAGCTGTCATCTAAGAAAGACCACCTTGGGCTTCTCTTCAGGCACCGGAGCTTCCAAAGGTTGGACCTCATTCCTGAGCAGGACCACTTCGTCAAGGTGGTGGATGGCCACCTCATCTATTTCTGCACTGTTTGTGAGAGGTCCTACATGACTCTCTCTAGCCTCAAGCGACACTCAAATGTGCACTCCTGGCGCCGTAAGTACCCCTGCCGCTACTGTGACAAGGTCTTTGCCCTGGCAGAGTACAGGACCAAACACGAGGTATGGCACACAGGAGAGCGACGCTATCAATGCATCTTCTGCTGGGAGACCTTCGTAACTTACTACAATCTGAAGACGCACCAAAAGGCCTTCCACGGGATCAACCCAGGTCTCATCTCTAGTGAGAAGACCCCCAATGGGGGCTACAAACCCAAGATGAATGCATTGAAGCTCTATAGGCTCTTGCCCATGAGATCACAAAAGAGACCTTATAAGACTTATAGCCAGTCGCTCTCGGAGAACCTTATGATGCCTTCTCAGTCTCTTCCTGTGCCAATAGGCAGTAGTGACTCTCAGGATAGTAACTTAGAGACTGTGTTGAATGGTGGTGATGCTGGCTCAATTCTCTTCTCTGAGAAACCCGCTTCCTTGCAGACAGATCCAAGCTCTTCCAAGCAGGAGGGCCTGCAGGGAGTGGAAAACCCCCAGGAAGTAACTGGAGAGTTCCAGATTGAAACTGCTTTCCAGGGCCTCTGTGAAATATCATCCAATAAGCATTCTCTGAGCACATCAGGAGAAAAGTCACCCAAGTTACCTTCCAAAGTGAGCAATGGGGGTCCTGGCAGTAGCAATGGGGACAGTGGGGTGCCCAGTGTCATCGCTTATGGCCACCCATCGTCCTCTGTCATTATTCGCAGCACCTCAGTGTCTTCAGCATTGGCCGTCAACAGTGTAACACCATCGGTTATCACATATAACAGCAAATCCACTTCCCAGAGCCCAGGTTGTGGGCCCTTGGCTCAGAGCCAGCCTTCCTTCTTGTGTCCCCGGCCATCAAAGAAGCATAACCTGAAAGACTGTGTGCCACCACCTCCTCAGAACCCTACCAAACTGGTGACATCCACAGACCAAAGCACAGAAGGTAGTGGGAGTGAGGAGGAGGAGGAAGAGGAAGAAGAGGTGGAGGAGCAAGACCAAGAGCATAGGTTCAGATATGCAAGGGGTAAGACGATGACTTACATGGCCAAGCCAGCCTATGTGGGAGCTGCCTCGGAGAGCAGGAGTGCCCCCTTGTGTCAGATTACTGTGCGAATTGGTGAGGAAGCTATTGTGAAAAGGAGAATTTCTGAGACAGACCTGATGAGGGACAAGAGCCCTTGTGGCAAAGTCAAGAGGTTCTCCTTTGGAAGTGACCATGGGGAACATAGAATCAGGAAGACAGAAAAACACTCCAGGGACTCTGGAAGAAAGGCTAGCAGCTCCCTAGGTCAGGACACCTGTGATGAGGATAGCGAGAGGGACACTGAAGACCACCTCTGGCGGCCATACTACACCTACAAGCCAAAGCGGAAGGCCTGCAGCGTCCAGAAAGTCAAGAAATCCCACTGGCGGAGGAAACTCCGCTACAAACGATCCTTGCGGTGGATTAAGAGAGCCGAAAAAGAAGAGGACCCACCTGATCTGTGTTCCACGGCACGGTCAGCCAACCAGGACAGTTGCAGGAATGACACCAGGGGTCAAGATGAATCATGCCGGGAGTTGGTCACCCAGAAGCAGAACCACGAAGTGGCAGACTGGAAATATGAGTGCACTACCTGTGGGAAGCAGTTTACGGCTCTGAAACGGCTCCAGAAGCACGAGAAGGCACACAGTGAGGGTGGACCCAAGTCTGTCTGTGAACAGTGCCCAGAAAAATCGAGTGCAAGCTGCCTATTGGAGTGCCCAGCCAAGGAAGATAATGGCCCAAAGCTGAGCACCTCAGCTGATGCCGAGTTGCTTCCATCCTTCAAGAGCACTGCCCACAGGGTGGGGAGAAAGCCACTAGTCAAACACATCTGCGCCTGCTGCACCAAGGTGTGCAAGACTGCGGCTGCACTGGGCAGACACATGAAGCGCCATGGAACAGAGGAACCGAGCCACGTAGATGATCCACCCATGAGAGATGATGAGCCTCAAGGCTCGAGCCCAGGCCGGGTGGCAGCCCTTACTACAGTTATTGCCTACTCTAAGAAAAGTGAGCAACAATCACCCCCGAAGGAGGCAACCACCCTGGAGGAAACGGACTGCAATGCTAGCTTGCCTTCACCCAGAACAGTTAAGGAGGAAAACCCACAGGAAATGCAGGTTTCCTCCTCAAGTGAGGACCAAGCCATGGCTGTGGAAGCTGAAGCAGAGCGGGAACATCTCTGTTCATCTCCAGCTACCACCATTGTCCATTCGGTCAGCAGCCTTGAGGGTCCAGTGCACCAGGGTGTGGTGCCTGTTCCCTTAGAGGCTCATAGTGCTACCCCACCAATGGAGATGATACTGAAGGTCAACAGTTGTGAAGACTCCGAGTCCATGACGTCATGTACAAACAGAAGCAGCCCATCAGACCAGATGCTGGTCCACTCACAGACACCACCCCTTCAAAGGATAAGTGAACCACGAGCGTCTCACACCAACCAAGATCCAAAGGTGCAACAGCAAGCAATGTCTCACACAACTGAAGTACTTCTTGAGGAGGTAATTCCAGTGCCTCCTGCAGACCAGGCCAGCAATTGCTCCCCCAGACTCCAGCAGGAAGCCGAGATGCCCTGCCTAGATGAAGGTGTCCCCTTACTAGAGGCAAAAACAGGACATATGAACCGCCATACTTCTGCTGTCCAAGAGCGGGCAACTCAACAGGCCACCGAGGCTCAGTTGGGCATTCTGAGCTGCAAAGCAAGGGTTCCTCTCCCAGAGGACCTCTCCCTTCAGGACCCTGTCATTTCCCACACTGGGGGTGGAGCCGGATTGAACCTGGTGCAGAAATGTCCACCTTCCAAGATGGCTGAAGACTTCCAGTCAGGTCTGCGGCATGAGTTGTGTCCAGATCCCAGGTTCCCGCTGCAGGAATACCCACTCCCGCTGCTGGCACCGGGAGGCTGGAGAACCAGGAAGGAGATGGAGGAAAAGGCTTTACCTTCCTACCCCAGCACCCTCCAGTTCAGTGCCATGAGCAAGATGCCCAACAGCAATGTCGGCAAAGTCACTTTTTACCCAGACCCTTACCCTCTGATGTATGGGCACCAGCTCCTCGCCTACCCCTACAATTTCAGCAATCTTACAGCCCTCCCTGTGGCCCTCAACATGGTCATCCCCGACGAGAAGGGCCAGCCTTTGCCCTTCCTACCCAGCATGTTTGGCTATGCCCTCAACCCTTGTCGGGGCGAGTTGCAGGAGGCGGCCGCAGTGGGGGTAAATGGCGGCCCCAGCCACAGGAAAGGTGAGACGACTGAGCAGGAGCAAATGAAAAAGGGCAGCATGATCTGAGCTCCGGTGGGAAGAGGTGGGCACTTGTGAGACTTCCATAGGGGAAGAAGCAAAGAGGAAAAGAATGACAGCAATTAGCAAAATACATATAGCGATATATTCATTTATGAGTGGAAAAAAAACCAACAAACGAATTGATGGAAAACTGTGTCCCTTCCCCCGTAGGATGAGCAATGACTGTTTTATTGGTGACATGGTTTCTGGATGGAGATTTTAGGATAATCCTGTGTTTTGGGGCATCCCCCACCCAGTGAAATTTGATACTCATTGCACTGATTACAAATGGAAGGATGTAGTGACTATAGCAGCTCAAAGTATGACGGCAGATAAGGACCATAAAACCCATCTAGTCTCCGAGGGGGGGGGGGGGGGGATATAGATTTCAAAAAGCCAGGAAGGACCCCAAAATCTCTCTGGAAACCAGGTCCCCCCCTAGCAGGTCTGAAGGAACTTGGGCTGCCGATAAGCTCCACATCCTAAGAGGGGGGGGCCAAGCTGTCCCAGTCCAGGTTTTGCTACAGACTCGTGGTCCGGACATGGGGGGATTTACAAGTCCATAAATGGGCTGGGAGGGAGGGGCTAAGAGCAGGATTGACTCATCCTGTCTCTCATGAGGCGGGGGCTTGTTGGCAGCCCTAGGGAAAACAGGCTTGGAAAGGCCGAATCCAGACACCCTGCGCCCCTTGTTGACTGCGCTGTACCAGAACTGTGTCTTTGCCACCAGACCACCCTCTTCTTGCTCTCCCCCTCCTCTCCACCCCTGGATGTATCTCCCACCTCAGAGCGCCACCCAGCCTAGATATAGTTCATCTGAGACTCTTGCCAACCTGCACTAACCACACCGCTATCCCCAACACCATTCTCTGGTTGGACAACTCCTAGTGTTAGATGCCATAATTAGCTGCTTGTTCTATGTCAACGAAACCTCTTGATGAGAAATTTCCCCGTGGCACCATTGTGTAGCAAAGATCTCCCCCCAGTAGATGGGGGGGGGGGGAGGGGCAAGGGGACAGAGGTCACTGAAAACACCAGCGGATCTTCTGGCTCATGCTGGACTCTGGCCTCGCCTACTATAAGGACTGATGCAGAGAAGAAAGGTTGCAACGGCAGTTAACCCGAGAGAGAGAGTCATCTCGTGAACCCGGGTCACTGAGGAGCAAGCTGTGCTACTGCCGAAGTCAAAACTACAAGCCCTCGTGCAAAGTGGGTGACACAACCCAGAACCGGCTCAGCTTGTCCATTAACGCAGGGAGGTATTGGAGCGTCTGCCCGACCATGCCCAGGTGCAAGGTCCTGCTATTCTCATGTCTGTGCAAGAAGGGGGGAGCCGGGACCTCTTCACCCCCAACTGTACCCTTGCTGCACATATCTAGGGCACCCAGGGTTTTGGGGGTGCCCTTCTAATGAAGGGTGGGCATGAAGAGAGATAGAGATGACACCAAAGTGGTTCCTCTAGGCTCCCACTGACTGCCTGTCCTCTTCTGCTGGACAGGAATACAGAATCTCCTCCAAAGCACGAACATCCGCACCCAATTTTGGGAACCCCACATCCAGAACCACCCACTGCTGTAGGACAGTGAGGCCTGCTCCTGGGTGCGGTACTGAAAGGGATGGGGCTTGCTGCAGGATATAATACTACAGGGTGATGAGGCAGGGAGTGAGGGCAGGCTGCAGGGTGTGACAAGGCCCAGAGCGTAACCTTCCACGGGATGTAACAGCAGGGAGCAAAGCCTGCTCCTGGGTGTGATACCGCCTGGAGGGGGGGGATCTTTAACAGACTGCCATACCCCAGGGAGCGAGGCCCGCTGCAGGGAGATGCAGGAAATGGGGCCAGATGCTACTAGGCCCGGTGGCGTAGAGAGCGAGACTGCGTGCTGCTGCGTGTGGGAAGGCAGGTGGCGATGCCTGTCGCAGGATGTTGTAGTACAGGGACGGAGGCTTGCTGCGGCACCTTAATAGCGCATGGCGTGAGGTGTTCTGCAGGGAATAAGGCCCGGCCGGGAGTGAGACCCTACCGCAGGATGGAATGCGGGGAGCCCTCCCCACCCCCGATCACCCTTTTTCACCCTTCCCACCTCTTCCCTTGCTCTGTCTTGTTTTCCCCTCTTCAATAAAGCCGCTGTGTCACAAATCGCAGCTGAGATGGGACAGGCTTTAAAAAAAAAACAAAAACTGTTCAGCACAGTGTGGGGCAGCTTTTCAAAAAGGCGCACCTCAAAAAGTCGATACACCTCCTTTTTTTTTTTTTGAGATTTACCATCAAATCGTTATGGTTTGGAAGGGTTCTTTTTTTTTTTCAGCCGCCGCCGTGCGGTTCTCTTGTTACCACCGAGGCAGCCATCTTGGTAGACATCTCGGGCTGTGCCGCCTGTACTGGATCCCCGATTGGTCCATGTTGATTGTGATGTCACCAGTGCTATCATGCACAATCGCTCTGAAACCGGCGTGTGCTGGTGATGTCATCGGTGGCGCTTCCTTCCTCTGCGAAAAGTTAGCTGGCCCTAGGGGGAATTCTGGGGGAAAGCTGCTTAAAAGGACTTTCAGACACGGCAGCTAGCTAAAATTATAAATAACAAAACTGACAGCTAAAGTGTCAGCACTAGCAAGAGCAGAAATCTTTTATTTACATTATTCCAACTGGTAGCTAAAATCATTTAAGAGGCAACCTTTTGTCTTTCTGCTCTTATGGTTCATTCCCTGAGGTTTATAGTGTTTTTATAATTGATTTTTAAACTTTTTTTTTTTGTATGGTGGGCACCTCCTGCTTCATTGCTCCCTCTGTTCTGAGCCTGAGAGAGGAGATTTTGGAATAAAAGCCAAGCGGCAGCCCAGCTGTTGCTTTACGGCAGTCAGAAGACATTGCTTGTCTCTGGGTGCAGCCGCTCATGTGACACTGCCTGGAAGTTACTCAGCACTTGGTCAAGGTGCGCTCTCTTTCAGTCCCTCCCTCCCTCGTACCGTGTCACCCTCTGCTTTCCTCCCTCTCACCTCATTGCGTCCCTGACACCGCCGTCTGTCTCTCTCCTGTCTAGAGTCAGGAAACCTTATTTGCATATTTCATCCCATGTCTCTCTCACTCTCTCTGCTTGGCTGTCTCTCCCTGGCTTTCCTTGTTCCTGTCTTACCTCAGCTGGTCCTTGGCTCCCTGCCACTTGTGTGTGTCCTCTCTTTCCCCCTCTGTCCCTGGCCCCCTGCCACCTGGCTCTCTCGCTCTGCCTCCCTTCCTCTCGCTGCTTGTCTCTGCTCTTTTCCCACCTCTCCTTCCCTCCCTGCCTCTCCTCGGCCTTTTTCTCTGGCTCCCTGCCCACCCTGTTTTGCTCTCTCCTGAGCTTTGTGGCCTCTGGAGACTGAGTCACAGAGGGGATGAAATACACAAGGAAAGAGAGAGCTCAAAACATTCCCGAAGTTAACTCTGTGGAACCCCCCCCCCAAGCTGAAAGTTTCTGTAAAACCGACCGACGGTGGGGAGCGGCGAGTCCCTGCTGGGATGCTTTTTTTTTTTTTATCGAACTCATTTCTGTCGGTGACTTAGAATTAACAAAGTAGAAAAGAGGAACAAATATAGGAGTTAGTGGGACAAAGGCAAAGAGTAGAAAAAAATTAATAAACTAGCCTTGGTGGGGGGGCGGGGCGGTGGCAGGAGTGCAAGGTTGGGGTAGGGTTACCAGATGGCTCCGGGTCATCAAGAACTGGCTAAGGTAGGCCCATTTCTAAGCCCTAAGTGTTTCCAAGAAAAGCAGGAGCGCCACATCCTAGGGATGCCCAGGGCTTCAAACGAGGCTTAGGTCATGATGTCCCCGGGGACATGGAACCTCCTGGTGGCCCCTGGGGCGGGGGACTACAGGAAAGAAGGTCGAAGACCGAGGATGTCAGGAACGCAAAGAGGCTGCACCTCGGCCTGTGCGCGTTCCTGGGTCTGATGTGGCCAGCAGAGAACCAAGAACCTTCCTTCACCTTCTGCACCCGTAGGCCAGTCAGATGGAAAGTTCACCGAAACGTACACTGGGCCAGACTGAGGATCCCAGTTCTTAGCAAGCCGGGGGGACCTTGGTGGGGAAGCGGGGATGGCAGCAACGAGCTATGGCGGGTGTTGAGGAGGGTGATTTTAGCTAATAGCGCAAGGTTGCTTCGAGGGGTTCTTTGTGGAGACAAAAAAAAAAGCAGAAAGATAATAGTAGCATAATAAGACTGAACTGATCAGACTTGTGGAAATAGCCAAGGCTTGTCCACAGACAAACAGTGAATGAGGGGGAGGGATGGCACACACGGGAATTGTCATGGCAATTGCTGGTTGATTCCATAGTTGGCGTGTGTGCCGCCGGGGGTGGGCATTCTTCTCCTTGATACAGACCCCGTGGCTGCTGTAAGGTGGTCCCTATTACCAATACCAGAGGTGCGGTGGATGAACTCAGGGGCGGTGAGATTTCTGTAGCTGATGGCATGGTGTCCACTGCCGTTAAGGGGGGGGGGGTCCTAGAGCAGATGCTAATAGGCTCCCATGGTCATGATGAGGCATCCTATATTGGTCGACAAAGGATTCAGGGCCGCTCTAATGGATCCTGCACGTACCCTGATTCCTGATGCAGTAACCTGGGGTCAAGAGTAGCTAATGTTACAGGTCCAAGGCTGATGTTGAGGGTCCCACAGCACTTCTACCGCGTCCCAGAGAGAGGGGAGGGGGGGACGACGACACACACACACTCTACTTTTGACTCTCAGGTGTAGAGTTGGGGCAGGAGTAAAGGGGTGGAACCCCACGTTTACGAAATCGTACGCGTGCTGTGCGGGGAGAATGGGCGTAAATTTCAGCACAGCTTCACAGGATCTGAAATATGTTGGTGTGGAGTGGAGTTCCCCTGTCCAAGAGATCCAGTACCAGAAATCCCAGTATAATGTGCTCCCAGGCATATCTTCCTGCCTCGTCTGCAGACCCCCCCCCCCCCCCCCCCCAAATCCTTGTGCTGGGATTGGGAGTGTGAGGGCCTTTTGCATGCACGGAGGGGGCAACTCCTGCTTTCCTTAAGGGTAATGAGGACTGCATACTGGTGGAGGTAATGGGCAGGAATCGGCCTTGCTGAGCTGAGCTGGGGGGAAGCGGGTGGTCCTTGGCTCTCACGGACCTTTGAGACATCGATCGGCGGGATGGGAGCGCCTCCTGCATCTGAGATGGGGTGGGAGAAGGCAAGATTTGGGTCACCCCCACCCCCCTCGGCAGCCGGGCCAGCCCCAGAAAAACTCGGGGGGAGGGGGGGGGGAATGGTAAAATCCAGGCTGATCTTGGTTTAGTTTTTATTTTGAGGACGAGATTGGGGAGGGGAGGTGATGTTCCCCTCCTAGAAGAGGGAGAGGGCGGGCCCTAACGATGTAGATATCTGTCCGTCTGTCCCCGAGTTTGCACTTTTGTGACTGACACCACCGGTTAAGAGTCAGTTTTTTGCTACTGAATGTATTTGCACCTTTTGATTCTGGGGTATTATTTGGGGCGGGGGCGGGCAGAGGGAGGGAGTGGATGTTTTTATTTGGTTGTTTTATTATGATTAATTATTATTTTTTAGATGCACCTTCTTGTTAGTCCTGTTACGCACTTTAGAGAAGCTTTCTCCCGGTCTCTGTTACCGTGTGACAGTGTGGATGCCGATGACGTACATAGAAAAGTATTTATCTTTCTGCATCTCTGTATACCTATAACTCCTTACAGTAAATAAAGACGCAGTATAGAGCCGCAGCGCCTGTGTGCCTCCTTTTACCGCCTGGTGCCTTACGCCTCTCTCGCCGCACTCCTCCCCCTCCACCTTCCCCATTTTTGAGGCCTTGCACCTTACGTCTTCCCCTTTAGCTCCCAATTCGGGTTCCCCCGCCCTGCACCCCTCGCCTCCCCCTCCCACCCAGCTCCACCAGACCTGGGGGCTGCGTGGCCCGCGTCAGGGATCCTTCCCTGCCAGGCCCCACACCTCGCCTGTGGGTTTCTTGGGGGGGGGGGGGGTAAGCCTTGCACATTATTCCTCCCTGAAGCCTGTTACTGCCGTACAGCTCTCTTACCTGAAATCCTCCTCCTCCTCTGCCAGCCACCCGGCCTGCTGGCTCTCATCAGGGACGTTCCTTGAAACCAACAGGTGGTAGAATTAAAACAAATTGAAGACTGTGTCTTCCGGCGCCGTGACGCGTGTTATGGGGGGACGTGATGGCCACAGCAGCAAACACGGTGCCTTTTAAAAGGGGTTTGAACAGATTCCCGGTGGGGGGGGGGAGTCCATAAAACAGTTACTAACTAGGTGACTCTTGGAGACCCAGAACTTATTCCTGGGAGCGAGCAGCAGGAAACTGGACCTGCTCTGCGATGGGTCAGTGTTGGAGACAGGGGGCTGGGCTGGATGGACCTTGATCTGACCCGGCATGACGCTTCGTGTGTTAGCCCCTGCGTTTTGCTTTCCTACATTTCCCCTATAGCCCTCGTCAAGAATCCTCCAACCCCCCCTCCCTCCCCCCTGTGAGGCCTCTTCTGGCTTTCATCAGGGATCCTCCCATAGGAAGGTTCTCCGTCCCTGGCCAGGTGTCATCAGGGATTGTGCTCTGGAGCAGGAAGAGGGATCTTCGGTGAAAGAGAGAAGTGACTTCATGCAGCCTTGAAGGGTGTCTGGCACGATATGCCGGAACTGGCTTGCAAACCCTGAAAATGACTTTGGCGAAGGGGAGGAACTGACATCACCCCTCGTGCTGGCAGCTTGAAGGGTAACCTCTCCTCGTGGTTTTCAGGGATCTGGTGTAAGCCACCATCCTGGGTGCTCTGAAAGCAGCCTTCTGTGCTAGAATACAGATTTAGACCCTGATATGTCGGTCTGTTAAAAAGAAAGAAAAATTGGAAATAAAAGATTTTTGGGTTATCTGCATGCAACACCGGCCTGCGCCTCACTCTGTTACAGCCTTGGGTCTCCGTTGACTCGGGCAGAGGACTGACGGGCGACTGGGAATTGCCGGCAAACGGGCGGCGGGGTTTTTTTTTTTTTTTACCAGAGACAACCTGAAGAAACGGACAGCAGAGTTAATGATGCCGGTCATGGATACCCTTACTGTGATGGCTGCCGCCCTGGGAGGGTCACAAGAGCCACAGACGCGGGCTCCGAAACGCCGGATTGCCCGGCGGATTTGCAATTGAAACTGGAGCGCTCCGGAGAACCGGAGCGAGGTCGTCTGCGTGAAGGGCGGTGCCACCTCGAGGAATGGAACCGAGATGCCAAAAAAAAAAAAAAATAATAATTTTGGATCCGAGGTATCCCTGGGACTCCCTGGACATTCCCCACTCGAACAAACGCTGCTGAGAATTCTGCAGATGATTTTTTTTATTACTTGGGCCCTTGTGGTCCTGTCAGATAAAACGCCCAGGAACGCGACCGCATGTCTGTACTCTTTCACCCATGATGAAGCGAGCACAGCGAAGGCGAGGAAAGACCACGCAGGTGATGCTGTGCAGATCGACGGTGGTGATGAACAAAGAGGCCTTCAGTAGATAAAGCGTTGGCTTGTGAGAGGATTAAGTGTGCCTGGGAATATCCTCTTAGGGTTTGTCTGGCGGTGCATGGTATATAAGCTCTTAAGGAAGCTAAGCTAGTGACAACGTGGCACTTTCAGATGACAAAAAGCAGCAGATAATTTTTTTTTGGGGGGCGGGGGGTGGTGGAAAGGCTCTGGAGAAATACCCTCAGTCCAACCAAGGACCAATCTTTCATTGCAGAAGGAAGGTCTACTGATGTGGCTGCTGACCCTTCACTCTGGCAATAAAGTCTCGCATTTGGTGAAAGCATTATAGGCTTAATGCAATCTGTCTGTTTGTCTAGGGGGCATAGTCAATGTTGATGAAAAAATTCACCCAGTAGGTCCAAACTCGGTGGAGCATAGGCCCAACACCTACCCTACTGAAAATGACCTCAAGCCAAGGTCATTTTCAAGAGAGTCAAAGTTGAAAAGTGCTAGAACATCGTCACTTAAGCATGACTTTCACTTCCTCCCTTAGTTTTTTGGGTTTTTTTTTTGGTTCAAACTGTTCGAACCAGCCGGGGGGGGGGAGTTCCCCTACCCTGACTCCTCTGCCTATAGGCACCATCACGTTAAACCCGGCCCTGATGTATATGTAACACTGCCTGCATGTTTTTCTGCTGCGACCCCATTCTGAGCGTGTCATGAAAGGACGGGTAAGAAAGCGAACAAAATAAAATACAAGCGTGTCAAGGGGGAAAATGTCTACTCTAGGCATCAGAGTGCCGGCGGGAGGGCTACCGGAGACGAATATGGAAATACATCAACCGCGTAGCCGACAGATCGTGGCAGGTGAAGGTGGTGACCGGAGGGATGGAACTGGAGGCTTCCCTGGCACAACCTAAGACTCTTGGCGCTGGAAGCCAGAGAAGACAGAACGGCCAAACTCTAGACGGAAACAATTCGTTCCCAGTCGAACTAATAATTAAGATCTAACATGGCGAGACGACTAGGCCCAGCTGGGAGGGTGGGAGCCCGGGAGGAAGCAGGGCATGGATAACATCTGTGATTATTCTGTCCTCAGCACCCTTAATAATGATGGTCCCCACAAAAGCCAGACATGCTCGTCACAAGTGGAGATATCTATATGGGGGAAGAACGGAAAACCAGAGCAATAGTTAAAAAAACCAAGAAAAATGAACACCTAAATAAAACAAAAAAGAACCTTTGATGTCAACATCCTGTACTATTATGAGTGACTGAGAAGGGTTGTGCTACGCAGATAACGGGAGAGAGACATTGGGGGGTGGTTTGTCTGCACTGGGACAAAATTCCTGGTTACTTTTTACCTGTGGATGTTGCACCAATTTTCGCAGAGAACGTACTTTTGCTTTGAAACCCGAGCAGGGCCTGTGCACCTGTTCTTTTCTGCTGGAGCTTTTTCCATGGAAAACAAAGCGGGCCGAGTTGTAAAGGCAAACTACCCGGGGTTTCTTTTTCCTCACCCGATCTATTTATATTTTATATTTACCTTGAGCCTTTTCCTTGGCAGGCTCAAGGTGAGCTGCAGTCAGGTTCTGTCGATATTTCCCTGGCCCTAGAGGGCTCTCGAATTAAGGACCCGATTTACTGAGGTGATGGGGGTGAAGTGATTTGTCCAGGGTCACGAGGAGCGTCCGTGGGATTTCAGCCCTGGCTTTCCTGGTTCTCAGCCCGCTGCTCTAATCACTAGGGCTGCTCCTTCATCGCACGCCCCCCAGGAACACCTGCACTCGATGGGGCTAAGGGCGCCTGTGTGCGTGCGTTGTAGGACACCTCGCCTGCTGGGTCTCCATAGTCAGGAAAGGCCATTTTCAGGGGGGGGGGGGGGGCGGGAGAGGCTTTGAAAGTCATCCTTTGGAAAACCCTGAAGCTCGGAGGGGATGGAGGGGGCTGCCTTTTTAATGATTCACTTGGAGGGAGCGGAGAAAGGCACAGGTATGTAGAGAACTCGGATGTGTTGGGAGTCCTTGAATTTGGTATTGCATGACTGGAATGGGACAGAGAAGTACAAAGCCAGAGTGTGTGTGTGTGTGTATGTGTGTGAGTGAGTGTGTGTGTGTTTCTGTGTGTGAGTGTCTGTGTGTGTGTGAGTGTGTCTCTGTGTGTGTGTGTGTGTCGGGGGGGGGGGGGGAGACCATTTCTTTTGGGGTTTCCTTTACCTGGTTTTGGTTGGACGAGGTTAAAATGGATTAGGAGGCGAGATGAGTCTTCTCTGTTTCCTTTCTGGGTAGATATTTCTTTGCAGAAAGAGGGGTGGATGCCTCCCATGCTTTCTTGAATTCAGATACTGGTTTTGACTCCCTCCATACAGGGGATCTCTGAGGGAGTGATGGAAACCGCAAGGGCTACCTAAATTAGATGGATAGACAGACTAGATGGGCCATATGTTCTTTTTCTACCCTAACATCATAAGAACGTGCCATGCTGTGTCAGACCAAGGGTTCATCAAGCTCAGCAACCTGTGGCTAATCCAAGTCACAAGTACCCAACATTAAATAGATCCCAAGCTACTATTCTTTATTGATTAATAGCAGTTTATGGACATCTGCTCCAGAAACGTATCCAAGCCTTTTTTAAACCCAGTTACACTAACTGCTGTAACCACATCGTCTGGCAATGAATTCCAGAGCTTAATTGTGCATTGTGTGAAAAAAAACTTTTCTCTGATTTGTTTTAAATGTGCTACTTGCTAACTTCATAGTGGGCCCCCTAGTCCTCCTATTATTTGAGAGAGTAAATAACTGATATACATTTACCTGTTCTAGACCTCTCATGATTTTGTAGATCTCTGTCATATCCCCCCTTAGTTGTCTCTTCTCCAAGCTGAACAGCCCTAACCTCTTTAGCCTTTCTGTCTTGCTCTAAATGAATATTTTTTTCTTCTGGTCTTTTCGTGTCATTTTGGTTTTATTCTATTTCTTTTTCTCTGTGTAGCTTTTATTTTCTGTTGCCCTCTTCAGTGTGTTTCAAATTGCCATAGAGCACAAGGAGGAAGTCAAAATAAAAGTTAGGATGTATCCGTCCTCTCCGTAACTGAAGTGATTTGGAACTGGAATGGAAGGGGGCAAGAAAGAGAGAAAAATGCAACATTTTCAGGGAGCGCAAATACCGTAATTTAGATGATGATATCAAAGTAAAAATAATTATGCTGAGATGGTCCAGAAACTACCTGAAATGACAAAGGAGACACGTATTCTTCGAGGAAGGCTGAAACTTCAAATTGGCTATAATTTTAATTCAAGAAACACAAGGGTCAGAGAGATGGAGACTCTTGAGGACTAAAAAAATGTCAAATATACCAGGTCCCTAATCAGGGGCGTTGGTAGCTTATTCAGACCCGACCGATATTTTGCTGGAAAATGTCCAGTGCCCCTCTCAAGGCAGGTGCGTTCCTATCCTGGCCATCCTGAACAGGAATCCCCTTTCGCTCGCTAAGACTTATGCACCCGACAGGGATTGATAGATTATTTTATTCTTGTTGATCCTCTCCTCATTTGCCAGGGGGATGCCTTCCTCTTTGGAGGAGACTTTTAATATGACCTTTAAACCAGGCTGGAACAGGTCTGTTCTCAGAGTGGATGGTCTGACACGAAATGGTGGAGGGGTTGGGGTGGGGAAGAGGGGGGATGGGGAATGAAGCAAATACACTGCACAGAAAATGACTGAACGGGGTGGGTGGTTTCATCCACACGCAGCCTTTTCCAGGTGAGATTATCTGTGCTGACAGAAGTGTCCACTTCAGCCCTAAGAAAACATTCCCTGCTAGGACCATGCTCCTGGACGCTTGGACCCGAAGCGAACAGAGCAAGCAGCCAGGAACAAAGGATGGGTCACTGAATGAAACTCTTCTAAAAGAGGAGAGGCAGAACATCAATACTCGGCCTAGTGCACGGCTCGACGTGCGTTTTTGGAGGCGCTAGAATAACTCCCAATGCAATAATGGGATTAGTGTGGCCAAGCCAGCGTGTAGCCAATAGCGCTCATCACATGTAAATGCCATGTTAATGAAGCTATTAGCTAGAACCCCCTATGCAAAAACTCAAAGTGCGCCCCCGTGCCCACGTTTTAAAAGGCAAAAATTAACGCCGGCCCAGGAGCTGGCGTTAAGTTTAGAAGCGCTCTAAGCCTCAACAAAACAGCCCAAAAAACTGCTTTTCTGTTGTTCCTTCAACTTAATATCATCGTGATGCTAAGGAGGAACTACAGAAATTAGCATTGTGGAAAAAAAAAAGTCTTGACGGCGGTCAGGTTAGGAAAATGGAGGCTCGATTTACCAGCGTAAATTGTCTGTTTCGCTAACCCACGCGCAGCCACGTCTCCTGGGCGCCCAATGCTTAGGACGCGCTGAGGACGCACAATTTATCCCTAGCCCATCCTTTTTAGTGAGGCAGCTCATTACCATATCGCATCGGGCGCCCAGCAGAGGCGCATCCCTTCCTAACATTACGAAAGATCTTACTTGGTCAGGTTTCTGGTTTAATCCCAAAAAAGCTTAGGGCCCTACAGGTTAACTTAGACCCACAATACCTGAATCTAATAGCAAAGTAACTTCCTATTTAAATGGGCTAAAATGTTTCTTATATACTTGGAAATATATCAACAAACTCAAGAAGAGACCTGTCTGAAGCTAACTACTCCGCTTTAATAAGAGCACTGGGTTGTGACTTAGGTGACGGGCCTAAAATATAATATTTTGTAGGTCGCCAAAATGAACGTTCTCCCATGGATATCTTTCTTGTTTCAATCTCCTTCCATCTGAAGTCCTGAAAAAAAATATTAATAAAGCTTCAAAGAAAATGTTTTACAGGAAGCAGAAATCTCCAAGCAGAGCATGTGGAAAACCCAAGAAATGCCATACCGGGCCAGGCCAACGGTCCATTGAGCCCAGCGTCATGTCTCCAATGGTGGCTGATCCAGGTCGCTTGGAAAGTCCCCGAGAAGATCCTTTCTTATCCAGATAAAAAGAAAGCGTACGGGATGATGGCAGTGAGTGGGGGGGAATTTCCCATGGATTCCTAAGCCTTGAAGGGAAATCTTGGGAAGCTCATAGCCCAACGTTGAGTGTACACTCAATGTAGGGGACTCCCCCGCAAGACGAATATGTAGAAACGCATCATTGACCCACGGGTCTGCCAGGACTCCCAGCTTTATTAGAAGGAGAGCGATTTGCTTCACCGTTGCCACGTTGTGGAAGGACGCTCCGGTGATTGAGCTAATATTAAACATTTATCCTTCCTGTTAAGGGGCAAGCTGGAGAGGGAGTGAGCTTGGCCAAATGTGAGTGCTTTCGTAGAGTCATGTTTTTTTTAGGAACCATACTGCCTTTTCCCCTTGTGTACAGATGTCCTGTTCAGTTTCTCGGGCTGTGTTAAATTTCGCCATATGAAGACGGAGCACTGTTTGCCATCGCGTATGCCATGATGTGTGAAGTTTTGGATTTCTGTCTGCTCAAATGAATCACAAGGGGGGAGGCGAAAGTCATGCCTAGGCAAGGATTTTGAAGCCCCTCAGCCTCTTTAAAATGTTCTGCTCATTATCAGATCCTGGTCATGGTCCACAGGGTGGGTGCCAGGGTCGTGTCCCCCTCCCCCCCCCCCCCCCCCCCGAGTTTGGCCCAATGAATGAATTTTCCTGGCAGTTATCCTGTCCTCCACCCCCGGACAGACGGATGGCTTGAATCACTGCTATTGCACTTTGAGCCCTGGTGGAAAAGTGCTAGAAAGTTTACAAAACTAAAGATTAGATTAAAGCAGCACTGTTGGGCTCGCCTACAAAGATGGAAGATGCCTACACTCATTGGTTTACTGCGAAAGGTATTATTTTAAAACTGTTCCACCTTCCAAAGGCAGAGCTTCTGACCCACAAGTTATGGCGGATCAGCCTGGGAGAAGGAACCAGGTGGTACCCACACCGAGGCTCAGTGGAAGGATATGGAGAGAACCGGGAGTAAATCCTGAATGGTCCTGCAGCATGCCAGCAAACAGCATCCTTTAGCAGCAGTACCTGACTCCAGTAAAAGCTCCAGAAATGACATTTCCCCCCTCAGTTTGGAAAGAATGCCGGAGGACCCCCCCCCCCCCCCCCCCCCCCCCCCCCGTGCCACCTTTGGTGGACACCTCCAAGAATCACCGCCATCTGGAGATGTCTACGAGCTACCGTCGGTATGGATTTATCCAGCGATCCAGGGGGGTGTCTGCTGGGTCTCCCCTCACCCCACACTCAATTCAAGAGCTCTGCCCAGGACGGGGGAGAGGATGCAAGAGGTGGAAGAGTTTCTCTCCTTCCCCCGCCCACCAGTGTCTCAGTCTCCCTCCCTCCCTTCTCCCCATTTAATGCTGGATCTGGGGCTCCCCTTTTCCTCACACTTTTGCCTGTCCCGTTTCCCTGCCGAGTCCCTCACTAGGCTTCTCTGTTTCCCAGGAGTCCAAGTCCCTGCCGGCTGTACATTTCTCCTTCACAGCTGGTTAGTTGCTTTTTGGAAATGGGATTAGTACTTATCCCGCACTTTAGAGCACACCGCCAGGGCTGGTGCAAGGTGCTCGTATGTAGTCTGGAAGAGCAAGCCCACCCTCCAATGCCTTGCCCCACTCTTCTGCAAATGCAGATTCTGGGAACTTTTGAGTTGTGGTCGCCTGAGATGCATGTGGATCAGGGGAGAAGTTCATAAATCAACTTTCTTTCTTCCTCTCCCCCCCTCCTCCCCTTGCCCTCCCCCTTCTCCGGTCCCAGGACCCCCAGCATTCTCCATATCCTGAGGCCTAGGCACCCAGGACTTGCGCAGTGAATCTCACTCAGGAGAGCACAGCTGCTTCTGCCTCCTGCTCCAGCTCCTCACTCCCCCTCCCAGGCAGCCTGCAGGGAGTGAGGCAAAAATGGGATCGGACAGATCAGAGCTGTACAATTTCCTACTCCAGCTCCTCCCTTCCTGCCTTGCAAGGAACAGGAGGGGAGGGGATGAGTTAGGATGAGCAGAGCAGAGCAAAGAGGAGCTACTGAGCTCCTTAGTCCATCCTCCGCCCCTCCTCCCTCTCCCAGGCAGCCTGCAGACATTGACCTACCCTACCCGCTGAGACTGCTGCCGTTCATGCAAATAGCCCCCTGGGCTCTTCCCAAGCTAAGCTTGTTAATTATTAGGCCACATCCCTTTCTTTAGAAAACACCAGAGAAATAAGGCTGGCGTTTGTTATTTGGTTATATGGCATTCCTCATCCTAAGCAACCCACATGCACAAAATCAATGAAATAAAACCCCAGCCGAGCGTTGTTTCATTTCGTTTCAGGTGTTTAGTGCGCACTAAATCAACCGAAACCTGTTTGTTTCATGCACACCCTAATGAATGGCTTTTTTTTTTCTTCTTTCCATACCTGCCTGCTCGGTGGCCCGTGGCGGCTCGCTGGAACGCTCTCCTCCCGCCACGCTCAGAAGATTGGCCGACTGGAGTTTGGGAGGATCCCAGTAAACGGAGGCAGAGCAGAGCTTCCCATCCTTAATCTGATCTGGGATCCCTTTTGTGCGATGCCCGCAGAGAGCTCGCCCCCTCCCCCCCTCTCCATTCTTTCTCTCTGCGTGTCTTTATCTTTTAATTGTGTGTGGTGCGTTTTATCAGGATCTATTCTTTCACCAAGGCGCCATAGATTGATGCTTGTGATGTACTTAATATTGATGTTTCGATTTGGGAGCTCGGTTTGTTTTTAATGAACACACGGCGATTAGGTTAGGTGAACCTATCTAACTCTGAAATCAAGAAGCAGGCTTCGTGTTATTTTATTCTGTGCGAATGACCTCACAAAAAAAAAGATTACATTGGTGGGGGGGGGGGAGGATGTTTTGGCCACAGACAGACTGAGATGTGCAAATTCTGCCGCCTCCCCTCGCCATGTCGCTAATTGACCCTTCACCTCTGCTGCGCGGACGACCTTGAAGCGCTGCAGGGATTATGCAAACAGAGGCCTCACCAAGCCTGCAGACTTCGCTGGGCAAATAAATCGGGCGCCTGGAAAAGCTGCCAACAAGACGTGGAGGAAGAGTCCGCTGGGCCCATTCCGCGGCACGGACGAGGCAAGGCCTGAGCTGATCGGCGCCCGTGAGAGGGCAAGCCACAGTTCCAGGGGTGGGCAAGCCTGTTCCCGGAGCGCCACAGGCCGGTCGGGTTTTTCCAGGATCTCCAGGAGGCGTTTGCCTGCCAGGGAAGCGGGGCAGGCACAGAGACGGAGATCCTGAAAACCTGGCTGTGGCCCCTCCCGGATCCCAGCTGCCTATCCCTGCGTGATTCTGTTCTTCGCCGCAGAAAACCGGTCTTGCCAAAGTCTCCAGCGACCTCTTCGGGGCCAGGACCAAGAGCCCTTCGCTCAGTCCTCATCCTCCTTGACCTAGCTGCTGCTTTTGGCAGCGTTGAGCACCGTTTGGCCCTTGACATACTGGACTTCCCTCTTCTCAAGTCACCTCATTGACTCCCCGTCCGCTTCTGCATACAGTTCAAGCTTCTCTTCCTCGCCTATAAATGCATTCGCTCTGCGGCTCCTCACTACCTTCGCTTCTCTTCTCTCGCCCTACACCCTAGAGCCCTTCTCCTCCTCCGCTAACTCCCAACTCTCTACTTTCTATGTTGCTGTGCCATATGCCTATTCAAATCCAATTTAGAAAACCCCTTTTACAGGCCGTTTTTATATCCTGAATACTTCTCTACAATAAATACACTTCTCATTAACTCTTATTTATTTATCTACAGCAGTTTGCAACCCGCCCAATTACCAGACCTCTGTTCATGGCGGTTTACATCATCGCATACACAATAAAACAATTAAAACATCTTGTTTGTCATGTATGTTTATGTTGACTAGACTGAAAGCTCCATGGAGCAGGGACTGTCTCATATGTAGCGCTACAGAGTAGTGGCAGAAATGTGCTGATTGGTGCCTGTGATGGAGAAATCCACTATTCTATTCTACTGCACAGATGCCATGGGAAACGTGTTGACAAAACGCCGAGCACAGAGCCTTGCCTGTAACAGGTAAGCATCGAGCTGCCTTGTTGGATGGATATGTGGGGAGCCCTCAGATTAAGTGTCATCTTTCCTGCTGACCTTCCAAGCTATAAAGTTTTGCCTCCTCGCCCACCACTCCATCTTCCTAAAGGCAAATTATACCCAGTGGACTCTCCCTTGCCCTGGATAGAGAGCTCAGAGTCCATCCCCTACCTCACGCTACCCTCTCCCCCGCCAGACAACCGCTGTCACTTATCCAATGTCAACAGATGAGCGCCCCAGAATAACACTGCCCAATATTTATCCAGCTCAGAGGCCAGGAGACCAGCGCCACTGAAAGACAAGGTCCTCGCTGCTCTGGGGCTGGAGGCAGGAGGGAGGGGGAGGCCTCTTCCTCCCCGCCTCGGTGGGGTCATTTGTTAGCCCCCTTCGCCATCACCCCATCGGAGGTCTTCAGTTCCAACCGGAGAGCCGTCGAGAAACCCGGAGGCTCCTCTCTCTACCGCTCTCGGTCCTCGGCCCCCCCCCCCCCCCCCAGCTGCCCGAAGGGATCTCTCTCCGCGCCAAGGGATTTCAGGAGCCATGGGGCACCTGCTTGGATTTCTGTGGCTGGCGCCACTTCTCAGCCTAAGCAGCGGAGATTTGGAAACGCGCAGTGACGGACCCGTCTATTCCGAGACGGTGAGTTCAAGAAGGTGGGGGGGGGGGGGGGGAGGGGGGCAGGAGGCAGGTGGAGGGTACCCCCCCGGGGGGATGGGGGTAGGAGCCCAGCTTACTGCTTGCAGTGGTAGACCAGCAAAGTCGGCTCTGGAGGATACGTCTCCTGGGGAGTGACTCCGAGAAGCCCTTAGCCAGCACAAAATCAGGGCAGTGCCGTACCCGTGCAAGGGGTTCCCACCGTTTCTCTCATTGTGACCCCAAGTACGTCAGAAGGGTGCTGTGGTCCTGATCGTCACGGGAGCCCCCTGACCGTTCCCTCGCCCATGCAGGCATCGGTCACACCGATACGTGCAAAGCACAAGTTACAGCTTTCTGGATGGCACGGGACTCCCAGATGTAAAAGCAACATAGGATGTGTGCAAGCTCCGGAGCACGCAGCAGGTAGGGGAGAGGAACGTGAGTGCAGCGGAGAGGGACATCCCCCCCCCCCCCCCCCCCCGACCGGGTACATGAAATGATGGAATAAGACATCCCTGAGGTGAAGTGCTCGCCTTTTCCAAATGTACTTGGGTGGGTTCTTACGCTGGTCATGCGGATGAGGAAACGGACCTTTGGGTGACAGGGAAGAAAGCCCCGGCATGAGGATCTGGTTCTGTCCGTAACACAGGCTGGCCGAATAATACACCCTGATGCATCTAAATCCCAAACAAACGGTGCCTTTATCTTCCGGAAGATCCAGCCAGCCATTAACTACCTTTTAATTTATAGAAACACGACGGCGGAAAAGGACCTTATGGGACCCCTCCAGTCTGCCAATCCGCCCGAATAATGCAGCTTTATAATTCCCATCACGTCCTTAGAGATCCCCTGCTCTCTGGAATTCAGATACTGGGGTTTGTCTCCCCCACCTCCACGGGGAGGCCGGTCCAGGCGTCCACCACCCTGCTCTGTAAAGAAATATTCCCTCGGATTACCGAGTCTGACCCCCTTTCACCCGCCTCGTTCCAGAGCAGGGGGAAGGCATTATTGGACAAAGTCGGAGAAACCCTGGGCTTTCCGTGGCAGACTCGCCTCGTCAGTGCAAGGACGTGCAGCCCAGACAGCACCTTTCCTCTCTCACAGCCCCATGAAAATACCAGATAGACCTTATTAACTCCCTTATCCTCTGCTCCCCACTCCTCTTGGCCCTCCCAGTGCGGGTTTCCCTCTGGGCGCTCTTCCATGAGGACTCGCCCCGCTCTCTCAGCCTCCTGATTAGCTCCCCCGGAGGAGGAAAGCCATCAGTCTCTCTCTGTGTCACCCTCCAGTAAGCTCCCTCTCAAGCCTCCTTTCACCACGCCTGTCCTGACCCTTTTAAGAGGGGGGGGGGGAATGCTGCTTCACTCTTCTTGGCCTTGAGCCTCTCCCCTTGAGGGGGAGAGGCCCTGCAGGGTCCCACTCCTCTTGGAAGGGCCCCCCCCCCCCCGAGCCTCCCAGCCCATAGGCCGGGTACCCCAGTCGATGACAGGTCTGGAGGTCCCTACACCCCACCCTACTCTGGGAAGGGCAAAAACCCCCCCGACCCTTTTATACCTCCCGCTTCAACCTGGGCCACCAATCAGGAAGCAGAGGGACCTTTCCCATTGACACATTATCACAATCCAATAAATGCTCACGCACCCAAAATGCCATCCAGTGGTCAACTGGTGTCACTGCATGCAGAAACGTTTAAACATTTCCCAAAACTAGGAGGCCTCCCCCTACCCCACAGCCTTCCGTACGCCTACGGGCTCACCAAAGTGCAGACATCACTGGGGGTCTCCTTACCTTAGCATCACTCTGAGAGGGGTTTCCTCGGTCGGTTCTAATGTCACACACAGGCTTTTTTCAGTATTGGGGTCTCCATGGTGTGCTGTGGATAATAGCTGTGCTGTTCTTTGGCTCACCCTGCCATTTCTCCACCTCAGCTGAATAATTACTCATAGGCTCATATCCAAATGCTGGGTTCAGCTTCAGTATGTCCACAGTGCTGACTGTATATTACTCAAAGCCTGGGCCTGCATCCCACGGCGCTGACTGAATAGTACACGGAGCCTGGGCCTGCATCCCATGGCGCTGACTGAATATTACACAGAGCTTGGGCCTGCATCCCACGGCGCTGACTGAATATTACACGGAGCCTGGGCCTGCATCCCACGGCGCTGACTGAATATTACACAGAGCTTGGACCTGCATCCCATGGTGCTAACTGTATATATACAGAGCCTGGGCCTGCATCCCATGGTGCTAACTGTATATATACAGAGCCTGGGCCTGCATCCCACGGCGCTGACTGAATATTACACAGAGCTTGGACCTGCATCCCATGGCATTGACTGAATAGTACATGGAGCCCGGGCCTGCATCCACGGCACTGATTGTGTATTACACAGAGCCTTACCTCTTCTCTACTACTTCTACTGTCTAGAAATATTCCCCTAGATTACTCCTGAGTCTACCCCCGTTCACCCTCATCCCATGGCTCCCTTCCTGTGCAATTGTTACTAGGAGGTATTTAAAATGTCTCTATCCTATCACCTCTTTCCTGCCTTTCCTGCAGGGTATACATGTTTAGATCTTTAAGTCTGTCCCCATATGCTTTATGATGAAGACAAATGATCCTTTTAGCAGTTGCCCTCTGGACTGACTCCATCCCGTTTATATCCACCAGAGACTTACATGGGGTAATATCAACTCCTTCCTGCTGATCATTCCTCTCCCTACGCATTCAAACATCTTCTGGCTTTTGTTCTTGCCTTATCCACTTGTTTGGTCATCTTGGGATCGTCCGATACGATCACCCCAAGATCCTGCTCTTGTGCACAGAAAATCTTCACACCCAATCCCATACTTCTCCCATGGGCGTTTGCAAACCAGATGCACGGCCCTGCATTTTTTTAGCATTAAATCTTAGCTGCCAGCCTCTAGGCTATTCCTCAAGCTTCTTTAAATGCACCTCGTGTTTTCCACACCTTCCAGCGTGTCTAACCTGTTGCAGTTTTTGGTATCGCCTGCAAAAAGGCAAACCTTTCCTAATGGCCCTTGTGCGATATCGCTAATGAAAATGTTGAACAGAACCAGAGTGCGGACGATCACTGTGGCACACCACTGGTAACCCCCTCTCCTTGGAGTGAACTCCGTTTACCACTTCCCTTTTGTTGCCTCCCACTCAACCAGTTTCTTATCCGGTCAGTCATTTTAGGGCCCGAACCGAGAGTACTCAATGTATTTATAAGTCTCCTCTGTGGACCCGTGTCACTGAAATCCAAGTGCACTACGTCTAGTGCTCTCCCCCTGATCCAACCCTTTGGTCATCCAATTCCAGAAATTGATCAGCTTCTCTGACAAGGCCTAACTCTGATCAAACCATGCCGCCTCGGATCCTGATATCCACTGGATTCCAGAAACTGCACTGTCCCTCTGTTCTAGCAGTGATGTTCCTTTCCTCGCCACAGAGGTCAGACTGACCGGTCCGTGGTTCCCAGCCTCCTCCTTACTTCCACTTTTATGAACAGGACCCACTCCTGGCCCTTTCCAGTCCTCCGGAACTACTCCCGACGCTAAAGAAGCTCAGATCAGCCAGAGGGCCTAGCAGGACTTGTCTAAGTTCCCTTCACACCCTCAAGTGGAGGAGTAGCCTGGTAGCTAGAGCAGCGGGCCACAAGCCAGCCTTCAAATCCCACCGCTGCGCCTTTTCACCTTGGGCAAGTCACTTTTGCCTCAGGAAAAAACCTTAAATTATAAACTCTCTGGGGATGGGGGCAGTCCCTCCAGTACCGGAATGCAATGTGCCGAAAGCAGATCCTAAAAAAACATTCCCTCCAGCCCCACCGCTTTACATTCTTTCAGTGTGGCCAGCTCCTCGCACACACGGTCTTCGGGGAAATTGTGGCGCCTCTGTTTTCTGTGGTCCTGCCTGAAGCCCTGCCTCGGCGACCACCGAAGAGAAAGATTTCCTAAGCAATTCCGCTTGCTCCTCGTGGGCCTCTGCATATCCTCGCTAGCCCTTTTTTTTTTTTTTTGCACTTCCTCTTATCACTGACATAGCTAAAATATTTAAAAAAAAAAAGTCTTGTACCTTCGTTTTACAATTTTACCCCATTTGTTTCTTCCCCTTGCATCTTCGCTCTCCTGACTACTTTCTCAGCCTTTCCAGTTATTATTGCTGCTTGTCTTCCTCTTTCTGCAATCTCATGCAGTTTATAAACGCTAACCTTTTCATCCACGCCTTTAGAAAACCAGGGTGGCCTCTTTTTTTCCTCTTATCTTGTATTTACTTTTCTAACAAAAAGGTTTTTAGGCCTCCTCCTCCTCTTATTCTGGACACTGCTACTTTCCCATGCCACTGAAATCCTGGGCCCTTCTGCCAGTGCTGTAACGCCGGATCCCAGTTGAGCCCCTCCACCATGACATCGGGAACTCTCTCCCCCACTGGTAAGCGCCAGGTCCGGCATCGCCCCCCTCGTGTGCCGGTACGGTCACCGGTCGCCGGGAAATATTCTTCCTGCAGGCACTTCGGGATCCCCTGCTTCAGGAAGAGACTGCAGCCGGGATGCCGAGACCATGCCGGCCTTGAAATCAGCCAGCAAGAGCATCTCCCCTTTCCCTAGCGATTTCGTGGATGTCCCTCCATTACATCCCTATCCCCTCTCTCTCTGCCTGCGACGGAGGTCGGTATATTGCACCGGCATCAGTGGGTGAGTTCCAGTCTCTCTTTCCAGATTAACAATCCACAGCGTCTCCCTCTCACCTCAGGCTTTCATGCTACTTTTTTTTTAAATTTTTTTATCTGTAGCGCCAGCCACTCCTCCTCCCTTTCCTCCTACCTGGTTCTCCCCGGTATAACTACATCCCATTCACGGTCCTTTGCGTGCCACGTTCCCCCCCCCCGTGAGAGCCACCGCATCCAAGTCAGCCCCTTCCATGGCCACCTCCAGATCCGGGCCTTTGTCTCTCGCGCTGTGTGCATCAGTGTTACCCAGGCTTCCTTCGTATTGCCCCCCCGTCATTTCTCTTGTAAGCGTTCAGAGATTTACTTGTACTTTTACTTACCTGAGGAGCACAGTCAGACGTTTTGTGTATACCCGAGTCTGGGCCCTCGTCTCACAGTGCTCCGTGCCCCCTGCCTCAGGCCCATAGTGCTAGCTGTCCATGTACACAGACCCCCGGGCCTCCACCCCATGCTGCTGACTGTAGGATGGGATGCAGAAGACCCAGATGTTGCAGATGCCAATAAACCCTCTCCCCTCTCGCCCCCGGACAGTGCAACCTCAGCCAGAGGATGTTTCCGGCCGACCCCAGCGCCCTGAACATTGGCCAGAAGTGGGGGACGGATGAGCCGACTGCCACAGTGGTGCTCGACCTGCAGCAGGTCACCAGGTAAAAACCCAGAAGGACGAATGGGTGGGGGGGTCCGTGGCTGAGAAAAGCAGGGCGAGGCCAGAGAGGTACTGGGAGTGCAACCGGGACTGGCTCAGCCCATCCAAGTCGACACGGACTCCTCTTGACATTAATCTATGTCGCCATCAAGGGGTAGGAACTGCCACAGCTGTGGGTCTCCCTGGGCTCGGGGGGGGTCCCAGCCGGAACCGGCCCCCAACAAGATCCAAAGGTCTCGGGGTCGGCTCATTGGTTCCGTGGCACCCGGGTTCCGAGTCCCACGGCCGGCTTTCGCTCCCCTGGGGATGCTGTGGAGGCCGCATTCAAAGCCCCGCCCCCTAGGGGAAGGGTGACTCAAGGGTGACCCCTAGTGGCTAGTGATAAAAAATGTAGAGGAAAGAACCCAACACCCCCCCCCCCCCCTGTGATTGTGAACAAAAGCTTATGGCTCTGCGGCGCACCCTCATCCTCCATCCCTCCCTCAGGCAGGCAGGAGGAGAGCAGCTCTTCTTAGCTGCGTCTGCCTCCTCCATCAGCCTCCATCTGAAGTCTGAATGTGCGGTGCTGGTGGTTCCCGCGAAGCCACAGGGCCCCGCATGGGTCACAGACGTATTCAGACTGAAGCCGGCAGAGGTCGAGGAGGAAAACGCCGCTCTCCTCCTGCTGGCGGGAGGGAGGGGAAGAAAATAGCGCCGATTAAACAACAACAACAACAAAGTTAACTACCCACTTTCTACGCCACAGCTCCCTGTGCGGCGCATGCGACATTCCCCTAAGTTACTGAGCTACGCTTCCTGAGGATGTCCTAGGGCGGGGCTTTCCACACCTGTCCAGGTGAACCTGCAGTCTTCAGAATACTCGCAATAGATAATGCATGAGATGGACCAGCACAGGCATTGGAGATCCAGCACAGGCAAATCGATTTCAGGCACATTCATTGTGGACATCCTGCTGGCTGTGGGGGGGTCACTGGGCAGGTTTGGGAAGCCCTCTCCTTGGCAACTGAGCCCAGCCGTGGATCTGAGCCCATTCTGGGACCACTATCCGATCATACTAAGCAAAAGAAGTTGCGATTTCCCTCCTTCCGGATGGGGAGGGGGGCGTGCTTTCCTGTTGCCCCCGCCCTTCCCATTCCCCCCTTTATCCACTGCTGATTGATACTGGGGGGAGTGGGACAGAAGGGAGCCATAAAATGCCTCTGACTTTATGTACCCTGCTCCCTCTCCCTCACCTCGTTCCTTGCGCAGTTCTTCCTCCCGTTTTGACATCCGGACCTTCGATCCAGAGGGTGTGATCTTCTACGGGGACACCAAGGATGGCATGGACTGGTTCCTGCTGGGGATGAGGAAGGGAAGGCTGGAGATCCAGGTGCGGAACCATATCTCCAAGATCACTGTTTCTGGAGGGGATGCACTGAACGATGGACAGTGGCACCAGGTAAGATGAAAGGGTACAGATGTTTTTGACATCAGTCTGGTGATCCCCAGATGTTTAGTGCCGTGTTCAGCCAAATGGAAGAGACCTGGGTTCCACTCCCTGCTCACGCTCCTGCTACCAGGATCCCTGATGAGTATCAGATGAGAAAGAGTAAAGAACTAGTCCTGGCAGGAGGAGCATCCCTGAAGACAGCTGGATGAAAGGAAGTGAGAATTGAGGCCTCATAGGAGGAGGATCCCTGATGAGAGCCAGATGGGAAGGAGGAAGAACTCAGGACTTGCAGTGACGCAGCTCCTTAATGAGAGCATGATGGAAAGGAGGGAGTCTTCGCAGGGGTAGATCCCTGATGAAAGCTGGACGGGAGGGAATCAGGAGTAATGCCTGTCGGGGATGGATTCCTGATGAGAGCTAGATGAGAAAGAGTCGAGAATGTGGTCTTGCAAATGGTAGGGTTCCCTGATAAGAAGGAGTCAGGAGAGAGGCCTTGCAGGGACTGGATCCTTGATGAGACCCATATGGGAAGGTGTCAGGAGAGAGACCTAATGAGGTAAGATGACTAATGAGAGCTGGATGGCAGAGGGTCAGGAATGAGGCTTAGTAGGGGGCAGGGTTCCCTGATGAGAGCTGGATGAGAGAGGGTCAGGAACGAGGCCTAGCAGGGGGCAGGGTTTCATGATGAGAGCTGGAAGGGAGGGCGTAAGGAGAGAGACCTCAAGGGGTAGGATGCCCGATGAGAGCCGGATGGGAGAGGGTTGGGAACGAGGCCTAGCAGGGGGCAGGGGCCCCTGATGAGAAGGTGTCAGGAGAGAGGAGCTCCTGCCCTGAATCCGAGACCCCATTGCCTTCCCAGGTGACAGTGACCAACGAGGGAGACACCGTGCTGCTGGAAGTGGACGGGGAGCTACGACTTCGCATCGGACAGGTCACCGAACCCATCAACAGCGGACAAGTCCTGGAGATGAGGATTGCTGTTGGCGGCATCCTGACCAATCACAGCAATTTGCTTATCCCAGTAAGACTCCCAGGGGAGCTCGATAAAGGGGTGACAGCCTTCTAAAGGGGGGGGGGGGGGTCTGGGGCATTGGGAGGGTGACCGTCTTATAAGAATGGGGGTGACTGAGAGATGAGGTGGAGGTTACAGGTACTGTGAGTTGAGGGGCACTGGGAAGGGGGGTGGCTGCTTTATGATGACCTGGATCATTGAGAGAGGAAGGGCATGAATGAGGGGGTGACTGAGAGATGAGGGGGGTGTGGGAGGGGTGACCACCTTCTGATGAGGTGTGGGGTTTCCGGCCTCTCGTGAGTCGCCTCCTGACCCTTGCAGATGAACTTGGCTCTGGACGCCTGCCTGCGGAGGTGGAAATGGCTGAATCAGACCAGCAGCTGGCACAGCGGGCCCCCAGTCGAGGGTCACGGCGCGAAGCCCTGCTTCTCCTCCATCCAGAGAGGAAGCTTCTTCTCTGGGGCAGGAATGGCGATCTTCCACACCTCAGGTAACCCAATAGCCGACTGATGGGGGAGAAGGACCTCTGGGCTACCCTTGGTTATTTTGCTGTTCAACCTCTGGAACCAGCTGGTCTCCTAGTGGTGTCTGTACAAAGGAGATAGGACTACAAGTCCCAAGATGCTTTGCAGTGGGAAGGCTGATGTTGAGGGTCTCAGCTGTGATGCAATGGCATAATTCTGTTCCTTGTGCCTTTTCCCATCCCGGATTTTGCCACTCCTCCTCCCCTATCTGGGAAGGCTTTGGCACAGAGGGAGTCGTGCCGTGGGATGACTGGGAGCTGATGCTGGAGATGGTCATTCGTCCGGCAAAGAGAATGGGATTCCTGCTGGCCCTGTCAGCTGAGGACTACAGACCGCTGCTGACCCTGAGGATGAAGGGAAAGGTGTGTGAGTGTCTGCAGCAGCCAGGGCACTAGTGTCAAGGCTGACACCATCAACATCATCCCTGCCAGGATTTATACTCCCAGTGGTGCACTAGTGCCAGGAATCACACTCTCAGCCTCTGAGTATCAGGGTTTCCAGACATTCTCCAGTGCACTATTACCATGACTCACCCTCCCAGCCTCAGAGTGCTGCAGAATCCATGTACCTTAGTGCACTAGTACCAGGATTCACACTCCCAGCCTCTGAGCATCATGGGATCCACACACCTTAGCGCACTATTGCCAGGACTTTCAGTCTCTAAACACAGTAGGATCCACACCCCTCAGCATACTAGTGCCAGGACCAAACTCTCAGCCTCTGAGTCCGTGGACTAGTGCCAGGACTTGCACTCCCAGCCTCTGAGTACTGCACACTAGCACCAGGACTCACACGCCTGCCCTTGAGCACAATGGATCAAATAACCACAGAGCACTAGATCAAGGACACACTTGGCCGCTAAGCATAGTGAGATCCATGAAGCCCATCACACGAGTGCCAGGACACAGACTCCCAACTTTTTAAGCATCACCGGATCCACACAAACCCAAACACTCTAGTGCCAGAATTCACATGCCCAGCTCTTGGTGTTGAGGGATCTGCACCCCTCAACACACCAATGCCAGGATTCACACACCCAGCTGCCAAGTGCATCGGAATTCACACGTTCCCGTGCACTAAGGACAGGATTCACACGCCCAGCTGCCGAGTGCATCGGAATCCACACATTCCCGTGCACTAAGGACAGGATTCACACGCCCAGCTGCCGAGTGCATCGGAATCCACACATTCCCGTGCACTAGGGACAGGATTCACACGCCCAGCTGCCGAGTGCATCGGAATCCACACATTCCCGTGCACTAGGGACAGGATTCACACGCCCAGCTGCCGAGTGCATCGGAATCCACACATTCCCGTGCACTAGGGACAGGATTCACACGCCCAGCTGCCAAGTGCATCGGAATCCACACATTCCCGTGCACTAGGGACAGGATTCACAGGTTCCCGTGCACTAGGGACAGGATTCACACGCCCAGCTGCCGAGTGCATCGGAATCCACACGTTCCCATGCATAGGGTAAGGACTCACAGGTTCCCATGCATAGGGTCAGGATTCACACGCCCAGTCTCTGAGCACCCTACGCACTAATTCTAGGATTCATGTGTCCGGCCCTTTCCTCACACCAGCCCTACCTCTTAGATAAAGAAGAGATTTAGAAATGTTCATTAATGACTTTGCTATCTGTCTTGCAGGGGTTTTCCCTGGAGCTTGGTAATAATAACACATCTTTGGAGCTGTCTTTCCCTGACAAAATGTGCCCTGGTGTCCAACTCCTCCTCAACATCTCCCCTTCTCACCTCCTCTGGAAGTTAAATGATGAAAAGGCTGAGCTCCCCCTCCAGGAGGAGGATTATCGGGCACTCAGGGCTGCCTGGCATGAGAAGGGGAGTCGGCTTTTCCTTGGGGGGCTCCCAAGTAAGTCCTCTCCACCTTTCTATTTATTTGTAAACCTGGGAATCCCCACAAAACTGAATCCCAAAGCTCAGGCATGACGATTACCCCCTCCCTTCCAAAAACAAAATCCAGGCACCATGACCCCTCCCATACTCAGGCACCATGAACCCTCCCAAACTCAGGCATCCAGGCTCCATCACCCTTCCCAAATTCAAGCACCATGACCCCTCCCATACTCAGGCACCACGGCCCCTACAAGAACAACCAGCCACCATGACCCCTCCATGGACTTCCAGGCACCATGACCCCTCCAAGGACATCCAGGCACCAGCACTCCTCCCATACTCAGGCACCATGACCCCTCCGAGGACATCCAGGCACCATGACCCCTCCCATACTTAGGCACCATGAACCCTCCCAAACTCAGGCATCCAGGCTCCATCACCCTTCCCAAATTCAAGCACCATGACCCCTCCCATACTCAGGCACCATGGCCCCTACAAGAACAACCAGCCACCATGACCCCTCCATGGACTTCCAGGCACCATGACCCCTCCAAGGACATCCAGGCACCATGACCCCTCTGAGGACATCCAGGCACCATGACCCCTCCCATACTCAGGCACCATGGCCCCTACAAGAACAACCAACCGCCATGACCCTTCTATGGACTTCCAGGCACCATGACCCCTCCAAGGACATCCAGGCACCAGCACTCCTCCCATACTCAGGCACCATGACCCCTCCATGGACTTCCAGGCACCATGACCCCTCGGAGGACACCCAGGCACCATGACCCCTCCCATACTCAAGCACCATGACCCTTACATGGACTTCCAGGCACCATGACCCCTCCAAGGACATCCAGGCACCAGCACCCCTCCAATACTCAGGCACCATGGCCCCTACAAGAACAACCAACCACCATGACCCCTCCATGGACAACCAGCCACCATGACCCCTCCAAGGACATCCAGGCACCGTGACCCCTCCCATACTTAGGCACCATGGCCCCTCCATGGACATCTAGGCACCATGACCCCTCTCATACTCAGGTACCATGACCCCTCCATGGACTTCCAGGCACCATGACCCCTCCCATACTCAGGTACCATGAACCCTCCATGGACAACCAGCCACCATGACCCCTCCGAGGACATCCAGGCACCATGACCCCTCCCATACTCAGGCACCATGATGCCTCCACCCAAAACCCAGGCTCTTTGCCACTCCAAATTGAATGCTGTGGACCATCCTACTCCCCCCATCTTATGTTTTTTCTCTTTTTTTTGGATCTAGAGGAGCTGTTTCCTGCAGAGGGTGCTGTGTTCTTTGAGGGCTGTCTCTCCGACATCCGGCTGCAGGGCCACACAGTGGACTTGGACTCTGCCCTGTACAAGAGTGACACAATCTGGGCCCACAGCTGCCCTCAATCCTCCTCCTTCAACCAATCTTAGGAGGCAATGTGGGGTTATAGGGCAGGGAGTGTGTGTGTGTGTGTGTGTGTGTGTGTGTGTGTGTGTGTGTGTGTGTGTGTGTGTGAGACTGCAGTGACCCCCCCCTCCCCCCGAATAAATGCATCTCTGCCCCTGGAATTGTGTAATCCATTTTATGGTTGTGTACCTCTCCCCCCAGGCCCACGGCCAGCAGCGCTCTCACTGGTACCAGGAACCAGGGAAGGGGTGGGGGGGACACCATCTCCTCCCCTCCCTCCAATCCCACAGCAGCTCTTACTTACCCCCAAGCACCTGGTCCTATGCCCTTTCTCAAAACTCTCTCTTTTCCCCTCCCCTTCTTGCTCACAGGCGTTTTCACTCCCTCAGTCTCTTTCTCCTCTTTCTGTTTTCTATGGTCCCCCTGTCTCTCGCTCCTGAGGGAACCCCCCCCCACCCCTCCCTCTCACGCATCTCTCTCTTTTCCTCTCTCTCACTTATTTTCCAAAGCCCTTTCACCCTCATCCCCCAACCCTTTTTTTGCCTCTTCCTCTCTCTCCCTTGCTCTCCCCATCCCACTCTCCTCCCTGGCTCCCCAACCTTTCTTTCTTCCATCCCTCTCTCACTCACTTTTCCTATCCCTTTCTCTCTCATTCACTGGCTCCCATCCTTCTTGCTCTCTCGCACTCATTTTTCCCAGACCATTTGCTCTCCATCCCTCTGATGATCTCATGGCTCACAACAACCCCTGGTTTCGATCAGAAAAGCAAACAAGCCCTTAATTTGTTGCTGGCCTCATTGGCCAAGCCCTTCCAGAGATCACTGGGGAACCTTCCCAGGTGGGCATCAGACATTCATCTCCCCAAACACCTCTGTCTCGATCATCATTTCCTGCCAGGAACGGGGCATATTCCCTGAGGAAAAGTCCACATAGAAGCTCTGGTCTGTCTTGTCCAACAAGACCCCCTTCATGGTGGAGACTGACCCCGTATCCGTGATGTCCTTGGCATAGACAGTCTTGGCGTCTGATATGAAGGCTGGGGCCAGCAAACCTGGGGGAGAGGGAAAGGCAGGGAAAGGTTTAAGGAGGACCATGGGAGAGAGGCCAAGAATCAGCTGGCAATGAAGGCCAAGATGCTCAGAGATCTCCACTGGAAAGAGGCATCCTGGCCTAGTAGCTCTGAAAGACTCACTGCTCCAGCCCAAGATTATCAACCCCATTTTTTTCATGGAAAGGTTGATCCAGTCCCGATTCTACCCTTCACTGCATAGGCATAGTTTGGGGGGAGCAGTGCCTCCCCCCCCCAGTATTCCAGGTACTAGTTCTGAATCAGGCCTTCTCTGCCCTGCAACCTTTACCACTCCCAACCCCACAAACCAAGCAGCAGGCCAACTACACCTATAATTTGAGGTTCTGATTTTGCCAAGAAAATGGGGCAGGAGGGGGGATATAGAACCAGGACTGAATCAGCCTGTCCTGAAACCATAGAATTTGGTGGCCACTTCCTTGCCGCAAGCCCTTATGTAACCAAGACATCTGTGGTGCTCTTGGTCTCAATGGAACAAGCTCTCTCTCTGGCGTGCAGCAAAGGACGGATACTGGAGCTTCGAGCCGTTGTGCTGTAGGAGACCGATGGATGGAGCTGGTGTCTCTGAACCAGAACGTCCCTGGGCTCTAACTCCACTCTCTCTGTGTCCTCATGCACCTGGCACTGCCAGATTACATTAGTCAGGACATTCTTGGGGGTGGGAACTAGGAGGCAGAATGAGCCTTGGTTCAGGGGCTTCCAAGTGTTGGGTGAAAGGCATGGGCTATAATCCAGAGTCTTGAGTTCTACGGTGGTAGACCCTACTACTAAATAGTTCTTGTGCTGGATGGTGGAAGACGTGTTGGCACAATCAGCAAGTGACCTTGGCTACCTGCTTTTGGTTGGCTCCTGAAGAAAGGCTGGGTTTTTAGCCCTTGACAGTCACTGTCACTGAAGCCCAGCCTCTCGCCAGGGTCTTTGGCGAGAATTGGGGTCTCCATGGATCAGACAAATGTAGCATTTCCCATGAATCAAACTGAATAAGGGCCAGCATGTAACAATGGGATGGTGATTATTTATCAGCTATCACAGCTCTCTAAGCCAGGGCTGGAATTCCGCTCCTGGAGGGCCCCAAACCAGGATATCCCCAATGAATATGCATGAGAGAGATTTACATGCAATCATGCAAATCTCTCATGTGTATTCATTATTTGTTACATGCACTGTTCTACAAATCTCTCTCTGGGCGGTGGATGCAGCCTCCCAGTGGAGGGAGCGGAGACAGGAACAGTATGTGAATTCGAGAAAGCATGGGACAAGCACAGGGGATCTCTGAGGGAGTGGCAGTAGGGATTGTAAAGCTGAGCAGGAGATGAGGATGGGGCAGAGCAGCTAAGCCATCAGGTTTCTAGGATGCGCATTACACATTCCTCCTCCCTTCCACCCTCCATCGCTAATAAACAGGAAACCTGGGGGAGAGGACAGCTCAGACGTTCCCAGGTGTCCCCCCCCCCCGCATAGCCTCGGCTCAGTCTGCGAGGGAAAGGAACACAAACCGTGACCACCGACCTGAGTTTCCAGTGGCGAGGGGACCGGCCAGAGCAGTTTGGAACAGCCTTGGTTGCACACACCCCCCCCCCCCCCCCCAATACCCAGGCACTCGGATGTAGGCCAGCGACATAACTGAGGGGGAACCACAAGAAGTTAGACTCTGTAGATGTGGATCTTGAAGTTGTGCTCACGCAGACAGACTGACTGACTGCCCGGAGGCTCAGCAGGGTCTTGGGAAGGGCTGAAGACCCACTGGACCATGTAACCTCTAGGTTTGCCGACCTTATGAGCTGAACCTTTAGATGCCTGTGGGGAGAGCCATTCCTTCCAGGAAAGGTTCCTGACATTTCTGCATGGGGAGGGGGGTAACCTGCATGGAGCAGTTAACAACCCTAAACATTTGCTGGGCAAACTCGATGGACCATCTTGGTCACTGTCAATTGTCTCTTACTCTCTTACTATCCTGTGGCAGATTGTGAAGGAGGATGTGAACAGCTAAAGCTGATCCGACAGCACCACCTGGTGCCCATTACTACAATTACATTATGAAGTAATGCAAAATACCACAAAAAAAAAAAAAAAACCCCACACAGCACCTATGTAGTAAACCTGTCCTACCATATCAGCACTAACTGCCAGGACTCACAGTGACAATCCTAGCTAGGAAAAAAGCAGCACTGCAAATATTGCACCGAACCCCAAAACACCAATACACCTCCTGCTGGGAAAACACAAGAAGGCAAACTACTACAGATCCCTACGCAGAAACTACGCGCTAGCAGAATCCCTTCCCTCACTCACGCAGGCAGAGCACAGACAGATCCTCACCCGGTGCAGACTAAGGGACCACGACTTACAAAATAGAGACGTGAAGACAGAAACTGAACTGCAGACCCCCCCCCAGAAGCCGGACCCTGCCTGCAGCGCAGCACCAGAGAAAGAGAAGCAGGAGCGCATTTCCTCCTGCGCCGTGCGAAATCCAGAGACGGAAGAGCGGCGCGTTTCCCAGAGCTGAGGGAGAAAATCCAAGAGACTCCCCCCCCCCAAAAGGATGAGCAGGAAAAAAATCTAAGACTGGGAGAAACGGCCGCAAAATACGTCATATCCCGTGACCAGGCCAGAAACGTAAAATGAACAGAGGCAATCCTGGCCAGCGCCAGAACCCCAGAATTGTACTTTGTACATTTATTTTAATGTGGTATTGCTTTTCTTGTCTTTTGCCTTTAACCACTTATAGTAACTTAGTAAACGATGGCAAATAAAGACCCCAAAAATAAAATGCACCCAGCCTGCCTGGCAGCGATTTGATTAAATTCCTACCTGGAACACGACCCCCCGAGCCCGTCAAGTCCCCTTTACAGCTCTAACGGCTGCACACAATGCAGCCCTATCACCGCTGCCCTGGCCTGTGACTGTCGCCCGTTCACAGGCGCCCTAGGTGAAACCTACAGCCTGCCCCCTGCTCCCCCCGTCACACTCTCCCCACACACAATTACAAAGTATACATTTTACATAAAAGATTTTACATGAACAAGAAGTACAGTCTTCTGAGGTAAAAATATCACTTTCAACAATGTGAATATTATATATATACATGCAGTGCTGTAAAACCCTGTAAAAAAAAAAAAAAAGTTAAAAAAGAGCCTTGGAGCTGGTATTAGGTCTATTGTAATGTGTTTTGGGTAGGGGCTTGTACCTCAGAAATCCACGAGTAAACTGAATTACAGTTTCAATATAGTAAGTCTCCCATACCAAAACTGCACTAACTGCCAGCGCTCAAACATGAACAACCCTCCTTATGAAAAGTCAACACTGTGATCATTACACCAGGCCCTAAAACACCAATACACGTACTATTAGGAAAACAGAAAAAGTCAAGCTGCTCTAGATCCCTACACAGAACCTACACACCAGCAGAATACATCAACTCAGTCACACATACAAAATACAAGCAGATTCTCACTAAATGCAGAATAACGTGACCATAAAGTAGTAAATCAAAGGTGCAGACAAAAACTGACCTGGAAACCACAACAAGCCAGACTATGTATGCAGTGCAACAATGAGAAAATATAATAAACATTACAATTCCTCACAAAACATCAAATAATAAAATCAGGAAATAGAAATCAAAAGAAGTAAAACCATAGTAATAAAAAGAATATTTCAAAACAGCTGACATAGAATATACAATAACTTAAAACATATAAATTTTCCAAAGACAAATACAATATTTCAAAACAGCAGACACAAACACCAGCCAATACTGAAAACTTAAAAAGGATTTTAAAAAATCCCTTGCTGGCCATACCAGGGATCTTTTGATTTCCAGATGTCCTGAGATTGTCCTGGATTAGCAGGGGAGAGGAAAGGGGTTGTTGCTCACAATCTTTCTCCTCTCCCTCATATATACACACAAGCTCAATCACAGAACATACTCTCTCTCTCTCTCTCTCACACACACACACGCATACTCTCACATACACTGACACGCTCTCACAAACACACATACAGAAGTGCTCTCACACACAGAGACATGCTCTAACACACAACCACAGACACGCGCACACACGCACACACACACACACACACACACATACAGAACATGCTCTCACACACACACAGACACATTCTGTCTCGCTCCCTTCCTCCCCCCCTCCCCATCAGAAGCCCATTCCAGCGGCAGCCTCCTCCTTCAGCCCCCTCAACAGAGAGGACTTCATCATCTTTCCTGAGGCCATGGGGGCTGCTGCTGCTCTGCTTCCTGCACCCGTGGGCGCTGTCGCTGCTGCTGAAGGCTCGGGCCCGGCTGATGCTGCCTCTTCCTGCAAGGGCCCGGAGCACGAGCTGCTCTTTCTGTTGCTTCTAACAGCAACTACATGGCGTCCCATTCTTCCCGCCCGCATGGTCCCACCACGTCCAGAAGCCATGCCGTCTCGGCCCCCAGACCCGTGCGCCTGGTGCTTCTACCGGCCCTGCCCATTCTCATGCCACCTGTGTTTGCCCCATGCTAGTCTGAAGTCTGTCACTTTTATGTATTATTCTGGTAGCAAATTGGAGCAAAAGGCCATGCCAATAAAAGTGTCTTCAGCCTGATGTTAAGCAGCTCGGAGATTTTCCCAAGATTTCTTTTCTCTGCTCCTGCTGAAGCGTTGAACATGGAGGCAGGAAGCCATGGATTCTGTCACATTGCAGCGACTGTCATAACAAGTCGGACTGGTGTAAATATAACGCTTGGAACATAAAGCAACCTAATGTTTGGTGACATCAGAACACATGCTGGGCTTTGTAATCTCTTGCTACCCTGCAGGAATGTGTGTGTTTGTGTGTGTGGAAGGGGTGCGGGAGAAGAGCATGACCTGATCCTTCCCTTGGCTTTCTCTCTCAGTGCCGCACGGGGCGTCCCGGGACCGAAAGCCTCCTGAGTTTTGCTCTCAGTAAACTTGCTTTCTGTGGGCTCTGGGCTCTCTCACCTGCCAGCCACCCCATGCAGCGCTGTCCTCCCATTTCCCAACCCCTGGGATCTTGAGGGTTTGCAGGGCACAGAACGCAGAGATGGCTTGGAGCAGGGCGTGTGCCCACTCAGAGCTGTAAGTGCCAAGCCGGGGACCGGTCATTTGACTCTGAACACTTTAGCAAGTTTTGGCAGCGTCAGTGAGGAAATGCAAGGAGAAGAATGGGGAAGATTTCATAATCCAGGAATATACCCGAGGAGAGAGAGGATGAGCACAGAGAGAAAGAGAGAGAGGTGCATGTGTGTGTGTTATGTGCTGTGCATGTACGTGTTTTCTGTGTGTGAATGTGCTGTGTATGTCATGTGAATGTGCTGTGTGTGAATGTGATGTGTGTGTGTGTGTATGTGCTGTGTTTGTGGGTGTATATGTGGGTGTGTACTATGTGGGTGCATGTGTATGTGTTTTGTGTGTATGTATGCGATGTATGTGTGTTTTGTGTGTGTGTGTGTACGTGCTGTGTGTGTATGTGCTATGCATGTATGTGTTTTGTGTGTATGTGGGATGTGTGTGTTGTGTGTGTGTGTGTGCTGTGTGTGTTTGTGGGTGTATTTATTTGTGCCTACAAGGGAGTGAAATGTGAGTGAAGGGATGGGGAGGTGAGGGGAGGATTGATGGAGCCTCTGAAGAGGGGACAGAATGAGAGATGTAAGAAGTGTGAGTGTGAGGGGAAAGGGGGTGAATGAGAGAGGGAGAGTGAGGGAGCGAGGGAGAGTGAGTGTGAGGGGAAAGGGAGTGAATGAGAGAGGGAGAGTGAGGGAGCGAGGGAGAGTGAGTGTGAGGGGAAAGGGGGTGAATGAGAGAGGGAGAGTGAGGGAGTGAGGGAGAGTGAGTGTGAGGGGAAAGGGGGTGAATGAGAGAGGGAGAGTGAGGGAGCGAGGGAGAGTGAGTGTGAGGGGTGAAGAGGGGTCAGGAAGTTCTGAGATACGTCTTGGCTGGATCCTCGACTCCAGACACTGTGCCTTTTTTAAGACTTGTCCCAGGTTCAATGATACTTCCCAGGAACTGGTTCTTCTGGTCGGATAGGCTCAGGCAGTTTCACAAATGGCAGGAACCAGACGTGACTCGATCTGTCCGCCTGTGTCCTAAATCCTGCACCCTGGCTCCTGCACCCAGCAGCCTGTATCTTCCGCCCTGCACCATGCACCCTGCAGACCGTATCCCTCACCCTGTACCATGCATCCTAGAGCCTCTGTTCTGCTCTTAGTGCGTTGCACGATCCACCCTGTATCCTCCACCCTGCACCCTGAAGATTGTATCCTCCATCCCATAGTCTGTATCTGTCACACTGTACGCTGCAGCCCGCAGCCTGTATCCTCCACCATGCACCCTGCAGCCTGTATCATGCACCTGACAGCCTGTATCCTCCACCCTGCACCCTGAAGATTGTATCCTCCATCCCATAGTCTGTATCTGTCACACTGTACGCTGCAGCCCGCAGCCTGTATCCTCCACCATGCACCTTGCAGACTGTATCATGCCCCTGACAGCCTGTATTCTCTCTCTACCCTGTACTATGCATCTTGCAACATGTATCCTTTGCCTTCTATCATGCACCCTGCAGTCTGCAAACTCCTCCCTGTACCTTGCACCCTGTAGCCTTTATTCTTCACCCTGTACCATGCACCCCACAGCCTGCACCCTGCACCCCCCCCCCCACACCCTACCCTGTATCATATCCCCTACGACCAGTATCCTCTGACCTGCGGCATGCAGCCTGCAGCTTTCATTCTCTGCCCTGTACCCTGTGCCATGCACCCAGCAGCCTGCATCCCCCATCCAGCACCCAGGGCCTGCGCTTCCATTAGGCAAACTGGGAAGTCACCTAGAGGGCCAGCATTCCACCAGTACAAAGTCCAAAGGGCTGACAGAGCTGATACTGCCAAAGATGGGAGTGCTGGAGCTACTGCCGCTGCCAGGAGAAAGCACCGTGCTGGAGGTAAGGTGAGGGGGAGGAGTGCATTTCCGAAGCTTCACCGGCACCAGCCCTGCCGCCACCCTCCACCCAGCACCCAGCTCTCTGTGCCTTGTACCCTTTCTCCTGCACCCTATTTCCAGTTTGACATAGCATCAAAATATGCAAAGAGAAAAGCACGGGGGCTGAAAATACTGGAGGAGACCCCAGCAAAAATGCAGAGAGATGAAAATACAGGAGGGGAGTCCATCAAAATGCAGCGTGCAGGAGGCTATACAATGTACTGTAGTGAAGGGATTCTGAGTGATGAAAGCTGCTGCATTAATCAAACTGCCAACTCCTTTGTTTCATGGGCTCTACTGCAGCCTTTGGGTTCTTAAGCCCAGGTCTCCTTTCTTTCTGACATGATACATTTCGTTCCGTGTATTTTTTATGCTATTTTTGCAATAAAAGGCAAACACCACTTATTAGTATTCCTACTTCATATATTGTATTCCTACTTCAGTGTGATGCCAGAATGGGTTCTGATGAAAAGCAGTACAGTAACACCCTGTCATCTTCTCAAGTAGCTGCTAAACAGGAGAAACCTTTTTTAACAGACACGGAAATATTTCTTCAGAAACGGAATAAAAATTGGAATTTGAGATCTTGGGGCCAGCCCGGCGACTCGGAGGCAGCACTGCGCACTGGAGATGCAGGGAGGGAGCCCCTGTCATTGGCGAATGATAACATCCAGTGGCCGGAGTTAAGACCTGTGACTGCAAAGCTCCAGGAGGTGCATGACCCCTGGGCGAGGAGCACCGCTGCAATGACTGGAGTACAGTAGGTTGGGGGTAGGGAGAAGGCTATAATATAGAGGAAATATGGCGCCAGTCCTGGTTCGGACTTCAGCTGGAAGACCAAAGGCAGAAACTGCCAAGTCAAATAAAATCCCTTGGCACAGATTGGATGGGATTTTTCCCTTCTGTGGATTGCCTCCGCACTATCTATAACCTTTTGGCCTCCAGAACTAGATGCAATACTCCAGGTGAGAACTCACCAAAACCTGCACCAATGCATTACCACCTTCTTTTTTTTCTATGGGTTACCCCTGCCCCAAGCCCCCCTGCATCCTCCCTGGCTCTGGCTGCCACCTTCTCACACTCCTGGCTTCTCTGATCATCAGGCACAATCACCCTGAGGCCTCTCTCCCATCAGTATCCCAGGCCGCATCACATATCGCTCCTTTGGATTTGCACGGATCACTTCTCATTCTGTCTGCTCCCTCTGGAGTGGTCATTCTTGGTGCAGATCTTAAGGGTCATCCGTAAGCAGACAATCTTCCTCAGGGATCTCCTCAGCAATATCGTGTATGGAAATACTGAACGGAACCAGCTCCAGGACTGGTCCCTAATTTTATCTGATTTCAAAGAATTCATTTTCCACATTCATGCATAATATGTTTGAAGCAGATTACAATGTAAACATACAAAAATAAAACATAATTAAAAAAAAAAAAACCCACACACAACCAAATACAAAAGTAAGTACAAAATACATAACTGATAAGAGAGACAAGAAACTTGCTCTGGAGTAGTTGGTAATTCAATTAGAACCTATGTCGCAGAAGACTTAGGCGGTTAAATAGGTCTTTTCAACCTTTTCTAAAAGATTTTGAACATGTTACCGATTGGAGTTGCTCAGGAAGGGAATTGCATAGTCTTGGACCGTCCATCGAGAAGGCTCCTTCCTTTGTCATATCCAAAATTCATCAGTTCTGGAGATGGAGTCGCCAACAAGTTCTTACTGGCTGATCTCAAAGTACACATAGGGGTATGGCTCTCATTATGCAACAATTCATGACAATCGTTTATAGTGAATTCTCCCCTGGATTGGGGGATGATAGGATCAGCGTGATGTGACTGCACATCCTTGCACCGGCTGACATCCGAGCAGGGGCATTTTAGACAATCTGCCTCACACAACTGGAACTATCTGGAAGATCAACAAAACAGGGCATTACAATAGTCAAGCCCTGGTAAGACGAGTGCCTGCAAGAATGTACGAAAATCTTGGGTATTAAGAAGCGGTTTTAACCGCCTAAGTAGGTGGAGTTTGTAAAAGGAGCTTTTTACAACAGGCTTAATGCCAGCCTTCATTGACAGGTTTGTATCTATGACCACTCCTAAATTCCTTATTTGTTGCCTCATTGGAAGGCTGTGATCCACAAGGTTGAATTTTCAGATGAAAAAATGGATGTTATCAGCGTAAACTCTCTAGCTTAAGCTTAGGCCGAGGATTGCCAGTATTTTGCATAAGGGCATAAGATAGATACTGAACAGCTTTTCCAATATGACACAGAGTCTCCAATCTGAATTGTTGAGAATGATCGGATAAGGTCAGAAAAGAACCATTCCCAGCCTGCTGCAGATATTCCCAAGGGCTGAAGTCAAACTGGAAGGACCAACGTAGCAAATGCGGCCGTTATATCAAGCAGGGCCATGACAAACTTAGTACCACTATCAAATCCTCGAGAGGAGCAGGGTCCCAGTCCAATTTCTAAATCCAAATTGGAAGGGGTACGCAGAGGCAGTCCTTCTTTCCTCGGAGCAAATTCCATTTGCTGCCGCTCTCCGTTGCCCGCCACTCAACCGGTCTCCAACCCCATCCACACCCAGGCTGCTCAGGATATTTATGAGTCTTCCAGGCAGGACAGCCATAAGCGCCCCCAGAAACCCAAGTGTACCACATCCAGCGCGCATCCTGTGGTCACCCAGCCAAAGAAACAGGGTTTGTTTGTCATGATCTCCCTCTGGTAAAAACTAAAAGCCACGCTGCTGCTGCTGATTCCATAACCTGCCAGGCTCAATTATTTTCCTATAATTATCTGTGGGAGGGGAATTGTTGCTAGCAATGCTGCTTGAGGTTCTTTGAGGCTGGGAACCGCTGCAGGACCAGACAGAATCTCTCATGACTTTGAACGTGCTGTTCGGCTATGAAAGAATTACAGGGCCCTTCAGTTCCATCTCCTACCTGCACAGGAAGAGAGAAGCAGAGCACGTGCCCAACCTTGGCTTTCCCATAATTAAAGAGAGAAGCTGGCGGGGACGAGCTTTGAGAAACCTGAGAGAATGGAGCACACCGGCAAAGCTCTCAGCATCTTACACAGGCCTCAAATGCAACCAGGATATATATATAGATATATATTTTTTTTGCCTAACCTCCAGCCCTGTTTTGCCAAAAGGTATCCATCAGATGCAATCAGTCCCGATGTGGCTTGGAGACCCGTTCCATCAGGCTTGGCGTGGACTTGACAAGAGAAGTTGGAGCTTGGCACCCAGAGTATCCAGAATGACATCCAAACAGTCGATCACCTCTGGGACCGGATAGCTCCAGGGTTGGGCGCAGAGATACAGACCCTGTCACTTCTGAGACTGAACGCAGACCCCCAGAACAGGCAGTCGTAAGGTGGAGGTTAAAGAAAACAAATCTGCATTTCTGGTGCCAGGCTTGGTATCCCCCAAGCTTCCCACCCTTCCCCGCACGATGTAGAGGGTCCTGCTGAGACCATTAGCACACCATTCACACTCTGCTTACTGACTCAGTGCTGGCTCTGTTTCAGTGGGCAGGAACTCAGTCCAGGCCCAGGCAGCTCTGTAGCTGACACCGCACACGCATACCCCGCACACTCACAGAGACACACACGCACACCACGCTTCTACGCATACACTCATTCTTTTCAGTCAATAGATCTTATGTTAGAATACTCGAGTACTTACGTAAGAGGAACGCCCTTTTGTGCAAGCCAAGAGAGACCGTACACAACCAGGACAGACAGCAAGACTCGGGCACTCGGGCAGCTTCTGCCACTTTCTTTTTTGCTCCCTGGCTGTATCCTCTGCTTTTTTTTCCTTTCTCTGCCCTGCCCTCTCATCCAGAAGTGCAGAAAGCCATGCGCCCTCCTTCCGGCCAATACTTCGCCCCCCCCCAGTGACCAGTCCCACGCAGTGATGTACCCCTTCCCCTGCTCAGGCAGCTGTTTATTCAATGTTTTATTGGGAGGGGAGAGGGTTAATGCAGCATTATTGAAATGTACACCCTAAAAAAAGTAGCCTGACTATGACAGGCGTGACTATGAGCCTGGGATAAGGGAACACAGTAACATAAAGTGACGTGCTCCATGACAGCAAACAAAGACCCCGATGGTCCATCCAGTCTGCCCAGAAAGTGTTTAGGGGGTGTAACTGCTGCTCCATGCAGGTGTCCCCCAACGTTTCCCACAGGTTACCCCATGTCGTCATTTCATCCTCTGCCTTTAGCCCACGCTCTTTCGGAATTCTGCTACCTTTCCTGCCTTCGCAACCTCTTCTGGGAGGGCGTCCCTTGCAGCCACCACTCTTTCCATACAGAAAGATATCCTGACGTTACTCCTGAGTCTATCTCCTGGTTCTATCGGAGAAGGTTTGACGTTTGTGCAGCATTAATGTCCTTCAGGCATCATCTCTCTCCTCCTGGCTGTACATAGTCAGGACTTCCAGTCCCATCTCATGTGGCTTCTGATGCAGATCCCACACGGGTTCTGGTGGCCTCTCTCTGGACAGCTTCCATCCCGTCTCATTCCTTTCTGAGATACAGGCTCCCGAAGTGAAAGCCTCACCAAGGACTTCCTTTTTCCTGCTGTTATTCCTCTCTCTATGCAGCCCAGCAGTCCTCTGGTCTTAATCTAACAAAAGAACATAAATTGCCATGCTGGGTCAGACCAAGGGTCCATCAAGCCCAGCATCCTGTTTCCAACAGTGGCCAAACCAGGCCACAAGAACCTGGCAAGTACCCAAACACCAAGAAGATCCCAAGCTACTGATGCAATTAATAGCAGTGGCTATTCCCTAAGTATAATTGATTAATAGCCATTAATGGACTTCTCCTCCAAGAATTTATCCAAACCTTTTTTAAACACAGCTACACTAACTGCACTAACCACATCCTCTGGCAACAAATTCCAGAGCTTTATTGTGCATTGAGTAAAAAAGAATTTTCTCCGATTAGTTTTAAATGTGCCACATGCTAACTTCATGGAGTGCCCCCTAGTCTTTCTATTATCCGAAAGAGTAAATAACTGATTCACATCTACCCATTCCATACCTCTCATGATTTTAAGCACCGCTATCATATCCCCCCTCAGCCGTCTCTTCTCCAAGCTGAACAGTCCTAACCTCTTTAGTCTTTCCTCATAGGGGAGCTGTTCCATTCCCCTTATTTTGGTAGCCCTTCTCTGTACCTTCTCCATCGCAATTATATCTTTTTGAGATGCGGCGACCAGAATTGTACACAGTATTCAAGGTGAGGTCTCACCATGGAGCGATACAGAGGCATTATGACATTTTCCATTTTATTCACCATTCCCTTTCTAATAATTCCCAACATTCTGTTTGCTTTTTTGACTGCCGCAGCACACTGAGCCGACGATTTCAATGTGTTATCCACTATGACACCTAGATCTCTTCCTTGGGTGGTAGCACCTAATATGGAACCCAACATTGTGTAATTATAGCATGGGTTATTTTTCCCTATATGCATCACCTTGCACTTATCCACATTAAATTTCATCTGCCATTTGGATGCCCAATTTTCCAGTCTAACAAGGTCCTCCTAGAATGTATCACAATCTGCTTGAGATTTAACTACTCTGAATAATTTTGCATCATCTGCAAATTTGATTATCTCACTCGTCATATTTCCTTTCCAGATCATTTATAAATATATTGAAAAGCACCGGTCCAAGTACAGATCCCTGAGGCACTCCACTGTTTACCCACCTTCTCACATTGTTTCACTATCTTCACATCCTTTGGATACTGTCATCCCAAGGTCTCTCTCCCAGTCTGTGCACATCAGTGCCTTCCCCATGCCCTCTCCCCAAATTATGTACAGCTGTTTTGGATTACCGCATCCCAGATGCACGACTCTGCACTTCTTGACATTGAATCCCAGCTGTCAAATCTTCGACCATTCTTCAAGCTTTCTTAAATCAGGTCTCATTCTCTCCACTCCTTCAGGCATGGCCACTCTGTTGCAGAACTTAGTATCATCTGCAAATCGACAAACTTTACCTTCTAACCCTTCCGCCAGGTTGCTCACGAAGATACTGAACAGAACCATCCCCGACTCATCCTTGGGGGGACTCCATTTATCATTTTTCTCTCCTCAGAGTGAGCTCCATTTTCCACTAGTCGCTGACGTCCGTCAGTCAAGCAATTTGTGAACCATTCCACCACCATGGAACCCACTCCCACGGTCTCATTTTATTCACGAGCCTCCCTCATGGGACCGTATCAAATGCTTTGCTGAAATCCAAGTAAATCACATTGAGTGCTTGTCCACGATCGAATTCTCTAGTCACCCAATAAAAATTAAAAAAAAAAAAAGAATCCGATTCATTTGACACAATCTTTACTCTGGTAAAAACCACGTTGCCTTGGATCTCGCACCCTGTTGGACTGCAGATAGTTCACCAGCCTTTCCTTCACGCAGAGTCACCCGGGTAAGGCTAAGCGGTCTGTAGTTTCCAGCCTCGTCCCTGCCACCACTTTGCAAGAGTGGGATCACCACCGCCCTTCTCCAGTCTTGTGGCACCACTCCAGTCTCCAGGGATCTTCCAGCACCTCCCCGAGCTCCCTCAGGCCCCATGGCCTCGTCCACTTCCAGTTTTGCTGGCTGCACCCAAACGCGCTCTTCTGTAAATGGGGTGGTACCTGCCCCGCACTCATCCGTACTCTCATACCAACCAGCAAGACCCTCCTGCAAGGTCTTCTTTAGCGAACACCAAGTATCTGTTTAATATTTCTGCTTGTCCCTCCTCATTCTCCAGGCGCTGCTCTTCGTCTGGAGCCAAGGGGAGACCGGATTATTGAATGCAAGATGTGCAGGCCATGCCTTGCGCTGTGTTCCCAGGGACTTTCCTCTCCAGTGATGGTTTTAAAACCATGAGCTGCAATTTATCCTCCAGATTACTGAAAAGCAAAAACCGACTCACACAAAATCAAAAAGAGCACCTGAGAAATCCCCCACCTCACTCACCGAGGCCTGGGGAGGGCGTTGGATCCGCAGCAGGTTCAGGGCTGCAAGTCGTTCCCTGCAAGGCTGAGGAGGATGAGTGGGGGGGGGAGGGGGGAGATGAGGGCGACCCCCAAATCTTCACACACACACACACCTGTCCACCAGGGGATTTTAACACCTCATTGTCCTGTGCCTTCCAAGGCAATCTCGGCCTTTAATTGAGACTTTAAAGAACAATGGCCACTTGCAAGCTGTAAAAATTCCTCTTCTAAACCCACCTGCCCTTATTGTTGGCAGGGGGTGTGGGGGGGGGGACATCTCTTGTTATTGCTGTTTTCAAGGTCATTTGCTTAAAGCACCTTTACCCGTCCCCTGTGCTAAGAGGTAGGAACTCCCGGCAATTTAAATCCCACTCCCCCCCCCCCCCCACCACCACCACCCCCACCACCCACCAGTCCAACCTTGGTGAGGCACCCGCTATGGCAAAGTGAGCAAGAAACCACAGGTCTGTGACCACCTCCCTCCTCCACAACCCCCAGAAAAAGAAACCATCAGAAAGAGGAGGGATCTGGAGGAAGGGTGAGCACAGCAGACCCCCCCAAGCCCCGAGAAACCCCTGGGGGAATCCTATAGACTGAACCCCCCCATCCCGGAAGGCTCTGAGACCAGAACCGAGCCAGATGCTGGCACTCCTCTGACCCGAGCCTCCGCGGCCACATCTGAGAAAGGGGGATCTGGGCGGTCACTCCTCTCAGGGACGGAAGGGGCAGGAGGTGGGGGTCCGGGCACGATGGCTCATACACCGCACTCCTCTCAGGGACGGAAGGGGCAGGAGGTGGGGGTCCGGGCACGATGGCTCATACACCCCACTCCTCTCAGGGACGGAAGGGGCAGGAGGTGGGGGTCTGGGCACGATGGCTCATACACCCCACTCCTCTCAGAGACGGAAGGGGCAGGAGGTGGGGGTCCGGGCACGATGGCTCATACACCCCACTCCTCTCAGGGACGGAAGGGGCGGGAGGTGGGGGTCCGGGCACGATGGCTCATACACCCCACTCCTCTCAGGGACGGAAGGGGCGGGAGGTGGGGGTCCGGGCACGATGGCTCATACACCCCACTCCTCTCAGGGACGGAAGGGGCGGGAGGGGGGGGTCCGGGCACGATGGCTCATACACCGCACTCCTCTCAGGGACGGAAGGGGCGGGAGGTGGGGGTCCGGGCACGATGGCTCATACACCCCACTCCTCTCAGGGACGGAAGGGGCAGGAGGTGGGGGTCCGGGCACGATGGCTCATACACCCCACTCCTCTCAGGGACGGAAGGGGCAGGAGGTGGGGGTCCGGGCACGATGGCTCATACACCCCACTCCTCTCAGGGACGGAAGGGGCGGGAGGTGGGGGTCCGGGCACGATGGCTCATACACCCCACTCCTCTCAGGGACGGAAGGGGCGGGAGGTGGGGGTCTGGGCACGATGGCTCATACACCCCACTCCTCTCAGGGACGGAAGGGGCGGGAGGTGGGGGTCCGGGCACGATGGCTCATACACCCCACTCCTCTCAGGGACGGAAGGGGCGGGAGGTGGGGGTCCGGGCACGATGGCTCATACACCGCACTCCTCTCAGGGACGGAAGGGGCGGGAGGTGGGGGTCCGGGCACGATGGCTCATACACCGCACTCCTCTCAGGGACGGAAGGGGCGGGAGGTGGGGGGTCCGGGCACGATGGCTCATACACCCCACTCCTCTCAGAGACGGAAGGGGCAGGAGGTGGGGGTCCGGGCACGATGGCTCATACACCCCACTCCTCTCAGGGACGGAAGGGGCAGGAGGTGGGGGTCCGGGCACGATGGCTCATACACCCCACTCCTCTCAGAGACGGAAGGGGCAGGAGGTGGGGGTCCGGGCACGATGGCTCATACACCCCACTCCTCTCAGAGACGGAAGGGGCAGGAGGTGGGGGTCCGGGCACGATGGCTCATACACCCCACTCCTCTCAGGGACGGAAGGGGCAGGAGGTGGGGGTCCGGGCACGATGGCTCATACACCCCACTCCTCTCAGGGACGGAAGGGGCAGGAGGTGGGGGTCCGGGCACGATGGCTCATACACCCCACTCCTCTCAGGGACGGAAGGGGCGGGAGGTGGGGGTCTGGGCACGATGGCTCATACACCCCCACTCCTCTCAGGGACGGAAGGGGCGGGAGGTGGGGGTCCGGGCACGATGGCTCATACACCCCACTCCTCTCAGGGACGGAAGGGGCGGGAGGTGGGGGGTCCGGGCACGATGGCTCATACACCGCACTCCTCTCAGAGACGGAAGGGGCAGGAGGTGGGGGTCCGGGCACGATGGCTCATACACCCCACTCCTCTCAGGGACGGAAGGGGCGGGAGGTGGGGGTCCGGGCACGATGGCTCATACACCCCACTCCTCTCAGGGACGGAAGGGGCGGGAGGTGGGGGTCCGGGCACGATGGCTCATACACCCCACTCCTCTCAGGGACGGAAGGGGCAGGAGGTGGGGGTCCGGGCACGATGGCTCATACACCCCACTCCTCTCAGGGACGGAAGGGGCAGGAGGTGGGGGTCTGGGCACGATGGCTCATACACCGCACTCCTCTCAGAGATGGAAGGGGCAGGAGGTGGGGGTCCGGGCACGATGGCTCATACACCCCACTCCTCTCAGGGACGGAAGGGGCAGGAGGTGGGGGTCCGGGCACGATGGCTCATACACCGCACTCCTCTCAGAGATGGAAGGGGCAGGAGGTGGGGGTCCGGGCACGATGGCTCATACACCCCACTCCTCTCAGGGACGGAAGGGGCAGGAGGTGGGGGTCCGGGCACGATGGCTCATACACCCCACTCCTCTCAGGGACGGAAGGGGCAGGAGGTGGGGGTCCGGGCACGATGGCTCATACACCGCACTCCTCTCAGAGACGGAAGGGGCGGGAGGTGGGGGTCCGGGCACGATGGCTCATACACCCCACTCCTCTCAGGGACGGAAGGGGCGGGAGGTGGGGGTCCGGGCACGATGGCTCATACACCCCACTCCTCTCAGGGACGGAAGGGGCGGGAGGTGGGGGTCCGGGCACGATGGCTCATACACCCCACTCCTCTCAGGGACGGAAGGGGCGGGAGGTGGGGGTCCGGGCACGATGGCTCATACACCGCACTCCTCTCAGGGACGGAAGGGGCGGGAGGTGGGGGGTCCGGGCACGATGGCTCATACACCGCACTCCTCTCAGGGACGGAAGGGGCAGGAGGTGGGGGTCCGGGCACGATGGCTCATACACCCCACTCCTCTCAGAGACGGAAGGGGCAGGAGGTGGGGGTCCGGGCACGATGGCTCATACACCCCACTCCTCTCAGGGACGGAAGGGGCAGGAGGTGGGGGGTCCGGGCACGATGGCTCATACACCCCACTCCTCTCAGAGACGGAAGGGGCGGGAGGTGGGGGTCCGGGCACGATGGCTCATACACCCCACTCCTCTCAGAGACGGAAGGGGCAGGAGGTGGGGGTCCGGGCACGATGGCTCATACACCCCACTCCTCTCAGGGACGGAAGGGGCAGGAGGTGGGGGTCCGGGCACGATGGCTCATACACCCCACTCCTCTCAGGGACGGAAGGGGCAGGAGGTGGGGGTCCGGGCACGATGGCTCATACACCCCACTCCTCTCAGGGACGGAAGGGGCGGGAGGTGGGGGTCCGGGCACGATGGCTCATACACCCCACTCCCTCTCAGGGGACGGAAGGGGCGGGAGGTGGGGGTCTGGGCACGATGGCTCATACACCCCACTCCTCTCAGGGACGGAAGGGGCGGGAGGTGGGGGTCCGGGCACGATGGCTCATACACCGCACTCCTCTCAGAGACGGAAGGGGCGGGAGGTGGGGGTCCGGGCACGATGGCTCATACACCCCACTCCTCTCAGGGACGGAAGGGGCGGGAGGTGGGGGTCCGGGCACGATGGCTCATACACCCCACTCCTCTCAGGGACGGAAGGGGCGGGAGGTGGGGGTCCGGGCACGATGGCTCATACACCCCACTCCTCTCAGGGACGGAAGGGGCGGGAGGTGGGGGTCCGGGCACGATGGCTCATACACCCCACTCCTCTCAGGGACGGACGGGGCAGGAGGTGGGGGTCCTGGGCACGATGGCTCATACACCGCACTCCTCTCAGAGACGGAAGGGGCAGGAGGTGGGGGTCCGGGCACGATTGGCTCATACACCCCACTCCTCTCAGGGACGGAAGGGGCAGGAGGTGGGGGTCCGGGCACGATGGCTCATACACCGCACTCCTCTCAGAGATGGAAGGGGCAGGAGGGGGGGGTCCGGGCACGATGGCTCATACACCCCACTCCTCTCAGGGACGGAAGGGGCAGGAGGTGGGGGTCCGGGCACGATGGCTCATACACCCCACTCCTCTCAGGGACGGAAGGGGCAGGAGGTGGGGGTCTGGGCACGATGGCTCATACACCGCACTCCTCTCAGAGACGGAAGGGGCGGGAGGTGGGGGTCCGGGCACGATGGCTCATACACCCCACTCCTCTCAGGGACGGAAGGGGCAGGAGGTGGGGGTCTGGGCACGATGGCTCATACACCCCACTCCTCTCAGGGATGGAAGGGGGAGGAGGTGGGGGTCCGGGCACGATGGCTCATACACCCCACTCCTCTCAGAGACGGAAGGGGCAGGAGGTGGGGGTCCGGGCACGATGGCTCATACACCGCACTCCTCTCAGAGACGGAAGGGGCAGGAGGTGGGGGTCTGGGGCTGTTACGGAGATTAGGAGGATGGAGGAGCAGAACTGGAGCCCAGAAGAAGAAGGGGGGCAGATTTATAATGTAACGCCGCCAGCCTCAGCCCAGTTGGGAATCTTTTCCACCCAAGTACCTGAATGGAATCCTCTTTGAAGGGCCGAAAATTGGAATAAAAATCCAATAAATAAAAGTTTTATAGGGGGCTATGGGAGAAGATCAAGATGGTTTAGAGTTTTATGGTGGGTGGGCTCCCATCCCTTCCCCTGATAACCTTATCTGGAGCTGTGGGGGTTAATGCCCCGCTCCCCCTGTCTTTCTGTGTCTGGAGGCTGAGATGGGAAATGCCGCATAAAGAGTGACATCCAAGCCTGTCCCTCCCTATTATTGCCACCCCCACCCCCTCCTAAATGCTCTGATTGTCTGAAGTCTGAGCCTTGATGACTTTAAGGAGACTGGTTCTGTCTGGAACCAGGAGGCAGTCAACACACTGGGCAGGAAAATCAGCAAAGAAAGAGAGATTAAAGTGCTGCCTGTGTGTGTGTGTGTGTGTGTGTGAGTGAGACTTGCCCTGCTGCTGTAGCTGTTCTATGGTGGGGCAGTGTGTGTGTGTGTGTGTGTGTGTGTGTGTGTATGTGTGTGTGTGAGTGAGACTTGCCCTGCTGCTGTACCTGTTCTATGGTGGGGCAGTGTGTGTGTGTGTGTGTGTGTGTGTGTGTGTGTGTGTGTGTATGTGTGTGTGTGAGTGAGACTTGCCCTGCTGCTGTACCTGTTCTATGGTGGGGCAGTGTGTGTGTGTGTGTGTGTGTGTGTGTATGTGTGTGTGTGAGTGAGACTTGCCCTGCTGCTGTAGCTGTTCTATGGTGGGGCAGTGTGTGTGTGTGTGTGTGTGTGTGAGACTTGCACTGCTGCTGTAGCTGTTCTATGGTGGGGCAGTTTGTGTGTGTGTGTGTGTGTATGTGTGTGTGTGTGTGAACATCTCATTTGATTAGTAGGTGCTGTCCATATTAAAGTAACCACAGTTTGGCTGCTAGAATGCAGCTGGTAAGCTATGCACCGCATCGCAGACCTGGATGCACATCTTCTTTCTGTACTATTAAACTGTAAAGTACCTAGGCATGCATGTGAGATGAAAGGTGCCCTAAGCAGCCTAAATCTTATTATACAGACCCAAGTGGGGGTCACTTAACTTCTAGTATTTAACCTTTCTTTCTATCTTTCTAATCTGTTTTTCCTAATTCTTCTCCTGGTGATGGCGGAGTTGGGGGGGGGGGGGGGGGGGGGGGAATGTCCTGTCAGGTTACTGCAGCTTTGTTGCCACCCTGGATGTGGCTGCTCGTCGCCAATGCACCTCCAGAGTCTAAAAAAATAAACGTTTGGAGGGGTTTTCTTTTCTTTTTTCTCGGAAAACCAACCCTAGGTCTTATTCCAGGTGGACTACCTACGGTAGGTGCCTGGAAGCAAGGACCTGCCTGCTGTCTGCCTCCTCCATGCCCCCTCCCCGCCCGCTCTCGAAGTCTTCCTGCTGTTTTCAGGCTGTGGGTGTCGCGGGGGTGCTGCGTTCTTACTCTGGGTGCCTCCTAATGATGAACTGCACAGCTACCCCCCAAAAGAGTGGGAGGAGCTCGCCGGCCTCCAGGACAGTAATGGCAAAGGGTAAATATAAAGAAAAAGAAAAAGCCAGGAAATATCTATAAGGAATGAAGTGAAAACTCCAGAGAAGAAGTGAGAATGCCTTGTCCCTACCCCACATTTTCAGGGCTGCTGACGGGGGGGGGGGGGGGGGGGCAGGTTCTGAGAACGGAGCTCGTGATACAAATAGAAAACTTCTGTGCGTAATCCAATTTCTCTGAAACCAGGAGAGGTAAATACAGCACAGCCCCGAGGGGGCAACAGAGGAATACTTGGAAGCCGGAAGTGCGGGCTGCCCGTGTGTGGAAATGCAGCCCTCCGTGTGCTCCTCAGACCTGACCGGCAGGATTCTGAACCTGCGCGTCTATAATTACAAGCAGGGCTGGGAGGGGGAGGGGGGCAGGGGCACTGCACGTTCTCGAAAGAGAACAGGTGAGATCTGCCCTTGAAGAGATGACAACCTGCTCAGATACCTATCTGGGAGCACGCGGCAGTGTTATTATTTTTTGATTGCCCGGTGCAGACGTGCATGGCAGATAACAGCCCTCTGCCCCACAGTGACCTCCGGGGGGGGGGAGTGGATCTGAGAGCAGAAGCTCTGCAGAGATCCTCGGAGGGGGGGGGGAGTGGATCTGAGAGCAGAAGCTCTGCAGAGATCCTCGGAGGGCTGCTTAGAGCGATATCCCCCTATGGGGGTCAGCCCTATGAGGTATGGACAGATATATTGGCTTTAAGAACCAGATTTTTGTGTGGGGGAGGGGCTTCACTAGAGGGGTTTGTGGCTCTTTTAACCTGGAGGCTTGTACAGTTCTGTTTGCTTGTGCAAGGGCACATAGAAAACACGCAGAGTTCAAATCTCCGGTGCTGTCACTGACTCTCGTTGTGTGACCTCTGGGGAATCAGTCTGTCTCCCCGTGCTATAGTTCTAATCCCCGGCTCTGTCACTGACCCTCAGTGTATGACTTCTGGGGAGTCACTCTCTCTCCCTGTGCTGTGGTTCTAATCCCCGGGTCTGACCCTCAGTGTATGACCTCTAGGGAGTCACTCTCCCTGTACTGTAGTTCTAATCCCCGGCTCTGACACTGACCCTCAGTGTATGACCTCTGGGGAGTCACTCTCCCTGTACTGTAGTTCTAATCCCCGGCTCTGACACTGACCCTCAGTGTATGACCTCTGGGGAGTCACTCTCCCTGTGCTGTGGTTCTAATCCCCGGCTCTGACACTGACCCTCAGTGTATGACCTCTGGGGAGTCACTCTCCCTGTGCTGTAGTTCTAATCCCCGGCTCTGACACTGACCCTCAGTGTATGACCTCTGGGGAGTCACTCTTTCTCTCCCTGTGCTGTAGTTCTAATCCCGGGATTTGTCAGTCTGTAAGGCTGGGTAAATCATCCATCTGTAATCACGTCCTAATAATACTAAGAAGGTAATAGTTCTCCCTCCCCTTGGGAGCAGGAGGTAACTGCAGGCCCTGATTCAAAAGAGTTGAATTGCATCCGATTGTGGATGCCAGGGGGCCATCCAGCTCTTGTCCTTTATTGGGGGGGGGGGGGGGGGGGGGAGTTGGAGGAGGGGTTAAATTAGGGCAAATGCAAGTTTTAAAAATACAATGAAGAGATGGGCGGAGTCTCGTTGCCTCCTCATCCAGTGGGCGGGGCCTGCGCGGAGAGGCAGCAGGTGGGCGTGGCCTGCGGGGTAGCTGAGGATATAAAAATGATGTTGGCCGACGCAGGCGAGGAGCACCGCTCACCTCTGCAGCCTCCCTCCTCCATCCCTCCTTCTTCCCTTCCTCCCTCCCTCCCTTCATCTCTCCAGCCCTCGGGGCCAGGAGGCGATCCCGCCGCCCCCGTCGAGATGGCAGCCCTGAAGCAGAAGAGGACCTGCGGGCAACTGATGCAGGAATGGAAAGAGTTCATCTGGAACCCCCGCACCCACGAGTTCATGGGCAGGACTGGCAGCAGCTGGGGTAGGACACCCGGGGGCAACTGGGGGGGGGGGGGCAGAAGTTGGGGGCAAAAGGTGCCCGGGGCAGGCAGCTTGGGGCAACTGGGGACAAAGCGTGCCGGGAGAGGCAACGATCTCAGGGTAACTGGGGGCTAAGGGTACCAAGGGGAGCAGAAAGCGCGGGGGTAGTTGGGGGGGAGGGGAGGGCAACAAGCCGCTGCCTGCAAGTTGCGGGGGGTGGAGGGGAGCCCCACACGTTTAACCGCTGGGCGAACTCGTGGGTTCGAACTGTGCCGGAACTCCAGTCCCCGTGGCCGGGGGGGGGGGGGGGGGGGCAGGACACGGGGGAGCCGGGGCAGGGGCCCCATGGGGCTGGGCCAAGTCTCCCCTTGTTTGCTCCTTGCTAAATCTCTCACTGTGAGTGCTGGCTTAGATCGGAGGTGTTACATTATCGGGGTGCCCTGCTCAGTCTCTGTGGGGGCAGGGTTACATTATCGGGGTGCCCTGCTCAGTCTCTGTGGGGGCAGGGTTACATTATCGGGGTGCCCTGCTCAGTCTCTATGGGGGCTGGGTTACATTATCGGGGTGCCCTGCTCAGTCTCTGGGGGGGCTGGGTTACATTATCGGGGTGCCCTGCTCAGTCTCTATGGGGGCAGGGTTACATTATCGGGGTGCCCTGCTCAGTCTCTATGGGGGCAGGGTTACATTATCGGGGTGCCCTGCTCAGTCTCTATGGGGGCTGGGTTACATTATCGGGGTGCCCTGCTCAGTCTCTATGGGGGCAGGGTTACATTATCGGGGTGCCCTGCTCAGTCTCTGTGGGGGTTGGGTTACATTATCGGGGTGCCCTGCTCAGTCTCTATGGGGGCAGGGTTAGATTATCGGGGTGCCCTGCTCAGTCTCGGGGGGGGCTGGGTTAGATTATCGGGGTGCCCTGCTCAGTCTCTATGGGGGCAGGGTTACATTATCGGGGTGCCCTGCTCAGTCTCGGGGGGGGCTGGGTTAGATTATCGGGGTGCCCTGCTCAGTCTCTATGGGGGCAGGGTTACATTATCGGGGTGCCCTGCTCAGTCTCTGTGGGGGCAGGGTTACATTATCGGGGTGCCCTGCTCAGTCTCTGTGGGGGCAGGGTTACATTATCGGGGTGCCCTGCTCAGTCTCTGTGGGGGCTGGGTTACATTATCGGGGTGCCCTGCTCAGTCTCTGTGGGGGTTGGGTTACATTATCGGGGTGCCCTGCTCAGTCTCTGTGGGGGCTGGGTTACATTATCGGGGTGCCCTGCTCAGTCTCTGTGGGGGTTGGGTTACATTATCGGGGTGCCCTGCTCAGTCTCTATGGGGGCAGGGTTAGATTATCGGGGTGCCCTGCTCAGTCTCGGGGGGGGCTGGGTTAGATTATCGGGGTGCCCTGCTCAGTCTCTATGGGGGCAGGGTTACATTATCGGGGTGCCCTGCTCAGTCTCGGGGGGGGCTGGGTTAGATTATCGGGGTGCCCTGCTCAGTCTCTATGGGGGCAGGGTTACATTATCGGGGTGCCCTGCTCAGTCTCTGTGGGGGCAGGGTTAGATTATCGGGGTGCCCTGCTCAGTCTCTGTGGGGGCTGGGTTAGATTATCGGGGTGCCCTGCTCAGTCTCTGTGGGGGCAGGGTTAGATTATCGGGGTGCCCTGCTCAGTCTCTGTGGGAGCTGGGTTAGATTATCGGGGTGCCCTGCTCAGTCTCTGTGGGGGCAGGGTTAGATTATCGGGGTGCCCTGCTCAGTCTCTGTGGGAGCTGGGTTAGATTATCGGGGTGCCCTGCTCAGTCTCTGTGGGGATTGGGTTAGTTTATCGGGGTGCCTTGCTCAGTCTCTAGGTGCTGGGTTAGATTATCGGGGTGCCCTGCTCAGTCTCTGTGGGGGCTGGGTTAGATTATCGGGGTGCCTTGCTCAGTCTCTGTGGGAGCTCGGTTAGATTATCGGGGTGCCCTGCTCAGTCTCTGTGGGGGTTGGGTTAGTTTATCGGGGTGCCTTGCTCAGTCTCTAGGTGCTGGGTTAGATTTTCGGGGTGCCCTGCTCAGTCTCTGTGGGGGCTGGGTTACCCTTTCAAGTCTTCGTCTCCCGGAGGGACCACTGCAGGAATTGTAGGGGGCTGGAGCACAAGTGAGGCGGAATCATCTTTAGATGCCGAGCAAAATATTTTTTTTTGGAGAGTGGGGGGGGGGGGGTTGAGTGGGATGAAGGCGGCAGTCACCTGGGAGTGCTCCTGGGGCAGATTTGGGGGTATCTGGTTATTAACTGACTGGTGGGGTATCGGGCTGGGTTTTGAGGGTGCTCTGCTTCTACTCTGAGATAAATCGAGTGGGGCTGCTTTGCACGGGGCTCCTGTGGAATAGGATCAACCCCCCCCTCCCCCCGCTGCCTCAGCTTCCCCCGACCCCTTTACCTCCCACTCATCTCCTTCCCCACTCGACCTGTTCCTTGGCCTCCCTCTCTGTCCCTGTCCTCTCCCCTGTCTGCCCGGCTCTCTCCTTCTCCCCTTGTTACGCTGCTATTTTGCATTTTCTCTCTCTCTGGCACCTCAGGGATGGAGCTGGTCCCCTTCCCTCCTTGTCTCTGCTCCACTCTCTTGCTCCTCTTCTCTCCCTCTCTGCCCCCTCCTCTCCCTCCCCACCACTTCTGATTGACATTCTCTCCCTGTAACTCCAAGGGTGAGAGGTGGGGGTAAGGGGTGTTCCAGCTCCTTACAGGATATTTATAGGACACAATTCAGATGTGTGTGGGTTTTGTTTTTTTTTTTTGTTTTGTTTTTTTTTTTTGGGGGGGGGTTCTTTGCATAGCCTGGAAATGAGCAGGGAGGGAATACCTGATGTGTATTGGTGAGTTGGGGGCAGAGGGGAGGGAGGAGGTCTCACCCCCCTCCTCCTGTCCTGACTATTTATATCAGCAATTTCTCCCCCTTCTCTGCCCAGCAGGTTCAGGCCAAGGGATTTGACTGAATTAATTAATGGCTCTTTCCGCTTAGTGTAAAATCCCCCCACCACCCCAGAGCCTCTCTCTCCCTCCACTGCTGCACCAGGGAGATGGAGATGGGGAAGGGGGAGAGCACAGCTCTGTTTGCCAGGTCCCAGTTCTTTTTTTAAGTTTGTTTTTTTTTTTGGCTGAGGGTGAATGAAATCGCTGGCAGCTCTCCTTCTGTCACCCCCCCCCCCCCCCGACCCAGAGGACCAGGCAGAATGAGGCCTGCATGCAGAAACAGACACCCCCGTCCCCCGTCCCCACTCCCTCACCATGCAGGGCCAGTCCCTCCTTAATGCCCTGCCTAGGGGGATTAATAGAATTAGTGCAGGGGAGGGGGGGGGCGATTAAAAGAGTACAAGCCATCGGGGACCAGGTTCAGCTTGCTGCCTTAACCTCTCAGCCCACCCACAAGGGAGAATGCTTTCAAGTAGATAATATTTCTGGAGGATAAGACATTTAGAGTCAGGCAAATGAATCTGGCTTTTGTACTGGGAGGGGGGAGCTGACCCCCCCAGTGCCGGCTCTGCTGGTGGGAATGGGAGGCAGGATGCAGGATCCCGTCCCTCCGGTTCAGGCGTCTGTCAGGTCCGCATTCCATTCAGCAGAGAGAGAGAGAGAGAGGCAGCTCCCCCCTATCTCCCCCCGGCGGGCAGAGCTGAGGGAGCCGGTTTTACAGGGCTCCTGCCTCCAGCTCCGGTCTGCCTCGGTTGGTTTCAGCAGGTTTGAGGAGGGGATGGAGCTGAGTGCACCTGCTGTTGGGGTGGATCCCTTCTCAGAGACCTGAATGCCTCACCTGAACTGTTACCTCTCCGGTGTCTCTTCTCCTCTTACACTCCCCCCCCCCCCCCAGCTCCTCCTCCTCTCTCTCCTTTCACCTCTCCTGCTTTCTTCACCCCCCCCCCTCCCCGCTATCCCTCCCTGCCATCCCCACTCCTCCTCCTCCTGCCACTGACTTTGATGACATTAAGTGACCCTCCCGCTGCTGAAAAGCAGTCTCTGGCCAGGAGAATCAAGTTGTACCCTAGAAATAACACAGATAATATCTGCTTTCCCTGACACCCCCTCCTCTTATTTTCCTCTGTCTCTACATATTTCCTTCCCCACTCTATCTCCCTGTTTTCAGATGTCTGCAAGGGACCCACCTGCCAGTCCTCAGCTAAGAGACACAGACTGGGGCCCATTGAGAGCAGGGAGGGGACGATGCCTGATAATGCAAATAATTATTATTAATATTAAGCCTGGGTGCGGCTAATGATTCTATAAAACCCAGGATTTCAGCAGCCTGCACATGGGATCTGAGATGGGAACTCAGGTGTTTGTTTGTCAGAATTCTAAAGCTTTCTTCTGGAATGCATTTCAATCTGATCTCATCCAATCCAAATGGGTGCTTATGCTTTGCTTTTACCCAGGTTGTCCGAGGTCAAGGCAGATTGCAACATAACAAATACAATAAAACAGAATGCAATCATTCCAATCCAGCAAAAAACCAAAAAAATATGAAAGCACAAAAGTCAAAAACTCAAGTTTCCAAATCTGGATCTAAAATTGACCCCAGTCATTAAAAAATAATAATACATGAGTGTATTTTTTATATTAAAGATAAAACCCCTGCTCCCCTCACTGTCCCACATACACAAGTTACACTGTATCACTTTATATTAAGGATAAAACCCCCGCTCCCCTCACTGTCCCACATACACAAGTTACACCGTATCACTTTATATTAAGGATGAAACCCCTGCTCCCCTCACTGTCCCACTTACATGAGTTACACTGTATCACTTTATATTAAGGATAAAACGCCTGCTCTGTCCCACATACACTGTATCAAGTTTTATTAAAGGTAAAACTCCCTGCTCCCCTCTCTGTCCCCCATATAGGTTACACTGTATAATTTTATATTTAAGTTTTTATTTCTTTAAAATTTCTTAATTTCTTCCCCAATTCCAAAGATTTGCCCGAGGTGGTGATAAAACACCCACGCGTCCCTTGTTATTCATACATGAGTTTTGCCACATAACTCTATATTTAGAATTAATTGCCTGTTCCCCTCACCGTCCTTTATACACAAGTTATGTTTCATTCTGTTTTCACTGAGTATAATTTAAAACTGGGTTTTAAGATAACTATTTTCAGATCACCAGTGGTGATTAAATAATTGAAGGTTTTGCTGGTGAACAAAACGGGTGACCTTGGATCACCCTTCCAAAGAGGCGAGGATTGGAGGCGCGGTGGCATCTCTCATTGCTTTCTGCTCTTGCCTACTTAACTAAGCTGGACCCGTGCCACCTCCCTTGCCAGGCCAGATGGAAATCTTCTGCCACAGAGGAGAAAAGGTCCTTAGAGCCGCAGCAGCGGATCATCCGCTGATTCTGGGAAGCTAGGGTTGGTGGTCTCTCGCCCGTTGCCCGCTCCCATCTGCAGGGGCAGTGTCTGACCGCCTTCTCCCCCCCCCCCCCCCTGTCTCGTTGCAGCCCTGATTGTGTTTTTCTATGTGGTCTTCTATGGCTTCCTCACCGCTCTCTTTTCCCTCACCATGTGGGTGATGTTGCAGACGATCGATGAATACGTCCCAACCTACTCGGACAGGCTGGTCAATCCTGGTAAGTACCCACCTTCATTTTGTATTCCCTGCAGGGTGTGATACGTCCATAGGACATAGCAACTTGGCTACAGCTTGTGTATTTAGCTCATGCCTTTTCATTGTAGCTCAAAGTGGATTATATTCAGGTATCGAGTTGTCCCTGTCCTCAGTTTGTACCTGGAGCAATGGAGAGCAAGGTGACTTGTATAAGGTCACAAGAAGCAGAAGTGATATTTGAACTCTAGCTTGCCTTGATCTCAGCCCCACTGCTCCAACCACTAGGCTACTCCTGCTCTCCAGACTGAGGTGGCAATGAGTTGTTCTCTTTCACTGGGGACAGGATGAATAGTAGGGTTAAAAGGCAGCCGGGGAGACCAAGGAGAGACATTAGGAAGAGTTTTCTAACTCTGAGGGTGAAGGAGTTCCCTGGGGATGGGCGAAGGAGAGGAGGGGAAGTGCATTCATTGAAGGATTTTAAAGGCAGGTCTGCCACACATCACTGCAGGCAGGGGATGGATTAAATGACTTCCTGAGGTTCCTTGAAGCCCCATCTTTCTATGACTAGATGACCTCCTGAGGATTGCTCCAGCCCCATCTTTATCTGATTTTAGATGACCTCCTGAAGCTCCATCCAGCCCCATCTTTATATGATTTTAGATGATCTCCTGAAGCTCCATCCAGCCCCATCTTTATATGATTTTAGATGACCTCCTGAAGCTCCATCCAGCCCCATCTTTCTTTGATTCTAAATGACCTCCTGAAGTCCCTCCCAACTTTCTATGATTTTATGTTTTCTTCTTTTATGGGGGAAATTTCATTCTTTGTGCTAGGATGCCCCATGATCCAAGACATTGCCTAGGCTGGGAATTGACAGGTTGTGGCATCCGTCATGATACTCAAGCTGTAACCCCATTCCCCGGCAGGTTTAATGATTCGTCCAAAGTCAGACAACCTGGACATTGTGTTTAACTCTAGCAGTGCAGACAATACCACCTGGAAGAGCTACGTGGACAAACTCAATGATTTTCTGCTAGGTAAGTCTTAACCAAGATCAACCTCCTTCTCCAGAAAAGCTCTCTACCTAGGTCTATACCATGAAGAGGAGGTCATCATCTCACAAGTCAGGAGAGCTCCTGGTCCTTGTGAGCTGAAATCCTGTCTCTAGCAATGATTCTCAGAGAATCACTCTGGGTAGGCGCTAATTTCTGAAAGTAAAATGTGCGGCTTGGCTGCACATTTTACTTTCTGTATCGCGCAGGAATACCTAATAGGGCCATCAACATGCATTTGCATGTTGCGGGCACTATTAGGTTCGGGGGGGGGGGGGGGTGGACGTGCGTTTTGGACGCGCTATTACCCCTTACTAAATAAGGGGTAAAGCTAGCGCGTCCAAAACGCGCATCCAATCGCGGGTTAACAGTGCGCTCCGCTGTTCCTAATTCACATTACTATGTCTATCTTAACAATAAAATATAGATAATACTCTAAGAAATGGACACTTTTTGTCCTGAACCAAGAAAAGAATCAGATCAGCATACAGACATCATCCTTCTGAAGCTCCAATTGAAATGATTAATTTTGTGAACTCCCTTACCCATTTCTTCTTGTTCTCAGCCTACAATGACATAAACCAGACCTCAAAAAATGAGAACTGCACCCCAGGCATTTATTTTGAAGAGAAAGACGCTGGAGACGTACGTAACCATCCCAAGAGGGCGTGCCAGTTCAAGCGCAGCGTCCTGGGGAGCTGCTCGGGCCTGGAGGATGCCACCTATGGGTATGCAACGGGGAAGCCCTGTGTCCTCATCAAGATGAACCGGGTGAGTGCCCGTGGGCGGGGGTGGGGGAGGCTTGAGAAAGAACATTGAGTCCTTTGCAAATTGGTCAATGGGGGGCACCAGATGGGTTGGGAGCAGTCCCAACTCAAGAACCTTCTTCAAACTGCTCAGTATTTGTCTAATTATTGATGTCTGGTGTGCTGGGGGTGAAGACTAGAGCCTCCTTAGAACTTCAGCTAGAACTTTTATCTCACAAGGAAACTAATAATAATACTTCTTGACTCTCCAGAGGAGATTGGAGCAAATCTTTGGATCTGCACCTATCAATTAGAAACTCGAGAAGTGTAACTAGCCAGTAATACCAGTAACCATGTGAAAATGGTTGGCTTGACTAGCGGGAGCTGGCTCTGAGGAATGCACTGTTCTTTAGCCTTCAGCAGCTGACAGAAGGTAACCCTTGTTCTTCCAGGTTGTTTCCTTCAAGCCTAAGCCAATATCTGATAATTTCATAACCATCAGCTGTGCAGGGAAGGTGAGTCTGCAGGTCCTGGTCACTTGGTGCCTTCTTCTTCTCTCTCCATCTTGTCTCTCATCTGTCACTGTTGCTTCTTGCTTTTCACATCACATGCTCTTCCAAGGTTTTCTTTTATTTTCTGTTCTTCAGAAACACAAGCCTGGGAAGAATGATTTGGTAAGAAAAGGCATCGCACCTTTGATCCTCGAGGGCCACTAACCACTCAGGTTTTCAGAATATCCCTGATGAATATGCATGAGAGAGATTTACATACAGTCGGGACAGTGTATATGCAAAACTCTAATGCTTATTCATAAAAGAATTCTTGAAGACCCAATTGGTTAATGGCCCTTGAGGATCAGAGTTGCCCACCCCTGGCTTAGAGGGTGCCATCAATCTGTAACAAACTTCCACTGAGTGTAAAAGGAGCCATCAGTCCTAGAAGAGTTTCAGTGTAGCGAGAGCCATCAGTTATATTCATTTCATAGGGTGTAGAGCAAGCCATCGATCTTAGATAAATTTAGACAGAGTGAAGAGAGTACCCTAGAAAACTCCCATTGTGCAGAGTATACATAAGGCTGAGACAGGCCTCTACAGACTCTAGGCATCATAGTGTCAAGAGCACCATCAAGCTTGGACAAGCTTCCTTAGCATGTAGAGCGCACCATCATGCCTAAACAAACTCCCCCAGAATATAGTGTTGTGAGCCCTAGATAAGCTTTCGCAGAGTGTATAAAGTGGCATCAAACCTACACAACCTCCTATGGAGTGCAGAGACCACCACCATCAGTCCTAGAAAAATTCCCAAAGAGTGTAGAGAGTGTCATGAGTCCTAGGAAGCTCCCATTGGGGTGAATTTTAAGAGTTGCTAGTGTTAAAAGGTCCGTATCTGGGCTGAGCGCAAGCTACTTGTATTTTAAAACGTCCCATATATGTGCACATATGCAAGTGTGTGAGCTACCAAATGCACGGGAAAAAGAGGCAGAGTTAGGGCATGTCAGGGGCATTCCAAGGCGGGCCCAACAGTTATCCACGTAAACTGCTAGTTTAAATCCGGCGGCTGCCGTGAGCAGTGGGCTGTTATCCGTGTATATTTACTGCTGCTCCTGAGGAGGGGTAAGTCTGCAGAAATCTCTTTCTAGGCCTAAAACGACAGGGTGAGGGGTCCGAGTATACTCGGGGGGGGGGGGGGGGGTGCAGGCTGAAGAACCAGAGTGGTCTAAATGACCTCAAAATAGACTGGGCAAACTGGTGGACTAATTGGTAAAACTGGGAATGTCCTTCCCACGAGCACGTTTAAAATCCACTTACCTGAGTGTGTTAAAGTCGACAAAGTCCTAAAGAAGATACACGAATAACTCTTGCTTGTGTAACCACTTAAAATTAAGAGCACACATACATGCAATGGGTGGATTTTAAATTTTGTGCCCACACTTTAAAATTCCTACTTATGTGCACATACACTTGTATATAGGCACCTGCGCACTTGTTTTAAAGTTACCGTCATAGTGTAAAGAGTGCTATCAAGCCTAGAAGAGCTTCCATAAAGTATAAAAAGTATCATTAACCCTAGATGGTGTGTAATGTGCCATCCGTCCTTGAAAACATGTCCAAAGAATGACATATACGAACCCTAACTCACCTTCCCTACCCCTAGATTGTCACAGTGTAAAGCAAACAGCTGGGAAAGAGGAACTCAACATGAAAAGCATAGGTCAAGGTTTTCCATGGAAAACAAATCTGTTTAGTAAGGAGACAGGGGACTTTTCTAGAAATTTTGATGAGGTGCGTCAATAGCTCTAGATGCATGAGAAGGAGAGGGTCCTTATTGATGTTGCTGAAAAGAGCAAAGAAAAATGAAAGCACTGTCATCTTTTCCACATCTGGTCATTGTTGGTGCGATCTTGCATTTTTTTCTAATGAATGAGCCAGGGAGATAGACTATCTGGTTCACACATGGTAGGCGATCACCGTATGCACCTGCAACTATTATGCCGCATCTCATCTTTCCCTTTACAGAAAAGTGAGGACTCCCAGCATCTTGGCCAGTTTCAGTACTTCCCAAACAATGGCTCCAACATAGGCACTATTGACCTGATGTACTTCCCTTACTATGGAAATAAGATCCAAGTAAGTATGGAAACCTCCCCCCGCCTTTCCCCCTTCAATCCTTTTTGTCTTCTCCTTTCTTTCATCCACTGCCTTCTGTCTTGTGGATGTCATTGTATGTATGAGTCTTGGTGCAAAGACTAGAACAGACTCAACTGAAGTGAAATACAGAATCCACCACTCTTTCTCCCTTTTATTAACTAGGAGGGTGAATATTTAACATGCTATAACATTCCCAAAAGCTGCTGGGACTAGTCAATTGATCTTGGATCAATGGCATTTGTAAAATCATCATTCCTCTCCTTCCCCCTTCTTTCTTATTTTGCTTCTCTCTCTTTCGTCACCATGTTGGTTTCTCTCATTCATGCAGGTAAACTACAGCCAGCCACTGGTGGCTGTGCAGTTCTTGAATCTGACATACAACATGGATATCTTTGTGGAGTGCAAGGTCAACGCCGCCAACATCAAAACCAACGATGACAGGGACAAGTTTGCCGGGCGGGTGGGTTTCAGGCTGAGGGTGAACAGCTAGACTCTTGTGCTGGGATGCCTTCCTCTGTTTTGGACTTGTCATCATGGGTCTTAAATAAGATCTCATGGGGGATTCAAGGGGAAGGGATGAAGAGAAAGAAGAGCAGGAAGTGGGAAAGACATTTCTTCCTCATCTTCCCTGAGAGGGAGGCAACCTCATGAATGGATGGGGAGAGACACTGTGAAGACAGGGGGTAAGGGTCATGAGGAACCAGAAATACATGCTTTTCAAGAGACAACTAGGTATCTTACTTTAACATTACTTCTTTTAATGTTCATGGTCCTGCCAGCAAGATATCACAAAGAACGGGAAGCTGTAACTCAAGCCATTGACATCTCACCATCTCTCCCTCCCAGTCTCTGGGTAACTTCACCTTTTCATGGGGTTTTAGTCTCTTCTAGTTGCCTAGCCTAGGAAGCCTTCAAAGAAAGCCTTTCATCTTTTTCATATGTCCTACTAAATGTGCATTTTGTAACTCTCTTTTAATTTCTCAATGGCATTTTTTTATTTTCTCTGCATTCCCATGTATGTCCCTCATTCTACATCCCAGTTTTGCCTGCTACTCAATAGAGAATTAGTAAAGGGAAGAAGAGAAAACTCTGAAAAGATGTTGCCATCAACCTCATCGCATTAGATGGCAGCCATTTTGAAAAAGTTCTTACTGCCTGTGAAAATGGCCGCCTTTCTGTGATGGTAGTGGTGATGGTGATAGGGATAGTGTCAATTCTGAGGGCAGTGAATGATGCAGTAGACCAGTGGTTTCCTTGGGCTGGAGCCAGCGTGTACATGTTAAAGAACTGTTGCTTCCTCACTCTGGAATTGGTCTGCACTCTAAGGTCACATAGATATATTAGAATTAATTATCATTATATCTTTCTACACTATATGCTAATTGCAGACTAAGAATACAGCAGTTCTGTAACACCACACACAGTAGCTCCATCTGGAAGAGCTTTTTACCATAGTTTGGTAATTTTATTAAAAATGAATAGATTTATCTTTCTGTATTACTACTTTTCTCTGACTCCCCGTGACGGTGTTACATGATCTCTGGCACAAATAGAGAGTCAAGACAAGGTATGCCAGGGGTCAAGGGTCATGCTGAGGGAGGTGGGGCATGAGACACCTTGAACTTGCTTGCTGTATTTATCCTTCCCACCTCCCCCAGGATATGTAAATAAATTCCTTATTCCAATGAGCTGTTTTGAAAGTCAGCAGCTGCATATTCCACAAGAAGTGAATGTTTTAAGAATAAATATTTTTAATGCCTGGGGATTTTTCCCTCCTTCCGCCTTTGTTGGCAAAGATCTTTTTAATGCCTGTTTCAAATTTTACTGTTAAACAGAAGAAGAAATAAATAAATAATACAGATGTGCTGTGTTTTAATGTGCGCTTCTGGCTGTGTGGTATTCCAGGGGAAGGAACTAGGACAGGGGATGAGGCGTCTGCCCATCATACATTCCCAGCCTCTGCATTCTGATGGGGTCTCCTCTGATATTTTCAGCCCAGGATGCTCTCGGCATTTTGCTGGAGTCTTCTCCGGTATTTCCAGCCCCTGCGCTCTCTGCATTTTCCTGGCGTCTCCTCTGGTATTTCCAGCCCCTGCGCTCTCCGCATTTTCCTGGCGTCTCCTCTGGTATTTTCAGCCCCTGCGCGCTCTGCATTTTGCTGGAGTCTCCTCTGCTATTTCCAGCCCCTGCGCTCTCTGCATTTTGCTGGAGTCTCCTCTGCTATTTCCAGCCCCTGTCTTTTCCTGGAGTCTCCTCTGGTATTTCCAGTCCCTGCGCTCTCTGCATTTTGCTGGAGTCTCCTCTGCTATTTCCAGCCCCTGTGTGCTCTGCCTTTTCCTGGAGTCTCCCCTGCTATTTCCAGCCCCTGCGCTCTCTGCATTTTGCTGGAGTCTCCTCTGCTATTTCCAGCCCCTGCGCTCTCTGCATTTTGCTGGAATCTCCTCTGTTATTTCCAGCCCCTGTGCTCTCTGCATTTTGCTGGAGTCTCCTCTGGTATTTCCAGCCCCTGTGCTCTCTGCATTTTGCTGGAGTCTCCTCTGTTATTTCCAGCCCCTGCGCGCTCTGCATTTTGCTGGAATCTCCTCTGTTATTTCCAGCCCCTGTGCTCTCTGCATTTTGCTGGAGTCTCCTCTGGTATTTCCAGCCCCTGCGCTCTCTGCATTTTCCTGGCGTCTCCTCTGGTATTTTCAGCCCCTGCGCGCTCTGCATTTTGCTGGAGTCTCCTCTGCTATTTCCAGCCCCTGTGTGCTCTGCCTTTTCCTGGAGTCTCCCCTGCTATTTCCAGCCCCTGCGCTCTCTGCATTTTGCTGGAATCTCCGCTGCTATTTCCAGCCCCTGCGCGCTCTGCATTTTGCTGGAATCTCCTCTGTTATTTCCAGCCCCTGTGCTCTCTGCATTTTGCTGGAGTCTCCTCTGGTATTTCCAGCCCCTGTGCTCTCTGCATTTTGCTGGAGTCTCCTCTGTTATTTCCAGCCCCTGCGCTCTCTGCATTTTGCTGGAGTCTCCTCTGGTATTTCCAGTCCCTGCGCTCTCTGCATTTTGCAGGAGTCTCCTCTGCTATTTCCAGCCCCTGTGTGCTCTGCCTTTTCCTGGAGTCTCCTCTGCTATTTCCAGCCCCTGTGCTCTCTGCATTTTGCTGGAGTCTCCTCTGCTATTTCCAGCCCCTGTGTGCTCTGCCTTTTCCTGGAGTCTCCCCTGCTATTTCCAGTCCCTGCACTCTCTGCATTTTGCTGGAATCTCCTCTGTTATTTCCAGCCCCTGTGCTCTCTGCATTTTGCTGGAGTCTCCTCTGGTATTTCCAGCCCCTGCGCTCTCTGCATTTTGCTGGAGTCTCCTCTGCTATTTCCAGCCCCTGTGTGCTCTGCCTTTTCCTGGAGTCTCCCCTGCTATTTCCAGTCCCTGCGCTCTCTGCATTTTGCTGGAATCTCCTCTGTTATTTCCAGCCCCTGTGCTCTCTGCATTTTGCTGGAGTCTCCTCTGGTATTTCCAGCCCCTGTGCTCTCTGCATTTTGCTGGAGTCTCCTCTGTTATTTCCAGCCCCTGCGCTCTCTGCATTTTGCTGGAGTCTCCTCTGCTATTTCCAGCCCCTGTGTGCTCTGCCTTTTCCTGGAGTCTCCCCTGCTATTTCCAGCCCCTGTGCTCTCTGCATTTTGCTGGAATCTCCGCTGCTATTTCCAGCCCCTGCGCGCTCTGCATTTTGCTGGAATCTCCTCTGGTATTTCCAGCCCCTGCGCTCTCTGCATTTTGCTGGCGTCTCCTCTGCTATTTCCAGCCCCTGCGCTCTCTGCAGTTTGCCAGAGGCTCTCCTGTATTTGAAGCGCTTGAATGTATGTAGGTCACCAGCAGAATCCTTAGCCAGCCGGGAGCCGAGGTGCCTTTTGGTTGGGGGGGGGGGGGGGGGGGCAGGCTTTGTGCGTTACCTAACACACAGTGTGCTCATTGTATCCCGTGTCACACTGAAGAAACAGTGCCTCTTCCTTCTTCCCCCAGCCCTTGTGTCCAGGTTTTTAAGAAGGTGGAAGAGCTGCTTTCTGCCCTGTCTTTCAAGGCCCTGGGAGGAAAGTAAAGAAGCTCGGGTTTTCTCTCCAGTACAGATGTGACGTCGACCCAGCAGACTGGGCTGGATTCCAGCAAATGCCAAAATCCCTGCGTGCAAAGGAGAGAAAGTGGGACAAAGTGACGGAGCCTGGATCCCAGCCCCTTCCACTGCAAGAGAGGGCGGGAAGCCTGGCGTGGAAACCCGGCCCCCCTCCCCCTCCCCCTGCTTTCACAGCTGCCACATCTGGGCCGCCTTGCGCAATGCCCTGATTGAGGGCGGGAAGGCGCATTGCCTCCCTTCCTGAGCTGGCATTGGACAGATCCGCCGCAGCGAAGGAGGTGTGGGGAGGGGGGAGGGGGGGATTGCTAGGCAGGAGAGTGGCCTGATCTGTGTAATGAATACACCGCAGCTGAATCACAGCTCTCCAGCCCTTCCTTCCTTGGGAAAGGTTGTGGGGGAGAAAGGGGGGAGGGCTATAGAAAATGCAGCGTGCACCGTCCCACTTGCTGGAAATAACAGGAATTCTCCGGGCATTCGTCCTTACTGTACCGCAGAGCGAGTGGTTAGTGGCACAAGGATACCAACTCATCCGATGATACCAGGCACGTGTTAGGCAGTCAGTCCTGGCATCCCCCATGGGCAGTGCTCCTGATGGCTTGAGGACCCCAGAGCCAGCCCCATGCTACAACAAGGACCGTAGTTCAGACAGGGAACAGCCGCCCCACCAGCTCCACATTACCACTGGTAACCAGTGATGCAAGCATCCACAGGACCCTTTCTCATAAAGCTGGCCCTACATTCCCCCCCCCCCCCCCCACCCCCCAGCTGATCCCGAGCAGCTCCCCAGGCCCACGGGCATTACCCCTGCCAACCAGTCTGCGGGGCCAGAATCCGCCCTTCAGCACCACGGACAGCTCCAGAAGGACTCCATGGGCAGCCCCGGAACCACCACCCTGCACGGCTCCATAATCTGGCTCTCCAGCACCGCAGACAGCTCCGGAACCAGCCCCCAGAGCAGTTTGCAGCAGGATAAGGCATTCATGACTTAGATAAGGAGTGACAGCCTACAACCAGTCAAGCTTCTATGGCTGGCAGCTGGGAGATGATCCTTGGCAGAGTGGACCAGACTGATGGTCTCATTAGTCTTTATCTGCTATCATCTGCTGTGGTATTACGTTATGTATTCTGGATTGCACTACGGTATCGGTTGCTCTGGAGCTATCCACAGTGCAGTGGGGCCCTCCATGTTTTGAAAAGCCATCTGCAATCCTATGCTTCCAACTGGGGCGGAGCACCAAATGATACTTCAGAATGACCAAAATCTACAAATTGACTCCTTGTTCTCATGCCAATGATGTGAAAATTTGTTTCCTGAATATTCAGGGTGGATATCCAAAAAGACAAATGAGAGTTAGCAGGTTTCTCAGAGACTGGGTTTGAAACCCACACTCCTCCGCCCTACAAAAAAAAATAAAATCTTTCTTTCACCCCAAACCCAACACAGTAATGTGTCGACATGAGAAAGCCAAGTCTCCGACTTTTCTAAAGCTTCCTTCCCTCCAACCCCTACACAAGCATTTTAAGCCCAGCTGACACCTGACGGAGCCTCTGGCCTGGGCACGCTGAATTGGACAAGTTTGATTCCTCTCGACCACTCACACCCACCACCCCACCTCCTTCCCTCCCTCCCTCCTCCCCACCACCACCCAGATGAAGGGACCTGCATGGTATTAAGAGTTCCCAGGTACCATAATCTTTGGCTGTTTCTCATGCCAGTCCAATGAAAGGCACCCCAGCCTGCCAAGGACCCAATTGTATGTAAGAGAACATGCAGTTTTGTTATATTCATCTATATTTATATAGAGATATTGATGTAGATATATATCAGATCTGTTTATTGCTATTTACATAACTAATGCAAATCAAAAGCACAGCTTGGCGATATTAGCTCTGAGCTCACTCAAGTACCAGCAGATTACAAAACAAGCGTTCCACCCAACCAGAACATTCCCCCGCAACCACTTCCCCATCCTCGTATTAATAACAGTAAATGTCTGACAGCCGACTGCATCCCCTCCTGAGAATATTGTCAATATGTACTCAGGCTCGTGATGGTAAAGATGCTATATAAGGCACCCAAGGGTCTGTTTTCTTCTTTCCTCTAAGAGAGCTTGTCTTCCCAACAAGCAGTTTCATAGTTATTTATTTAAAAGTTTTTTTATACCGCTCTTATCAGAGATACCGTACTCAGTGGAAAGGCTAAAGATGTTAGGACTGTTCAGCTTGGAGAAGAGACTGCTGACAGAGGATATGATAGAGGTGTTTAAGATCATGAGAGGTCTAGAAGATCTAGAACGGGTTAATGTGAATCGGTTATTTACTCTTTTGGATAATAGAAAGACTAGTGGGCACTCCATGAAGTTAGCAAGTAGCACATTTAAAACAAATTACAGAAAATTCTTTTTCACTCAGCGCACAATTAAACTCTGGAATTTGTTGCCAGAGGATGTGGTTAGTGCAGTTAGTGTATCTGGGTTTAAAAAAGGTTTGGATAAGTTCCTGCAGGAGAAGTCTATAAACTGCTATTAATCAAGTTGACTTAGGAAATAGCCACTGCTATTACTGACATTAGTAGCGTGGGATCTATTTAATGTTTGGGTACTTGGATTGGCCACTGTTGGAAACAGAATGCTGGGCTTGATGGACCCTCAGTCTGATCCAGTATGGCAACTGCTTATGTAGATAGATAGATAGATAGATATACAGGGCTGTTTTATCCATAGGGCAAATGGGGCACTTGCCCAGGTCCCAACGCTATGAGAGGCCCAGCATGATCCCCCCAAAAAATTAAAGAAAGAATACAATGGTTACAAAAAAAAAAAAAGAAGAGAAGCTAAAATAAAAAAGCTAACTAACATGCCAGAAGGATCATCTAAGTCCATGGCTTGTAAATTGTGTAAAAATTGTATATGGTGAGGAGTAGCTGGGGGCCCAGCCTGGTGACATTTACCCAGGGCCTGACAGAGGCTTAAAAAGATAGAGATATACTGTCTATGCAAGTAAAATCCCCTTACCTCCCCCAGGGGGAGGAGCCTGGAGCTCTGCACCAGGGTAGAGCCCCTGGGACAGGGAGGGACTACATTTCCCAGGTTACCAGAGTGAGGAAATACCCAGAGGGCCTTTGGGGAAGGGGTTGGCAGGACCTAATGAACCCACCTGAGAGGGAGGCAGGAAGAAGGTGGGCGGAGCCAGAATGGCCACATCCTGTCAGTGGGGAATTTAAAGCCCAGCTCGCGATGGCAGGGGAGGCCGTGGGTATGGAAAGCAAGGCCGAAGCCCTTCTACGGGACCAGGCGAGGAGCGTTAAGGGCAGAGCTTGCAGTGCTCCTCTGAATCCAGGGCAAGGCTGGCAGCATTATTTTGGTTTTTTTTGTCCCTGAATGTTTGTTGCTGGAGTTTTTCTTTCCGCTGCGTATGCAAGGGACAGGGCTGCAGGTGGCATGAAGGGGAGAATTTGTGCCTCAACCCCCTCCCCCCAAACCTTGAATGTGGGCCGGGACTCTTGTATTTAGCGGACAGTAACAAGAGGGAGCATCCCCCTTTCTTTATTCCTCTCTCTCTCCTCTTTTGGGAGATTGAGACTGTTTCTGTATTGTTGTTTTTTTCTTATCCTCCTCAGCACACCAAGCTTGCTCCCTAGCTGTGTCCCTGGACCAGTGGACGAGGAACCCGCCCTGAAAGCCAGGGCAATGCCGAAAGTCCCAGGAAGCCTGGCAGAGAACCGGTTCTCTCCTCCGAGCACCTACTGCAGCGGAGAATGGTCAGCCGACGCCTGGGCTGTGTTCGGCACTGCTACCGGACCCAACCAGGGAAGCCTGACAGGACAAGACACAGAGATGTAGCAAACGTATATACAGAGAGAGAGAGAGAGAAAAAAGAGCATCCAAACGAGGCTGGAAACGGAAACATTCAGAATTAACAGCAAAAGGCCTCCCCCAATTTTATTTTTAAGCAGGAAGATTGGAGATCGGTGTCTCAGAGGCCTCTAACTACTTTTATATTTGCTGTGCTATCCGCACCAAGTTCCTTAGGCCCTGTGGAGGTGGGAGGCACAGGGGCAGGGCTTGGCATGAGGACTCTGACAGGGGTGTCGTGTGTATGTCTGGCTCGCAGACTGGGGATGCACGCGTGGGTCCCAGGAGGGGGCACTTCTGGTTCCAGATGGCACAATGGGGGCCTTTCTCAAGACCCGGGATCCGGAATCCAAAATCAGATTTTACTTTTTTATCAACAATGCAATGGTGCGTGGGCCCACGGGAGCCAGACGGGTGCTGGTTTTTTTCAATTTTAGCTCTGTTTTAGAGAGCAGACCTCTGACTGTGAAAGGGAGAGGAGTGATCCAGCGGTCAGAGTAAGGGGGCAGAGAACCAGAAGGAGAGGGGATCAAACCTTGCCATCTCCCCACCGATGCACCTTGAGCAAGTCCAGTTCTTTCCCACTGCCGCACTGTCAGCTCTTCTGGGAAGGGACCTCTTGCGCCAGTGCACTCTGGCCTGGTTTAGGGAGCTGTAAGAAGGTGAAAACAAATAAAATGAGTCAAACAGTGGAAACATGAAGACGTAGTACATTCTCAAGGGAATTCCTGCCCCTGCTGCTAGAATCATGGAAAGCAATTTCAGTCTCCCGTGGGTAAATCCAGATAAAGAGATGGGAACTGCCCTGTGAAGGAAGGGGGGGGGGGGCGTGTGGATGGACGACATGGGACCCCCCCCCCCCAGCAGGTGACGGGTTAGATATTCCAGCCATCCTCTCTCCTTCCCTTTGCTGTCGGGGAGTACCTGCTCCCCACCTCTCTTTCTGCATAGGAGAACCTGCTGCAGAGTGAGGGGGACGGTAAATACCCTCCCCCCCCCCCAGCCCCTGGCAGAAAGCATCAGGGAGAGAGAACCCCATCAGGACAGGGAGAAGGAAGACGAAAGAAAGCAGGTGCCAGCAGCTCTAGGGAGAGGATGGTGCTCTGGTGCCCCTACACGTGTCAGCATGCACAGAAATGAGAAGCAGAGGCTGGGGGAGGGGTCTGGCCCTCCTAAGGACACACAACCCCTTCTTCTCCCTTCCCCCCCCCCCCCCCCCCATGCCCCACCTTCCACTTCCCAGGCTCTGGTACTGTAAAATATTAATCCCTTTGCTGCAGTGTTAATGTGGGGGCGGAGGGAGGCAGAGGAAACTGGGTCGAGATTACTAGAAGGTTCAGTGGCATCCAAGTGTGTTAATATCGCAGAAGGGCCTCGGGGGGAGTCACTGGGAGGAGAAGGGAACCCCAGGCCCAGGGATGCCTGTCCCCTCCAGCGCTGCCCACACTCCACCTGCGCGATCCAAGAGCATGCGTCTGATCATTCCTGCGGAAACGCACCGCAACAGCCCCTCGCCCAGAAATATCCTCTCTCCCCTCCCCCCCCCCCCCCCCCCCAAGGGGGAGCAGAGCCTGTGGTACGATCCTGATCTCTGCTCTTCATCTCACTGCTTCACCAGGAGGGATCATCTGTGCCTATCCCAAGCTTTCTTCACTTTTCTTACTGCTTTGGTCTCCCCCACCTCCCCTGGGAGGCTGATCCATGTATCCACCACGCCACGCGTATATAGACAGTGTGTGTGTGTGTGTGTGTGTGTGTGTGTGTGTGGCTGGGGGGGGGGGGGGGGAAGAGGCCAGAGCTCCCATCAAAGGAGACGGAGGCCTAGATTCCTGTGCCAGCCAAGGGTAAGGAAGGTCTGGGGAAGAAAGATGCAGAGAGCAAGAGAGAGACCCAAAGACACAGCACAGGATGCAGAGACCCCCACCCCAGCACCTTCTGCCAATAAACATGAGAAGCCCCCATGAGCAAAACAAAAATAAAACTGTGTAAACACTGAAAACATGACCTGAACTCCTGGCCTCATCACAGGGCTTCTGAGTTCCCCATCCCCAGGGCTGCCCAGCTCCCCCTCCCATAGAGCTTCTATGGTCCTCTCCAGCTCCATGCCTCCCCTCCCCGCATCTCTCTGCTCCCTGAAACCTCCCGGAGCATCTTTGCAATAAATCAGAGGACCCAGCCAGCACCACCCCAGGGACATGGGGTGGCAGGTGAACAGTCCACATTCCACCTCAGCTCTGGCACAGACCACAAAAAAGCTGTAAGATCAGGTGCTGGTGCCCGAGGCAGGACCCGGAGCTGCTGGAGTTCATGGCCATGACTATAAAGCCAAGTATTCAGCTTTGAGCCAATGACGTTCTTCCTAACGCCCCGGCATGGCGCTAGCATGACGCTCCCCTCTGAGCTGGTGCTGACGCAATACCCCAGCAGGCCCTTAGGGGGCACTCTTTCCTCCAAGTCCATGCTGACCCAATGCCCCAGCACAGCATCAAGGTAAATAACATTAATTATTACAGGCAGGTCCACAGCCTATCCCAGCATCCTCCGCTCCCTATTCAGGATTAGGTGTAACTCTGCTCATGCCCCAGTGCCTTTTCCTGTTCTCTGTTTGTTCCTTTCCATGGTGGGTGGTGGGATGGAGGGGGCTTGGGGTTAGCGCTACAGAGCCTCCTTGAATCACTCAAAAGCCTTTTCTCCTGTACTAATTCATCTTCTCCAGGAGACCCTGAAAAAGTGCCAGCCTCCTCATCTGGGAGCCAAGCTGCAAGCCAAAGGCATTAGGGCATGTAACGCGGTCCTCTGCTGCCCACAAGTGGCCAAGTGGAGAACTGCAGCTGCAGTGCGCCTCATTCCTGCCCTGCAGAGATGCCAGGCTGAGTCAGGCGAAAGGTCCGTCCAGCCCAGGCCAGTCAGGATTGCAAGTACCTGGCAGATCCTAAAAAGAGGAATATTCATTTCTTTTGTTCACTCCCCAGGTTAAACGGTGGCTTTCCCAAGTCTTCCTGGCTAATAATTGTTTATGGACTTTTCCTCCAGGAACGCATCCAAACCTCTTTTAAACCCCGGGTGCCTTCACAGCATCCTCCAGCAACAAATTCCACAGCCAGATTGTGCGTCGAGTGAAAAAATAAAAAAAACAACTATCTCCGATTTGTTTTCAATCTGCTTACCTGCTAGTTTCATGCAGTGCCCCCTAGTCTTAGTACAATTTGAAAGAGTAAATAACCGATGCCTAGTTATATAGTGACATAATAATGATGGCAGAAAAAGACCAGATGGGCCATCCAGTCTGCCCAGCAAGCTACTTCTGGTAGTATCTGCCACGCCATGCAGGTTACCTCCATATTTCTCTTAAGGGTAATAACTGCTGTTATCTCCAAGCCTTGTGATAAGGGTAGTAATATTTACATTCAAAACCAAGCAACTGTTAAACCCATAACAAAATTACAAGCTGAGCAGCCTTCTTGATGACTCAGACAAGGCTGCTTGAAGGTGCTCTGCTTTTGGACTGCACTTTTCCCCTAATGTCTGCGTATCAGTACCCCAGACCTTAAAGGACAGAGCTCAGCGTTCGCGTCATCTGACTCCAATTCCCCTTCCCACCCCTCAGCCATCGAATCGGAGAGCAATGCTGCAGTTGCATCTAAAGCATCAAGGCTTATTGGTTAAGGGTGGTCCTCTCCATGCCTTCTGTTAAGGACAGTAACTGCTGATCCATGTGGGTTACTCCCATGCACCCTTTCCTTCATTTCCAGTCTCTAGCTTTTCAGGATCCACAGTGTTTATCCCATGCCCCTTTGACCGTCCTCACCACCTCTTCCGGAAGGGCATTCCAGGCATCCACTACCCTCTCTGTGAAGAAATATTTCCTGATGTGGGTTCTGAGTTGTACCCTGGAGTTTCATTTCGTGACCACTAATTCTACTGTTTCCTTTCCAATGGAAAAGGTTTGAAGTTTGTGCTTCAGGTATCTGAAGGTCTGGATCCTATCTCCCCTGCACCTTCTCTCCCCCAGGCTGTACATATTCAGATCCTTCAGCCGCTCCTCATAAGTCTTCCGATATAGACCCCGCACCATTTTTGTCGCCCTTCTCTGGACTGCCTCCCATCCTGTCTCTATCTGTTTTGAGATAGGAGCTCCAGAACTGAACACAGTACTCCAGGTGAGGCCTCACCAAGGACCTGTACAAAGGCATCATCGCCTCCTTTTTCTTATTGTTTATTCCTCTCTCTATGCAGCCCCGCATTCTTCTGGCTTTAGCTATCGCCCTGTCACATTGCTTCGCCATCTTCAGATCACCAGACACCATCACCCCAAGGTCCCAGTCCGGGCACATTAGTCTTTCACCTCCCCATCACATACAGTTCTTTCGGATTACCGCACCCCAGATGCACGGCTCTGCACTTCTTGGCATTGAATCCCAGCTGCCAAATCTTTGACCACTGTTCAAGCTTTCTTAAATCACTTTTCGTTCTCTCTACTCCTTCAGGCGTGTCCACTCTGTTGCAGATCTTAGTATCATCTGCAAATAGACAAACTTTACCTTCTATCCCTTCCGCAATGTCACTCACAAAGATCTTGAACAGAACCGGTCCCAACACCGATCCCTGTGGCACTCCGCTTAACACCGCTCTTTCTTCAGAGTGGGTTCCATTTACCATCAATGCTGTCTCCTCTCAGTCATGCAGTTTGTAATCCATGCCACCACCTTGGCGCCCACTCCCAAGCTTCTCATTTTATTCATGAGCCTTCTATGCGGGACTGTCTTTACCTGTTCCACCCCATTCATGATTTCATAAACCTCTGTCATGTCTCCGCTCAGCCATCTCTTCTCCAAGCCGGGGATCCCTAAGCTGTTCAGCCTTTCTTCATAGGGGAATCTTTCCATCCCCTTTTATCAGCTTTGCTGCCCTCCTCTGGGCTTTTGCTAGCTTTGCTCTTTCAGGACAGAATAACACAACACACAGAGATAAACACACAGACAACCTAACACACATGGGCATGCACAGATAACACAGCACACGCCCCCATCCCCTGAGGCAGGATCTGAGAGTCGGGGGCACCTTACCAAGGAGGCAGATGAAGGGTAGGTGGGTTCCACAGCACTCGTCTGACCAGGTGAAGTTACGGGCGGGATCCCCGGAGACCATGCCACACCTCTGAAAGGGGGAATTGCTGGGTTTCCCTGCCCCCCAGTTACTGAAATTGAAGGCTCCCTTGCTGGACCAGTACCAGAATCCCCGGACGCTGCTCCAGTGAAGCCCGATCCAAGTGCCTGGAGCAGCGGCGGCACCAGCGAGGACCTCTGCGATGGCCTGCTGGGCTCCGGGGTCAGGGGCACTGGCCAGGTCGGTGTGATGTGTCCGGCAGTAGCTGCGGGCTTCGAACCAGGGCTTGCGGTCTGTGATCAGGCGCAGGGTGGAGGAAGGGCTCCCATCTGAAGGGAAAGGGGAGAGGAGAGGTGAGGTGAGCATGGGATGATTTTATCAGAGGTTCTGGGGGAGGGAGGTGAGGAGCTCTCTGAGTCAGAGAGTAGGGTGCAACTGGAGAAGTGCAGGGGTTTGGCAGGGTAAGGCATCCGGATACGAGGAGAGGAGGGCGAGGGAGGTGAGAATTCGGGGGCCAAGGGGAGGAGTGTGGGAGCAGTGAGATGTCAATGTGCGAGGGGTGTCATACAGAGACAATAAGGATACAAGAGGTGGGGTACAGGGGAAGTAAGGCATCAGAGTAAGAGGAGCAGGGGGTGGAGGGCATATGGAGATAGTAAGGGGGTCAGGGGTCCTGAACTCACCAGGGATGGTGGGGGATGTCCTGACTTCATGTGCTGTCTCAGCTGCTGTTGAAGCCCCGTTGGTGTTTCCCAGCGGATGAAAGCTGAATTCATTAACAATCCCCAGGGGGTGGGAAGTGGTCCTGTTAGTCTCCAGGGAAGGGAAACTGCTGCCACTGCCAGTGGCTTTGGCATGGCTGACTCCAGTGGGGGATGCAGTGGATGGAATCTGTAAATCCACTCCGTCTGCAGAGAAAGACGATAATGAAATGTTTATTCATTAGAGTCAGAGGTGCCCAGACTGCACCAACGTCCCCGCTCCAGAGACCCTTCCTACTCTGTGCTGCAGTGAAACTGATGAACGTTTGGGCTTTGGAGCCTGGGCCTGTAGGCGTCACGGCGCTGGGCCCTCAGCACTGGGCCACATGCAGTGAAATTGGTGTCAGCGGTGGGATTGGATCCTAGGTCTGCAGATGTTACGGCTCCGTGCTCTCACCGCTGGGTCACAAACGGTGAGATTGGTGGCGAAGGTGGGCTTGGAGCCTGAAATCTGCAGGGCTCTCCGCACTGGGTCACACAGTGAGATTGGTTTTAGCAGTGAGACTGGAGGCCTGGCTCTGCAGGTTTCACCGCTCTGTGCTCTCAGCGCTGGGTCACACTTATAGATTTGTGCAAAACAGAACAGCCCAGGTGACTGCTGGATGCAATAGCAGAGCTAGCATCACCCCTGTTTTGTACAACCCGCACGAATTGAATTTAAAGTGTTAACCCTGGCTTTCGGGACTCTAAAAGCAGGCGGTCCGGGCTACCTGAGACAGTGCCGACCTGGCATCCATTCATCAGTATGTGGCATTAGGACCCAGCCTGAAGCTCGTCTCAGTTTAAAGAAGATGAGGCCGATGGAAACAAGGGATGGGGCGTTTTTCGGGGCTATTCCTAAGTTTGGTCAGGAAACTAAATATTTGCAATTTAGGGAATCTGTAAAAACTCAGATGATTGAGCAGCGTCACTGTCCTCCTTTATAGCCGCACGGTAAGAATTTGAGAATGACCAGCGGTTAGAGCCGGCCTACATTACGGGTTGTCCGTTTTAATATGGGGGTCCAGCCTGGTATTACAGGGTTGGTTCTGGTCCGTATTTTAGCCTATAGGTAGGGAGATACTGACAATTGTTCCATATTCAAGTCCACGCTTTGCACCTGGCCTGGTTTTTAACACAGAATATGGCTCCAGGTCATGACGTCTTCATGTGACCAGCTCTGGAGTTTGAGACAACTTGTGCTTTCTTTTTGTCTTTATCTGTTGCAGGTTGTTTTGACTTCTGCCATTTTGCTAACTGTATTTGGCTAATGACGGGAGAGTTTTGTATATATGTTTATTTTTGTGTGTGTTTTTTCCCAGTATTTTTAATTTTTGTTCAGTTTGTACTCTGGCTAGTGCAGAAGGTCAAGTTAGTTTTATTATGTTGAATTGTAATTTTTTTGATTATCAAATATTTGTGCAATTTACACTGAGCATAAAGATTGTTTTTACGGATGTCTGCAAAATATCCGAGTTGGGATCGGAACCTGTGTCTGCAAGAGTCAAGGCTCTTTGCTCTCAGCACTGCATCATACAGTGAGAATGGTGTCAGCAGTGGGATTGGAGCCTGGGTCTGCAGGTGTTACAGCGCTGGGCTCTCAGCACTGGGTCATACAGTGAGAAAGGTAGCAGCAGTGGGATTGGAGCCTGGGTCTGCAGGTGTTACAGTGCTGGGCTCTCAGCACTGGGTCATACAGTGAGAAAGGTGTTAGCAGTGGGATTGGAGCCTGGGTCTGCAGGTGTTACAGCGCTGGGCTCTCAGCACTGGGTCATACAGTGAGAAAGGTAGCAGCAGTGGGATTGGAGCCTGGGTCTGCAGGTGTTACAGTGCTGGGCTCTCAGCACTGGGTCATACAGTGAGAATGGTGTCAGCAGTGGGATTGGAGCCTGGGTCTGCAGGTGTTACAGTGCTGGGCTCTCAGCACTGGGTCATACAGTGAGAAAGGTGTTAGCAGTGGGATTGGAGCCTGGGTCTGCAGGTGTTACAGCGCTGGGCTCTCAGCACTGGGTCATACAGTGAGAAAGGTAGCAGCAGTGGGATTGGAGCCTGGGTCTGCAGGTGTTACAGTGCTGGGCTCTCAGCACTGGGTCATACAGTGAGAATGGTGTCAGCAGTGGGATTGGAGCCTGGGTCTGCAGGTGTTACAGTGCTGGGCTCTCAGCACTGGGTCATACAGTGAGAAAGGTGTTAGCAGTGGGATTGGAGCCTGGGTCTGCAGGTGTTACAGCGCTGGGCTCTCAGCACTGGGTCATACAGTGAGAAAGGTGGCAGCAGTGGGATTGGAGCCTGGGTCTGCAGGTGTTACAGTGCTGGGCTCTCAGCACTGGGTCATACAGTGAGAATGGTGTCAGCAGTGGGATTGGAGCCTGGGTCTGCAGGTGTTACAGCACTGGGCCCTCAGCACTGGGTCACAGTTAAATCAGCGGCGGCGACAGGATTGGCACTTGGGTCTGCAGGCGTCACCTCAAGAGCCGGAGATGGAGGCAGACTGTGGCCTTGCCTTTGGTATAACTTTCCTACATGATGCTCGTCCCTCTTCCCTCTCCTGTTTTTCCCTGGTCTCTCTTCTTTCCTTTCCTCAGTTCCTTAAGTGCCAGCTCCGCTGCCTAATAGCTCAAAAAAAAAAAAAAGGGGGAAAAATGAACATTTGCGGAATGAGAAATATCTACTCGTGCTGCTGCTCCTCACACGTTCTTAAAGGAAGAATTGTAAAACGCGCTCGGGCTCCCTCTCTCACCCCAGTGAACGTATCTGCAGGAGGCGGGTGGGGTGCCGGCAGGGGCCTTACCTAGGTAGCAGATGAAGAAGTGGGGCTGGTTGCACGCCTGGTCGTACCACTCGCCTTGCCGCAGCCTGGCGCAGGCCCAGTCCGCAGACGGCTGGTTGGGCTGCTGATTCCCCCAGGCGCTGAAGGAGGCCGTGCTGCCGTCGCTCCACCGCCAGGCGGGGGACGCGCCCGCTGCTCTCCTGTAGTACCCGATCCAGGCCTCGCAGCCCTGGGCGGCGGCGGCCACCCGGGCCTCTTCCTCGGCGTGACGAACGGTCGCCAGGTCCCTGTAGTGCTGGCGGCAGTATTCCTGCGCCTGGGGCCAGGTTCTGTCGAGCTTCACGAGGTTGTATTCAGGCTCGGCCCCCGTGGAGCACACCCAGAGAGCTACCGCAAAGGAAGGGGTGGAGGGAAGGAGAGAGAAATGCGGCTACGGATAAGTTCTCTGGCCAGTCGCTCCATCCTGCTATCCAAATACCTTTACCCAATCCCCCCCCCCCTCCAACATCATCCCCTCCAATCTCCATCACCAGGTGTCTCCATCACCTTTGTACTAAGATCGGTCTCCAATCACCCAGCGTATCCTCTTGCTACCTCTCCTATCCCTCCATCATTCCCCCCCCCCCCCCCCATCGGACCCTACCACATCTCTCTCCAATCCCAATCCCTGCGTTCTCTCGCCTTGGTAAGTCTGCCAGCCTATAATATACAGAGCGCCGGTCGCACGCAGGGCTCACCGCCTGCTCTGGCTTCAGACCCTGCCCCCTGCATGCATTCTGCCCAGGGGCACTGACCTGGAGGGCAAATCTCACTGGGGGGAGGGGGGGGGGCACAACGCGAGGGGCTTACCCAATATCAACGCACAATTACTGGGGTTACACCTGGGGGGCTTATCCCCCTGCACAAGGAGTCACACCACCTCACTAACCCCAGGGCAATCGACCAATGGCTTTACTCCACTGCCCGCAGGCGATTCTGGCTCTGATTTTCTCAGAGGAATCACTAGAATGGGAAGCAGGGCAACGGGCAAAGCCAGGTTTGAGCTGGGGTGGGGGGTGGTGAATCTGGGGTAACTTCCCCTCCCCTCTGCGGCCTTCAGGCAGAACTCAATGTAAGACTCACACAGGCACAGTGAGATCAGCAGCTGCCATCCCGCGTCCATCCTTCAGTCATCGCCTACTAGAGGGGGGAAAAAACCTATAATGAGCAGGCATCCAGAAACAGAGCACCCCACCCACCCTATCCACACCCACTCCTGGGAGAGTACAGCCCCCCCCCCCACACCCAACAGTCACAGACACAGACTCTGCCTTACCACCACCACCCCCCCCCTCACCCAACCTCTCTACACCCACTCCTGGGAGAGTACAGCCCCCCACCCACCACTCACAGACACAGAGTCTGCCTTACCACCTCCCATGCCCCCAACCAACCTCTCTACACCCACTCCTGGGAAGCTAGGCCCCCTCAGCACCCCAACGCGCACACCCTCCCAGGAGCAGATGCCTCCACCCCCATACACACCTCCCCCCCCTCCATACTACCAAAGCTTTTTTTATTTTCTGGCGGCAGGTGCCAGTTCCTCATATCAGTACTTTTTACCTTGTTGCATGCTGCGATGCCCATGCTGTTTTCAATCTGGTAAAAAGCCCATTCATACCACCAAAAAAAATAAAATAAGGCAGACCCCTCCCAGTTGCTTTTCTTCCCATCTCTCTCAGAGGGAAAACCTCTCACCTACAAACAACTGCAAGATCCCAACAGGCCCCCTCCTCCTCCTCTAGGATTTGCCCACAGGTGCACTAACCAACAGTCCCTCCCACCCTCAGCATCAGGGGCCCACACCCTCCTCTCCACACCCCGCATGCATGGATACCGCCAGGAGGTGAACCCAAAGCACAACCAATAATTCATGCACCCAGCCCAGGGACACCCCCCGTCACATGCAGTCAGTGCCTTAGCCGCAAGCACGGGTTGTGATCCATCAGCGGACGCAAGGATTAGCGAAGCCAGCCCTAAACTGATGCTCTCCCAAGAGACTTGTTAGATCGAGGTCTCAAGAGCCTCACCTGAAGGAAGTCTTCAAACTTCTCTCTCCGCAGCTTGGAGCACCTCCTCAACTCCCCCCCACCATCAGTGCGGTCCCTGGCAGGGTCTTTGCTTAGGAATTATACTGGAGGTCGGGGGGGGGGGGGGGGTGCGAGGGGAGATTTGACTAACAAATGGGACCAGCTCGCTTTGTATTCAAATCACAAAGCCGCTGCCTATTCCTCTCTGCCAGCAGCCAAATGAAGGATGCAAATAAGAGGCAAGGAATTAACCAAGGCAGTGCTGGGAAGACAGGCAAACACTTGGCCCAGCAACGTAAAGCAACCCTCCCTCACCATCTCTCAACCTCCTCCTCTTCCCTTACCCTTAAGGAACCTCACCTCCCCGTAACCCATTCTACCACTATTACCCTCACCCCACAAACACCCAACACCCCACCCTACCATTCTCACCCACATCCCATCCCACAAATACCCAACACCCCACTCTACCATTCTCACCCACATCCAACCCCTCAACCATTCTCTCCCACATCCAACCCCACTCAACCAATGTCACCCACATCTCCCATCCATCCCCTCAACCATTCTCACCCACATCCCACATCCAACCCCACACCCCACTCAACCAATTCTCGCCTACATCCAACCCCACACCCCACTCAACCAATTCTCACCTACATCCAACCCAACACCCCACTCAACCAATTCTCACCCACATCCCACATCCAACCCACACCCCACTCAACCAATTCTCACCTACATCCAACCCCACACCCCACTCAACCAATTCTCACCCACATCCCACATCCAACCCCACACCCCACTCAACCAATTCTCACCCACATCCCACATCCAACCCCACACCCCACTCAACCAATTCTCACCCACATCCAACCCCACTCAACCAATTCTCACCCACATCCAACCCCACTCAACCAATTCTCACCCACATCCCACATCCAACCCCACACCCCACTCAACCACATCCTACCACCGCCGCCGATTAGCAAAAACCCAGGCAGACTCAACAAAACAGTTTTTGTATTTCATCTTTATTTTAAAAAAAAAAACAAAATTCTTGGAAAATTGAGTAGGTATAAAAATACAGAGGTGATAAACAAAAGTTTAAAAGACTTGGCAGTGCGGATCAGCTTCAGGTCCTCTGGCCGAGTCGCTGTAACCTGAAAATCTAAAAGGAGATCAAGAAAAGAGGAAAACACCGAGCTGGGGGGGGGGGGGGGGGAGGGAAGGGTTAATCTGAATCCTGAGTCTCGTCTTTTTGCAGCAGCCTCTTCCCCTTCTTTGGTGCAACCGTGTCCCGCTCCCTGCGGCTCTTCACCAACCTGAAACAAGAACACGGGGTGGGGGGTGGACCGCATTACACGTGAGAGCGGGGGCAAGGGAGAGTTTAGTTTAATCGTTTGATTATCCGCTCTTCGACGGGCATCGAAGCAGATCACAACATTCAAAAAGAAAAAAAAAAAAAGTAAAATACCTGGAATAAAAATGTTAAAACCCAGCAAACAATATAAAACACAACAAAAAGCATCGCACACAAATGTTCGTTGTGTGGGCATTAGAGAGAGACAAAAGAAAAAAAAAAACACTGTGGCAAGATTCAGTTCTGTGCCGCCGCTCCTCCATAAGCAGAGGTGTGACCCCCCCCCCAAGACTGCACGGAAACGTGCCGTGCATCAGCAGCCCCAAAGCAGACCCCCCTGCGTCCTGATCCGAGTCCCGCCCTGCCGAGCCCAGGACGAGCTCCCTCCCTCCTCTCACTTTGTAGCATGCACCGGACCCTCTGGGCCGAACCCCGATTCAAGTGTGGCAAGGTGGCCCCCCCTGGGCATCCTGGGACAGGAAATTCCAAGCGTCCCCCACACCCCAAAAAAAAAAAAAAGGTCACAAGGTACCCAGTCTGGACCCCTCTCTACCACTGCCCTCCCAAAGAAGATATCAGAGTAGAGCAAGTCTTCCGATACTCTTTATATAAAAGGTGCCCATCGCGAGGCTTCAACTCACACTGCGCTTATCCAAAAACCGAAAAGGATTCTGGGAGTATTGTTTCAGGGGGCCTTCTCGCCCCCTCCCCCTGAATCTATGCTGCTTCCCCCCTCCCCCGCAAGCCAAGGAGTCTGTTAATGCCACAGGGACACCCCCCCCCCCCCCCAAGGAGCAGGGCACCTACTGTTTCTGTTGTTTGATCTTCTCCAGTTCTTGCTGGGACACGTAGTCCTGGCACTCAAACGCATCGTTGATCTTTTTCAGGAACTCGTATCGATCCCGACCACGCACCTGGGAATTTAAACACAGCCCTGTGAAAAAAACAAACAAACCCCAAACCCCCAAAAAACACCACCACCACGCACACAAAAACGCAGCACGGGCTGCGCACCAGGCCTCCAGCCCATGACGGGATCCCCTCCTTGCAGACTGAACTGGAGCCTTCGGCAGCCGAGGAGCCTTCAGGCCCAGGGCAGAAAGTTACCTGCAGGGTGAAGATCTCGTCGTCAGAGGAGGTGACTTGTTTCTTGCGGCTCTCAGTGCACGCCACAGCCTGGGACACTTCCCGAATCGCTGTCAAGAAGGAAACAAAAAAAGTGCCAGTGAAGAAAAACCGAGGGGGGGGGAAATGGGTGGAAGAGGGCGAGGCTCCGGGGGGGGGGGAGGGGGGCCCATACTCACCCCGTTTACTGCTGCCAGATTTCCCCATGGTTTTCTTCTGGCAGTTCTCCTCTTCCGACTTGCGATCGCGGCCGGGGCAGGCGCAGATCCTCACCTCAAAACTCCGCCGACCCAGCAGCTGACCCCTGCAGGAGGGAAAGGGGACAGGCTAAAAGGATCTAGGCCCTACCGGTCATTTTCAGTTCTGGAGGTGGCGCTAGGAGAGGGGGGTACTTGAGGCAGACCCCAGGAATTACATCCAGCCGGGGGGAAGGGGGCGGGGCAAAGGTCTGAGCTCCATCCTCCAGCCCCACCCGGCTTGTTATGAGCCATTGCAAGCGGTGTCACCCCCTTCCTGGACGGGGGCGGGGATCGTACTCACTCTTTGCTCTCCAGGGTGACGATGGTGAGGATGGGACGGCGGTTCATCCCCCCCATGCAGGAACTGTTGCACATGTAGTTGTACAGCACCGTGGTGCAGTCCGACCCCACCTGGAAGCAGAAACACCTGGCTAGATGCCCCCTCGAAAAGAGCTGTGCGGACGCCCGCAAGAGGGGGGGGGGGGGGGGGGGGGGAGGGGAGGGATGCCATGCTAAGCCCAGGCACATAACCTTCTCAGTTTAAAAAAAAGGAGGGTTAACTCTGGCTTTCAGCTCGCCAGAGAGAAATGAAGCTGAAAGGTCAGAGTTTAAAAAAAAAAAAAGCGTCTAGCCTGAGAAACCTGTCAGGATAATTTTACAGCCAAGTCCCTGAAGGAGTTGCAGGATGTCCCGAGCTCTGAACGGTGCGCTTTGCTCTGTTCCAACAACGCCGTGCCTACTTCATGTGACGCACTTGGGGAAAAAACCCGGAGAAGAACGGCAGCGCGATTATTCAGTTCTTCTGCCATTACTCACGCGGCGCAGAGCCACACGCCAACCCCGGCAGCCAGCACGGCCGAGGACCGAGCGCCTATGTCCGCTGCCTCCCACCCCCCAGCCCGGCCAGCCAGGGCACTGGGAATGAAGTTTCTAATTCTCTGAAGGGAGCGGAGAACCTGCCAAGGATCTCCTGGGGCTGCTGAGAGATCCTGGGGGGGGGGGGGGGGAGCTTTGGGTCTGGGCGGACCCCGCACACGGGCGTGCAAGCAGCGGGCAGGGTGATCGGGCGCCCCTGTCTGCGCCCCAGCCGGAGCACAGAGCCTGCGCGCAGGAGTCCATCATCCCCCCCCCCCCACAAAAACACGCGGAAGAGACGCCCCGAGCCGGCAGCGCGGAAGTTAAGGGCGCCTTACCTGCGGAGCCTCGAAGGGCACATAGACGCTGTGCCGGCGCGTGCTGATGTTCTCCGAGTACTTGGCCAGCTGGTTCCCTTCTACCCGGATCAGGTGACTCGGCGGGGCAGCGTCTGTGAAGGACGGAAATCAGGTGAGGAAAACCTGGATGGGAATGAGACGAGGGGGAGAGAGAAAGAAGGGTGGGGGGGGGGGGCAGGAGGAAGGAAAAGAAGTGAGGTGGGGGGGGGGACGACATGGGGAGAAATGAGAGAGAGGGCATGGTGGGGGGGGGGAGGGGGAAGACAAGAGATAAGGAAGCAGGAGGGGAGGGAGTGTGGCGGGAGGGAGAAACGAAAGAGGGACACAGAAAGAGAGGGGTGAACGGGGAGGAGAGGGATATGGAGGGGAGAGAAAGACAGAGGGGGGGATGTGAAGAGAAAGAACAGGGGGACGCGGGAGGTGCATGATGCTCGGTGGGGGGGGGGGGGGGGGAAGAGACAGAGAGAGAGGGCAGATGGGCCGGGAGGCAGGCGAGTCATTGCTGGGGGGGGGGGGGGTAACTCATACCATCCATGGGATCGGTGCTGCGCTCGTGGTGCGGGCAGCGCTTCACCACCTCGGCCACGTGCTCAGACTTCTTGTAGACGGCGGTGGCGCGAATGAGGGCGCCGGCAGGGGGCATGTCCTGGACTTTGATCTGGATCGGGCAGGTCTTGGACAGCTGGCAGAACAGCTTGTTCAGCTCTGGGGAATACTAGGAACCAGGAGAGAGAGAGAGCGGGATAGCGTGAGTGAGGCAGGCAGAGAGAGAGAGAGAGAGATCTGGGGAGGAAAGCGAAATAAGAAAGGGTGAGAGAAAAACACGGGAAGAAAGGGAGAAGGCAAGAGAGAGAAAAAAAAAACGAGGAGCAAACTAAAGAGAAGGGAATGGGGAGTGTGGGGGTGAGGGAAGAGAACAGCAAACAGATCTCGTAAGGAAGAGAAAAAAAGAATCCGACCTCCAGCCTCCCGAAGCCCTGGTCCCACTTCTGCAGCCGCCCAGGACCTGCCCGAGAGGACGGGAGTGGGGCTCCCCCCTCCACCAGCATCCATGAACCGCAAGGAGAGAGCTGACTCTTCCCCTGACCTGCCACGGTGGCCACACTGACCTCCTCCTCCTCCTCCATGCCCGGGGCAGGATCTGCTTCGGGCTCTGTCCGCTCTAAGATTTCAACGGCCTATGGGGCTGCTAAACCCCTCCCCAGACTCCGGTGGGAAGGGAAGGAGGGAGGGCTGGACTGCAGCCCAGCCTACGGGTCAAGAGATTTGCCTAGACTTGTTCCAGGTATGGGGGGTGAGGCAAGTCCAGACGCACGTGAGGGACGAGAGGGCCAGACCCCGCCCCCCCCCCCAGCCCAATCTATGGAAAGCAGAATTTCTTGCCAGCTGGATGCAATCACAATATCTGTTTCTTAAGCCTGGACTGCAAGCAGCAATGTTCACATGACGGAAGGATCAGGTTAAATCTTGTCAGCCTTTCCAGGGACATTCTTAACGGCCAAGCTGAGAAAAAGAGAGATGGTGAAGGACAGACAGAGAGAGGGAGGGAGCGACAGAGACAGAGCGAGGAGGAGATGGGGGGTGCGGGAGAGACTGAAAGAGAAAGGGAGAAAGGTGAATCTGTACTGTGCTATTTTACTATTATTTCTCTCTCTTTTTCTCTTTATTTTAACTACTTTATATATTTATTTGGCAACCCTGGCACAAAACATCAGGGTCAAGGAAGTGCCGTGAATCTGAACGAGAGACAGACAACACGAAAAGATGACCATCACCGGCACCCGGGAACTGCCCTGGCTGCACTTCCATTTTAGCAAGCCAGGAAAGTCCTAATCTAACAAGAGATGGCAGAAGGGGGGCAAAGAAAGGAAAAAAAAAAAGATGAAACAAGTCTTAGGGGGAGAGAGGTGGAGCCAGAGGCACTGGCGGCAGGGAGGAAGAGAACGATAAATCCGGAGGATCCCGAATCTTTTCTGACCATCTTCTTCTCTCTCTTCCCCCCACCACATCCCTCTCTCATCTTTTTTTCTCCAGAGAGAGGCACGCACACACACACACAGACACACACACACATACACACACACACAGATTCAGACTCAACACACACACATACAGACACACACACACACAGACTCAGACTCAACACACACACACACAGACACACACACACACACTCAGACAACACACACACACAGACACACACACACACACAGATTCAGACTCAACACACACACATACAGACACACACACACAGACTCAGACAACACACACATACAGACACACACACACATACAGACACACACACACACACAGACCCACACACACATACACACACACAGACTCACACACAGACTCACACACACACACAGACTCACACACACACACACACACAATCAGACTCACACACACACAATCAGACTCACACACACACACACACACACAATCAGACTCACACACACACAATCAGACTCACACACACACATATCACTGTGAGAAAATGTAATGTTTCTCTCCTGCGAGATGTGTACATGTATATTTATTTATTTGTTACCTGAAAGCTATTTTAAGCACTCTTTTCCTCTAGCACTATGGAGTCAGGCTCGCTAACAGAAGCCGGGGGAGGAGAAGAGGCGATTTGCGAATCTGTAAGTTCCCCGCACCAATCCCTCACTACATCAACCCCCTCCCTGTCTCCCACGGAGCTCTTACCGTGCAGGTCACCGACTTGGCTGTACCCGACTGCTGGAAGGCCAGGCGGAAGTTGTGCTCACCGGGGTAATCCTCCGTGGACAGGACGGTGGAAGAGGTAGTGACAGAATTAGCCTCCAGGGAGAAGGCCTCGGGCAGCAAGCAGCCCCCCAGCTCATGGTCCGGCACCTCGGGGTATAGGGCAGTGTCAGTCAAAAACTGCTCTGTCTCCATCTGCTGGAGGGGAGGCAAAACCCAGAAGTTTGGACTGATCCGGGTAATTACAGGGAAAAGGGAGATTTAATTCACTATAACTAACCCCCCAAAAATATTAAGATCTTATTCTGTTGAATGCGGAAGACCAGGGGTGGGGGGAGGGGACGGTGCCCGGGTCAGAAGGGCCGGAAAAGAAAGTCCCTCCCCCGGTTTGCCACCTCCAACCCAGCCTCGTGCAAAACCCTTCAGACCTCTCAGAAAAGGCCAGCAGAGGAACCACTTCTGAGCGGACTGGATGCAAGCAGGGAGGGGCGCTAAAATCGTACCCTCGTGGGAGCCCCCTCCCCCAGGATACTCACCCATAATTCATTATTGCCATTCTCCAGGGAAGCGGGAAGGTTGGGCAGCCTGGAGGGAGGGGAAGAGAAGGGGGAAAGAGTTAATATCGTATGTTTACTTGAAAAACATAATATTCCACGACTACCAACCACTGGTCAGAGCGGTTTCACACATTACACAAGAACACAACCAAAGCCAAATGCAAAAGATAGTAAAAATAAAAACAAACAAAAAAAAGTGATAAATGAAATTAAAAACAGCGGAAAAACCATCTCAGAGAGAGGTGGTGTGGCTTCGTTCCAAGGCAGTGCCCCCTAACCGATCCCCCGAGGGCTCAGCCACACACATCACAGAGAATCCTATCGGGGGGGGGGAGTATGTAGGGTATCAGGGATTCAGAGCGGGGGGAGGGAGGGGGAAATACTGTGGCTGCTCCACACTCACAGATTCCAGAGGGTGGAGAAACTTTCCTGGCTCAGGGGCTCTTCCAAGCCGTTCTCCGAGACAGACATCATGGCGAGAGCAGGAGGGTGACCCTCTGGGCAGCAACAAGCCAACGAGAGCTCTGGGGTGCTGAAGAGAAAAAAAAAAAAGGGGGGGGGGGAGAGACTGTGTTATTAAGCTGAGGAAGAGAGAGACACAGCCCCTACATCCCTCTGTTCTTCCCCTCCTGCTTCCTCCATCCCTCCCATTCTCCACTTCCTGTGTTCCCCCCTTCCCCCTACAGAAATATCTACCTCTCTATTCTTCTCCCACCCAGGGAGATATCTACTCTTCCCCTGTCGTTCTCCCCCTCACCATATCGCTCCAAAATTCTCCTCCCTACTACCACCATTCTCCCTTGGCATCTGTCTGTCCCAGCATTCCCCCCACCTCACCCATGTTCCCTGGCATTCACTCCAGCATTCTCCTCCCGAGTTTCCACCTCATCTAACTTTTGTCTGACTGCAAGGAAGGAGCTGCAGCTTTGATTCTCTCAAATTCGGAAAACCAAATAGGAAAATCAGAACTAGAAGTCCCTCCATGCAATGAGCTAAAACCAGAACTGGATCTGCCTCTTTTGGTTGTAACCTTCGCCTTGAACCCTGCCATAATACATTCAAAAAGAAACTAAAGACTTGGTTTTTCACACAAGCTTTCCCGGAGAACTAAGAGCAGGAAGAGCTAATACTTTATCAGTTTAGCCTATGACCAGACCCACCTGTCGTCCATAAGTTCTTGATGAGCTCATCATTGAATCTTAATCAACCTCGATTGTTTACTGTATTCTCCTCTAATCTCCTCTAATCTCCTCTAATCTCTATGTTATCTGTTAAAATGTAAAATGTATTTATAATGTTATTTGTTATAATGTAAGCCGCCCACCTGGCGACAGTTTTATTTCACTGTACACCGGTGTGATATGTATTTTATACAGGAACGTCGGTTTATAAAAACTAAAAATAAATAAATAATGATTACGATATTTATTTATTTATTTGTATTTAGTTTCAATTTTCTAAACCGTGCCTCCCACAGAAGCTACAGAGCTGGAGAAGCAGGCAACCCCGCCCCGATTCCAGGAGGCTCCTCCTAGGGGCGGAGCTCCAACCTTCCAAGCACGCCCCAAAATTTTAGACTCGGAAACGTTCTAGGAACGTAGAAGCCCCGCCCCCCAGGAACTCGTCTCCGATCCCACGAGAATTCCGCCCCCTCGCGCCTGCGCCTTATGCAATAACCAAAAAAAGTGAAAGGTGGTAGCGGTTCTCACCATTGACTAGCGGAGGGAGAGGGGGGGGCTAAGACGACGAAACTCTATGTTACCAAGGAAACGGTGCTCGTCACCTCTTAAAAATAGAGTGGTTTCGCCCACCCTCTAAGAAACTACCAAAACAGACAATATCGGTAGGCGTGACAGAGGAGGAGCGGTAAAAACAATGACTCAAAACAAGCATGAAAAGTCCCTTTCAGGAACATAAACAGTGCTCTCCACTTCCTTTCTCATCCCGCCTGGGGTTTAAAAAAAAACAAAACAAAACATCAAGGGTAAGAACACGCAACTGACAACAACAACAACGTCTCCCCTCCCCCTCTCTCCTGGGTGCGATGGAACAGTCCGGCGAACTCGGCCTGCAGAAACTTTTTCTTTAAAGGGGCCGCTCAGGAGAGGGTGGGAGAGGGTACATAGCCACTCTGGAACAAGTGGGTTCTTAATGCCAAAAATGCTCCCACTATCCCCCTGACCGGCATGGAGAGCCGGAGAAAGCCGGAGTCCTCATATGCTGAGAGATCCCGTCTACCCCGCACTTCCTGCACTATAGTTCAACAGGTTTCTTGGCTTGCATGGGACGGGGGAAAGCTCCTGTGCCGCGCTTCAGCTGGGAGAGATGAGAATTGTATGCAGATCCGGGGAAAGAGCTAAGGAAAATCTGCAAGGAATCCATGCCCGACCAAGCTCCCAGGATTTAGCTAACCTCTAACCTTCCATGATCCGAAGCCGGCGATCCCCCAAAGTTCCATGATCCGAACCCCGGGATCCCCCTGTCACTCCATATTCCGAACTCCGGAATTTCCCGACACTCCATGATCCGAACCCAGGAATCCACATATCCCCCCACTCAATGATCCGGGATCCCCCTGACGCTCCATCATCCGAACCCGGCAATCCCCTAGAGCCCTCGGAGAGGTGAGGAAGGTTGCCAGATTCCTTTAGACTGAACTGGCCGCGATCTCGTGTACCTCTTTTCCACTCCGTCCCGGGCTTCTCGATATCTGCTCGACCTCGGCTTCCCAACACGCGCTGGGGAATCCCCGGCTTCCCCGGCATGCGCCGCGCGGGCGTCGAGTCAGGTGACCCGACGCCTTCCCGGCGAGGCCATGTTTAGTAATGGCAGTACCCTTTTTCTCTCTCTCGTTCCCCCTGGTTTCTCATTTTATCTTGCCCCTCTTATGCACTTATAGGAGGTGAGCCACTGTAGATACGGGCCTGGGATAGCTGGAGAGTAAAGATATGGAAACTGCCCTCTAACATTGCTGGGAATGTTGCCGAGCTGGGTTTGTTTTGCCCTTAGTAAATATGGCGTCCTACTGCACTGCCATGGCCTCCGACTATCAGGATTGGCACCTTACTCAAGGCACTCCGAACAGGCTGAGTTAGTCCTGCTTGTGCCCAGTTGCATGCATGGAGATGTAGTCCTTACTTTTGGAGCTTATGGTCTAGTCAAGATGGACAGACTGGATACACACAAAACAACAATTTTTTAATTATCATCAAATAGCAGACCATGCAAGTAGTTGGGCAACACTAGGACTGGATTAGCCTATTTGGAATGACTTAGGTAAACTGGTAGCCCTTATGGGGTCTCCAGGAATTAGGGAGTCGATTTCCAGAATTCTGCAGTGAGTAATGTAGAGAGAACACATACTGGGGTTTCTAAAAATAATACCCAAGTGCGAAGCAGATCCCATTTTAGCAGCTTCTCTTTAATTTTATATATTCTTGGATACCATAGTCCAATCCTGGATGCAAAGCCCACGTTTAAAAGAAGAAATATGATAGGAGCAAGACTATGAATTGATTAAATGTATCAGTCATTTTATGATGATAATACTGTTTTGTTTTTGTCATTTTTTTAAAGAACTGAATGAAATTAACATATATATGCACTATTAACATAAACCGCAAAGCAAACCATTCACCGTTTCAAAAATGAGTACCAGAAATTACTAAGGATTTTTCAAGAGAGAGAGCCTTCTCCGTCGCTGGCCCCACCCTCTGGAACTCCCTACCCACCCTCCTACGCCAAGAGACATCCCTGCAAACGTTCAAGAAAGGAGTCAAAACATGGCTATTCCGACAAGCATATCCCGACACAAACCATACTTAATTCCTCCCCAGCCCCCTCAACTCGAACATTCTCCCTTTCCTTTTTCCTCCCCCGCTTCCCCCCCCCCCCCCCCCCCACCACCACCTAAGGATCCCCAGAAGAGACAACATCCCCCCTCTACTTACTTTATCTCTTTTTGATAATGTGCGGTTTTAATGTGTTTTTTGTAAGAAATAGTATTTTGTTCTAAGGTTATAAGAAATAGTAATTTGCTCTAAGGTTACATTGTAATGGTTTTCTACTTTTATTTTCTATGTACATTGTTTTTATTGTTTTATTGTATCACCCACCTGAGTTTTTTGTAAACCGGCATGATGTGCTGCACGAATGTCGGTAAATAAAAGTTAATAAATAAATAAATAAATGTAACAGCTGAACTCTGCATGTTCAGGGAGAATATGGCACATGCACTAGTGCTTATTGTCTCCTGTGAGCAAGCTGCTCTCTCTGTGATCAAGTTTGGGTCAGCCCAGTCTTTGGCACCCTCATGTCGTGAGCTGAAACCACCAGCAACAAATTTGGTCTCAGTGGGTGAGCCTCGACTGACCTGAAGAATGTGTTTAAATCGTCCCCAAAATTACCTTCCTTAGCAGAAACAAGCAATGCAATCATAATCAAATCTCACTTCCTCCCACTCCCCCTAAAAAAGAAAAAGAGGTGACTAGCTGCATTTTAACACAAAGAGAGTCCAGCATGTTCCAAAGCAACATTCAGAGATGCCTTCTTATTCTGTCTTCAAAGGAGAGTTTCCAAGGCCCATTTATGTTGTTTGTATGTATGTATGTATAATTAGACATAGATTATATATACACATATACATAAACCCATTGTTTAATTAAGCAAATATAAAGTATTGCATCCTGATTTGCATTCTGTACAGAATCTGCACCTGACGTTCATTCACAATATTGTGACCTCTACAAGAATGACTCCAGGTTTTCACCTGCACCCTTCTAAAATCTGAGCCCCACCACCTCCACTAAGTTTCCTTCCTAGGGCCTTCCAAATGGTGGGATGTAAACAAGAGAAGCGCGTTGGCAAGAAGGGCTCATTTTCACGCGACCATAATAACTAGAAAAGTTTTTCCCACTTATAAAGTTCCCGTTTCCTCGGTACTGAAATCTTTCCACGCTCGTCGTGGGATCTATTTAGACGTATCACATGTATGAACTAGGCAGTGCGTGTCTGCAAAATCGCTTGGGAGCCGATCTGCCTGCAGTGTGTGAGTGTGTGTGTGTGTGTGTGTGCACGTCTGTGAACATTTGTATCACCTTGTGCGTTGGCACCAGTATCTTTGTATGTTTCATACTTATATGACCCACGAGGCGCACTAATAAAGTCTGGTAATGTTTATCTGAAGAGGCCATGTGCAAGCCGGACCAGTTCTTAGCCTTCTTTGAGTCATTTTTTTTCTTTGAAATTATTTTTCTAGAAAGATTTATTTAAAGCACACGTATTTTAGAGCAGAAAACGATATGAGTATCATGTTACAAGGAAGAGAGTTCCTTTAGCTGTCTCAGGTTGAGAGGCAGACACGCATATGTGTGTATGTTAAAATTGTTACCAATCTGCTCCTTGTCGTCGTCCCCCCTACAAACACCGACCCTTTTATTCCCTTCCTCACCCCTTATCCCCTCAGAATCCGTGAAGGACATATACCAGAACTCGCCATTTTTTTTTTAATTCAGTTTTATCTCAAACTCCAAGACAAGTAGACAAAAATCTACAGTCAGAATAACCACTGATGAGGCACCTTGTTTTGTCCAAGGGGGATCTTCACCCCCGACCTCCTGTTTCCCCACCTGGAAAAATCACTATTCCCTCAAAATAAAGTACCCCCGATTCAATCCCCTTAAAAATCCGCCTGCCACTGACCTGCAGTGCCCCTCCTCTGAAAAGACTGTCTCCAAACAGGGAGGAAAAAGGTCTCCAAAGGGATGTGTGTCTGCGTCCTCGGGGTATAGATCCATGGCGGTCCAAAGAGAGAAAAGGCCCCCAGCGCAACTGTCGTTTTTATCAGGGGCCCGGAAACGATCCGTGGGGACCCCCATCACATCCGGACGGCCTATCAGAAAGCAGGAAAGTGAAAAGAAAGCTCCTTCGATTGGCTGGGCTCCTTCAACTCTCATTCTTCCTCCTGTGAGCTGCAGGTTTCCAAACGGGAAAAAAAAAAAATCGCGCCCAAAATAACCGAAAATCTTTTTAACTTCAACTTACTTTGAAAAATCGAGGCCTTTAAATAGACTGGAGATTAACAATTTTTGCAAAGATAAAGAGGAGGAGAGAAGTCTGGCAGCCATTTTAGTGACTATCCTGGTTTCAGGAACTGAAACAAAAGTTGGACTGTTTTCGGTCAGGACGGATGTTTTGATGGAGTTTAAAAATAGTAAAAAAATAACCTTTTAAAAATATCCTTCTGTAACGACCATCGGGACTTTCGAGATCAGATTTGTGCCAAGCCAGTCCCTCATTCATTTCAGTCCATTGACTCACACAGGTCCTTCTTGGGTGTGACATACGGAGAGGCAGACATCCCAAGAGTTAATGTTGCGCCGAACTTTTTTGCACCCTTTCCTTCTCTGCAAAATGTATCTGGCAATAAAAAAAAAGAACTTACGTTGTCGGGGAGGGTGGGGTGCTGGGAGCAGAAACGATTTCAACCGTTTTGAATTTAGAGAAGGCAAAGCAGCTGAGTCACTCGGAAATCTCCCTTTGTGGCGTCACAGGCAGCTCAGAGAGCCCAGCCCCGAAAACTAAAAATACATCCCATCGCTGTTATCAAAAAAATATTTTGATTGTGGCTGGCTGACAGGGCAAAAAAAAAGTCAGCACCGGTATAGAAAGAGATAGCGAGAAAAAAAAATGGCGCTGGCTGGCAGGGTAAACGGTTTTATAGCCACGGCGAGGGCGAGGGGCTCCTGCCTGCCACGAGTGTGGGAGAGAGGGATGGCAAGAGCCACCAAAGCGGAATGCCGGCGCCGATACAGGGGCGATGATGAAGCCCATGGCTTTGGCTGAGGCCCATTGGCTGCAGAGTCGCCTTGCGTTGCTGCGGTCTCATCCCTGGCCGAGGGCTTAAAATGTGAACCAAAGAATGCACAGGTTCTAATGCCTGGATGCCAGGTTAATGATCACTCAAAGAATGATCTGAGTCCATTTATATGGCATACGCTTATGCTGAGATGTATAGTTTTCTATACGAACCAGCACCATTACAGCAGAAACAGTATACTGAGACCTCTCAGGCATGATATACAAAGAAATTAAGCTCCCATATTCTTCTGTGGCTAAAAAACATAACATGAGTCCAGAGAGTGATTATTTGCCACCCCCATGCAGAAGTAATGTAGGAAAGAGCCCTGAAGGGTGCGATAATGCCCATGTCAGAGGTAAAACCTCCTTATGCTTTTGGAACAAGAATTAATTCACCTGGGCCCTGATGAGGTTATGACATCACAAAAGCAGCCTCCTGGGGTTATTACATCAGCAAAACAAGCTGACCCCAACCAATCAAGAGGCAGCGTTCGGACATAAGCCTCCGAGTCCTCACTGGCGAAGACCAATGGCCAGGCAGGGAGAGAGAGCCAAAGGGGATGAAAGTATTTTCGAGATTCTGGGTTCATGGCAGTCTGAAGGGGGTTGCTGGAGGGAGCAGCCAGGATTAGTGAAGCCAGCAAAAACCACAGACCCAGACGACTGCTGCAGCCGTTTCCGCCAGCCTCGGAAAGCCCCTGGTTTCAAGACAAAAGGCATACTGTGGAAGCTGAATGACCAAATCAAAGAGAGCCCTGAGCCCACATCCTTCCAGCGAGCACAGGAATGAGGAGAGCGAAGGGGAGGGGACAGGCGCCCTCTCTGGGATTTCAAGGGATTTATAACTGGAAACCCCAACTCAGGAAGAACTCAGAGGAGACACCAGCAAGATGCAGAGAGCACAGGAGCTGAAAAGAGAATGAATGTTATGATCCGGTGGTGGATGTGTGCTGTGTTTCTCACCCTTTTGAGGCAGGTTGCTTTGAGTCCACTGGTTTGGGGATCAGGGGCTGCAGTTATCTTTTTAGTTAGTAACATCTCCTCCTCTCACCACAAGAGGGCAACATTGGCCAACATATCAAACATCCCTGTAGCCAATGCAAAACATTTTGTAGCCTGACTTCAGTGCTGGGAAAAATCATGAAAACTGTTATAAAGAATAAAATCACAAAACATTTAGATATACATAGTTTGATGGGACCCAGCCTGCGTGGATTTACCCAAGGGAAGTCTCGCCTCACAAATCTCCTACATTTTTTTGAAGGGGTGAATAAACATGCAATAAAGGTGAACCGGTAGAGGTGGTGATTTGGATTTTCAGAAGGCGTTCGACAAAGTCCCTCATGAGAGGCTTCTAAGAAAACTGAAAAGTCATGGGATAGGAGGCGATGTCCTTTCGTGGATTACAAACTGGTTAAAAGACAGGAAACAGAGTAGGATTAAATGGTTAATTTTCTCAGTAGAAAAGGGTAAACAGTGGAGTGCCTCAGGGATCTGTACTTGGACCGGTGCTTTTCAATACATTTATAAATGATCTAGAAAAGGATACAACCAGTGAAGTAATCAAATTTGTGGATGACACAAAATTATGCAGAGTAGTTAAATCTCAAGCAGATTGTGATAAATTGCAGGAAGAGCTTGAGAGACTGGAAGATTGGGCTTCCAAATGGCAGATGAAATTTAATGTGGATAAGTGCAAGGTGATGCACATAGGGAAAAATAACCCTTGCTGTAGTTACACGATGTTAGGTTCCACATTAGGAACTACTGCCCACGAAAAAGATCTAGGCATCATAGTGGATAATACTTTAAAATCATCGGCTCAGTGAGCTGCGGCAGTCAAAAAAGCAAACAGAATGTTAGGAATTATTAGGAAGGGAATGGTGAATAAAATGGAGGATGTCATAATGCCCCTGTATCACTCCATGGTGAAACCGCATCTTGAATACTGTGTGCAATTCTGGTTGCCGCATTTCAAAAAGATATAGTTACGCTGGAAGTGCAGAGAAGGGCGACCAAAATGATAAAAGGCATGGAACAGCTGCCCTATGAGGAAAGGCTAAATAAGTTAGGGCTGTTGAGCTTGGAGAAGAGATGACTGAGGGGGGATATGATAGAGGTCTACAAAATCATGAAAGGAATAGACTTAGTTTTTGGATACTTGCCAGGTTCTTATGGCCTGGATTGGCCACTGTTGGAAACAGGATGCTGGGCTGGATGGACCCTTGGTCTGATCCAGTATGGCATCTTCATATGTTCTTATGACTTGAACAGATCATTGGTACCCACGTGTGATACGCGAGGTCCGCCACCTTCACACCAGGCAGGCAAATTACCAAGCGATCCTTACATCCATCAGAGACCCAGCTATCAACTTTCCTAATAATTGAATCACCAATTATAACGGCCATCCTAACCCTTCCCCCCATGGGCACGTGCTCCTGGAGACCTAGTCTCTGTGCAAGAGGATACTATATCATCTTGAGGGCAGGTCCTAGCTAAAGGATTGTTAGGACCTGAGAGGCCCCCCCCCCCAGCAGGATTGTCATTATTGGAAGCCCGAGGCTGAAATGGAAGGCAGGAAATCCTCAAGTGTGCATGCAACCGAGAAGCTCATGCTATCTGCTGCTATCTGCTGCATGCACACTCCAGGAGGAACAGAGCAGGAGCAGGAACGGATGCATGGGGAGGGGGAGAGGGACTGAGGGATTAAGTGGGAGAGTGGAAATTTGCAGATTGAAGGGAGAGCAGGGACTCAGGTTGGGTGTGGGGGGATTGAGGGAGAGAGCAGAAGGGAGGGAGAGAGAGTGGCCCCAGGTGGAAGAGAAGCCTGGCTATGGGAGAGCAGGTATTTGGATTGGGGATGGGGACAAGAGTGAGCATTGGGGGATTGAGTGAGAGAGGACTGGGTGATGAGATGGGTGAGGATGCCTGTGGAGGAAAGAGCAAAGACTCTGGGATTGAGTTGGTGGGGGGAGCACAAGGGTAAAGTTTTGCCTAGGGCACCTAATACCCTTGCACTGGCCCTGGTGATAGAGCTTATCCCACTACAACCCGAAGACATCAGGAGGCCCATGGGGCTCATCCCACCTTGGCCTGAAGATAACAGGAGGCCATGTGTGCATGTGTGTGAATGACTGAGAGCAAATGTGTGTCTAAGAGCCTGTGTATTTGTGCATGTGTGTGTTTGTGTGAGAACGTGTGTGTGTGCGTGTGTCACCTTCATAATTATCAGTTTCCCAGACTGTCAAAGTCAGGGTCCTTATCGGTTGCCATTTGAGTACAATTCTCCATTACCTCTTGCCATTGAAGCAGAGAGCAATGTTGGAGTTGAAACAACAGCTTAAAGGCTTATTGGTTAAGGGTAGTAACCGCCATATCAGCAAGTTACTCCCATGCTTATTTATTTTCCCAGACTGTGCAATTCAATGTCCTTGTTGGTTGTTGTCTGAATCTAATTCCCCTTTTCCTCTGCTGTAAAAGCAGAGAGCAATGATGGAGTTTCATCAACAGTAGGAAGGTTTATTGGTTAAGGGTCATAACTGCCACACCAGCAAGTTACCCCCATGCACTCTTTTCTTCATTCTAGCCTTAAGAGATCCAATGTTTATCCCCTGCCCCTTTGAAATCTTTTACTGTTTTTGTCTTCACACCTCCTCTGGAAGGGCATTCCAGGCATCCACCACCCTTTACGTTGATTCTGAGTCGTCCTCCCTGGAGTTTCATTTTGTGACCCCTAGTTTTACTGATTTCTTTCCAACGGAAAAGGTTTGTCATTGATTGTACATCATTAGGGAGGAGGAATAGCCTAGTGGTTAGAGCAGTGGGCTATGAACCAGGAGACCAGCGTTTGAGTCCCACTGTTGCTCCTTGTGACCTTGGGCAAGTCACTTTACCTTCCATTGTCTCAGGTACAAAACTTAGATTGTAAACCCTCTGGGGGTAGGGAAATACCTACAGTACTGTTGTGTTAGTGCCTCTTCTTGCCCCTTGCTCCACCCTCTCTACCTGGGATATGGCTCCTTTCTGCTCTGACGGACAGTGCAGCTGCAGCTTCTCTCCACCTCCTTAGTCCCGGTTCTCCTGGGCTGGCCTGATGCCTCGGATCCGCCATGTTCCCAATGACATAAGGGGGTGTGTGTGCATGCTCCAGACTTGTACCAGCAAGGGTGCAAACCTTGGGGGCGTCCCCCCTGTAGTGATGTCATCTATCTGCACTTTAAAAGGTCTTTGTTTGTTAACCTCTAACGAGTTAGCAAGGAACTCCAACGGACTTGCTTCGGCAGTCCACAATACTTGCAACAACGATCCGAGTCAGCCGGGGAGCCCATCCCCACTGCTTGGCCTTTTCAAACTTACCAGGAGTACCCGCTCCACGGGGTCTCTGCTCTCTCTTCTTGATTTCAGATTGCCAGAACACTCAGAAGACTCCTCAATTCCTGGAGACGATCGCGGACGTGAGCACAGTGAGTTCTATTGTATAGGAATCGGTACTCGCTCCACGAGGGCCTACATTCCTATTGCTCAGAAGACTCCCTTCCATCCAAGACATTATCACAGGTACGGAGATCAAGAGTTACATTGGCAAGATTACAGATAGGAACCGGTACTCGCTCCACGAGGGTCTACATTCCTACCTATTGCTCAGAAGACTCCCTTCCATCCAAGACATTATCACAGGTACGGAGATCAAGAGTTACATTGACAAGATTACAGATAGGAACCGGTACTCGCTCCATGAGGGCCTACATTCCTATTGCTCAGAAGACTCCCTTCCGTCCAAGACGTTATCGCAGGTACAGAGATCAAGAATTACATTGGCAAGATTACAGATAGGAACCGGTACTCGCTCCACGAGGGCCCATGTTCCTAGAATCTTATACAGACTCTCTTCTACTATAGAAGCCATTTCTCATACAGCAATTGTGAGTTCTTATTACAGACTGTTTGTGGGAACCAGTGCTCGCCTACAGCTCCTGTTCCTGAATGTACTGAAGTCTCTCTGTGGCATAGAGACCATTGCAGGATCTACGATTGTGAATGTACCATCTTGCATCCAGTATACCCTGTCTACTCACTACTTCTAGTCTCTCTCTACAGCTCAGCGACCCAGAGATTATATTCCAGTATCAGAAGGACTTCAGCCTTGCCGAACACAGAGACTCACTACTGCCACCTCTGGTGGTCCAGCTTCCAGTCTAATAAAGAACTATTTGTGTTTATTTCATATTCTAGCCTAGCTGGTGGTTCCTCTCAGGATCTCCTCCTGGGGGTGCTGTCATCTGCCATTGGCCCAGGGATTCACCATATCCTCCCAGTGGTTTGTCCTTTCACTATTGTCACCCTATGGGAGCCAACCACTACAGACCACTGACTCCGCTCACAGAAGTATTATATATACAGCTACTCCTCTTTCTCTGAGACTTGCCGGCAGCTTGTATAGTAGCAGGGGGCATGATAGATTACTATCTCAATAAGAAGTACTATTTACCTATTGCCAACTCCTCTTCCTTGGAGAGTTGGTCCATAACAGATTGCTACTCCTTAGCAGATTGATACAGCTTGCTACTTCCGTTCCTTACAGGAACACCTAACAGCAGTTCGCTAACAGAATATCAGATAGCTAACTCCTCCACTCTGGAGGAGCAGGTCATGTCATATCGCTACTCCTTCCCCTTTCAGGAGCACAGCAGAACAGCCTGCCAACTCCACCCTCCTGGCAGAGTGAGTGACAACAGATAGCTAGCTCCTCCCCTTTGGAGAAAATGGGTGTAGCCGATTGCTAGCCCCCTAGCAAGGTCTGTAACAAGTACCTGAATGTAAACCAATGTGATATCTCAGATTGAATGTCAGTATATAAAAAATAATAAATAAATCATTAAAACCTTTCAGGTATCTGAAGGTCCGTATCATATCTCCTCTCCTCCAGGGTATACAGATTTAGGACCAACACCTCTTCATAAGTCATTTGATGGAGACCCACCACCATTTTGGTCACCCTTCTCTGGACCACTTCCATCCTGTCTCTGTCCCTTTGGAGATACGGTCTCCAGCACTGAACATAGTAATCCAGGTGAGGCCTCACCAAGGACCTGTACAAGGGCTTTATCACCTCCTTTTTCTTACTGGTTATTCCTCTCTCTATGCAGCCCAGCATTCTTCTGGCTTTAGCTATCGCCTTGTCACATTGCTTCACTGTCTTCAGATCGCTAGACACTGTCACCCCAAGGTCTCTTTCTTGTTCCGTGCACATCAGCCCTTCACCCCCCATCACCTACAGCTCTTTCGGATTACCGCACCCCAGCTGCACGACTCTGCACTTCTTGGCATTGAATCCCAGCTGCCAAATCTTCGACCACTCTTCCAGCTTCCTTAAATCCTGTCTCATTCTCTCCACTCCTTCTGGCATATCCACTCTATTGCAGATCTTAGTATCATCTGCAAATGGACAGACTTTACCTTCTAACCCTTCTGCAATGTTGCTCATAAAGATATTAAACAGAACCGGTCCCAGCATCGATCCCTGTGGCTCTCCACTTATCCCCGTTCTCTCTTCAGAGTGGGTTCCATTTACCATCACTCGCTGTCTCCTCTCAGTCATGCAGTTTGTAATCCACACCACCACCTTGGTGCCCACTCCCAAGCTTCTCATTTTATTCATGAGTCTTCTATGTGGGACTGTATCAAAATCTTTACTGAAATCCAAGTAAATCACATTGAGCGCTCTTCCCTGATCCAATTCTCCAGTCACCCAATCAAAAAAATAAATCAGATTCATCTGACAGGACCTTGCCCTGGTGAATCCATGCTGCCTCGGATTGAGCAACCCACTGGATTGTAGGGAGTTCACTATCTTATTGTATTTTACACCCCTTTGTTAATTGTAAACCGGCATGATGTGATACCTCTCGCAAATGCTGGTACAGAAAAACACAAAATAAATAAATAAAATCCTTTCCTTCAGCAGAGTCTCCATTAATTTTCCCACCACCGAGGTGAGGCTGACCGGCCGCTAGTTTCCAGCCTCCTCTCTGCTCCCACTCTAGTGAAGTGGGACCACCACCAATCGCCCTTCTCCAATCACTCGGCACCACTCCCGTTTCCAGGGATCTATTGAACCCGTCACACAGCGGAGCCGCCAGCACATCTCTGAGCTCCCTCAGTATCCTGGGATGAACCTCATCAGGCCCCATGGCCTTGTCTGCTTTCAGTTTTCCCAGCTCTTCCCTTTCATTCTTTTCTGTAAAAGGAGTTTCGTCTGCTCAACCCCCTTCCACAGTCTTGTTAACTAGCGACGGTCCTTCTCCAGGGTCATCTTTAGTGAACACCGAAGTATTTGTTTAATATTTCTTCGTCTCTCTCCACACACTGATCCTTTTTACCTTTCAGTTTCACTATACCACTTTGCACCCTTCTTTCTCTGATGTATATGAAAAATGTTTTGTCACCTCGCTTTACCTCTTGGCAATCCTTTCTTCCGCCTGACTTTTTGCTTTCTCGATTACTTTCTTCATCTCCTTAAGTTTTACCAGATACTCTTCCCTGTGTTCCTCTTTTTGGGATCCTTTGTAATTCTTGAATGCTGCTTTTTTTTTTGCTTTTATTGTGTCAGCCACCTCCTTTGAGAACCAGATTGGTTTATTTCTCTTACTTTTCTACCCTCTAGATTTGTTGCTTTTGTGATTGCTCTCTTTAGTTTGGTCCACTGTTGTTCCACAGCTCTCCCATTTTCTCCAAGGCTTCTAGTTCTACCTCCATCTGTGGACGCTTGGGCCGAGGCAGGATTGGCTCTACCTGCAGGGAGGTAGAACCAATGGCTCTACCTGCAGGGAGGTAGAACCAATGGCTCTACCTGCAGGGAGGTAGAACCAATGGCTCTACCTGCAGGGAGGTAGAACCAATGGTCCACCTGCCAATGGTAGAAACCCTGCAGGTTTCTACCATTGGCAGGTGGACCTGGATGAAGCAGAGACCAGTCACAGCCTTCACTGATACCAGCCCACATTCCCCTCGGGTTGAGCCTTTGGGTGCCAGGGCCGGCAGGACTAAGATGGGGGTTTCTGCTGATGACAGATGAGGTGGTCCGTAGTAGCTAGGGTTGTAGTCAGGTGGGAGTTAGGTGTATCTGAGGTCCAGGCATTGGTAAGAGGCAGGCAATGGTCAGTCGTTTTCGAGGTCCATGCCAAGGTCAAAACAGGTATCCGTCCGAGAGAGGAGAAGGGAGACATCACGTCTTCCTATATCCTCCAGTACAAAACGAGTGTCTGTGACTGACAGCATGACGTACCTCCCCTGAGTTACTGTCAGCAGCCTGGGGATGTAACCCAGGCATTCTAGCCTCTGGGAGAGTTCCAGACCCTGAGGATTAGGAGCCCAAACGGCCAATGAAACCCCTGTCTCCTAATCTGATTCTGTACCTGCCCAGGTCAGAGCTGAGAATGGAACTCAGGTGTTCTACTTGGCAGCTGAGTAAATGGAAACATGAAGCTGGTCCTTTAATTTCTTTTCTAAGCCAAAATGCCCTACATATGGATGCACATAGCATGGATTCTATTATTTGCTCACAAAGCCTCTGCCCCCCCCCTCCCCCTCCCCATAGAGAGTTTTAAGTGCTTCCAACGGCAATTACAGCCACTATGAAAAACTGTGCCTGTCAAGGGGCATCTACCAAGGCTGACCGGGGAAGGGTCCTTTCTTTTCCACACTCTGCTCCTGCAGAGCAGCAATGGGAGTGGAAGCTCAGGATGTGTTCTCAGACAGCAGGACACTCCTTGCCCTCCACCCCTCCAGAGTGTGTGCATGATGGTGACCTGCAGTTCGTCTGCATTACAAGCCGGCAAAAAAAGGAATCCCAAATGGGCTTCTTTACCCTTCCCTCACAGAAATCAGACAGGCCAGGTAACTAAAAGCACTTTTATGCCTTTAATTGTATGACTGAAATTTCAAAAGATTGCTTGTTTCAGGGAGGGAGTAAACTGAACCTTCACTCCTGCCTGCAGCCTAAATCCCCCTTATTGCACAGCCTTCCCTGTGGGGCTGTAGCTTCCTCCCCTGTCCCAGGGCGAGCGGGTACAAGCAAAAGCCCCATTCCTTGCCCCAGACCCCAGGGGCATGGGCTGAAGCCCTCTTCCCTTGCCCTGGATGCACCCATCCAAAGGGGACCAGCAGCAGGTTTAAGATTTTCAGAAGAACCTCTTGCAGCCACATGTGTTCACCTAATGTTTTCGGGGGGGGTGGGGGCTGCTGGGAAGGTCTTTCCAGCTGCAGGAGGTCGGACCCAGCTTTCAGCACCATCCTCCTGGACAGCTCCTGAGAGAGCGAACGAGACGAGGAGACAGAGCGAGAACAAAAAAAAAAAGAGTGGGAGAGAGACAGAGAGAGGGCAAGGAAGAATTGGGGGGGGGGGGGGGGGCGGCACTGATAAGAGATTCTTGGAATTTCATGTTCTCACTAAGTAAACACTGGGAAAGAATAAAAAAAAATTCCTAGGTGGCATGGTTTCCATTACCCCTGGTCTTCTCCTCGAAGTTGAGGGGGAGGGGGGATTTTACCAGCTAGCACCAGCCCTGTCCTCAGGGACCCACCTATATTAGGAAGCTGTGCTGGAGGGGGGTTGATATGCACCCCCAAAACACGTTGGGGCGATAGAAAGTTCCCAACCATTACCTCCAGGTAAGCAAGACCTCGTAAGGTTTGTGGAAAAGGGACTCAGGAAGTACCTCCCAAAATACACTGCCCTATCAACCTTCTCAGACCCTCTCCAGCCCTACCCCCCACCCAACCAAACAAGATATAAGAAATTGCCATGCTGGGTCAGACCAAGGGTCCATCAAGCCCAGCATCCTGTTTCCAAGAGAGGCCAAACCAGGCCACAAGAACCTGGCAATTACCCAAACACCAAGAAGATCCCATGCTACTGATGCAATTAATAGCAGTGGCTATTCCCTAAGTCAACTTAATAGCAGTTAATGGATTTCTCCTTCAGGAACTTATCCAAACCTTTTTTAAACCCAGCTACACTAACTGCACTAACCACATCCTCTGGCAACAAATTCCTGAGTTTAATTGTGCGTTGAGTGAAAAATAATTTTCTCCAATTTGTTTTAAATGTGCCCCATGCTAACTTCATGGAGTGCCCCCTAGTCCTTCTATTATCCAAAAGAGTAAATAACTGATTCATATTTACCTGTTCTAGACCTCTCATGATCTTAACCTCTATCATATCCCCCCTCAGCCATCTCTTCTCAAAAGCTGAAAAGTCCTAACCTTTTTAGCCTTTCCTCATAGGGGAGCTGTTCCATCCCCTTTATCATTTTGGTCACTCTTTTCTGTACTTTCTCCATCGCAATTATATCTTTTTTGAGATGCAGCAACCAGAACTGCACACAGTATTCAAGGTGCGGTCTCACCATGGAGCGATACAGAGGCATTATGACATTTTCCATTTTACTCACCATTCCATTCCTAAAATTCTGTTTGCTTTCTGATTGCCACTTCACACTGAGCTGACAATTTCAATGTATTATCCACTATGATGCCTAGATCTTTTTCCTGGGTGGTAGCTCCTAATATGGAACCTAACATTGTGTAACTATAGCATGGGTTATTTTTCCCTATATGCATCCCCTTGCACTTGTCCACATTAAATTTCATCTACCATTTGGAAGCCCAATCTTCCAGTCTTGCAAGGTCTTCCTGCAATTTATCACAATCTACTTGTGATTTAACTACTCTGAATAATTTTCTATCATCTGCAAATTTGATAACCTCACTTGTCGTATTCCTTTCCAGATCATTTATAAATATATTGAAAAGCACCGGTCCCAGTACAGATCCCTGAGGCACTCCACTGTTTACCCTTTTCCACTGAGAAAATTGTCCATTTAATCCTACTGTCTGTTTCCTGTCTTTTAACCAGTTTGTAATCCACGAAAGGACATCGCCTCCTATCCCATGACTTTTTAGTTTTCATAGAAGCCTCTCATGAGGGACTTTGTCGAACGCCTTCTGAAAATCCAAATCACCACCTCTACCGGTTCCCCTTTATCCACATGTTTATGCTAAGTCCACAGCCAAAGTCTCCCCTTTTCAAACTGGCATCTGCCTGCCTCCCTCCTCTCCTAAATATCTTCCCCAATGCAGTCCATCCCCACCCAACCTTAATTCTTTCATTTCCCAGGACCCAACGTCTGTTCCTTCTGTATGGGGAGTGGAGGCTGCAGCCTGCTATCATTTCAGCTCACTCCCTGCCTCCCTCCCCCCAACTTTCCCCTGAATTAGTAATAGGACAGTGAGTGAGTGAGAGCAGGTGGATTAATTGGGCCATGCAGTCTGCTCAGATACTCCGGGCCGCACTGCCACGGATATCCCCCAGCTGCCAGCCATGGGTGCTTGGCTGCTTGTAGGATATCGCTCCTTGTCCCAGTCAGTTTTTGTTGCCTTCTAATTTGGCTTCCTACGCTCCTGGATAGGTAAGCATACAAGTGCCCATACTCAATCTAACACCCAACCCAGCCCACCCCTCCCCAGGTTTCAGTATGGTTCAGGGTGAGGGAAAGGGGTGCCAGGCTTTTGGAAGCAAATCTCTCTCACTGCATGCATATAAATTCCTTTAAATGCATGCCCACCCCATCATCTCAGTTACCCTCTAGGCAGGCCAGGGTCAGACACTCCCTACCTTGGGGCTTACTTCGTTGCTTTTTGAGCCCTGGGAACCGGACCTGATGGAAATCGGACAGGGCACTGCTTCTCAAGAGAACCCTGCGTTCCTGGCAGTGCCAGCACCATCAGCGACACGGCCAGCAGCAGCGCCAGCCAGGGAAGCTGGCATCTCTCCAGGAAACATTTGTAAAAGTTTTACACAAACTTAACCCCCCCCCCCCCCCAAATAAATAAATAGCACTGACAAATCTACCCCCTTGTTTCTGTTCTAAAAGGCTGGTGCTGTTGCATTCCTAAATACCCCAGTAAAAGGCTCAGGGTGGGGGGGGTGCAAGCAGCAGCACCAAGATGGAGGCAGGTGATTAGGTTAGGTGTCGCTGCATCCCTCGGCGGCTCCCTCCCAGCCAGAGACTGCAGCCTTCTCACCATCCTCCAGCACAAGGCCCCTACCTACCATAACTGTGGCAGGGAGAAGAAAAGATATTACACACACACGTTGAGTTTGTTATATCTATCGGAGCAAGAAGTCCCCTGTCACACTCACAGGGAACCGCCTGGGACATTCCCATTCCAACTGATAACATGCTCAGTGTTAGAAAACCAGACACTGGAAATAAAGAAAAAAACCACAAGAACGGGATCTGGGACTAGAAGCGTCAGGACTGAGCGACCGTTCTGTACAGAGTGCGGTGGGACAGACGAGCACTAAGGAGCCAGAGACCTGGAAAATGTGGCAGGAGGACACAGACGTCACCCCTTTTATCTTGTGTGGCACCTGCCTGGTTAAAGAAAAAAGGGGGCCTCGCTCCTGTGTACATATTGCACTTTGCCAGTGCTCCCGGACCCAATGCAAGAATTACAAAGAGCACCGGCCGTCGCCGTGAGAGACTGCGATCCAACACCCAACCAAGCCTGGCGTAAGAATGAGGCAGATTCCTGTCAAGGTACAGAATGCACAAAACAATCCCTCCATACCTACAAGCTGCTCAAATATCCTCATCCAGGGGCAATGATTCCCCCCTCATTATAAAGCAGGTGCACTTGTCCCAGTTCCCATCTCTTACAGACACCTCCCTCCCCAATCATGCAGGCTTACATTTCTACTTCAGCAATAGGTGGCGGTGTGAGGTCCATATCTGCACTTTGTCTAGGGGTGTGCAAGGCATAGGTGTGTGTACTCACACACCCCAGTATAGGCACAGATACAGGTGCAGATGTAGGACACACAGGCTCGTGCCCACTTCCTGCACCTCATGGAGATGGGGAGGGGAGCAGTGAAAATCTTCTCTGTCCTGCAGGGGGCACAGTATGGGAATCAGAAGCCCATGTACTTGGAAGCCAGCCCTGGGGGGGAGGGGAACGATCTATGGAGACACAAGGAGTCTGAGAGAGGACCGACGACCCCCATGCTCACATTCATTAAGCTTTTCTTTATCCGGGACATTATCACTGCACTCACATGCAGGATGCACCGTGAGCATCTTTAGCACCAACTGCACATCACTCAGACAGTAGGAAGCAGCCTGTGAGCCCTAAGAAACCCTCCTGACCTGTGTTATAGGGGGGGGGGCAGCCCTGGAGAAGCAAAACCCACCCCCCACTTATCAGGGGCAGGGAGCAGGAAAGGTGATGTACTGGGAAGAGATTGGCCCAGCAGTAAAGCGCCTTCTGTGTTTAAGACTGGCAGGGGGTCAGGCAATGACAGAGGATAAAAAATAGATGGAGATACTTCAAGGGGTAGTAAAAAGAGCAGTTCAGTCTGCATCTCAGTCACAATATCAACTCCTCTCTCAGCTGCAGAGCCCCTGCTTCTTTTCTGACATCGCCTTTCACTTGGGCCCAAAGTCTTGTGTCTCACAAAATAAACGAGGTACAGGACTGTCCCACGCTGAAGAAGAAGAAGAAAAAAAAGATGGTACTGGCCCACTGAAGGAGAAAGGAAAAACAACAAAACAGGCCCAAGGATGCCCCAAGGTGAGCCAGGCCCAGAATGAACACAGCTTCAGAGGAGGAATCCGAGCCCGGCTGCGCTCTCAGCTGCTCCTATCAACCAGGAAACCAGCAGCAGCAGCAGGTAAAACACTATGGTTCACCTTTTACAGTCCTACACAGGCGGGAGCGGCGTCGATGGTCTGGAAAGCAAAACCAGCCCCCCCTGCAGCAGCCTGGGGGGGGGGGGGGTGGAAGCTGGGCCCCTGTTAGAAGGGTTAAAACCATTAAGGACCAGACAGACAGGGTCTGCACCCACCATTCTTCACACCCCTGCAAAAATCGAGCATCTCATTAAACTGATCCAGCCAAACGTTAAAACTAATCTCTCACCTAGAAGGGAGAACCCACAGGAACGAGCCGTGCTGCTGCCGGAGTCAGAGGAAATACTGAAGGGACACAGAGGGCACCCTGTCAACATTAGCTCTGACTCCATAACCCCTGGTCTGGACTGATCCGGGTACGTACAGGGAATGCCTTTCCTCATTCAGTCTAAGACCTAGCCCCTCGTGCCAGTCTGGCTGCAGGAAGATGTTCATATCGGAAGGAAAGGGGGGAGGAATACAACAATATACGAGGAATAAAAAGCAGCCAATGCAAAAAGGTGCTCATCAAAAAACTTTTATTGTGCAAGTCTGCCACAGAGTGAGAGGGAAAAAGTGCAAGTTTGCTCTCCCCACAGCTCACCCCGAAGGGGCTCAGCATGTCAGGGCCAAGGCTCAGATGTGTTTTTATTAAATTGGTAAAATGTCTTTAGAGCTAACAAACTCTCCCCTCAGTCCCAACCCAAGCAGGAGAGATCAGCCTGAGGGCAGCCACCTCAGCCCAGGACTGCTTTTCGCCTCACTGCATGCAGGCCCTTGTAACTTAACTCACCTGCACAATTCAGGACTACAACTCCCTGCATGCAATGGGGCAAAGGCAGGCCTGCCTCACCTTTTAAAGCTGATCTGAGGTGGCAACCCTATCAGAACCCTATTCACTGTCACTATCACAGAGCCAAGGTAGGGGGAGAAAGGGGGGAAAGAAAGAAAAGAAACTGTCCTTTGACCTTTCTATTGTCTTGACCTTTTGCTGCCCTTTCCCAGCCTATAATCAGGCAATGGACACAGAGTGTGTGTGTGTGTGGGGGGGGGGGGGGGGGGGGAAGTGTTAATATGGGGCAGAAAACATCAGGGATGTGAGATTCTGTCATTCCTCCTTCACCACACAGCTCATCACATTAACTCTGCCCCCACTCCACCAGAAATTACAAGAGGAAAAAAAAAAAAAAAAAAAAAAAAAAGTTATCCATAATCAAAAAACCACAACTGAAAGATTTAAAAAAAACCTCTCAAAAATAGAGAGCCAGCAGGCAACAACAAGTCCCTGAGGAGATCCTCACGTACTGCAGAACGATGGGTCTCCGGCCTCCGCTATGGCCAGAGAGCGTCACGCAGCTGGGGGTGGGGATCCTCGGTTCAACCTTGGCAATCGCTAGGGCGGGATGCACGGCGTCTAACAGTCAGTAGTGATCTTCGAAGAGAGTTCCTGGATCCTGCAGGCGCTACAGCTCTTGCACAAGATGTGACCATCCAGGGGGTAACAGCCCCGGCCTTCACCCTCTGAGGACAGTATCAGCCCACACTCCTGCAAGAGATGGGAAGAAGGGTCAGCAGCAGACGGGCCTGGGATCTCACAGTACCACCCATCCCCCCCTCCCACAGGGTCAGGGTGCTATTGCCTCTCCCTCAACCATTATCTCCATCGCATCTCCCCACTGGCCCCCGGTGTCCATTATCCCCTTCTCACCCCAAGCCCTAGCCCTGGAGATGGATTCTGGCACCTGTCCCCAATCTCTAACCTCCCTCCCACCCCCACAGACCCCCAGGGAGGATGGATCTCCATCGCCTCTCCTCATCCCCGCCTCCTCTCACCTCACACTTGTAACAGTTAATGTGGAAGCTGCGGTCCAGAGCCACGATCCTCACAGTCTCCTCCTGCCCTGGCTCTGGCATGATGGCATTCCCACACACAGAGCACCGAGGGGCAAACTTCCTGCCAAAAAAGCAAGCAGAGATGGGGGATTCAGGAAGGCAACCACTCCAAAAAGCAGCTACACTGCAGACTCTCTTCAAAAAAAAAAAAAAAGTCATTGGGGGGAACCATTTCATATTGCCCCCAAAAAGCTACCGCAGCTAGGCCGCCAAAAGGGCCTGAAAAGCTCGTGGCGAGACCCCGGCACCCCCGACTCAGTTCTCACAAGTGGAAGTCTTCAATGCAGTGGATCTGGCTGGTTGCGTCCACGGTAAAGGGTACACCGTCCAGGCAGCGCCGACACACCACGCAGACAAAGCACTCCGGGTGGTAGGTCTTCCCCACAGCTCGAAGGATCCGGTCCAGAATGGGCTTGGAACAGAGGCTGCACTTCTCCAGGGTGACCTTGAGGGGGGGGCAGAGAGGCAGAGAAGACTTAGAGGGATGGGGGGGGGGTGGCAGAGACCACATGATTGGACAAGCACCCACATCCCACCCCGATTCACAGAGTCTCGCCTGAATGGCCGTTATGCAGGAAGACAATCCCCCCCTCCCAGCCCCAGTGAAGGGTGGGGGGGGGGGGGGGGGAATACGAAGACACCACCGTTCATGCAAACATAAAAAAAAAAAAAAAAATCGCCCCGACAGCAGCAGCACCGCGAGTGCCAAGGAGGCGCGTGGTGGGATCCTGGTCCCTTAAGCTTCCTTTGCAGAAGGGACCGGGGGGGGGGGGGGGGGGGGGGGGTGGTCAGCAGCTGGGCCTCCCTCCCTCCTCTGCGCCAGAGCGGCACTTACGATGTAGCAGGCCTCGCAGTAGGACTTCTTGTCAATGCAGTAGAAGGGCTGACCCCGCAGGCGGCCCCGGCAGGCGATGCAGGTGAAGCATTCCACGTGGAACACCTGCTCCATGGCGATGCAGCCGGTGCCGTCCCCCACCACGTTCTCGCCGCAGCGCGAGCAGCGGCCTGCAAGCAGGAAAGGCAAACGTGAGCGCTACACACACACGTGGTGCAGGCAGTGGCAATGCAAGTTTCACCCCCCCAGCACAGACCATGGCAGTGACAGATTTAGGGCCCCCCCCCCCCCTGGGAAAAAAAAAAAAAAAAAAAAAAAAAAAAAAAATCAGACAACAGGGAGCAAAAGGTCTAAGGCCCAGCCCCACCATTTCCCCTGGTGGCTCAGGGAGAGTCTTGTGGCAAAAAAAAAAAAATCAAAATTCTGAAGCGCATCGTCGAACCTTTCCGTCCTTTATAATTTATTTGTATTGGGATCTCAAGCATGGGCACATGGCGGAGATCTCTGGGATGGAGAGGAGGTCAGCAGCCACGCAAGCTTCTCGCTCCCCTCAGTTGTGTGCGGCCGCAGCCAGTTCTGAGTCAATAAAGCACCTACCGAAGTATTCGCCAGCAGGAGGGTGGTTCATGTCATAAACGAGTTTTTTTGTCAGTCTGTCCAGCTCTTCCTCCGGCCTGGTCAGGGAGCCCTGAAAACCCAAATCACAACAGGGTCAAGTCTGCCATCTCCCTCCCATGACTGCACCTGCAGACCCAGGTTCCAATCCCTCCACCACCAAGCTCTCGCTCACAAGCTTTTCCTCTACTCTTAGCCACACCAAACACTCTCTGGATTAACATGAGCCTATATTAATTATATTACACTTTCTATCTGGGATTTGGCATTTGTGGACCACAGGGAGGAGGAATGGGATCTCTGCTTATGTTGTACGCTAATTAAGCCGTTGATTATGCTTGTTGCAGATTTTGTATTTATACCTTTTGAAAAATTAATTTAAAAAAACAAAAAAAAACAAACCACGTCCAAATTACCAGACCGTTACCTGTGGTTGATAGCCAACAAGGCCTTCAGGGGTTGCCCGAAGCTGGCCCTGCTCTTCCTTGCTGGTCTTCCCGCTCCCTGGCTGGTACTGGGTCCCCGAGGGCTTGGCTCCAGAACCGTACAGTGGCGGCTCTGCTCTCCTGACGCCATGAAGCCCATACCCCGTGCCTAGGGTGGGGTCCGGTCTGCCAGGGTACTGAAGGGGCTGGTACCAGCTCTGCTCCCCATACGACGGCCGTGACGGGGCGCGGGGCCCGTGAGCTTGCTCCACTCGGCGGTGCGGCTGCGTGTAGCTTGGCACAGGCTGCGCCACCTGCACCTGGATGTTGAGCGAGGAGCCGGCAGGAGTGGAGGCGGTGGCATACGGTGCCGGGGTGGGCTGCGGGTAGGACTTCTGGGGCATACGCTGGGGAGGACCACCGTACCACTCCTGGGGGGCGTAACCGGGTGCCTTCGACGTGGCACCGTAAGGAGCAGAGTTCGAGGGAGGGCCTGGTTTGTAGGCGGTCGGTGCTCTAAGAACAGGTCCGGAGGGCGAGGCTGCTGAATATGCAATGCTGTCAAAGTTCTGTGGAGGAAAGAGAAGGGAGGTTACAGCTGACCACTGGGACTCTTGTTACCGACCTTACAAGATAGAGAAAGTGTCCCCAGCTCTGGTCACTCTCTCTCTGTGTGACCTGCGAGGAGTCCTTTTATCTCCCTCAGCTCTAATTCTCAGTGCGCGCCACTTTCCCTCTTTACGTGTATAGTCAGGCACCAGCATCGTCTTCAGAAGCTCTCTTACAGCAGTAATCCTGCCCTCCACCCCGAAGCAGCTGCACATCTGGCTTCTGAAGCGAGCTTGGGGGGGGGGGGGGGTGGTTTGTGCTTTCCCACATCCTGGTCTGCCATCACCTGTCTGTCCACCCGGCGTGGAGGCCCAGTGCTCTCCATGTGGGCCAGCAGGCTGGTCAGTGCATCAATCTCCGTGTCCAGGCTGGAGGGGCGCTGAGGCCTGGGGTCTGGAGACCGGGCCTGCGAGAAGAGAGGCGGAGATAAGGTATGTGTGTGATGAGTTCCACCACAAAACCCAAAAGGTTAAATCAGATAATGGCAAATATGTATCTTAATATATTAGGATTATTTGTTTCTTTGAGTTTCTTCCTGTCCTTGATTTACTTATAAATTAGCTAATTTTATTTTAATGCATACATTATGCAAGATTAAATATTACCTTTGATTGTATTTCTCTCCAACTTTTATTATTTTTATGCTAGTTACTTATGCAATATTTTTTTCAGTTATGATTATTATATTTAGTTTTATTTTATTATCAATTGTAAACCGTTTTGGTCAATCTATATTATGACAGTATATAAATACTTTTATTTAAAACACCAGGGGGGGGGGAGGAATTGTTTTCAGATTAAAGCAGCAAGACCAGCAAAAGAAAATGGCTCCTATAGGAAAATTGGTTCTTACCTGCTAATTTTCGTTCCTGTAGTACCACGGATCAGTCCAGACCATGGGTTGAGCCTCCTCTCCAGCAGGTGGAACCAGAGGAAAAAAAAATTAACTTAAAGGCATAGCTCACCCTGCGCTCCTCAGTATAAACATTAACAAAGCAGAAAAAGAAAAATCGAATAAGGTCAAGCAAGTAACAACTCAACAGTAATAAGATAACGCCAATTTGGAAGAGTATTATACATAGCTCTTAATTGTGAAAGTAACATCTGGTGCCTTATGAATCTTTTATTTAATACTTCTGTAGGATAAAAAAGGCATTTACCAGCACTGCAAAAGGGAAAAAAAAAAAAAAAAAAAGCTACAAGCGGACTAAAAAAGTAGACCGGGAGGGAACCTGGACTGATCCGTGGTACTACAGGAGCGAAAGTTAGCAGGTAAGAACCAATTTTCCTTTCCCTGTACGTACCTGGATCAGTCCAGACAGCTGGGATGTAACAAAGCTTCCCTAGTTAGGGTGGGACCGAGACAGTCCCGCTTGGAGTACCTGTCTGCTGAAGGAACCAAAAAAAAAGGTGCCTGAACGTAGAGACGATAATGCCGAGCAAACATATGTAAGGATTTCCAAATGGCCACTCTGCAAATTTCTTGTGGGGAAACCAGCTAGCTCTCTGCCCAAGAAGTAGCTTGCGAGCACAACGAATGGGCCTTTAGACCGTCCATAACTGGCCAGCCCTGGCAGAGATACGCGGACGCAATAGCTTCCTTTAGCCAGCGAGCTATAGTAGCTTTAGAGGCCTTCTGCCCCTTATGAGGGCCGCTCCATAAAACAAAGATGAGTGGAAACTCTGAAATCATTAGTGACCTGTAAGTACTGCAAGAGAACTCTCTTAACATCCAAACGGCATAAATCACCACTAGCCCAGCTGGCAATATCCTCCTGAGAAAAAAAGTCAGTTAGTGGAGCTCCCTGCCGACATGAAAGAAGAGACAACCTTTGGCAGGAAAGAGGGAAAGAGACCCCTGAATCAGAGAACCTCAAGAAGAGTTCTCTACAGGATAAAGCTTGCAGTTCAGATACCCTCCGGGCCGAACAAATAGCCACCAGGAACAGTGTCTTAAGCGTGAGGTCTTTGACCGTGGACAGACGTAGAGGTTCAAAAGGTGCCTCGCAGGGAACCCAAAGGACCAGGTTAAGACTCCAAGACGGGCATGTATGCCGGATGGGCGGATTCAAATGCTTAGCCCCCTTAAGAAAACGCACCACATCCAGATGGGATGCCACCGTGTAACCGTCTAATTTCCCCAAAAGAGAGCCAAGAGCTGAGACTTGAACACGCAAGGAGTTGAAAGACAAGTCCTTGGAGAGACCATTCTGGACAAAGGAGAACACTAGAGACAATGAGGCCCTGTGCGTTGAAACCCCAAGTTCCGTACACATGGTATCAAACACTCTCCAAACTCGAACATACGCCAGCGATGTAGAGGTTTTACAAGCCCGCAACAGCGTGGAGATGACTTCCTCCTTATAGCCTCTCTTTCTTAGAAGCCTCTATTCAAAAGCCAGGCCACTAGAGAAAAGTGATCCGCCTGCTCGAAAAATACGGGACCTTGTCGGAGGAGATTGTGAAGGGGACAGAGTCGAAGAGGGCCATCCGACATGAGATTCACGAGATCTGCGAACCATGGTATGTGGGGCCACTGGCGCGATGAGAATTACCGGCCCGTTGTGAACCTCCATCCTTCGGAGTACCTTTCCCACCAGAGGCCATGGGGGAAATACATATAGAGGACATCGTTGGGCCAGGGCAGGACCAGAGCATCCACGCCCTCCAAGCTGTGTTCCCTTCTGTGAATGAAGAACCTGGGAGCTTTTGTGTTTCTCAAGGTGGCCATCAAGTCCAGGTGGGGAACCCCCCACTTGTGTACAACTAGGTCCATCACCTCTGACAAGTCCCACTCTCCGGGGTTGAGATACTGATGACTGAGGAAGTCGGCCTGAACATTCTCCTTCCCCGCAATGTGTGAGGCCGCCAGGCATTCCAAGTGACGCTCCACCCAATCGAACAGCTTGCTGGCATCCAAGGCCACCAGGCGACTCCTGGCGATTGATATAAGCCACCGTCGTTGCATTGTCTGAGAGGACTCACCGCCTCGTGACGAAGCAAGGGAAGGAAGAACTTGAGAGCCAGACGGTTGATGTGCCAATTGGACTGGACTGTGGACCACCAGCCCTGAATCAAGACTGCCCCCCAGCCAGAAAGGCTGGCATCCGTTGTCACAATCATCCACTGGGAAGACTCCAGGGGCATCCCCTTCGAGAGGTGGTCGAGAGAGAGCCACCACCGTATGCTGACAGTAGATTCAGGAAGTGGTAGAATTGCCCAAAAATCTTCCAAAACCGGCTTCCAATGGGCAAGCAAAGCTTTCTGCAAGGGTCGCATATGCGCAAACACCCAGGGAACCAAATCTATGGTAGAGGCCATGAAGCCCAGTATTTGAAGGTAATCCCAGGCCGTGGGCTTTGAGAAAGATACAAGAAGCGGTACCTGATTCATGAGCTTGAGCGCCCTGGTTTTGGGTAGGGAGACCTTGGATTTGCAGGTGTCTAAGCGAGCTCCCAGAAACAGACAGGGTTTGAGGTTGCTCTTGGAGTAGTTGACTATCCATCCGAGGGAGGTAAGCAGCGATACAATACGGCTCACTGCTGTCACACAGAGCTCCATCGACTTCGCCCGGATAAGCCAGTTGTCCAGGTAGGGATGGACTAGGACTCCTTCTTGCTGAAGAAAAGCCACTACCACCACCATCACCTTGGTGAACATGCGAGGAGCAGTGGCCAATCCGAACGGGAGAGCCTGAAACTGCAGGTGCCGGCCCAGAATTTTTAAGCGAAGGAACCTTTGGTGCTCCTTGCAAATAGGATGTGCAGGTAAGCCTCGGTGAGGTTGAGAGAAGCCAGAAACTCGCCGGAGCAAACTGCCGCTATGACCGCATGCAGGGTTTCCATTCGAAAATGGGGAACCTTGAGAGCCCAATTGACCCAATTGAGGTCTAGGATTGGTTGGAAAGAGCCATCCTTCTTGGGCACGATGAAGTAAATGAAATACTAGCTGGATCGGCAGGCCTTTTCCGAGTGCCACAAGGAGATATCAGGTGGCAGTCCGGAAGGTCGAGCAAATTCTAAAGCGTAACCATTTCTGATCACAGCCAGGACCCATTGATCCATAGTAATTTTGGCCCATTCCCCGAGAAAGAGAGACAGACGTCCACCTAAGACAGGAACAGAGGAATGGGCCTTCCGCATCTCATTGTGAGGACTTGGCGCCGGATCCTTGGGGGTTTCCATCTCGGAATGGCCGACATCCCCGAAAGGAATGAGACCATGCCTGAGATCTGGAGGGGGTATTCCGCTGAAAAGACCCACGAGAGCACGAAGGATAAAAGGATTTGGACTGGTCTTGAAGATCTTTTAAAGCCGTCGACCCCACCACTGGGATGGTAGTGCGTTTGGTGACCGCGGACACTGAAGCATCAACTTTGGGGAATTTAAGCATGTCGAGGGCCGGATCTGGCAGGGGATACAGCTTATCCCATCGCCCTGCTCACCCAGAGGCTAGAATCGGGGGATTCCCATTCCGGGAATAGGAGCTGCATAAGCATAGGATGAAACGGGAAGGTACGAAGCGGAGCCCTTAAGCCAGCTAGGACCAGATCCACAGTGCAGGAAGTGGATGCACTGGCAGTATCTTCCGGTGGGACTTCAATCCCTAGTTCATCCAGAACAAAGGGAATAAGCAGATCCAGCTCCTCGTGTTTAAATAACAGCAGGACCCGTGGTTCATCTCCTTCTACGCGTGGATTCACAAGCAGCAGATCTAGATCTGAATCAGAATCTGGCAAAGGAGCCAGATTCTGATTCCGATCCGGAGGGTAAAGAGTATCTGAGCCCCCGGGTACAGTGTGGACCCTAGTAGCCCCCTGCGGGTCCGGTGGGCCAGTGCCCTGGCCACCGACCAAATGAGGAATCTTAGTCGGGGGAGGGCCTGGAACGGGATCCCCCTGTGCCTCCAAGCTGGCCAAACAGACCTGTGTAGAAGAAGCACGAACTCTGTGGAAAAACCATGGTAAGACTTGTCAGGTACCTGTGGGGGAGGGGCCCCTTGAGAATCAAAATTTGTAAAAAGGGGGGCCCCCATGGGGTTTACGTCAAGCTGAGAGCGTAATAAATCAGGCTCCCCTCCCCCCCCGAGGCTCTGAAACTGCTTCGAGGTCCGGACACAAAATGGCCGCTGTTCCCGCGATTTTCCGAGGGAGGGCCGGCCCGGACTCACGCTTAGCGACCCGACCCCGGGTCGTCAACTTAGAAGCAGTCCCAGAGGGTCCTTCCCCTTCGGGTAAGCAGACAGAGCAGAGCCCTTCACGGGAGAGTCGTGACGCAGGCTCCCCGCAGGCGAGGCAGAGAGGTGACCTTGGCATCGGGTGGCAAGAAATCAGCTGAGCTGAAAAAGATAGTGAAGCGTGGGAGCCGGCAAAACAGCTGTGAGGCACTTAAATCCCTGCCGGTCGGCGTAACAGCCGCATAAATAGACTTTCTCCCTCTGCTTCAGATTAAAACAAGCAGAAATACTGTCTCCTTTACTCCCCCCCCCCTTTTTTTTTGTTTTTGGGTTTTGTTTTTTTTTTTTTTTTTTTAAACTTTGTTGAACTTTCACCACAACAGAGGAATGGCAACGTCTCTGCAAGGGGACCTGAGGTAAGAACATCTCAGGGAAGACCAAAGCAGTAAGGGGGGGTGACTGGACCACCAATATCACCCCCTGTGCAGGGAAATTGTTATGGCTACTGGGAACTGGAGTCCTAGGCTGAATAATCAAGGGGAAATCCCCCCTAGGACTCCTTAAGAGCTAGGAGACAGAACAGTCTCCTGTAAGTTTAAAAAAAAAAAGTTGGAACAGTTTATTTTAATACTTGCTTGACCCAATGTAGAAGAAAACACTGAAATATCTGAGGAGAGGAACCGCAGGTTCGTCTGACTGCATCTGCTGGAACCAGAGAAATACTGAGGAGCGCAGGGTGAGCTATGCCCATCAGTTATTTTTTTCTCTGGTTCCATCTGCTGGACTGATCCGGGTACGTACAGGGAACTGCTGATTTTTGTTCCTGTAGTACCACAGCTGGAGTTTTGCCTCCTTTCCAGCAGATGGAGACAGAGAAAGTTTTGCAGACACTGCCACATAACCTGGTGCGCCACCTGCAGTCCCTCGGTATTGACCTGTACCCAAGCCAAGACAGTAACAAGCATAACCACCATTAACGTGCTAATATCCCCCTAAACAAGTAGTAGGAAGTGGACACTAATGGATATATTTTTCCAACCTTAAAAATGTGAGGAACTAATCAAAATCTGTGCCATTCTTCAGACTAATTACAATAACAGATCGAGCGAACTCTCCAATTCTCCCCACATCGACGGGGCAGGACTCTGGACCGATCTGTGGTACTACAGGAAAGAAAGTTAGCAGGTGAGAACCAATTTTCTTTTCCCTGTACGTACCCGGATCAGTCCAGACTCCCGGGACGCACCATAGGTTCCCTAAACAGATTGGGACCGCGAGAGTCCCGCTCAAAGTACACTTTCACCAAAACCCATGGTCTCTGGGGCCTGGACATCTAAACAGTAAAGCCTGGCGAAAGTGTGCAACGACTTCCAAGTAGCCGCCCGACCAATCTCTCGTGGCGATACCTGTTGACATTCAGCCCAGGAAGCCACCCCAGGATGAGCAGAGCGAGCCCTTAACCCCCTCGGTGATAGGACAACCCTGACAGATGCACAGCGAACCTATAGCTTCCTCCAACCACTGCGCTACGGTGGATTTTGAAGCTTTAGGACCCCTTTTTTTGCACCACTCCATAGCACAAAAAGATGGACAGACAACCGGAAGCTGATGGTGACCTTAAGGTACCACAACAACGCCCGCTTTACATCCAGAAGTCTCAACCCTCATGTGAAGCATCCAAAGTTTGGAAAGCTCTGATTGACTTAAGGTGGAACGAGGACACCACCTTCGCTTGGAAGGAGCTGCCCGCTACGCGGCTCCAGAATCCTTAATTCTCAAAACAAGGATTCCTACATGACAAAGCCTGAAATCCTTCTAGCAGAACAAATTGCCATCAAGAAAGCCACCTTTAAGCTGAGATCTTTCAGAGTAGCCCTTCTAAGAGGCTCGAACGGAGCCACCCCCCCCCCCCCCCCCCCCCAAGGACCTAGTGAAGGCTCCAAAAGGGACCCAACTTCTGAACCGGAGGACACAAATGCTCCCCCCCCCCCTTGTCTGATGTGATCTTGGCCCACACTTTTTTTTTTTTTTTTTTTTTTTTAAACAAGAAGTCAACCAACCCCCCTATGACTGGAACCGAGGAGTGGACCAACCTGGCTCCACCACCACCACCCTGGCCAGAGCCATCTCTACTGGGCTTTTGACCTCGAAAGGACTGGTTCCAGGACCACCCCGCGGTCTGCCTCTGGGCTCCTCCCAAAGCCCAATTCTGCCTTAAGACTCCCATTCCCTCTGAACAGAGAATACAGAGGAGAAGATCCTCTTCCCCCTTTCGGTTTATCCTCCGGCAATTTGTGGTCTTTATTCTCTCCCAGATGTTTTATCAGCTCCTCCAAGCCTTCTCCAAAAAGCAGCTTTCCTTTTGAAAGTTAACACTCCTGAGACTTGGACGAAACATCCACGGACCAGTTTCGCAACTAAAGAAGTTGCCTGGTCGAGACCGCTGACATCATAACGCGTCGACTCCACAAACCACCACAGCCTCCAGCCGCTCTGCCTCCGATGCAGGCAGACATCGATTTATCTGCCTGTAACTGCTGCATCCATCGCAGTCCAACCCCAAAACAAAGCTGCTGCACATTGTAGCTTGTATGCCTAGGGCAGACACCTCAAAAAAAGTCTCCTTGAGATTGACTTCCAGCTTCCTATCCTGCCGATCCAGCCACCAGAATGGTTGTCTTTTTAGTAAAGAGACAGACACCAAGGCATCCAGCTTTGGAAGCCTTGACAGCTCAAGCGTGTCCTCTGGCAAAGGATATAATTTATCCATTGTTCTACCAACCTTTAAGCCAGTCTCCGGAGTAACCCACTCCCTGACCACTAACTTATGGAAAGGCCTTCGCTGGACCTCGTAAGCCATCCATGACTGGATCTACCTCGTCCTGATTGGATTCTACTCGTGGAACCATCCTTAAGGACACAGGGGGATCAGGGGTCCCAACTCTTCTCTGTGGAAAAGACAAACCACCTTTGGATCATCCCCCTCAACAGCTAGGGCTTTTTCCGGCCCCTCTTCCGGATCCTGTCCTGCATCTTCCAAATCCTCAGAGCGGTCGTCTAGTGTCAGACTGTGTGGGCACACCAAGGACTCACCGAACACTTGTAGCCTGTGAAACCCTGGCCCTCTTCCTGGGTTGTGGACCCGACGCCCCCAAGGCAGCTCTCCTGGCAAAATAAGCCTTGTGCAGTAACAGGACGAAATCTGATGAGGTTGCAGAAACATCAGAATCCTCCCCCAGGAGGTCCTCGTCCTTCCCCAGCCCCTAATCAGCCAGGGACAGTGACCGAGGGAGATTCCCCTCCCCCTGCAGCAGCAAAAGACGATAAACATGGCTGTCGTTCCCACGCTAATTGGGAAGGTCCCCACTGCTTCCCCTGATGCACCTGACACACTGCTTTTCTGACACCGCCGCAGTCATCCCCGAGCTGCCTGCTCCCCCAGAGAAACAGCAGGAACAAAAACCGGCTCGAGAGTGTACTTAGCCTGCCAGGACCCTGCCGGGCTTCAGCACCACTCTCACTCCAAGTCGATCGATAGGAAAAACAAAAAAAAATAAAGCAAATCCCCTTTAATATATAAACTTTACAGAAAAGACAAATGCTACGTCCCTTAAATCAAAATGTGGCAGCAGGCTCTGCAAGTCCTTCTGGGGGAGAGGGAACTGGCTCCACTAGATTTCTACCCCCGGGCGGATGAAGGACCGAGCAATAAGAGGGTCTCCAACCCCTGCTCATCAACCTCAGAACCAGGAGGGATGGCCCCACCAGGACAGCTCCAAGAAACTATCTATTCCTTTTTGGTTTGGGGGTTTATTTTTTGCTTTTTATTTAAAACCTAGTTTCCAGACTGCAGGTTCTGCAGCTCCACCATCTGCTGGAGACAGAGTAATACTGAGGGACGCCAGGTGGCACACCAGGTTGTGGCAATGTCTGCAAAACTTTCTCTGTCGCCATCTGCTGGAAGGGAGGCAAAACCCAGGCGTCTGGACTGATCTGGGTAGGTACAGGGAAAGACAGATTTAAGTTGTGTGCAGTTCTAGTCACCTTGGATCCGGGATAGTGGAACTAGAAAAATGTACAGAGAAAGGCAACAAAAATGATAAAGTGGATGGAACGTCTCCCTTATGAAGAAAGGCTATCCAGGTTGGGGCTCTTCAGCCTGGAGACGAGACAACAGACGGGATATGATAGAGGTTTATAAATTCATGAGTTGGGGGGGACGGGACAGATAAATGGTACTAGAACTATGAAACTGGTAACAGATTTCAAACAATGTAAGCAAGTATTTCTTCAGCCAACGCGCATTTAAGCTGTGGAATCTGTTGCTGGAGGATGTGGTCAAGGTTAACAGTGTAGCTGGATTTTAAAATGTCTAGGACAAGTTCCCGGAGGTCGGATTCATTAACAATTACTACCCAGGCAGATTCAGGGAATCATCAGCAACTATTTCCAGGAAACCGAAACAGGGAAGGGATCTGCTGGGTGCTTCTTTCGAGCAGCACGGATCGGACTCCGTTTGAGACAGGCTGCTGGGCTTGATAGATGAGGATAGATGATAGAAGGGAGGAGGAATAGCCTAGTGGTTAGAGCAGTGGACTGTGAACCAGGAGACCAGGGTTCAAGTCCCGCTGTTGCTCCTTGTGACCTTGGGCAAGTCACTTTACCCTCCATTGCCTCAGGTACAAAAACTTAGATTGTGAGCCCTCTGGGGATAGGGAAATACCTCCAGTACCTGAATGTAAACCGGTGTGATTTCTCAATTGAGATCAAATGTCGGTATATAAAAATAATAAATAAATAAATAAATAGATCATGCAACAGCGGTCAGAAAAAGCAAATAAAACGTTAGGAATCATCTGGAAAAGGGGAATAAGAATGGAGCATAATCATATTGCCCCCGTATTGATCCATGGCCTAACTGCACCTCAAATACCGTGTGCAGTTCTGATTGCCCCCTTCTCAAAAGGGGCAGGGACTAGAAAAGGTGTAGTGGAGGATGGCGATTGATGTATAATTAAGCTGTGGAATCTGTTACCAGAGGATGTGGTTTGGGCAAATTCTAGGAGGAAGAGTGCATAAAACATAAGCAGGGTAGACTAGAGAAGCCATTACTATCCCTGGGAGTACATAACAGGACTTAGATATTCTTTATGGGATCTGCTAGGTACTTGTGACTTGGTAGGAGCACTGTGGGAGTCAGAACTGCTCTCCCCTATTTTTCATTCCAATCTGATATTTTGATCCCTGAGAAAATACTTTCTGAAGTATTTGAAAATCGCTTCCTATTTAGCCACCTCCCAAAATTATGACTCTGGGTACACTGAGGGATGGAGTGGAGTGTGGTTGAGAGAGGCACAGCCCTGCTGATCATTCTCAGAAATCCCTGACCTACCAGAACCTGGAAGGAAGCACTGGTAGGGGAACCAGGCCCCCAGGCAGCCGGAGCCCTCTCCTCCTTTGAGATGGAGGTCACTGGGTAGCGTCGATCGGAGGTCCCCGGGGAGAGTGGGCGGAATCCTCCAGGGCCCAGAGGAACAGCTCCAGCATCTTCTGGATAGGAACGCAGAGGGGAAAATGCCCCTGAGGAAGAGAGAGAAAGAGTGTGACATTTTAGAGGGAGCCAGGAGGGAGATGCACCCCTTTCTTCTTCTCCCAGGCCCAACGCTGCCACTACCTGAGGGCACCCGCTGATATTAGGGTCCACCTCCCACGGCCCCAGCACCATTCTCATATGAGCCATATGCTCATTTGGGTGCAGGCACAGTGGCAAACTTACGCTGTGGCTTGTGGACGGTGGGCATGGACACGGAACTTACGCTGTGGCTTGTGGACGGTGGGCATGGACACGGAACTTACGCTGTGGCTTGTGGACGGTGGGCATGGACACGGAACTTACGCTGTGGCTTGTGGACGGTGGGCATGGACACGGAAACATTGCTGCCACCAGCTATGCCCGGCTGTTCAGGGGAACCAAGGTGCCTTGGGGGTAGCCAGGTTGGCCCAGACATATCAAGAGACCTATAAAGGAAAGAAATTAATTTTCCATTATGTTCTCAGCCTGCAGCACCCAGGAGCTCAGCCCAGCTGAAATCTTGAGTCTCCTGTGACCTTGCCCCTTGCCTGTCTCGTGCGGAAAAAGCTGCTTGGAGAACACCAAGAGACCACCACAATATGAATGCAACTAAAGCCACCCCCAGTTTCCTTCCGAGACACACAAATCACCCTGCTGGCACCCTGATGCTCGCCCTGCCCCCGACTCTCCCCTGCAGGGAGCGGGCAGGGTGGAGTCACTGTGCTCGAAAAGGCAAGGCAAGATCCTGCTGCGGGTCCAAACACGTTGGCCAGAGTCCGCGCTGCTGCGAGAGCGTGTCGTCTTCCTCCTCTGCACCCCATCTGCTCCCGACTGCCTCCTGCCACCCCCCCGCTGCTGGGACAGTCCAGGCCAGGCCTCTTCCTCCCCAGTGTGCAGCCCAGCCAAGGATGAGGGAGAAAGGGGGCAATCCAAGACCACCACGCCTCCCCCTCCCCTGCAAGTGTGGAACTGCGAGGGTCCTGTCCCCAAAGTCTGAGAAACTAAAGCATAGCAAGAGCTCGCGGGGGAGGGAAGAGACAACCGAACGAGAGCAGGGGTCAGGGAGTGCTTCCTCCAGAAATCAAGGATCAGTAGGGGCAGTCCCAGTTTTTGGGCGCCTTCCCAATCTGCCACCCAAGGTACTTGCCTATGTCTAAACCCAGCCCTGGGGAGAGGGATGGTGGTGGGGGGAGAAAAACAAAGAGGAGGGAAAGTGGAGGGGAGGAAAAAGAAAGGAAAGCGGACAGGGGGAGGGGGGGAACGAAGGAGAGACTGTCAGAGGGGGGAGGAGAGTCAGAGAATCAAAAGGGGCAGGCTCTCACCTACCCAGAGTCGGTAGCTTGCTCACTCGCTCCCGGTTTCCGCTTCCGGTCCCCGAGCACCTCGTCTCGTCTCCTCTCCGTTACACAAACTTTCTTCTCCCCCTCCGGGGAGAAACTTTTCAGCCCTGCCCCTCCCCGACGTCATCGCATTCCAACCCCTCCCCCGGCACGTGAGCGAGCCCGGCCCCGCCCCTGTCTGGCGCAGGAAGAGGACGCGGGGGGGGGGGGGCGGCCACGTGTGGCTAAAGCACGCGCGAGCCCGTGAGCCCGCCCAGGGGTGCGCGCGCTCGGCGAGGGCTGGCCGGGCTCCGGAGATTTTCGCCCGCCTTTAGGCGTTTAATTATCTCTCCTGCAGCGTTTTGGGAGCCCTTCTCTGGCCTGCTGGCTCCCTTGTTTAGCTCTTTGCCAGTGGTGCAGTTAGAACTTCAGGGGCTCTCTGGCACTAAAGACTTTTGGGGGCCCTCTCACTTCTCATTTAGCCGGATGATTTACGGGTTAACCAGCTAAATCACAGCTTTTTAAATATTGGGGCCCTTGCTTGTAGCCGGATAAAAAAAAGCGCTCCCGGGTGAACCTAAGTTATCCTGCTAACTTGGCTGCTTTTCCATTGTATCCGCTTAAGTTAGCCAGATAAAAGAGTTGCCTTGGAGCAAGTAAAGTATCTGGAAAGCTTTAAGCATATAAGAAGTTGCCATACTGGATCAGACCGAGGGTCCATCAAGCCCAGCATCCTGTTTCCAATAGTGGCCAATCCAGTTTGCAAGTACCCAAACATTAAATAGATCCCATGCTACTAATGCTGGTAATAGTGGTTATTCCCTAAGTCAGCTTGATTAATAGTTTATGGACAACCTTTTTAAGCCCAGCTACACTAACAGCTTTCACTACATGCTCTGGCAATGAATTCCAGAGCTTAATTATGCACTGAGTAAAAAAGTATTTTCTCTTAATAGTTTTAAATGTATCAGCTAGTAAAGACGTTGAATGTTCCCTAGTTTTCGTAAACAATCGATTAACATATACTCGTTCCACTTCATAGACCTCTATCATATCTCCCCTCAGCCGTCTCTTCTCCAAGCAGAAGAGTCATAAGAGGGGAATCATTCCACCCCCTTTATCATTTTGGTTGTTAAAATGTGTTGAGTGAAAAATAATTTTCTGCGATTTGTTTTGAATGTGCTGCTTGCTAGCTTCAAGAACTGTCCCCTTGTCTTTGTATTTTGAAAGAATAAATAACCGATTTACATTTACCTGTTCTGTTCAACTCATGATTTGATAGACCTCGCTCTCACCTAACCTCAAGCTTTTCCTCATAGGGGAGCCGTTCCATGCCCCTTATCATTTTGGTCACCTTTCTCTAGTACCGCAATCCTGTTGCTAGGGTAGTAATCGAAGTGTAAGCTCCTGGCGTTGCTGTCTGAGCAACGCAGGAAGCTGCAGGGTTCGCAGTCCTGGGACCAGATTAGCCTTCACTAACGTGCCATTTGGGTGAGAGGGTTAGGGTTGGGGTGAGGGGGTGTGGTGCAAGAGAGAGAGAGGAGGGGATGGCTGGCACCAGCCAGGAATACTTTTATTTTTAAATTTCATTTGGAGGGTGTTGGGGGCCTGGACCGGCAGGGCGAACTGAATCGGGCCACAGATCCGCACGGGACTTGTTTTTCTTATTTCAAAAACCTCTGCCACTTAGCCGGCTACATTCTTTTCAGTGAATTGTCTAAACTGTTGCTACGTTAAATTGGTTTACACTAACTCTGGTCAACGTGCAAATGGCCTTATGCTCCTCTGCTGCTCCTCTTAATTATACTGTGAACCACTTTGAGTGAGTTTCGTAGTCCAAAAAGTCTGGTAACAAATCAGAATAAGTTAATCAAGGTGCTGTGCAGTGGATGTTGCCTGTCTGGACTTTCGTATGGTTCCCGACGCCATCCCGCACAGAAGATTGGCGAGTAAGCCGGGCCGTGTGGGAGTAGGACAGAAAGCTGGAAATCAGGCGAGGAACTGGCTGAGCGGCAGGACCCAGAGAGCGGGCGCTCCATGGCGTCTGCTCCGGCGAGGGCGAAGGGACCGGTTCTTCTCGACACCTCTAAGAGCGACACTGTGGAGGAAAAATACCCTTAATGCGTGCAGACGGACGGCAAGATCTTTTAACAGAGGGGGCGGGCTGGAAGGGGTGGAAATCAAACATTCCAGGAGCTTGAGAACTGTGCTTCAGTGCAAAAAAAAAAAAAAGGGTAAAATCCCTGCATCCGAGCCAGGGAAATCCATCAGTCACTTATTGATTAGGGGGACAAGAGCTGACAAATAGGAAACAGGAAAGGGGACCCAGCACTAATCACCTCAGGTGGCCTGAAGGCTGCAGGAGTAGTAAAGCAATTGAGAAGGCCCCATGGTGTGTGCTAAGGTGTATGAGGAGAGGTGCATCAGCTGGAAATCGGAGGTAATAATAGCTCTGTGTAGGTCACTAGGGAGCCCCCCGCCTCGAGATCTGTGTTCAGTTCTAGAGGCCGGAGAGGTTGGGAGGACAGAAGCAGTCCAGAGGAGGGTTTTACCTGCATGGGCTGGCAGGTTGACTCGGCTGCGCCTCCCAGCTAGAAAGCAGCAACCCCTTGCAGGCGGTTAAAGTATACGGCTGGCAGCTGGGAGACATCCTTAGCCGGATGCCGGGTGATGGCCGCGGCTGGAACTTTGCGCGGATGGCGTCTCCCATTCTCGGCCTTTGCAGGCGGGTTGGCTGGCCCCCTCGCTTTTCTCTCCGCCTGTGCCAGCGCAGGGCCGACGGGGCCCAAGGCGGGCTCCGAGAATGGTACGCTCCATGGCGGCCGGGGAGAGAGGAGATACTGCCCCCCCCCCCACCCCCCAACCAAGCCCTCCCTTGCCCTCCCCCCCCCCCCCCCCCATGAATTTCCTGCGTGTTGTGGCGCTCCGTCAATGCCATGGCCGGGGGGGGGAACGGGGGTTGTGTCTCCCGCTGCAGGTGGCGGTGCCTCTTAAATCCGCCGCCACCCCGCGGCCCTAGAGTAACAGCAGCCCGCGCAGGCACACAGGTCACACACACACACACACCACACCACACCACCCCTCCCCAAAGCCGGCCCTGCGGCACCGTTCCTGCCCGTTGGTCTGCCTGCCCTTGTTTGTCTGACTGTCTGTCCTCTTGCTTTATCTGTCTATTTGTGAGCTTGTCTCTGGGTCTGTCTCTGTTTATGTATGCCTGTCTGTTTGTCTGTCTGTCTCCAGGTGGCAGGGTGCTGGAGCAAATGGTAAAATTATAAAACAAAAAAAAAACAAAAAAATGAGAGAGAGAGAAAACCTCAGGCCCTTCCTTCCCATCCTATTTCCTCCCTTTTAACACAATGCGAGGAAACCACCCCCACGGTAAAAACAAGGCAGGAAGCGAGGACCATGCACATACATGGACTTTCTAGCACTTTTCCATGTTTACCCTAGTCGGAGTGGCCTGATCCCCACCGGGTTCTGGTCATTTTCAGTGGCGTGATTTGTGGGCCCCTGGATGGCCCTTGCACCCCTCTCCTCCCGCCAAGTTGCAAAGTCCGAGGGGCTCCGTTCAGTGGAAGCTGTGGGTGCCCCCTGGGTGAGCAGAAGTGACCACGCTGCTGCTGGAGTTGCTTTTGCGTCCCATATGGAAAAGCACTGAAACGTTTATGAAACATTGAACTGAAAGTGCTGCAGGTCTGGAAGTCGCTGCGAGCAAGCAGCGGCACGGGGGGGGGGGTCCGAGGTGGGATCTGGGGCAGTTTTACTTCCTGCAGGAGGAGGTGTGGGTGATGTCACAGTGATGAGGTCACAGCGTGGATCTCTGGAGAAGCTTTCTAGTGCTAGACACGGGCTGTGAAAAGAAAGGCGACCCCGCCCTCAAGGGCAGAACCAAGGTCCTTCCCCCCAGCTCACTTCTGCACTCCCTGGGTGGGGGCGATATTCAAAAGATGTGTGCAGTTAATGTTTAACTGCATAAATCTAACCCGATAAAATCACGTCTCCTGCTAAGCGGCTGGTTCAGCCAGGGCTGGGTTGGGGGTCTGTCCGGGGCAGAACCGCTCCAATTTAGCCAGATAGCATGATATTTGGCGTTAACTGGCTGAATTTGTGCAGACAACTCTGCGAGTGCCAACGGCTTCCCTAAAATCTAACCACACGAGTTTTATGTGATGGAATAAAACCTGATATTCAGCTGAGTGCTTAACTGGTTTAAGTGCAGCTGATCATCTCTGGTCCAATTAACTTTGTCCATTCTACCGCCACTCATTATAAACCCTTCTGTGTCCTCTCCCTCGCCCCCCCCCCCTTCCCCCTCCCATGACCAGCCCTGCCACATTCCCAAGATCGTAAGAACATTTATTTATTTATTTATTTAAATTCTTTTAATATACCGATGCTCAAGACCAGGTCTTATCGTACCGGTTTACAATGAACTAGGGGGAAAAAACCAGTTAACAATGGAAGCAAGAAATTACAGTATAACAGGGAATGTGGAACTTGGTTGTTAGAGAAAAAGGATAGGTTAAACAATTTCTAACTGGAGAACAAAGCAAATAAGCAGAAACGTGAGTGTTTACATGGTAAGCATTATATACAAAATTACGTCGTGTGTAATATAAGACAAGTTATATTAAAGTGCAGTTAGCCGAGAAATAGTTCCTTTTTTGAGTTGCTGAAGGAGGACGCAACCGCGGGGTATGTAACTGTGGGGGTGATCCTGCGGTTTCTTCAGGGGTATGCTTGGGCGAACAGCCAAGTTTTTAATTTTTTTTCTGAAAGTGATATGGCAATGTTCCTGGCGGAGATCTGGCGGAAGAGAGTTCCAGTGATGCGGACCGGCAGTTGATAGAGCACGTTTTTCAATGGTGTTGTGGAGAACGGACTTTTTTGGGGGAACCTGGAGGGAATCTCTGTATGCAGATCTGGTGGGTCTTGCAGAGGCGTGTGGTTTGAGGGGTATGGTAAGCTGGAGCGAGGATTCCTGAAATAAGGTTTTGTGGATAATAGTAAGTGTCTTGAAGAGAATTCTGTGGCGAATGGGTAGCCAGTGGAGTATTTTTAGAATCGGGGTGATGTGGTCCATGCGGCGAGAGTTTGTGAGGATCCTGGCTGCAGCGTTTTGCAGCATTTGAAGAGGTTTGGTAGAAGAGGCCGGGAGACCTAGCAACAAAGCATTACAATAGTCAATCTTTGAGAATAGTATGGCTTGAAGGACCGAACGGTAGTCGTGGAAGTGTAGAAGAGGTCTTAACTGTTTTAGTACCTGTAGTTTATAAAAACCTTCTTTGGTGGTGTTGTTGATGAATTTTTTGAGGTTCATTCTGGAGTCTAGGAATGTCCCCAGGTTTCTCACTTGACTTGTTAGTGGTGTGTTGGTATTGAAGGCTAGCGGGTTATTATCATTGGGGGAAATGATTAGCAGTTCGGTCTTGGACGTATTGAGTACGAGGCAGAGACTTGTGAGAAGGAGGTTGATGGTGTGGAGGCAGCTATTCCAGTAGTTTAGGGTGTCTGAAACTGGATCCTTGATGGGGATTAGGATCTGCACATCGTCTGCATAGATGAAGTATGTGAGGTTGAGATTATTGAGGAGTTGGCATAGGGGGAGAAGATATATGTTGAATAGGGTCGGCGAGAGAGAGGAACCCTGGGGAACTCCTTGTTTGGCAGCTACAGGGTGAGACTCTTTGTTGATTATTTTAACTTTATAGTATCTGTCGCTTAGAAAGGATTTTAACCAGAGGAGTGCAGCCCCTGAAATGCCTATTTCCATCAGACGGTTGATGAGGATTGTGTGGTTAACTGTGTCGAACGCTGCCGAGATGTCTAGCAGGGCTAGTAAGTATGATTGACCTTTGTCGAGACCCAACAGGATGTTGTCCGTTAATGAGAGAAGGAGAGATTCTGTATTTCTGCATTTCCTGAAACCGAATTGCGATGGATATAGTATGTTGTGGGATTCGAGGTAGTCAGTGAGTCTGGTATTGACCAGCTTCTCCATTAGCTTGGCTATGAAAGGTAGGTTAGCGATAGGGCGAAAATTTGTGGGGTTAGATGGGTCCAAGTTGGGTTTTTTTAGTAATGGTTTCAGCGAGGCTGTTTTTAAAGCATCCGGGACAGTACCGTTTGAGAGTGAACAGTTAATGATGTCGGCCAAAGGTTTGGCGATGATGTTAGGGATTGTGAGAAGGAGTTTGGTCGGGATTTGGTCTATAGGGTGCGAAGAGGGCTTCATTTTCTTGATGATAGATTCTATTTCCAGGGATGATGTAGTATCAAAAGATTCTAGAGACCGTTTGTGTGTCAGTGGGGCATGGTTTTGGTCAGGAGGAGGCTGGGAGTTGGGAATGGGGTTGGAAGATAGTAGCGGGATAAGTAAATTTTTTATTTTGTTGTCGAAGAAGACTGCCAGCTCGGAGGATTTGTTTTGTGCTTCTTCTTCCGGGATGGCTGGAGGAATAGGGGTGGTGAGTGTGGCAACATATGAGAAGAGAGTTTTTGGGTCATACAGGAAGCCGTGTATTTTTTTGGCGTAGAAGTCCCTTTTGGTACGAAGAATAGTGGCCCTATAGTAGCTCATTGTGGTTTTGTAGGAGGCCCGTGCAGTGGTGGTGGGATTCTTCCGCCATTGTTGTTCTTTGTGTTGAAGGCTTTGTTTAAGTGTTCTTAATTCTGATGAGAACCAGGGTTTTTTTGTTAGTACGGGCAGGATTAATATGTTTGGATGTCAAGGGGCATAATTTATCAGCTGCTGCGTGGGTGATAGTTAACCAGGAGTTCATGGCGGTGTCCGCATTTGTGAGGTCCAGGTTAGTTAGTTCCTTGGTGAGCGTGTTGCTGAGAGCATCCATGGAGCATGTTTTTCTAAATTGGATCGTGGATTTGGTGTTGTTGGTGGTGGGTTTTTTCTTTATGGATATTTCAGTTTCAATTTCGATTTCGAACATGCCATACTGGGTCAGACCAAGGGTCCATGAAGCCCAGCATCCTGTTTCCAACAGTGGCCAATCCAAGTCACAAGTACCTGACAAGTACCCAAATGTTAAACAGATCCCATGCTACTAATACCAGCCACAAGCAGTGGCTATTCCCTATTGATTAATAGCAGTTTATGGATTTCTCCTCTACAGGCCGACACAGTACAGTGCGCTCCAATGGAGCGCACTGTTAGCCTGCTATTGGACGCACGTTTTCCCTTACCCCTTATTCAGTAAGGGGAGGAAAACGCGCGTCCAACCCGCGGCACCTAATAGCGCCCTCAACTTGCAAATGCATGTTGAAGGCCCTATTAGGTATTCCCGTGCGATTCAGAAAGTAAAATGTGCAGCCAAGCCTCACATTTTACTTTCAGAAATTAGCGCCAACCCAAAGGTAGGCGCTAATTTCTTCCGGCACCGGGAAAGTGCACAGAAAAGCAGTAAAAACTGCTTTTCTGTGCACCCTCTGACTTAATATCATGGCGATATTAAGTCGGAGGTCCCGAAGAGTAAAAAAAGTAAAAAAAAAAAAAATTTTGAATTCTGCCCGCGGCTGTCGGACCGGAAACCGGATGCTCAATTTTGCCGGCGTCCGGTTTCCGAGCCCATGGCTGTCAGCGGGCTCGAGAACCGACGCCGGCAAAATTGAGCATCAGCTGTCAAACCCGCTGACAGCTGCCGCTCCGGGCTAAAAGGAGGCACTAGGGACGCGCTAGTGTCCCTAGTGCCTCCTTTTCCCCATTTGTACTGCACCACCTAATTTGAATACTGAATCACGTGCACTGGTGAGGGGCCGGTGCACACGCCAGGAGAGTGGGCGTTCGTCCACTCTCCCGCGGACTTTACTGAATCGGCCTGCTAGTAACTTATCCAAACCTTTTTTAAACCCATCTATACTATGCCTTAAGCACATCCTCTGGCAATGAATTCCAGAGTTTAATTGTGTGTTGAGTGAAAGGAATTTTCTCCACTTTGTTTTAAATGTGCTACTTGCTTACTTCATGGAGTGACCCCCTAATCCTTGTATTATCCAAAAGAGTAAATAACTGATTCACATTTACCCGCTCTAGACCTCTCTTGATTTTGTAAACTATCCCTCCTCAGCCGTCTCTTCTCCAAGCTGAACAGCCTTAACCTCTTTAGCCTTTCCTCATAGGGGAGCTGTTCCATCCCCTTTATCATTTTAGTCGCCTTCTCTGTACCTTCTCCAGTGCAATTATATCTTTTTTGAGATGCGGAAACCAGAATTGCACAGAGTATTCAAGGTGCTGTCTAACCATAGAGCAATACAGAGACATTATGCTATCTTTCGTTTTATTCACCATTCTCTTCCTAATAATTCCTAACATTCTGTTTGCTTTTTTGACTGTCGCAGCACACTGAGCCGACGATTTCAATGTATTATCCACTATGACGCCTAGATCTCTTTCTTGGGTGGTAGCTCCTAATATGGAACCTAACACTGTGTAACTATAGCATGGGTTATTTTTCCCTATATGCATCACCTTGCACTTATCCACATTAAATTTCATCTGCCATTTGGATGCCCAAGCTTCGTCTCACAAGGTCCTCCTGCAATTTATCACAATCCACATGTGATTTATCTACTCTGAATAATTTTGTGTCATCCACAAATTTGATTACCTCACTCATCGTATTCCTTTCCAGATCATTTATATATATATATATTGAAAAGCACCGGTCCAAGTACAGATCCCTGAGGCACTCCACTGTTTACCCTTTTCCACTGAGAAAATTGACCATTTAATCCTACTCTCTGTTTCCTGTCTTTTAACCAGTTTGTAATCCATGAAAGGACATCGCCTCCTATCCCATGACTTTTTAGTTTTCCTAGAAGCCTCTCATGAAGGACTTTGTCAAACACCTTCTGAAAATCCAAATACACCACATCTACCGATTCACTTTTGTCCACATGTTTATTAACCCCTTCAAAAAAAATGTAGGAGATTTGTGAGGCAAGACTTCCCTTGGGTAAATCCATGCTGGCTGTGTCCCGTTAAACCATGTCTATCTATATGCTCTGTGATTTTTCCCGGCACTGAAGTCAGGCTCACTGGTCTATAGGTTCCCAGATCACCTCTGGAGTCCTTTTTATATATCGGGGTTATGTTGGTAACCTTTCATTGTAACGATAGCTTACAAATTACTCCTAATAGGTCTGAAATTTCATTTTTGAGTTGTTTTTTAATCTGGCCCAGGTGATTTGCTATTCTTCAGTTTGTCAGTCTCACCTCAGGGGAGAAGAAAAGAGGGTTCGCACTCACAAAGCGGGGAGTAGCTGGCTTGTTACGGCGGTTACTACCCCAAACCAAATGTGCCTGATACTTCACTTTCGATGCACATCCAGCATGGCTCTCTGCTTCAACGGCAGGGGAGAAGACTGATCCTTCACACATATCCAGCATAGCTCCCTGCTTCAACGGCAGGGGAGAAGAAAAACAACCAATAAGGGTCTGTATAACATAGTCTGGGTAAAACAAATAAGCATGGGTGTAGCTTGCTTATTGCGGCGGCTACTACCCCTAACTAATCAAGCTTGATATTTCACTTGGATGCAGCTCCATCACTGCTCTCTACATTAAAGGTGGGGGTGGAAGGGAAATAGAACCAAGAGCTAAGAGAAACAGATAAGTATGAGAGAAAAAATGAGTGAAGCTTGCTGGGCAGACTGGATGGGCCATTTGGTCTTCTTCTGCCATCATTTCTATGTTTCTATGTATATGTTTCCCTATGTATCTCCCCGCCCCCATACTCCCTGTGTGTGCCTTCATCCACTTCTCTGCCACACTCGCTCTTGCTCAGGACGGAAGCCTTGATGGTTGATGCTGCTCGGCTAATTCAGCCCTGCTTTTGTGTCTGTTGCCTTGTGTCCAGTTTATGGGCAGCCCTGCACATATTTTTCCGTGTAGTTTCAGTCAGGCTGGATTTACCTACGTACCAAGGATACTCTCCTTACAGAGCCAGGGAAGAGCTTGTCCCTTGGCTGCGTGCGCAACTGGGAGTACTTAATCTTAGCCCTGGAAAGAAACGAGCAGGCTCGGCGGTGGTCGGGGGTTGACGCCTTGGCGACTGGCGCCGCTGCACACAAGCTTCGATCCTGTGCTAATTCATCCCCTTTTTGGGATCCATTCTCCATCCCACTTTAATAGCTATGGATGCGCGAGGAGCACATCGCCAGCACCTTCCGTGCGCTGTCCGTGCAGCCACCTCTAGGGCACATGCCCAGGCATACTGGGGGGGCGCGCGCACTGCATCACCGCTTCGTGCGACAGGGGCCGGTTTACAGATGTGCCCGCGCCACAAGGGGGAGCCCACGGACTCCCCTCGCTGCGCTGACCTGGGTAAGCGGCTTTAGCGGTTTTCTGCCCGTCCTCCGAGAAACCTCTCACCCCCCTCCCACCCGGGCCCTCCGAGACCCACCAGGCTAAAAATACATTCCTCCGCCTCCTTCCCCTCCGCATCCAGCTGGACTAGGAGCGGAAATCCCGGGGGGCGGGAGGAGGGGCGAGGAGGGAGAGGATGTGACAGCCACAGGATCCGTTTCCTCCGCCTGAGATGATATATCAGATCCCTCCCCCCCCCCCCCACCACCACCACCACCACCACACACACAACGTACACACACCAAACCCATGCTCCGCAGCAGAGGAAGGGAGCAAGGATCGTCCCGAGGCCGGCACTCGGGGCGAAGGCGCTGCCGCCGGTGGCAGATCTCCAGCGGGCACGGAGGAGACCACCGTTGGGGAGAGGGGCCCTGCGGGTCAGGGTGAGTCGGATGCTCTGCGGGGGGTGGAGTTTGGTGCTTCTCGAGGGGTGCGGGGGAGAGAGAGCGGCGTGACCGGTCGAACCACGGGGACGTGGAAGTTCTTCTGCGTGGCGGTACCCGGTGTGCAGGGAGAGGAGGGGGTTTTTCTGTGGGAGGTTGGCATGGGGGGCCGTTTGGGAGCCGTAACGTTGCGACGGGGGAGACGCACTTTGTCAGGGGTGGCGGGGGGGGGGGGGGGGGTGTGATGTCCGTACACGACACGTGGGCAGCTTTCTTTTTTTTTTTTTGGAAGGGGGTGAGGTGGAGCGTGAGTAGTTGGGAGAGCAAGCGAGATGCCCGTGGGCTTCATATTTTAGCTGGCAGACAATGAGATTGAATGAAGGGGCTAAAAGAGAGAGTTCCACCCCCCTACCCTCATCGGATTAACCACCACCGGGGACTCCCATGACCGTCAATCCAGGGAAAACTGATGGCCAGAACAGCTTTGTAAGGGAGGCCACTGGGCTCCTCCCCCCACCCATAATGACAGAACCGTTTCATCCGTAGCCCCGGTGCTGCACGTGGCTCTCCGCACAGGGCGTCTGTTTTTGTAACTCACACACCCCCCCTCTCTCTTGCGCTTCTGTTGCAGAAACGGCGTAAACTCCTGCCCGGGCTCTCTCCGTGAGCTGACGCGGCCCTGGCTCCTTCCCCCCAGTCCTTCTCCCCCCTCCCCGCCTCCTCCCTCCACGGGCCGCGGCCGGGCATGGGCTCCCCTGCGGAGGGCTACGTCCGGGAGTTCACCCGCCACGGCGGCGACGTGCTGCGCAACCTGGACGAGCTGCGCGGCCTCCGGGCCCTGACAGACGTGACGCTGCTTGCCGGCGGGCGGCAGCTGAGGGCACACAAGGCCGTGCTGGCCGCTTGCAGGTGAGTCGGCCAAGGTGGGAGGGTCAAGGGGGGGACGGGGGACGGCCGGTCCTCGTTTTCCGGCTTTCGTGGGGGTTTGTACCGTGACCTTTCTCGGTGGAAGATGGGGGGGGGGGGGGGAGGGGCCCAGAGCCGTGCCATGATGTCGCCGGGCATTATTCACTGGTCCGTAAAACAGGGTACTCTGCATGATCATGTGACCCCAGCCGGACGCTGTTAGTTGCGCTCGGCTTTATAAAGAGGTAGAGGACAAATTAAAAACAAAACAAAACGCTCTTTACCTGAATGAAAGGCGTTTTCAGAATCGCCAGCTCTGTGTGTGGGTGAAGGTGGGTGCCTTAGTCCACAATGTGCCTACTTTCACCCACGTTTTCATGGAGGCCGTCTCAGGGGAGGCAGCAGCTCGCTGAGTTTTGCGCTTTCAAAGCTTCTTGCATCATCTGGGCCGGGAAAAAAACCCAACAGGCGCAAATCTCTGCCGGTGCTTCCCCCCACCCCACAGGGCCGGCTCTTCCGCTGGGCGAACCGTGCAGTCGCCCAGGGTGGCAACGTTTTTTTGGGGGGCTTTTTTGAAAGAGGGAGGGGAGAGGCGGCACTAACTTCCAGGTCCCAGGAAACCTCCAGGTGCCATCTTACCTGCTTTTAAGACCCGGGCAACCCCAAGAGAGAAAGGAAGGGATGCCGGGTAGGTGCGGAGGGTGGAGAAAAGAGAGGGGGCAGGGTGGGCTGTGGAGAGAGGGATGCCGCCGGGCACCGCCAAGAGAGGGCGGAGAGAATGGGGTGATCTCGGTGCGCCGAGCACGGTTGTGAAAGGGGAGAAACGGGAGGATACCGGACCGGGGGGGGGGGGGGGGGTGGTGGGGGGGAGGTGCTGGGGACAGAGGCAATGGGAGGGGGATGCAGGACTTGGCAGAGGGGTGAGAGGAGAGAGAGAGGTGGAGGTTGTGCCGGAGCTGCCTTGGACAGGCAGGGGGTGGAAGGGGACGGGCGCAAGACTGAAGGTTCGCTTAGGCCACCTTGCACCGGGCCCTAAGTTTCCCTTTGAGAGAGTTAGGATAACAGCAGCAGCAGGGGGTGCTTCAGGGGTCTTCTCCGTCTCCCCACAGTTAAATCTGCCTCAGGCGGGGAGGGGACCGTGCGGGGGTCTCTGGGCAAAGTGACTCGCTCCTTTTTTTTTTTTTTGGCTTTCCACAGCGGCTTCTTCTACTCGCTGTTCGTGGAGCAGGCGGGCGGCGAGGCCGGCGTCCTCTCGCTGCCCGCCGGGGTGGAGCCGGAGGGCTTCCGGCTGCTGCTGGACTTCATGTACACCTCCCGCCTGCCCCTCAGCGTGGCCACCGCGCCCGCCGTCCTGGCCGCCGCCCGCTGCCTGCGCATGGAGCACGTGGCGGAGGCCTGTCGCCGCTTCATCCATGCCAGGTGAGGATCTGCCCGGGCTCTCGCTCCCCGCCGGGCCGCCGAAACGGTACGTGAGGGAGGGGGGAGGAGTGGGTGGGGGGGGGGGAGGAGTGCTTCTGTCCCACAGCGCGTACCCCCATGCCTTCAGGACCTGCCCGGCAACGGGCCCCCACCATCAGACGGTGCTGCTCCCCGACACCTCCCCCCTCCGAGAGTAAGCTCTCCGTGGCAGGTGCTCCCTCCCCCAGCGGTCCAGGCCCCGCCAGGATCCTCCGGTACCAGACGCCGCGGGGCCCCGCCACAAAGAGTGGCGAACCGCTGCCCGCACAGAATTTAACCAAACACCCCCCCCCCCCCCCCAAAATAAAAAACAGGCAGCAGTGAGGGCGTTCCAGGGGCACGGGGCAACTTTGGCCATTCAGGCCTACGGCTTTGGAGGGCCAGAAATCAGGGCTAAAGTTAACCCGGGTGACTTTCTCCTGAGGCCTTAAGACCGGATAGTCAGGCCAGACTTATTCGGGCTCGATATCCGGGCACGGCTGTCGGGTTAACTCTCTCCTCTGAAGGCTGACGGAGTTTCTGCCTCTGTGGGAGAGAAGAGGCTGGTCCTAGGGGTAAGCTCTCCGCAGCAGGGACGCCCCCCCCAACCCTGCTCAAGCCCTGCAGCCCCCAACAGTAGGTGAGAAGCAGGGATGGAGCAGCTCCTGTCCTCCCCTCTGAGGGTAAACTTTTTAAAGCAGGTACTTCACCCCCCCCCCCCCCTTACCCAATTTAGGTTTTGCGCTGTATATGAGGGGAGGGAGAAGCTGTTCCTTCCCTCCCCCCCACCCACTTAGTGAGGATAAGCTCTCTGCAGCAGGTACTCAGTTCCCGTTCAGATTCTGCTATTTTCTTACTGTGTTTTGTGTTTGTCTGCCTTTTCAGCTACGATGGGATGGACTTTCGCTTGCCACCTCCATCAGCCGAGCTCTCCTGCCTCTCCACCTCCTTCCCATCTCCGCTGGCCCTGCCTCCGATGGGGGCCCAGGAGGGCCAGGCGTCAGGCGCTGCCGGCAGCGCCTTCCTCAAGAGCAGGAGGCCGATCCCGGCGGGGGCTGTGTGGGCCCCGCAGAGCCAGGTCCCGACGGCGCCCCGGGAGAGCGAGCAGCCCCAGGGCGCGTCGGGCCGGGCTCCCGTCCAGACCAGGCCGGAGAAGGCGGAGAATAGCGACCAGAAGCCTCCGATCCTGGCCCCCCACAGCCCGATGAAGTCCGAGTGCCAGCCTGCCTCACCCGTGGAGTCCAGCGGCTGTGGCAGGGCGACCCCTTGCCCCCTGGGGGCCCCCAGCTCAGACTCCAAAGCCTGGAACTGGAAAAAGTACAAGTTCATTGTGTTACGTTCCCTGCAGCAGGCAGTGAAAGAGGAGGAGGAGGAGGAGGGAAGGGGGGCGCCACCGCTGCCACGGAGAAGCCCGGGGCCTTCCCCTGCCTTGCCCCCGGGGGCCGGCGGCCCCTCGCAGACAGCAGAGGAGGAATCCGGCAGCGGAGAGGAGAGGAAAAGCAGCTTGCGCGGCCCTCAGCACAGGTGAGGTCGCTCCTCTCTGACCTAGATCCTTCTCTGCGGGGGTGGAGTGGCTAAGGAGGGGAGGGGCGGCCTGAACAACCGGGCGGTCTCTGATGAACCCCGTTTCTTTTTTTCCCCCTCCCCCCCTCCCAGGTTCTCCCCACTCCCTCCCTGTGAGTCTTGGTGTGTGGTCTGCAGCCGGCCATTCGAAGGGGTCTCCCAGCTCCACCGCCACGTCCTGTACGCCCACCGGCGAGGGGAGCTGCTGGGGTGCCAGCCTGACACCACGGAGAGCAGAGCAGGTGAGCCCAGGCCCTCTCTCTCACCGGGTGTTTCTCTCCCCCACTCTCTCTCACTGCCTTTTCCTGCATGTGTGTGTGTTTCTCTGGGTGTATTTGTGCCTCTCTCTTTCTTTCTGTTTGTGTCTCTTTTTTTAGTGCCTCTGTCTTTGTATGTGACATGGCATGCACGTGTGCTTCTTTTTCTGCAAGGCTAATGTCTCCAAATTGATTTGTTGCAGAGTGAACAAGATGCAGCAAGAATATGAAACAGGGGCTTTATTAGTGTACAGGGGCTTTTCATCTTGTTACAGCTTGAGACAGGGAGCGAGCAGCATCTCCCCCATGAGAGGGATCAGCAAAAAAACCCAAAAAACCCCAGAAATGAAATAGAAAGATATGCAAGATCCCTAAAACAGAACGATGCCACCTAGTGGTTTATAATAGATTGCACTCTTTAATATAATACACAACAACCATAAGTCTCTCTCTGCATGATTTGTAGGGATGTGCATTCGTTGGGCCATTCATTTCATTTGTTTCGTGTGTACGTGCGTACCTCACAAATGTATGGTACGCACATAAGAATGGATGGTTTGTGTGTATTTTCTTAACAATTCATTTGTGAGGTACGCATATATCCACGAAACGAATGAAACGAATGGCCCGACAAATGCACATCCCTAAGATTTGCGCACACAGTGATGGGAGTGAGCTTCATGTGTATGTTGAGTATGATCTCACGCTCTCAACTGTACTGCTACTGCTCTTCTTACTCATTGTACAAAAAAAGAGCTTAATTCTGGAGCTCGTAGGGTGTTACACTTATAGGCAACATGTCAAGGTGCGCACGGAGGTTACTTCCACACAAGCCTGTGGCGCCCAGTCCAATGGGGACAATTTATGTATCTTTCTGCGAAATTTTCTTGGACTTTGATTGCACTTCTTGGTACTTGATGGTCTCCTGCCCGTGTGAAGGTGCCCAACCCTCTCAGTCTCTCTCTCCATATGTATGGGTCTAGCTTGCATCCTACCCAGTCACTGACCATGTCCGCCACTTCCTCTCCCCCCCCCCCCCCCCGCACCATCTCTTTCCCTCTCCAGCAGAGAAGCCGTACCAATGCAGCATCTGTGGGGCGCAGTTCAACCGGCCCGCCAACCTGAAGACCCACGCGCGCATCCACTCCGGCGAGAAGCCCTACAAGTGCGAGACGTGTGACTCCAGATTCGTGCAGGTCAGCCATGAGTGATGGCTAGATTAGGGAAGCTGGTGGTCCACAAGCCATTGTGTGGTGTAGTAGTTATTTAGCGGAAGGGGGTCGTGGCTGTGGGTGTATCAGCTACTCATGGTTAAGAGGTTGGTGGCCCTGGCATATCACCGGGATTGGGGGGTAGGGGGTGCATAGGTTCCATACTTGTATGGTACTCATTGGTTTTTCTGTCCCACTCCCAAACTCTCCCAGGTGGCTCATCTGCGCGCCCACGTTCTGATCCACACTGGCGAGAAACCGTACCCGTGTGACACCTGCGGGACACGATTCCGGCACCTACAGACACTGAAAAGTCACATCCGGATCCACACAGGGGAGAAACCATATCACGTGAGTACAGGAAGAAGCTGGGGGGGGGGGGGGAAGGATAGGAGAGCAAAACAAGCACCACATGAGAACCATGGGAAGAGAAAAAACACGCCTCGTGATACCCATGAGGAACCAGGGGAGGGGGAAAAACACAAAAATATGACAGCAGGGGGAACCAGGGGAGGGAGAAGACTGCACCACGTAAGAGCCAGGAGAATCCAGGGGAGACGGAAAACTGCGCCACGTGGGAGCCACAAGGAACCAGTAGGAGGGGGGGAAACTGCACCACATGAGAGCCACACCAGGGCAGAGGCAAAACCTGCCACATGATAACGGGGGAGGGGCAAAACCTGTGCCTCATGGGAGGAAGAAGGGGGGAATGCTAGGTGCCTTGCCCTCACTGCTTCCTCGCTTGTCTTGCAGTGCGAGGCGTGCGAGCTGCGCTTCCGGCACAAGAGCCAGCTGCGGCTGCACCTGCGGCAGAGACACGGCGCCGTCACCAACACCAAGGTCCACTACAAGCTCCTTGCGACTCCCTACTCTGCCGCCGCTCCTGCCCTTGCTCTGGGGAGAGAGGGTGGACCCCGCTAGCCACGCCAGGACTCTGCGACCGTCTCACGTGGGCCGCAGGGAGAGAGCGCACCAGACCTCCTCTTCCTGTCTGCGAGAAAAGCTTTGCGGGTCGAAGAAGTACCAGGAAGAGAAACTGGGCCGTGCTTACTACCCCCCCCCCCCCCCCAGATAGTGTCACCAACCAGAGCACACAACATTCAGTAAATTCAGTGAATAAAATAGGGGACCCCCCTCCCCTCAAATGCTTTGTAACCCCCCCCCCTCCTGCCTCAGCTCTGGAAACTTCCCTAGCACTTAAAGTCCTCCTCCCCCCGCCCCCCCCCCCCCTCTTCTCTTGCCGCACCAGCACCGCCGTCTTCCTCAGTTGCAGCCGGGATGGACTGCACTCGCTGGGCGGAGGAAGGCGGCAGGGGATGCGGGCGAAGCTCATTGCGGCCCAGAGGGGAGCGCTGCTGGGATGCCCGCTGACGTCCCGCAGGCGGAGGACACGCCGGCCGCGTCCTGGTGGCGGCTGATTCTCCCCCTCTGCCACGTGTGAGGAACCAGTTTTTGGAGGGGGGGGGTGTGTGTGCAGTTTGTTAAACCGGTGGCAGAGCCGTGGGAGAACTGTTCACTTTTTTTAACACAATGTTTAGAGGTGCTTGGAAGAGTGTTATTTGTATTATGCGTCTTTTTTATTTTTTTGCTGGCCAAATACATTCGTGTTGTGAAACTTAATGTAATATCCTGTGGCCTGGTGCCCTCCCCCTGGGCACCAAGCCAGGGGGAGGGCACCAGGCTATCCCTTTGAGTCAATTTGGGAGCATGTGATCATGCGAGCTCCGTTTTTGTCCAGTGACTGTCTGAGGCTTATGCGGTTCAGAAGGGAACCAGGAGTCCTTAGGGGGTCGAGAGCGGGGAGAGGGTTTACCGCAGGCTCTGGAACACAGGATGGCGCGAGGGAGTGGGGCCTGGAGCCCCGGCTATGCCTCCCTGGGTGCTGCGAGGAGACCGGCTGGGGATGGGGAGGAGTGGTGGAAGCTGGGGTCGCGGCAGCTGCTGGATTTCTGCTCCGGTGTCGCTGAAGCCCAGTAAGGGGGTGGAGGAGAGGACCGGGGGGGCTTCCACGCCTGCTGGTCTGACTCTGGGAAGCGGAGAAGCAAGCTGTCAAGAAATGCAGCGCAGTTGGATTTCGGGAGGGTGGGCCGGGAGAGAGGGCAAGATGCTGGCTTTAGATTTGATAGGACGATAGAGAAAGGGTGGGGGAGAGGTTTGCGAGTGCCACCGCTGCACTATAATCAGGTCTGGAATCTGTAGCACTATGAGCAGTGGAGCAGCTTAAAAAAAAAAAGGCTTTTTTTGGCCATCGCTTACCTGCATTCCCAACACTAAAAAAAACCACTCCCCTCTTGTTTCTTTGCTCTTACAGACGCAGGGGCAGGCGTTTGGCTGATCTTTGGCTCTGGGAGCAAGCAAGGTCCCCGTGCAAGAGTCTTCGTTGCCCCAGGCAAAACCTTCGTTTGTGCTTCCCCTCCCCCAGCTCACTTATCGGCGGCAGCTCCAGCGCAGCGCTGCCTCCTACTGGCGTCGGTAGCTGCAGCACAGCGCGCCCTTCTGCGACGGCCCCCAGCGCTGGCGCAGCGCGCCTCGGGGCCTCGCACCGGCTGGCTTTTGCCGGCCCCCCTTCCCCCCCGAAACTTCGGCTCACTCGAGGCGCCCACCAGATTTCTCTACTGGAAGCACCCGCCCTGGGAGCCGGGAGCCACGGACGGGGAGAGCCAGCCGGCTCAGCTCACGGGGCCATACGAGGGATGGGGCTCGGGGGGGGGGGGGGGGGGGGGGGAGGGGACGACCGGGACGGCCGACGAGGATCCCTTGCTTTACAAATAGAATAAGCTATGCCCCTGGTGGATGGATGTGGGGGTGTCCCTGCCGTCCCGCTGCCTGCACCCACACTCGGCGCTTCCCTCCTGCTTTGTCAGGGCGCGCCGGAGCCCGTCTACTACACCTCGGCCTTTCCCTCTGTAAGGCAGGGCAGCGCGGGCCGTGCCAGCGCTTTGCGGTGAGCTGGGGTTTTTTTTTTCATTGTTACTTTTAGTCATTTTGCACTGTGGCCCCAGACCGCGATGTTTCTCTCTAACCGTGCTACGCTAGCTGCTGCTGCTGCTTCTTCCTCTTATTGTGTTTTAAATAAAAAGATGGAGTTGTTTTGGGAACCACTGATTGGCCTGGTTATTTCAGTAGGGTTGGGCAAAGGATGAGACGGAATTTGGTACAGTGCAGTACTGTAGGGGAAAATCCCCAGGGTGAGAGAGAACTACAGAGGATCCTCAGCGGTGGGGGGAGTGAGGGGTAAAGCCTGGGAATGGCACAAAGGATCCTCAGCGGTGGGGGAGTGAGGGGTAAAGCCTGGGAATGGCACAAAGGATCCTCAGCGGTGGGGGTGTGAGGGGTAAAGCCTGGGACGGGCACAGAGGATCCTCAGTGGTGGGGGAGTGAGGGGTAAAGCCTGGGACTGGCACAGAGGATCCTCAGCGGTGGGGGAGTGAGGGGTAAAGCCTGGGACAGGTGCAGAGGATCCTCAGCGGTGGGGGAGTGAGGGGTAAAGCCTGGGACGGGCGCAGAGGATCCTCAGCGGTGGGGGAGTGAGGGGTAAAGCCTGGGAATGGCACAAAGGATCCTCAGCGGTGGGGGAGTGAGGGGTAAAGCCTGGGAATGGCACAAAGGATCCTCAGCGGTGGGGGAGTGAGGGGTAAAGCCTGGGACGGGCGCAGAGGATCCTCAGCGGTGGGGGAGTGAGGGGTAAAGCCTGGGACGGGCGCAGAGGATCCTCAGCGGTGGGGGAGTGAGGGGTAAAGCCTGGGACGGGCGCAGAGGATCCTCAGCGGTGGGGGAGTGAGGGGTAAAGCCTGGGACGGGCGCAGAGGATCCTCAGCGGTGGGGGGGGTGAGGGGTAAAGCCTGGGACGGGTGCAGAGGATCCTCAGCGGTGGGGGAGTGAGGGGTAAAGCCTGGGACGGGTGCAGAGGATCCTCAGCGGTGGGGGAGTGAGGGGTAAAGCCTGGGACGGGTGCAGAGGATCCTCAGCGGTGGGGGAGTGAGGGGTAAAGCCTGGGACGGGTGCAGAGGATCCTCAGCGGTGGGGGAGTGAGGGGTAAAGCCTGGGACGGGTGCAGAGGATCCTCAGCGGTGGGGGAGTGAGGGGTAAAGCCTGGGAATGGCACAAAGGATCCTCAGCGGTGGGGGGAGTGAGGGGTAAAGCCTGGGAATGGCACAAAGGATCCTCAGCGGTGGGGGAGTGAGGGGTAAAGCCTGGGAATGGCACAAAGGATCCTCAGCGGTGGGGGTGTGAGGGGTAAAGCCTGGGACGGGCACAGAGGATCCTCAGTGGTGGGGGAGTGAGGGGTAAAGCCTGGGACTGGCACAGAGGATCCTCAGCGGTGGGGGAGTGAGGGGTAAAGCCTGGGACAGGTGCAGAGGATCCTCAGCGGTGGGGGAGTGAGGGGTAAAGCCTGGGACGGGCGCAGAGGATCCTCAGCGGTGGGGGAGTGAGGGGTAAAGCCTGGGAATGGCACAAAGGATCCTCAGCGGTGGGGGAGTGAGGGGTAAAGCCTGGGAATGGCACAAAGGATCCTCAGCAGTGGGGGAGTGAGGGGTAAAGCCTGGGACGGGCGCAGAGGATCCTCAGCGGTGGGGGAGTGAGGGGTAAAGCCTGGGACGGGCGCAGAGGATCCTCAGCGGTGGGGGAGTGAGGGGTAAAGCCTGGGACGGGCGCAGAGGATCCTCAGCGGTGGGGGAGTGAGGGGTAAAGCCTGGGACGGGCGCAGAGGATCCTCAGCGGTGGGGGAGTGAGGGGTAAAGCCTGGGACGGGTGCAGAGGATCCTCAGCGGTGGGGGAGTGAGGGGTAAAGCCTGGGACGGGTGCAGAGGATCCTCAGCGGTGGGGGAGTGAGGGGTAAAGCCTGGGACGGGTGCAGAGGATCCTCAGCGGTGGGGAGTGAGGGGTAAAGCCTGGGACGGGTGCAGAGGATCCTCAGCGGTGGGGGAGTGAGGGGTAAAGCCTGGGACGGGTGCAGCGAATCCTTAGTGGTGTGTGAATAAAGTAACTTTAGGAGATAGCCTGCGGGTGGCTTTAGTTGCCCCTTCTGGTGTTCTGTAGGTTAAGAAGGATTACATGGGGGGGGGGATCCCCTGAAAGCAGTGACCCTCTCCTTCCTCCCCAGGACACTCCTTAACAGCCCGTTCACTTCTATGAAAGCCAAACCAAAGTGCTGGGAAACACAAACTTGCAGTATTTTTAGAAAGGCACTGTCAGCAGACTCCGAGGTTGTAATTAACGTCTGAACACCTGGTATGGCACCGAGGCTGGGTCTGTAACCTCATTACGCTGCCTTTCCAAATGGAAACCCTCCGAGTTATTATCCAGATAAGTGTCAGGGGGGGAGGATCGGGGCACCTTTCCTTTTGGGTTCTGGCAGTGAGCTCTGCCCAGGGAGTTTGGCGGTGGCCAGTGTAGGAATAAGTGGGGCCAGAATGTGAATAGTAAGGCCCACCCAGTTGGTGCCCAATTTACAGCCTGGCACAATGCCTTAGCCCCCTCCCATTTGAGCCCTGGCTTTCCCCTTCAGTTCTTTGCAAATAGGTTGGGGGGGGGGATAATAGTGCAGGTAGATTGCGTTTTTCCAATCTCTACCTGTGATTTCCAGCGGGAAAAAAAAAAAAAAGTACCCGGCGCCAGAAGCCGGCGCCATCTGCAGGTATTCTGTGCCCACGGCCGGTATCTAAGTGATAAAACCGCACGCGTGCTTCCTCTTTCAAAACCGGTGCAAAGTCCACGGGGTAAAAGCAGTCGTGGGCTTTGTCCCGGTGCCAAATCTGAAAATTGCTCTCTCTGATCCAATTCAGTGGGGACAAACCTTTCTCAAAGCCTCATATAAAAACCTTTTGCTCTGGCACAGAGAGCGAGTCACAGCCCCTTCAGCGGGCAATGAATCTCTCTCTCTCTCTCTCTCTCTCTGTGCAGGGCCTCATTTGCAGACTAAAAGTGAACTCACGCCCCCGTGCCCGCACGCTCGCACACTCTTCACAAGATCGCTCGCCAGGCCCCGGGAGGTGAAGGGCATCTGGGAGTTAGGGATGCAGGAGAAGGCAGAGAGGGAGAATGTGATCCTGATTCTCCATCCCCCCCCCCCCCCATAAACTCCCTAGTGGTCGTTGAGCGCTGACCCCAGTGATTGTACAACCCCTAAATCTAACCCTTAGCCCTGGGAGGGTCCTCGAGCTCTCCTCTCCCTGGATAATCGCCCTCTCCGGTAACTCTCCTCCTGGTACCACGTAGAAATATTTTTCTCGCACTGCCCACCCCTGCTTCCAAGGCCTGCGTTATTTGCATCTGAGATAGGGGGAAGCTGCAGGGCGAATGCGGGGTAGCCTCTCCTCGGATCCTCAAAAGGAGGCTCTAGTTATGTAGCTGGGCAGGTGGCCTCATTCCGCAGAGGAAATCCCCTGAGCATGGGGATGGATCGGAGAATCTCCCGCTGCCCCACAAGAACCTCTGACACCTCCAGGCGATCGTGTCCCCTCCACCAGATGATCTGCCGCCGAGTAAGGCCCACAGCTATAGTTTGCTGTAGATCCTTTTGGATGATTTTTAAGATCTGTTAGGTTTTCGCTTGTCCCTCTTGGCCGAGAAAAATAACCACTCACAAAGTTATTCATTTAAAAAAAACATTATTATTATTATAGATATCTGTTATGCAATTCGAAACCATTAATACAGATCTCCCCCTCCCCCTTTAAGAAAGGGAGAATTAATGGTTCTTAATCTGAGAAGGTCCCGCCGTCATTTGAAATTCCAGCTATCGTAATTAGCATTTTAAGTAAATCTTTATTTGGAAATGATTGTATTGGCCCGAGTTTTCTTTTAAAACATCAGTTCATTCGAATTCTCTCTATCCCCATCATGTTAGTCGCATAAACGCTGCACTATTGAGTGGCGCCTGCAGTTCTGTCCTCTAAAGACGGGGAGGTCCGTTTTCAAAGGTGTAGGAATATCCGGCCCCTTTAAGCGGGTAAATCTTATCCGGCTAAGTCATTAACTGAATAAAATGTATTCAGATAAATCAGAGGCATTTGGGGGGCATTCCAGGGTGGAATTAACGTAGCCAAGGAACTCCGATAGTCTGAATATCCCTGACAGTGCATCCGGCTAACTTTAGCTGGATGCGTCGTCCATCAATTGCTTTTCTGAATGTTGGCCTGGGGGGCTAAATTAGGCCCACCAGATCCTTCGCTGATCCTACAAATGCCAGGGTCTTTATGAGAAAATCGAGGCCTTTTCCCTGTTCGGTCACCAGCCCCGGAAGGTGACGCCAGAGATCAGGTAGGATCCGCCGTACCACGGCAGGAGGGGAGTACGCCCTACGTTTCTGCGTCCTTCCCAGCTCTCAGCAGTTCTGGAAGCTGTTGGGGGTCCTATTCATTGTTTTTTTTTCATGATTATTTCTCGTGCAATAAAACCAAAGCCTGCCACTCCCTTCCTTGATTTCCTCTCCCAGTTTGTCCACTTCATTCTCCTTTTATGAGGTAAGGGGGGTGGGGGGTGGAGGGCTCCCTGGGTTTCCCCTACGTTTCCGGGTCGCACCTGCATCCTGCGGCGGCCCACGCCTGGTGTTGTCCCTGGACTGTGGGTGATATCATTTCCTGACAGATCCCCCCCCACAGGAAGAAGGCAGAGTGTGAAGCCTTAAACTCCGCAGCTCTCAAATGTTGCTCTGCTCCCGTTTCCCACATTCTCCCCTTATTATCTGCCTTGCCTGTGGATCTGGACGAGATTGTAAGCTCCATGGAGAAGGGACTTTCTCTTCTATGCATCTACAGGCAGCAGCGGGGGGGGGGGGGGGGGGGGGGGGGAGAGAGGCATGGAGAGGGCTGTCCGCCTGCCCCAAAAGGAGGGAATAGATGCAGGGGAAGGATAATAGAAGGAATTACGAAAACCAGTGAGGGGCTCTGTTTCCAGGGATAACTGAAAAGGGGGGGGGGGGAGGTTTGGGAGTACAACATTCAGAGGACATCGCATGTCCCACAGAGAGACCAAGAGCTGGGGAGAGCCCGAGGAAAGGTTTTGCATGACTTGGAAGCGCAAACATTAGGCACCTGAGAATGAGTAAGCACCGGGACACAAACACTCACACGAGTGCCAGGGAAACCCTACACACACCCCCACACGCACCTCGGGGCGCACGGTTACACAAAGAGGTTGACGTTCAGCGGACGGCTGAGTGGCAAAGTTGCCCCAGGTGTGTTCTGCCCCAGCAGGATCATTCCCAGGTAAGCGTTCCGCTGCGTGTTCCGAGCAGAAGGTGCCCGGTGTAGCTTTTGGGCAAATATTTTTCTGACCAGACTTAGCCCCAGCTAATGTTATTTGCCCAGCACTGAATATCCGACCTCACTGGCTCAAATATATCCGTGGCTCCTCTACCCCCCCCCCCCCCCCCCCCCCATCACCGCCTCTTGTTATTTGGCAAAATTTTGTCCATGCAAAAAGTTGCCCAGACAAAAGTTTACCAGGGACTTGGTGGCAGGGGGGGGGAGGGATTTCACATCCTCGGTTTTTTGTCTGGGTAACTTAAAAGGTTATCTGGACAAAGCCTTTGAGGCTGGACCTCAAAGGATACACATCATCCTGTCCTCCCCTCTGGTGACCGCCACCCATCACGAAACACCTCTGCCTTCGCCTTCCTCCCGCTCATCCCGGAGCTGCGACCACAGAGTGGTGGGCCGGGTCTCTACATACTTCCTCCTTACTACACACACACACACCAGGCCCAAGTGAGACAGCAAGCTGCTGGCTTCCCATGGAAGGAAAATCCATGAGTGGGCACGCCAGAAAATAAGATCTGTGTGCGCATTCTCCCAAGGCAAGGAGCGCTCTTGTCCTCCAACATACTTCCCCCAAACCCAAGGGCACTCATGGCTGTCACCCTCCGCATGCTGGGGAGCAGCCAGGCTAGCAAGAGAGGTGCTAATGACCTCACACACACGCCCCAGATGCAATAGGTCCACGTTGGCTCTGATGTCACTCCTTTCCAGGTCAGGCAGAAGGGGCAAGACGACTTCCCTCCCCTCATCTCTTGCCTTGCAAGATCTGGCCTTTGGAGGAGAGGGCTGGGGCAGCGGAAGGGCGGGCACACAGGATATTTTTTTTTTTTTAATAAAAATTCTGCCTTAGCCATTTTGTCTGAATACTGTCATTGCTGCAGATTTGGACCTTGGGCTCATCCTGGGGGGCTCTCTGATATATATCATCCTGGGGGGCTCTCCTATATATTCTGTGAAAAAAAAAGCAAGCAGAGACCATGTGTCCCAAAATATACTGGGGCCATTAGCTCATTGGCAAACAAAACCAGGAATGACCAAATATGTGCTTCCGAGAACTGGGCCAAGGTGTATTTTCCCTTCAAAGATGCTCCTCCTCCCCCTCGTCCAACATCCCAGTAAACGTGCTGGAAAACAAAACAAAAAAAGCTTGCAAACTTTTCTGACTCATCCCATCCTGCTGCCGTTTGCCAGGCTCCAGAGGCCGGAAAGGACTCCGGAAAGGCACTACCTCCCACCACCTGCATCCTGTTTTGGGGAGCAGGCGGGGAGGGAGGGAGGAAGAGGCCGGGGAATCCTGAATCTCTGACCCGCTGGAGAAGCAACACTGCTTGCTGCTCCCCTACATCCCATGGCTGTATCACAGATAATTTTCGTTCCAGACTTCCCCCTGTGCCCCACTCCTGCTAAGCTCGTGCTTGCCCTGTATTTTTAAGAAACGCATTTTTAATATTGACTGAAAAAAAAAGTGTTATATGTGTACAAATGGTATGGAAACGACCTCTTATCATTCAGTCATAATGCTGGCAATCCATCTGGCATGAGGGAGCCATTTTGGCTGGCTAGATGCTGCCAATGACATAGTGCCACAGCTCAGCAGAACCGCGCAGGGTTTGGCTCTTTGGCTGTTGTGTGGCTGTGCTGCACACCTGCAGATCAAAAGGAGGCCTCGAACCCAATAATTTAAAGCAAAATGGTAGTATTTCTGTGGGTTTCTGGGGAACCAAGGCTCAACGTATGTCATCAGCAACCGTCCTAATAGCAAAACAAAATGGCTTCTTACACGGCAGTGTTTCCATAAAACTTTGGAAATATAATTGGGTTTTTTTTGGGGGGGGGAGGTCTGACTTCACCTTCTGCGTTGCTGTAATGTTGTGTACGTGTGGGGATTCCTGCCCGGTGTAGCAACAATGACGATGCATGGCTTCCTTGAAGTGAGGGGGCAATGGAAGTAGGCCTTGTGGTTAGCTGGTTAGCCACAAAGACCCAGCCACCGTGCATTGGGAAGGGGGCCCTGCTATGACTGAAAACAATCTGGGGTGAGACGAGGGGCTCAATAGTGTAAACACCTTCAGGCTTCACTGTTTAGAGCTGTATTTTAGAAGTGGGAAGTTTCTAGCAGAGGGAGTTCAGGAGGTATGAATTTAGGGGCAATTGAAAGGAGGTTCCTCACTTGAAAGATGGATTTGCGGAAGGGTATATATGGACACTGGGGGTTGGGGGTCTTAAGGAGTCTGAGAAGTCTGGCAGTTGTTAAGGAGTCTTCTCGGGAAGTCTTAGTTCAGGAGCGCCTGAGGATTTTGCCGATAGGAATTGAAGAGCATATTTCTTGGTTGTTTTTCTGGGAGCCTGATATCATAGGGTGGCATTCCTGTCTTGGAAGGACCAGAAGCAATGTGTGAAAGAGGAAGAACTCTTCTGAAAGACGAGGAGCGGACCTGGGGACTGACTTCCAGCCACTAGAAGTGAGATTTGTCTGGGGCCATCCTGCTGTCTGAGTACCGAGAGGAATTTCAAGGAATTTATACTTTTCCCTCAGAAGTGCCAAGCTCATTGGGAGACTGCTTTGGCACGGTTGGGACTTACACAGACTAAGAACTGTATCTAAGTGGAATTTTTTTTTTAACCTAACGTTAAGCTGTTTCTGCCTTTCTGCATTGTTTTAGACTGAGTTTTTGAAACTTTTCTCTGTATTGGATGGGCTTTGGAATTTTGTATTGTTTGAGACTTTTGCCAATTTTTTTCAGTAAACTTTCTTTGTTTGGCACATACCTTCTTATTTGAACTGAAAGGTATTGAAAATTTGATCAACTCATACACTGAAGTATGTGTACACATACTGGTGTCTGAAACAATCACTACAATAGTATGGTTTCAACCAATGAATAGACTTCTCATTCATAGCTTCAGTGTATGAGTTGATCGAATTTTCAATACCTTTCAGTTCAAATAGTGTGCTCGTGGAAGAGCCAACAGATGTGGCTGTTAAGCCCCTGAGGCAGCTCCTAGAAGAGCGAAACTCGGCCAGAGTCGGGCAAGATTCAATAAAAGTCCTTTTTCCCCGATCCATCTCTTCGTGTTCATTGCTGCTAGCCACCTTGGATCGGCTTCCGCTTTGTTTTTTTGGGACCAAATGCAACCCATTGCACTAATGCATGGAGGTGTTAATTTAAAAATAAAGAAAGCTCACATTTTTTGCTTTCTGTTTTTGCTCATTAAATCTTATCTCCCTGCTACTTTGTATTGGAGGGGCTTGCTAGAGTATTTCATGGGGCATTATTTATTTATGTTTTTTTTAAATTTCTGCTTTTTTTGCTTATTGCATACAAAATATACATTTTTCTCTTCAAGATTTTCTGGGCGTGTATTTGAATTTGCATGAAAAAAAAACCCAAGGTAAAAAGAAGCAAAGTGTTACATAAAACAACCCGAGAGAACTCCAACGGAGGCTTCAGATAAAGGCTTTACAGAGAAAAATAAATGGAAACCCCGTCAAGTCATTAATTAATTCTTCTTGTAAAAATTATCCAGGCTTTTTAAGGTTTGGGCCAGCGTGCCGAGGCGGTCCCGAAGCAGACTCCTCTTTGGCCTGGATATTTGGCGCCCTAAGCGGTTGCTTCCCTCCTATGCCTAAAACGTAGCTGAACCCAAAGCCCTGACTCAGCACTGTACCTATCAGAATAAGTTTCTGCGATCACGTGATGATGTTGCGAAGCGTAGCGTGGCGTCACTAAGGAAGAGGCTAGCCCGGCAAATGGGGAAGAAACCTCCCTTGTGATTGGAAGAGCCCTGCGAGCTCCGCCCTCCTTTCCGCAAGAGCCGGGTTTCACGTGAACGGGCACGCGCCCGTCCCTCCTCCCGCTTGCTTTTCTCGTTCATTCATTGGCGCGTGCGAGAGGACGGGGGTTTTTTTTTTTTTCTTATTATTATTTTTATTTTATTATAATGTGATTTATTTATGTATACTAAGTATTGTCGTGGACTGCCGGAGGAGAAGGGAAAATACATGACGGCGACAATTGGGCAGAACCGGGTTGGGAGGTTGACGCGGATACGTTGGTTGAAATAACGGTTTCTGGTGGGCTTTAGGCGAGCGCGTGAGGAACGGGAAACGCATCCTGTCAGTCACCTGCAAGTGGGCGGGGCATCATCGATCCCCAGGTACCCGTCGATGACTTGCGAGTGGGCGGGGCATCCGTCCCCAGGGTGATGTCATCTGCAGGTGTTTTCCAGGTGTGTTTTCTTGCCTGTAGCTCCTCCCCCATGCCTTCCTTCAGTTGATGGGGTTATTAATGGTGCCTGTCAGAAATAAACCTTAACGTTAGCTATGTATTTATGGAGGCTGGGGTAATTCTTAGAGGTCATCAACTAATATATGCACAATGAAGCCTCCGATGACCGCGGAGCTTCAGCTTTTAAGTAAAGAGGAAATCGATTCTTGGCTATTTAATGGTGCTGTGATTCGGCTGCCTGATAACTTGATGGACTTCTGTTTTGCAGGTATGTTATGTTCAATTAGTGGGGGTAATTAAGTGTCTTTTAAAAACAAACCTGGCCCACTTGGCTGCCTGTCTCCTTACCCTACTGCTTGCTTTTCTCCATGGCCAAGCAGGATAAACAGTCGCGCGGCTATAATTGTTAATCCTGCTGTCCACGGAGAAAAGCAGTTATAGGTAAGCAACGCTGTTTCTAGCCAGCAGGGAACCTTTGCTCGTTTAAGGTGGCTCTGCCGTCGGGTCTGAGAAGCTCAAAGGAGGCAGGATGCCTTTCCACTGGTCTCCTTTCTTCCGCATTGATTTCCTGTCACTCCACTGCTTTTCCTTCTCCCGCTCTCTCCTCCCCTGCGGGCCCTTCCGAGCTCCAACTCCACTGTTCCCAATCTCAACATGGTCTGCCTTCCCAGCCATTTCCTCTCCATCCTTTCTATTCGCTGGTAATTCATCGTCAGTTGGATTAAAAAGGAAGCAATTTTAGGTTTCTGAGTTACTATTTTCTCAAAATATTTAACTTTCTGTTTAATGGGATGGGATGGTGCTAGATACAGCCTTTCAGGTATTACATTTTCTCACTTAAGAGTCCTACTTGCCCCACTTGCTCTATTCTTCTTTAACCTTTGAAGGTAGATAATTAGACATAGTGATTCCTGTAAGAAAACGAAATCCCCATATTTTCTCTTCTTTGCTTCTGAGTCACTCCAGAACACTTTTCTCTGTCCACTGCTAGCCTTTGCCAGTCTTTGTCCACAGTAAAGCATTCCAAATGTTAAGTCCACTGTTTCTATTTTCCACCTCTTATCTGTCTTTCTACTAAACTGTAAGCTCCATGGAGCAGGGACACTATCTTGTGTGTGTATGACCAGCTCTGTGTACATCTTGTAGCGCTGTAAATATTCAATAGTAGTAGTAGGTGGAATGGGTATTATCTGTCCCCCGGTGACACAGCCTATCAGTCACTTGGAGGTAAACGAGGTCTCTAATTTCCCTTTGCATCATCTGTCGTTTATTTGTAGGAGTTTTCGTTTCTGTCAGTGACAGCTGCCTTAGTTCTTCTTCCGCTCCTTCCCTGCTTGATCCACCTCCCTCAATGAATTATTTACTTCCAGGCAAGGAGGCTCCTGTTATCCATTACTATAGGTTAAACTGCTTGTTAATCATCTACTGTTGGGATGGAACTTTTGGTTCCTCAGGTTAACTACTCTGTTGTTATCAGCTATTTGGTGCAGATTGCACCACTTCTGAACAATTTCTAGGTGAAGGCTTCCTGTGGTGATAAAGCCATTACATTCAGCAGCACATAAACTAAAATTGGAACAATACCGAGATTTCAGCTTGCATTTTCCCCAGGTGAATACACCTCTTGCTCTTCCACCAATGAGAGGCTTTATGTTCCTGTTCAGTACTTGTTGAAATGCTTGTCATCTTGGTTATTTCTTTTGAAAAAAAAAAACCTGTTTTACAAATGCTTTCTACTCCCACTAATGCTTCTCATGGCAGCATTTCCTAGAAAGGGAAGATCATGTTAGAGAAGAAAGCATATCATTACAGAGCATGTGGGAACATCATGCTGAACCAACAGGCAGCCACGGACGCTATCTCCTTTCCACTGCTTGCAGAGGAAGCTACAGTCTGCCATTCCAGTTGCTCAGTCCCGGGAAGGTGGTGCCTGGGGGAAAAAAACAGCTGTGGATCAGAGGTATCTCAGCAGTATCCAGAGCACAGGGTTCCTGGAACTCTGCAATTACAGGGAAATCCATCAGCCTGACATAGCGGTGGCCTGCATTCTCTGTAAAGCAGTCAGGGAGCAGCTGATATGGATAACCAGATGACTGTGTCTTGCTGTCTCTGATCTCTGTTCCCATGGAAGCTGTTGGTTGCTAATCCCCGTGGAGTTCTTGCTCACTGTACTGTAATGTTTTCTGAAACATCTGCCTGAAAATCAGAGGAGAAAGAAGCTTTGAAAATCCTCATTATCCCTGAACTGACAACCTTTTCTCTCATCTTTCAGTTTACAGTCACCCTTAAATTTAGCCTCTGTCCAGGGAGCTGTCTGTAAAGCATGGCTTCCTTGGTGTATCCGGAGCCTCCCGATGGAGGCTGGGGCTGGATGGTGGTGTTGGCAGCCTTCTTCCAGACTGCGCTGGTTTTCGGGGTGATCCGGTCCTTCGGAGTCTTCTTCGTGGAGTTTGTGCGGTATTTTGATGAGCTCTCTGGCCGCGTCTCCTGGATTACATCCATCGGCATCGCAGTGCAGCAGTTTGCCAGTGAGTAGTGGGTTGAATGCTATGCATGCTTCTGGCTGGGGTGTTTGTAATATAATCAACCACCACTGTCTCTTATTCATGATATGGTTAGCACATAAATAGGCCAATGCAATAAGATGTGTGTTCAAAACAGATGCTCATAATGAGAGCCCATTTTACCTAACAAGTGCGCAGCCTCTTCCCCTGTGCTCCTGATGCAGTATTTAAATGAGAGGGAAATCAGGCCAGCATAAAAAAAGGCACACTAAGGGAGAATTGTGCTTTTCTGGCACTCAGAGGAGTTTATTGCATTGGATGCCCACAATTATAACAGGCGCTCAAAAATGAGCGTTTGTTTTGATTGCGCTTGATTTTTTTTTTTTGCTGAGGTGCTGATTTCAGTGCCAAAGTTTATTATCAGGGCCCATTGCTACAGGGGTCCAAATTATGCAGTCATAAGAAAAATGTGCTTCTTTTTGATCAAATTATTATACATATATTTTTCTCCACCGCAAGCAGTAAATTCAAAGGTCAGGATGATACTAAGGAGGAGGACACGTGTTTCTCATGAGCCTTTGTCTGTGAGTTAACTTTACTCCACCTCCGGAACTAGAGTTAAATTCCCCATGTTAAACAAAATGTGAGTTGGGTGCACTTTCCTGCATCAGGCAGGAATAGCTAATGTCCTCATCTACATGGAATTAGCATGCGTTGGGCACAGTCCAGTACACGTTTCTTAGGGCATGCGTTTTGGACACTATTCTGGTGCGCCCAACCGCAAGTAAAGCTGTGCGTAGCTTATTGCATCAGCCCGAGTATGGGTATCACAGCAGCGTAGCTCAAGTGACTAGGGAGAGGTGGAGTAATGAAGGTGAGAGAGATGGAGGAGTGGAGCAGGCAGTGGGGGATGAGAAAAAGGGGGAAGGGGTGGGAAGAAGGAGATTAGCATTACAAGAAAAGTAATAGGGGATACTAACCAGGAAGAAAGGAGGAGGGAGATTTTAAGTGGTAGAGGGTTGACTGAATAAATTGGGTGGAAATAAAGTTCAACATACATTCATTGGCTAGCTTTTGGGAGTTGACACGCGCCGTTTTGACCTCAGGAAGAGAGTATAAGCTCTTGCATGTTAGTCAATGAATGTATTTAGTCCAACAAAGGGATATCACTTTAGGCTTTTTATTTCTGTGCATTCGAGTGGGATCACACAGCAACCACACTCTTTTCATCCAGGAGAGGGTTGGATAAGGCTCGACCTACCAAGGTTTGAGAACTAATGAATTAGAACAAGAAGTTATGAGGTCAACATTGAGAGCTGGTGGGCAGCAAAAGTATCCAAGGAAAGTTAGGTGCATAGCGTTTCCCAGATATTCAGCAGAGCTTACATGTACGAGCCTCCTGCTAAATAAACTCAGATAGTTAGGGCTGTGATCTTCCTGACCAGACTCAGGGTGCTTTAGCTGGCAAGTGCTCAATATGTGCACCCATGGGCTAAAGTTTTTTTTAGCTCCGCCCCCATTGCCTCCATTGATGCTTCTTTTTGTCTGAATGAATTTTGTGTGCACAAAATTTATGTGGGGGTGGCCAACTCAGGGCCATGAAAGCCATGAACAGGCCAGGTTTTCAGGATATTCAGAATAAATGAGAGAGATTTGCATGCACTGCCTCTATTGTATTTATTGTGGACATTCTGAAAACCTGGCCTGATGGTGGCTCTCCAGGACTGGAGTTAGCCACCCCCCAATTTAAATGGTCGGTGGGGGAAAACTTATATAATTTTTTTTTTGGCATATGTATCTCGAAAAGCTACCCTCACAGATGCTTTCAATATTGATCTCTATCTTTTGGCACTTGGAAGGTTTTTTTCTTTAAACTTCAGGATTGATTGAGCTCCATACACACTTACACAAACCCAGGGGTTACCTATTAATTTCTTATGATTGTGGGAAGAAAGGGGGAGGGGGGTGCACAAATGGCGATTCCTGAAAATGCAGGTGTTTGTCATCTGTCACTCCAGCATTTGACTGTGAAAGCCAAAGAACGTGTGTGCAGGATGCAGCCACAGAGGTGCGCATCAACAGTAATAAGATGACAGAGTACCGCCCTCTGCACCGTTTAGGGTACAGGAATGAGTTTGCCTCTGTCACTCTTCAGGCATCAGAGCAGCTTTTCTTGGCCATCTTACTCTAAGAATTTGTAATGCAACAGCTTGTCTCATCAGCCTACTACACTACTGAAGAAGGAAGCCATGTGCTAGAAAGCTGACCTTTGCAGTCTGCTAAACTGGCTGAACTCTCCTTCCCTGGTTGTTCCTTCTGCCTGTCTATTACAGACCACATGAGCTGCTGCTATGTGAGAGTTTTGCTGGCATGGAGCTGAGTGAGGCTCACGTTGCTAAAGATAGGTTGATTACAATCAGGAATTTAAAATAAACAGTCCATTGCATTTTGCCAGGAATGTGCTCAGTCAGCCAGTAATTGCTTGGGGAGAGTGTTGCAGGCTGCTGAAGCATGACGATAGTAAACTGTCTCTCCACCAGTACCTCCCGCAGTGATGTGAGAGAGGCCGGGTGAAGCTGTGAGATCACAAGCCAGCGATCTTGCATAGTTCCCTACAGTGCATTCTGCTGTGAGAGGCTGGGCTTGCAGGAGCTGTGAGTGCCCCCTATAGTCTGTGCTCCTGCACCATTCTCTACAGCGTCTCCTGCTAGGTGTGGAAGAACTGCGAGCTGCACCATTCCCTATAGTGCCTCCTGCCATTTATTGAAAAGACTTATCCCTCTCAATCACCAACTCTTGATGGTTTACAGTAATATACATACAAATAACTTCATGAACTTGTATATTAAAAGAAAATTTAAAATTTCAGTTATGAAAAAACTAAAAAATATAACAAAATGTGCCTAGTGCTCATACTAAAAAATCCTAACATAATTACTGCTGAGTAAGGTTGAGACTATAGGAGATCACCTCCCCCAGAATCAGTACTCCCGCATCATCTCCTACAGTGCCTCCTGCTGGGACTACAGGAGCTGTGAACTCCTCCCCTAGAGTGCTTCATTCTGGTAGTGACTGGATTATTTGGTTTAGCTCTTTCCTGAAATGACAGCCATGTGTGTCTCTCTATGACAGGTCCTGTGGCCAGCGCTCTCAGTACTCGCTATGGTGCCCGCCCTGTGGTTATAACTGGAGGATTGGTCTCAGGGCTGGGGTTTTTTCTTGCCTCTTTTGCCACCAGCTTGATTCACCTTTACCTGTGCATTGGACTTCTCTCAGGTACAGTACGCAGCCAAGTTTTAGTCTGCAACATGATGGCTTTCAAAAACCTGGCTGGAAAATTTTAACAGCCAAGCTGACATAGCCACTTTGAGAGAGTTTTCTGTTCTCGGCTGAAGTTTAAATCCAGATCTTAAAGTCTCAGAATTACTTGAAATTATTTTTCATCCATAGTTCAATTGTGCAGACTAATGTTTCCCCAATTGTACTGAGAGGCAGACCGTGTTTGCTGCTATATGTTACCCCAGGAGAGCAATGGCTGTGTACAAGCGAAGCAGCAACAGAATACTGTCTTGTTAGGGTCCTACCCATACTCTTTTTTGCTTTGTTACAGGATTGGGCTGGGCCATGGTTTTCACCCCTTCTATTGCCTCCGTGGCCCGCTACTTTAAAAAGAGGCGAAGCTTGGCGACTGGACTGGCGTTCACTGGTGTGGGGCTCTCATCGTTTGCCTTCTCCCCACTCTTCCAGTACCTTGTGGACTCCTATGCGTGGCGTGGTGCACTCATCATTCTGGCTGGCATGACCTTTAACCTTATGGTCTGTGGTGCTCTCATCCGGCCACTGACCCTGAAGGAGGATCTACTGGCCTCTGGAAAGGAGGGGGCAGAGCAGAGCCAAGGCAGGAACTGCCTGGGGAAGTGTTCCTCCCTCTTTGGCTTGTCCTTGTTGTCCCATTGGCCCTTCATGAGATATGTCTTGGCCATCACCCTAATCAACACAGGATATTTTGTTCCATATGTCCACCTGGTGGCACATGCCCGAGGTGAGGGCTTTGATGAATACGAGGCAGCCTTCCTAATGTCTGTGGCAGCTGCAGCTGACCTCTGTGGCCGGATCTTTTCTGGCTGGATGGCAGACTGGGGCAGGTTCCAGATCCTTCACATCTTGGTGTTTTGGACCTCCCTGACGGGTCTGAGCCTGGTCTTGGTCCCGCTTGGACAGAGCTATGCTGCACTGCTGGCAATTAGCACTGCCTATGGATTTTGTGCTGGTGCCATGACTCCTGTGGTATTCTCCTTGCTGCCAGACATTGTGGGCATTGGACGCATATTTGGAGCTCTTGGTCTGCTGCAGCTGCTAGAGAGCATCGGTGGTCTTCTTGGAGCCCCTTTGTCTGGTAAGAATTAGTTTTCTTTAGCTCTCTTTACTCCTGAAAGTTTGTGTAAAGACAGAGGATTGTGAATCCACTTGGATATGTTGAATTAAGGATCAACAAACAAGTTGTAGATGACACCTTTTTATTGGACTAACCTAACAAAATGATATCATCTATTCTTTAAATTCTGTTTAGTAAATATCAAGAATATACAACAACTTGACATGGTTGTGTTTGGTTCTTAACATACCATGTCATTAACATCAAGAATACACTGAAACCTCCCCCACCGAGGTATCATCTATAACTTATTTGTTGAACCTCGGTTCTACATATCTGAAGACAGACTATCCCTGCAGTAAAGTCTGTGCACTATATTTATGTAGGAAAAATGACCCACTGCTAAATCTGTCATTCAAGGAAAGCTATACAGATATACATGACATAGTGTCATTAATACTCTGCTTTCTCAATCCTGGGAGAAAGATTCTCAGAGCTGAGACATTTCTGCTCTCTGTGCTCTCAATCTCAGGGGAGAGACTTTCCGAGTAGAGATGTTTCCATTCTGTGTGCTTCACTTTGTTGTTGGTATTTTTGTAATGAATTGATTCAGAGATTATAAAGTTAGGAAATTGATGCCCAGGTGTTGAAGAGTAGCTTGCTGTCTTATCTTTCAATTTTACTTTACGTTTTTTTGCTTCCTGCTATAGATCTTTAACAACGTATCCCATTGTGTGTCTGGTTACTAGTGGCAGGCAATTCTTGTGCCGAGTAAGAAATCTCTCACTGGTTGGGATGTAGGTTGGACATATTAATTTCTCTGAGGACAAGCAGAATATGCAGTCTACACACATGGGGACATCATCAAACGGGGTCCGGGTTGGAGCCTTTACAGGGGTCCTCCTGTACCTCAGCCGGTTAGACAAACTGCAGGCAAGGAAGTGACCTTGAAAATAAGAACATAAGAAATTGCCATACTGGGTCAGACCAAGGGTCCATCAAGCCCAGTATCCTGTTTCCAACAGAGGCCAAACCAGGCCATAAGAACCTGGCAATTACCCAAACACTAAGAAGATCCCATGCTACTGATGCAATTAATAGCAGTGGGTATTCCCTAAGTAAGCTTGATTAATAGCAGTTAATGGACTTCTCCTCCAAGAACTTATCTAATCCTTTTTTAAACACAGCTACACTAACTGCACTAACCACATCCTCTGGCAACAAATTCCAGAGCTTTATTGTGCGTTGAGTGAAAAAGAATTTTCTCCAATTAGTCTTAAATGTGCTACTTGCTAACTTCATGGAGTGCCCCCTAGTCCTTCTGTTATCCGAAAGAGTAAATAACCGATTCACATCTACCCGTTCTAGACCTCTCATGATCTTAAAGACCTCTATCATATCCTCCCTCAGCTGTCTCTTCAAGCTGAACAGCTCTAACCCTTTTCAGCCTTTCCTCACAGGGGAGCTGTTCCATTCCCTTTATCATTTTGGTAGCCCTTCTCTGTATCTTCTCCATCGCAATTATATCTTTTTTGAGATGCGGCGACCAGAATTGTACACAGTATTCAAGGTGCGGTCTCACCATGGAGCGATACAGAGGCATTATGACATTTTCTGTTTTATTCACCATTCCCTTCCTAATAATTCCTAACATTCTGTTTGCTTTTTCAACTGCTGTAGCACACTGAGCCGACGATGTCAATATATTTTCCACTATGATGCCTAGATCTTTTTCCTGGATGATAGCTCCTAATATGGAACCTAACATTGTGTAACTATAGCATGGGTTATTTTTCCCTATATGCAGCACCTTGCACTTGTCCACATTACATTTCATCTGCCATTTGGATGCCCAATCTTCCTGTTTCACAAGGTCTTCCTGCAATTTATCACAATCCACTTATGATTTAACTACTCTGAATAATTTTGTGTCATCTACAAATTTGATAACCTCACTCGTCGTATTCTTTTCCAGATCATTTATAAATACATTGAAAAGCACCAGTCCAAGTACAGATCCCTGAGCCACTCCACTGTTTACCCTTTTCCACTGAGAAAATTGTCCATTTAATCCCACTCTCTGTTTCCTGTCTTTTAACCAGTTTGTAATCCACGAAAGGACATCGCCTCCTATTCCATGACTTTTTTAGTTTTTTTAGAAGCCTCTCATGAGAGACTTTGTTAAACACCTTCTGAAAATCCAAATGTACTACATCTTTATCCACATGTTTATTAATCCTTTCAAAAAAAATGAAGCAGATTTGTGAGGCATGACTTCTCTTGGGTAAATTCATGCTGGCTATGTTCCATTAAACCATGCCTTTCTATTGCTCTGTGATTTTGATCTTTAGTTTCCACTATTTTTCCTGGCACTGAAGTCAGGCTCACTGGTCTATAGTTTCCCGGATCGCGCCTGGAGCCCTTTTTAAATATTGGGGTTACATTGGCCACCCTCCAGTCTTCAGATACAATGGATGATTTTAATGATTAGATTATACATTTTAACTAACAGATCTGAAATTTCATTTTTTGAGCTCTTTCAGAACCCTGGGTTGCATACCATCTGGTCCAGGAGATTTGATACTCTTTAGTTTGTCAAGCTGACCTACTGCATCTTCCAGGTTCACAGTGATTTGGTTCAGTTCATCTGACTCGTCATGCTTGAAAAACATCTCTGGAACCAGTATCTCCCAACATTCTTATTAGTAAATACAAAAGCAAAGAATTAATTTAGTCTTTCTGCAATGGCCTTAATCTTCCTTAAGAACCCCTTTAACTCCTCAGTCATCTAACAGTCCAACAGACTCCCTCACAGTCTTCTTGCTTCAGATATATTTTTAAAAGTTTTTATTATGAGTTTTTGCCTCTATGGCCAACTTCCTTTCAAATTCTTTCTTAGCCTGCCTTATTGTTTTACACTTAACTTGACAATGTTTATGCTTTTTCCTATTTTCTTCAGATGGATCCTTCTTCAAATTTTTGATGGATTTTTTTTTTGGCTAAAATAGCCTCTTTCACCTCATCTTTTAACCATGCTGGTAATTGTTTTGCCTTCCTTCCACCTTTCTTAATACATGGAATACATCTGGACTGTGCGTCTAAGACTGTATTTTTAAACAATGTCCATGCCTCTTGTACATTTTTAACCTTTGCAGCTGCACCTTTCAGTTTTTTTCTAACTATTTTTCTCATTTTATCAAAGTTTCCCTTTTGAAAATTTAGTGTTAGAGCTGTATATTTACATATTGGCCCCCTTCCAGTCATTAGTTTTATTAGCCTTTGTTAACAATTTTATTATAAATGTTCTCTGTATTTGACTATGGAAATATTTTTTCCTGCTTTTTCTGTTTTATGTAAACCGGTATGATTTGCATTTTAATGTAAGAATGTCGGTATATAAAAATTATAAATAAATAAATAAATAATTAGTTTAAATTTGATCATTTTATGATCACTATTGCCAAGTGGCCTTACCATCATTACCTCTCTCACCAAATCCTGTGTTCCACTAAGAATTAAATCTAAAATAGCTCCCTCTCTCATTTGGTTTCTGAACCAGTTGCTCCATGAAGCAGTCGTTTATTCCATCCAGGAACTTTGTCTCTAGCATGTCCTGATGTTACATTTATCCAATCAATATTAGGGTAATTGAAGTCTCCCATTGTTACTTGCACTGCCAAATTGGTTAGCTTCCCTGATTTCTCTTAGCATTTCATCATCTGTCTGACCATTTTGTCCAGGTGGATGGTAGTATACTCCTATCACTGTACTCTTACCCAACACACATGGGATTTCTACCCATATAGATTCTACTGAGCATTTAGTCTCTTGTATGATCTTTATCCTGTTGGACTCTACATCCTACTGGCAAGGACTAGCATGGGTGTAGCTTCCTTATTGCGGCGGTTACTACCCCTAACTAATTAAGCTAAATATTTCACTTAGATGCAGCTTCAACACTGCTCTCTACATTAATGGTGGGGGTGGAAGGGAAATAGAACCAAATGGTTACTAAGAGCCAAGAGAAACAGATAAGTATGAGAAAAAAAAAAAGTGCGAAGCTTGCTGGGCAGACTGGATGGGCCGTTTGGTCTTCTTCTGCCGTCATTTCTATGTTTCTATAAGAGGAAGGTGAAATTACTTCTTACCTGATAATTTCCTTTTCTAAGAAGAGCAAACCAGTCCACCATCCCGCCCCGGGCTGCCTTGAGGCAGTTGACTTTCTTCTATTGTGAGAGTTCCTTATTAAGGAACGTATTGTAGGGCAAGGATCTCTGATGCACATGGACTTGCAGTATGTTGATCTAGTCAAAGGTTATGCCCGTCTCTCATCTGCTGGAGTCAGAGAATACTGAAGGATCGCAGGTGGCACACCAGGTTATCTGGGTGCTTTTCAGCTTTTCTCTGACTCCATCTGCTGGAAGGGAGGCATAACCAAGCAGTCTGGACTGATCCTTGGCACTACAGGAATGAAAATTAGCAGGTAAGAACCAATTTTCCGTTCTCTGAGGATAGTGTGATATCAGTCCTCACAAAATCCTTCTGCTTCTCCCAAGTTGGTGGTTTCTCCAAAATTGTAACTATATTTTGAACTGAGGGGGGGGCCCCTACATGAATGCTGTGACATGAGATATCCCATACTTGCTTATTAGAGCATGTCAGAAAGCTCTGGTAATTTTGGTGTCAATGCTCCACTTGGGGGTCCATCCCATGACATCATCCATGTGTGAGGACTGCTGCTGCTATCCTCAGAGAACATGTGTTGCAGGTAAGTAACTTTGCTGTGTTGGGGTATGAGATCTGTCACTGGTTGGGGTGGAGGCTGGTTACGTTCACATGCGGTTCTTTTAATTCTGCTGAGTTAGAATTCTCTCTGTTTTTCAGGGTGGCTGCGGGACCTGACAGGAAACTATTCAGCATCGTTTGGTGTTGCCGGAAGTTTCCTACTGTTGGGGAGTCTGGTCCTGTGCACTCTGCCAAATTTCTTCTCCTGCCGTGCTGCGAAGCCTCTCGCCCAATTAGACGTTATCCCGGAGGTGCTCAAACCGGACCCGGCTAGCGAGTTTTTGGAGCATGAGATCATTGTGCATTAGGACAGAGATAAAGCTGCTGTTAGCGCAGATAGCGTGCGGAGTAGCTTTTGCTGCTGTATTCAGGAAATAGATGAAAGGTACAGAAGGAGAGTTTGAAGGGGCTAAGTCCTATGGTGACCAAGGAACGACCTGCTAGCCTTTTCACCACAGTGTGAAATGGAATCCTATCACAGGACACAAGAACCTCCCACGTAGGTGGAACAGCTCAGTCTGCCAAGCACTCGGAAATATAAAGTGGGCTTAGCACAGAGACGGGGAAACTCTCCCAATGTGTATTAGTAATTATTCTTCTTAACGAATTTAAGAATTTCCATTCTGTTTCTGATTTCTGGCGTTTCCAGTGAATTGCCACATGTTGATCTTGTTTACCAGGGCTTCTGCCCCCGATGAAAGCTGTGAGTTTTTACATTTTTGTAGCACTTTACAGATATTACTAATTGTTGTGGCCATGGCATGGAATTCTTCGACTGTGGCTTATGGAAACCCTGCTGTGGCCCACACATGGGGTATGGGAAGCACCATCACTTACTGTGCCAAAAAGCAAAAAAAAAAATCATTGAGGGAGGAGGGTGTTTCACTAGCCCCCTTAGGGTTAGGACTTCAGTATCCCAGCATGCTCTCTGCTTCAGTGCTGCTGCCAAGATTATAATTCTGCAAGTGCCTTACCCCTGCTTCAGCCCAATCTTTAGCCATACAATGTTGTGCCCAGAGAATACAACATGGCAGATTCTATTTCTTGTGTAGAATCTGCAGGATGGCGTAAAAGAAACTTCCCCACTCTTGAACACTTAGCCCGGCCCTTTGCTCTTCCCTTCTGATTCAGTAATGACATGTTCTGTAATGCTATGGGAGCAACTTGATATTCATGGAGGGTAACAACACTGGGAATGCCTTGGCTGCTTCTAGGTGGAGCACCCTCACCCCCACAATCTGAAATGCTCCAGCTCTCAAGTGATTGCAAATCATCCCTTTCTCAGAGACCTAACCAGTAACATGCGTTCATGTGGCAGAGAGACAGAACGGGCTGCATACTGGGGTGAGCCCATCCCAAATCCTGTATTGGTTTGCCAGTCACTCTCAGAACACACCTGATGTGTGTGTTTCCATGTACTGCTTCCGATGGTGGGTGGCAAGATGTCTGTTATGTGAGCATATTGCTGCTCTACATTTAGAGGTCGATATTCAGCCGCGGAGTGGGTAGTTAAGTTAGCCAAATATAGCTATTCAGTTAACTTACAGGCCGATACAGTACTGTGCGCTCCAGCGGAGCGCACTGTTAACCCATGTTTGGATGGGTGTTTTCGCGCAGTAAGGGGTAATAGCGCGTCAAAAACGCGCGTCCAAACCCCCCCCCCCCTCGAAGCTAATAGCGCCCGCAACATGCAAATGCATGTTGATGGCCTTTTTAGTTATTCCCGCACGATACAGAAAGTAAAATGTGCAGCCAAGCCGCACATTTTACTTTCAGAAATTAGCGCCTACCCAAAGGTAGGCATTAATTTCTGCCAGCACCGGGAAAGTGCACAGAAAAGCAGTAAAAACTGCTTTTCTGTACACCCTCTGACTTAATATCATGGCGATATGATGGAAGAGCTTGTGTGGACCTTCTCTTGCAGCCACCCACCATATTAGTCTCTTTAGTCTTATTTGTTTATTTAACATTCTTATATTCCGCAACACCCAAATATTGTTGATCAGTGCGGAGAACAAGAAAACCAATCATAAATATATAATAACAATTACATGACAAAAAAATTCATTAAAGCTAACACACAAATCAAATAGCATAAACATCCCTCAAAAAGAAAGCTTTTTCTTTCAGCTCTTGTGAATGGACATGAATTGCTGCCTTATATTGCTTCTGGCTGCTAATCTGTTGTTCTCTCAAATTTTTTAATTTATTCTTTATTTTAGTGATACTTTTTTTTTTTAAGAACAAATTTAGATAGTAGTACCATTTGCTTTTTAGCCGTATCCAAGATTATTTTTCCACCAAAATGGAGTTTAACATTGCCTCTAGTGATTTTCAAGATGTCTGATTCAAAACTGGGCTTCAAAATATGTCCTAGATACTCTAAAGTAAATGTCTTTGACTGACTTCTATGGTTGCTGTGTTAGATAAATGATCCCTTCTCAAAATGTGCCAAATTGCATCAATTGTGCTCAAATGTCTCACAAGGCCTTGTAATTCCAAAAGAGTTTCCAGCATTGGAATAGTTTTGCTGATTTTCTGTAGTTGAATGAATTGCAAGATTCCTGATTCATTAGTTGCGGGCCTATCTTCTTCTATTGAGAATGTGTTCACTTTAGCCATTCTTTTTATGAAAGAGGAATTTGTATTATCTGTCTGTGTGACACTTCGCGGGATATCCAGCGATGGCGTAGATGGTTGATCTGGAGAAATGTTTGGAATAGGACACTCCAAAGAATCTAAAGAGGATGTGGAATGGTCAGAAGATATGGTTACCAGTGATGAAGTATCAGTATCGTACCCTATAGCTGTAGGTTCGTGGAAAACCTTTGTTTTGGACCATGTTCTTTGTTAGAGGAATCTGCTTCCTTCGGGTCAGACATACATTTCTGGATAAAGTTAGACCACATCCTTTTTGCAAGAGCATGATATTCACGATGAGGAAAAGGCAAAATGTTATCATCTGAATCATAGTCCATGTCATAAGACTGGTCGGAATGCCTGGAAATCTGTCCTTCATTAGTAAACTCTGAATCGGAATCAGCTAAGCTTCCAATATGTTTCGATTCATGCTTTGGCTTTCTTGTTGAAGAAGAACAAACGTCGGTCAGTTTCATGGTCGTTATGCTTTGATCTGGGCCTGAATGCGGAAATAGCTGGGCTTAATGTTGGTGCCCTGGGTTTGGCGCTGTCTATTGATTTTGAAGGTTCGGCGCCATGGATTTGCGCCGAAGACTGCGCCAGCTTCTGAGCCGATCCGCTAGGGGCTGACATTTTCCGGACTGAGCCATGTGACTTTCTCAACACGAGATGTTAAGTCTTTTGATCTCTCGGTGCAGAATGTGACACTTGCAACACAGACGAACATTCACTATGATCCTTTTCTTTTTCCGAGGAACGACCTTGACTCCCTCTCTTAGCAAGGGAGGTATGGGAGAAGGAATGGTAAGACTATTTTGTTTTGACATTTGGAGTTTATTTTTTTATAATAAATTTTTTTATATTTGTATTTTTATTTAAAAAATATTTTTTTTGTAATAAATCTACCGATTACACTTCTTTTTCTTATGTTTTGTTAAAAAGTCTGTATTGTGTGACATTGCATATCCTAGTTTAAATTCACAGTAAATACGTGCCCCCAGCGACATGTTCCCACAAGTCTTAAAATTCCTTGAGTTATGTTCAGGACCTAGACATCTAAGACAAATCTAATGGGTGTTGTGAACTGACATTTTTCTTCCAACACCTTTCGCAGAGTTTGAAGGGGATTTCTCCTTTTTTCGAGAACATATTTGGTGACAGAGAGACAGATAACCTGTCTTCATGCGTCAGCGGGCGAGAAAAAACTGAGGAAGTTGGGAGAAGTGATGCTTGGTCGGGAATGCCCACGCATGCTCAGTAAAGCTTCTGGAACATTTTGAGCCATAGAAGGAGAGAATACCCGAATTCAATGCTGGAGGCTGACGTCATCCCACGTGTGTGGCTGTAGTACGAGCTTGTCCACTGAGAAGACCCTAAGCTGCAAGTGGAAAATGAGGAAGAGTCAGAATGAGATGAGCTGCTCCTGTATCTGCACTTCTTTTTTTGATCCTCCCAAATCTTTCTCCATCCCCACTGCTGATCGCCTCCCTTCTCTCCTGGGAAGGGACTGCCGACAGTGCAGCTGTGCTGCTTGAGTGGCTAACTGCTCCAGGGTCAGTTGAGGCGCAGCGGTTCATCCATTCCCAGCTTTAGAGATGGAAATAGAGGCTGAAAACTCTAGGGGCTGTTCATATTCACCCCTGAGACGCTATGCCCACGCCTTAGTAGAGGAGCACCTGCCGAGGGTGCATACCTGACTGGTACCTGGGAAGGGCCCTGCCCCTCAGCATTCGCTGATGCCCAACAGATAGGCTGCCAGTGCCTTGCCCATGGTGCTCCTGTCCATCCTCCACTGGGAGAGCTGCAGCGTCCAGATGGCCCTGCCCCAGCCAGACTCCCGCCCGCCATGTTGACCAGTTCCAGCACCTAGTGGCCTTGCCCTACCTCCTCTTCGGTGGTCCCTGCCGGTGCCTGCTGTGCCAGCTTCCAAGCCTGCTCCAGAGGAGCACTCCCACTGTCCTGCCTGGTTTGCAGCCTGCTGTTCTATGCGACACACGGCGGGCTAGGACCGCCGGTCTGGAATGATGGGGCATTCTGGTGACCCTCTCTGGAGAAACTGGGCAGCGGGAATTACCTGCTCACAAGAAGGCTGGGGCTGCAGGAGAAGCAAGGGAGGAAGACTGCTGGGCAACAGGAAGATGCTGCTCCTGCAAATAAAATGTCAAGGTTAGCACTGCAAGTAGCATGCAACAACCTGTTTCTAAATTCGTTGCTTGTCTGTGTCCCCCCCCCCCCCCCTTTTTTTTTTTTTAATAAACATGTGGCAGGCTTATAACTGGTGCAACTAACAGAGACTAGTCCGACCTGAGGGAGGAAGGAGAAAGAGGCTGGGCAGGTCACCGCCCATGCCTCTTATCCCGTCCCCTTGCGCTCCCACTAATGAAAGCCAGGCTATTCCCTTTACCCCCTCCCCCTGAGTGGCACCACCCAAATCCCAGGGGGCTTCCTAGAGTTCCCCCCTCCCTCTGCTGTCCCAGTCTTTGCCAGCTGACATCACCTGTGGTGACCAGGAAGAGAAACTTCATGCGGAGCAAACCAAACTCCTCCCAGTTCCTCTCCCAACCACCCCTCTGCTGTGAAAGGTAAGAGCTAGAGGGGGAGGAATGGGAGCAACCCTACTGGTGCCGCTTGTGCACATGGGTTGGCGCTGCTCATCTTTCAGCTTGGGTGTCCCCAGTTGTGTGGCTGATGATATCCTGCTTGTCCATGGAGAAAGTGAAGTTGCTTATACGTAACAGAACTTTGCTGTAGATGGTGGCCTAAATCAGCCACACAGTTCCCCCCCCCCCCCCCCCTTCCCGATTGGAAGCTTAGTTTTCTCTTAAGAAATAGGATACTCCTTGGGCGGGCAGCTGCACAGGAAGGGCCACACTGTGTTTTTCTGAGCTCTGAGAGAGCTTTCTGTCTCTGCACCGTTCCATAGCATCAGTCAGATGCCTGCTGATTTATCCTGCTGTTCATGGAGTACCCCTGCTATGGCAACATAGCTTTTCATGCTACTGCCACTAATATTTCTGGAATCTTGCTATTCTCTCTCTCAGAACTGGCACTAAAAAGCCCCTTAGCTGATTTTCTTCAGATAGGAATTTTAAACCTTGTGTCAAATCCAGCAATTGTCAAAAAAGGGGCGGACCAAGTTAACCCCATGGGACAAGACAGAAAAAAACGTGCGTTTTCTGCTGTGGTTTCAGACTGAAGCTGGTTTTCTTAATAGTTTTGGGGGTCACCAAGCCTGTTTGTACAAGCGATACCATGCTACACTGGTTTGGAAAGAGGACTGTGACCTTTCTGATGACCTGTACACAACAGGAGCCATGCGAAAAGGGGTTTCCCGCACACTCCAGATCTGCTAGGAGGAGCATCAGCAGATCCAGACTGCCTGCAGCATCCAGCAGATGTGCACACACTAGCTGTGATATCATTGGGCATTATTAAAGCATCTGTGCCAGCGTTCAGTGGCTGAAGTCCAGTGGACTGCGCAGAATCATGTGATGCAGTCTTAGATAACTAAAAAGGTAAAATGTTATTAAAGGTTATTTAATCCTTGTTGGATGCAGACTTTACCACTGATATTACAGCACATCTTTGCCTCATCGCACTTGGTTAAAGCTGCCATGCTATTTGTCAGTTCCTTGTGCCTGTACATTAAGAGGCAACTTAAAAAAAAAAAGAAACCGCACACTGCCTGCAGGGCCTGCAAGCAATTTTTCAAATGGAAACTATTTCAGGAGCCTCTCTTTGAAACTTTGGGGGCAGTTGGCAGGTGCAAAGTCCGTCCTATGCATGCTGATGGCACGTCCAGAAAGAAATCTCCCTGTGTTATCTGCTGGCTCTGCCTTCTCCATCTCCGTCCCTTTGCAGGGCAGGTCCTTTTACCTGAAGAAGGGGAGGTAATTAGCCAGGTAATTGCTTTAATTACGTGGGTAAAATGGTCCTCAGGATTGTGAAGCATAGTCGTATGAAATATTTTCCCCAGAAGGTACAGTGTATCTTTCACATTCCTCTCTGTTGAAATTCTGAGGGACACATTTTTATGTAAAAGCAACAAACTTTCCATCTGCAGTTTTCTCCACCGTCCTGCCTACACACAGTGGAACTGTGTCTGCACAAGAGCCTCACCTGTACAGAGGATAAGAGGGCATGGCAGCTGGAGTCCAGACGTTGGCTTGGCCAAGGGTCTCCTGCCACGGGCTGGTATTTATAAAGCGCCACCAGGGGTCCTCCACTACCCCACATGCATAGAGCTGAGGGAATCCCAGCTCGAGCCAGAGCCAGTGCCTTAGCAGTGACCGTTTCATAATAACACTGTCTATGCCTAGAGGGTAAGATAATAAATGTCCACCTGCTATAGACCCAGGGTGTTTTCCAAAACTTTATTAAATCATGTTTTAGTACAAAGCTAGATGAAATCTCTGAGCAACAAGAAATCTATATACTTTAATCCTTGAGTCAAAATACATTTGTGTGTTTGCAAATAAAGATCAAGAGGGAAAAAGTAAGTGTTTCTCATCATTCACCATGATTCTTTCTCTCTCTCTCTGCCATGGTGAGCCAAGGGCCAGAATAGTTCTGCCAATACCTCTTATCTATAATAGTAAGAAAAAGATACATTCCTTCCCATCCCAAACCTCCAGCCCCCAGTCAAAGTCCTCTGATGGAAAATCCACCATTCCCATTGCTGTTGGATTTTTTTTTTATTCAGTAGTCCACAACAATCTCAGGGTGACTGGAAATCAAAACTTCCCAGGTATGGAGAGAGGCGGAACTCTTTTAATCCTTCATTTTAATTTTTGGATGTGTCTGCTATTTTGAAATTTTTTATTTTATTGTTTGTTTGAATGGTGATGTTTCTGTTTTTCTGTTGCAGTTTCCAGTTCAATGTTTGTGTGCACATTTGTATTTATACTTTTATGGTTTCTTTGTTCTATATTTGGTGAGGATCTGCCTCTGTGTTCCATGTGTGACTGAGGTGAGGAACCTATAGCAGCTTGTTCCATGAAGCGAGCGAGTGAGATAAGAAACGGTGTGAAGCTGAGTGGTAGGATTTCATCTTCACTGCCCCGAGAGGCAGGATTTAACATTTTATGAAAATGTGTGCACCCCCCCCCCCCCAAGTATTCACGTGTCCAGGCTTGGTCTGTGGAAAAGCTGGCAACCCTCTGTTGCAGATTTTGAGATCACCTGGGTCCCTTCTTTCCTTTCAAGACTGTGTTGCTGCATTTTCTTCAAATTCCTGCTGCTAAACCAACCATGTTATCATGTACTGTCCCCCAGTGGTGGAAAATAATCCATGTGTAAAGATATGAACAGGAATCGATCACCCTGTGCAGTTACTACCTCAAACTATCCAGCCACCTTTGGAGTGGAAAAGCATGTCACTGCGTTTGTACTTGATCTACATAATAGCGTCAAAAGGCAAGAGACATTTTTTTTTTTAACTTTTTATTTTTCCAAGACACAACAGCTGCTATTAGAGATGTGCATCGTTAAGCCCTATTGGTTTGGGCTTTGTTTTCAGGCCTCCGTGGGAAATTTTGTTTTCCCCGCAGTTTGTTTGTTTGTTTGTTTGTTTTTCGTGGGTCCTACTAACACAAACTACAAATTTTTCCGAAATTTCAGAAAAATTCCATTCGTTTTTCGGAGCTCACGAACCATTACGAATTAGACAATTTTGTGGAAATTGTCTAATTCGTGAAAAACGAATGCACATCTCTATTAAATATGTTCTTTTTCACTCAACGCACAATTACGCTCTGGAATTTGTGGCCAGAGGATGTGGTTAGTGCAGTTAGTGTATCTGGGTTTAAAAAGGTTTGGATAAGTTCTTGGAGGCGAAATCCATTAACTGCTATTAATCAAGTTTTCTTATAGAATAGTCACTGCTATTACTGGCATCAGTAGCATGGGATCTACTTATTGTTTGGATACTTATGGCCTGGATTGGCCACTGTTGGAAACAGACTCTTGGTCTGACCCAGTATGCCAATTTCTTATGTTCTTAAGACAAAATCACCATATAGGTCTTTGTAAGTACATTTTTCATTACATTTGTACAACACATTCATAACTGTACTTTCCACAAAGGCCAATCTGTCCTCCAAATCTGCTCAAATCCCTCCCTTCTGTCTTCAAAGCATAAGTAATCTGTTCGATTGAAGCTTTCACCAACTGCCCCTCTCTAATTGTCTAGCTGTGGTGATTGCTTAAGGAATTATATTTTCAATTACAGTACATTATTATTATTACAAAGAATTGTTACTTTCCTATTAGAAAACTCAAAACAAGGTACAGAATTCTGGAATGTATTACTTATAAAATATGACATGGACTTAGCATAAATGCTTAGCAATAATAGATAGCTTCTTAATCCATAAAGAGAGTGTAGATACATAACACATTAAAGCAATTGGTAGAAAACCAGTGGAGGTGAGGGCAGTGTGTTGGGAGGAGGTCGGAGGTAGTAAGGAGTTTTTTGCTTGGTGGCCAGGGGGTTGTTGTTGGTTAAGGAGGATAAGCTTGGCAGAAGAGCCAGATATTCACAGCAATAGCCAGTGTGGCCTCTAATAGATTGAGTTCCAGAACGGATTTTAGATGCCACTATATTTGATAAATGTTATTGAATGTGAACCGTTATGAAGGCCATGCCGATGTGACGGTATATAAAAATAATAAACCATATACGTTTTTCTTTTTCTGCTTGTGTTTTACCTGATTTTCTCTTCACACAGACTCCTCCTCTCTGACCATGGACTCCCCCCAAGTTATTTTCTCTGCTCTCTGGCTCTTGCCTGCTTGGAGGAATTCCATTTCCTCCTCCTCTTCTGGTAACTGGTCAGGTGTCCAGCTGTGTCTCCTCCCTGCCTCCGATTGGGAACCACCCGTTGCCAGCCTGTCCAAGTCAGCAGCCTGCCCCTGTCCCACAGACTCTCAGGTTCTTTTCTTTAAAATGCCTCTTCTTTCTGTCTTTCTGGGGTTGACAACCTGCAACTTTTACTTTTAACTGTTTCTCCCTCCAGGTAGAAAGCTGGACTGCGTCCATGCTGCAGCATTTAGACATTTTAGCAGCTTTTGTGGGAGACCTATGCCAGTGAGTTGCAGTAGTCTAGTCGGGATCGGATAGTGGCCAGGTTGTCTCTCTCAATGTATGGTCTTATTTGCTTTAGTTGCTGGAGATGTTAGAAGGTGTTCTTAGCTTCGGAATTTCCATTTTATTAAGAGAGGGGGGTGGCATTCAAACCAGTTTTAGCTATGGTGGGGGTCATAGTGGATGTTTCTAGACTCCGTACTTTTTTTTTGTGGGGCTTAGCTTGAATTTGTTGGACATGGCCCATTTCCAAATTTTTGTTACACAATTGTTTTGTGTGGCTATATCTCTGTCATTTCCCAGAGGCTTAAAGACCTGGAGGTCGTCCGCAAAGCAATGGCGGTCGGACTTGAAACATGAGCAGAAAATGAAAAGATATTCATCCCCGGTGGAACTGTTGCTTTAGTCTGCAGGGGTCACAGCTCTGAGCTCTCAGCCCTGGGTCACACTTGTGAGAATGGTGACAGAGTGGGATTGGAGCCCGGGTCTGTAGGTGATATTTATTTAGTTGTGGACATTTGATATTCTGCCGTTTCCTAAAGTTAGGTCTTAAGGCAGATTACAACAAAGCCCATATTCAGAAGCATTTAACCAGAAAACTCAGAAGTTATCTGGCTGAATGAATATTTGAGCACTTACGTGGATATCTTATTATCCGCCTAAAATTTAGCCGGCTAGCTTAGGGGTGTTTTGGGGAAGAGTTACATTAGCTGGCTAAGGCTGATCGTAGAGCTGTCCTAAAGTTAGCCGGATAACTTTATCTGTCTAATTCCAAGATATCCAGCTATTTTCAATAGTGTGGCTGCACTGATGAATATATTTCCAAAGTTAGCCAGATAAATGTATCCAGCTAATTTTGCTATCCAGACTGTGACTGAATATGGAGCTTAGTAAATTTAAATGAGCAGAGGCATTTAAACAGCTTACAATCAAATCAGAGTGCACAATGAAAGTAGCACTGGAATCCAGCATAGTGAAACCCATTTGTGAATAGTTTCAAGAGCTGTGTTCCTGTTGTGTATAACGCAGTCCCTTGTGGGGAGTTCAGGAAGTAGGGGCCAAAGGTGTGAATCTTGGGGGAAGGCCTGGCTTTTTTCCTGAACGTAAGGTAGCATGGCTGCAGGCGCAGGGTTAGTGGTAGCAGCTGAAAGCGCAGAATCTTGTGCAGGTCAGGCTGGCAGAGGAGAGGAAAGAAAGAGCTGTTGTGCTGAACTGGCGTTCCCATGGGGGTGTGGAAGGGGAGGGAACTGGGAGCGGTATTCAAGGCCCTGTTTATTCAGACGGTTGAATTTTATCCTGCTTTCCACTGGGAGCCAATGCAGCTCTGTGCTCTCAGCCCTGGGTCCCAGGGCGAGACTGGTGTTAGTAGGATGGGAGTCTGGCTCGGCAGGCACATCAGCTCTGTGCTTTTGGCATTAGGGTCACAAAATGAGATCCTTGGTTTATGTTTATTCTCTGGTTACTAAAGCTACCTGCCAGTCTTAGGAGTACGTGTGCTATCTGACCATCCGATTCCTTCACCTCAATCTATGGTCTAGCCCTGGATCGCAGCAGGTCTCTGGTCTTGTGAAACTCCAGTGGCAATCCACCTGTAACAATCTTAAATTGGAATACGTTTTTCCTACAGCGTCTGAAACGCCTTCTCCTGTGCCAGGCAAGGACTTTGTCCCAACAGTCCCACTTCTTGCTTCCAGCACTGGTACAGCTACGACCTCTGATGCCTTCCACGTCCACGCCCTACAGCTGCGCTCTGCTCGGTCTCGCCACTTCTAAGCGATACCCAGAAAAGAAGACAGCAGCACTGCCCCAGGGTGAGCCCTTCCTCAACCAACTCAACTCTGCATGGCGTCGCTACCTTTATAAACTTTTCTGGGTTTTTTTTTTTTTCTTCCAAAGCTGCTTCCTCTCCTGTGATCAGGCCAGAGCTAATCAGACTTTGCCATAGTTTTCTCTTTAGGGGGTCGGGTGGGGATCAGCACGAGTCTGGAGCATTGTATAGGAGCACCGTTCACAGCTCTGTGGATACGTCTCCCGGCTGTTTCTGCTTCGTTCTGGCCGTGGCTCCTTAACCTGGGGTCCCTAACTCGCACACTCCCAGCACCCCACCTGCACCACACACAAGAGCAGCAGCAGCAGCAGATCCCAGTGCCTCCTGTGGGGAAGCCCCTTTGGGCTTTAAACTCAAATCGTAACCAGCCTCTGTTCATGCTTCAGCTTCAATCCCAGCACTGCTACCAGTGACACCGTCTGATCCAGCGATGAGTACTCGGGGGGGGGGGGGGGGGGTTCTTTATTTTCAACCCTTAACACACAATCCCCCCCGCCAGCCATCACTAACCCAAGCATTGCAGTGATGGTCCCTACCAAGGGCCCGAAGGCTATGGCTGGCTCCCTCAGGAACCTGGAAAGCATGCACTGGTCTGGCCACTGGGTGTCACCATCGAGTAATGGCTGACACTCCTCATCTCCACCTTCAGGGACTGAATGCTGCCTCCACTGCATTTCCAGCCTGGGCGACCCGGGAAACAGGAGCAGGTCACAGGACAAACTCGGATTTCCTGCTTGGCAGCGCACAGCACTGCTACTGACTGGGCCAGCCCTTTTGATATTTTAAACAGTTGCACCAAATAATCCAAGGGACACTTCCTCTGAATCTGTGCTTATAGTGAATCCCATAGATCAGCAGAGATTGTCCTCGTTGCACATACTTTCCAGCTCAGCCTTAACACAGAAATGTGCCTTAATTCTGCTAGATTTTTATCTCTCTTTTCATATCGCTCTCCTTTCACCCCCTTCTCCCCCCCACCCAGTGTTCTTCCCCACCCGAGACCATGCCCGCCTCCAGGGTGTATGAGGAGCCCCCAGATGGTGGCTGGGGCTGGATGATTGTCCTGGCTTCCTTCATTCAGACTGCACTGATTTTCGGGGTGATCCGGTCCTTCGGAGTCTTCTTCGTGGAGTTTGTGCAGTACTTTGACGAGCTCGCTGGCCGTGTCTCCTGGATCACGTCCATCGGCATTGCAGTGCAGCAGTGTGCCAGTGAGTATGGAGTCGGGATTGGGAGGGGGATTCATTTCCTGTCTCTGGTCTTCTTCTTTTTTTTTTCTGCAAGATCCTTGTTGCATTGAATACATTGGTGTCACTAGAGCTGCTGAAGCCCCTGGGAATTCTTTTGGGCCAGTCTTGGATTTTAAACTTATGTCCTAGTGTACTGATTACAGTCCCTGCTTCCTTTCAACTAGAATCAGCACTACAGGGAGCAGAAGACATTAGGAGAGGGCCAACAGAAAAGCTCCAGGACCAGCCTAAATGTCTTTCCAGGGGCTCTGCTCGGAGGCTCCATACAAGTGTGATAGAAACATTAATATAGAGAATAATAAATGGTTGCCACCTTCTTCAGTTCAGAGAGGCTGGTCAAGTCCCTGTTTTGCCTTACTGTATGGATGGAGATGTTTCCTACTCTTCTTAGGGAAATCAGAGCTCTTTATTTAAAAAGCTTATATTCTGCACACTAGAATGGAATACCCAAGGTGGTTCACATAAAAATAGACATAAAACAATAAAATAAAACATACAATATACAGCGCTGGAAAATAAAAAGAAAGCTTAGGATAAATACTAGGTTCATAGTTTAAAGATGCCAGCTGGAGAAAAGGGATAGTACTATTAGAAGGCCATCAATCAAATGCCTTTTTAAATAAGACTGTTAGTATATCTCCCTGCATGCAGTGGAGCAAAACCAAGAATGGATCAGCCTCCGCAGGTTGGCCTGGAAACCCTACCACCCACAGCCTGGTAAAAGTCAAGAGGATTGTTCTCAATCAGACAAGCCCTGGCGCTAAAGTGCCATTATGCATTTTCATCCTGAAAGCCGACTGGCTAGGTTTGCCTCCAGGACAGGGTTGGGAAACGCTGCTCTGTATTTCATAATACAAGAACTGGGGAGGGGGAGGCACTGGGTGAAACTGTCAGGTGATGGGTATAAAACAACCCCCCCCCCCCCTCCCGAGATAACCATGGAGCTCATCTCAGCAGGATGTGGTGGAGGCAAATAGGATAACTGTGTTCCTAAGGGGGTTGGACAGATTCATGGCCAATCAGGCTATTGACAGCAACAGTCAGGGATGTCACCTCGGGGTCAGTGCACTCTTGAACCATGACTGCCATAAGCTGTAATGGTGTTAAAGGGAACGTTTCTTACACCTCTCCTTCTCTGAGCTCCCGCTTCCTGCTGCTGTCAGAAAGGGCATGGGGACAGACGGACCTTTGGTCAGAACAGGTCTTGAAGTTTACATATTATGCAATGTAATAAAAGCCAATGCCCTGCCCTAAAAGCAGCCTGATATAGCAGGATCCATGATCACTTGCAGAATATGAGTCCGTGCCCACTGCCACAATGACTCAAATGAAGAGGCCAGGACCAGATAAAGAGAAAAGTGACAGCATCTCCTACAGCAATCTTGCTGAGAGAAGCTGGAATTGCAGGAGGTGTCAGCTTCCCCCAACAACCAGTGGTCCTGCACCATCCCCTACAGCTTTTTTACCTGGTAGAGGACTTCAACAGTCAGCCCTCCTGCTAGGAGAGGATGGGACTGCATGGGGCTGTGAGCTCCCCCACAGTCAGTGCTCCTGCTAGGAGAGGATGGGACTGCATGGGGCTGTGAGCTCCCCCACAGTCAGTGCTCCTGCTAGGAGAGGATGGGACTGCATGGGGCTGTGAGCTCCCCCACAGTCCGTGCTCCTGCTAGGAGAGGATGGGACTGCATGGGGCTGTGAGCTCCCCCACAGTCAGTGCTCCTGCTAGGAGAGGATGGGACTGCATGGGGCTGTGAGCTCCCCCACAGTCAGTGCTCCTGCTAGGAGAGGATGGGACTGCATGGGGCTGTGAGCTCCCCCACAGTCAGTGCTCCTGCTAGGAGAGGATGGGACTGCATGGGGCTGTGAGCTCCCCCACAGTCCGTGCTCCTGCTAGGAGAGGATGGGACTGCATGGGGCTGTGAGCTCCCCCACAGTCCGTGCTCCTGCTAGGAGAGGATGGGATGGCATGGGGCTGTGAGCTCCCCCACAGTCAGTGCTCCTGCTAGGAGAGGATGGGACTGCATGGGGCTGTGAGCTCCCCCACAGTCAGTGCTCCTGCTAGGAGAGGATGGGACTGCATGGGGCTGTGAGCTCCCCCACAGTCCGTGCTCCTGCTAGGAGAGGATGGGACTGCATTGGGCTGTGAGCTCCCCCCACAGTCAGTGCTCCTGCTAGGAGAGGATGGGACTGCATGGGGCTGTGAGCTCCCCCACAGTCCGTGCTCCTGCTAGGAGAGGATGGGACTGCATTGGGCTGTGAGCTCCCCCACAGTCAGTGCTCCTGCTAGGAGAGGATGGGACTGCATGGGGCTGTGAGCTCCCCCACAGTCAGTGCTCCTGCTCCATCCCCTACAACTCTTTTTTTTCTTGGGAGAGGCTGGGACTGCAGTAATTGAAAGACCCTGGTAGTGACCTGGATTATTTGGTTTGGTTCTTTCCTGAAATGACAGCCATGCGTGTCTCTCTGTGACAGGTCCTGTGGCCAGCGCTCTCAGTACTCGCTATGGTGCCCGCCCTGTGGTTATGGCTGGAGGATTGGTCTCAGGGCTGGGGTTCTTTCTCGCCTCTTTTGCCACCAGCTTGACGCACCTTTACCTGTGCATTGGACTTCTCTCAGGTACAGTATGCAGCCAGTGTTTAGTCCTCCAGATGCAGCTCTGAAGCCATATGTGGTGATATTCCTTGAAAACGTCTTGATAAGTCTTCTGATGTGACTTTAGACTATCTGGAGCTGGGGAAGTGTAGCTATTCTTCCCTTTGAGTTATCTAACCACCTGGAACCCATGCAGGAAGGAAACATAGGAAAAGGGCAAGAAGGGAACCCAAGATTGGCTGAAGAATAAAAACAAAATCTCGAGAAGAGATTTGACCAATCTGTGCTGTGCACTGTCGTGTGGCGTTTGGAGGAACCTGGGTTTGATCCCTGAGTCGGGACCTGTGCTCCCCAAATGGGCTGGAGATGTTGCAGCCCTCAAGGGTAACACCCAGTGGCCGATTTCAGGGCCCAAGATCACAGGGGTTCTGGAAGGAGCCCTGGAGCTCGGCCTTGGCTGAAGAACTGTCAATGCAATGGCTCCGCTAGGTATACTGGGGTGGGTTGTTTTTTTTCTAATTAAATACAGGGAAAAATCTGAAGGCAACTGAAAATGAAGGCTCATGCACCAGGATCTCAGCCCTGGTTCCAACTGAACCGGAGACCCAAAGAAGCAGGAGGAAGTCGCCAAGTCAAAAATAAATTTGCTCTGGAGCTGGGTGTTTCGTGCTAAGTAATAACATGGTGCTTTTTATAGAGCTCTGTTGGTGTACACAGACCTGTACACCAACTCCATTCCCCCTGCATGGTTTATGTCGGCACAGGGGAGGCCAAGCAATTTTGTTAACGCGAAAATGGCGACAGCAGCGGGATCAGATCCTGGGCCTGGGCGCCGCAACTCTTTGCTCTCAGCACTGGGTCACACAGTAAGTGAGGTTGGTGGCAGCAGTAGGATTGGAGCCCGGGGTCTGCTAGATTACAGAAATGGTACGAGCAAAGTGACTAACATTCAGATATTACCAAAAATAAAACCCACACGTGGAGGAGAACGGGCAGAATTTAGCAGGAGAAAGAAAGGGGGGCAGGGAGGTTTCCTGAAGAAGCAAGGGGCCCTGCCCACTCAGTAAGAGGAGAAAAATCTTTCTTTAGAGGAGAGGTGAAAAGCCAAAGGGGGAATAGGCAAGGGAAAGAAGTCGGCAGAAAGCTTAAATAAGTTCCCTTGGTCCTTACTGACAGGCAAAGAGGAAGGTGATAGACTTTAGGCAGGAAACGGGCATTGACAAATGCAAATTACAGAGGAGGAAGTACTTGACGCACATACACAGAGGAGAGTGGATAGTGCGGTGCACACTCCAGGATACTAAAAGCGCCAAAGGAAGCGCTGATTGCTCCCCTCAGGGCTGGGTTCAGCTTGTCCTTGAAGGTAGGAGCTGGGGGAGAAGCGAATGGGAACCCATAGGAGGCGAGCAGCGACAGACCCGTTAGACCGCCTTCAGGAGCGGGGAAATCTACCATTCTAAAGGAATATTTAAAATGTATATTCTGCCTGTCCAGTCTAGAGGTCTTGGCAGAGTACAGCATCCCATAACAAAGGGAAGATCCTGTCAAACTCCACCGAGTTCTTTAAGGAGGTGACAAAAGTGGTGGAGCAGGGAGGTGTGGCAGAGCTTCTTACCTGTGCTTTCCTACGGCTTCTGCACAGAAGACGGCTGGTCAGAAAGTTGTAAACTGGGTATTGGGGTCTGCTCCATTGGGGTACCCCGGGGCTCGGCACTAGGACTGATTCTTTCCCGTATCTTTATAAATGACATTGCTGAGGGACTTGAGGGAAAAATACCCTTGTGTATGCAGACGATACAAGCATCTCTGACAGAGCAGGTAGACTGAAAGGGGGCCTGAAGAAAACTGGTCAAGGGTTTAATAAATGAGCTTCAGCGCTAAAAAGTTCAAAATCCTGCAGGTGGGGCACAAAAAAATCCATTTGGCACGTTGCCAATGAGAAGGATAAGAACTGGAAAGCATTCAAACGATTACTGAAGGGGTTGCACGAGTGGAGGTCTCACGAGCAGGAGGAATCCGAGAATATTGCCTCCCTGGAGCTCAGTAAGCGTGACCCCCACCATGAGTGCTGTGCTCAGCTCCGCAGGCCGCCCCTTCCTAAGGGCATGGAGGGGCTGGAAGCGGTCCAAGGCCCGCCACACACAATCGTCCAGAGAAAAGCTTAAAAACTCTAAACGTTAAACGTACGGAGTAAAGGGAAGGGGATATGATGGAAGCAAGGCAAACATTGGACAAGTTGCAGGGAGGAAGGCTCAGAGCCAACCCTGAGGAGATACTTCTGTACGGAGAAGGTGGCAGATTTCGGGAATAGTACGCCAGCAGAGGTAGCAGCGGCCAGAAGCGGGGCGGAACAGTCACAGGGCTGAATTTTTAAAGGTACTAGAGGTGGTGGGAGAAATGAAGGAGGGGGTTTGGTGCATCTGCCCACTCCTATGAAACTCTAGGGGGCCAAAGAAGGGAGAATACCAGCCGGCGGGCAGATAGCAGCAGTGCCGTCGCAATGGGCTCCTACGAAGGCCAGGGTTAAATCTCTTAAGCTGGTTTCGGTGGCTGATTGGATTATTACAATCTTGATGATGGGGGGGGGGGCCCAGGTGTTGGATTACGCAGGGGGCTTAAAAGTAGCAAAGAGGGAAAAAAAGGCCAAGCCCTGGACTTGCCTACCAGTATTGCAATGGAGTCTAACTGTGCGTGGGAGAGAGATGTAGAGGGCAGCGGCAGGAATAGGGTGGAGGCTGCGTAAAAGGCACGAGCGGGAGTTGGTGTTGGTTTAAGCATGGGAATTTATAAGCTTTTCTGCGCACAATGGTAGAGGATCAGAGTGGAAGACAGACGGGGCAAACTGAATGGGCCAAATGGTCCTTCTCTGCCATCACCTGCTGTGTTATTGTGCCTCTGTATCTCAGGTCTGTTTGTAAGATAGTTTTACCTACACTGGAAAACCTGCTCTCTCCAGGTAGAGGAGAGCCCTCAGGACTGGCTTGGGGGTCGCTTCTGGGTAGACTCTGTACCAAATGTTTCTGCATGGCTTTGCCAAGCCAGTTCCACTCAGTGGTAATGATCTGACCAAAGTCCTGAAGGGGGCAGAACGGGGGTCTGATCAGCAGAGTAACTGACTGACTCCATTTTGGCCAGGGCAGGCTAAGCTAGTCCCTGTGCCTTCCTTAGGTGGGAGATCAGAACTAGAAGCCAAAGCATGGCAGGGCTAAACCCAGGACTAGCTTGGTCTATCTTTTAGGAGACGCTGCTGGCCCGTCCTCCTGAGCTGGTGAGCATGGACTCGGCAGCAGCCTCGAGTGGCCAACATGCTTGACCTGTTCACCGGCAGCTGAGGCTTAACTCAGCCTCTCCTCCCCGAGGCACCTGACCTATTCCAGTCCTAGGTTTACCCTCTTGTATGCATGGACAGATTTCCTTGCATTTCAGCGCAATGTGGAAACATGGCTATTTCCACAGGCCTTGAACATTGAGCGATTGTATCAATGAGCGATGAGTTTTGCATGACTTTGAAATGTATATTTGATACCCTACTGTCATCCTCTTAGATTTATTCATAATACATTGTGTAGGATATTGTTATATGTATTTCCTTTGTATGCTTGCAGTTGCATTTGTGCATTTGATATTTTCATTATAAAACAGTGGTACTCGTCACTTTGCACTTACTGAGAAAAAAGGTGTATGAAATGAAATGAAATGAACTTTATACGGAAGAGCAGGATGACAAATCCTTGTGCTAAAACCCATGCACCTGTCTCTTTCTCACAGGCTTCGGCTGGGCCTTGGTGGTCACTCCGGTCATAGCCTCTGTCACTCGCTACTTTAAGAAGAAGAGGACTCTAGCCACTGCCCTGTCCACCACTGGTGTAGTGCTGTCCTCCGCCTTCTCCCCGCTCTTCCAGTATCTGACGGATTCCTACTCATGGCGTGGGGCACTTATTATCATGGCCGGCATGACCTTTAATCTGGTGGTCTGTGGTGCTCTCATCCGGCCGCTGACCCTGAAGGAGGACCTCCCAGCTTTAGAGAAGGAGGCAGCGGAGCGGAGCCAAGGCAGAAACTGCCTGGGGCAGTGTTCCTCTCTCTTTGGTTTGACCTTACTGTCCCACTGGCCCTTCATGAGATATATCTTGGCCAACATCTTTATCAATGTGGGATACTTTGTTCCTTTCATTCACCTGGTGGCACATGCCCGGGGTGTAGGCTTTGACGAGTATCAGGCCGCATTCCTTATCTCCGTCGCGGCTGGTGCTGACCTCTGTGGCCGAATCTTCACGGGCTGGTTGGCCGACTGGGGACGACTCCAGCTCCTTCACATCTTTGCAACGTGGACCTCTGTGACGGGCCTTGCCATGATCCTGGTCCCGCTGGGGCGCAGCTACGCTGCTCTGGTCGGAATCAGCGTCTTGTATGGATTCTTTGCCGCCGGCATGATCCCTCTGTTCTTCTCTGTCGTGCCACAGATTGTAGGGATTGGGAATGTCTTCCGAGCAGTCGGAATCCTGCAGATGATTGAGAGCTTCGGCAGTCTTCTTGGAATTCCCTTATCTGGTGAGAAACTCTTTCTATATTCTCTGGTTTGTGTCCATGTCTGACCTGCTAAGTGACCAGTTTCAAGAAGGAGACTTCTCCACACTTCTGATTTTTCCGATTTGCATTCCAGTACATTATGGGATTTGTAGTCCTTGCTCTTTTCATTTGAAATTAGCACTACAGGTACTGGAATGCATCAAGAGAAGGTGACAGAAAGCTAGGACCCATTGAAAGTCTCCCTCTGGGAATGAGGATCACTCTAATTGTTGTGTTCGGTGTTTTGCTTTAGTAGTATATGGAATCTCTTCCTAGTTGCGTGGCGTGCTAGGGTATGAAGTCTCTCCCTGGTTGAGCAGTAGGCTAGATTTGTTCAGGGGCTGGGATATGGAATTTCTTGCTGGTTGGGCTTGGTAGGCCTCAGCTGGATATGTTCATGGGCTGGGATATGAAATCTCTCATTGGTTGGGCTGGAGAAGCTGCTGGCAGAATTAGAAAAGGTACAGAGAAGGGCGACCAAGATGATAAAGGGGAAGGAACAATTCCCCTATGAAGAAAGGCTAAAGAGGTTAGGACTATTCAGCTTGGAGAAGAGACGGCTGAGGGGAGATGTGATATAAAATAATGAGTGGAATGGAACGCGTAAATGCAAATTGGTTTTTTACTCTTTCGAAAAGTACAAAGACCAGGGGACACACAGTTAAGTTACTGGGTAATACAGTTAAAACTAATAAGAGAAAATATTTTTTACTCAATGCATAATTAAGCTCTGGAATTCGTTGCCAGAGGATGCGGTGAAAGCTATTAGTGTAGCTGCACTTAGAGAAGGTTTGGACAAGTTCCTGAGGAAAGGGGTCCATTAATCATTATTAAGGTGGAGTTGCAGAAATCCACTGCTCACCCCTGGGCTAAGCAGCTTGGGATCTATCTACCCCTTGGGATCCTGCCAGGTACTTATGACCTGGCTTGGCCCCTGTTGGAAACAGGATACTGGGCTTGATGGACCTTTGGTCTGACCCAGTATGGCATGTTCTTATGTTCTTAGGAGGCTGGTTATGTTCACAAGTTGTGGTTTTAATTCTGCTGGGTTCGAACTCTTTCTCTGTTTTCCAGGGTGGCTGCGGGACCTGACAGGGGACTATTCAGCATCGTTCAGTGTTGCCGGAGGTTTCCTACTGTTGGGGAGTCTGATCCTGAGCACTCTGCCAAATTTTTTCTCCTGCTCTGCTGCGAAGCCTCTCAAACCATTAGAAGTTGCCCCGGAGAAGCTGAAAGCAGACCCAGCTAGCGAGTTATTGGATCGTGGCTCTGGGACCATTGTGTGTGGGGATGAGGCTATCACAGAGAGCCTGCAGTATAATGGGAGTTGCTGAGAATGTTCCTGTCAGCTTTGTGACAGCTGAAGAAATCCTGACCAGTGCTCTTGTAAAGGGGCTGTAGAGCAAGGAGAGGGCTGCAGCAAGTTGACAGGCTCATAACTTTCTCCCTCTCCAGAGACTTCAGTGAAGTCACCCTCTTAAATAGCTGAGAGACTCAGCAGATCCAGGCTCCATTGCACCTCTGCCAGCGATCTCACGGTGTGAACCCAGTGCTGAGGGCACAGAGCTGCAACAGTCGCAGAGCCAGGATCTACTCCCACCCCTGCCACCATTCTCACTCGACCTCCCCGCTGTAGGGGGTATAGAGCTGCTAAGCATATGATGTAATGTACAGGTCTGTGTACACCAATGGCACACTATAAAAAAAAAATCTCAATTCCAGAGCAAGTTTTTTTTTTTTTTTTTTGACTTGGCAACTTCCTCCTGCTGCTTTGGGTCTCCAGCTCAGTCGGAACCAAGCTGGGATCCTGGTGCCATGAGGGATTTTTCCCTCTCTTTAAAAAAAAAACAAAAAAAAAACTCCATCCCAGCATACCTACTCACATCATTGTAGTTACAGTTCTTCAGCTGGGGCCCAGCACCAGGGCTGTGATCTTGGGACCTGAATGCGGCCACCGAGTGTTTACTGTTGAGCAATGACCCTCGGGGGGGCCGCAGCATCCTCCAGCTCGCTGGGATCAAACCCAGGTTCCTCCGTCCTCCACGTGACAGTGCGCAGCACAGGCCGATCTCAGCTCCAGAGCAAATTAACTGCTGACTTCTCAGACTTCTTTTTAGAGAATTTCTCTTTATTCTTCAGCCCATCTGAGGTTCTCTTCTTGCCCTTCTCCTCTCTTTCCTTCCTCTGCTATAAAATCGTCACGTCTTTTTTTTTTTCTTTCATGGCAAAACAGGAGCGTTGCTACAGCCAGAACTCTAGTGAGGGGACGCCTGTCTTTTAACCTATGCTGCCGGCAGCTTTCTACCAAATTCAAATACGTTACCGCAAGTCGTGTCATCGCCCAGCGCTTCGGCTCTAACACCTGGCCCTGTCACTGCCTCTCCATGTGTTATTGCTTCCTTTGAGCTTTGTATTTGATATTTTCTACTTTCGAGTACCTTAGTGCCCAGCGAGGAAAATGTTCAGCCTCTCTTTAAACAAGAAATAGGAAGGGGTGAAGGGGAGAATGAAGGAAGAGTGGAATCTGTGGAGCGATAATGCCACCTTGTGGTCACATTGCAGATTGCAAGTCTGTCTGTTTAGGTGGGGGTTTTCTTGCTCCATTTGGGCTTTCAGTTCAATGGGAACCAAACTCTGCTGGGCTACGGCGCCCGTAGCCTTCATTTGCAAATACCAGGTGGAAGGGGTTTCCCTGTTTTATATCAAGCCTCCCATCTCAGCAGCGCCCCCCTCCGGAACCTGGTTAACGTGGACCCAAAGTCTGGCCACCGGGTATTGCCATTAAGCGATGGCCGAGACTCCCTCCCTGCTGGGTCTGTGGGTGCTGCCTCCACAGCCTCCTTGGCCCAGGGAGCAGAAGCCAGGCTCGGGAATGGAGCGCTTGCCACCAAACTGGCTGTGGGAGGCTAAATTTCAAACAGGCCGATACAGTAAAAATCGTGGGAGAGCGGGTGAGTGCCCGCTCTCCTGGCGTGCGCAGGACACTCTCCTGTGTGCGCGATACAGTAAATTAATTTATTTAAATTAGGGTCCACAGCAAAAAGAAGCACTAGGGACACTAGCGCGTCCCTAGCGCCTCTTTTTGGACAGGAACGGCGGCTGTCAGCGAGTTTGACAGCCGACTCTCAATTTTGCCGGCGTCTGTTCTCAAACCCGCTGACAGCCACGGGTTCGGAAACTGGACACCAACAAAATTGAGCGTCCGGTTTTCAACCCAAGAGCCGCAGTTTTTACTGTTTTTCTGTGCACTTCCCCGGTGCCGGCAGAAATTTACGCCTACCTTTGGGTAGGCGCTAATTTCTGAAAGTAAAATGTGCGGCTTGGCTGCACATTTTGCTTTCTGAATCGCGTGGGAATAACTAATAGCGCCCTCAACATGCATTTGCATGTTGAGGGCGCTATTAGGTTCGGGGGGGGGGGGGGTACTGTATCGGCCTGAAAAGGAGCTTGGCGGGTAAATTCGCCCACAGGAACGGGCCCCTTTAGAAAACAGCATGACGACACGTGCGTAAAGTTATGTGGGCGCGTTATAGCTGGTGCATGCTTTCATGCGCAGAGGGGGAGGAGCATTCCAGGGAGCAGGGTCTGGGAAGGGCTTAAACATGTTCGTATTGATTAAAAACAAACAAAAAAAACCCCACGCTCATAACTTCTCTTGGAAAAATCCTGCTCGCCATGCAGCAGGTGTGATCGTGCGCGTGGTAACAGCGCGGTCATTTTCAAAGCGAACTCGTGCCCGCAGGTCAGCTTCAGACATTTGATGTGGCTTCCGTGCGCTGTCCCGGAATAAACCCCCTTAATGCAGAGCAGGTTTTAAGGAGACTTTTCAGCGCATGGTGCAGCTCCCTCAGCCCCTGAGGAGGACAGAGAACGACCATTTCCCTTAGCTCGGGGAGCCTCTTGCCCTACCCTAACTGTCTAGCGCAGGAAAAGTAAAGGCAGGAAGTCCTTGCCAAAATTTCAAAGAAACTATTTTCCAACCTGTGAGTCTGCAGTTTGATTTCTGTCTTCCTCTCACTGCATGTTCTCCTTCTCCCTTTTCCTTCTCTCTCTTCCCGAGACTGGATAGTTATCACGATACTGCTTTCTCCCCTCGTCTTGTCTCTTCCTGCAGGCTGTCCTTTCCTCCCTTCCTCCTTGCTTCCAGTTCTCCTTCCTGGATTCCTTCTTCCTCACCAAAGCCAGGGTCCTCGCTTTCCCAGCCCCAGTCCTCTCTCACCTCCTCTCTTCCCATTTCTCATACTTTACTTTATTAATCTTTCTTACAAGAAAATCAAAGCGATGTACATTAATTCCAAAGCTTCCCTCTCTTGCTTTTCTCACATCTTTCAGCTCTCTCACCTGCCCTTCTCCATTTCTCTCTCTCCTACACTTTCATTCTTTTTCTTTGTCCCCCATCCCTTTTACTGCCTCTCCTTCCATCTCTCATTCCTCTAATTCCTCTTTTCCCATCCCTCCACGTCTTACCCCTTTCTCTCCATGTTTCCCCATCTGTCCTACTGCCTTTTCCCCAGCATCTGATCCTTTCCTCTTCTCCAGTGTCTGTCTTCTGCCTTTCCCCTTCTCCTCAGCAATTGCCCCTGCTTCTCCCCCTCCCAGCATCTATGCCCACCTCGTCCATCTTCCCCACCAATTGTTTCCTCCCCTTCCCCTTCACTAGTATCTGCCCTCCCCCTTCCACTTCTGAAATGCTCTCTCCATATCCCCTCCTCCTACCACTAGAAGGCTCTCCCTACATCTCCCGCCCCCTCCCCTGAAAGGCTCTGTCCACACTCCCTCCCATCATCTTGCTCCATGATCCCCAGTACAGCCTGGGCTGCTCCTCCCTGCCTGCCAGCTTAACATGGCTTCAACTTGCTGTATGGAGAGGGGGGGGGGGGGTCAGTCTCAGAGACTTTGCAACTCATGTCGCCAGATTGACCTCACTGACCCATTATGGGCTTCAATATGCCTCATTAGCACTCAGCTCTCTTCTCTGGATGCTACGTTATCCCAGACTGCACCCGGGAAGAAAGGGGTGGGCATCAGCAGTGAATCTTCGCCTTCCAGTTCTCCACCCGCCAGCCCCGCCGAACCCTCCGTCCCTGTACATTGTGCACAGCCTGTGAGCCTGAGCGCACCCAGAAGCCCCCCCTCTGGGCAGGAATGGCCAGCTCTCGTGTGGGAGAGCAGGAGAAAGGACTCCCACAGCAGAAGATTCCTGCCCAGTCTGGGAGATTTGGCAGGTCTGCTATTGCTGTACACTTCCCATGGAACCTTATACCCCCAAGAAAATCAAAACAAGCATTCCAGGCCTGCCATGGATTAAAACCAGAACTGGCTGTACCTGTCTTTCAAACTTGGAGCCAGTTTGTAATCAGAGCTTAATTTCTGGGGGAAGGTTCTGCCCCTTCTTTTCAGCCTTACAGAGGCGGAGCAGCAGGGGGTGTCCTGCTCCAGCCCCTCCCCTTCAGGCAGCCTGCAGGGAAGAAGAAGGGAAGAGATGGGAGCCTGAAGTAGAGCAAAGTACAACCACTCTGCTCCCAAATCTAGTCCTGCCCTCCCGTTCTGCAGGGAAGAGGAGGTGTGTGTGTGTGTGCTCCTTAAGCAGAAGCTGCAGAGCAAAGAACAGACACAAGTCTGAAACTCGTGAACGGCAGTGCCACTACTTAAGGTCTCGGCCCTAGCCTTGAGGATTGGCACTACTGCTCACAAGTTCGGATAATGTGTTAATTCAATCCTTTTTTGTGTCTGTTAGTTGGAGCTTAATTTTGGGCAGAATTGCCAAGCATGGGTGCTCTCCCACCTTTTTTTCTGGGATCCAATGAAGCGGAGCAGAGCTGGCAGCATAAATCAGTTGTGACACCCCTCCTGCAGAAATGCAGCATGAAAAGGGTGTTTGCATATATATGTGTGTGTGTGTGTGCAAGAGAGGGATTGTGTGTGTCGGTGGGAAAGATAAGAGTTCATGCCCAGCTCTAGTTCCGCCCACTGGCACAGTTCACTCCCAACCCTTTCCTCACTCCCTCCCGGACTCCATAGTTCCACCTGCTTTTATAGACAAATTAAACCCTGTTTGTAACCCTTGGAGGTTTAAAAACTGAAATTTCAGGCCTATTATAAAGATTTCAGGCCTTTTATAAGTAATTTATAACCTATCATTAAAATCATCCGTGGTACCTGAAGACTGCAAATTGGCCAGTGTAATCCCATTATATAAAAAGGGCTCCAGAGGTGATCTGGGAAACTATAGCCCGGTGAGCCTGACTTCAGTGCTGAGAAAAATCTTGAAATATATTATAAAGAATAAAATCACAGAACATATAGATAGACATGGTTTAATGGGCTACAGCCAGTCTTACCTAACATAAGAACATAAAAATTGCCATGCTGGGTCAGACCAAGGGTCCATCAAGCCCAGCATCCTGTTTCCAACAGAGGCCAAACCAGGCCACAAGAACCTGGCAATTACCCAAACACTAAGAAGATCCCATGCTACTGATGCAATTAATAGCAGTGGCTATTCCCTAAGTAAACTTGATTAATAGCCGTTAATGGACTTCTCCTCCAAGGACTTATCCAAACCTTTTTTGAACCCAGCTATACTAACTGCACTAACCACATCTGCTACATTTTTTTGAAAGGGTTAATAAACATGTGGACAAAGGTGAACCAGTAGATGTGGTGTACTTCGATTTCCAGAAGGTGTGTGACAAAATCCCTTCTTGAGAGGCTTCTAAGAAAACTAAAACGTCATGGGATAGGAGGAGATGTTCTTTTGGGATTGCAAACTGTTTAAAAGAGAGGAAATAGATTAAATGGTCTATTTTCAGAGTGGAGTGCCTTAGGGATCCGTACTTGAACTGGTGTTTTTAATATATTTATAAATTATATGGAAAGAGATATGAGGTGTTCAAATTTGAAGATGACACAAAATTATTCAGAGTAGTTAAATCTCAAGCAGATTGTGATAAATTGCAGGAGGACCTTGTGAGACTGGAAGATTGGGCTTCCAAATGGCAGATGAAATTTAATGTGGACAAGTGCAAAGTGATGCATATAGGGAAAAATAACCTATGCTATAGTTACACAATGTTATGTTCTATGTTAGGAGTTGCCACCCAGGAAAAAGATCTGGGCATCATAGTTTATATTACTTTGAAATCATCAGCTCAAAATGCTATGACAATCAAAAAGCAAACAGAATGTTAGGAATTATTAGGAAGGGAATGGCGAATAAAATAGAGGATGTCATAATGCCTCTTTATGGCTCAGTGTTTAGATTGCACCTTGCATACTGTGTGCACTTCTGGTTGCCGCATCTCAAAAACGATATAGTTGCACTGGAGAAAGTGCAGAGAAGGGCGTCCAAAATGATAAAGGGGATAGAACGGCTCTCCTATGAGGAAAGGCTAAAGAGGTTAGGGCTGTTCAGCTTGGAGAGATGGCTGAGGGGAAGGATATGATAGAGGTCTTTAAAATCATGAGAGGACTAGAACAGGTAAATGTGAATCGGTTATTTACTCTTTCGGATAATACAAGAACTAGGGGGTACGCCATGAAGTTAGCCAGTAGCTTATTTAAAACAAATCAGAGAAAATTCTTTTACATTCAATGCACAATTAAGCTCTGGAATTCATTGCCAGAGGATGTGGTTAAGGCAGCTAGTGTAGCTGGGTTTAAAAAAGGTTTGGATAAGTTCCTGGAGGAGAAGTTCATAAACTTCTATTGATCAATAGGGAATAGCCACTGCTTGTTGCTGGCATTAGTAGCTTGGGCTCTATTTAATATTTGGATACTTGCCAGATACTTGTAGCCTGGAATGGCCACTGTTGGAGATAGTATGGCATATCTTATGTTTTATGGCGCAGCAGTTTCTTTTGGGCTTCCACTTGAATTGGGAACTAGCCCCTATAAGAGCTACTACACCATAAGCCTTCATTTGCAGCTACCTTGGGAGCATACCCCATTTTTATTCCTCCTCTCCCCTTTCTATCTAGGCCACCCATTACAGTAACAGTTCTTCAGCATATATTTTATTTAAAAAAATATTGTCCTTGAAACAGATAAGACAGAGGAATGTGACTCTTTGCCTGTGGCATTATCAAAATCCTGTTTTTTTACATTTGAGTTTGCAACCTCGAGTCCAGAAGACATGAGAGAGCAGAAACCTGGCAGTGGTTGAGAACGCTGCAGATACTGGCACATGCTCTTGCAGCCTGGGGTGAATGCTGCAGATCTTTTCTGGGACCTAGTTGAGGGAGCGTGCCACTGACTTTAGAGAGGGAGAGACGAGAAGCAGAGAGAAAAGGAGAGAGGAGGAGGACACAGAGAAGAGAAACAGACTCACAATGCAAGTCTTAAGAAGAGCACCAGACAGATCCTTAACCCAACATACCCAAGCTTAAGGGTGAGGTTCATTTCTCTGAGAGAGTGACAGAGAGACAAAACAACAGAAAAGGACTTCCTTTCTGTTCAGTATCTGGGAATTAAGAATCACACCGCTCTGCTGAACAATCATCTGGCTACTGAGAAGAATATTGTGTCTACAAACTGTGGCTATCTGCTCTCTTGCTGGGGCTCTTATCTTGCTTTGTTCTATCACCAGGGTGAATTGCATTTGTTTTGTGTTTCAGGCAGAGATTCCATCCCTTGCACACACATATCTGTGGAAATAACCTTTCTTACCCTCTGGGGCCTTCTCTGTATCAGTACTCTGACTTTCTTTATAACATATTAAGAGAGTCTCTTATTCCTGTAAGAGCACCTCACATTAATTACAATATATTACTGGATCTGTGAGAGATCCTGTTATCACTGTTAAAAGTCCTCATTATTATGCTAGTTGGTCTCACATTATCTATTATATAATAATAACTTTTCTTATTTATAAGAACTGCATCACGCTCTTAGGTTACCAGAAGTGCTTAGCTTTGCTATTCTCTAAAATTGCCAAGAGACACCTTTTATATTAACTAGAGGGCAGGAGAAACCACAAAGCAAACCACAGCAACAGCAGCCACTATAGTGAGGAATTACCCCAAAAAGGATAGGGGTGCGAGGAAGGCTGTGGCACAGCTTTGGTTCCCTGAGCACCCACCCTCCAGGGCGGAGGACGCAGCCACCCAATTCTTAGCTCAGTCAGAAAGATCTGGGACCTGCTGCCCACCTAAGCCTAGCAGCTGCTGTCCGAGAGCGCGTTGGACACAGTGGAAACCCGAGTGGCCTGCGAGGAGCGGAGGGAGTGGTCTGTGGAGGACCTGGAGATCAGGGCACTAGACGACTGGGGGTCCTCTGCTGGAGCCAGCGGGTCCTGGCCCCTCCTCTTCGGACAGGCGGAGGAGGTGCAGGAGAAGAAGGCTGGAAGGCCGAGAAGGACGCAGCTGCCCAAGAGGATGAACGTGGCGCAGACCAGGAAGGACGCCCGGAAGTTCCCAGTGAGGTCACGGAGGAATCCTGCAAAAAAAAAAAGGCGAAAGTGAGAGCAAAGGCATCAGAAGATCCTGCCTCTCTGATTAGTCAGCCAGCTCTTAGACCCCAGCCTTCATTTTCATATCTGTTCAGGCACCAATTAATTGTGTGGCTGATCAGCCCCTGCAAAGCAGATTACATTCAGGTACCCAGAGGGCTTGCACTCTGAGGAGGCTTATTTACTAAAGGGTTTCTCCCATTTTATGTTTATGTGAAAAATTCTTAGTAAATACAGTCCTCAAGCTATGGAGTGTGAGGTGACTTGCCCAAGATCGCAAGCAGTGTCAGCGTGATATGCCCCTCTAGCTGCTACTGTCCGACAGCGCCAGGCTCCCAGCAGGACATGCTTCAGCTGAGAATGCCACAAGAGTTGTGGCCCACTTCATTTGCCACTGATCTATGGTGAGCTGAGATTTGACAGCGTCTTATAACAAGATTTTTTAAATTTTTGCCCTGCCTTGGCCCCTACGTGGCTTGCAGAGGCTATGCACACTACCGCATGCTACTGCACCATGTAATGCATGCCTGATTATATGTTACAGCCCACAAAGTCCGGCAAACGATGCTGTGGCCAATGCACATACTGGCGGTTCTTGCATAGATCAAGCTTCCCCTGTTATGCATTATTATTGCGTGAATAACAGAAGCTGTTCTGTAGATAACACATGCCTCTCGGATGAGCTTTTATGCAATTAGGAGGGCGCCTTGCTGGTGGTTATTTGACATGCATTTTGGCCATCTGCACCACTTTCCTTCTTACCTGAAAGAGGGGGGCCCAGCAGTCCCCCAAAACTCATGACCATCAGGCACAGCCCTATGGCATTTGTCACCCTGGAGACTCCCACAAGGTCAGGCACCACAGCGAAGATCAGGGGAGCAAACCCACCAGCACTGCACCCATAAAAAGTTCCCAGGGCCATGATGCTGAAGTAGGACTCTCCAAAAGGCAACAGGAGCAGACTGAGTCCCGTCAAGGTGTTCCACAAGAAGAGGAGCTGCGCCGACGACAGGAGCTTCAGGTCAGCGAAACAGCCAGAAACAAGCCTCATGGCCGCATCTGCCAGGGCCGTGACGGACATTAGGAAAGCTGCTTCGTAGCTGCTCAGTCCCAGGTCTGCACCGTGAGGCACCAGGTGCACGTAGGGGATGAAGTAGCCAGTCCCTATGAGAAGAAGGGCCGCCGTGTACACAACGAAGCCCCGGTGTCGGAACAGGCTGAGGTCAAAGATAGAAGAAACCTTCCTGAGACACAGCCAGCCCCTGGAGGCGTCCTGGGGTTTCACGGAACTCCTGCCAACCTTGCCCTGGAGTGCTGGGGGTCGGAGCAGCGCTCCGCACACGCAGAGGTTCAGCACAATGGCAGACAGGATCAGAAGGGCACCCCGCCAGCTGAAGTTGTCGATGAGGACCTGGAAGAATGGAGAGAAGAGGAAGGAGGAGATTCCGTTGCCGGTCAGAGCCAGGCCCAAGGCAAGGACACGACGTCGGGTAAAGTACTTGGGAATCATGCCCATCGTTGGAGTGAAGACCAGTGCCCAGCCGCAACCTGCTCAAGAGAAAAGCTGTTTTACTTTCTCTGTGTATCAAAGCAGATGGTTTGTTGTCTGTTATCCCACATTAATGCCTTTCTCTGGCCAGATCTAGACAGATATGTAGGATCTAAAGTAATATGATTTAATACATGTCGTAAACATTTCAACATCATCTTCCATCATCCATTTATTCTCCTTTGTCCATCATAACACAAGAACATAAGACTTGCCATACTGGGTCATACTAAAGATCCCTCAAGCCCAGTATCCTGTGTCCAACAGTGGTCAATCCAGGTCACAAATACCAGGCAGGATCCCAAAGGGGTAGACAGATCCCAAGCTGCTTATCCCAAGAATAAGCAGAGGATTTCTGCAACTCCACCTTAATAATGGTTAATGGACTTTTCCTCCAGCAACTTTTCTACACCTTTTTTAAATGCAGCTACACTAATAGCTTTCACCGCATCCTCTGGCAATGAATTCCAGAGCTTAATTATGCATTGAATAAAAACATATTTTCTCTTATTAGTTTTAAATGCATTACCTAGCAACTTCTTTGTGTGATCCTTGGTCTTTGTACTTTTGAAAGAGTAAACAACTATTTGTTTAATCATTCCATTCCACTCATTATTTTATAGACACCTATCATATCTCCCCTCAGCTGTCTCTTCTCCAAGCTGTTTACTTATTCATTCACTTAAATGTTGGCCATCAACTTACCATCAATCCATTCATATCATGCCTCCTAAACATCACCTAATTGGCCCAACATCTCATCTACACCCACACACACTGTCATCCATCCATCCATCCTCAATATGTATCATCTATTGGCCATTAGTACTTAAGAACATGAGAAGGTATCATAATGGGTCAGACCAAGAATCCATCAAGCCCAGCATCCTGTTTCCAATAGTGGCCAATCCAGGTTACAAGTACCTGGCAAGTCCCTAAACATTAAATAGATCCCATGCTACTAATGCTAGTAATAGCAATGGCTATTCCCTAAACCACCTTGATTAATAGCAGTTAATGGACTTCTCCTCCAGGATCTAATCCAAACCTTTTTTAAAACCCAGCAACACTATCTGTCCTAACCTCATCCTCTGGCAACAAATTCCATAGCTTAATTGTGTGTTGAGTGAAATAGAATTTTCACTGATTTGTTTTAAATGTGCTACTTGCTAACTTCATGGAGTGTCCCCTAATCCTTCTATTACACGAAAGAATAAATAACCGATTCACATTTTCCCATTCTAGACCTAAAAAACAAACCAGAAGCTGATCCAATGTAGCTGTGTAGCAACCAAGAAAGGTGAGATCGGTATATCCCATACTAGACCTGTCATGATTTTATAGACCTCTATCATATCCCACCTCAGCTGTCTCTTCTCCCTAACCCCTTTAGTCTTTCCTCATAGAGGAGCTTTCCATCCCCTTTATCATTTTGGTTGCCCTTTTCTGTACCTTTTCCAGTGCAACTATATCTTTTTTGAGATGCAGCAACCCAAATTGTACACAGTACTCAAGGTGCAGTCTAACCATGGAGCATTACAGAGGCATTATGACATCTTCCATTTTATTAACCATTCTCTTCCTAATAATTCCTAACATTCTGTTTGCTTTTTTGACTGTTGCAGCAAACTGAGACGACAATGTCAATGTATTATCCAATATGACACCTAGATCTTTTTCTTGAGTGGTAGCTCCTAATATGGAACCTAACATCGTGTAACTACAGCACTTGTCCACATTAAATTTCATCTGCCATTTGGATGCCCAATCTTCCAGACTCGCAAGGTCCTCATGCAATTTATCACAATCTGCTTGTGATTTAACTACTCTGCATAATTTTGTATCATCTGCAAATTTGATTACCTCACTCATTGTATCCCTTTCCAGATCATTTATAAATATATTAAAAAGCACTGGTCCAAGTATAGATCCCTGAGGCAGTCCACTGTTTACCCTTTTCCTCTGAGAAAATTGATCATTTAATCCTACTCTTCTTTTAACCAGTTTGTAATCCACAAAAGGACATCGCCTCCTAGTCATGACTTTTTAGTTTTCTTAGAAACCTCTCATGAGGGACTTTGTCAAACGCCTTCTGAAAATCCAAATACACTACATCTACCAGTTCACCTTTATCCACATGTTTATTAACCCCTTCAAAAAATGAAGCAGATTTGTGAGGCAAGATTTCCCTTCGGTAAATCCATGCTGGCTATGTTCCATTAAACCATGTCTTTCTATAGGCTCTGTAATTATGATCTTTAGAATAGTTTCCACTATTTTTCCTGGCACTGAAGTCAGGCTCACTGGTCTATAGTTTCCTGGATTGCCCCTGGAGCCCTTTTTAAATATTGGGGTTACATTGGCCACCCTCCAGTCTTCAGGTACAATGGATGATTTTAATGATAGGTTTCAAATTTTAACTAATAGATCTGAAATTTCATTTTTTAGTTCCTTCAGAACCTTGGGGTGCATTCCATCCAGTCCAGGTCATTTACTACTCTTTAGTTTGTCAATCTGGCCTTCTACATCTTCCAGGTTCACAGTGATTTGGTTCAGTTCATTTGACTCATCACCCTTGAAAACCATCTCTGGAACTGGTAGCTCCCCAACATCCTCATTAGTAAACACAGAAGCAAAGAATTAATGTAGTCTTTCTGTGATCGCCTTATCTTTTCTAAGAGCCCCTTTAACCCTTCAGTCATCCACATATCTATCTATACACAGATTTATCTTATTCCATGTAGTGATTTATGGGTCTAAGATCTATAATCTATTAAACCATCAATGCATCCATGAATCCATCTAACAGTTTCTTCATTTATCCATTGTTAGAGCATAGACAAATGACTGATACTATCATCTTGGTATAAAACATTCTCCATTTGCAACAGCTATCCTCCATCGATCATCTTATGTCTGTCCTCAACCACCCTTTATCCATCTATCCATCTCTTTCAGTCTCATCCTCCCTCCAGGATTCTCTCTTTATCCACAATTTACTTCCACCATCATCTAGCTCTCCTCACCCTCCATCTGTCATCTGCTGTCCTCATCCAACCTTCATCTTTCCAACACCTGTCTATTCTTATCTACCCTCCCACCCATCCATATTCATCCATTTTATTATTCATTCTTGACCTCCACTTTCTTCTTCTGTCTCTCTGTAATATTGTACATTTTCCATTCAGTCTGCCCAGTTGAGATCCTCTTCTGATAGATGTGCATATAAATTTCCCAAATACAACCCAACACCATCTCCCACCTTGGGTATTCCACCTGATCTCTCAACTCTCAAATCTGTCCCAAGCATGGCCAAAGTCCATTACAGTGTTGGCCTCCCCATGATTCCTCAAAGACCCGATACAATCTTACACCTCTGATTAGGCTTTAGGTTATCCCCATGGTTTCTTGGAGCCTTGATGCAATGGTACCACTGTTGTTTTGAGTTGTAACTGCTGCTTTGTGCAGATTACCCCAATTTGCTTAATTTCCATCCTCTTGCCACTCCTCTGCATTTATCCCACACTTTTTTGAATTGTGTTAATCATTATCATCTTCACTACCTCCTCTGGAAGAGCATTCTAGGCATCCACCACCCTTTCTGTGAAAACAATATTTCCCAGTATTATTCCTAAGTCTTCCCACACTCCATCCCTCCTTCATCCTCTTCTGCCTCTCCTCACCTATTCTCCATTCATCGGTGTCTCCTCATCTACCTCCCATCCATCTCTCTCTCCTTATCCAGCCTCTATCCTTTCATTATCTTCTGTCATTATCTTTCCACTCACCCTTCATCTCTGCTATCTTTCCTTACTCACTCTTCATCCATCCATCGTATCTCTTCTCATCCACCCTCTATCTGTCCATCCATCCATTATCTTGTACTTCTCCTTATCCACCCTTCATCCATCATCCTCTGTCATCATTCTTCCATCACACGCCATCCATCATCTTCTGTCTCGTCTCATCCATCCTCTACCCACCATCAATCATTTGATGCATTTAAGACCCTGGTTATTTTTGCTTGTTTGTTACCCACCTGTGACCACCCCAAGGCTGAGGTAGAGATGTAGCAGAGATTTTCCAAATGAGGCCAGCAGGATGCCCAGGCAGGATAGGATGCCTCCTCCCATCACTACCAAGCGTTCTCCGTACTGTGAGCTGATGGCACTACCAATAGGACCTAGAAGTCAAGTGATTGGGGGTAGGGAAAAAAAAAACATGTCTGAATACAGCTAGTAGAGAGAGCTCTAGGACACTCGAGGCTGCAATTTAGTTCATGTGCCCATCCAGTAGTTTTGACTATATTGAAATCCTGGTTAGTTGATAGGTTTTTTATCCTGTTGCACAAGCATGTAAGTACAAAAAATGTGCATACAGTTGGAATACATAATTAACATCTACTTGTCTCTGATAAAATGTCAGTTCTGTGTTGTGTCTAAAATTGGTTCTAGCGTTGATGCTATATCAGGTGGCTCTCAGGCTTAGCTGATGGTCACTTGGTAACAAATAGATGCAAACTTTGGGCCACAAATGACTACAGTCTTTTTGCATATGAAACATGAGCTCGTCTTCCCTACCCATCTGTGTCCCCACGCCCAAGCACGTCCATTCAGCTGTCCTCCTCATTCCCCTTTTCCTTTCCCCCAACCCAAGGACTCACTTGCAAACTGCTGCACTGCGATGGCAATGGAGGAGATCCAGGAGACCTCCCCGGATGACTTGTGGAAGTAATGGATGAATTCCACAAAGAAGACTCCCACCGAGCGGATGATCCCGTAGGACAGGGAATTCATCAGGAACGCAGCCAGGACGATCAGCCAACCCCAGCCTCCATCTGGGGCCTCAGTGGCAGGCATCCTAGGGCTGGAAACAGCATGCAAACATGCATTATTGTAGCCGTTCTGCACTGCGTGCCCATGGCGACTTCCAACAGGAGCGGGGCTCATGCCTCTCTCGCAGAGCAAAGCTCCACCATTGGTACCTACAAAGTAGCATTTCTGGGTGTTTGGCACCTGGGTTCAGATAGATTTCTTGTCTTTGGTATAGACTGGAGGGGGTCCTCATTTTCCCTTCCAAATCCTCTTTGCCATTTGCACAGAATACATATATCAGGGGACTTCACATTGCAGTGATGGAATAAAGAAGTGAGCTAAATTTCAGCATTCAATTTCTTGAGTTAATTCCCGATGTAGTAAGCAAGTGGTATGCAAATGCATCAGCAATGTAAAAAAGCAAGCTGGCCCAACACTGTGTGCCCAAAAAGATGTGAAGCATGAGTAAAACATGACTTGTGCACAGAAAATGTTATGTGCACAAATTATAGATTTTGTGTATAAAACGTGTGTGTGTATAAAATATGATCAATGATATATTCAAAACATCATCATATTCAATTGCTTAATAATATTAAATAGCTGTTCCCTTGTAGTCTTGTATCTTCCGTTCAGAGATAACCTCATAAAACTTTGGCGGGCTTTGCTTCGTTAGCCCTAATTGCCAATCTTATACTCGTGCAGTCACAAGGTAAGTCTTAGGACCGTCACCGGTTAGTTATAATCATCGGTTACTCTGCGGAAGGACCAACTTTTTTTAAAAATATTTTTCATTTATATATATATATATATATATATATTTATATAATCTTTTAGAAACCAGGTTGTATTACCGGTATCCAGGCAGTGCAATTATGCTATATGTAGCAGGATTGGAGCAGCTCAGATATCAAAAATGGCCAGTCCTTCCGCAGAGTAACCGATGATTATAACTAACCGGTGACGGTCCTAAGACTTACCTTGTGACTGCACGAGTATAAGATTGGCAATTAGGGCTAACGAAGCAAAGCCCGCCAAAGTTTTATGAGGTTATCTCTGAACGGAAGATACAAGACTACAAGGGAACAGCTATTTAATATTATTAAGCAATTGAATATGATGCTGTTTTGAATATATCATATAAGCATACATCATATACATATACAGTTTCTGTGTGTATCAGTAAAATATGATCAATGCATAAATGTAATATACCTTCAGATAATGTTATATAATACTCTACTACTGTACCGTATTATAATGTGGCAGTAATGTAATATAGTTGCTTTCTTTCTTTCTCTCTTAACGTTAACTCTATCCCTCACTAAACTCTGCTTCTCTTTTTCGACATCCCGTTCCTTGGAATTTACCTTGTTAGATGTAACTATTATTTTCCTCCTACTGATGTTAATTGTTACCCCTGTTATAATGTAAACCGATGTGATATCCATTTGAATGTCGGTATATAAAAGTTTTAAATAAATAAATTAAATAAATAAATAAAACATTAAAAAGGCATACAATTACAAAAGTGCTTCTCTTTGGGGCATGCACTTAGCACAATTGTGTACAGACTTGTATACACAACTGTCTAGCATTATGTAAGCTCTTTGGGGAAGGCACTTGTAGCACCATGGTGCAGCGCTTGCTGAGAGTATAACTGTCTGTCGCTGTCACCTCCTGCTTCTCTGGTTTGCACATAAGGCCTGCCATCTCCCCATCACTCTGAGATCATGCAACTCCTGCCTGGCCAACTATTCTGCATGCTGTGCTCCCAAGCCTACTATACAGAGTGATAGGCAGTTGTACATATAACAAGTTAGTTTTGCTAGTTTTTAACCGTATTTGAATTTTGTTTGTACATCGCTTTGTTTTACCAATATAATTAATTGCAATTAATCAAGTAATAATAAACAGAAACTGTTGTGCTACAAAAAGAAAATGCCCCAAAGAGTTGACATAAGGATAGAGAGTTGCATATACAGCAGTTCTGCATCACTGCCTCAGGGGTCCTGGACTTGGCTTCCCCAGTGCTTAGCCTGTGTTCTTTAGGAGTAAAGTTAGCTGCCATTTCCAGGCCTAGTCTTAGTCTATGGTGCCGCGCCAGGAGTTCCCAGGTGCGGTGATCCACGCAGGAGCTCCAAATCCAGGACTCCCAGATCTGGGAGCACGCTGGCATAGCCCCAGAAATGGGAGTCAACTTTACTCCACTTCATTTCCAGCAATAAGGAAAAATGAGTTAAGCCTTCAGGGCTTTCATGCACCTCCCTGCATTGGGAAGTCATAGCTAATGCCTTCATTAACATGGGATTTACATAGAGGGGCACTGATTTCTGGGCTCATGTTTACTCCCAGCGGTGTGTGCTAAAATCTTTATTAAACTGTGAGAATAGATCCGGGCACAGAAACGTGCCCAGCCTGGCGCACCTCATTACATCAGTCTCTTTGAGTCCTGGGCATCTTCCTGCTAACTGCCTCATCACTGTTTCCTAAACCCTCTCTTGCAGGCACACTCACCCAGCCAGGTTTTCAGGATTGCCACAATGAATATGCATGAGATAGATTTGCATAGAAGGAGACCCAGTGCATGCAGCTCTATTCATGGCGCCTCATTATGGGTTATCCTCCTGGAGAGGGGTGGGAGTAAGTGCTGTAGACCATGCACCCTGTTCATATCTACCTGGTTGACTTCCTACATACTGCTTCACCCCTTGACCCCCGTTCTGGTCTGGGGAGTAAATATCCAATCCCTGGTCTCTCCACCCCCCCCCCCCCCCTCATAGCACCGGCCCACCAGGGGATCCCAAGCCCTTTGTGGGGATGAGAGGGACGGTCTTTGGCTTCACCTTGTCTTGCACAGTGCAGAGCTGACCTCGGCTCGGTTGAGTGACCTTGCACTTGTCCAGCTTTGATTCTGGAGAACCTCAGTTGAGCCCCATAGAGCAGATGTGAGCCGGGCAGGGTCCTTCCGAGGAAAGGCCTGGGCTGTGGCTGTCAGAACAAGCCCTCGAGCCGCATGGATGCGAGAGTGGGAGGAAAGAGGTGTCTGTCTGGGTGGCGGCAGAAGCGTCTGCTGGGTGGGCGCAGGATTTCAGTCGCCTGGAGAAAAGAAGACAGTGGGTCAGCAACCGAGTGCCCAGCGAGAGCTGGACCACCCTCCCCTCCCCACATTTACCTGTTGCACAAAAGTGAGCAGAACAGGACAGGAGGAAGGGGAATCCCTCAGAGCTGGCTTCTCTCCTCCTGCAGAGGCAAGAAAGGATTTCTTCCTCCCCTTCCTCTGGGTGACCCTTTGTCTCTCTCTGTACAGCTCTCTAGGCTTGCATCTCCCTCTCCCTCTCCCCGCTCCGCAGTCCCCCCCGTCTCTGTGGTTACCGGCACCCTTGGGTGTAACCCCGCACCCCACTAACTCACCTTCTGCCTTCAGCCTTTCCATTGCTCCCTCCTGCTCCCTCTCCCCGCTCCGCAGTCCCCCCCCCCGCCCCCGTCTCTGTGGTTACAGGCACCCTTGGGTGTAACACCCGCCCTGCCTTCGGCCTCTCCATTGCTCACCCGCAGTAAATCCAGCTGCCGGCCACAGGAACCTGTTGCAGAAGTTCTGAGAATGGAGAGAGGCAGACGCTCAGTTATAGGCAGCGGTGACTCCTCCCTGTCCCTGTGTCAGCCTCCCCCCCCTCGCCTCGCCTGCCTGACAAGTCGTTGGGCTTTTGCAAAACAAAACCAGAGACATAAACAGAAAGGAAAACAAGAGCGGCCCTGAATGTACCTTATTAGCTAAAGGCCGGGGGATGCAGAAGGAGTGAAGACAGCAGCCATTCCCCCTCCCCCACTGTCAAATATCACCATCATCCTCATCCTTGACTTATCTGACATTTTTCCACTAAAGAGCGGGCGAGTTTATGAAATCACGAGTGGAATGGAACAGGTAAATAGGGAATGGTTATTTACCCTTTCAAATAGTACAAATAATACTAAATTATAGCTGCGTTTAAAAAAGTTTGAACAAGTTCCTGGAGGAAAAGTCCATTAGCCATTGTTAAGGTGGAGTTGCAGAAATCCACTGTTTATTCTTGGGATAAGCGGCTTGGGATCTGTCTACCCCTTGGGATCCTGCCAGGTACCTGTGACCTGGCTTGGCCACTGCTGGAAACAGGACACTGGGGCTTGAGGGACTCTTGATCTGACCCAGTATGGCAAATCTTATTTACTTATGTACTTAAGGGGACATTCCCTGAAACTTGCAACCGGCAGATTTAAAACAAATCATAGAAAATATTTCTTTCACTCAGCGCACAGTCAAGCGGGGTTTGAAAGAGACTTGGACGAGTTCCTGGAGGAAAAGGCCATAAATAATTATTGTCTAGGTAGATTCAGGGAAGCCACCGCTTATACCTGGGATTGAGCAACAAGAAAAAGATCTACATAATGGGCTTTGCCAAGTACCTGTGACCCAAACTGGTCACGGTTGGAGAGAGGAGGCTGGGCTCGACAGATCTTGACCTGACCCAGCAGGGCTTCTCTGATGTTCCTGTGGATGACTAAGGTGAGGATCACAAAGCCTCTAGGATTGGATGAGCATGATGACACCGACTCTCTCACCGCTAGGAGTCAGGGGGGAGAGAGCATCCCCTCTCACCCCCCTCTCCCCCCTCCAAAAGGAAAGAACTATTAACTATACCTTCTTGTTTTGCTGACTGGCTGTCACCACTGGGAGCTGTCAGCAGGCCTGAGTGGCCAGATTGAGGGTCCATGTTTGTGGGGGGTTCCAGAAGAACTTTCCGGGGTGCGGGCCCCCAGCCCAAGGACTGTGGCTGTAGTACTCAGGACCAGAGGGTGAGGGTGTGGGAAGAGGTTGGAGACTGAGGAGGATGGGGGTCAGAGCGCCTCGGCGGTGGGGACAGGGGGAAGGTAGTGACAGTCTGCTGACAAGGTGGCAGGCAGCAGATTGCTGATATTTGTGGGGCTAAAGGTCCTGCTGGCTGCTCACCCCCCCTTAATTAAAACCAGCCAGGTTGGCGAGTTTAGTCACAGTTTGGGAGGAGTGACACTGCTGTCCCCAGAGTGGGCATGGTATGTGCACGGGGTTGTTGGGCTGGGAAAGTGGCTCTAAGCAAATGACATATAAACCCCTGGAATTATTTGTTGGAGTTAAATTGGATTATCTTAGGCAGAGGTATTTAATAATAATCTGGACCTATTATTGGATAATAGCAACGTGCACAAGGGTGTGCAACTGCAGAATTAATACTGGCACAGGGCCTTGCAACACGAACCCTACAGAAAGAAGCTGAAGACACGCAAAACATACTTGCTAGAGGAAAGAAGGGACATGGTAAGAATATTCAAACCTATAGTGGTAGGGTCGTCACCTCAGCCAGGTCAACAGGAACAGGCGGAGCCAGTCCTGGTTGTGTCCCATTGCATGTCTGGGGGTGTAGGTCCTACTTGGGGAGCTCGGCCTAAGACTCCATGCGGGGGTAGAAGCAGCCTGGGGAGATCTGGGCGAGGTTGGAGCCCTATCCAGCAGAGCTTTCAGTGGAAAATGAAGCTGAAGGGCATGGGGGGTCCTGAGGTGAAGGAGGGGAGAGAGGAAACAGTGAGAAAATCCTTTACCAAGAGGCCAGGCCGGAGCCTGGAATCAGCAACGGCGGAGAGGGCACAGATGCCTGCAGTAAATAGAGAGGGCGGGCGGGGGGCAAGGTCAAGACAGAGAGATGACAGGAAGTTGAGCAGAGTCGGTGGTAACGCAGCAGGCAGGGGCCAACGGGGCAGAGTGGGTGGGCCAAAGGGGGGGGTCATTAAAGCCTCTTCCTCCCCACCGTGGAAGGAATAATATTTACAGCCAGTCACCATGCAGTGAGTTAGTATGGGTCCCTCCCTGTTAGATCTCTCTCCCCCCCCCCCAAATCCTTCCATAGGGCTCCAATCGGGAACCCGCAATGCAATGATTTTGCTTCGAGCCAGTGGGTTCCAGCTCAGTTGGAACCAGGGCTGAACCTTCATTAGGGACCACCTGATGACTCCTCCCCCTTTTCATATCCCCTCCCAGATTACAGCCACAGTCCTTGGGCTGGGGGCCCGCACCCCGGAATGTCCTTCTGGAACCCCACAAACATGGGCCCTCGATCTGGCATGACACTTCTTGGGAAAATCAGGACTACAGTTCCCTGCTTTCCACGGGGTAAAACGAGGCCTGGATCAACCCTAACTGGGTCTCTCCATTGAGCAACGAATAACTTTCTCCTCCCAGGGGTCGTGACTGTGACCTCTGGTGATCCAGAAAGCCCGAGCCAGGAATCCTATCTAGGTCACTCCACAGCCGCCGGGCAATGATTGTAGGTAAACAAGTAACCTAAAGTTAAGGCATCATAGTTGGCGGGAACCATGACGTCACACCGCGCACGCAGCAATTCAGTCCGAGCATGCCCCACTGTCGGGGGCGAAACCCATCACAAAGTGCTGCTACCTTAAACTGGACATTTCAAGCTGATGCAGCCTGGGAATCGGTGCTAAGCCGCCGCCCTTTTAATTCTCCTCCGGGAAGAGAAACAATTAGCAGATTAGAAAACCTTCCCCCCGCTTCCGCCTAGCTCCAGTTTCACACCTTTTGCTTACCAGGCCCAGGTGCTGTTCTGTACCATCAGCTCCTCTGACCTTGGCAACCAGTGGTTCACCCATAAAATCAGAAGCTCTCCTGTTCCCCTTCTGAGTAACAAACACTGTAGTGTCAGCTTGCAAAGAATATCCCAGCTTATGTTATCTAACCGAGTGTGACTCACGTAAGACGAATGAGAGGGGAGCGGGCATTTTCTTCTTAGTATAAAGTCATCCAGCAGAACTCGTGTAAACCCGGTCTGGCCTAACAGCAACAATGTCCAAGTCCTCCTCCGCCATCAGGGGCTTGCAGGTCTGGGATTTTATTGCCCAAACTACGAGCATTTGTGCTCATAGCTTTCCAGCTTTTCTCCTTCAGGTTACTGCTTTTCTTGGACTTGTTTTGTGTCTTATTCAGATGACTTTTGTTATTCCCTTCACCCATTTCCTTTGTATTTGGGGGGGTGACATTCAAATTTCCTTCTGCCACCCCCATTGTCTAGTTTACATGCCTTACGGCATAGGATTTGAATTTATCCTTAATATAAAGTGATACGGTGTAACTCGTGTATGTGGGACAGTGAGGGGAGCGGGGGTTTTATCCTTAATATAAAGTGATACGGTGTAACTCGTGTATGTGGGACAGCGAGGGGAGCGGGAGTTTTATCCTTAATATAAAGTGATACGGTGTAACTCGTGTATGTGGGACAGCGAGGGGAGCGGGGGTTTTATCCTTAATATAAAGTGATACGGTGTAACTCGTGTATGTGGGACAGCGAGGGGAGCGGGGGTTTTATCCTTAATATAAAGTGATACGGTGTAACTCCTGTATGTGGCAAAAAACAACAAAGGGACTACCTTACACCGTGGAAGATTTTATTAGAGATGCCCGACTCGAACTGAGTTTCGCCAACAAGGCTGCATCAGGGGCTTTATGTTGTAAACATACTCTCACCACAGTAAGAGTCAATATGCCAATCTGTAAATTGATTGTTGCAATAAAACTTTCAAACAGCGTTCTGTCCAAAAACAAATATCACTGCAACTAGGGGAGCGGGGGTTTTATCCTTAATATAAAGTGATACGGTGTAACTCGTGTATGTGGGACAGCGAGGGGAGCGGGGGTTTTATCATTAATATAAAGTGATACGGTGTAACTCGTGTATGTGGGACAGCGAGGGGAGCGGGGGTTTTATCCTTAATATAAAGTGATACGGTGTAACTCGTGTATGTGGGACAGCGAGGGGAGCGGGGGTTTTATCCTTAATATAAAGTGATACGGTGGGACAGTGAGGGGAGCGGGGGTTTTATCCTTAATATAAAGTGATACGGTGTAACTCGTGTATGTGGGACAGCGAGGGGAGCGGGGGTTTTATCCTTAATATAAAGTGATACGGTGGGACAGTGAGGGGAGCGGGGGTTTTATCCTTAATATAAAGTGATACGGTGTAACTCGTGTATGTGGGACAGTGAGGGGAGCGGGGGTTTTATCCTTAATATAAAGTGATAGGGTGTAACTCGTGTATGTGGGACAGTGAGGGGAGCAGGGGTTTTATCATTAATATAAAGTGATACGGTGTAACTCGTGTATGTGGGACAGTGAGGGGAGCGGGGGTTTTATCCTTAATATAAAGTGATAGGGTGTAACTCGTGTATGTGGGACACAGTGAGGGGAGCGGGGGTTTTATCCTTAATATAAAGTGATAGGGTGTAACTCGTGTATGTGGGACAGTGAGGGGAGTGGGAGTTTTATCCTTAATATAAAGTGATGCGATGTAACTCATTTATGGGGGACAATGAGGGGAGCGGGAGTTTTATCCTTAATATAAAGTGAAACAGTGTAATTCATATATGGAGGATTGCAAATATTAGGACATGGAGCATAACACAGACAATATCATAATACCTCTGTATTGTTCCATGATGAGACCACACCTATAGTACTGTGTGCAATTCTAGCGAACACATCTCAAAAAAATATGTAGTTGAACCAGAAAAGGTACAGAGAAAAGTGAATAAAATGATACAGGGGATGGAACGGCTCCTCTGTAAGGGAAGACTAAAGAGGTTGGGGCTGTTCAGCTTAGAGAAGAGACTGCTGGGGAGGGATATGACAGAGATCTTTAAAATCATGCCAGAACTTGAATGGGTAAATGTGAAGCTGTTATTTATTCTTTCAAAAAATACAAAGACTAGGGAACACTCCATGAGGTTTGCAAGTAGCACATTTAAAACAAAGACATTTTTTTTTTTCACTCAGCTCACAGTTAAGCTCTGGAATTCATTGGCGGAAGATGTGGTAAAGGCATTTAGCACAGCTGGGTTTAAAAAAAGGTTTGAATAAGTTCCTGGAGGAGAAGTCCATCAACTGTTATTAACCAGGTAGACTTGAGGAAAACCGCTATTTACCCCCGGGCATTAGCAGCATGGGATATATCTACTGTTTGAGATCTTGTTAGGTACTGTGTCCTGGATTGGCCACTGTTGGAAACAGGATCCTGGGCTTGATAGACCCTTGGTCTTATCCAGTATTGCAATTCTTATTTTATGTTCTTATGAGGAGAGTGGGCATTTTATCCTTAATCTAACGTGAGACAGTGTAATTCATACATGGGGATAGGGAGGGTATTTATCCTTAATACAGTTTTGCTTCTGTGCCAGATGCTCTATCCCTGATCCCTTTTGCCTTTCTCTTCAAAGACAGAGGGCTCCCAAGCTGGTACTGAGGTGCCTGTGTTTTTTTTAGGTGGCTGCCAGGAGGACACTTCTTCTGCAGTGGGAGAGATGTTTAGCCTTGCTTTGTTCTTTCTCGGCACTCTAGGAAAGGGGTGTATATATATATATATATATATATTTATTTATTTTTTTTTTTTTGCTGAACAGAGAGCAACCTATTGGAACTTGCTTCCTTCTCTCCACTGGGAAAAAACAACAGAAGGTGAAGGCCACTGCTGGACCAAGCTGTAGGAAATTATTTTAAGCAGTTATTTAGTTTACGTGAAGAACTTTGTACCACGATTGTGTAATTATTTGATATAAGGCCTATAAGTTGTGAGAATAAATATACCATTTTTCTTAGCCTGCTTGTAGCAAGAAACAAGTCATGAGATCAGATATATTAAGGAGCAGTTACTCAGGAGGCTAACTGGGCAGATATCAGAGGAAAACAGGACAGTAGCCACTTGGTCACACCTGTTTGCTGATGTGATAAGGACAGACCGTTGGGGGCCTGAGGAACACATGGGAATAGCCCAGAGACGAAACCAGAGCAAAGGTCAGAAGAATTAACTTAAGAAGAGCAATATGAGGCAAACTGTCTGAAATCAGTTGAACATTATGGTGATTAATAAAGTGCCTAATGAACTGTTCCTGGTTTTCCAGTGCTGTGTTTCCATCTTTCCAAAGATATATGACTTGCATGGGAAACTGTGAGGGAAGTATCTTTGTGTATATTCTTTAATGCAAACTCTAATCTTGTTTGCTTTTATTGCTTATTCTCAGACTTAAGTAAAATGTGTGTTGTGTATTCTATGACAAAATAACCATCAATTTTCCTACCCCCTACACAAGACGCTTTTTTTTTTTATTTTTTAAGAGAATTACCATTGCACCATTTGTCCCAGTTTGCTGTTCCTCCACTACCAGAAACTCCTGCATGCTCGAATGAAGAGCCTGGCCCCTAGGCCATGACAGCACAGATCAGCTTTGGTGTTGACTGCAACCTGTCTGAAGACTCAATTGCAAAACCTCTCTGTGATCCTGGATTCCTTTCTGGGCCTGTTTTCTTAAAATATTTATTCTAAGACACCTACAAAGGTTGCCCGAGAAGAGTCATTTTGACTTTTGAATATATTCAAAATAAACTGTTAAATATGTGAACTGCAGTCAGGTGTTCTGATTGAAGGTTAACACAGCCACTGACCCAGACTGCCTTTTCTGCATCTAATCTGAATTCCCACAGGAACAGATAGTGAGGGACAAGGGAATTTTATCCTTAATATAACGTGTTATGAGTGCAAATCATGTATGGGGGACAGCGAGGGTAGTGAGAGTTTTATCCTTAATATAAGGTGATACGGTGTAACTTGTGTATGTGGGACACTGAGGGGAGCGGGAGTTTTATCCTTAATATAAAGTGATACGGTGTAACTTGTGTATGTGGGACACTGAGGGGAGCGGGAGTTTTATTCTTAATATAAAGTGATACGGTGTAACTCGTGTATGGGGTCAGTGAGGGGAGCGGGAGTTTTATCCTTAATATAAAGTGATACAGTGTAACTCGTGTATGTGGGACAGCGAGGGGAGCGGGGGTTTTATCCTTAATATAAAGTGATACGGTGTAACTCGTGTATGTGGGACAGCGAGGGGAGCGGGGGTTTTATCCTTAATATAAAGTGATACGGTGTAACTCGTGTATGTGGGACAGCGAGGGGAGCGGGGGTTTTATCCTTAATATAAAGTGATACGGTGTAACTTGTGTATGTGGGACAGCGAGGGGAGCGGGGGTTTTATCCTTAATATAAAGTGATACGGTGTAACTCGTGTATGTGGGACAGCGAGGGGAGCGGGGGTTTCATCCTTAATATAAAGTGATACGGTGTAACTCGTGTATGTGGGACAGCGAGGGGAGCGAGGGTTTTATCCTTAATATAAAGTGATACGGTTTAATTTGTGAGTTTGTGTGCACCTGGATTTGGGAAGACTGTAAGCCATATGTAGTTGTTAATAATGAAAAGTGCCTGGGTTGGTGAAAGCTCTGCAGATACCCGCATCGTTTGCACCATTAGTTGAAGCACTTCAATTATTGCCTAAGAAAAAAGTCCCCATTGACCCTGCACCCACTTTCTCTGCAGGAAGTTTTTCAATCAGAAGCCCTGCATGTTGTTCCTCTCTCCACTCCCTGGGAACGTCTCCAGGTACAATTTTAAGAACATGGCCTATTTTTTACCCGCGGACTGGTCGAGCCATATTCAAAGCCCCCACTTCCGCAGGAAATGCTTTGAATATTGACGTCTTTCGTCTTCCAGAACCAAAAGCGCAAAAAAAAAAACATGAAACATCCACATGCTCGCAGAATTTTGAAGTAACTTGGATTTTGCTTGAGGATTTAATTCCCCACGGGGCTTGGAAGGAGAAAATGTTTTCTCTGGAAACAAGAAAAAAATGTAATAAATACGTGAAAAGCTGAAACTAGGGCCAAAGGAGATCCACGAGGCACCGACCGGAGCCCGCGTTCAACAACGGGCCCGCACTTCTAGGTGGATAAAAGAAATTATCCCCGTCAGGATCCCCCTGCTCTGTGCTAAGCGTCTGTTGTGAACAGGACAGGAAACTTAGGGCGGGTAATCTTCAAAGGGACATAAGAACATGCCATACTGGGTCAGACCAAGGGTCCATCAAGCCCAGCATCCTGTTTCCAACAGTGGCCAATCCAGGCCATAAGAACCTGGCAAGTACCCAAAAACTAAGTCTATTCCATGTTACCATTGCTAATGGCAGTGGCTATTCTCTAGGTGAACTTAATAGCAGGTAATGGACTTCTCCTCCAAGAACTTAGCCAATCCTTTTTTAAACACAGCTATACTAACTGCACGATTTCCATGCGTAGAAAAAAAAAAAAGCGTTTTACGGGACAAATTGGCAAAACTGTGCAGGCAGTCCCATACATCCTGCACTTTTATTCGTGAAGGCTTTCCCGAGGCAGGGGAGAAAACTATACGCAGAGGGCCTGATTTTTATAAGCATTTACATGCCAGTGCACTTTATCCGGGTAAGTGGGCTTCTGAAAACTGCTACCATAGATGCCATTGATTTGCACATAGGCTTTACCTGTGCTAAGTGCAGGTCACGGGGGTAAATGGTTTTGAAAATTGCTACGATGGCATGTACATGCGCAACTCCTCTGAAAATTCACCTGATAAGTTTTGCTTGGAAAAAGCACCTTCCGAAAAAAAAAAGCCACACAGGTGCAAATCTCTGCAGGGTCTTTTCCCGTGGGGCAATTTTCAGAATCAAAAACACTTTCCCTTGAGAGCTGGTGCAAACGTTGCTTCTGAGTTGTAATCCGCGTTCTTTGGTGACCTCATGTGCCTGTTTTCCCCCCTCCAGAAATTAGGATAAAAATGTAAGTTGGCCCAAAGTCCTTTTTCACAAGTGTTCCCTTTTTTTTTCCCCGCTATTCTTTTCTGTGGAATTTCTCCCATCCAAAAGCTGCAAGCGGTTAAATCTTTGCCCGTCTGAGAATCTGCCTGGCCCGCTGCACAAGAGCCTGCTTGTGCTGCCGACGGCCAACCCTCCTCCCTCTCGTGAGAGAGATGGAGCGCTTCTCTCTGCGCCGTTACGAAACGAAGGAGCTCCCTGCGCATCGGCAGGTGAAGGCTCGGGCTCCTGCAGACATGACTTGTCCTCTTCCCCTCCCCTCCCACCACCATCCTTCATGGCAACTTACCCCTCCCCTGCAGTGCCCTGCTCACCAGCCTTGGCCTCCTTCTCTCTCTCTCTCGCTTTCTCTGCGGGGAGCCCTTGTTTTTCCTCTTCAGGCATGGGAAGGACTCTACCTGGGTTGCTACGGCAACTTGGAAACCATCCCAAGGGACAGAGAGGAAGGAAAGGGGAGAGGCAGGCCCGACCCAGTCCTACAGACCGCAGGGGGAAAGAGGATAATCCGGGGGATTAATGTAACACGAAAGCAGGACAAATCCCACACTGGGGATCCGACGGTGGTCAGCTCAGGTTACCTGGAAAAAAAAAATATTCAACAGATCCTAATGGGGAGAGCCAGTCCTTCTTTTCTCTCTGAGCAATACCTGGGGAAAGGCAGCCAGGGATGGCCACCAAGCGGGTGGCAGTAGCCCGAGGCACGTCCAGGGCAGGAGGCAGACGGGGCAGTCGGGTACCAGGGCTGGCAGAGGTGGTTGGGTTTCTCCAGTTCCATCTCCCTGTGCAGTTGGCCATGTACCGGAAGCCAACGATGCCCGTCTTCCTGTACCACCTGGGGTCATGTAGCCGGATAGCCCTCTGGACAGCTGCCAGACTCTTTACTGGACTAACAGGAGAATTACCTGAAGATGTCTCTCTGTGCACGTCCATGTCTCTTCCTCTCGTGCTCCACGGTCAGACCCAGACTGATGGTGGCTGCCCTGGCCCCCTCAGGCCCCTTACCCCACTTCCAGTAGTCATCTCTGTACTGTACCACCCTCAGCACTTTATTGAAAATATGTACATACACATGATCTGCCCTCATAAGGGAGGGAGGAAGCAGGAAAGTCTGCCTTGTGGTGGGGCAGACTCTGACAGCGTCCTGCCCACACGGGGCGAGGGTGTTTGGCAGTGTTCCTCTTCAGCCCAAGCGCGGGGATTGGTGGCGTGGCTGGGATAATGGAAGCGACCAGAAGAGAGTCAGGAAAAACGGAACTAGAAGAGACATCCATGAGACAGAGAGTAACACAACTGTGCACCAAACCAAAGCTACAGTGCATGGTGGGAGCAGGGTCCCCCCCGGGGCAGGGTCCCCCCCGGGGCAGGACCCCCCCCGGGGCAGTGCATGATGGGAGCAGGATCCCCCGGGGCAGTGCATGATGGGAGCAGGGTCCCCCCGGGCAGTGTGTGATGGGAGCGGGACCCCCCCCCCGGGGCAGTGTGTGATGGGAGCAGGACCCCCCCGGGGCAGTGCATGATGGGAGCAGGACCCCCCCCCCCGGGGCAGTGTGTGATGGGAGCAGGACCCCCCCCCCCCCGGGGCAGTGCATGATGGGAGCAGGACCCCCCCCCCCGGGGCAGTGTGTGATGGGAGCAGGACCCCCCCCGGGGCAGTGCATGATGGGAGCAGGGTCCCCCCGGGCAGTGTGTGATGGGAGCGGGGGCCCTGCGGAGATGAAAGCAGGGACCTTGCTAAAGCAGGAGGTACAATGGGAACTAAAGTCTCAAGACATCAGTTTTCTGTAAAACAAACCAAAAAATAAATTAAAAATAAACTTTCAGTCAGAAGTGGATGGAAACCACCCGCCCCAGGCCAGGGGGGAAGAGTAGTCTCATCCTCCCAAGATAAGAACGCTTGTCCTTTGCCCTACAACCATTCCCTTCTCCAAGGGATGCAGCCACGATCAGACAGGAAAACACAGCGCCACGTGCTGGTGGCTGGCGGGCAGTGAAAGACAAATACTGCACTGCAACCCAACTGCTTGGATCAGGAATTGTGGTCCCCATCCTGAAATTCTCCCCTACAGCGTCGTCAGCTTCAGGTCATAGCTCCGGCGGTTCAACTTCTCCGGGTTATCTGAAGCCATTAGAGAGAAGTCCCGAAAGATATCCAGATAGGTCTCATCCCCTAGAGAGGGGTGAAAGAGAGGAGAGTCATTCTCGGCATTACAATCTTACCCCCCGACAAAGCACCCCAGTCCAACCCCACAGCAACTCCTGCTATTGCATAACTGAGACATCTCTATAGCTCTGCCAATGCACCTCACTCCTACTCTGCAGCACTCCTTGGTATTTCAGTGCTAATGAGGTGCTACCAATGCACCTCATTCCTGCCGTGCAGTACTCCCTGCTATTCTAATGCTGGGACACACCACAGCCCTGCTGGGACGCACAAGCACAGCTCTGCCAATGCACCTCAGTCCTGCCCTGCAGCACCCCCTGCTATTCCAGTACCGAGACACACACATAGAGCTCTGCCAATGCACCTCAGTCCTGCCCTGCAGCACCCCCCCTGCTATTCCAGTACCGAGACGCACACACACAGCTCTGCCAATGCACCTCAGTCCTGCCCTGCAGCACCCCCCCTGCTATTCCAATACCGAGACGCACACACACAGCTCTGCCAATGCACCTCAGTCCTGCCTCACAGCACCCCCTGCTATTCTAATGCTGGGACGCACAAGCACAGCTCTGCCAATGCACCTCATTCCTGCCGTGCAGTACTCCCTGCTATTCTAATGCTGGGACACACACACACAGCCCTGCTGGGACGCACACACACAGCTCTGCCAATGCACCTCAGTCCTGCCCTGCAGCACCCCCCCTGCTATTCTAATGCTGGGACGCACAAGCACAGCTCTGCCAATGCACCTCATTCCTGCCGTGCAGTACTCCCTGCTATTCTAATGCTGGGACACACACACACAGCTCTGCCAAAGCACCTCAGTCCTGCCCTGCAGCACCCCCTGCTATTCCAGTACCGAGACGCACACACACAGCTCTGCCAATGCACCTCAGTCCTGCCCTGCAGCACCCCCTGCTATTCCAGTACCAAGACGCACACACACAGCTCTGCCAATGCACCTCAGTCCTGCCCTGCAGCACCCCCTGCTATTCCAGTACCGAGACGCACACACACAGCTCTGCCAATGCACCTCAGTCCTGCCCTGCAGCACCCCCTGCTATTCCAGTACCGAGACGCACACATACAGCTCTGCCAGTGCACCTCAGTCCTGCCCTGCAGCATCCCCTGCTATTCCAGTACTGAGACGCACACACACAGCTCTGCCAATGCACCTCAGTCCTGCCCTGCAGCACCCCCTGCTATTCCAGTACTGAGATGCACACAGACAGCTCTGCCAATGCACCTCAGTCCTGCCCTGCAGCACCCCCTGCTATTCCAGTACTGAGATGCACACACACAGCTCTGCCAATGCACCTCATTCCTGCCCTGCAGCACCTCCTGCTATTCCAGTACTGAGATGCACACACACAGCTCTGCCAATGCACCTCATTCCTGCCATGCAGCACTCCTTAGTATTTCAGTGCTGAGAGCCACACACACAGCTCTGCCAATGCACCTCATTCCTGCCATGCAGCACTCCTTAGTATTTCAGTGCTGAGAGCCACACACACAGCTCTGCCAGTGCACCTCACTCCTGCCCTGCAGCACTCCTTGCTATTCCAGTGCTGAGAACCACACACACAGCTCTGCCAGTGCACCTCACTCCTGCCCTGCAGCACTCCTTAGTATTTCAGTGCTGAGAGCCACACACACAGCTCTGCCAGTGCACCTCACTCCTGCCCTGCAGCACTCCTTGCTATTCCAGTGCTGAGGAACCCCCCTCCTTAACACAGGCAGGCTCATTATTTGCCTCAGACTTCCAGGCTCCACAATCTGACCTTGATCCACTTAATCTGACACAAAAAAGACAGACTCAAACCTGATTGGCCAAGGGCTACTTCAGCTTCCCGCATCTTTGCCAGGCGCAAGCTGCAGTGAGAGAGGGGTAGACACATTTCACCACCATCATCCTCTGCCCTGCCACTTTCTAATGCCTCCCACCCCTTTCCCCTTCTCCCCACTGGTGATGACTCACAGGGTCACGATGTCCGCGTTGGCGTTTTCTATGGCGATGGAGAGAGGGTCTTTCCCTTCGGCATCCACTGCACTCATGGTAGCGCCCCGCTTCAGGAAGAGACATGCCAGCCTGTCAGAGAGAGAAAACGACTCCTAAAGAGAGAGTCTAGAGGGAAAGTTATCCATCCGGACAGAGAGAAAGAGAGAAAAGTGTGCACGAGGCATTGATGGAAGAACAGACAGATGCACGGGCGGAAGGGGTGCAGGTTAGGTCACCGTGACTGTAAAGACACAACAGCAAGGCAGAGACAGGAGAGATCCCTGGGACTCTCTGCACACCCACAGGCCCCCAGCTGCCCAGAGCAACGAGTGGACATGCCCAGACTGGAAACAGTTCTCTCAAAATAAATGTTTCTTATCCAGGGAACAAGGGACTCCTGGATCTTGCTCTGAGAGGGGATGGCAGAGGCGGCTGCCACAGGAGCTGGCATGGGGAGAGGGCTACGCGTGGAGGCGAGAACGGGTGCTCCAAGGCGACGCCCACGAGACGGTCTTTTAAGTTTCCCTTTCCAACCCGAGAGCGATTCTTCAGCCTTAAATAGCTGTTTGTGGCATCAGCATATCCCCAGCAGGAAAAAGAGGTGGGGTCTGTTGATGGCCCCAGCCCTAAGGGGCAGCCCCGAGGGTGCCAGGGGAAGGAAGGGCTGAGCATACGAGCCCTCCCCCTTCCCCAGAGGAGGGTGCGCCAGCGTCTCCTACCCAGTGTGGCCCAGGATGGTGGCATGGTGGAGTGGGCCCCGGCCACAGCTGTCGGCTTGGTTCACGCTGGCACCGTTCTGAAGAAGGAACTCGCAGGCCACCAGGGAATTCTGGGAAAGAAAAATGGGAAGAAACAATTAGAGGACGCAGCACGGGAGATGGGAACAGGAAGAGAGAGAGCCTGACACCTCTAGGGCCGGACGGAGCAGGATGGACACAGACCCTGTGCTGTCTTGAGGGGGGGTCCACGTGCTTGGCCTCAACGTGGACACACACACGGGACGAGAACCTCCCATTCCCCATCCCAGCCCAGCGTTACCATGAGGACAGCCTGGATGAGCGGGGTCCTGTTCTCGTCTCCGTTATTGACCCAGTTGGCGTCTGCTCCGTGCGCCAGTGCATCAGCCATGGTGGGGAGGCTCTGGCAGGCTGCTGCCCGGTAGAGTAGCGCTCCGGGGTGCAGGTTACGGAGATCCTCACCCACACCAGTTCCCTCAATGTCGGCCGCCACTGACAAGAAAAATGTGGGGGAGGGGGGAGGGGGAGAGGTGTCATTCTGGGATTCTTTGCGTGTTTTCCCAGCAACCTTAGTGGCATGTACAGGTTTATGTATGCAATGCTGCAGTGCAAGAATTATTACACAGTGTATTATAATCACTTTATATGTCACACTGTGTCATATCACCTTGTTCCGTTACATTATATATCAAGGGAACAGAACCTGAAGCTGACTTAGGAGTGTACCTTGCCCAGAGTCAGCAACTGGGATGGGGTGGAGGAGGAGGCAGACAGGGAAGAACGAGAGGCCCCTACTCTCAGGCAATAATTGAATTAATTACAGGAGATATACGAAACAGAACATTACATGAAGCAGAGCCATGTGGCATCATGTGACAGGGCGAGATCGACGGGCACTCTCGTACCTCGTCCAGAGCTGAGGGCCGTAGGACTGCTTACGCTGATTCCGCGGCTCACACCTGAGGAGGGGTCAGGGGGAGAAAGATTCAAACCATTATTCCTTTCCGGAGTGGCCTCCGAGGCAAGTTGTTCTGATCCTGAATCTACTGATGCAGGAGGAAAGGGGAGCTAGCAGTGTTACACAGTGTTCACAGCACAGGGTTGCAGCACCTGCAGACCTCACGTTCCAATCCCACTTCTGCCACCATTCTCACCGTGTGACCCAGGGCTGAGAGCACAGAGCTGAGAAACCTGCAGACCCATTCCTTCAATCTCACTGTGCATTTCCTGTTCATAATGGAGAATGGATCCCCCTTCCCTCCACACCCATTTCCCCTCCTGAGCACTCAGCAGCCTCCTCCACCCTGCATCTTTCCATATGAGTGAGGAGGGGGTGCATATCGCATACCTGGGGATCGCACCAGTGTTCCTGGCTTGGGCTTCAGGGGAGGTTTGGATGACTTCTCCGGCCTGCCAGGCAGCCTCTCCAGGGTGTTCCCTCGGCTCCGACAACAAAACCGGATCCCCATCTCCGGCAGCTTGTTAATGAATTTCTTCTGCACGTATTTTGCTCTGATCCAGGCCTCCTTCTCGCTCCTAGGAGAGAGGATACAGAAGTTAGAAGTGGCAGGTAAACAGGAGAGCTGCAGTTATCAGCTGCGACCAGCAGAGGGAGCCTTCCCCTAACACAAGGCGCCAGCGGGCGGCGTCAATGCTTGAGCGACGGGGGCTAATTCCCCGGCAGGGCCTCCCCTCCCCAGCAGGGCTGCCAACTGTCTTGATATTTTCCGCATTGCACAGATTTTTGGGGTTCTGTACGGAAAAAAGAGGGAGGGTTAGGAATGTTCAGCAATGTCCAGATTTTAACCCTCCGGTTACAAGTTAGCATCCAATCCTCCCCTCTAATTATCACAGTAACGAAGTAATGATGGCGGAGAAAGACCAAATGCCGCATCCAGTCTGCCCAGCGAGTCGCCCCCCTGGTAGTGCTGTAATTGCCGCGATAGGCACCTTGGTGGCTACTTTATATTCCAATATGCGTTGGATATATTGGTTTTATGCTATCTACATAGACTTCAGTCCACAGTTTAATTAGAGCCTTAAAAACTTCTACAAAACTGCAGTTTGGCTCACGGGCTGGTAATAGGAAACCTTTTTCTGGAGTAAAGGAGTCTGGGAACTAGGTGGTCGTGGTACAGGGCTCCAAAAGGAACATCAGAAAATAGGTCTTCCCAGATGGGGTGAAGTGACCGAGGCAAAGAGAATGAGCCCGATGTCCAAACAAACGTTGCCTCATAAGTCGGACTTATCTGGCTAAGCGGTGCCACTGAATACCTGGGTGCCACTCAGAGGGATAAGTGACTTACCTGGTACATTTCTAGCCGGATATCTCGGGGGTGGGAAATGGGGCGGATTGGGGAGGAATCCAGTCGGCCGGATAAGTTGTCTGGACACAGGGCTGCTCTCGATAGCCAGATAAACTTATGCGGCTGACTTTAAAGACAGCCGGATATATTCTGTGGCGCTGCCCCACTGCGGCATATCCCGGCCAGATCAGCGTATCCGGCTAAACTCGCCAAGCCACGCAACGGCTCAGTTACAGAAAGCACGGGACAAGTACAGAGGCTCATTAATGGCAGAGAAACTGAACTCGGAAGACCAGGTGGATCCTTATTTGCTATTTTAATTCTACTCTAATGGTGAAGAATGTCAATAAAAGTCACACGTTTGTAAACCCCATCAGCGAAAACATTAAACACCATCTCCAAGTGTTGACAAATTTGATGATGGAAAGTTGGCAACCCCCACTTCCCAGGAGACCCACCTGGTACAGCTGGGGCTTGGCTTTTTAATGGTCATTTCCTCAATCCGGGCCTCGTAAATACGATTAATGGTAGCATTCCCCAGCTCACACATTAACTGCAAGAGAAAGAAGCAGAGAGGATGAGGAGGGGTAACAGGCAGGAGATCCGACATCGGACACACAAAGCAGATGCATGCAAACATACAAAGACAAGACACCCCCAGCCCCCCAGCTCCTTCTACCTTGATGAGCTCTGGCTCCCAGGAATCCAGAGTCAAGGATCGGACCTTGGAGAAGTGAACGCCCAGGCTCCTGGCAGGAGAGGAGAGAGAGAGAGAGAATAAAGCCAGGGGCAGAGCAGACAGGGGGCTTGGACCGTGATGGGATGGAAAGAGAGACAGGGAGGAGAGAGAGAGGAGGGAGGGTAAGAGTGATGGGGAAGGGAGGGAAAGGAAAGTGTGATGGAGAGGGGAGAGCGTGGTGGAGAGAAGAGGAGGGAGGGAGGGAAGGAGAGAGTGATGCAAAGGAAAGCAGCGGCGCCGCTCACCTGTGGATGCCCGAGCACTCGATGCACAGCGTGATCCCCAGGTTTATGCTGGCCCCGCTCACCTGTGGATGCCCGAGCTCTCGATGCACAGCGTGATCCCCAGGTTTATGCTGGCCCCGCTCACCTGTGGATGCCCGAGCACTCGATGCACAGCGTGATCCCCAGGTTAATGCTGGCCCCACTCACCTGTGGATGCCCGAGCACTCGATGCACAGCGTGATCCCCAGGTTTATGCTGGCCCCGCTCACCTGTGGATGCCCGAGCACTCGATGCACAGCGTGATCCCCAGGTTTATGCTGGCCCCGCTCACCTGTGGATGCCCGAGCACTCGATGCACAGCGTGATCCCCAGGTTTATGCTGGCCCCGCTCACCTGTGGATGCCCGAGCACTCGATGCACAGCGTGATCCCCAGGTTTATGCTGGCCCCGCTCACCTGTGGATGCCCGAGCACTCGATGCACAGCGTGATCCCCGGGTTTATGCTGGCCCCGCTCACCTGTGGATGCCCGAGCACTCGATGCACAGCGTGATCCCCAGGTTAATGCTGGCCCATTCTGGGGCCGGCTCCTTGCAGTCACAGCACTGAGCGTTCCCGGGGAGCCGCTGCACCTGCTCCAGCACCTTCTTGTCCACGCTGTCGCGGGGCAACCGGGAGGGGTCCAGGGTTGCTGCAGATACAGAGGTCGCTCTCTCCAGTCTCTGAAAGAGAGGCGGCCCTGAGCCAATCACAAGAGCACACGCAACTAATGCAACTCCATCCCGCCAGTCCAGAGATGCTGCAACGGGCCAGACCAGTGGTCCACTGAGCCCAGCACGCTGTCTCCGACCGTGGCCAATTCAGGTTGCTCAGAGGAAGTGCTTTGTAGCTCTTTCCCTGTTCCCCAAGTCTACCTGGACCTGTCCAGACCATTTTTACACGGTTCCCCCCTCCCACTCCTGGTTTTATAAGCCTCTCAGTTGCTTCTTCCCCAAGCTGATCAGCCTGCCTTCACAGGGGAGCTGCCCCATTCCCTTTCTCATTTTCCCTTCTCTGTACCTTTTCTACTGCCGCTATTTCTTTTGAAGATGGGGCAAGCAGAAATGAACACAGTATTCAAGGCGCAGCCATGCCACGGAGCAGTACAGAGGCAGATTATGATATTCTCCATTATTTCCCAAACAAATGATAAAAAACATACATAAATAAATAGAAGGTTATCACAGATGCACACAGACACACAGACACAGACACACAGACACACAGACAGACACACGCGCACATGCACACACGCACTCCTCTCTGCTGGCACGTTCAGTGTTTCGCCCTCACCTGTGCCGTGGGATCCTCGTGGCTCTCGTTGAATGCTGTGGCGATGCTGCTCTGAACAGCTGAGATCCAGGTCTGCTGGTACTTATCCGAATCTGCCTGCAGCATGCAGCTCCTGGTACCGAGAGCACAACGTTACCCTGGAGGCACACAGAGACACACACAGAGACACGGACTCACACAGACGGGCACGGACGCGTATATATATATATACGCTCTCCCGGAACTGCCCCAACCGGGTCACCCCCATGCCAGCGGCGGATGCAGCCAACGCTTCCCGCGCGCGCAGCCGGGAGCTGCAGCCCCCCGTGGAAATCCAAAGTCCTGGCTGAGTCCCCCCTCCTCCCTGTCCCCTAACTCCAGTTCCCCCCACGCGGCCCCCATCAGACCCTGGGAGGAAGGCGGCGCGGCCGACCCTTACTTGGATGGGGACACCACCTCAAAGCAGAAACGCCTCTCGTGGTCCAGGCAGGGTTTCACCGTGCAGAGCCTCAGATCCTCCACCACCACCGTCAGCGTGTCCTGCGGGGAGAGGAGGCAGAGGTCAGCACGGCGGGCCCCTGGCAAAGACGAGACGCGGCGCCCCCTGGGGGGGGGGGGCCCATCCCCCTCTTCTCGCACGTACCTTCAGCTTCTTCTGATAGACCAGCTGATTGTTCTGTATGGAGAACCAGCGCCTGTGAGACAGCAGAGGGGGGGGGTCAGAGGAGGGCCAACAGGAAAATGAGAGCGGGGGAGGGGAGGGGGGGGCGGAGCGAAGGCGGAAGGGAACGGGCAGACAGGGCGAAGGGCAGCGGACAGAGATCAACGCCTCGGCCGCCGGGCGCCCCCCTCCCCCCCCACCTCACCTGCTCCAGGTCTTGAAGGCGTTGCTGGCCCGCTTATACAGGTAGCCTTCCATGACGATGCCGCTGGGCGCGTCCGCCTTGAACTCCACCAGGGAGTCATTGTGCGCCAGATCCTGAGGGAAAGAAGGCAGAGCCGCGGCCAGCGTCCCCCGTTACTCCTGGTGCCCTGCCCCGGACTTTTAGCAACCCCCACCCCCCCCCCCCCCCACACACACACACACACGCTGCCTCCCACTCATCGCTGCTCGATTTGGGGGGGGGTGACCCGAGAGAATGGCACTCGGGACGACAGGTTTAGCAAACAGGGAGGTGGCCTCTTATACCATAAGAGGCAGGCGGTGCTGGAAGACATCAGGCGGAGGTTTGGCTACCGCCCACGAGTCCTCCCTCTTGTTCTGAGGACTCTCACCCCCTCTTCCCCCCCCCCCGCACACGCTGGATCCCACACACACACGCACTTCACCTTCTGCTTGATGATTATGTGTCTCTGCTCCATGTCCCTCTTCTCTCTCGCCGACTCCAGAACCAGCTGATGGAGCTGCAAAACAACCCCCCCACCCCAGCCAGAAATAGCAACAATTAAAAATTTACAGGATCTAAGCATTCGAATAAAGCGATGAATCAGGAGCCGGCAGGACTGTCAGAGATGAAGGAGAGATGCAGAGTACTGGGGACAGGGGTGGGTGGGGGTCCTTGCCAGACACACCTTTGCTTTCTCCTCCCCATGCCGGCTCTGCCGTCGCAGCCTCTGTCCGAGAGCCCCGAGAGTGCTAAATGGGGAGACAGGGCAGATTCACCGCCGGACTCCAAATCTCTCTCCTGCTGCCGCCCGGCCTTCCTCCCTGCCGTTGGGCCCACCAGGCAGGATGCTTAAGGGTCACAATGTCACCCTGAAAGCTGCTGAAGGCAGGGACGCAAAACAGGAAGCCTCCAAGCAGAGGTGAGGCGGCAGGCGCTTCCTCCACAGGAACCCGGTTATCACCGGGACTGAGAGAGAGAGAGAGCTCCCTGCAAACCGCCGTGGCTGTTCACGGGGAGCTGCAGTCGCTCTCCTGAGTCCACACTCACACGCACAGAGAGTCGATGAGAGAGCGGAGGATTATATAACGGAGGTAGAGCTATTCCCCCGAGGTCTCACACACACAGTCTGTGACAGAGCCGGGGACTGGAACGGATGCGCAGGGAGTTAACGTGACCCCCCGCCGAGGTCTCACTCTCACAGTCCGTGGCTCCTCCCCCTTACCTGTCCTGCCACGGTCCTGTGATAGGTCTCCAGGTCCTGCAGTGTGCTGTGTCCTTGCTGGTAATGGGAGAAATGGGCCTCCATGTAGGCGAGCATCTGTGGGAAATCAGAAGCCTTGGAGATGCTGCAAAGGCAAAAAAACCAAAAAAACTCCCTCCTGCCCCGGGAATCTAGGGAGATTCATCCCCCCCTCCCCACCCCCCAAACACCCTCCATCTCAGGAGATTTGCATTAGGGGAGAGCAGAGGTGTCATCAGCATCAGGAAAGGGGGATTCCCCCCTTCCCCCCCCCCCCCAAGTTCTATCACCCAACCCTGGGCACATCCTTTGCAGACCCATCCCCACCCTCCCCTCCATCCAGGACTCACAAACTTCATGATTTCAAATTTCTTCTTGGATTGAATGACATTGATCTGGAAGAGAAAAAGAGGTTCTCCGTGTCCGTTTAATCAGTTTTGATCGAAACATAGCGGTAAAAAAAAAAAAAAAGAGTCTCACTGCATTGTTTCTCAGCTTCCCCTCTCTTCTGTCTCTCTGTTCTAACTTCCTGTCCTGGTCTCTTGTTTCTCAAGACTTTTCACGCCCTTCCACCTTTCTATCTCTCTCTCTCTCTCTCTGCCCCACCCCCATTCCTGGCCTTGCACCCCCTCCCTTCTGTATCCCCCCCCCCCTCCTTGCCTGGCAGACAAATGGCGGGGTGGTGCCCACAGAGACAGCAGGCAGCCCAGGCGTACAGCCAAGGAGAGACAGACGGTGGCGTGCGGTTCTGAACAGAGGGGAGAAGTGGGAGAAGAGCTGCATGGGGATTCACTTTCAGACAGATGGTGAGGAGAAGCCACAGAGAGACCGACAGCAGAGAGGAACTCATGGAGAGAAAGAGAGATGGTAGACCAGCCGTGGACAGACAGACAGCAGGACAGAGCCCCGGAGAGAGAAAGAGTGCAGGGAAGAGCCGTGGACAGACAGATGGCAGGACGGAGCCAGAGCCCAGGAGAGAGAAAGAGTGCAGGGAAGAGCCGTGGACAGACAGACAGACGGCAGGACAGAGCCCCGGAGAGAGAAAGAGTGCAGGGAAGAGCCGTGGACAGACAGACGGCAGGACAGAGCCCTGGAGAGAGAAAGAGTTCAGGGAAGAGCTGTGGACAGACAGATGGCAGGACAGAGCCAGAGCCCTGGAGAGAGAAAGAGTACAGGGAAGAGCCATGGACAGACAGACGGCAGGACAGAGCCCAGGAGAGAGAAAGAGTACAGGGAAGAGCCATGGACAGACAGACGGCAGGACAGAGCCCAGGAGAGAGAAAGAGTACAGGGAAGAGCCATGGACAGACAGACGGCAGGACAGAGCCCCGGAGAGAGAAAGAGTGCAGGGAAGAGCCGTGGACAGACAGACGGCAGGACAGAGCCCCGGAGAGAGAAAGAGTGCAGGGAAGAGCCGTGGACAGACAGACGGCAGGACAGAGCCCCGGAAAGAGAAAGAGTGCAGGGAAGAGCCGTGGACAGACAGACGGCAGGACAGAGCCCCGGAGAGAGAAAGAGTGCAGGGAAGAGCCGTGGACAGACAGACGGCAGGACAGAGCCCCGGAAAGAGAAAGAGTGCAGGGAAGAGCCGTGGACAGACAGACGGCAGGACAGAGCCCTGGAGAGAGAAAGAATGCAGGGAAGAGCCGTGGACAGACAGACAGACAGATGGGTGCATCATAGCTGTGGAGAGCCACAGGGCAGTGGAGGGGAGGCTTGTATTGGAAGTTAACCAGGATTTAGTTTGAAGGCCACGGGCCAACTTCTCAGTAAACTCATGTTTACTGCTTTGCTTTGCACTGTGAAGTACAAAAAAAAATGCTTGTGAATGGGCAAGAACCTGAGAACTGCAGTTATGCCAGCACTTCCGAGGTGGGAAAGTAAGCGATTACTTGATACCAAACGTCTGAGGGGCCGATGCAATATAAATCGCAGAAAGCAGGCGTTGCATAGTAAGCGCCCACAAGGGGGCGCCATGCAATATCCAATAATTAGGGGGGGTCACGCTAGCGAGGAGGCGCTAGGGTCACTCGCGCAACCTTAGCGCCTCCTTGCTAACGCGACCCCGGTCGCGGCTGCCGGTTTACTGAATCGGCCTGTCAGAGAGGGAGGGAACGTTGCTCCTGTCCCTAAGCAATTGGCAGGTTTCAGTGTATAAAAAGTAAGAACAGCTGGAGGGAGAGCGAGACTGCTTCCCAGATGTGACAGAGTAGACTGATCCCTTGGAAATATAAGCTTTACTCTCTCTATACACTCACACGTGCACACACGTTTAAGTATTCTCTTTAGTAGTTATATTTGCAATTAATTCTTATGCATTATCTGATTTTATTTAATCTCTGTTCTATCCTCTTATTGCTCAAATAAACCTATTATCATCAAGGCCTGGAATCGTGATGTACTGAGAGTCAGAATGTGAGTGTGTTTGTGAGTGTGTGTGTGTGTGTGAGTGTGTTTGTGAGTGTGTGTGAGTGTGAGTGAGTGTGTGTGTGCGCATTCACACTGGGTAAGCCCCCGAGGGGGGTGACATGCCCCTCAGGTAACGCCCGGTGGAGACCCCAGTGAGATTAGCCCCCTGGCAGAGTGGCCAGCACGTGTGGTCTGACCCCAGAGCAAGCCATCACCTGCAGCACATAGTCCAGTGCCTTGTCACAGAAGGCCTTCCTCGCCGTGGTCAGCGCGTTGCTGGCCTCCTCTGCCTCGTGCTGTTTCTTGCGCGGGACCTCGGCGTTGTGGTGGAGGGCGCTGTCCAGACTCTCGCTGCACCTATCAAACTCCTTCTTTGTCTCCTTAAACTTCTTAATGTCCCTGGAACCAGAGGCAGGGGGGGGGGGATACAGGGCGTCCATTAGTGGCGCGGGACAGACGCATGGCATTAAAACGACGGCGTCACAATGAGCAGGCGAGGGGAGAGCTGCACAGAGCCACCCTCTTGTCCAGATATGCCCGAATCCAGTGGCATGACCATGGAGCCCCCGCCACACTACGGCCGGTCCTAAGCTGTCCATCATCATCTACTCTCTGCCTTCGTGGCTGGGCAGGTCGGCACATCTGCGCGACCGCCTGATCCACCAGAGGAAGCTGATTTCCATCTGAAGAAGGCTTGCCATGGGTTTGTTGGGCGATGAGTGACCCTGACTCCAAAAGATCACAGCCCTGAGATTCAGTGAGTTACACCAACATCTCCACCAATGACCCAGTCACATCGGTACAGGCTGGGGATACTCACTCCTTGACAAAGGTTTGGAGCTGCTGCTTGAAAGCCAGCTGTGTAGTCTCCAGCAAGTCCTGGAGAAAGATAACAACAGAGAACGATCAGGACCCACTGAAGGAAGGAGGCAATCGGAAGCTGGCTGGCCCCTTTGGGGAATCACTGTGGAGACTCGGGGGTCGGGAATTAACATCTCCCTCCACTCCAGTCTCCTGCACCCCCATCACCGAGGAAGGGGAGATTCTGGACTCTTCCTCCCCCTGTACTGCAGAAACACAGGAATTAGAGACCTACACTCCCCCCTCCCCATCAACAAGAGAGGGGAGCAAGAGGACGCTTCTCCCCCCAAAGTGCAGAGATGCAGGCGTTGGAGGCTGACGCCTCCCGCTTCTGAATCAATCTTCATCGATGGAGGAGGATCAGGACCGTTCCCTTCTGCCCCCCCCCCCCACAGCTGCTGGAGATAAGGAGTCAGACACCGATCCCTATCCCCCTCCTCCCAACCACCCCCCAGAGAAGTGCGATCAGCGATTTCACTTACCAAGTGACTGTCAATCATCTTGTTCAGGGTCTCGGAGAATCGCAAGAGGCAATCCTGGAGGAGGAGGAGAAAGGTTGGACGAGGATAAAATAAAGTGACTGAAGATTGCATATCCTGCACCCATCACCTCATAGCATTCAGAGGAAGAGGGCAGGAGAGAAATGGGAAAAGATGGAGGGAGGAAAGAGGAAGGAAAAGGAAGAGATAGGAGATGGAGAGAGAGAGGAGAGGGGGAGCAGGAGTCAGAAGGAACATTGAGGGGACGATACAGGGGGAAGGGGAGAAGGAGAGGTGTGAGAAAGGGATAAGATGGGGAGGGCAGACGTGAGGAGGAGTGGAGGAAAGGTCCGGGACACAGAGACTGCAAGCCAAGGACGGACTTTCAGAAGAATTTCACAATTCAGGAAGCACTCTCCTCCCGATAAGAGGCTTTCTCTTGTGGCCGGAGGCTGATGCCTAGGCAAGGATCTATCACGGGAGCAGGCGCCCATTTCCGCAACAGTCAGAGCCCGGTGAACGCACGACCAGGACGTTAGCGCCCATTCCCGCAGCAGTCACAGTGAAACCCAGAGGCAGGGCCCGTCCACTCTCTGCGTGCACTGAACCTCCGGCTTCACCTTCACCTCTTCCAACTAAGGATCTCCCCTGCGATCCCCCTCTTGTGCTCAGTTTACACTTTTGGGGACTTTGAATCTCTCTACCGTATCCTCTCGGTCTCTCCTCTCTTCTAGGGCGCGCATGCTTAGGAGGTCAACGATGGTTTCCCTTCTCCGGACCACTTCCAGCCTCTCTCATGGCCCCTAGAGACAGACACTTTAGACAGGGTCTCCCTGGCGGACCTTTGTACTGCTGGTTACGCCTCTCCCTGCGTGCCCCCAGCCACTGGCCCTGTCTTCAGGTCGCCCCACCATCCTCTCGTCCTGTACTGCTCCCATGCATTTCTGCAGCCCCCAGATCCAGGGTTCTGCGCAGTTGGGTTTTTTTTTTTTGGGGGGGGGGGAGGGGGGGTTTGCACTGAATCGTAGCTGCGAGGCACTCGGCCACTCCTCAAGCAATCTGAGCTGGCGTCTCGTTCAGGAGCGCCCGCAGGTCTTAGTATTGTCCGCAGAGAGACGAACCTTTCCTGCCATCCCCTTCGGAGCAAGCAGTCGTGGTCGTCCCCACCCCCAGGTGGCACTGCTGAGCAATGCGTCCACCCCGCCCTAACCATCAAGAGCTGGGAATCCTACGGCATCCCCCACGCCCGGCTGATTCGGGAAATGGAACGAAGGGCCTCCCCTATGGCAGGGTAACGGCGCCGTCACTCAGCCACCGGCCCACCACTCCAGGGCCCCCACCCTCGGGCCGCTCAGTCTATTCATCAGGCCTGCTATGTGGGACGGGGGTCAGAAGCTTTGCTGGAATCCGAGCATCCCAGCCCTCAGCCCGCCGCAACTCTTTGCTCGCCCACTCCCAGGAAACTCTCCCCCAGGTAAAGCCACAAGTGCCCCGGATCCTGCAACCTGCTGGCTTCAGCGTCCTTCCCTTCAGCAGAGCCTCCGTGACGTTTGCCGCCACAGATGTCGGGCTGATGGGCTCCCTCCCTCGCCACATTTAAATCCCATCTGCAGGCCCAGCTTTCTGAAACCGCTTTCCATTCTTACGCCCGATTGTCTGCTTTCAGTCTTGACAAACTTTCTTTTCTTTTAACCAAGCCTATTAGATTGTAAGCTCTATTGAGCAGGGGGCTGTCTTCTTGGATGCTTGTACAGCGCTGCGTATGTCGTGTAGCGCTATAGAAATGCTAAGGAGTAGTGGCAGAAGTTAAGTGGTAAATGCATACTTTAAATCCAAGCTCCGAATTAGAGAAGGTATCACCCCAGTGCCCTGAAACTTTGTCTGTGCATTCTGGGTATGGGGAAGAGGGAGGGCTGGGGGGCATAACAGGGTCTAGGAGGGAAAGAAAGGGGAGGGCGCGTTTCTAGGAGATCCCCTAAAAGAAAGTGAGACAGAGAGGAGCTCTGGATGTCTCAGGAGAGTAATGCTTCACCTCCTTGGACTCTCTCAGGGCGTCAAGTTCTAGATTGCGGGGCTTTACCTAGTTCCCAATCCCAAAATCCAGCTCCCAAGCCCCACCCCCCAGGCATGGGTGCTAATCCCCACCCTGGAGACCATGCTGCCTTACGCTCATCATGCTGTCCCCCTTGGAGTGCTGGGAGAGATCTCGGATCCCGGAGATGAAGGACTTGCTGTGGGAGCAGTACTGCCGGCCGGTCTCCAACATCCCCGTGCAGAGCTTGACGAGCTGCGAGAGGCACAAAATTCAGTGACACATGCAAACATACAGCCCATTCTCCTCTCGCCCCTCCACCACCTCCCTTAATCCCCTTCCTCTCAGTATGTGGGGGGGAGGGGGAGAAACAGTGCTTAACCCCCTTCCCTTCCAAGATCCTCCTCAGCCCGAGCTCTCACCTTCTCCAACCGCGATTCCAACTCTGACACGTCGCACTCCACATCGTCGATGACAGACCTGAGAGGGAAAAGGGTCCTATTAATAACCAGGAGTGGCGAGGGAAGCTTGCACTGTTTCTGTGGGGTGTGTCAGGCAGGGCCAGATTTAGGAACAGGCAAAGCAGGCATCTGCCGAGGCTGCCAAAACCTGAAGGGACTCCCCCGGCTCCTCTTTCATTTCCAGGGAGCAACCCCCCCCCCCCCCCCTTACCGCCAATCGTCTGCCTACAGGTGCCAGAATCTTAAACCTGGACCTGGCGTGAAGGAAGCTGGCACTGCTGCTGCCCCTTCTGCCCCTGTGCTGTGGTTGTGTCTGTAAAGCTTGCACTGCTGCTGCCCCTTCTGCCCCTGTGCTGTTTGTGTCTGTAAAGCTTGCACTGCTGCTGCCCCTTCTGTCCCCGTGCTGTGTTTGTGTCTGTAAAGCTTGCACTGCTGCTGCCCCTTCTGTCCCCGTGCTGTGTTTGTGTCTGTAAAGCTGGCACTGCTGCTGCCCCTTCTGCCCCCGTGCTGTGTTTGTGTCTGTAAAGCTTGCACTGCTGCTGCCCCTTCTGCCCCCGTGCTGTGTTTGTGTCTGTAAAGCTTGCACTGCTGCTGCCCCTTCTGCCCCCGTGCTGTGTTTGTGTCTGTAAAGCTTGCACTGCTGCTGCCCCTTCTGTCCCCGTGCTGTGTTTGTGTCTGTAAAGCTTGCACTGCTGCTGCCCCTTCTGTCCCCGTGCTGAGTTTGTGTCTGTAAAGCTGGCACTGCTGCTGCCCCTTCTGCCCCCGTGCTGTGTTTGTGTCGGTAAAGCTTGCACTGCTGCTGCCCCTTCTGCCCCCGTGCTGTGTTTGTGTCTGTAAAGCTGGCACTGCTGCTGCCCCTTCTGCCCCCGTGCTGTGTTTGTGTCTGTAAAGCTGGCACTGCTGCTGCCCCTTCTGCCCCCGTGCTGTGTTTGTGTCTGTAAAGCTTGCACTGCTGCTGCCCCTTCTGCCCCCGTGCTGTGTTTGTGTCTGTAAAGCTTGCACTGCTGCTGCCCCTTCTGCCCCCGTGCTGTGTTTGTGTCTGTAAAGCTTGCACTGCTGCTGCCCCTTCTGCCCCCGTGCTGTGTTTGTGTCTGTAAAGCTTGCACTGCTGCTGCCCCTTCTGCCCCCGTGCTGTGTTTGTGTCTGTAAAGCTTGCACTGCTGCTGCCCCTTCTGTCCCCGTGCTGTGTTTGTGTCTGTAAAGCTTGCACTGCTGCTGCCCCTTCTGCCCCCGTGCTGTGTTTGTGTCTGTAAAGCTTGCACTGCTGCTGCCCCTTCTGTCCCCGTGCTGAGTTTGTGTCTGTAAAGCTGGCACTGCTGCTGCCCCTTCTGCCCCCGTGCTGTGTTTGTGTCGGTAAAGCTTGCACTGCTGCTGCCCCTTCTGTCCCCGTGCTGTGTTTGTGTCTGTAAAGCTTGCACTGCTGCTGCCCCTTCTGCCCCCGTGCTGTGTTTGTGTCTGTAAAGCTTGCACTGCTGCTGCCCCTTCTGTCCCCGTGCTGAGTTTGTGTCTGTAAAGCTGGCACTGCTGCTGCCCCTTCTGCCCCCGTGCTGTGTTTGTGTCGGTAAAGCTTGCACTGCTGCTGCCCCTTCTGCCCCCGTGCTGTGTTTGTGTCTGTAAAGCTGGCACTGCTGCTGCCCCTTCTGCCCCCGTGCTGTGTTTGTGTCTGTAAAGCTGGCACTGCTGCTGCCCCTTCTGCCCCCGTGCTGTGTTTGTGTCTGTAAAGCTTGCACTGCTGCTGCCCCTTCTGCCCCCGTGCTGTGTTTGTGTCTGTAAAGCTTGCACTGCTGCTGCCCCTTCTGCCCCCGTGCTGTGTTTGTGTCTGTAAAGCTTGCACTGCTGCTGCCCCTTCTGCCCCCGTGCTGTGTTTGTGTCTGTAAAGCTGGCACTGCTGCTGCCCCTTCTGCCCCCGTGCTGTGTTTGTGTCTGTAAAGCTGGCACTGCTGCTGCCCCTTCTGCCCCTGTGCTGTGTTTGTGTCTGTAAAGCTTGCACTGCTGCTGCCCCTTATGCCCCTGGGCTGTGTTTGTGTCTGTAAAGCTTGCACTGTTGCTGTTCATGTTGTTTTTGTGCTAGGCTGTGTTCGTATGTGTGCAGCTTGCATTGCTAGGGAGGGCGGTACGTGTGTGTGTGTGTGTGTGTGTGTGTGTGTGTGTGTGTGTGTGTGTCCATAGCTTGCATTGCTGTCATCCCTGCCGTTTCTGCGGCTAGGGCGGCGTGTGCAAGGCGAAGGAAGCTCGCGCCACTACTGCAGCTGGCTCTCACACCCCGACTACATTGCACACGTGGCGCGTGATCTTCCTGCCAGTGCACGAGACACCCCACGCGCAGGACTTTAGGTTTCCGATTCTTTGAGCAGCTGTGAGAGACCCGGGGGAGTGCATTTTACTCTGCTTGGCCCCTTCCTCTCATTCCCCCCCCCCCCCTCCACCTCAGGGACCCTGGGGTTGGTGGGGGGAGGAGCAGGAAGTGGTTTCATAGAAAGAAAAACAAAGGACACATGTTTTTCTGATGAACGATTGGAAGATGTTGTAGAGAAGAAAAGGCCTGAGGGGGGAGAGATGACAGGAGCGGGGGAAAATAAAAAGAATGAATGGAAAGATTAAAATTTTAGACAGAAAGAGGAACCTAAGAGCAGGAGAAAGGAAAGGGTCAGACACTGCAGATTCTGTTGGGCCAAGAATCGTGGCTGCCCTGATGGTCCACTTGGACACGTGGAATTAAGGGGTCAACACGCGAGAGACGTAGGTGAGGCCTCCTTACTGGAGTAGCTTCGTGTGCGTGTGACGAGCTTTCGAGAGCCATCCTCTGGTCATCGGGTCAGTGAGGAAACAGCGCGGGTGATGCTGGGTTTAAATAGTGAAGAGCCATCTAGGCCTTACTTGTCTGCGTGTGTCAGCGCAGTTCAACAGAGAAAGGGGTGGGAAGGCCGGAATGACAGAGCTGAAGGGATGGTTGAGCTTCACAGCTGAGAGAGCCTCCAGCTGATAATGGGTTGTCTCAACGACTGTGCTGGTGAATCTTGCGCCTGCTCCAAAGTCTGTAAGTGTTTCAGGCACTGCACACTTTCCGTGAGCCGCAGCTGTCCATAGATATCTACTAAAGCTTAGCTGGATGTTGTCTGCCTGGTGCGGGTGGCCAGTGGGGCGTGCACACGAGCGTTAGCGTCCCCGCCCGCAACCCCATCGCTTTCAGACATCCCCGGGCCACGACGCCCAACCATGCTGGGGGATCAGAGGGTTCCGGGGCCCGGCCGGGGAGCGGGATAGGGAGGGACTGGGGAGGAGGACCGTCAGTAGGGTTTCAGCTGGTAGGTACTTCAAAAGGACAGCCCCCCCCTCACTTTATTTAAGGAGGCGACCATTTCTTCCCGCACTCTCCTGCGATAAATTCGCTAAAGCCCAGGCCACAGGCCGCTGGTCCGCTCACTCCCAGCGCAGGGCTCCATGGGCGGCCCAGTCCCAAATAGCCCCAGCGTCAGCCTGAAGCATACATCAGAGAGCAGCTGTCAGCCTCCCCTCTGCGGTGGGTGGGTGGCTCACTTCCTCCCTACGCTAATCGCTGCATCAGGCCTACACCACTTCCTGGCAGTGGCAGAAATCCCACGGTTGCCTGGCAACGGCAGCATGGTTGCCATAGTGACTGGTCAGGCCAAGGGAGCCCACACACACACACACACACACACACACACACACACACACACATGTTCAGGTAACGAACTATAGTCATTAATCACCAAACAACCTTCTTAAGGGATTACGCTCATGAATTCCTACAGATGAAAATAATCCAATGGCATTTCTTTCAGAGCAGCTGCTGCCTATGGCTGAAACTTGGGATTTCCCATGCTCTGCATGTGTAACCAGCGGGCTTTGTGATTTGCTTTTTTTTAAGCTTTAAAAAATGAATTTCAGAATAAGCTGAGCCATTCTTGGTTTTTACCAACCCCCTTCGCCCCGCCTCCTGCCCTCTATCCTTTTCCCATCAGACTGCCTATGGGACTTGTGGTTCTGATTTGCCTAAGAGATTTAGGGAATGCAAGTCCCACAGTTACAACAAAAGGGAGAAAAGTGTGTGTGTCTGGGGGGGGAGTTCAGCCTCTTCCCCATGACCCAAAGTTGGTCATCGCATCTCAAGAAAGAATTAGAAAAGGTACAGAGAAGTGTGACCAAGATGATGAACAGCTCCCCTATGAGGAAAGGCTGAAGAGGTTAGGGCTGTTCAGCTTGGAGAAGAGACGGCCGAGGGGGGATACGAGAGATGCCTATAACGGTATTTCCCAACGTTTTCAAGCTCAAGGCTCGCCCACATTAACAAAAAATCTAATGTGGCACACCAAGGTCCACTGATATGGAGAGGACTCGTATGCCCAAAAAAAGAGCTAGAGAAGCACTGAAAGCCCCCCCCGAGTCTTCTAAACTTTAAACCAAAGGGAGAGAGGGGACAGAGGCATGGACCAGCCAAACTGGACCCGCTCCCTCTGTGTACAAATGCAGGGTAAGGGAGATGCTGCACGTCGCTTGGCCACTGTTGGAAAAGGTTGCTGGGCTTGATGGACCCTCGGTCTGACCCAGTATGGCAGGTCTTAAGTTCTTAAAGCTGTCCGGGGACCTCGAGATATTGTCTGTGGCCCAGTGCCCTTAACAGCAGGGTGCAGTGGGATGGAGAAAGGGCAGCTGCCTGTTTCATGACTTTGTTGCATCTTCTTGTGGTCTCCTTTCTAGGTCACTTTTTTTTTTTTATTACCTTTTATCCTAATCAGTCATCATCATTATGTATCTATTTCATGCTTTTCCAACTAGAGGCGGTCAAAGCATGTTGCAAGAGATCAGAAATATGTAACAGAGGGTAATGAGGGTCTGCATTAAAGAAAGCACACACGATAGACCAGCCTATGCACGCTCATGGGTACTGCTTAGGGCAGGTTTCCGGAAATCAGAGCTACATGGCTGGTGAGAGGTAGGTGCTAGCAGTGGAAGTCTTTAAGATGCATTGTCCTGCATCCTCACTGTAAGAGTTTTTCAGGTTCAGAGAGAGGCGCTGACATGTTTTCAGTCGTCTTCCCGGAGACTAACACATTCATTGCTAGTCCGATGCTAAGAGATGGGAAGCCACATGGGTTTTGGAACCGCATCCGAGGAGGCCCCTCTCCTCCGGGCTTCAGTTGGCACCAACAGGTGCACTTGCAGTGGGGATCTCAGAGAGCATGAAGGCGCACAGGGGTTTTCAGGTGGTGACTCAGGTAGATCGGGCTGCAGCCATGTAGGGCTTTAAAAGACCAGAACCAAAATTTGGAACTTTGCTTGGTCAACTATCGGTAACCAAGTGTGGGGATTTCTGGTAGTGGAAGGATTGTCGGGGAAAGATTTGTATTTTTGCTGATGATACCATAATCTTCAACAGGGTGGACAGTCAGGAAGGAGCGGAAAACATGAGGAGGGATCAAGCGAAGCTCGAGGAATGATCCAAAGTCTGGCAGTTAAGATTTAATGCTAAAGAAAAGGAGAGTAAGGCATTTAGGATGCAAAAACCTAAGGGAGAGGTACAGTATTGGAGGTGAAATTCTTCTAAGCACAAAGGAAGAACGGGATCTGGGGGCCAAGCAGGTGGATAAAGAGATAAATGTTTGGCTGCATAGGGAGAGGAATGGTCAGCAGGAATAGGGAGGTGATATTGCCCCGGTGTAGGTCCCTGGCGAGACCTCACTGGGAATTCTGCGTACGATTCTGGAGACCGCACCTTCAGAAGGATATAAACAGGATATTGTTGGTCCAGAGGGCGGCCAAATGGTCAGTGGACTCTGTTCTAAAGCATATGGGGAGAGACTTCAAGAACTAAACGTGTACACCCTAGAGGAAAGGTGAGATAGGGGACATTTAAATACCTCCAAGCTTTCCATGTACAGGAGGCAGAACTCTTTCAATGGAAAGGAAGCTCTAGAATGAGGGGTAGACTCAGGAGTAATCTTAGGAAATGTTTCTTTACAGAGAGGGGGGTGGATGCATGGAACGGCCTCCCTGTGGAGATAGTAGAAACGAGTAGAGTATCTGAATTCAAGAAAGCATGGGATAAACACAGGGGATCTCTCAGGGAGTGATGGGAATCATAAAGCTAAATTAATTGGGTGGATGGGCAGAGTAGATGGGCCGTAAGGTCTTTTTCTGCCGTAATGTTTCGTTGTTTATGCTTCAATTATGAAATGGCCCTCTTCCTGTCTCTTACATTCTCCTTCCCCAGGTCTAGCTCTTAGAAACACAGAACATGATGACAGACAAGGACCGTGAGGGCCCATCTAGTCTCTGCCCAATTTCCTTCCTGTTGCAATACCACAGGCCACAGCTGATCTCTGACTTTTCTCCTCACTTCTTTGCACCTGAAAAGATCCTCTGCACTTATCTCAGGCTTTTCTGAATTCTGTTACTGGTTTTGTCTCCATTGCCTCTCCTACGAGACTGTTCCATGCACCTAGCAGCCTCCTCCGTGTGTCCCCGGTGATATTCCTAACTCCCCCTTGAGCCTCACACCATGGCCTCCTCTGAAGAAGGGGTTTGCTTCTTGTAGCTGAACCTCTCCTCCAGGATACACACTTCCATTCCGTCTCTATCCTTTCCAAGGCACGGCCTCCAAAATGGACACAGTACTACGGTTGAGGAATCCCCATTGATCTGGAGAGAAGAATAAAGGCCTTTTTTTGGGTGGGGAGGAGAGGGTCAGCTTAGTCAGAACAAGCACTGGGGCTCTGACACCATGAGCCTTCATTCACAAGTACCCGGGGGGGGCGGGGCAGTTTCCTTATGTTATATCCCCTCCCAACTCACCTAGTCCAGTCATTTCTATGACAGCGCTTGATCAGGCTCCTTCTGGAACCCAATTCTGGGCCCAAAATCCAGCCACTAGTGTTGCCATTGAATGAAGGGCAACCAAAATGATGAAAGGGGTGGAACAATTCCACTACGAGGAAAATCTAAAAGGTTACGACTCTTCAGCTTGGAGAAGAGACGGCTGAGGGGAGCTATGATAGAGGTCTATAAAATAATGAGTGGAATGGAATATAGAAACGTGAATTGATTGTTTATTCTTTCAAAAGGTACAAAGACCGGGGTACACACAATGAAGTTACTAAGTTGCACATTTAAAATTAATACGAGAAAATATTTTTTTACTCAATGCATAATTAAGCTCTGGAATTCATTGCCAGAAGATGTGGTGAAAGCTGTAAGTGTAGCTGCGTTTAAAAAAGGTTTGGACAAGTTCCTGGAGGACAAGGCCATAAACCATTATTAAGGTGGACTTGGGGAAATCCACTGCTCACCCCTGGGATAAGCAGCTTGGGATCTGTCTACCCCTTGGGATCCTGCCAGGTACTTGTGACCTGGACTGACCACTATTTGAAACAGGATACTGGGCTTGAGAAGCCTTTGGTCTGACCCAGTATGGCAAAGTTTATGCTCTTATGTTTTAATAAGTCCCTCCCCCAGAGGCTATGAATGCTACCTCTACTAAATTCCTAGCCCCAACTAGCTAGGGGAATGAGAAGACCTGACTCAGTAAGGCCCCACCTCCTATCTTCCACTGGTTATGCCTCTCCCCATGAGCCCCAGGCATTATTCTGGCTTGGGCTACCTCCCTCTTGCATTGTTTTGCTACCATCGGGTAGGATCACCCCTAAGTCTCGCTATTCTCCAGCTCCCCCCTTCATATATTTCTGCATCCCCAATCCATGACTCTGCACTTTTTTTTTTCCACTGAATCTTAGCTGCAAAGCACTTGACAGGTTCTCGCTTTTGCCTACTCCATCAAGATATAGGCAGAATTATCAGGAGGCAAGGGAAAGGTCCAAAAACAGAAAGAGATAGATAAAACCTTCTTTAGAACTATGAAGAGATGAAAAAACAAATAAGGAATAGTTAACATGACTGTGAATTAGAGATGAGGAAGTGCCTGAAGTGCTCATGCGAACGAGAGCAGGTAAGGCCATGGCGCCAAGTGAGGTCCACCTGGGGGATCACCACGGCTCTCTTCCACTGGCCTGCAGAGACGGGGACGTTCAGAGAAACTGGAAAGTGGGGGACAAGAAGGTGGCAAGTCACTGCAGAGCCATCAGTTTCACTTTGCTAATGGATAAAGATCTGGACACGGAGCAGCACCGTGAAACAAGCAGCGTACAGGAGATACCAGGCCACGTGGGGACGGTCCTGTCACACGCACTTAACTGAGATCTTTAATGAGGTGACAAAAGTGGTAGATCAGGGACATGCGGCGGATGTTGCCGAACCTCGTAGCCCACGTAGGAGAGCGGTGACTAGCTGTGATGCCCCTCATCGCTTCGGGCGTCATGCTGCACCCAAGGAACATGGCTGAACTTCCTGCAGCTCTTGAGCCCTTTTATACATCCTGCTGGCAGGACTTCCTGTGACATCACATCCTTCACCTTCGGAAGGGGGTCTCCTGCTTTCTTTTGCAGGGCTCGTTGCTCAGCATATTCTCTTGTGCGTACCTGGTGTTCCTCCCCCTGCGGTCGCTCCTGGTGTCCTCCGTGCGAGCCCCCTGGCTCCCTGTTCCACTCTCCGTTGGCCCTTCTCTGCCCTGGTGCATTGTTCCTGCCTTTCTTGCCTCACCCTCGGACCAGACTCCGATCTCGCTCAGCTCAGCCAGCTGCCTAGCTTCCGTCACCGCCTTGGATCACGACCGAAAAGTGTGTGGGGGGGGGGGGGGGAGGGGGAGGGAGGTTCTCCCCACCCTCAGAGATTAAAGAGCCCTCTCCAGGCTGACTGTCCGCCACCGTACTTGGAGGTCTCCAGTGCTACTAACTCCTGGCCTGCCGGTGCTCAGGAACAGGAAGTGACATCAGAGGTTAGACTGACCAGCCTGCCCTCACCCACCTTCTCCCGATCACCCCTTATATTGAAGAGGGATGGGCATCTGCCCAGTCCTGGGCAGCCACACTGGTCTCCCAAGAGTGACCGAAGAGATCCAGTGGTGGAGCGCTGTCCGAGCCCCCTTAATATGCCCCCCGATGAATCCCCTATGGCCCCACTGCCTTGTCCACTTTCAGTTTTGCTAGCTGCACATGAACGCTCTCCTCTGCTGTTAATGGCGCGACGTCTACCCTTCCACCAACCGTACTCACTGCCAGCTAGCGTCGGTCCTTCTCCTCTCCCTTCTTTGGCGGGTACGGAAAAAAAACCCCAAAACAACCCATTTGTTGGGTAATTCTGCTTTTTTTCCTGGTCCCTCCGCCACCCCCCTCAGCCACACTTTTTCCCGTTTTTCACCTTTCGCTTTTACAGTCACACCTCTGCACTTCCTCTTCTCAACGTCAAACCTGAAAAAAAAAAAAAGTCTTCTCACTTCGCTTTCCTGCCTGAGCTGGGGGGTTTTTTTTGCCTTCACTTGTGTCTTAGCTGTCCTGACTGCCCTCCCGTCTTCCCCACGACTTTTTCAGATATAATTCCCCGTCCCCCTCATTCCAAGATCGCTTGCACCTTTATCGATATTCATCGTTTTGCCCTTCACCCTTCCAGCCACCTTTTTTGGGGGGAATTATACTGGCCTCTTCCCCCTCCCCCACCCCCACAGTGTTACTGACTTTCATAAGGTAAGGGTTTACCGAATTAACCTTAAGAGGTCGATAGTCCGCAGCCACAGAGAGGCCAGAGGTCATCTTTATCCAGATGCTCGGCCCACACCTAACCAGCTGAACGTACAACTGAATATCCAGCTGACTCTGACAGCGCCAAATGCATGCGGTCAGATTTAGGTCAGATTTATTCGTGCGACTGCGCTATATATCGCACTAACCCTGCCCTGGACGCACCCCGATCCAGCCCCACCTTTTTTTTGCTCTGGCTAAATCTGCACGCAGAGTGATTTTGTGTACACGCGGATTTTAGCCAGACAGCGGGAACGATCTTTTCAAAGTCAATTTTAACTGTGTAAATCTTTTCAATATCGGCCCCGTCGTAGAGCACGGCCTATCCAGTCTGCCTCATTCAAATTCTTCCACTTTGGGTGCATGAGCGTATAAATGCCCCTACACCTCCCGCGTTGCCGCTCAACCCTTTACCCATCACTGCCCTCCTTATCTGTCCCAGGCATGCCCAAATTCTATTACAAAGGGCTGGACTCCCCCACCTCCACTATAAGGCCATCTCAAGCCTCACCATCTCCCTCTATGATTCTTACAAGACCCACCCAGCACTTCCATGTCCCCTTCCATGTCTCTCTCTCTTTTTTTTTTTTTGCCAAGTTTTATAATCATTCCCCACAGCAATCAGGTGAGGCTGTTGTCCAAAATTCAGCCTCCCCCTAAAAACATAAGACTTGCCATACTGGGTCGGATCAAGGGTCCATCAAGTCCAGCATCCTGTTTCCAACAGTGGCCAATCCAGGCCATAAGAACCTGGCAAGTACCCAAACATTAAATAGATCACATGCTACTATTGCTTATTAATTCCCGTAATAGCAGTTTATGGATTTATCCTCAAGGAACTTATCCAAACCTTTTTTAAACCCAGTTACACTGACTGCTGTAACCACATCCTCTGGCAAAGAATTCCAGAGCTTAACTATGTGCTAAGTGAGAAAGAATTTTCTTCGATTTGTTTTAAATGAGCTTCTTGCTAACTTCATGGAGTGACCCCTGGTCTTTCTATTATCTGAGAGAGTAACCAATTTACATTAACTTGTTCAAGTCCTTTCATGATTTTGTAGACCTTTATCATATCCCTCCCCTCGGTCGTCTCTTCTCCAAACTGAACAGCCCTAACCTCTTTAGCCTTTCCTCATAGGACAGCCTTTTTGAGATACAGTGACCAGAACTGCACACAGTATTCAAGGTGCGGTCTCACCATGGAGCGATACAGAGGCATTATGACATCCTCCATTTTATTTTAAATTCCCTTCCTAATAATTCCCAACATTCTGTTTGTTTTTTGACTCCCGCAGCACACTGAGCCGACAATTTCAATGTATTATCCAGTATGAAGCCTAAATCTCTTTCTTGGGCAATAACTCCTAATATGGAACCCAACATCGTGTAACTACAGCAAGGGTTATTTTTCCCTATATGCATCACCTTGCACTTATCCACATTAAATTTCATCTGCCATTTGGAAGCCCAATCTTCCAGTCTCGCAAGGTCCTCCTGTAATGTATCACAGTCTGCTTGAGATTTAACTACTCTGCATAATTTAGTGTCATCCGCAAATTTGATCACCTCACTTGTCGTACCCCTTTCTAGGTCATTTATAAATATATTAAAAAGCACCAGTCCAAGTACAGATCCTTGAGGCACTCCACTGTTTACTTTTTTCCACTGAGAAAATTGACCATTTACTCCTACTCTCTGTTTCCTGCCTTTTAACCAGTTTGTAATCCACGAAAGGACATCGCCTCCTATCCCATGACTTTTTAGTTTTCTTAGAAGCCTCTCATGAGGGACTTTGTCAAATGCCTTCTGAAAATCCAATTACACCACATCTACCGGTTCACCTTTGTCCATGTTTATTCACCCCTTCAAAAAAAATGTAGGAGATTTGTGAGGCGAGACTTCCCTTGGGTAAATCCATGCTGGCTGTGTCCCATCAAACTATGTCTATCTAAGTGTTCTGTGATTTTATTCTTTATAACAGTTTCCACGATTTTTCCTGGCAGTGAGTTCAGGCTCACCGGTCTATAGTTTCCCGGATCGCCCCTGTAGCCCTTTTTAAATATCGGGGTTACACTGGTCATCTTCCAATCTTCGGGTACATCAGATTTATTTATTTATTTATTTATTTATTTATTTATTTAAAGAATCTTCTATACCGATATTAGCAGAGACATCATATCGGTTTACAGCGCAACTATAGGGTGGAAATTACAATAAACAGGGAAGGAGGGAGGGATACAAAGAACCAAGGAAAGCGAAGAAGGAGCAAGAACAATCGCAGTGGGCAACTTAAATACAGGAAAAACACGAGAAGGTGCAATTAGAAAAAACTATGTACAGGATAGGATAATATAACTGGTGAAACAGGAGGGAGCGAATAGGCAGAGGGACTGTTAAGGGTTTTTGGGGGAAGGCTTGTTTGAAAAAGCCAAGTCTTTAATAGGGATCTGAATTTCGCAGTGCACGACTCTGGCCTAAGGTTGGTCGGCAGTGAGTTCCAACGCGTGGGGCCAGCAATGGAGAGGGCCCGATCTCTCCTGGAGGCGAGGTGAGTTTTCTTTAGGGAGTGGGCCGCTTAGAGCATGTGAGGCGGAAGGGGTCGTCGAGCCAGTTAGAGTTGTGTGTGCAAATGGCTTTGTGGATAGTGGTGAGGGTTTTATAAAAGGATACGGGATGGGACAGGGAGCCGGTGGAGGTCTTTCAGGATGGGGGTGATGGGATCGTATTTACGTGCATTGGAGATCGTTCTGGCTACTGCATTCTGCAGCATTTTGGAGGGGTTTTATGGAGGAGTGGGGTAGGCCAAGGAGGAGGGAGTTACAATAATCCATTTTGGATGAGAGAGTGTGGCCTGAATGGCAGTACGGAAGTCATTAGCATGGAGTAATGGTTTCAGTTTTCTCATGACATGGAATTTGTAGAATCCCTCCTTGAGGATTGTATTGATGTGGTTTTTTTTAGGTTCAGTTGCTGGTAGATCTGAACCCCGAGGTTTCTGGCACAAGGCTGTGAGTGGAGTGATTTGTAGGCAGGATCGTTTGCAAGAGCGGGTTTAATAGGTAGATGTTGAGATATGAGGAGCAGTTCAGTTTTGGAAGTGTTTAGAGCCAGGTGGAGGTTGGTGAGTAAGGTATTGATGGCTGCAAGGCAATTTCCCCAGAATTAGTTTAAAAAAAACCCAAAAAAAACCCAGCAAAAACAAAACAATTGGAGTACAAGTCCCCCCAAGGGGTGGCAGCCTGTCCCCCTTGGTGGTAGGCACGGCTGGGCTTGAGACCCCGAGAGCCTGTTTGCCCAACCCGGTGAGTAGGGGGGGAGGGGGGATTTACCTGTGGGCCGGTGCTTCCCCCTATCAGCCCATTCCTCTGGTGGGATCTCCTGTGGCTCAGCCTGGTCCCAGGGACCTTTTCATTCCCCTGGTTGATTAGGAGCAACAAAGAATAATAAATAAAAAATATATATATCAGGTTTCCCGGGTCTCCGGAGGGGATCATTTTTGGGCCGAGTTATTTACCTCATCGCGGCTCATTCCAGAACGCCGCTGGGATCGCCGTCCAGTGCGGCTCTCCCGTGATGGCCTCTGCTCCCGATGCCAAGGAATCGTCCAGGCCGATACATTTTCAGGGCAGCATTAAAAGAACTCGGGGGCAGAAGCCGGTGAGCAGCTTGAAACACCCGCTCTTCGAGCCTCGTAGCCCAGCCTAGCGCAGGCTTTCCTGGGTTGCCTTACAAAGGCTCGGGTTAAGCCTCCCTGATGTTCTCTGCCATCAGAGCAAAGCTGGCAGTCTTGAAGCCCAGGACTCCCACCTGTGTGTGTGACCCCCCCCCCCCCCCTCTCTTACATTAAACCACACTCTCCGCCGATCACTGGAGTGCAAGGGACTGCCTACACGGGCTTTAGAGACATTTTCCCTGCCTGTCTTCTGGGTTCGGTTGCCTTGTGTCGCCGGAGCGCCCCCTCGAAGAGCGACCAGGGTCTCAGATGCCACAGTCATCATTTGTCAGATTATTATCTCCCACCAGTGTCACTCCTCCCGCTCCTCCTGCATGCTGGTGCAGATGGAAGCACCATCTCCTCGTTCCAAGAAAACCCACAGCACCGCCTGCCACGTCAGAACAGGCTCTTCTTACAGAAAGTAGCGCCTTCTCCTTTTTCCTCCTGCTCTCTTCTTTGCTGATCAGTACAGACCCGATCCCCTTGTCAGGGGACTTCACTGAAGCAAACTATGAGCATTTGTGCTCATTAGCTTCCAGGTATTTGTTGGCTGCCCGTGCTGTATTCATGCATCAGTGTGAGGCCTGAACGGAAGATCCGCTCTTTACCCGTCTGTGCTGTATTCATGCTTTAACGTGCATCAGTGGGACACCCTGCATGGGAAAAGGAGTGCCGCTGATGATGGTCAGCACAGCAACGCCCTTCGATTTACCCAGACTCACGCTGGTGGATGGGAAAAGCTTCAAGCACTGTCTCCTTAGCAAGGAATGAGGAGAGGGTGGGGCCCCTGTCGGGGCCCATCCTCTCATTTATTCTGGGGGCCAGACTGCTGCATTAATGGGCTGATGTTTCCCTGTCCGCATCTGGAAGGCGCAATCCCTCCCCTAACGCTGATCTGCAAAACATCGCCCCTTCAGCACGGGGCGAGGGCGGCCTAAGGGCAGTAACCAGGAAAGTGGCTTCCGATTCCGCCGAAGTGCCCACCCTGGGAGAAGAAATGAGGGAAGCTTGCTGGGCAGACTGGATGGGCCATTTGGTCTTCTTCTTCCGTCATTTCTATGTTTCTATGTTTCCTAGCCCGAGAGCCGCCACCACCACCACCACGTGCACCACAGCACGAAAGCCGAAGGGATCAGACACGAAGACGGATCAAGAGCACATGCCGAGGCAAGGACGTGGCATCACGGCCAGACACAAAACACACACACACACACACTCACACACACACAGCCGTAGGTAGCGAGCTGCTTCCTTCTTCCCCTTCCTCCTCTCCCTCCGATCTGCCTTTACGTTTTCTCCCCCACCCCCGACTCCTCCTTGTCATCTATAGCCCTCTTCATGTCCCACCGCCTGTCTTTCTCTCTTCACCCCCCCTCCCCAGTCGTGTCCCCACTTGTCGGGCCTTTCGTCACCCTGCCTCTCTCCAGCGAAAGCTTGCCTGCCGCTGGTCTTTCCGGTTTTCCCGGCCTGCGAGCAATGATATAACCCTTGCGGGTTCCACCCCGCTGCTCCCAGCCCTCCACCCCTCCCACTGGGAAAGTGGGTCACCCGGTGAGCCCTTGCTGCGCAGGAGAGGGAGGTGGTGGACTCCCAAGGCCGAAGGCTGGAAAGAGAACGTCCGGCCCACCTGTGCCCGCATTCGGTGGGCCAGACTCATCCTTCTGACAATTTCCTGGCCCCCCCCCCCCCTCCTGAGAGAAAGCAGTAGATAAGGGGAGGACGCCCCGACTTGCCAGCTGCTCGGGCATCTCTCCGGGAGGAGAGTCTCATGCTATGACATAATGCACTTCCTGCTCCCCCCAGCCCCAGGGGTCATAACCTTCCATTCACTCACCAAACAACCAATGTCCATTTACTGCTATTAATCAGGTTGACTTAGGGAATAGCCACTGCTATTAATTGTATCAGTATCAGGGGACCTTCTTAGTGTTTTGGGTAATTGCCAGGTTCTTGTGGCCAGGTTTGGCCTCTGTTGGAAACAGGATGCTGGGCTTGATGGACCCTTGGTCTGACCCAGTATGGCAACTTCTTATGTGAACTCAGACCCTGCACTTCCTGCTTCCCCAGACCTGAGGGCCACAATGCCCCCGCCCCAGTGTGAGCTCAGGCCCCCTGCACCTCCTGCTCCCCCAGCCGCAGGAGCCACAAGCCCCTCCCCCCACCAATGTGAGCTCAGGCCCTGCAGGTCCAGCTCAGGGGAGGTGGGGAAGCAGGAGCTTTCCACATCCGCAGGGTGAGCAAAGAGCCAGGGTTGTTTTTTGTTTTTTTACAGCAGATCTCAGCACTCAGACTATTCCCATGCACTGTGGATAAATGTTGAGAGGGGAAAAGGTCCTGCTGGTACAGAGAGGGAGGTGCCTGTACAGAAAGGCAAGGATTTTTTTTCACTAATGGTGGAACTCCTCCTGTAAAAGTCAGCTTATGTGGCACAGCTGTAACTCAGAGGCCAGGGGAAAGCAGAGCTCAGCTGGGGTCTGTGGCTTGGCGCCAGGAAGTGAATGTGCAGGGACTGGGCGGGGTCCCAACAGCTCTGCTTCTCTTCAACTAAAGAGGACCTGAGCTAAAGCAACCCAGCAGAGCTCTCATGCTGTAGTGAGGGAAGCCAGAGACATCAACCCCACCTCACTTCCTTAACACGAGACCCAGCACCTCCAAAGCAAGATCAACTCCCCCAAAACGAGATCCACTCTCCTCTCACTCCTATCTCCCCCCAAAACGAGATCCACTCTCCTCTCACTCCTGATATCTCCCCCCAAAACGAGATCCACTCTCCTCTCACTCCTATCTCCCCCCAAAACGAGATCCACTCTCCTCTCACTCCTGATATCTCCCCCCAAAACGAGATCCACTCTCCTCTCACTCCTGATATCTCCCCCCAAAACGAGATCCACTCTCCTCTCACTCCTGATATCTCCCCCCAAAACGAGATCCACTGTCCTCTCACTCCTGATATCTCCTCCCAAAACGAGATCCACTCTCCTCTCACTCCTGATATCTCCCCCCAAAACGAGATCCACTCTCCTCTCACTCCTGATATCTCCCCCCAAAACGAGATCCACTCTCCTCTCACTCCTGATATCTCCCCCCAAAACGAGATCCACTGTCCTCTCACTCCTGATCTCCCCCCAAAACGAAATCCTCTCACTCCTATCTCCCCCCCAAAACAAGATCCACTGTCTTCTCACTCCTGATATCTCCCCCCAAAACGAAATCCACTCACTCCTATCTCCCCCCAAAACAAGATCCACTGTCTTCTCACTCCTGATATCTCCCCCCAAAATGAGATCCACTCTCCTCTCACTCCTATCTCCCCCCAAAACGAAATCCTCTCACTCCTATCTCCCCCCAAAACGAGATCCACTGTCTTCTCAATCCTGATATCTCCCCCCAAAACGAGATCCACTCTCCTCTCTCCCAGACAAAAGCCACTCCACCTGACAGCACCCCCCAAACTAAGACCCACGTCACCTTTCTGTCTGCACCCCCTCAATAAGACCCCTTCACTCCTGACAGCTGCCCGGGCAGCACCTTCCAAACGTAATGCACTCCCCCTCACTGATCATTGAGAACCCTCCCAAAGGGCCATCCGCCCCCTCAGTCCTAACAGTCCCCACTCGTGTCCTCAAAGCGAGACCCCCCTCGGCAGAGACATCCACTCCTCAACCCGGGACGCTCTCACCTGAAGCGGGGCGAGTCCTTCAGACACTCCTCGAAATCCACCGTCATCCCGAGCCAGATCCGAGCCGAAGCGGGACAGCCTGAGGTTAATCCGGGGCAGATCCGGGCTAGCGTGCCCGGCGGGGACGAAAGCTAGGAGAGCGAGCAGCCTCGCAGCAGCGTGCAACCTCCGAGCCCGAGAGAGCCGGCAGCGGAGGTGGAGGGACCCGCCCCGTGGAGGGAGGAGGGAGAAGAAGACCTGCCCAGGTGGAGAATGACAGGCGGGCTCAGCGAAGAGCAGTACAGCACCTCCCGGGGGGAGGGAGGGCTCCTGTTCTGGAAATCACTGAGCTGTAATCCCCGGCTCTCACCGTCCCACGGGTGACTGAGACCTAATCCCCGGCTCTCTCATCGATCTAATCCCTGGCTCTCACCGACCCCCGGGTTACTGAGATCTAATCCCCGGCTCTCATCGACCTCCAGCCCCTCAGATCTAATCCCCAGCTTTCTCCCCGACCCCCGGGTGATTGAGATCTAATCCTTGGCTAACTCGACCCCCGAGAACCTCAGATTTAATCCCCGGCTCTCTCACTGACCTCCAGAGCCTCAGATCTAATCTCAGGGTCTCACCAATTTCCAGTGCCTCGGCTCTAATCCCCAGCTCTGTCATCAACCCCCAGATGCCTCAGTTTTAATCCCAGGCTCTGTTACTGACCCCTGAGTGACTGAGATCTAATCCCCGGCTCTCCTCGACCTCCAGTGCCTCAGCTCTAATCCCCAGCTCTGTCATCAACCCCCAGATGCCTCAGTTTTAATCCCAGGCTCTGTTACTGACCCCTGAGTGACTGAGATCTAATCCCCGGCTCTCCTCGACCTCCAGTGCCTCAGCTCTAATCCCCAGCTCTCTCACTGACCTTCAGTGCCTCAATTCTAATCTCTGGCTCTCTCACCGACCCCCGGGTGACTGAGATCTAATCCCCAGCTCTCACTGACCTCCAGTGCTTTAGCTCTAATCCCCGGCTCTGTCACTAACCTCGAGGTATATCCCAGTGCCTCAACTCTAATCCCCGTCCCTGCACCAACCCCCGGGTGACTCAGATCTAATCTCGGGCTCTCTCACCGACCTCCAGTACCTCAGCTCTAATCCCCGGCTCTCTCACTAACTTTGAGGTATCTCCCAATGCCTCAGCTCCAATCTCCAGTTTTGTCACTGCCCCTGCGCCCCTCCCCTGGTTGCCTCAACTATAATCCCTAGCTCTATCATCGATCTTGGGTGCTTTGGTTCTAATCCCCAGCTCTATCACTGATTAGAGTTGACCCCAGCTCAACTCTAATCCCCAGCTCTGTCTCTGATCTTGAATTCTTTAGTTCTAATCCCCAGCTCTGTCACTGATCTTGAATTCTTTAGTTCTAATCCCCAGCTCTGTCTCTGATCTTGAATTCTTTAGTTCTAATCCCCAGCTCTGTCACTGATCTTGAATTCTTTAGTTCTAATCCCCAGCTCTGTCTCTGATCTTGAATTCTTTAGTTCTAATCCCCAGCTCTGTCACTGATCTTGGGTGCTTCAGTTCTAATCCCCAGCTCTGTCTCTGATCTTGAATTCTTTAGTTCTAATCCCCAGCTCTGTCACTGATCTTGGGTGCTTCAGTTCTAATCCCCAGCTCTGACACTGATCTCAGGTTCTTCAGCTCTAATAAGAACATAAGAAATTGCCATGGTGGATCAGACCAAGGGTCCATCAAGCCCAGCATCCTGTTTCCAACAGAGGCCAAACCAGACACCGATTTTGGGTGCTTTGGCTCTAATCCCCATTCTGTCTTTGACCTTGGGATGAGCATCTTCCAGTGCCTCAGTACTCATTCCTGGATCTGTATTGACCTCAAGGCAAGACACTTTATCTCCCTGCATCTCATCCTTATTCCCCAGCTCTGTGTGTAACCTCAGCCGAATCACTTTATCTCCCTATGCCTCAATAATAATCCCAGCTCTGTCATTGACTCTCTGCATGTGACCTTTATCTCCTTGTACCTCGGTTCTAATCCCTGGCTCTGTTACTATGTGTCAAGGGAGTCTCTTTTCCTCTCTGCACCTCAGTTCTAATCCCCGACTCTGTTACTATGTGTCAAGGGAGTCTCTTTTCCTCTCTGCACCTCAGTTCTAATCCCCGACTCTGTCCCTGCTCTCTGTATATTACCTTTATCTCTTTCTAATCCCTGGCTCTGACTCCATATATGACTTTGTAGGAGTCACACTACATCCCTGTGCCTCAGTTTTAATTTCCAACTCTGTCACTGACTCTGTGTGTGACCTTGGGGGAGTCACTTTATCCTTAGTGCCTTAGTTTTAATCCCCAGCTGTCATTTACTCTCCATGTGTGATCATGGGAGTCCATTTATTTCCCTTTGCCTGAGTTCTAATCCCTGACTTCATCATTGTGTGTGACCTCAGGTGAGTCTCTTTATCTCCCTGTTCCTCAGCTCTAATCCTTGGCTCCATCATTGCATGTGACTTTGGGTGAGTCTCTTTGCCTCCCTGTGCCTCAGATCTAATCCCCGGCTCTGTCACCGACTGTGTGTGGTATCTCCCCATGCTTCACTTCTCAAAGAACTGAGGCCCACTGGCAGATGTGGTGGAGGAAATCAGTTTGACTGATATTGGGTAGGCTTGGGACAGATGCGGGGGCAGTAGGAGGAAGAGGGTTGACAGATCAGGTAAAAGACAAGATGAGCGGCAGTGGGGAGATGTGTATGGGAATTTTATAAGAGGAAGAGCCTCAAGCGGCCAGACCAGATGGGCCAATCTGAGCTTTTTCTGTAATTATCTACTGTGTTACTATGTTAAATTCTAATCCCCAGCTCTGCCACGGACTCTCCCTGTGTGACCTCAGGGGAGTCTTTTTATCTCCCTTTGCCTTATTCCTAATCCCCAATTCTGTTACCGACTCTCCGTGTATGACCTTGGAGGAATCAATTTACAGTATCTGTCTGTGCCTCAGTTCTAATCCTTAACTCTATCACTGACTATACATGACCTTGGATGAGTCCCTTTTTCTCCCTCTGCCTCAGCCATAATCTTCGGTTTCTTCATTCTCTCTGTATGTGACTTTGGGGGAATCACTTTATCCCTCTGAGCCTCAGTTCCAAACATAGCTTTGTCACTCTGCGTGTGACCTTGGAATAGTCTTTTTATCTTCCTAGGTCTCAGTTCTATTCCCCAGCTTTGTCACTGTCAGTGTGTGACTTCGGGGTGAGTCACTTTATCTCCCTGCACCTCAATTCTAATCCCCGGCTCTGTCATTGACTCTTTGTATGTGACCTCAGGAGAGTGACCATCTCCCTATGCCCAGTTCTAATCCCCAGCTCTGTCACTTTCTGTACATGAGGAAAAGAGGATTTACATCCAGCCAACATCTAACAAGGCATTGATCTGAGCAGTATGAGTATACAAACATCAGGGTAACTTGCTCGATACCACGGTTATTACCCTCAAACATTAAGCCTTATACTTCACTTTGATGCAGCTCCAACACTGCTCTCTGCATCAATGGCGGGGGTGGAAGGAAATTAGAATAAAAAAGCTACCAATAAGGGCCCTGAACTCAGCGGTCGGAGTATCAGATAAGTATGAGAAAATAAGTGTGAAAGCTTGCTGGGCAGACTGGATGGGCCTTTTGGTCTTCTTCTGCCGTCATTTCTATGTTTTTATGATCTTGGGAGAGTGGGCAGTCTGCTTGTGCTTCAGTTCTAATCCCCAGCTCTGCTTCTTGACTGTGCTTGACCATGGTTTACCCTCAAGCATTTAAGCAGCCTGAGCCCTGCCAATATTCCCTATTCCTTGAAGATCATTTCATGGAGACTGGATGGCTTAATTTTTTCACCAGACCCTCCACCCCAGATCTAGCTGTGGGGTGCGTTAGGACCCTGGTTGGGTGAATTTATGACGTTAATGATTTTAAATGATATCCAGAGTGTGTTTGAGACAAGTGGGTGAAGCAGCCTTAACACTATGGATTGGGCTTGGAAGGGCTTCAGTCTAACTGAGGGCTCCCCCTGGTGTTGTCAAGGGCTCACTGCACATCCTGTCCTTACAGTCTGGCAGAGAGTGGGGGGTGCACATCCATTCCCCGCCATCACCCAGGGCTGTGAACAGGTCCGAGTTCTGTAACGGTGAGGGGACAAATAACATTTATGAGTTATGTCTGCATACAATTTGGTCTGAGAAACTGATTAATTTGCTCATCAATGTTACCCTGGAGGGCAGGATTGGTCTGTGGGAGCTTCTCCCAAAAAAAATACAAAACAAAAACCAAACCCCACATAGATCACACAAACACACAGAGAGACACCCGGGCCCCACATGGACAGGCAGGGGGCAAGCACAGAGTGACATGAGTATCGGAGCGGAAAGACGCAGCCGCTGAACAGAGACAGACAGACATCCACGCACAGACATGAAGACACACACAGACAAATGTGCACACATATATGTATTAGTACACAGACGTGTATGTGCAGAAAGCCCAGTCTCACAGAGAACAGACAGAGGGAGTCAAATGTGTCGCCGATAAGCGCAGAAACACACACACACATATATATATACTCACAAGTAAGGGCACAAAGGCACCACATGTATAGGTGTAGACACTGAGCCACATAAAAATGCACACACAAAATCACAAACCTCTAGGTATAAATATATATACACTCAGAGCTCCCTATAGGCATCATACACACACACATGGCACAGCTATGTGTATAATGAAAGACAAACATGGAGACACAGATTCTCCCGCAAAAGCCCACAGTCTTGCAGAGGCAGTGATCAGTCCTTTACTGTCTCTGCCTCCCTTGCTCTCCTCCTAACAGTGACAGCTGGAGACTCCTCGATAGCCGATAGCCCGGGTTAGCGGCCCCGGCAGGGGGCCCGGCCTCCCCTCTGCCTCCCGCCTCCTCTCTTCTCCTCCGGCCCCTCCTCGTCCTCCTCTTCTTCCCACTCCTGACTCCTGCGGGAGGATGAGAAGAAATCAGTCAGGCACCCCTGGGGGGTTTCATTTATTGGGGGGACTGAGAGGGGGTGCATCAGCTCGTCCCCAACCTTCCAAGTGACAGGCGAGACGGCCCCAGATAAAGCAGTTCAGCGGCCCACCTACAACTGCCCTTCTCTCGCCCGGCATAGGCCATCCTTGCCTCCTCACCCGAGCTGCTCTTCCTCTTCTGTCCCCGAACGGATTCTGAGTCTCTGTGCTGGCTGGCACAGCCCTGGGGTGTCCTCCTTCTCGGACTTTTTCTTTGCATTCATACCTTTGATCCGGAACCAATTGTACCAAGCCGGAATCTTGGTTTGGGAGGTGCAAGCCTTGAATGAGGTCGCAGCCTCTGCAAGAGGAAGGGAAGAGGGCATCGGTTGAGAGATATCCCAGGGATGCCCGATCTAGCATCGGGGCTTTTCTGTTTCCCCCCCCCCCCCCCCCCACACACACCCCCCGCTGCGTGTCATGAACTCACCCCCTGTGCCCAGCTCTCATCTAATTAGGCTGCAGTTACCCTCCACCACTTTCTACTTCAGTAGCCTGAATCCAGCTGTGCTGCTGCCCGACAGTGCTCTTGACCCCGATTTGCTTGTCCTACCGTGCCATGTGCCTAGCCCTCAGCCAGCTGTGCTGCAGCCTAACACTGTGCTGCAGTGACCCTGTGACTAGCTCTCACTCGGCTGTGCTGCTGCAGTACACCGTTCACAGACCTCACCTGGCTATGCTGCTGACCTCGTGCTGCAGGTCCCTGTCTCCAGATGTCACCCAGCTGTGCTGCAGCCTAACACTGTGCTACAGTGACCCTGTGACTAGCTCTCACTCGGCTGTGCTGCTGACCTCGTGCTGCAGGCCCCTGTCTCCAGATGTCACCCAGCTGTGCTGCAGCCTAACACTGTGCTACAGTGACCCTGTGACTAGCTCTCACTCGGCTGTGCTGCTGACCTCGTGCTGCAGGCCCCTGTCTCCAGATGTCACCCAGCTGTGCTGCAGCCTAACACTGTGCTGCAGTGACCCTGTGACTAGCTCTCACTCGGCTGTGCTGCTGACCTCGTGCTGCAGGCCCCTGTCTCCAGATGTCACCCAGCTGTGCTGCAGTGACCCTGTGACTAGCTCTCACTCGGCTGTGCTGCTGACCTCGTGCTGCAGGCCCCTGTCTCCAGATGTCACCCAGCTGTGCTGCAGCCTAACACTGTGCTACAGTGACCCTGTGACTAGCTCTCACTCGGCTGTGCTGCTGACCTCGTGCTGCAGGCCCCTGTCTCCAGATGTCACCCAGCTGTGCTGCAGCCTAACACTGTGCTGCAGTGACCCTGTGACTAGCTCTCACTCGGCTGTGCTGCTGACCTCGTGCTGCAGGCCCTGTCTCCAGATGTCACCCAGCTGTGCTGCAGTGACCCTGTGACTAGCTCTCACTCGGCTGTGCTGCTGACCTCGTGCTGCAGGCCCCTGTCTCCAGATGTCACCCAGCTGTGCTGCAGCCTAACACTGTGCTACAGTGACCCTGTGGCTAGCTCTCACTCGGCTGTGCTGCTGCAGTACGCCATTCACAGACCTCACCCGGCTATGCTGCTGACCTCGTGCTGCAGGTCCCTGTCTCCAGATGTCACCCAGCTGTGCTGCCACCTGATACTGTGCTGCAGTGACCCTGTGCCAGGTCTCACATAGTGGAGTGGAGACGAAGCCTAGCGCTTAGAGCTGAGAACCAGGGAAGCCGGGTTTGCATCCTGCTTGTTCCACAGATACTCTGTGAGAACTTGGGCAATTCGCGTCCCCCTCTATTTCCTCAGATATAACTAAGATTGTGAGTTCTCCTGGGTAGGGAAATAATTACAGTACCTGAACAGTAACTTGCTTTGAGCTTGGATAAGAAACCAGTAAGTAATTAAATCCAAAAACCTCACCCAGCTGTGCTGCTGCCTGACGCTGTCCCCTGTGCCCATCCCTCACCCAGCTGTGCTGCTGCCTGATGCTGTCCCCTGTGTAGTCCCCTGTGCCCATCCCTCACCCAGCTGTGCTGCTGCCTGACGCTGTCCCCTGTGTAGTCCCCTGTGCCCATCCCTCACCCAGCTGTGCTGCTACCTGATGCTATCCCCTGTGTAGTCCCCTGTGCCCATCCTCACCCAGCTGTGCTGCTGCCTGACGCTGTCCCCTGTGTAGTCCCCTGTGCCCATCCTCACCCAGCTGTGCTGCTGCCTGACGCGGTCCCCTGTGCCCATTCCTCACCCAGCTGTGCTGCTGCCTGACGCTGTCCCCTGTGTAGTCCCCTGTGCCCATCCCTCACCCAGCTGTGCTGCTGCCTGACGCTGTCCCCTGTGCCCATCCCTCACCCAGCTGTGCTGCTGCCTGACGCTGTCCCCTGTGTAGTCCCCTGTGCCCATCCTCACCCAGCTGTGCTGCTGCCTGACGCTGTCCCCTGTGCCCATCCCTCACCCAGCTGTGCTGCTGCCTGACGCTGTCCCGTGCCCGTTCCTCGTGCCCGTCCCTCACCCAACTGTGCTGCCTGATGCTGTCCCCTGTGTAGTCCCCTGTGCCCATCCCTCACCCAGCTGTGCTGCTGCCTGACGCTGTCCCGTGCCCATCCCTCACCCAGCTGTGCTGCTGCCTGTCGCTGTCCCCTGTGTAGTCCCCTGTGCCCGTCCCTCACCCAGCTGTGCTGCTGCCTGACGCTATCCCCTGTGTAGTCCCCTGTGCCCGTCCCTCACCCAGCTGTGCTGCTGCCTGACGCTGTCCCCTGTGCCCATCCCTCACCCAGCTGTGCTGCTGCCTGACGCTGTCCCCTGTGTAGTTCCCTGTGCCCATCCCTCACCCAGCTGTGCTGCTGCCTGACGGTCCCGTGTCCGTCCCTCATCCAGCTGTGCTGCTGCCTGACGCTGTCCCGTGCCCATCCCTCACCCAGCTGTGCTGCTGCCTGACGCTGTCCCCTGTGTAGTCCCCTATGCACATCCCTCACCCAGCTGTGCTGCTGCCTGACGCTGTCCCGTGCCCATCCCTCACCCAGCTGTGCTGCCTGACGCTGTCCCCTGTGTAGTCCCCTGTGCCCAACCCTCACCCAGCTGTGCTGCTGCCTGACGCTGTCCCCTGTGCCCATCCCTCACCCAGCTGTGCTGCCTGACGCTGTCCCCTGTGTAGTCCCCTGTGCCCAACCCTCACCCAGCTGTGCTGCTGCCTGACGCTGTCCCCTGTGCCCATCCCTCACCCAGCTGTGCTGCTACCTGATGCTATCCCCTGTGTAGTCCCCTGTGCCCATCCCTCACCCAGCTGTGCTGCCTGACGCTGTCCCCTGTGTAGTCCCCTGTGCCCATCCCTCACCCAGCTGTGCTGCTGCCTGACGCTGTCCCCTGTGCCCACCCCTCACCCAGCTGTGCTGCTACCTGATGCTATCCCCTGTGTAGTCCCCTGTGCCCATCCCTCACCCAGCTGTGCTGCCTGACGCTGTCCCCTGTGTAGTCCCCTGTGCCCATCCCTCACCCAGCTGTGCTGCTACCTGACGCTATCCCGTGTAGTCCCCTGTGCCCGTCCCTCATCCAGCTGTGCTGCTGCCTGACGCTGTCCCCTGTGCCCATCCCTCACCCAGCTGTGCTGCCTGACGCTGTCCCCTGTGTAGTCCCCTGTGCCCATCCCTCACCCAGCTGTGCTGCTGCCTGACGCTGTCCCCTGTGTAGTCCCCTGTGCCCATCCCTCACCCAGCTGTGCTGCTGCCTGACGCTGTCCCCTGTGTAGTCCCCTGTGCCCATCCCTCACCCAGCTGTGCTGCTGCCTGACGCTGTCCCCTGTGCCCATCCCTCACCCAGCTGTGCTGCCTGACGCTGTCCCCTGTGTAGTCCCCTGTGCCCAATCCCTCACCCAGCTGTGCTGCTGCCTGACGCTGTCCCCTGTGTAGTCCCCTGTGCCCATCCCTCACCCAGCTGTGCTGCTGCCTGACGCTGTCCCCTGTGCCCATCCCTCACCCAGCTGTGCTGCTGCCTGACGCTGTCCCCTGTGTAGTCCCCTGTGCCCATCCCTCACCCAGCTGTGCTGCTACCTGACGCTGTCCCCTGTGTAGTCCCCTGTGCCCATCCCTCACCCAGCTGTGCTGCTACCTGACGCTGTCCCCTGTGTAGTCCCCTGTGCCCATCCCTCACCCAGCTGTGCTGCCTGACGCTGTCCCCTGTGTAGTCCCCTGTGCCCATCCCTCACCCAGCTGTGCTGCTACCTGACGCTATCCCGTGTAGTCCCCTGTGCCCGTCCCTCATCCAGCTGTGCTGCTGCCTGACGCTGTCCCCTGTGCCCATCCCTCACCCAGCTGTGCTGCCTGACGCTGTCCCCTGTGTAGTCCCCTGTGCCCATCCCTCACCCAGCTGTGCTGCTGCCTGACGCTGTCCCCTGTGTAGTCCCCTGTGCCCATCCCTCACCCAGCTGTGCTGCTGCCTGACGCGGTCCCCTGTGCCCATCCCTCACCCAGCTGTGCTGCTGCCTGACGCTGTCCCCTGTGTAGTCCCCTGTGCCCATCCCTCACCCAGCTGTGCTGCTGCCTGATGCTGTCCCCTGTGTAGTCCCCTGTGCCCATCCCTCACCCAGCTGTGCTGCTGCCTGACGCTGTCCCCTGTGCCCATCCCTCACCCAGCTGTGCTGCTGCCTGACGCTGTCCCCTGTGTAGTCCCCTGTGCCCATCCCTCACCCAGCTGTGCTGCTACCTGACGCTGTCCCCTATGTAGTCCCCTGTGCCCACCCCTCACCCAGCTGTGCTGCTGCCTGACGCTGTCCCCTGTGTAGTCCCCTGTGCCCATCCCTCACCCAGCTGTGCTGCTGCCTGACGCTGTCCCCTGTGCCCGTCCCTCACCCAGCTGTGCTGCTGCCTGACGCTGTCCCCTGTGCCCGTCCCTCACCCAGCTGTGCTGCTGCCTGACGCTGTCCCCTGTGCCCATCCCTCACCCAGCTGTGCTGCTGCCTGACGTTGTCCCCTGTGTAGTCCCCTGTGCCCATCCCTCACCCAGCTGTGCTGCTGCCTGACGCTGTCCCCTGTGCCCATCCCTCACCCAGCTGTGCTGCTGCCTGACGCTGTCCCCTGTGTAGTCCTCTGTGCCCATCCCTCACCCAGCTGTGCTGCTACCTGACGCTGTCCCCTGTGCCCATCCCTCACCCAGCTGTGCTGCCTGACGCTGTCCCCTGTGTAGTCCCCTGTGCCCATCCCTCACCCAGCTGTGCTGCTGCCTGACGCTGTCCCCTGTGTAGTCCCCTGTGCCCATCCCTCACCCAGCTGTGCTGCTACCTGACGCTGTCCCCTGTGCCCGTCCCTCACCCAGCTGTGCTGCTGCCTGACGCTGTCCCCTGTGCCCGTCCCTCACCCAGCTGTGCTGCTGCCTGACGCTGTCCCCTGTGCCCATCCCTCACCCAGCTGTGCTGCTGCCCCCTAGGCCCAGTCCTTACTCAGATAGGTTGGTTCCAGACACTTGGGTGTAAGCTGTGCCCTGTCTTTGCTCGTCTCTGGTGCCTCCTGTCTCTTCTCTTGCTCCATCAGTTTCTGGATGCAATGCAGATGAATCTCGTCCTTGAAAGCGTCGCTCATCCTACTGCTCTCACCTCTCGAGTCTGCGGGGAGAGGAAATTTACTCTGGTGTTTTCAGAAATGGCTATGAACCAAAAGTGCCGTCCCTCTGTTACATCCATAGCTCTGTATCCCACCAATACAAGAGGTAAACGTTCTGTCAAACATTCATAAAGAAAATATATAGATCCACTTTATTATTTAAAACAATACAAAACTTTGAGAAATACTTTTCAATATAAGACCAAAATGTAAACATGACATCATACCATTTATATTTATATTTTTTGTATATATATATAAACACTGGTGCCTAGAACATTGTCCAACATGAAAGGTGGTATATCAAGTCTAAGTGCACTTAAAATAAAATAAAAAAAGACTAAGTGTACTTACACGGTGGTGTTTCGAAGGTGAACATCAAGTAAACTGCATAGGGGCTACCTACATGCAGACAGGGTATCAGGAGAATCTGCACCTACGTGGCTCATCACCATATTATAATGCTCATTTGGCCATGGTTTTTTTTATTTTTTAGCAGATCACATTTTAGTTTTTTTTCATGTGAGTATGAATGTGAATGATTGTGTATGGATGAGTGATTCGCGTTTGGGTATTTTAATATAAGGGGTTTGTTGGACAATGTTCTAGACAAGAGGTCAAGGGTATAATCACAGCTCTGACCATGCCCTCATTTCCTCGATTATATCACAGCTCCCAAACATGCCCATATGACTTGTGTTATGTTACAGCACAGAGATAAAAGCTTGTTACAACTCTTATCACGGTGACCACCACTGCATGCTATATCACATATATCTGTTATATCACAGCACCGAGCCTGTGTGATGTGTATAAATCGTACATTTAGTTGTTTAATTAGGAGGTTTTTCATCGGTACAAAACTGGTGTTTCTGCAGCAAAGTTACTATTGCAGAGTACCTCTTCCAGTTGAAACAAATACCTACATATACATAACAAAATATACTCCATAGCCCCCCCCACCCCCACATACAAGTATTCACACAAACCCAGCCCCTGCACTCTCTCTCCCCCCACTCCTGCCCCTTCCAAACTTCCCACCCTGGCTCATTCTGCCCTTTTACCATCAGTGCCAATGCTCGCTGGGTTGGGATCGGCTGTGCAGTGGAGCTGGCAGGAGAGCAGGGACTCATCAGCTGCTAAAAACTTGCAGAGCTGAGAAGCTGTCCGCACAGAAAAGACACAACAACAAAACAGCCACAGCCAGGGCAGGGGCAGTGCTATCCAATAAATACCTGTGATGGGGGACAGCATGCTTGTTATTTATCACAGCTCCCATTAGTGGGGTCTCACCCCCTTGGGATCACCTTTAGATGTCCTTAGCTTAGGATGTAGGTTACTAGAGGGCAGGGCCAGTGCTATCCAATAAATACCTGTGATGGGGGACAGCATGCTTGTTATTTATCACAGCTCCCATTAGTGGGGTCTCACCCCCCTAGGGATCACCTTTAGATGGCCCTAGCTTAGGATGTAGGTTACTAGAGGGCAGGGCCAGTGCTATCCAATAAATACCTGTGATGGGGGACAGCATGCTTGTTATGTATCACAGCTCCCATTAGTGGGGTCTCACCCCCTTGGGATCACCTTTAGATGGCCCCAGCTTAGGATGTAGGTTACTAGAGGGCAGGGGCAGTGCTATCCAATAAATACCTGTGATGGGGGACAGCATGCTTGTTATTTATCACAGCTCCCATTAGTGGTGTCTCACCCCCTTGGGATCACCTTTAGATGGCCCCAGCTTAGGATGTAGGTTACTAGAGGACAGGGGCAGTGCTATCCAATAAATACCTGTGATGGGGGACAGCATGCTTGTTATTTATCACAGCTCCCATTAGTGGGGTCTCACCCCCTTGGGATCACCTTTAGATGGCCCTAGCTTAGGATGTAGGTTACTAGAGGGCAGGGGCAGTGCTATCCAATAAATACCTGTGATGGGGGACAGCATGCTTGTTATTTATCACAGCTCCCATTAGTGGGGTCTCACCCCCTTGGGATCACCTTTAGATGGCCCCAGCTTAGGATGTAGGTTACTAGAGGGCAGGGGCAGTGCTATCCAATAAATACCTGTGATGGGGGGACAGCATGCTTGTTATTTATCACAGCTCCCATTAGTGGGGTCTCACCCCCTTGGGATCACCTTTAGATGGCCCCAGCTTAGGATGTAGGTTACTAGAGGACAGGGGCAGTGCTATCCAATAAATACCTGTGATGGGGGACAGCATGCTTGTTATTTATCACAGCTCCCATTAGTGGGGTCTCACCCCCTTGGGATCACCTTTAGATGTCCTTAGCTTAGGATGTAGGTTACTAGAGGGCAGGGGCAGTGCTATCCAATAAATACCTGTGATGGGGGACAGCATGCTTGTTATTTATCACAGCTCCCATTAGTGGGGTCTCACCCCCTAGGGATCACCTTTAGATGGCCCTAGCTTAGGATGTAGGTTACTAGAGGGCAGGGGCAGTGCTATCCAATAAATACCTGTGATGGGGGACAGCATGCTTGTTATTTATCACAGCTCCCATTAGTGGGGTCTCACCCCCTTGGGATCACCTTTAGATGGCCCTAGCTTAGGATGTAGATTACTAGAGGGCAGGGGCAGTGCTATCCAATAAATACCTGTGATGGGGGACAGCATGCTTGTTATGTATCACAGCTCCCATTAGTGGTGTCTCACCCCCTTGGGATCACCTTTAGATGGCCCTAGCTTAGGATGTAGGTTACTAGAGGGCAGGGGCAGTGCTATCCAATAAATACCTGTGATGGGGGACAGCATGCTTGTTATGTATCACAGCTCCCATTAGTGGGGTCTCACCCCCTTGGGATCACCTTTAGATGCCCCTAGCTTAGGATGTAGGTTACTAGAGGGCAGGGGCAGTGCTATCCAATAAATACCTGTGATGGGGGACAGCATGCTTGTTATTTATCACAGCTCCCATTAGTGGGGTCTCACCCCCTTGGGATCACCTTTAGATGGCCCTAGCTTAGGATGTAGGTTACTAGAGGGCAGGGCCAGTGCTATCCAATAAATACCTGTGATGGGGGACAGCATGCTTGTTATTTATCACAGCTCCCATTAGTGGGGTCTCACCCCCTAGGGATCACCTTTAGATGGCCCTAGCTTAGGATGTAGGTTACTAGAGGGCAGGGCCAGTGCTATCCAATAAATACCTGTGATGGGGGACAGCATGCTTGTTATGTATCACAGCTCCCATTAGTGGGGTCTCACCCCCTTGGGATCATCTTTAGATGTCTAGCTTAGGATGTAGGTTACTAGAGGGCAGGGGCAGTGCTATCCAATAAATACCTGTGATGGGGGACAGCATGCTTGTTATGTATCACAGCTCCCATTAGTGGGGTCTCACCCCCTTGGGATCACCTTTAGATGTCCTTAGCTTAGGATGTAGGTTACTAGAGGGCAGGGGCAGTGCTATCCAATAAATACCTGTGATGGGGGACAGCATGCTTGTTATTTATCACAGCTCCCATTAGTGGTGTCTCACCCCCTAGGGATCACCTTTAGATGGCCCTAGCTTAGGATGTAGATTACTAGAGGGCAGGGGCAGTGCTATCCAATAAATACCTGTGATGGGGGACAGCATGCTTGTTATTTATCACAGCTCCCATTAGTGGGGTCTCACCCCCTTGGGATCACCTTTAGATGTCCTTAGCTTAGGATGTAGGTTACTAGAGGGCAGGGGCAGTGCTATCCAATAAATACCTGTGATGGGGGACAGCATGCTTGTTATGTATCACAGCTCCCATTAGTGGGGTCTCACCCCCCTTGGGATCACCTTTAGATGTCCTTAGCTTAGGATGTAGGTTACTAGAGGGCAGGGGCAGTGCTATCCAATAAATACCTGTGATGGGGGACAGCATGCTTGTTATGTATCACAGCTCCCATTAGTGGGGTCTCACCCCCTAGGGATCACCTTAGATGGCCCTAGCTTAGGATGTAGGTTACTAGAGGGCAGGGGCAGTGCTATCCAATAAATACCTGTGATGGGGGACAGCATGCTTGTTATTTATCACAGCTCCCATTAGTGGGGTCTCACCCCCTAGGGATCACCTTTAGATGGCCCTAGCTTAGGATGTAGGTTACTAGAGGGCAGGGCCAGTGCTATCCAATAAATACCTGTGATGGGGGACAGCATGCTTGTTATTTATCACAGCTCCCATTAGTGGGGTCTCACCCCCTTGGGATCACCTTTAGATGGCCCTAGCTTAGGATGTAGGTTACTAGAGGGCAGGGGCAGTGCTATCCAATAAATACCTGTGATGGGGGACAGCATGCTTGTTATTTATCACAGCTCCCATTAGTGGGGTCTCACCCCCTTGGGATCACCTTTAGATGGCCCCAGCTTAGGATGTAGGTTACTAGAGGGCAGGGGCAGTGCTATCCAATAAATACCTGTGATGGGGGACAGCATGCTTGTTATGTATCACAGCTCCCATTAGTGGGGTCTCACCCCCTTGGATCACCTTTAGATGGCCCTAGCTTAGGATGTAGGTTACTAGAGGACAGGGGCAGTGCTATCCAATAAATACCTGTGATGGGGGACAGCATGCTTGTTATTTATCACAGCTCCCATTAGTGGGGTCTCACCCCCTTGGGATCACCTTTAGATGGCCCTAGCTTAGGATGTAGGTTACTAGAGGGCAGGGGCAGTGCTATCCAATAATACCTGTGATGGGGGACAGCATGCTTGTTATGTATCACAGCTCCCATTAGTGGGGTCTCACCCCCTTGGGATCACCTTTAGATGGCCCTAGCTTAGGATGTAGGTTACTAGAGGGCAGGGGCAGTGCTATCCAATAAATACCTGTGATGGGGGACAGCATGCTTGTTATGTATCACAGCTCCCATTAGTGGGGTCTCACCCCCTTGGGATCACCTTTAGATGGCCCTAGCTTAGGATGTAGGTTACTAGAGGGCAGGGGCAGTGCTATCCAATAAATACCTGTGATGGGGACAGCATGCTTGTTATGTATCACAGCTCCCATTAGTGGGGTCTCACCCCCTTGGGATCACCTTTAGATGGCCCTAGCTTAGGATGTAGGTTACTAGAGGGCAGGGGCAGTGCTATCCAATAAATACCTGTGATGGGGGACAGCATGCTTGTTATTTATCACAGCTCCCATTAGTGGGGTCTCACCCCCTTGGGATCACCTTTAGATGGCCCCAGCTTAGGATGTAGGTTACTAGAGGGCAGGGGCAGTGCTATCCAATAAATACCTGTGATGGGGGACAGCATGCTTGTTATGTATCACAGCTCCCATTAGTGGGGTCTCACCCCCTTGGGATCACCTTTAGATGGCCCTAGCTTAGGATGTAGGTTACTAGAGGGCAGGGGCAGTGCTATCCAATAAATACCTGTGATGGGGGACAGCATGCTTGTTATTTATCACAGCTCCCATTAGTGGGGTCTCACCCCCTTGGGATCACCTTTAGATGGCCCCAGCTTAGGATGTAGGTTACTAGAGGGCAGGGGCAGTGCTATCCAATAAATACCTGTGATGGGGGACAGCATGCTTGTTATTTATCACAGCTCCCATTAGTGGGGTCTCACCCCCTTGGGATCACCTTTAGATGGCCCCAGCTTAGGATGTAGGTTACTAGAGGGCAGGGGCAGTGCTATCCAATAAATACCTGTGATGGGGGACAGCATGCTTGTTATTTATCACAGCTCCCATTAGTGGGGTCTCACCCCCTTGGGATCACCTTTAGATGGCCCTAGCTTAGGATGTAGGTTTCTAGAGGGCAGGGGCAGTGCTATCCAATAAATACCTGTGATGGGGGACAGCATGCTTGTTATTTATCACAGCTCCCATTAGTGGGGTCTCACCCCCTTGGGATCACCTTTAGATGTCCTTAGCTTAGGATGTAGATTACTAGAGGGCAGGGGCAGTGCTATCCAATAAATACCTGTGATGGGGGACAGCATGCTTGTTATGTATCACAGCTCCCATTAGTGGGGTCTCACCCCCTTGGGATCACCTTTAGATGTCCTTAGCTTAGGATGTAGGTTACTAGAGGGCAGGGGCAGTGCTATCCAATAAATACCTGTGATGGGGGTCAGCATGCTTGTTATGTATCACAGCTCCCATTAGTGGGGTCTCACCCCCTTGGGATCACCTTTAGATGGCCCCAGCTTAGGATGTAGGTTACTGGGTAGGGAAGGAAGGTATCGTTCTTATTACAGCACCTCCCGCGAGCCTGCTGAGATGGGGAGCACCTGTCTGCAAACGGCAAGCGGGGCGAGGAGAACAGTGCGGCAGCTTGAGTTTGTTTTTTGAAGGAGTAGGATCTGTTCCTTATTTATGTAAAAAAAAAAAAAAAAAAGTAAATTCCACTGTTAGCGGTGGATCAAACACACAAAAACCATACAAACAATAATGTAGCCCTAATCATACCTACAAACTGCTACACAAAACAGTGCAGAATGTATATCTGAACCAATACAATTTTCAGCCCTTCCCTGTCTACATCCCAAGCACGCGTGTATGACCATCACTGCAGGTTCAAATGTAAAGTAGCACAGAACAAACACTGCAGTTTCTGGCAAATAAAAACCATTGCTTCTCTAGTGGCGATGGACACCACGCCCAAGCGATAACCCGTACCGCTGGTCCCTCAGGCGTGCCAGGAAAAATCTGTCACTGTGACTCCCCTTTAAAGGCCTGTTTGAACAAAAAAAAAAAGCCTTCAACGCTTTCTTAAAAGTTTGAGGGCACGTCAGAATTGGAGATATTCAGGGAAAATGATTCGAAAGGGAATGGGCCTGCCCCAGAAAAGAGGCTCGGTCACGAGCTTCAGGCTAAGTGCGCCGCTCGTGATGACAGGCTTTCCAGGAGACCGCAGCAGGCAGACCTCGGTGCGCGGGTGGGGACATAAAACACGCGGTGTTGAGTTTATCCACGGTGCCAAACCGTCGCCCGACCTTTTATGCACCGGCACACCGATTTTATACTTAACGCGCCGCTCCATAGGAGGTTAGTGCAACGACTGGAAAACTGGTGCTCTATGTTCGAGATTATTAGCTCTGTTAGGATCCAGCAGCTGAATTCTGGGCCTTTTGAAGGGCTCTCAGAACGAAACCGGGAGATCCAACGAGCGAGCAGCTGCAGTGGTCTCCTGTCTCTGTTTCTAGGCCTCACCATGAGGGTCAATGTCTCTCTCCAGTACAAAACCTGTCTGGGAGGGTTTGACCCATATTTTTGAGTACATGGCTTTTGTTTCTAGGAGTTCATTTTGGGAGATTTTTCTTTAAGGGATCTCTGGTCCTGGTTCAGGGAGGGACAGGGCAGAGAAGACCTGCTGCTCCCATCTCACAATCTGTGGGACCTTGCTGCCAGAAAGCCCTGGTTTTGGAGACGATTTTGCATTTCGAGCTGAGAGGAAGCTTTTGCTGTCGCCCTTCCTGCCCAGTAACTGGGGAAAGGAAAAGAGCTGACTTTTCCCTCGCTGCAGGACCTTACAGGCCCGAAAGACGGAAAGGGGCTATTTTTGAGAACCCGGAGTCAAGAAGTGTCGCCATCTGGAGACCCCCACCAGAGTCCTCACCCTGGGAAAAAAAGATGAGGACTGGTGTTTTGGAGACCTGGACCTCAGGGATGGGATGGGATCCCCCCTCCCCCCCACCCACTCGGGACACTTCTCATTCAAGCCCTGGAGGATGAGATCATCTCGGGACCCAGTTCGGAGAGACACATTCACAGACAGAGCAGCAGTTTCATCAAAATGCTTTGTGCATGGATGTAACCCTCATGCTGGAAGATCTACAGTAAAGTTTGCCTTTGAAACACTCAGCCAGATATCATCCTATTTATTCAGCATCCACACACCCGCCTTATCGGAGACTCCACGACCTGGGATTGTATAGACTTTGTGACTGTCTACAAGGACTTAGCTCTGGGACTGAGTATGACCCCTGCCTTTCCGGATAAAACCAGAAAAGAGACTACATTGGCAAAAATACACATTAACATGTATCAAAGATTAGTAAATAGACCAACTATTTTTTTTTCTTTTTTTTGCATCGGGGGTGCTTATCAATTGTAAACCCAGAAACCCTAGTGATATCACACAGTGGAAACACATGTTGCATGTTACATCACAGCACAGCTACACGACAGCCTCCCTTCTGAAATCTGAGATATGGCAACGTCACCATGTCTGTCGCATCGCAGTGCTAAGACATGACAGTGCCATCTCTATGATATCACAGTGCAAGAACGTGACAGCGCTGCCTGTGTTCTATCACAGCATGGAGACAAGATAGCACCACGTCTGACATCACAGGGCTGAGACATACCAAATCACCTCTGACATCACAGCACGGAGACATGGCACCACCAACTCTGACATCACAGGGCTGAGACATACTTACATCACAGCACAGAGACATGATAGCACTTCTGATATCACAGGGCTGAGACATGCCTCTGTCACCTCTGCCATCGCAGCATGGAGACATGACTGCACCACCAACTCTGACATCACAGGACTGTGACATACTTACATCACAGCACAGAGACATGACAGCACTTCTGACATCCCAGGGCTGAGACATGCCTCTGTCACCTCTGACATTGCAGCATGGAGACATGACAGCACCGCTTCTGACATCACAGGGCTGAGACATGCCTCTGTCACCTCTGACATCGCAGCACGGAGACATGGCACCACCAACTCTGAAATCCCAGGGCTGAGACATGCCTCTGTCACCTCTGACATCACAGCACGGAGACATGATAGCACCACGTCTGACATCACAGGGCTGAGACATACCAAATCACGTCTGACATCTCAGCAGGGAGACATGGCACCACCAACTCTGACATCCCAGGGCTGAGACATGCCTCTGTCACCTCTGACATCACAGCATGGAGACATGACTGCACCACCTCTGACATCACAGGACTGTGACATACTTACATCACAGCACAGAGACATGATAGCACTTCTGATATCACAGGGCTGACACATGCCTCTGTCACCTCTGACATCACAGCATGGAGACATGACAGCACCGCTTCTGACATCACAGGGCTGAGACACACCTTCATCACCTCTGTTACGTCACAGCGCAGAGACACGAGAGCATTACCTCAGTTATATTATAGCGTGGAGACATGACCATGTTACTTTTTGAATCCCTTCCCCGCCACCCCCGTCACAACATGGGGGCTGTGCCCTCCTCTTACCCTTCTTCTTGGTATGCTTCACGGGCACCGTCCCGGACTCCTCTTTGGTCGGGTTGTTGTCCTCGTTCTGCTCGTTTTGCCATTTCATGCGGAGATACTTGCCTTCGTCGTAGTGAGCCTTCCTCTTCTTCAGAAACTGAAGGGCCTCAGCTGCAGCGGGAAGGAAGCAGGGGGCAGAAGACGAGGCAGGAAAGAGAGGCCCAGAGTATGGGATTAGGACGGCTTGCGAGAATGACGTGGAAGACAGATCTCCTTCCAAGGCTGGCCCATAGGACCTAGACCAATGATTATAAAGCACTGACTCCTATGAAATGTGCACTGGAGGTACGATTTATGATGGCCCTTTATATTTAATACAGAAAATGTTTATTAATTAGTTGAGATAGCATAGGGAAGGTTTTCACCTAGAAGGAAGGCACAGCCCAGGGACCACAGGATTGAAGGGGTACCTAGGGTGCCTAATACCCTTACAATGAACCCGAGTAGCCGGGTCAGGCTGTTGACTGTGTCAGGGAATAGCTGGGTCAAGTTACTGGCTGGATCAGGTTTCCAGCTTGGCCATGGAGTGACTGGGTAAGGGTGTAACTTGGGTTGTGGAGTGAGCGGTTAAGGCAGGGCCGGGTCAGGTTGCTGGCCGTATCACTGAGAGGCCGGGTCAGGTTGCTGACCGTACCGGGGAGTGGTTGTGGTAAGGCGTGGCTTCGTCAGGGCACCCTTATGTTGGGGAGTGGCCACGGCAGGATGCAGCCGCTACTCCTTTCCCAAACCTTCCAATACCTTTGGCCTCAGGCGACAGCTCTTCTTCCACAAAGGAGATCCTGCTGGGGCTGTCCGAAGCCTGGAAGATTTTGGCAGGAATCCCATCCATTACAGCCAACCTGTAAGGAGAGACCGCAGAGGCCATCGGTGTGTGACAAAGGACTGCAGAGCCTGGCAGCCTGTACAGAGGAAGAGCAGAGCCTGGCAGCTTACCTGCCCTGTAGCGCTAGTTGGTCTGAGCACTATGTAGCAAGGCGTCCCCTTTACTCCCCCCCAGCCCCATGCATTCCCCAGACTTCTCTACCTCTCTGCCAGTGCTTCGGGAGTGAGAAAATCTTGCCCACGACTGGCCTTCATCGTGCTTGTCCCCTCTTCTGTCCCATCATCCTTTAATCTGCAAAAAAAAGGGAGGGCACACCATCAGGGTCCCATCAGGTCACCATCACTGCACCCATGGGAGATAATATTATTGCAAGCACCTGACATAGGGTAAGCCTGTGATTGTTACAGGTGCCTGTAAGACTGCAGGCGTCTGCATTCGGGCACTCCTCGGAGCATTATCATAGGTACCTGAGAGGGTGGGCCTGTGAGTATTAGTACAGGTACGAGAGTCAGAGTACAACTCTGCTTATTATTATTAGTACAGGTAGCTGAGCTAAAGCAAACCTCTGGAGGGGCAGCCTAGCGGTCAGAGCAGCGGGGCTACCGAACCAGGGGTGCCAGGCTTCAAATCCTGCTGACATTCCTTGTGACCTCGGGCGAGTCGCTTCACCGTCCACTGCCTCAGGCGCAAACTCTGGGCCTCATTTACTCAGCGTTGTCCCCGTAGACACAGAATGGGAGAAAAGCCTTAGTGAATCAGGGCCTTTAGATTGTCCTCTAGGGACAGGGAAATATCTACAGTTCCTGAATGCAATCTGCTTCAAGGCGGAATATAAATCAAATAAATAAATATAAATAGATATTCTTACAAGTACTTGAGTAGGGCATGCCTGTGGCTGAGTCAGCGCCCATCTCTGGGTATTATTACATACACCTGAGACAGAGCAGGTTTCTGAGTATTACTACAAGGACCTGCAGTAGGACAGGCCTATGAGAGCAGAGGTGTCTGAGAAAGGTCATACCTGAGTAATACTACAGGTCATAAATGAAAGGGTACCCCCCAGAGGGTGACATAGCTGTGAGGAAATACCCCAGTGGGTGGCGCCTGAGGTTTGGAGGGGAAAGCAGGCCAGTGCTCGAGGCTGGAGCCCCGGGAGCTCAAAGAGTGAGAGCGGGAGCCGGGTGAGGGGGGAAAGACCCGACTCCGGTCCTGCATTACTCGGACCTGTATGTGTGTGTGTGCGTGGCAGGAGTACGAGGATCGGGACGGGACGCACAGTGATGATGAGGATGGCTGTTCTCTTACCCAGGGAAGTGGTCGGCAGGAGCTTCCACAGAAATAAAGTTCCGAGGAGTCAAAAGGACCCTGCCCAGCCAGAGGTTTCAGGGGAGAAGGACGGACAGGAAGAGCAGTGATCTGAGAAAGCTTGAAGAATGCTTGAAGGTTTGGCAGCTGGGATTCAGGGCCAAGAAGTGCAGACTCGTGGATCTGGGGTACGGAAACCCAAAGGAGCTGTACGTGATGGGGGGGAGGGGATGAAAGGCCGATGCGCACGGACCGGGAGAGGGACCTCGGGGCGACAGCGTCTGACGATCTCAAGGTAGCGAAGTGGTGCAGCCAGGTGGCGACTAGGGCTAGAGGGATGCTGGACTGCAGTGAGAGAAGAAAAAGGAGGTGGTGATGCCCTTGTTCAGGTCCTTGGTCTCTTGCGCGGTACTGTGTTCAGTTCTGGAGCCCGGATCTCATAAAGGATAGAGGCAGGACGGAGGCGGGTCCAGAGGAAAGTAACCAAAATCAGGCAGAGTTTACACTAAAAACCATGTGAGTTGAGACTGAAGGACCTAAATATGTAACCCTTAGAAGAGAGGAGAGCCAGATATTCATGTAATCATTTATTTCGAAATGTTGTAGCCCACTCCACAGCTCTGGATGGGTAACAGGATAATGCAGAAGAATGAAAGCTTCACCAATGGAAAGGAAGCAGTAAAACTAGAGCTCCCAGGGAGTAGACTCGGGAACATCAGGAAAAGTTTTTTTCATGGAAAGAGTGGAGGATGCCTGGAACACCATCCCAGAAGAGGTGGTGAAGATGAGAGCGGTAATGGGATTCAGAAGGGTGTGAGATAAACACAAAGGTTCCCTAGTGGCCAAAGGATGGAGACCTGTGGTAACTTTAGTGAAACATTTCATGGGGATAACCTGCAAAGAGCAGGAGTTACAACCAGCCAGCGATGCTGTAATGTTTGGCCGGCTGTTGGACGGCCCTGCAACCAGCCATCCTCACCCCCGATGCTGATACAGCATGGAAGATGGCATCTGGTCTCTCCCCCCCGGTGCGCACTGAACTAAAAGGACCCCCGTGGCACGAAAACAGAAGCAGCACCGGCTGCTGATATATACTCCATCCATGCTTCCAGCCGGCACCTCGTCAACAGGTCCCTCTGCCTTGTAATGTGTGTTGCTACCTGTGTTCCTGTGTCTTGCCTCCTCATTGCCTTGCTCTGCCCTGCCTTGGTTGTCCTGCTTGTGTCTCGTCCCAGTACCTTGTCTGGCCCTGTCTATCCTCTCTGCCCAACTCTCAACTGACCTCTGCTTCAGACCCAACCACTCTCTTGCCTGCTGCCCGGTTCTGACCTCTGCTTTGGACACTGACTTCTCCTTGGAGTTCCACTTGCCCTGACCTTGGCTTGGACCTGGATACTGATTCTCGCTTCCTGCCCCGACCTTGACCTGGATCCTGTCTACTTGCTGCTAGCCCTGACCTTGGCCCATACCCTGTCTTCATCTGACCACTCCTTAGGGGACTTTCGCCTAAGCCCTGCCGGCCCCTGGAAACCAAGGGCTCAACGTGCGGGGAATGGGGCTGGTAAGGTGAAGCTCCAGTACCAGTAAGAGCAAGCGTGGGCTTAGTGGGTTCAACCACTAGGCTGTGTCAACCACGTTACAGCCCAAGGGCTCAGGTCCAGCACATGCATTCAAGGGATTCACCTGGGAACATCTTACATTTAACATATGCTTGAGCTATCTGGCTGATTATATTATTTTAAAAAGGACATAGAGCAGCTTTTAAACTAGAACAAGGGAGAAAGCCAACATTTGCTCAGCAGCGCATGGTTCAGGGGGAGGTATCTTCACAGGATACTAAAAAAAAACCAATGGAGTAAGAACATCCTGAGATAGAGGTTTCAATATGGTGGAAGGAGAATGACCAATGAGACAGTGATATACCATTGAAGCGCAATGATAGGATGGATCAACATGGTGGGGGAGGGCACTTTATGTTTGCCATGGCATAAAGTCTAACAGGACTCTATGCCTTCTGCAGGAGACTAAATGCACAGTGAAGAGTATAGTGGTGGGGGTATACTACTGTCCACCTGGACAAAATAAACAGGCAGATGAAATTTGGGAATCACAAATTTGGCAGCACAGTAATAATGGATTTCAATTATCCCAATACTGACCGGGTAAATGTTGCATCAGGACATAGTAAGGAGGTAAAGCTTCTAGATGCTATAAATGACTACTTCAAGGAGAAGCTGGTCTGGGAACCGACATGAGGGGGAGCCATTTTAGACCTAATTCTTAGTGGAATGCAGGATTTGGTGCAAGAAGTAATGGTAGTGTGGCTGCTCGGCAACTCTGATCATAACGCGATCAAATTTGACATGTCTGGAGGGAGGATATTAAGAGAATCTCTTGCTCTAGAATTTAACTTTCAAAAGGGAGACGTTGATAAAATGAGGAAAATAGAAAAAAAAACTAAAAGGTGCAATTACTAAGGTTAGGAGTTTCATCAGGCATGAACATTGTTTAAAAATACCATCTTGGAAGCCCAGACCAGATATATTCCACACATTAAAAAAGGTGGCAGGAAAGCCAAATGACAGCTGGCATGGTTAAAAGGTGAGGTGAAAGAGGATATTTTATCCAAAAGAATTTCTTTCAAAAATTGGAAAAAGGATCCATCTGAAGAAAATAGGAAAAAACATAAGCATTGGCAAGTTAAATATAGAACATTGATAAGGCAGACAAAAAGAGAATTTGAAAAGAAGCTGACTGTAAAGGCCAAAACTCATAATAATTAAAATAAATAAATAAATAAATAAATAAATATATATATATATATATATCTATCTATCTATCTATCTATCTAAAGCAGGAAGACAGTGAGGGAGTTGGTTGGACTGTTAAATGGTGGAGGTGTTAAAAGGGAACTTAGGGAAGACAAGGCCATAGCGGAAAGGCTAAATGAATTCTTTGCTTCAGTGTTTACTGAAGAGGATGTTGGAGAGACACCCGTATCAAAAAAAGTATTTAATGTGAAGATTCAGCAGAACTGAAATAAATAACGGTGATCCTGGAAGATGCACTAGGGAAGATTAACAAATCAAAGAGTAGTAAATTGCCTGGACCAGATGGTTTACATCTCATAGTTCTGAAAGAACTCACAGATGAAACTGCTGATCTGTTACTGGTAATTTGTAACCTATCATTAAAATAGTCTATACTACCTGAAGATTGGAGGATGGCCGATGTAACGCCAATCTTTAAAAAGGGCTCCAGGGGTGATCTGGGAAACTACAGAACAGTGAGTTTGACCCCAGTGGTGGGAAGAAACATAAAAAGTATTCTAAAGTTCAAAATGGCAGAACATATACAAAGACATGTTTTAATGGCACACAGCCAGCATGGATTTACATAAGTGAAGTCTGTCTCACTAGTCTGCAACATTTTTTTTGAAGGGGGTTACTAAACCTGTAGATAATGGTGAGCCAGTGGATACAGTGGAAAAAGGAATGACGAGTGATCAGATTTGTAGATGACACAAAATGATTCTGTGTAGTTAAATCACACATGGATTCTGAAAAACTGCAGGACTTTACAAGACTGAGCATCCAAATGGCAGTTAAAACTTAATGTAGACACATAGGGAAAAGTAAATCATGCTGTAGGTACACAATGTTAAGTTCCATATTAGGAGTTACCAGCCAGGAAAAGGATCTGGGTGTTGTCGCTGACAATATGAAATCCTTGGCTCAGCATGCAGCAGCAGTCAAAAAAAGCAAATCGAATGTTAGGAATTGTTAGAAAAGGAATGGAGAATAAAACAGAGAATGTCATAATGCCTCTGTATCGCTCCATGGTGAGACCGCACCTTGAGTACTGTGTACAGTTCTGGTCACTGCATCTCAAGAAAGATAAAGTTACACTGGAGAAGGTACAGAGAAAGGTGACCAAAATGATAAAGGGCATGGAACAGCTCCCCTATGAGGAAAGGCTAAAGAGGCTAAGGCTATTCAGCTTGGAGAAGAGACGGCTGAGAGGGGATATGATAGAAGTTTCTAAAATCATGAGTGGAATGGAATGGGTAAAGGTAAATTGGTTATTTACTCTTTAAAAAAATACAAGGACTAGGGGATACTCCATGAAGTTAGTAAATAGCACATCTAAAACAAATTAGAGAAGATTCTTTTTCACTCAATGCATAATTTAAAAATGAGCCATAAATTATTCTTAAGATAAAAAACTAAACATATATTAGGTGATTTTGGGGGGCGGGGGTGGTGGAAGTGTTGTTCTGAATGGTTGCTTGCTATTATGTTTCAAGATAATTGTAAATAGAGGAATAGTCCTGAAATGAAGATAATCAATAAGACAGGGATTGGAGGAACCTGAGTCTTGAGAGTTGTAGCTATGAGACAGGACTTTGCATTAGGTAGGGTATAGGGTTGATTGTCTCTGTTGGGGGAATTTGAGTGTTTAAAAACTTATGATATAAGCTTGCCTGTCAGGGCAATTTGAGTGTTTAAACGTTTACAATACAATCACATCGATTTTTTTCCTAAACAATCTGAAGGGACAAACATACAGATTTCAATCAAGGGGCATCGTGTCCTAAATTGTTTACTACTATATACAGTATTTGTAATTTGACAGAGTGTGATAGCTAATTGTAATCTATATTACTATTTTCAGTGTGAAATATTGTTACAGGTACCCGAGATAGTGCAAGCCTCTGGGTATCATTACAGGTGACTGGCAGGGCATGCCTGCGAATATTCTTGCAAGTACCTGAGGCGGAGCACACCTCTGGGTGGTACCAGATATAGGGAATGCCTTTGGGCATTATTATAGGTACCTGAGATAGGGCAGGCCTGTCAGCATTATTGCTACTTTTATTAGTGATCATTTCTGTAGTGCTACAAAATATACGCAGCACTGTATACAAACTCATAAAAGACAGATACTACTCGCCAAGACAGACAAGACAAAGAAGCACGTGTGGGTAAAATGCTTAAAGTCTTAATGGTATGTGATTAGAAAACGTGTGCTATGACTGAGATACAGTTTTACCTGGCTCTAATCTTTTCAGAAGAGAGAGACAGAAAGCAGAAGGGGGAGGGAGGAGTAGAGCCTTAATTATAAAAAATAATCTTAAAGCAACTGAACTGCAGGAGATATGGGGAAAGCAGGAGGCGCTGTGGATTACCTTGCAAAGGGGGAACGGCACTTCCAGCACCAGACGGGACAGTGATCTCGTCAACGCCATGCATACAGTAAGGCTGCCAGGAATGGGGAGGTGTTCCCGATGCAAGGGCACAGCTCAGGCAAATGGAGAGGAGGGAAGAGGGCACGGCTAAGGCTGGGCCTGGTACTACCACATGGAGAAAGTGCTCCTAGTGTCCAGGAAGGCGGTAACCTGTGCTCCACTGACCATCGGATCGTGTGGTTTCGCTGGGAATTTTCTGCCAATTCATGCAGGTCGTCGACCCGGAACCTTTTGCAGCTGGAGTGGAAGATGGATACCCCCATTGGCTCCGACCTGTTACCCTTTTAATTAAAGATTGTTACCAGTGTATGGCTCAATATAAGAGTCAAAGCAGAGGGGGGAGGGGGGGTGTCACACAAAAGTCAAGGTCCTGGGCTGCAGGAGAACAAGCTAGGGAGCACTTCAAGGTGCTGCTGGCAGGGTGGGAAGTTCTTTGTAAAAAGCAGAAGAACCGTGGGCTGAATTAAAAGGAATTGCCAAAAGGGCAACAGATCACTATGCTAGGAAAGGAAAGAAAAGTCAGAGAAAGAAAGAGATTTATCTGGTTTTTTTTTTTTCCAAGGTGGTGGCTGAAAAGCAAGGGTGAAAAGAACAACATTCAAAAAAGGGATCTCAGGAAGAGAAACACGGGGAAGGCGATGAGCTAAAGCCGAACGAAGCAGCAGGGAAGGCAGTCAGGACGGCAAAGGCACAAGCAAAAGGTAAGACAGCAGAGGCCGTGCAGCGAGGCGACACGGTAGTGACGGGAGCAGGGCAGGCACGGGAGGAGAAAAAGAGAAGGAAAAAGCAGGAACGCTAAACAAACCCTTCGGATGAGCATTTGCTGGAGAAGGCACATTTATTTATTTACTTAAGCATTTTATATATCGTCATTACAAAAGCGACATTCATACTACACAGGTCACCAAAACACTTCGGGCCACACCGTTTACAGAAGGAGATGTTCCAGCGGCGCCAGCAGAACTGAAAGCGGGCGAAGCGATAAGGGTCGGACAGGCTCTGACGGGTGGAGCCATGGGACCGGAGAAGGACAGATATTGTCTCTCTTCAGAAAAGTGGTAGCAGAGAGGATGCTGGAAACCGCAGGCCGGTTGAGTCAGACTTGAGTGGTGGGGTAAGGGAGATTCTACTGAAGGGGAGCACAGAGAATCCAGCGCACTGCAGGATTCAAGGCAGCAGAGATTCCACCACAGGGAGAGGGGGTGATTAGAGAATTCATTTCATATATATTCATCTCTATTCCGCACACATGCCAAAAAAAAAAAAAAATAGAATCTGGGTTCAAGTGGATTACAAAGCAATTCAGGAAATATAACACAATTACAACATATCATGAAAGCTGCAAAACTGCTTATGTCAGATCAAGGGTTGTGCTGGTCGTGGTTCACTTGGATTTCAGCAAAGCTCTGGCAAATAAACCGAGCAGCCTGGGGAAGGGTCCAAAGGTGATGGACTGGTGACTGACAGTCAGGGTGCTGGCGAGACCTCACCTAGAATAGTGTGTCCGGTTCAGGAAGCCGTACCTGCGAAAGGATACAGACAGGCTGAGACACAGCACATCTCTGGTACCTGCGATAAGGCATGCCTCTGAGTAGTATTATAGGTACCTGAGACAGGGCACACTTCTGGGTATTGTTATAGATACCTGGGATGGGCCGGCCCTAGAAGTACTATTATTGATACCAGAGTTAAGGCATGTTGGCATTATTACAGGTATGTGGTACCTGAGACAGAGCATACCTGTGTATCTGAGGTAGGGAGTGCCTGAGGTTATTAGTGCAGGTACCTAATATATAGGCCTCCAGTATTATCACAGGGACCTGAATACAGGATTTCTGGAACTATTTTCTTCCTGCCCCTTTGGATTTCCTGCTTATGCAGAACGGGCAATGGCAGCAGGAGCATTCATTCATACCTAATAAGGGGTTTCTCCCCATTCTATTCCCCTCCCCATCCTCCATCCCCCATCCCATGTACCCCAGTCATCACAGCAACATGCCTCACCCTGGAGCCATGCACTGTGTGGCTCCTTTGGGAACCTGCTAACACATTAACTCTATGCCTGGCTGCTAAGTGTGACTGCTTTGCAATGGTCAAGAGTCTGGGCCTATGAAGGATCCCTCCACAGCCAGACCAGGAAATGAAAGCTGGACTCCTGTGTGGTGGTGCTCTGCAAAATCACTGAGACAAGGGGCTGGCCCATCCGAGAACATCTTATTTTTTTTTTACTTCAGTCCCATCTGATTTATCTATCGCCTTCTCATCATACAGCCCTGAGGTGATGTACAAATTAAAACATCCAGCCCATGCAAATTGCAATATAAGAATCTCAAACAATTCATGTCAGGACACAGACAAATAATATCACGATTACATCACATATATACGAATGAAAACCATCTCAGTAAGGGACATACTTCCACACAATAACATTTCCAGATATTCTGACAGGTACCGGAGATATAGCATGTTTGCCTGTGACTGCAGATACCCGAGATAGGGAGCAGATGGGAGGACTAATACAGGTACCTTATGAATGGTGTTTCCGGTTCATTGATCTTCATGAAGCCGTAGTCTTTGTGAGGAGGGTGGTAGGTGGCCAAGATGTTCATTTCATCCCACTTCTGGGATTTCCTTCTTTAAATCGGAGACAATTAAAACAAACAAACAAAAAAAAAAAACAGGAAGAGAAAATGGGCAGCTGAAGGGATCCAAACCCAGCCCCGGCAAACAGAAGAAAATCTGCAACATACCGAGAAAAAGCATCTCCCTAAATTGTAGTTCCCACATGGTACCTTGCATGGCACCGGTGCACCCCTTCCTGCGGTTGTTATTCCTGTTCTAAAAAACATCCCCCGCCTAGAAGAACTTTTTGCACTGGAGAGAGTCTCGGTTAGGGAATACTGTGAGATCAATTTTGCAGATGACAAAATTATTCAAAGTACCTCCACTGTCTCCTCATCAGTACTGTAGATGTTACCCCCAAAAAAGGCCCCATATGATCTCAAAAGGTCATGTGCTATAATAGCTTTAGATTATTCTAGCACCGGTTCAATAAAAGGAAGTTATTATTCAAAATGGTTAAAACATAAGCTGATAATGAAGAATTGCAGGATACTGCAAAACTCAGTACCAGGGCATCTAAGTAGCAGATGACACTTAATGCAGACAAATGCAAAGTGATGCACATAGGAAAAAATAATCCCAACTATGTATCTATAATGCCAAGTTCCATATTAGGATTTGCCACCCAGGAAAAGGATCTTTAGGGTCATTGCGGATAACATGTTGAAATCCTCAATTCAACCTGTGGGGGCAGACAAAAAAAACCCCCAAATAGAATGTTAGGAAAGAAGCAAAGAAAAAAAAATGGAGACATCATAATCCCTTTGTAACGCTCCATGGTGCAGCCACATCTTGGTCACCACACCTCACAAAAGATAGCAGAATTAGAAAAGACAACCTGCACAGAAGCAGTAGTTAGTCTCCTTAACAGAATGCATGGAGTGGCAGTTACTACCATAAAGCAATTGCTGGGCAAACTGCATGGACCATTTGGTTTTTATCCACCACCATTACTATGTTACAGGTGGCAAATTCAACAACAGAGCCAGGATGCTGGGCTCAATGGACCATTGGTCTAACCCAGCTTGGCACTTATGTTCTCATGTTCTATCTTTAGGCCAACTCCTTTCAGCCCTGGCTGAGATAAGACACCCAGTCTTCCGGCTGAACCCCTGCGGTACTATTATGGGCTGGTACCTTTCACTGTTGTACTCTGTGCTGTTGGTGGAATTCAAGGAATCCTTGTTCTTTAAGATCCCCTTGTGGTGTTTCTGGTTTTCTGAGTTGCAGCTGCTGGCCGTAGCCGCTTGCTCTGGCTTCTTTTCCATGTTCAGAGCCCTGAAGTGTCTGCGAAAGCTGAGGACTTGGCGGGGGGGGGGGGGGGGAGAGGGAGAGATGGTGGGGAAAGGATAGAGGGAGAGGGCTGGGGATGTGGCCACTTAAAGAGAAGCGGATGTGACGGGCCGTTACTGGAAACACGGCCCGGAGTACCGAAGTTTGTAGAAACCCATCTTAAATGATAAGAATTCTAGGAAAATACAAGGCAGCTGATCCGTGGCCCTTTACAGCTCTTGGAGAAAGACTGGCTGATGCAATCTTCTATTGTGATGTCACTTCTGCTGCAGCTCCAAAGATTCTTAACATATAAAGCAAAACTCACAATACACAGGAAGCAGTGTGTGTGTGTGTGTGTGTGAGTGTGTGTTGGGGAGGGGGGGAACTAACAGGATTCTCAGCTGCATTCAGAGATGTATTACTTCTAGGCAAAGAAAGGTCCACAATGCCCTTGTACAGGCTGGTGAGACCCCTGTCTTGTGAAGGCCACAGAGGAAACAGAAGCAGCTCAGGGCCTGCACCACAACCCTCACCCAAAGAAGCTTAAGGAACTCAAAATATATTTGCTAGAAAAGAGAAAAGAAGGGAGGGGAGATATGATAGAAACATTCACATTCCTGGCAGCATTTTCCATAGAGGAAGACACTCAAGAACAAAGGATCATGATATGAGGTTGGGAGAAAGGAGACTCGGCAGAGGTATGTTGTCAAGAAGGTGTGTGCCTGGAATCACCTGCAAGAAAAATAGTGGAATCCAAAACCAGTAACAGTCTAAGCATGCTTGGGACAGATACAGAGTGAAGATAAGGGCAAAGGAGAGAGATGATCAGAGTTTGAGTCAGATTTGCAGAATAACAAGGCAGGAGGGCAACTGGGCAGAATTTGTGGCCAAGAAGTCCTAACCTTCTGACAGCTCCTATGTTACATGCCATGAGAGTGCACCTTCTACTCATATTAAAAGCTGGTGTCTGTCTCTTTGGGGACTCATGTACTAATCCACAAGATTTCCCACAGGTTGGCAATGTTTTTGTGAAAGTATGCTATGAGCTCCATAGCAAATTTAACTATGGGGCCAAGCCAACAGATAACTACATCCAACTGAGATGCGGTTATCTTTAAAAAAAAAAAAAAAAAAGCCCACAAAGGCATCTTTGTTTGATTCTAAATTAATGAGCTGCTTTGCAGATTAGATGGCAGCAGCTTGTTAACTCTGAATCTGGGTAAACATTCACACATAGACTGCATGCAAAAATTTACTAAAACAAAAGTTGATAAGTGAGGGGGTGCTTTTGTGCATTTTTTGGCAAAAGGTGTCAACATACAAAAAGCCACAAAATGCTTGTTGAAATCTTAGTGGTTTTGTGTGTTGTCCTCTTTTTAAAAAAAAAACTTCACAGTACATAGACTTGTCTTCTTGTCTGTTAATACTCTAAAGAAGTATACGTTTATAATTTTAGTTATTTTTATTATGCTTATTATTGCTATGAATGTATTGTAATTATGTTTGCATTTACATTTTTGTATTATTGTACCTTTTAAATGTTGGGCTCTAGCTTGAACTTCTCAGGAAAAGCAGAAAATAAATTAATAAATACACACATACAAAATGCAATGGGGAGGGCAGGTCTGGCTTAGCCTGTCCCTCATGACATGGATCTATATGGCCACCCATTCTATATAGCTCCTAGTTTGAATTACTTCTGGTGATGAGATTTGGTACTATATCCCTTTCCAAGTCATACTTTTGAATAGTATTAAAAACAGCGACACGAAAAATAAAACCCAGTTATAAATAGTTGATCTGTCCTACCACACATGCTTTCCACACAATGTCCTGAATGTGTATGGAGAGGTTGTCCTATGCATATGTCCTCTACGTTCCAAGGATGGACTTTTGATCATGTAGACTATTTTTGCCAGTAGTATCTGCTCATTGAGAAGATAATGTAAAAATGTTTCCTTTTAAGGATGAGAATCAAAAAACGTACTGAAAGATGACAAAGTGTTCAAGTTGTCTACTGTGTATTTGAAAAGTAATAGCAATAGGATATGACAACAGTACAAGGTCATGTATAAATCGATATTGATCTGGAGACAGGACATGGGTTCTGAGCGAAGGGACTGTGCAGGTAACGCAGGGACAGATGGATCAATTCATATAGCAACGATAATAAGGGAGTAGGACATGGGGTATGTCCCCTCTATCATACCCCATGTCCTACTCCCGTATTATCGTTGCTATGTCCCCTCTATCACACCCCATGTCCTACTCCCTTATTATCGTTGCTATATGAATTGATCCATCTGTCCCTGCGTTACCTGCACAGTGCATGGATGTGTATAGAGGCTTTAATCCAGAAGCAGGATATGGGAGGGTGAAAAAGGAGACTGTGCAGAGAATACAGCAGGATTCTATTAAACAATAAATAAAACCCTCAACCCGATCACACTCAAGCTGCAATCCACTGTGCCATAAAGTAAGGCGTCCTTAAAGTAACGTACATGCTGGCTTGCTATCATAAAATACACTAAACGAAAACGCCATGCTACCGTAAAGCATCACTACTCTCAGCCGGAAACTGTCGCGCAACGTGCGAAGCAGGGGGAGAGGGGAAAGGCAGTTGGTTTCTGGCGTGCGCGTGCGCGAGGGCGTTTGGGTGTGTAGCGGACGCGAGGGGAGGGGAGGGGAGGGGAGGGGGGGGGGGGGGGGTCGTTGGTGGCTGGAGCGCAGTTGCGCAGTGCGCCGTTGGAGGCCGGAAGTGGCGAAGCAGGCAGGCGCGCATGCGCAGTCTGTGGTGGGCCGGGGGATGGGTGGGAGGGGGGCTGGGGAGGAAGATGGCGGCGTCTTCGGTCGAGCTGCATCCCCGCACCGGGAAGCTGGTGACGCTGTGCAACGGGAACCGCACGGCGCAGCGCAGCCAGCCCATTCAGGAGTTCAACCACGGGCTGGTGCTGAGCCGTGAGCCGCTACGCGACGGGCAGGTCTTCACCGTCCGCATAGACCGGAAGGTATCGGAGAGCCCCTCCCCTCCCACAGGATATTAGATATATCTATATAGACCCCCCCACACACACACTATTCTTTCCATATGCACACTGCACATAGACTGGAAGGTGTAAGTGAGGCTCCCTTCCTCTGCAACACACGCCATCCTTCTGTCTGAATATTTATTTCTGTGTATATACACACTCATGTGGAGAGCTCATCCCTTACCTTCATACACGCCCATCATCGACAGAAAGTTCAGACAGAGAGTAGAAGCGATAATGGCGACAGGAGAAGGGATGGGGGAAGGGAGAATATAGTAAGAAAAGTTGGTTCACTGTGGGGGCAGCAGAAGAAAATAAAGGCATTGAGATGAAGTATAGATAGGGATGGGCAGGAAAGGTGCAGCCTGTCTAGGGGGAGAGCCTGAGAGAGAAATTCTACTGGTGCATGGGGGGGGGGCGCGCAGTGCCACATGAGGATAGCAGTGGGATGAATATAAGAAATTGCCATGCTGGGTCAGACCAAGGGTCCATCAAGCCCAGCATCCTGTTTCCAACAGAGGCCAAACCAGGCCACAAGAACCTGGCAATTACCCAAACACTAAGAAGAACCCATGCTACTGTTGCAATTAACAATTAATAGCAGTGGCTATTCCCTAAGTAAACTTGATTAATAGCTGTTAATGGACTTCTCCTTCAAGAATTTATCCAAACCTTTTTTGAACCCAGCTACACTAACTGCACTAACTACATCCTCTGGTGCATAGAGGGACCTGAGGCAAAATGGTAGAGGCCCAAGGAATGAGATACAGGTGGGCGGGGAACATGAAAAGGGAAAAATCAGGAAGAATAAATGCAAACATTAAGGAGGATTTGGGGGGGGAGGTGCTGACAAGTAGGGGTGAAAACGTTTATGGAAGATGGTGGTTCATAGTAGATAGAACAATGGAGAAGGAGTTGATGGAGAGATGGAGGTGGGAGTATGAAATTATCTGTGGGGAAAGGCTGGCATGAAGTAATGGATTTCTATGCTGTAAACCCTGTAGAATGGCTGAGTTCCCCAATTACCTGTGATCTCAGAACCTGAGAGAGCTCTTGAGCAGCTAGCACTGTAAAACTAAAACTCTTCTGTAAGAAATCATCCATGAATGGGGACGTAGTAGGAAGAAGAAGTGGACCGTTCCTCATGACTGAGTTACATATTCTTGACTAGGTTCCAATAGTCGATGAACAGATGGAGTGGAAGAGAAAACAGATCTTGCTCTTTGGATGCCAGTTGTCTTTGCTTCATTGCTGGCTTCCTGCCAGGTGGCATAAAATGTGCAATAACACAACTCACTCCTTTGCTGTGGCACTAACTGCTGTTTCAGTGCTGAGGGCCACCACACACATGCACAACGTTGCCAATGCATCTCAGTTCTGATTGCTTCCTTTTCCATCCACAGGTCAATTCTTGGAGTGGATCTATTGAACTTGGGGTGACAGCCCTGGACCCCAGCCTCCTGGACTTCCCAAGCAGTGCTACAGGCCTGAAGGGGGGCTCCTGGATCATCTCAGGATGCTCAGTGCTGCGAGATGGGCGCTCCATCTTGGAAGAATACGGACAAGACCTGGACCAGCTGGGTGAGGGGGATCGGGTGGGGGTACAGCGTACTGGCAGTGGAGACTTGCGCCTCTGGGTGAATGGGCAGGACTGTGGTGTGGCTGCCTCTGGGATCCCCGCCCGCGTTTGGGCCGTGGTGGACCTGTATGGAAAATGTACCCAAGTCACATTGGTGTCATGTGACACACCTGCGCAGGAGGAAGCAGAGGAGCCGATGTCTGGAGATGAAGGTCAGTGCAGTAGATTCTGGCTCTATTCCTTAGTTCTAATCCCAGCTGTGTCACTGACTGTGTGCATGACTTTGGGCCCAGTCCCTTTATCTCCTTCTACCTCTATTCTGATCCTTGATCTGTCACTGACTCTTGCACAGTGTCTGAAATTTTATGTCTGGCTATGATCTCAATTGCTCACATTTGCCTCCAGTGCCCTTTGTAATATTTACATTGTCAAAGCTCTTTCTTGAGCTTGTAAGGTGTTATATATTTAGAGGCAATATATTGGGGTGTGCATGGAAGTTGTTTTAATCGGGTAAAAAAAAATGTGGGCCTATTTCTGTTTCTTTCTGTCACATTTTCCTGGTCTCTTATTTCCACTTTTAGTATTTACTAATCTTCTGTCCAGTTGTAGTAAGGAATAATAATTTGGCACTGACACTTCTGTTCTTGTTATATTACACATATATGTTGTATTTTTCAAACAAATGTTGGATCCAATAGCTTTTTCTCCTTTACTGTATTGTGTGGTTTTCTGGCATTAATCAGTTTATCTGTTGATATAGGACTGTCCTATATGATCACAACCCCTTCATTCTCGGTAATTCTGTCTGCGTCGCGTTCTCAGTATTTCTCTATCGTTCTTAGTGTTTATGTGATGTCCAGTGGATGAGCCATGCTACTTTATTTTGCCTTTATCTATAACAGCCTTGTGGTGTCATCCATCCGTGAGATGAGACACCATCGACAGAGCCTGCATTTGTATGGCCTTTTTGGTTTGTCAGTTTCTTCAGTGCTTGCAAGAAGTCATCTTGTCCATAGCCCCCTGCCCTGTGCTGCAGTTATATCAATCCTTCATCTTTAGGTTTACGTTTACCTCTAGCTATTCCTGGGTCAGGTTTTTTTTCCTACAAGTGGTTACTGAAGTGACTGTTTGTCTTTCTGCATTTCTTGCTATATTTGTGCACTTGGCACTTGTTTTTCCTTGTTTGCTGGTCTGACCTCTTTAAACGGCTTTTCATGATCATTCTGTCAGACCGGGCCAGGCATGTGTGGGGCTTGTTCCCCATTCCAGTAGGTGGAGGCAGAGTGCAAACTTTGACCTTTTGTCTCTCTTCCCTATACAGCCTAGTACAGCATGTGAGGTGTTTATAGTTCTCTGTTTCCAGCAGATGGTGGTCAACCTTTCAGAAGGTTTATTTACTCAGTGGTAGCTGAGGCTGAGTCTGGGGAAACTGAGCTTCCTTCCCCGGAGCAATCAGGTTCAATGGAGCTTTGCATTTCCACTGGAGAAAGACCTGCACGAGGATAAAGTTATTGGGGGGGGGAAGCACCAGCAGTACAGGGAAGGGAATTCTTTTTTTTTTTGTTTATCAAATCAGCAACACAATTAACAATTATATGAACAAAGCTGAACCTTTAAAAATATGACAACTGATATAATTGTGCATACTGTGCCCGACTGGTTTTCTAAGAGTATAAAATCCCTGCCCGCCCCCCCCCCCCCCCCACATTCACACCAGTTGGTCATCCTCTTTCCACCATCTCAGAGAAAGAGGATAACCAATGGGACAGTGTCATACCAGGGTACAAATTATATTGCAATGACAGAGAAGAGCATCTTGGTGGCGGGGTGGCGCTTTATGTCTGGGATGGCATAGAGTCCAACAGGATAAAGATCCTGCCTGAGACTAAATGCACAATCAAATCTTTATAAGTAGAAATCCCTTGCATGTTGGGGAAGAGAACAGTGAGAGGAATATATTACCCTCCACCTGGCCAAGATGGTGAGATGGACAGTGAAATGCTAAGAGAAATTAGGGAAGCTAACCAAACTGGTAGTGCGGTAATAATGGGAGATTTCAATTACCCTAATATTGACTGGGTAAATGTATCATTGGGACATGCTAGAGAGATAAAGTTCCTGGATGGAATAAATGATAGTTTTAGGGAGCAAGTTCGTTCAGTAACCAATGAGAGAGGGAGCAATTTTAGATCTAATTCTCAGTGGAGCGCAGGATTTGGTGAGAGAGGTATTAATTACTGGAAGGGGGAGAGTAAGTAAATCCATGGCTGTAGCACTAAACTTTCAAAAGGGAAACTTTGATAAAATGAGAAAAATAAAAAATTGAAAGGAGCAGTTTCAAAGGTAAAAAGCATAGTTCATATGTATTCCTTGCATTAAGAAAAGTGGAAGGAAAGCCAAACAATGGCCAGTATGGCTAAAATGTGAGGTGAAAGAGGCTATTTTAGCCCAAGGATCTTCATTCAATATTTGGAAGAAGGATCCATCAGAAGAAAATAGGATTAAGAATAAGCATTGGCAAGTTAAATGTAAGACATTGATAAGAGAGGCTAAGAGAAAATTTGAAAAGAAATTGGCCGTAGAGGCAAAAAGTAGCAATAAAAACTTTAAAAAATATATCTGAAGCAGAAAGCCTGTGATGGAGTCGGTTGGACCGTTAGATGATCAAGTGGTTAAAGGAGCACTAAGGGAAGATAAGGCCATCGCGGAAAGATTAAATGATTTCTTTGCTTGGGTATTTACTGAAGAGAGGATATTGGGTAGATGATTTTCAAGGGTGATGATTTAAATGAACTGAACCAAAACATGGTGAACCTAGAAGATGTGGTAGGCCGGATTGACAAACTGAAGAGTAGTAAATCACCGGGACCGGATGGTATACATCTCAGGGTTCTGAAAGAACTAAAAAAATGAAATTTCAGACCTATCATTAAAATCATCCATTGTACCTGAAGATTGGAAGATGACCAGTGTAACCCCGATATTTAAAAAGGGCTCCAGGGGTGATTCGGGAAACTATAGACCGGTGAGCCTGAACTCACTGCCGGGAAAAATCGTGGAAACTGTTATAAAGAATAAAATCACAGAACATTTAGATAGACATAGTTTGATGGGACACAGCCAACATGGATTTACCCAAGGGAAGTCTCGCCTCACAAATCTCCTACATTTTTTTGAAGGGGTGAATAAACGTGGACAAAGGTGAACCGGTAGATGTGGTGTAATTGGATTTTCAGAAGGCGTTTGACAAAGTTCCTCATGAGAGGCTTCTAAGAAAACTAAAAAGGCATGGGATAGGAGGCAATGTCCTTTCGTGGATTACAAACTGGTTAAAAGGCAGGAAACAGAGAGTAGGATTAAATGGTCAATTTTCTCATTGGAAAAGGGTAAATGGTGGAGTGCCTCAGGGATCTGTACTTGGACTGGTGCGTTTCAATATATTTATAAATGACCTAGAAAGGGGTACGATGAGTGAAGTTATCAAATTTGTAGATGACACTAAATTATGCAGAGTAGTTAAATCTCAAGCAGATTGTGATGAATTGCAGGAGGAACTTGCGAGACTGGAAGATTGGGCTTCCAAATGGCAGATGAAATTTAATGTGGACAAGTGCAAAGAGAAGCACATAAGGAAAAATAACTCATTCTTTAGTTACACAATGTTAGGTTCTATCTTAGGAGTTACCACCCAGGAAAGAGATCTAGGCATCATATTGGATAACATATTGAAATTGTCTGCTCAGTGTGCTGAAGCAGTCAAAAAAGCAAACAGAATGTTGGGAATTATTAGGAAGGGAATGGTGAATAAAACAGAAAATGTCATAATGCCTCTGTATCACTCCATGATGAGACCACATCTTGAATATTGCGTGCAATTCTGGTTGCTGCATCTCAAAAAAGATATAGTTACACTGGAGAAAGTACAGAGAAGGGCAACCAAAATGAATGGCTGACCTATGAGGTAAGGCTAAGGAAGTTAGGGCTGTTCAGATTGGAGAAGAGACAACTGAGGAGGGATATGATAGAGGTCTACAAAATCATGAAAGGACTTGAACAGGTTAATGTACATTCGGTTATTTACTCTCAGATAATAGGACTGGGGGCACTCCATGAAGTTAGCAAGAAGCTCATTTAAAACAAATCGAAGAAAATTCTTTCTCACTTAGCGCATAGTTAAGCTCTGAAATTAATTGCCACAGGATGTGGTTACAGCAGTTAGTGTAACTAGGTTTAAAAAAAGGTTTGGCTAAGTTCCTAGAGTAAAAATCCATAAACTGCTATTAATTAATAAGCAATAGTAGCTTGAGATTTATTTAATGTTTGGCTATTTGCCAGGTATTTGTGACTTGGATTGGCCACTGTTGGAAATAGGATACTGGACTTGATGGACCCTTGGGCTGCCTAGTATGGCAAGTCTTATGTTCTTTGTGAACATTATACAGGAAGAAAAATAAAATACAATTAACTGGTTTCATTAGATAAAAGTCATACAAGGACTTTTTGAGTTTCCTCCCCTAGGCGAAAATAATGATAATTAAGAGTCTCTCTTTCTCAAGAACTCCAATGTAGCTAAGTTATATAGTTCCATCTTCCATGGTCAAAAAGTGGGCAGCTCATCGGATGCCCTTCCAGTTTTAGAAGAACCATCTTCTTAGCAAGTAATCAAGACATACAAAGAAATATCTGACCCACAGAAGGAAGAATGCAAGGTGGAAAGAGATGCAAAAACCACCCAAACATAAGACCACTCTACAGCACATAGCAAAATCTCTTCCAGCAAAGCAAAGATTTGTCACCAGTAAGAACCCAATTTGTGGCCTGCAACAAACGTATGAACAAGGTTTCCCACCAATGTATTACATTTAAGACACAAATTGGACTCCCATAACTTCATGTTAACCCCTTCTCTCTGGTGATATTCACATGGTGAATGAATTGGAACTGCATTTCGCTCCTAGTCTCTGATGAAAAAGAGTGCGATAAACTGCTTTAAATGCTTTGATGTGTGAAGGATGTAAAAGCTCCCCTAGATCGACAAGCCAACCAATAGCCAATTTTGTCAAGAAGTGGTGTACTTAAATTATTATGAGTTGAAGTAATCCAAATAGCACGTCTGTTATATATGGGAATAGTATCACACCGTGTCCTCCGTATCTGTAAATGTTAAAAAGGCAGGGTTGGAAGTGTATAATGACAAACAATGGCGTACTCGTAAATATGCATAAAAACTGAGGGGATAACTCCCAATCGCCCCTAAGTTCCTGAAAAGAAAATAAACACAAATTATCTGGATCCACTAATTGTCCTAAAGAAGCCCACCTTGAAAAAATAGTATTTCCCAGGACTGCTGGAAAATCCACATTCCCTGTACGTACCCAGATCAGTCCAGACTCCTGGGTTTTGCCTCCCTTCTAGCAGATGGAGACAGAGAAAAAACTTTGAGAGTACCCCTTCTTTAGGTGATGTGCAACCTGTATCTCTTCAGTATTTCTCTGTCTCCAGCAGATGGAGGTGGTGCAAAACCTCTGTTCTGAACCAATCTACAAAGAAGGAAAAAGAAGACCTTTGACTGTCAAGCAAGTGTCCTTCCATGGGGTTGGCAGGTTCTGGTGGTACCATTCCCCCCTAGTAGCAGGTTAATAAAGGGGGAAATGGAAGTAGTGCATCGGAGACCCAACCAAAACCAGGGACAGCTCATCAAAGACCCTTCAGATCTTGGGCTGTAGAGAAGGTAAATAGGTTTATAGGGAAATACCCAACTTTCAAGCAGTCCCTCAGCATCATATTTATACTCAACCACCATCCAGTCTGGGATAAATCTTACAAGTCTAGCCATGTTCTAAAGCCGTAGGTCTGGAAAATTCAATCCCCCCTCCCCCCATTTTTTTTTATTGAGAATCAATGTATCATAACATATGTGGGCTGGTTTGGCTTTCCACAAAAAGGAGTGAAAAATGTTAACTTCCCGAGCCCATAAGGGAATCTTGAGAAGAATGACCATTTTAATAGCAGCCGCCCTTCCCAAGAGGGTCAACGGTAACAATGTCATTTAGCTGCGAATAATCGACTAGTAGCTAGGGTGGTTATTGTATTTATGCATTTCCTTGATCGAACATGCTAAAATAATCCCTAAATATTTAACATTTGTCAGTGCCCACTTAAAAGGAAAACCCCATTCCCAGCTATCCTTTAATGATGTATCCAAAGGAAAAGCCTCAGATTTTTCATAGTTAACATTTAGGCCAGAAATGTTTCCAAAAGCTGAAATCACCTGCACTCTGGGATTTCCAACAAATAGCATGTTGTCAGCAAACAAGCTTAATTTTACTTGTTTTGGCCTTTCATTGCCCACTGAAAATCCTTGAAAGTTATCCAAAGATCTCCAATTAATTGCCGAAGATTAAAAAAACCAAACCAAAAAAGATATGGGGCAGAGAACTCCGCACCTGGAATTGGGCACAGCCTATATAACAGATTCCCTATATGATTTAATTAGGGCCAAACAGGTAACCATGGTGGTTACAGCCAGGATTCTGTTGGGGCTGAGGCCCTGATCAGAGGATTCCACATCTAAAACCCGATTAAGCAAATTGTCTTTTAAAGGGTGACATCTCTTTGGAGAAGAACTGGAAAAGCTAGTAAAAGACCTGGGTGAATCAAAACCCTAGAGGCTTCCAGAGGAGCCCTTCAGGGGCCCCGACAAGGACAGCAGATAGTACAGGTCAGGTAGGCCCCAGGGTGGCCATTAGGGTGGGGTTAGCCCTTTCGGAGCAGCAGGTGAGGCAGCCCAGGAGAGTGGCTCCTAAGAGATATCAGGAAGCAAGGGCACACAATGACGGTACAAAGGTCCGTGCCTCACCCCCACCAGTAGGGGGACCACTACACACGTTTTACAAGGAGTGGACCGTTACAGGTGACCAATGGGTCTTAGAAATCATTTAAAGGTTTGTCCCCATGCAAATTACCAGGCAAAGAGTAGCCATTCAAGCAACTCTAGGCAGGCTGCTGCATCTAGAAGAAAGTATACCAATTCCAGAAGCAGATTGATTGATTGATTGATTTATTTATTTATTTATTTAAAGAGTCTTCTATACCGATGTTAGTCGAAACATCACCTCGGTTTACATGGAACAAAAGCAACGGAAATTACAAGTAACAGGGGAAGGATAGGGGGTACAAAAAACCAATAGGAGAGCAGAGAAGCATAGGAACAATTAACAAGTGAACTATAATGTCATAAGAACAAGTTCATAGTCAAATTCAGGTCATGATCCATCACAATTCAATATTCGTCAAGGGTGTTTGGGAAAGGCTTGTTTGAATAGCCAGGTTTTGAGCTGGGCTCTGAATTTGGTGATGCAAGGTTCAAGTCTGAGGTGGGTTGGGAGTGAGTTCCAGTGCATAGGTCCAGCAATGGAGAGCATCCGATCCCTTGTAGCTGTGAGGTGTGCTTTCTTTAGGGATGGCACATGGAGGGACCCTTTGTTAGTGGTCCTTGTCGGTCGATTCGAGCAGGCAAATTGGAGGGGATCTACCAGCCAGTTGGAGTGATGGGAATATAAGGCTTTATGGATAATGGTCAGGGATTTAAAGAGGATGCGGGAGGGAATAGGGATACAGGGAAAGGACAGTATTCCATTTATTGTATTTTATTTGTATTCCGTCTTTCAGCCACTTCAAAGCGGATTACCCTCAAGTATTGCAGGTCTTTCCCTGTCCCCAGAGGGCTCACGATCTGAGTTTGTACCTAAGGCAATGGAGGATAAAGTGACTTGCCCAAGGTCACAAAGAGCTGCAGTGCAATTTGAACCTTGGCTTCCTTGGTTCATATCCCACAAAAAGGAAACTTCAAGCCAGAGACCCCCACAGTGTAATGTCCATGATATAAATAATGGGCCACTGGCCATCTACTTCAAGCCCACACTAACTCATCTATTTTTGTGAATTTAACTCTTTTTTTTTGTATATTTATTTGAAGGAGTATAACAAAAAAAAAATAAAATAAAGTAAAGTGGACTTTCCAATTACAAGAGCTTTGGCATTGTTGCAAGCCTATTGTGGCCGTTCCTTGGTTCATAGCCAGTAGCCATAACTGATAGGGTGCTCCTCCATTCATTTATTATGTAGTCCAAAGAGGAAACCTGATGGCCCATGTTGACACTATGGAGACCCTAAAGTCATAGAAACATAGAATTGATGGCAGAAGAAGACCAAACAGCCCATCCAGTCTGCCCAGCAAGCTTCGCACTTTTTTTTTTCTCATACTTATCTGTTTCTCTTGGCTCCTAGTAACCCTTTGGTTCTATTTCCCTTCCACCCCCACCATTAATGCAAGGAGCAGTGATGGAGCTGCATCTAAGTGTAATATATAGCTTAAATTAGTTAGGGGTAGTAACCGCCGCAATAAGCAAGCTACACCCAGTAGTGTTGGCAGCCCTGCACACCCCCCTCAGCCAGAAGCACCTTTGATTTGCGGTAAGAGGAAATCATTATCAACTCAAAGCATTACCTTTTGATCTAGCCACAGTATTCGGGACCTTGACACAAGTAATGGCACATTAGTGGCAGCTTTCCTTCACAGGGAAGGTGTAAGGGTGTGCTCCTGCCTAGACAGCTGGTTGATCAGAGCCAGGTCCATACCCGTCTACGGTCAGCATATGCAGGAGCTGGAAACCCTGGGATGGATAGCCACCAGCCAAAAGTCACCTGCAGCCCTTCCAGTCATTGATCTACCTAGGAGCCCAGTTTGATACAAGTAAAGGGAAGGTGTGCATGATGGCCGAAAGGATCAGCAAATTACAAAAACAAATAAGGAGAATGTTCACCACAGCTCCCCGAGCCTGGCTGTATTTACAGATGCTGGGACCGATGGCAACAGCCATCAAAATGACGCCCCCTTACAGCAGTGTCTTTTATCCACCTGGAATGGAAGGAGCCTAGAATGGTGGCTAATCAAGGCCAGTCTGGAAGTACCACAGTGGCCAAGGATGCAAGCCGGACAGGATGGAGAGCACGCTGCAGTCTCAGGCCTTGGATGAAGGCAAAGTATCCAGTGAACCTCCTGGCAACCAGAGTAATCAGATTAGCACTGCTAAGCTTCCTGCCAAGAATAGAAGGAAAGGCACCTAAGGTATTTTCAGACAGTGCCACAGCAGTGGCCTCTGTGAACAGGCATGAAGGCACAAAGATCCTGCAAGAGAGTCAGAACTACTAATGGCATGGCCAGAGAGAATCATCTGCAACAGTTATCAGCGACACACGCAGCAGAAGCCTTCATTCAGATAGTGAACCGTTGGGGCCACCCCCCCAGTGGGACCGAGAAGACAAGCTCTCAAAAAAAAAGAGAGAGAGAAATAAAAGTAGGCCTTTTTCCCAGTAGGGAAATGCACCCAGGGATTAAAAGAGCAGGATCACTGCTCAAATCTTTCTGTTTTGCGATGACCTCTCTTCCCAGCTGTTCATTCAAATTTATTGTTTGTTTTTTATCAAAGTTTGTTTGCATAGAAGTTATGGGAAGAGTTCATGCCTCCACTGCTGTACCAGACTACATAGGGAAGAGAGACATCAGGCCAAAGTTTGCACTCTGCTTCCATCTGCTGGCAAGGGGAGCAAATCCCACATGTGTGGACTGGTCTGGCAGGACTCAAGGAAAGGAAGTTAGCAGGTAGGGAAGTAATTTAACTTTTCTCTTGTTTTGCCCATTCTCTTCTTCTTTCTCCATGTGTGCTGGCGGGCTTGCACGCATTCCTTCTAGTCAGAATGCTTTTCCAATGGAGATGGTGGCCATTTACTTTCATACACAGCACCTCTTGAGAATTTGGATCTGTTGATGCCTTTGAATATGCTTGGAGGCCTGCTATAGTAGCTGTATATGTGTAATCTGTTCCTATAAGGCCCAGATCGCCTCCTGTGCTTGGGATGTATACTCTCAGCATACTTTGGTTCTTACAGATTAGCTGGTGGACATAGAGGAGTTTTCTTGTCCTTACAGCCAACTGGTTGAGGTCTTTCTATGTTTTCTTTGTATGGAAGAACAGGGATTGCAAGCTGATTGATGACTTGTATGTTATTGTTAAAAACATTTAAAATATTAGTTTGTCTCCTGTAGTTGTACCCTTTGCGGATCATTTTTCTTATTGTTTTATGCTGGATTGTTGTATCTTCATCTTCTCCTAGATGTTGGTATACACCTTTATGTTACAGCCTTCAGTCAAGGAGATGTTTTTGCTTTTGGTTGGTTTTCCTTCGAGGTAGGACCCTTTGGCATTTTTATTGAGGTCAAACATCATTCTGTCGTCATCTAAGAAGCTTTTCACTACTCTAAATTCTTCCAGATATTTTTCTCTCTAATCTTAAAATCTTCAATGTTCTTCAATATCCTTCTTCATCTTTTACCTTTTTTTAGTTGTTTCACTGCCTGTACAGCATCCAGAACAGCAAAAAATAAACTTGCCTCCTTAACATGTCTGGCAAAAAGAAACCTACTGTCATCAGTTTGAAAAGTTGCCTCTGCGGCAAGGTAATATCCCTCACAGTTGGTCATAAGCTGTGCTAGCGATGCCTGGGGCCGAACCTTAATCAAGCAAACTGCTAAGCTTGTGTAAGGATGTCCCCATGGTCCTGATGTTCCAAGGCCAATAAAATTGAGCTATTGCTTAAATCTCTTTGGACTGCCTCGCCGGGTAAGGAGTTGAAGAGCTCCCGCAAAACTTCCCCCTTGGCATAGGCCGAAGCCGCAGTCAAGTGGAATGAGCTGTTCTGCATTGAAGACCAAGCAGCATCGCTCTCTGGGCCATCTGAGCCTGCGTTGAAGAAAGATAAGGCTTTGAAATGGGATACACTGGCATATTTAGCATCAGCAATGCAGCAGAAATCGGCTGTGTCAATATCCTCGATGTACAACGCATTGTAACTCAATGCACTGTCTACCGGTGTATTCACTGCACAGCGCATCAATGCATTTAATGCACAGCTCACTGGTGCACTCAACACACAACATATTGAAGCCTTTGGTGCATGGGATCCTTGGGGTACAGCACATGATCCATCAACGCATAGCATAAGAACACCTGGACCCATCTCAATGCGCCCGATGCATGCGTTGAAGAAACAATCCAGCTCTGCACCAGTATCATTGATGCAGCTCAAGGGTGGCCCTTCAAAGCACTCAAGAAGTATTCCACAGCAGTTTCAGGCATTCAACTCCATTGAAGCCCCAGGCTCCCCTACTGCTGTAATCAATGTATTGAGCCTCAGAGCAGATTCTTAATGCTGCTTTACCTAGACTACTGTATGCTGGTTGCCTTTTAGCAAATGCAGAAAGAAATCCCTCCTTTTACATGAGCCCTCAGTCCTTCTTGATTGCTGGTGAAGGGCTTCCATTTGGAGGCATCATATGCGATGTATTCTATATTACTGCTCACCTCCTATAGTCCTATTGTCAAACAGGAAACCATTCTTATCTCTGAAGAGGATGCTTCACCTCCCACACCAGGTCAGAGGACACAGTGAAGGATTTCTTTCCCTCTATGACTCGGGAGATGGAAGGAACTATCTAGCCTCTCCTCCCTACCTTCGTGGTGGCGATCTTTCAGACTGAAGTCCCAGTTTCGCCTATCGGTGTGAACACATTATCAAGGTTCTACAGGTATTTCTTCTGAACCACGTCTGGATTCACCTGATCAGACTTCTTCTCTAGAAGACCTTCCTACTCAAAATTCATAGAAAAAATGAGAGAGACACTGGGCATCAATGTACAGAAGGATAAAGATCCCAGTTTTAAGTCTGATCTCTTCCTGATATTGGAGACGCCAGGAGGCATGAAACGTGAATTGTGCTGATGGCTAACACCCCCCACCCCCGGTGTGCTTCAGGATGGAGTTCCACTTCATTCTCTCTCCTATCAAGTAACCCTAGGGATGGATGCCTCCACCCAGGGGTGGGGCTGCCCACACAGAATCCTTTTGGATTCAGGAGACTGGACTCTTGAGGAATGCCATTATCAGATCAATCTGCTGGAACTAAGAGTGATTAGATATGCTCTGATGACATTCACAAATCATCTTCAAGAAAAGAATATCTTGATTCAAACTGACAACCAAGTTGCAATGTTTATGTCAACAAACAATGAGGCACAGGGTCATGGGCCCTCTCCCAACAAGTATTAAAGATTTGGCAGTGGATGATCAGGAACTGAGCTGTTCTACAGGCCACTTCTCTTACAGGGATATTCAACATGCTGGTGGATTGCTTCAGCAGATTATTTTGCCCACATGAGTGGTCTCTATAACAGTCAACAATCAATAAGCTATTTGACTTATGGGGTCTGCTGTTGATCGACCTATTTGTATTGAAGCAGAACAGAAAGCTTGACCAGTTCTTCCCAGCTATCTCAGGACACTTTTCTGCTTGATTGGAGAACAAGCGTCATCTATGGTTTTTCATCGATACCATTGATTGCCTAAACAGTATAGAAGCTACTGGGAGACCGTGCCACTTGATCCTTATATCTCCAGCGTGGCCCAGACCGTTGTGGTTTATGTATCTCGTACAACTATCCAGCAGTCCTCCCATACATCTTGGGGCAGACTCTCAACCAGGGAAGCTAGGGTTCAAATCCCATTGCTGCTCCTTGAGACCCTCCATTGCCTCAGGTGCAATCTTAGATTGTAAGCTCTCTGGGGAGAGGGAAATATCTGCAGTATTTGAATGTAATCCACTTTGAAAATCATGAAAGGTGGACTATAAATCAAATCAAATAAAAACCTGACAGCATGAAGGTTGAACCTCGGTGATCGGATCTCTGTTTGCCCAGAAACGTTGAAGATCTAGATGGAACTATGCTTTTGAATGGAATAGGTATTCTGAGTGGTGTCAGCAAAATGCCTTGGGTCCATTCTCTTGCAAGTCTAAGCATTTGTTCTCCTCCTTGTTCTTTCTTTCTGACTCTGTCAGAGTATATAGCGGCTTATGTCACGATAGACAATAAGCCCACCTCTACTCATCCTCTGGTTTAGAGATTTACGAAAGGTTTATGGCATGTGAAGCCTCCAGTGCAGAAACCTTCAGTTTCATGGGACTTGAATGTTGTCCTTTCTCAATTAATGAAGTCTCCCTTTGAACCTATGGAAACTGTTTATCTTAAATTCTTGACGTAGAAAGTAGTTTTTCTGGTAGCAGTGACTTGGGCTAGAAGAAACAGCAAACTTCCAAGTTCTAATTCATTTCCCACCATGCCTGCAATTCTTCCATTACAGGATGATGCTTCACATATGTCCAAAGTTTCTCTTGAAGATGGTCTCAGCCTTCCATATCAATTAGTCCATTGTATTGCCTACCTTCTTTCCACGATCTCATGCACATGAAGATGAAGGCTCTTCACATGTTAGATTGCAAAAGAGCTCTGGCCTACTATAAGAAAAGAACTCAGCCACATCGTCAAGCTTCACAGCTTTTTGTTTCAAGGACTCAAACAGACTTGAAGTAGCAGTCGCCAAATGTACATTGTCCAGCTGGAAAGCAGAATGCATTCAGCACTGCTACACTTCAGCAATCTTGCAAATCACAGATGCTGTCAAAGCTCCTCAAATGAGAGCTGTGGCCTCTTCTATTGTCCATTTGTGAGAAGTACCTCTTGAAGACATTTGTAGAGTAGCAACATGATCATCTGTTGACACCTTTACGACCCATTACTGCCTGGACAGTCTCTCAAGAGCTGATTGTAAATTCAAGCAAGCAGTTTTGTGCAGTCTGTTCTCGCTTTCCATGGCGGCTTCCGGGTTACTTACTCAGTAAAACACTTCACTGCAACCCTCAGCTTGGGACTCTCCACATGTCATGCTAATTCAGCGTGCTTATCAATGGAAACAGCAAGTTTGCTTACCATAAATGGTATTTTCCTTAGCAGGATGAATTAGCCATGCAAAATACCTGCCTGTTTCCCTGGAGAGTCGACTGCCTAGCTTAGTAGTTTCCAGACTTGTCCTGGTCAGTCATATTTTCAGGACATCTGCAATGAATATGCATGAAATAAATTTGCATTCAACGGAGGCAGTATGTACAAGTCTTTCTCATGCATCTTAAAAGGATATTCAACATACTGGTGGATTGCCTGAAAATCCGTCACTAGGGGTCCTCTAGGACAGGTTTAGGAACCTCTGATCTAGCTAGTTTAAGATCTGTTAAAAACTGAAGAGGCTCACGATGCAACACCTGTGCAGGAACTCTGCACGTGCTCAATAGAGCTAAAAGCTGTGCTAGCTAGCAGAGATGAATTTTTTTGATGCCACCAGATGACATGACTTGTATCTGGCTACCGTAATTCATGTTGCTATATGGAAAACACTGTTTATGGTAAGCAAACATGCTTTATCCCCAGCTCTGTCACTGATCTCAGGGGAGTCACTTTATCTCCTTGTGGCGCTGTTCTAATCTCTGGCTGTCACTGACTCTGTGTGTGATCTCAGGGGTGTCACTTCATTTCCCTGTGCCGCAGTTTATTCACCTGTAACTGGGTAATACTGTTCTTCATACTCTCCCTGCTTGTGGAGCTTTAGATAATAAGCTGCTTAAGAGCATAAGCATTGCCATGCTGCGTAAGACCAAGGTCCATTGAGCCCAACATCCTGTCTCCAAGTTGCAAGTACCTGGCAGATCCCATTCCTGTTACTCACTCCCAGGGATAGCGATGGCTTTCTTTAATCTACCTGGCTAATAATGGGTTATGGATGTTCCCTCCATGTGCTAGATCGTATCCTCTCGTAACAGATTCCACAGTTTGAAAAAGTACTTTCCATGATTTGCTTTGAATCTGCTGGTGATTAGCTTCATGGCGCGTCCCCTTGTTTTAGTATTATCTGAAAGGGTAAATAACCGTCCTTCCACCCCTCTCCTGATTTATAGACTCCCATCCTGTCCCCTCTCGGCCGTCTCTTTTCCAAGCTGAAGAGCCCTCGCCTCATCATAGGGGAGCCGTCCCATCCCCTTTATCATTTTTGTTGCCCTTCTCTGCACCTTTTCTAATTCCGCTATGTCTTACTTGAGATGATGTGGACAGAACTGCACACGGTACTCAAAGTGCAGTCGCACCTTAGCTCGAGACTGAGCCAATGTGATACTTTCCATTCGATTTTGGATCATTCCTAACATTCTGTTTGCTTTTTTGACCACCGCTGCCCACTGAGTCTGCAAGGACTCCACTGTCCTCTTCCTGGGTGGTGACTCTCACTACAGGACCCAGCATTGTGCACCTGTGGTTGGGATTATTTTCCCCTATGTGCATCCCTTTGCACTTTTCCACATTACATTTCATCTGCCTTGGAATTGCCCCATTTCCCAGTCTTGCAAGATCCTCTTGCAATTCCTCGCAATCCGCTGCTGTTTTTGTTTTTTTTTTTTAACAACTTTGAATAGTTTTGTGTCATCTGCAAACCTGATCACCTCGCTCGTCATTCCTTTTTCCTGATCATTTATGAATATGTTAAACAGCACTGGTCCCAATACTGATTTTATTAATAACCCTTCTCCATTTGGAAAACTGACCATTTAGTCCTACTCTCTGTTGGCCTTTTAAGCTGTTTCCAGTCCTACTCTCTGTCCTACTCTCTGGCAACAATAAAGCTCTGGAATTTGTTGCCAGAGGATGTGGTTAGTGCAGTTAGTGTAGCTGGGTTTAAAAAAGGATTGGATAAGTTCTTGGAGGAGAAGTCCCTTAATGGCTTTTAATCAAGTTTACTTAGGGAATAGCCACTGCTATTAATTGCATCAGTAGCATGGGATCTTCTTAGTGTTTGGGTAATTGCCAGGTTCTTGTGGCCTGGATTGGCCTCTGTTGGAAACAGGATGCTGGGCTTGATGGACCCTTGGTCTGACCCAGTATTGCATGTTCTTATGTTCTTAATAGAACATCACCTCCTATCCCATGGCTTTGTAATTTCCTGAAGAGTCTCTTTTGGGGGACTTTGACAAAAGCCTTCTGAAAATCCAAATACACTAGATCAACCCACTCGCCTTTCTCTACTTGCTTATTTACACCTTCAAAAAAAGTGTAAAGGATTGGCAAAATGACTTCCCCTTGCTAAAATCAGTTTGACTCTTTCCCCCATTAAGTCATGTCTATCTATATGGCCAGTGATTTTGGTTTTAAGAATGGATTCTACTATCTTGCCTGCCATAAACATCTGGCTCAACGGTCTCTAGTTTCCTGGATCACCCCAGAGCTCTTTATAAAAATTGGCGTCATATTAGCCACCTTCCAGTCTTCAGGAATCGTGGCTGCTTTAAATGAAAGGTTACAAATTATTAGTAACAGGTTAGCAGTTTCATGTTTTAATTCTTTTAGAGCTCTTGGGTAGATGCCATCCAGTCCCGGTAATTTGTTACTCTCTAGTTTGTCAATCTGACCTGTCACATCCTCCACTGTCTCAGGTATTTGTTTTAGTTGCTCAGACTCTCCACCATTAAAGAATGTTTCAGATGTGCCTGTGTTCCCAACTTCCTTCTCCATAAAGATCAAGGCACAGAATTAATTCATTCTGCCATTTCCTTGTCCTTTTTGAGACTCATCTTTTGCTCGTTGGTCACTAGTGGCCCAGCTGACTCCCTCACAAGCGTTTTATTTCGAATGTACTTGAAAAAAGTTGTATTAGTTTTTGCCTCACTGGCAAGCTTTTTCTCAAAGGCTTTCTTGGCCTAACTACTGTTTTACATCTAACGTGCCAGTGCTTATGCTCTTGCCTATTTTCATCATTTTGGTTTGCTTTTAATTTTCTGAGTGATGCCCTTTTAGCTTTAAGTGCTTCCTTTACCTCACCATTAAACCACACTGGCAGTCATTTGGTCTTCCTTTGACCTTTTTTAATGCATGGAATACATTTTATCTGTGCTTCCAACTTTTTAAACAATGTCCATGCCTCATGCAGACTTTTAACCCTTGCAACCACCACTCTTAGTTTTTTCTAACTAATTTCCCCATTCTGTCATGTCTCCCTTTTTAAAGTTATATGCTACATGCATGTTTCTGTTGAGCTGCTGTGCTGGTAAAGCTCTTTAAGGTCCCGTTTGCAAGACTGGATTTATCTCAAACCAGTGGCTGAATGTTTTATTCATAGAGGCACCTCTCCCTCTCTTTCCCATCAGTGCCTGCCCTCCTGCACGGTCAGTCTCGCCCTGATAACTTCCCCAGCAGCTTGGAGTCTGAGAACGGTGAGTGCCCTTTCTCCTGACGAAAAGCCCCCAGACAACTTGTAACTAATTCAGTAAAATGCTCCCGGCTTGATTCTCTGTCCCTGCATGTGTCCAGCAGGCACACGCTGTTTTGTTTTGAGGCGGAGTATATGGTCTTAGTTCTTAGCTCTTGCTGATGATTTTGAATCCACATCTGTGTGTGGGTGTATTTGTGTAGGTGGGAGCTGTAATTGTGTGGGAGTGGGGCTATGTGCGTACTTGGTGTCATTTAATGCCCTATAACAAGAAGAAATTCTCAAAATAAATTGGTTGATGACTTTACTTCACCCCTCCATGATGTTCTCCTACAAAAAGCTCCCTTACAAGCATAAGGTCTCATGCACTGTGACCGAAACCCCCCCGCTGGCCCTTCCCATTTTTTTTCAAGCAATAGAAAAGACCACCCAGTCCCCCACTGACCTTGTTTTTGACCTTGGTAGGTGTTTCCCTCTGCCCCTTGCCCGAGTATACTTACAACCTTTCTGCGTCCCCGCAGGTTTCTCTAGCATGGAGCTGTCGGAAGTAGTCAGCAACGCCATCCTGTCGGCCTATAACGGCAGCAGCCTGCTCTCGGTCAGCCTGGTCAGCCCGCAGGAGGGCTGCGGCACTGTGACCTCCAACGACGCCCTGCTGTTCCATGAGAAGTGCGGCACCCTGATCAAGCTTAGCAACAACCACAAGACAGCCGAGCGCCGCCGGCCCCTGGACGAGTTCAACAATGGTGTGGGTGATGACCACCGTCCGCTGCGTGATGGTGAGATGTTTGAGGTGAGGCAGCGCGTGCTCTGACATTTCTACATTATGGGGTTGGGTTTTTGGTTTTTTTTTTGGCACACTCGTTTTTCTCCTCCCCAATCCCTCTCGCCCTCTTCAGTCATCACTGGGACAGGAGCTTCCTTGCACAGTGATCTTCAGTGCCAGTAAATAGACAGCCCCTTTGTTTGAGGTTGCTTTTTGTTCACCCACCGTCTCCTCTATCCCCTCACATCTAGGGAAACCTTTACCCCAAGTTACTAGCTGCAGAAGGACCTCTGTGATGGATTGATGAGGGGGCAAAGGAAACAGACAGGGCAGTTGGCCTTGGCTGAGATCTAGAGGGAGGCCCATACAAGGTTGGATTAAGGATGAGTCTCTTACTGCAGGATCTGAATGGGAGTTTGGGGGCCTGAGGTACTGCCATGACTCTGTACTCAGGACACCCTTAATCCATTTTATTACAAAGAGAGAGAGACCCCTTGTACATCCCCATATGTTATATGATGGTGCCACCTACAGAAGTGCCTATTTCCCCTCACCCAAAGAGGATCCCCTCTTTCTTGCCTGTCCAATTAGGAAGCAAAAATATTTCCCAGCCAGCAGGAAGTCACTTTGTTTTAGCAAAGTATTGAGTATTGCTTCCGTTTTTTTTCCTTAACTGCAAGACCAGAAGCCAGCCCAAAAAGGCATAGCTTTAAATCACACTGATTTCTGGAATTGCTTCTTCTTCAGCAGAGCTCAGCCAGCGAGAATGAAGCTCAGAAACACAGCTACCCTCCCTGGCTGATTGTGCATGTTCAAGGGGGAAGCAGGCAATATGTATATTTATAGTCTTCGTGCTGTGGGGGCTAACTCAACATTAGAGGAGGCTACGCTAGTAAGGATACGTGTTCCCCTTTTATTTCTCTGTCTGCCTCCTGATGTGGGAATGTCGGCTGGGTTCTGCCTGTGCTGTATCGCCAGTCCCCACCCGCGATTAATCTGGATGTTTCTTTTTCTCTGATTAGATCCGGATTGATAAACTGGTGGATAAATGGTCCGGCTCCATAGAGATTGGGGTGACCACCCATAATCCCAACAATCTGGAGTATCCGGCCACAATGACCAACCTGCGGTCAGGTAAGGCACTTGGGCACACACGCAGCCTCGGTGACCTGGAGTGTCCAGCTGTGATGATCAGCCTGCACTCGTCATACAAATACCGGTAGTTGCTAGTGCCAGGGTTAGAGTACAGAGCTATGATCCCATAAACCCTGGTTCCGTTTTCTGCCCTCCTGACTCCACCAATCTCCCTGAGCTCAAACCGAACACAGAAGGTCGGCGGGGAAGGAACACGCTGAGGTACTTCTTACAGTGACCATGTGCTGTTACAGCACAGAGCCGGTGTGCCAGTACCTACCTCCCCAAGTGACCAGGCGGCCCCAGAATGGTGCTAATGATGTCTCTTCCATCCTCCAGGCACCATCATGATGAGTGGTTGTGGCATCCTGACCAACGGGAAAGGCACCCGGCGGGAGTACTGTGAGTTCAGCCTGGACGAGCTGCAGGTGAGGGAGATGCCCGGGGTGGGGGGGTGGGGGGTGTGTTCTGTATTTCCCTTTCAGATTTCTCCCTCCCCACCTTGCTAACCTTGAATACTGTATATTTGTAGGAGGGAGACCATATCGGGCTTACCAGGAAACCCAGTGGGGCCCTTCACTTCTACATCAATGGCATCGACCAAGGTCGGTGAGTCCCTGAGGAAACCCGGGGGGGGGGGGGGGGAAGGGAGGGTGTACTCAGTTCCTGCTGAAACATGAGGAAGTGGTTAGGCTGCCGGAGCTGTGTGTCCATGTTGTCGTATTTCCTCCCTCCCTCCCTCCCCCTTCCCCCAGGCTCGGACTTCACCCCTCACTTGTCCATTGTCTCCTCTGAAACCGTATGCAATCGTTTTCCTCCCCCAATGCTCAGCAAAAATTCATTATGCTCTCATCGTATCAATAGAGTGGGGTCAGGGGATGGGGTATGTCTTTTAATTCCAGAAAGAAAAAGGTAGGTATAAAGATGTTGGATCAGTGAAGAAAGGAGATCTAGGAAATAAGACCGAAAGAACAGAATAGAGCAGGAAAATTGGTGCCATTTTGAAGAATTCAGGTAGTGCTGCGTCGTGTGATGAGTGTGCGGCTGGCTGGGTGGCCGGAGAGAAGGCCTGGCCCCGCTGAAGCCATTAACGGTCCCTTTTGCAGAGCTGCCTTACGTTGCTCGAGTCCCCTCGATGCCCTGACCCTGTCTTCCTCTTCCCTCTTTGTCTCTTCCTGTCTCCCCCCCCCCCCCCCCACCAAGGCGTGGCTGCCACCCAGACACCGCCAGTTGTGTACGGCGTGGTGGATCTTTACGGCATGGCGGTGAAAGTCACCATCGTCCACAACCACAACCACACGGATCGCCTGCGCCGCAACAACGCCATCATGCGGGCCCTCTCGCCGGATGCGGGGCGCCGCGCCGTGGAGACTGCCGAGCCCGAGCCTGAACGGCTGCTCTTCCACCCCAACTGTGGTCAGAAGGCCGCCATCGTGAATGAGGGCCGGACTGCGCTGCGTCCACAGTAGGTATTCCCAGTGCTGAGCACTCTTACTGCTGCTCTATAATACATTCCTGAGTCTTACCATTCAGTTCTCTTATGGTGTAAGAGGTGCTCTTTTTTTTCCTCCTGGCTGGGTGATTAGTGCTTTCTTATATTAACTTCACAGGGGCTGTTACTGATACCTCTTACAGTATTGCGCTATGCTCCCTGTGACCAACTCTTGGTCCTCAAGAGCCTCCAACGTCCTGGTTTTCAGGATATCCATAGTGAATATGCATAAGATATATATTTGCATGCAAAATTAATTTCATGCATATTCATTGTGAATATCCTGAAAACCAGACCTTTGTGTGGCTCTTGAGGACTGAAGTCGGCCACCCCTGCTCTATAGTAAGTCGTCCATCGACAGTGTCATCGATGTTTTTCATGATGCCAGAGTTGCTGTCGTACCCTGGTTGGATCTTTGATGCAGGTCATAGGTGACCTTATTGATGTCTTATGGCATAAGAGTTACTCTGACTGGATCATGGACATTCTGTAATTCCTAGGTGCTGTCATTTCACATAAGAGATGCTCTGTAATATCGTCATGGATGCTTTCATTGTCTCTATGGCATAAGAGGTGCTCTGTACTGTCAAAGGTGCTGTTTGGAGGGGCTATGAAATGAGATCCCATCCTCCAGTGGGTTAGAAGACTGCCCAAGTTTTTTTCCTTTTATAAAGAGGCATGGGGTTAGCTTGCGGGAATGACAGCTACTACCTGGAGATTAATACCCTTATTCAATAAACATACTCACTGTCACTGTGACTCCAGCATTGTTCTATACTTCAATGGCAAGAGGAAATGTGGTAAAAAGGATTTGCATTCACAAAAAAACGGGGAGTAGCTTGCTTGTTGCGGTGGTTACTACCCCAAACCAAATAAGTCTGATTCTTCACTTTCAATGCATATCCAGCATAGCTCTCTGCTTCAGCGGCAGGGGGGAAAGAGGAAAAGAGGATTTATATTCAGGCAACAACCAACAAGGACTGAATTACATAGTCTGGGTAAACAAATAATTATGAGTGTAGCTTGCTTATTGCAGCAGTTACTACCCCGAATCAGTTAAGCCTGATACGTCACTTGGAATACATATCCAGCTCAACTCACTGCTTCAACGGCAGGGCGGGGGAATAAAGAAAAGAGGAATTATATTCAGACAACAACTAACAAGGACTGAATGGCACAAGCTGGGTAAACAAATAATTATGAGTGTAGCTTGCTTATTGCAGCGGTTACTACCCCTAACTAATTAAGCTAGATATTTCACTTAGATGCAGCTCCAGCACTGCTCTCTACATCAATGGCGGGGGTGGAAGGGAAATAGAACCAAAAGGTTACTAAGGGCAAAGAGTAACAGATAAGTATGAGAGAAAAAAAAAAAGTGCGAAGCTTGCTGGGCAGACTGGATGGGCCGTTTGGTCATCTTCTGCCGTCATTTCTATGTTTCTAAGTACGTGCTCATAGTAGAATGGGACTTTTCTTTTGGGATCTTTAGAGGTGTAAGTCCATAGCCATGCTGTTTCTCCCCTCAGAGGACTGGGAAGATTTGTTCTGGGTTCATGTTCTGCAGTAACTATAAGGCAGCGATTCCAGTGGAAGGTGGCACGGCTCTCGTAAGATCCGCAAGAATGGAAGACTTCTCAGCTAGAGCCTTAGCCATTCAGGCCTCTGTTTGGGGGGGTAATGTTTATGCATTGATGCAAGGATTTCAGCAATCCCAGAGTCTGGAGGTGGCGTGTGTGATCAGAGCTGCCTCTTTGGCCCGATTCAAAGTGTGACCTTATCAGGTCGGTCTTCTTGGTTTCTGTTTTAACAGAGGCCGTTCTGCGACAGGTGCAGCATCTAGGGCCCATCTCGGCAAAATAAAATACAAAGCCCCCAAACTCCTTATCATCCATGCCGGACCAGTCCAGACAAATGGGTTATATCCTCCTAACCAGCAGATGGAGACAGAAAAAAAAGCGCAAAGCTGACTTTTCCACCCCTCTGAAGGTCTTTTGCTGCCTTCAGCTCTTCGGCCTTGGTCTTGTACAGTTTTATTCTCTGTAAGAGAATTGTCTTTTAGTGTGGTCATTGACTTTTAGGGAGCAAAGTTCAGAGGCCAGCTAGGGGTGCTTATCAGACGTTCCCTGGACGTACCCCTCCAATCAATATCGGTAGTCGGATGTCCAGCTATTTAGGGCCAAGGTGGAACAGGAATGCAGTACCTTTGTCAAGGTCTTGGCTGAGGGCCAGAGCCAGCTGTCCTGGCTTCTGGCTCAGAAGGCACCAGGAGCCCTCAGGTATCCTGCTAAGTGACTCCGATTAGGTCTGGGGCAGAGTTCCCCTGCAGGACCCCGCAGCAGCTTGCATGGCTGATACTATCATCTAAGTTCCCTTTTTTAACTGTATCCTTTGTGGATCTCCTGCGCCAGACCTTGCACTCCTGTCGGCTTTCCCCCATGTTCTAGTTTAAAAGCTGCCCTATCTCCTTTTACATATTAATGCCGACAGCTGGATTCCGTTTTGATTAAGGTGGAGCACCTCCCCCTATTCCTGCTCTATCCCACTCATGATTTTATAAACCTTTATTATATCCCCTCTCAGTTCTCCCTTCTCCTAGCCTGTTCAGCTTTCCTTCCTAAGGGAGCCGTTCTGTGCCTTCTGTCATTTTTGTTACCTTCATCTGTACCTTTTCCAGTTCTGCTATATCTTTTCTGACATGGGCGAGCAGAGCTGCACACAATACTCAAGGTGTAGCCACGCCATAGATCCATGCAGAGGCATTAGGATAGTCACAGTTATATCCTGTATTCACTTTGAAGAAATTGCTAATATTTTATTTGCCTTTTGATCACCACCGCACAAGGAGGATTTCAGTGTATTGTCCATAGTGATTCCAAGATCCTTTTCCTGGGTGGCTAACTCTCCTAATACAGAACCAGCACTTCAGGATTATTTTCCCCTATGTGCATGCCATTCAGTCCTGGTGGTATAAGAGATACGCCCTCACCATGGTTAGATCCTTGGTGTTCTATGAGAAGCCCATGAGTGATCTTGTTGTCTCTTCTGTTATAAGAAGTGGCACTCTTGTCCTGCTTGCTACATCATTAACTTTGCATTAACGTACCTACGTGTAGGTGCTCCATTGCTCAGCCTGTACTCCCTGCTGCCCCTTGGTGAGGGTGGAGGAATTGTAGCACTGTTTTTGACTAGTGCTCCACAGGCCTCATTTGTATTTGTCACCCGCTAACTCGTTCTTGGGGAAATACTGTGGGGAGAAGGGGGTTTAACTCTATGGTGGACCTTTACGGCACATTATTATAAACGTTGCGACTTACAGACCATTCTGTTACACCTGTCGGTTTGAGCTGGGGTAGTTGGCGTGGGCCTCATGTACAGGGCTTACTTATTTAAAAGAATTTCTAAACTACCGAAGCAGTGTGCAGCAAAAATTAGAAAAAAAAAAACAAATTTACAATCCCATTGCTTTCTCCTGCCCTTTACAGTGCCACAGATGACTTCAATCACGGAGTGGTACTGAGCAACCGCCCACTACGCAATGGTGAAGTCTTCCAGGTGCGAATCGACAAGATGGTGGACAAGTGGGCGGGGTCCATTGAAATCGGGGTGACCACCCACAACCCTACCTACCTGCAGCTGCCCAGCACCATGACCAACCTGCGCTCAGGTGAGACAGCAGAAGGCATGCGCAGCGCGGGGCTGTCCAGAGCAGCAAGGACATGAGTTCTGTCAGTAATGTGACCTCCCACCTCTGTTCTCATTCCCGGCTCTGTCAGTGGTTCCCCGAGACCTCCAGGGTGAGTCACTTCCATCTCTCTGTGCCTCAGCTCGCCCCTTTGTAACTGGCTGAGAATATGAATCGGCTCCCCTCTCACTGCCGGACCAGGGGAATCTCCCCATTTGATCCCTTAATAAGCAGATGTTTTTGAGGCTCCTGATTTAAGAAAGTGTAGCACCCCTGCCTACCATACCCCCTCCCCAAATTGTGCCTCTCTTTAACCCTTCGTGTCCCTCCGTACCCTTCCCCCCCAGGCACCTGGATGATGACCGGGAATGGCGTGATGCACAACGGTACCACGATTCTGGATGAATACGGCCACAACCTGGACAGGCTGAAGGTCAGTGCCGCTGTGTGAGCCGAGCTGATCCCGCTGTGCGTGCCTGTCACGTCCTGAGCCACGCTGCCGCAACCGTAGCTGCTCAGTGGCTTTACAAAGAAGGCAGTATAAGCAAGCCCAACCCCTCCCCAGGTGGATAGCCTAGGGATTTACTACTCCACCATTTCATTTAAGATTTTCTATAGCAGTTTAGCATATGTGAAGGTGGCCAAAGTGATGTCGCCAGTGACATGACGACGCAGTGCCAATAAGGATTCCATTGAGGCTGTTGCGCTTCGCCCCCAGGCCCTGTTTGTTTGGTATCCCGGCGCTACAGATGTGCAGCACTGAAAGACTTGATGGGCTGATCAGAAAGCAAGATGCGATCTTTGGTAATGCGGCTCCCTGGGTGTGAGCTGGAATGTCCTGTCTTCTCTAACAGAGGTGGGGGAGGGCGGGTGGCGGGGGGTCGGCGGTCCTCCTCAGCTCATTTCCCACCATGGTGCTTTTTCACTCACGGCAGGCGGGGGACACTGTGGGCGTGGTGCGGCGAGAGGATGGCAGCCTACACTTTTTTGTAAATGGTGCGGCGCAGGGCCCAGCTGCCTGGAATGTGCCGCCCAGCGTCTATGCCGTAGTCGACCTGTATGGGCAGGCCGCTCAGGCCACCATCGTGGAGGACACGGGTGAGTGGAGAGGACAGCGCACTGTGATCATTTGTGAGGGTGTGTATGCGGTGCTTGTCATGTGAACCGGATGCTGCCTTATGGGTGGGGGGGGGCGAGAAGGGACAATGTTAATATCACTGACTCACTACGTCGGAGACATGATGTGAAGCCACTCCCCGAGCACACTGCATACCATCTGAAAGTCATTGACTCGGAGAAATGAACCAGGAGTAATGTGAATGTCGACAAATTGTGGAGGAGTTAAAGCAGGCACAGGAAGAGAAGGTGACTCACCCTAAGGTCCCACACAGAATCATTGACAGAGCTGGGTATAAGAATTGAGGCACAGGGAGATAGTAGTGATGTGTGTCTGGCAGCTGGCTTGTGCTCCAGAAGGAGTTTTCATTTCACTGAAACCCTTGTGAAGAAGATCGCAGGCTGCTGCCTCTGGCCTCTGCCCTCACTGAGACTCCCTTCTTTCCCCTCAGATCTGCTTCCTCTCCCCGAGGAGCTGTCAGAAGGAAACAACCAGCTGTCCCCTAGCAGCCCCTCCTCCGTGGGCTCGGTGACTGACCTGCGCTTCCACCATCTGCACGGGAGCAATGCTGTGATCACCAATGGAGGTCGAACGGCTCTGCGCCAGAACTGCCGCAGCGAGTTTAACGATGCTATTGTCATCTCCAACAGGTGCGCTGGAGCCAGGTTGTATGTGAGGGGATCCTGTAGGCAGCCCCAGCATACGAGTGCCAGGACTCGCACGTCCGGCCTCGCCCCGGCACACTCGTGCCAGCCCTCGCACGCCCGGCCTCGCCCCGGCACACTCGTGCCAGCAGTCGCACGCCCGGCCTCGCCCCGGCACACTCGTGCCAGCACTCGCACGCCCGGCACACTCGTGCCAGCCCTCGCACGCCCAGCCTTATCTTCCTAGGCACACTGGTACTGGGACTCGCACACCAAACCCCACTCCAGTGTCTTAGTATCCGCAATGCCCCACTCGGCCTCCCTGACTAGGCCTTCCAGCCACTCCAGTCTTTCATCTCTTGGGAAGGTTAACTGCTCTTGGCTTCCTCCGCAGGGCCTTGCGGGAGGGAGAGCTGTTTGAGATTGTGATTCAGAAGATGGTAGATCGGTGGTCTGGCTCCATCGAGGCAGGTGAGTACAGAGTGCTCAGAGCCATACAGAGGGTGTTAGGGTAGCGCAGCCGTGCTCTCTTCATAAGCCGTTCTCTGTCTCTGCAGGGGTGACTGCCATTCGTCCCGAGGACTTGGAGTTCCCCAACACCATGACAGATATTGACTACGACACCTGGATGCTGAGGTGAGCAGGAAAGTGGTGGCTGCTGTACAGATACCTGCAGACAGACCATCTTTCTGCATTGAGTTAGGGACTAGGATTGTTTTGCCTGATAACTGAGACCCTTTTAAGAGTAAGTGTGTGTGTGTGCTCTTGGGCAGATGAAAGCTTGCAGTTGGCTGGTGTTTTCCTTGTGCTCTGTGGTAATGAGAGGTGTCTGTCTCTTTTTTTTTATTTTTTTATTTTTTTGCAAATCCTTGGGTGGGGGGCATGGCGGGTCCACCAGTGGCACCTCCATCATGCAGGACGGGAACACCATGCGGAATAATTACGGCTGCGACCTGGACTCGCTCACCACCGGCTCCCGCATCGGCATGCTGCGCAGCGCCAAGGGCGACCTGCACTACTTCATCAACGGCGTGGACCAGGGCGTGGCCTGCTCTGGCCTGCCCCCCAGCAAAGGTGAGCCCTTTCCGCACAACCGGGGGAATGGCGGGGTCTTGACCAATGCAGACTGTGACCTGGCAAAAGTGGCTGCCGACCCCTGCCATTCAGCTCTAACGTGGCCCAGTCCTGTCCCTTCTCTCCCAATCTTTCAGGGCCTTCTCTTCTGACTGTTCTCCTCTCTATTTCCCAGAAGTCTACGCCGTCATCGACCTGTACGGTCAGTGTGTCCAAGTGTCCATCACCAGTGCCAGTGGACCCATGGATAATAGCCTGTCCACCAGCAACATCACGGAGAAATCCTTCCCTATTCACTCACCAGGTAAAGGAAGGTGTCAGGTTTTTGTGGGTGTGGTGGGGGCTTCTCATGGGTTTGCATGCACACGAAAAGCCCTCACCACACACATACATAGATAGATGCATATGGGGGGGTGTGTGTGCGTGCACAAAGCTCCTTTTCTGTGGAATTCACTCTTTCATGTACGTTTTGTATGTCTAAGGAAACGGATGTGTTCCCAGGAGTGATACCCATGTAGACTTGGGGGTACTTGAGCCTTCGTGGGCATACAATGCTGGTGGGAGAGTGCAAGAGTTTGGGGTAGGATGCAGGGTTGCTACTCAGCTGTGTAAGAGTGTAGTATAAATGGGCTCTAGTTGTCTTTAGCATGGTTTATGGGCATTCAAGCAAAGGCTACATCCGTTCCTTCCCAGCATCCTCCTGTGGTTTTCACCACTTCCTCTCTCCTCAGTGCCAGGTGTGGCCCATCGTTTCCACACCAACTGCGGGAAGAACGTGGCACTCCACAATGACGGGTGCCGGGCAGTGCGGGTGGCTGGGTACAACCATGGTGTACTCTTCAGCATGAAGGAGCTGAAGACAGATGAGGTCTTCGAGGTACGTCCTGCTGGGTGTTTGAACCTCAGCAAACCTCCTTCCTCTGCTTCCAGCACCTCTCGTTATCCCCTCTGTGTACTCATGGTACATGCCAAACCTCAGCAATCCTCTTGCCTCTGACTTCTGTTCCTCTCTCCCCAATGATATAGCCTCTTCCTTTGCTTTCTGCTCCTCCCAGCCCTTTCCATGCACTCATGGTTTCTCCATGGACAAGCTTCACATTATAGCCACTCAAGACGGGTGATGTCATCTGACAACACCGGTTTGGTCTTTTCTCCTCTAGCCCACAAACTTCTGGATTGTCTTCTGGGCATGTGTGGGACTTCCTGTGCTAGTGTCATTGTGCGATCTCCCTCAGTCTGTTTTTGTCTGCTAATTTTCGTTCCTGGAGCCAGAGGGGGGTTGGTGCAAAAACCTTCAGTTCTGCAGTCTGGTGAGTTCTTTAATTTTGTGAGCCTTCCTCCCAGAGCTTTTTGGGTCCTGGAGGATCCTTCCCTGTTTGGTTGAGGTGGACGAGCTGGAGGTCGGGGACCTTTTTGTATGCCTGCTCCATTGTCTCCATCAGCTGGCAAGGATGCATAAACTCAGGAGTCTGGACTGATCCAATTCAGCTTCATTGACCTTTTTTTCGCTCTTAGGAAGGAATCAACTATGGCAGAGCAAGCTGCTATAGCAAAAAAAGAGAAAGGTCTTGGTTAAAAGAAGTCACAGAGGTTATGAAGAATGTTGAGGATTCTGCATGCCCCCTAAACCATTCTCTCTACGACTCCTTTGACACCTCCTCAAGTGTAGCAGCAGCCGGAATTTTGTTAGAAGACTAGCTTGACTCAGGGCATCAGGACTCCAAGAGGAGATCCAGGAAAAATTGGCAGACACCCCCTGCGATGAGGGCAACCTATTTGGTTCCAAGGTAAATGAGATAGTAGAGACCATTAAGAATTAAAGCATGGCCATATAGTCTTTGTCAGCTTTGCAAATGGATTCATCTTCTCAAAGACGATATTGTCAAGAATCGTATTGTAAGCCCTACTACTACTTCCAACGTAGATGTCAGACAAATCTGATTGACTTTTTTGACTGGGTAACCAAGGAATTGGATAAGGAAGAGCACTAGATGTCATCTACTTGGATTTCAGCAAAGCTTTTGATACAGTCCCGCACAGGAGACTGGTGAATAAAATGAGAAGCTTAGGAGTGAGTGCCTAGGTGGTGGCCTGGATTGCAAACTGGTTGACGGACAAAAGACAATGTGTGATGGTAAATGGAACTCTCTCTGAAGAGAGAGCGGTTTTAAGCGGTGTACCGCAAGGATCGGTGTTGGGACCGGTCCTGTTCAATATCTTTGTGAGCGACATTGCGGACGGGATAGAAGGTAAGGTTTATCTTTTTGCAGATGACACTAAGATCTGCAACAGAGTGGACACACCGGAAGGAGTGGAGAGAATGAGACGGGATTTAAGGAAGCTGGAAGAGTGGTCGAAGAAATGGCAGCTGAGATTCAATGCCAAGAAGTGCAGAGTCAAGCATATGGGGAGTGGAAATCCGAATGAACTGTATTCGATGGGGGGAGAAAGGCTGATGTGCACGGAGCAGGAGAGAGACCTTGGGGTGATAGTGTCTAATGATCTGAAGTCGGCGAAACAATGTGACAAGGCGATAGCTAAAGCCAGAAGAATGCTAGGCTGCATAGAGAGAGGAATATCGAATAAGAAAAGAGAAGTAATTATCCCCTTGTACAGGTCCTTGGTGAGGCCTCACCTGGAGTACTGTGTTCAGTTCTGGAGACCGTATCTCCGAAGAGACAGACACACGATGGAGATGGTCCAGAGAAGGGTGACCAGAAAGATGGATGGTCTTCATCAAATGACTTATGAGGAGAGATTGAAGAATCTAAATATGTACACCCTGGAGGAAAGGAGGAGCAGAGGTGATATGATACAGACTTTCAGATACTTGAAAGGTTTTAATGATCCAAAGTCAACGACAAACCTTTTCCGTCGGAAAAAATCAGCAGAGCCAGGGGTCACGATTTGAAGCTCCAGGGAGGAAGACTCAGAACCAATGTCAGGAAGCATTTCTTCACGGAGAGGGTGGTGGATGCCTGGAATGCCCTTCCGGAGGAAGTGATGAAGATCAGAACTGTGAAGGACTTCAAAGGGGCATGGGATAAACACTGTGGATCCATAAAGTCTAGAGGACGTGAATGAAGAGTGGGTGGCTCGCGGGAATGATGGCTACTACCTGGAGATAATACCCTTATTCAATAAACATACACACGGTTAATGCGACTCCAACATTGCTCTAAGCTTCAACGGCAAGAGGAAATGTGGAAAAAAGGATTTGCATTCACAAAAAAGCGGGGAGTAGCTTGCTTGTTACGGCGGTTACTACCCCAAACCAAATAAGCCTGATACTTCACTTTCAATGCATATCCAGCATAACTCTCTGCTTCAACGGCAGGGGGAATGAAGAAAAGTGGATCTATATACAGACAACAACCAACAAGGACTGAATTACATAGTCTGGGTAAACAAATAAGCTTGGATGTAGCTTGCTTATTGCGGCAGTTACTACCCCTAACTAATTAAGCTATATATTTCACTTAGATGCAGTTCCAACACTGCTCTCTACATTAGTGGTGGGGGTGGAAGGGAAATAGAACCAAAAGGTTACTAAGAGCCAAGAGTAACAGATACGTTTGAGAAAAAAAAAAGTGTGAAACTTGCTGGGCAGATTGGATGGGCCATTTGGTCTTCTTCTGCCGACATTTCTATGTTTCTATGCTACAGCATTTACGGCTATTTTAGACAAAGGCCTATAGGGCTGCAACTGCTACCAACAACCCCAGCAGCAGCTTAACAGCTGCAAGTACAACCAAGAGTCAGATTATGGCAACAACGAAGACAAAACTGGCAGCCTACCCAGAGGTTGCCAACTGGATTTTGACACTACGCATCCTTGCCAACATAACCAATGTCCATGCTTTCAGGTAGGGAGAAGACAGAAGTTTTTGAGTCATCAATGGTACCACATAACTATGGTCAAATGGGATCTATAGATAATTCATCAGCGATACTAATTTAATTTTCAAATATTGCCACTTCAAAATCCCCCTCATTGCTACCTTCATTCAAACATTTAGCTGCAGATACTGAAACAGGAAGTACATTTTCTTCTATATTGCAGAGCCATTCAACAGGGAGAGAATTTTACTCCAGATACTTCCTGACTCCAAAGAAAATGCAACATGTGCCCCATCCTGGGTCTCAGATATCTCAATACATATTTAAAAAGAGAAAGATGGCCACATTGGCTACTCTCTTACCATTCACTACTCCTGCAGAACGACTGATTAATATCGCTTAACCTTAAGGACACGTATATCCACATCCTAATCAATAAAAAGCACAGAAAGGACTTTCTCTTCACCTTACTAAAGAAGCATTATCAGTACAGAATCCTGCCCTTTGGCCTTGCAGTAGCCCCGAGAGTATTTACAAAATGCCTAGCAGTAGTGGCAGCACAGTTAAGGAGAGAAAATTTGCTAGTGTTTCCGTACTTCAACAATTGGCTGATACCAAGTACCTCCTACGACTCCTCAATAATAGACATAAGCCATGTAGTTGCATTCCTTCACACTCTGGGCTCCCTCATCAATTTTCAGAAATTCTCTCTACCTCCAAAATAATGAATGAAGTTCATAGGAACAGAACTTGACATGGTTCAAGACAACGCAAAGAGCAACAAAGCTCAAATTATTCATAAGCGCCCTGAAAGGCCTTTTCAGCATTACAGCACAATGATACATGAAACTCCTGAGGACATATGGCCTCCACGGTGCAGGTTATGTTGCTAGCAAAACTCAAAATGGGTGCCCAATGGCACCTCAAACCACATTAGGTTCAGCAAACCCAAATGCTAACCTCTTTCAAATGATGGCAAAGCTTGAAAAAAATCTTTAAAGGGGAACATGTATTCATCCATCCCAAATACAGGCAGTCATGACAACAGATGCTTCCAGCCTTGGATGGGGAGCATATATTGGTTCACTATGTACTCAGGGTCTCTGAACAATGGAAGAATAATCTCTACATATCAACATTTTGGAGTTGAGAGAAATTTACAATGGCCTTCAAGTTTTCCAGCTACACCTGGAAAACAAAGCAGTCCAAACCCACATGGTCAACCGAGTTGCAATGTTCTCCATCAACAAACAAGGAGGCATAAATTTGTTCCAGGTTTGTAACGAAGCTATGTGAATTTGGCCATAAAAAGAAGACTGCAAATCTCAGCTATCTCCCCGGCAAACACAGTCTTCTAGCAGACAAGTTAAGCCATCAGCTCCAGCCGTACAAATGAGAAATCAACGACCAGGTTCTACAGCACGTCTTCTGTCTGTGAGAAATCCCAACTATAGATCTTTTCACTTCCCCATTCAACAAAACGTTGCAGATATTTTTCTCAGAGAGACCAGGTGACCAAGTACTGGCAGTCAATGCATTCTCCATTCCATGAAGCAGATGTTTTCTTTATGCATTTCCTCCAATGCTATTAATAGCAAAACCATCCTAAAATTCAGAAGGGACAAGGCGAAAAAATGATCCTCATAGCTCCATTTTTGCCACATTGGGGTTAGTTTCCCTGGTTATACAGGCTCGCAGAAGCACAACCAATCCAGTTACCATTACTCCCAAATCTGCTAACAGCAATATGGAGGTTCCCTTCTCCATCCCAACCTCCGTTCTTTAGCACTGACCACCCGGATGTTGAAAGTAACCTGATAACTTTGACAAGAGATAAAGGACATCTTTCTGTGGCTGTAAGACAACCATCTACATGGAGATTCTATAATTACAGATGGGCCAGATTTATACAGTGGTGTAAAAATCATCGATTAAATCCATTTACATGTAAAATCCTGTTAATAATAGAGTACTTATTGTATCTAATTTAGTATGAGTGCATTTAAACGCCATCACTGCTTACCATCACCAAGAAGATGTTCAACCAGTGTACCACAATCCAGTCATTGCAAAATTCATGAAAGGTCTCTCTAATTTACGACTGCTACTCAGACTTCCCTCAATGGGACCTCAAGTTTGTGCTTCAACAATGATCCCTCTCTGTGCCTGTGGCAATAGCAGAACGAAAATATGTAGCATGGAAACTCTCTTCCTCATTGTCATCGCATCAGAGTTGGCAAGGTTCAAGCTCTAGTAACTTATCCACTGTACATGCAGATATTCAAAAACCGCATTGTGTTACAAACCTATCCTAGATACTTACCAAAGGTTGTCACACACTTCCATTTGAACTAAACGACTTCAATGTCTTCATTTTTCCCCAAAGATACACACATCACAAAAGGAACAGGCTTTACATACTCTTGACTAGAGAAGAGCACTTTTGTTTTACCTGGACAGGTGAAACAACACAACACAAAAAAAGCGAGAGCAGCAACTTAAGAAACTCTTATCTAAATGGCTAATCAACTGTAAAGTCCATACTTCTACTACAAAGTTTGGACAGAATTCACAACCCCTAAAAGTTCATCACCTGCGAGCAGTCGCTTCAGACTTAGTTCACTTAAACTCATCATCCATTCAAGAAATGTACAAAGATGCCACATGCTCATTGATAACACACTCATAAAACACTATTGTCATGGTCAAGAGGCATGGTAAATTTGGACAATTTTTCCTTAGTAACATTTTACAATGACTCTACAACTTCCTGCATCTGTTCAACAGGTTGGAAAAAAACCAAACTGAATATTGTAATCTTAAGTTGGGGAGTCCTATGTCGTGTGGCTGTAATGGGAGAAAACAAAGTTGCATGCTTGTGACAGGTGTTCTCCGTGAACAGCAGAATATACAGCACATAATCCCTCCCTCCCTCCACCCCAGGAAGTTGAACTATAAGCTAGCACAACGACACTAGCTCATGCCCAGAAGAGAATCCCGAAGTGGCTAGACGAGAAAAAGGACAGCATTGATGCCTTCGGATGACGTCACCCATCTTGTGTGGCTGTATGTCCACAGAGAACACCTGTGCAACTTTACTATACCCTCATCCTTTCTGCTCCTCCCATTCTTCCATACCCCCAAGGTATATCATCTGCCTCTGCTTTCTTCTTCTCCCTTCCCCTCCAGTCCCATGCAATCATGGTATATTCTCCCTTTCTGATTTCTGCGCTTTCCATTCTTCCTCACGCACTCATGGAATATTTCATACCTCTGCAGTCCTCCTCCTGAGCTCTCATGGTGCCTCCACCCACCCCCACAATGATGGTTTGGTCGGCTTATAGGAGTGGTTCATTCCTCTTCCTGCCCATCCCTGCTTTCCTGCTGGGCACAGCACTGGAATGTGCCTGTCTCCAATCTAATTTTTTTCCCTTTGGCTGCTTCGCTTTTTCCTTACCTCCCCACTCCCAACCAGGTGAAGATTGATGAGTTGGATGAGAAGTGGTCTGGTAGCATTCGTCTTGGTGTGAGCACCCTCTTGCCCTCTGATGTCCCCTACACCGTCACTGGGCTCCCAGCTACCACCCTGGATCTCAGGTCGAAGGTGACATGGCTGGTCACAGGGTCGGAGGTCAGACGGAATGGCTCCCTGCTGAGACAGAACTACGGCTGCTCTCTGGAACGCCTGGCTGTGAGTGTGCGGCTATTTTCCTGTTATTTTTTTTTTTTTAAACTGTATCTGTTGTCATGAATGACCCAGGCCCTCTCATAATCAAAGAGAAAAGGTGGGGAGTTGGTGGCAATGCTTCCCCTATGGGTAGACATCCATAACTGAAGAAACATGGAGAGCACAGCCCCGCTTTGATGGAGCTTGGTGACTTGATGGCTTGGAGGAGGTGGGGGGTGTCATTAGGTTGGAGGTGGTTTCCTTGGGTCATAGCTGTGCCTCCATCCTTGGTGTCTGTCATTTCTCGCTTATCAGATGGGGAACCGCGTTGGTGTGAAGCGCTGTGCCGACGATACCATGCACATCCTGATAAACGGAGAGGACATGGGTCCTGCTGCCACTGGTGTGGCCAAGGTAGTATCTCCTCCTCTCTTGCACTAGGAAGCACAACATAGTTTCAGTGAAGTAAGGCACCTATCACTGCAGCTTTCCCCATTCATCTCTCACCTAGAATGTGTACGCTGTATTGGACCTCTATGGCCGAGTTACCTCTGTCTCAGTCATTAGCTCCACTGTCCTGGAGGAGCTGGATGGCACCAAGCCTCCATCTGTCACCTCAGAAGCCTGCAGCGAGGAGGAGGAGGAGGAAGATCCCACGCCCGTGAGTACCGCTCTCCTCCAGAAAGGGAATGAGACCCCAGGTGCCAGCGCCAATTGGTAACCCTCTGCCTTTCCCGTTCCAGGGTGAGGGACAATCTCCACCACAGACTGGCATCATGGCCTTCCTGGAGAACCATGGCAAGAACATCCTCCTCTCCAACTGCAACCTGACGGCCAATCGAGTCTCCAGCTACAATCAGGGCATTGTGGTGATTGCCCGGCCACTGCCCCGCCAGCAGCTGTTCCAGGTCAGCATTGAGGGAGGTGTCATTTCCAAACACTGTTTTCTTACAGGACAGTTGGAGAGAGGTGGTGAGAGATCAGTGTTCAGTCTGTACTGAACATTGTTTATGACCAAAATCTTCACCTCTTCAGGACAGGTAAAGCCTGCAGCAACATTGTAGGGTTTGCTATATATAGTGCACATGGATGTTACCATTTTCACTGTGCAATGTATGCAGATAGTAAACTTTCCTCTCTCTGTGATATAAAAGGTGCAGGTCGACTGTCTGAATCCTCATTGGACGTCCTCCCTCTCCCTTGGGGTGATCGGCTGCAGCCCCGAGCGCCTGAACTTCCCTGCCACTGCCTGCTCGCTCAAGCGCAGCACCTGGCTCATCCAGCGTGACTCCGTCTTCCACAACTCTCTAAAGGTGAGCGCCTTCCATAGGCGAAGGATGATGGGAGGACCCACCGGGTCCAAATGGATGAGAAGATCTTATTAAGTCATTACTAACAGCTGCATTTCAAACACTTTTATATCCACCTTGGCTTTGCTTAGTCCTCTGAAGAAATGCTCCAGTTTAATATCTGTTGGTTCTTTTCCTGTTTTAAACGAAAACATTATTCTTTCCTCTTTCACCCCTTTTTGTCCTTATCGGCTGCCTTTTGCTTCTTTCCTGTTTGTACTCCAGATCAGTCAGAAAAGTGGGTTTTGCATCCCTACCAGCAGATGGAGACAGAGAATAAAAACTTTTCAGGCCACCTGCAGTCCCTCAGCATTTCTCTGTCTCCAGCAGATGGTAGAGGTCCAAACCTGCAGACAGGAAGATAGAGTAAAAAAAAAAAGAAGAGAGACAAAGTTATAGAAGATGTGCTCCCTGAGGTGCTAGGCTCCTTCGTGGGCCTTCCCTCAGGTAGAGCTTGGCGACCAGGGGATCAGTGATCCCTGTTCTGGGTCGACCTGCAGTGTCTGGAGGGGCGGAAAGGCCCCTCTGAGGACCTCTCATCCATGCCTCAGCCTTGTCCGGCCAGCAGCAGGGAAGTATTTCCTTTCCTGTTCTCTTTTTTAGGGGTGCTGTTCTTTTAAGGGAAAAAGAAAAGAACAGGGGAAGAAGATTGTTGAGGCCGTGCAAGCGGCGATGAGCAGGGTGAGAGGTATTGCTGGTGTCTTCTTGAGCTCTTCGGGGGTCCGAGGCAGGTCCGAGAGGGTGATTGGGCTTTTCAGTAGGCTCTAGCAGCACAGGGAGCAGAAGTCAGCACGCGTGTGCACGCCAGTCATGGCAATGGCAGAGGAGCATGGGAGAATCTGCACGGCCTGCGGCAAGAGCCGCACGCATCTTAATTCGGCTGGGATTTGCTCCGCTTGTGCCTTGGGGGGTTGGGGGGGCTAAGGGAGTGGCGTCTATTTTAGAAATGCATGGCAAAAAGCAGACAGCTGTAAAGGAGTCCAGAGACTCCCCTCCCCTGTTGTAGCCAATGATCCAAACTGTTGGGGAGGACCAGGAAGGTGTGGGAGAGCCTGCTGAGGACCTGGTGGAGGAAGGGTCAGATGAATTTGAGAACTGTTGATTTGAACTCTTCCAGCAGTGTGCATAGCATTAAAAACCCTTCATACTGACCAATCAGAGCATATTCAGGGTGTTGTTTTTAGATAAGTGCGGTACATTTGATTTGAGTATGTATTAGACCAATCAGCTAATGGGTCTGGGGTGTCGGCTCATTGCATTCCAGCACGTAGTTAGGGTCCTCTGCTTTCTTTGTCTAAAAATTAGTATTCAGGAATACAGCAGAAATGAGGTGCCTCAGAAAGTCGGTGCATAATACTACATACAGAACTTATGCACGGAATTTATGCTGCGTCACGAGGCCTACTTGGTCAAGAAGGAAATCAGGGAAGAAAGCGACCTCTGGTCAAGGAGTCTCAGCACCCCTCAAAGAGGGTTAAGGTGGCTCCGCAGGTAAGGTTGATGGGGTCTTCTTCGCCAGCTGGGCGAAAAAGACCCCATGGATTTGGACAGTTCTGATGCGCCTCTGGAGGATCTTGGGGAGAATCCTGGTGATGTCCGAGGGACAATCCCAAGAATGCATATCTGGATCCGAACAAGGATGTGTCTGAGCTGGGGGAGGTTATAGTCACGGAAGGAGATGACCCTAGGGTTGTCCACTTATTCCGGAGGGAGGAGTTGCATCCTCTTATTCCCCAGATTTTGCAAGAGTTGGGGATTAAAGTCACTCAGGAGGAGTTGGATAATGAAGAAGTAGACCCAATCCTGGATGGGCTACAGGGACCTCTAAAAGCCGTTCCTTTACCTAAAAATGTAAAAAAGATGGTAAGCAGGGAGTGGGATACTCTCGAGGCAGGCCTCAAGGTAGACAGGTCAATGGTGAAGTTATATCCATTGATGGAAGAGACCTTGGAGCTTTTGATGTTACCTAAGGTGGATGCTGCGATAGCAGTGACCAAGAAGATGACCATCCCTGTCATGGGGTCGGCCGCATTGAGAGATGCCCAGGTCCAAAAACTTGAGATTCAGTTAAAAAAGGATGTTTGAGGTCTCAGCTTTGAGCCTTCAGGCAGCAATCTGTGCTAGCCTTATACAAAGGGCCTGTTTACGCTGGGTGCAGAAAGCGCAGGAAAAGAGCCTGCCCTGTCAACCGATTCTAAGCAGGTGGCCCAGTTGGAAGTCGGGGTGGCCTTGTGGTGGATGCATTGTAAGACTTGGTGTGGACACCCGCCAGGATGATGATCTCAGCGATAGCAGCACAGAAGCTTCTGTGGTTACGTAATTGGTCTACAGATGTATGGTCCAAGGCACAACTGTGCAATCTTCCTTTTAAAAGGAAACTGTTGTTTGGGGAAGTTTTGGAGCAGCTAATGAATCATCTGGGGGAGTTGAAGGGGAATAAGCTGCCTGAGGATGATAAGAGTGGCAAGAAGACTTCCTTCCCGTTTCCATTTCAGGGACAAGAGATTTCACTCTGGAAAGAGTACTTTGGCTTTGTTGCAGAAGCAGGGCTCAGGAAGGAGCAGTACTTTTGTGGCACCCTTAGACCCTCCTGAGATAATGCCAATCAGGGGGCTGGAGGAAGAAAGTCCTTGCAATGAGGTCAGACTGGTCCACTCTTCTTGAGAAGCTTTCGGGGGGAGGCTATCCCTCTTTTATGAGGAGTGGACTAAGATCACATTGGATCAATGGGTCCTAGAGATGATGTAGCTGCACTTTAGAATGTTCTCGTGCGATCAGAGAATCTTTCTTGGTGTCCCATTGCATGTCCCATGTCAAATGAGTGGCGGTTTGAGATACATTGCAGTGCCTGTGATGCCTAGAAGCCATTGTCCCAGTACCATCAAGGGAGGTACTCTATTTACTTTGTGGCTCCCAAGAAAGAGGACACTTTCGCCCCATTTTGGATTTTCAGAAGGTCAATGCAACACTGCAGGTTCCACGTTTTTGTATGGAGACACTGCAGACAATGATAACAGCGGTCCGCAAAGGAGTGTTTCTGGCGTCGGAACTAATGGAAGCCTATCTGCACATTCCCATACATTCAGAGCATTGGAGGTTTCTGCAGTTCATGGTGCTAGGACAACATTTTCAGTTTCGAGCCCTTCCATTTGGGTTAGCGACAGTGCCGTGGACATTCATGAAGGTGTTGTGATGGTGTCCGCGGTACTGAGAAGGGAAGGGGTTCTAGTTTATCCTTACTTAGATGACTGACTCATCTGTGCAAAGTCGGAGGTGGAGTGTCGTTTGTCAGTTCAGCAGATGTTGGAGTTGTTACAGACTCTTGGATGGGTAGACAACCTAGCCAAAAGTCACTTAGTACTGTCCCAGTCTTGGAGTATCTGGGGGCGCGGTTTGATACCTGCATCAGCAAGGTGTTCCTTATTGCAGAGAGGGTGATGAAGTTGCAGTCTTAGGTGCTTCACCTGTTGCGGCTCTTGGTATCCAGGGTCTGGGCTTATTTGCAGGTCCTGGGTTCTATGGTGTCTTAACTGGATTTAGTTCCATGGGCGTTTGCTCACATGCAGCCTCTGCAGAGGGCGCTTTTGTCCCATTGGAATCCACTGTCAGATGAGATGCATCTTCCTATACCACTTTGGGGGGGGAGGGGGGGTGCCAGATCCAGTCTCTCCTGGTGGTTGTTTCATCCCAGTTTGGAGAGGGGATGGATCTGAAGACTAAACTGGGTGGTGGTGACCATGGATGCCAGCCTCAAAGGTTGGGGAGCTGGTTTTCAAGGGCAGACAGCTCAAGGTCTGTAGTCAGCCATGGAAGCATCCTGGTTTATAAATCATTTGGAAACAAGGGTTCTTCGTAGGACATTGCTTTCTTTCCTTCCGATGGTCTGAGGCAAGTCAGAGTTTTGTCGGACAATGCGACAACGGTAGCGTATATTAATCGTCAGGGCAGGACAAAGAGTTGCCTTATAGCTCTGGAGGCCCAAGAACGGTTTCTCTGGGCGGAATAGTATCTGGCAGGGATAGCGGCGTTTCACGAGGCCAGAATAGACCATGTGCAGGCTGACTTTCTTAGCAGACTGCAGTTGGACCCAGGAGAATGGGAGTTGTTCACGGAGGCCTTTGTCCTCATTCGAGACAGGTGGGGCAGTCCCCAGCTGGATCTGATGGTATCACAAGCCAATGCCAAGATGGCTCGTTTCTTCAGCCGCAGGAGGGAGATCAGAGCAGAGGGGATCGATGCGCTGGTACTTCCCTGGCCAGTGAAGATCCCATTATACGTGTTTCCCACATGGCCCCTTGTAGGTCAAGTGTTGCATCACCCAGAAAGAATGGTTCTGGTAACACCAGAGTGGCTGCACTGTTCGTGGATCTGGTTCATCTCGCAGTAGACGGGCCCCTCAAATTGACTCATCTGCATGGGTTGCCTCGGCAAGGGCCCATCTTTTCATATTGGATGGATTGCTTTTGTCTTGCGGCTTGGCTTTTGAGAGCAGGAGGTTAAGGTTGAAAGGGTACTCCGAGCCGGTTATTGCTACTTTTCTTCAAGTCAGGAGACCTTCCACTTCTCTGGCATATGTTTGGGTGTAGAGAGTGTTTGAATCTTGGTGTTTTGGAGGAAGGTCTGGAGCCGTTGCAGATTGACATTCTGCAGATCTTGGCTTTTTACAGCAGGGCCTAACAAAGGGACTGGCCTATAATTTGCTCTGGGTACAGGTGGCAACCTTGGGTTGTCTTAGAGGTGTAAGGTACAAGGGTGGCCATTGGCTTGTCATCCAGATGTCGTGCATTTCCTCAAAGGGGCGAAGCATTTACGGCCTCCAGTTTGTAGAATGCCTCTGTTGTGGAGCCTTAATTTGGTTCTGCGGGTGTTATGTGGACCCACTTTTGAGCCTTTGCGGCGGGCGTCTGAAAGATCTCAATCTGAATGCTGTTTTCCTGGTGGAGATTTGTTTGGCCAGGCGGATTTCGGAGCTTCAGGCGTTGGCCTGTAGAGATCCTTTCCTGTGGCTGATGAGGTGTCACGTTGCCTTAATTTTTACCGAAGGTTGTCCCCTCATTTCATCTCAGTAAGACAGTGGAGCTTCCAGTGTTTCTGGATTTGTTGTCTGAAGTGGTCATGCGAAAGAGCTTCACTTACCTGGATGTACGTTAGACTGTTGTGGTATCTCAAGGTCACTAACAGTTTTCGGCATTCGAATCAAGTTTGTATTATTCAGTGGAACAAAGAAGGGTAGTAAATGTCTAAAGCCACAGGTGGTTGAAGGATATTAAGTTTTAGGACTATCTCTGTAAAAGTCAGACAGTGCCAGAAGGGTTGTGTGCGCATTCTACCAGGGTGCAAGCAGCCTCCTGGGTGGAGTGTCAGCTGATGTTGCCACAAGAAATCTGTAGGGCAGTGACATGGTCTTCCCTTCACACCTTGACCAAACATTATTGATTGGATGTTCGGGTGCCAGAGGAGGCTGTGTTTGGGGAGATGTTTTGTGCAAAACCCTCAGGTTTTGCCCAGTCTTGTGTACCTGTGCTGGGGGGTTCTTGTGTATGCCTTTGCAACCCCTAATGATCAGCTTATAACAACTGATCGGGCATTCATCTACCCTCCCCCATTTCCTGTCTGTTATATTCCCATATAAATAACAATAATACTCAGAGAGGGTAATTATAGGTAAAAAGTGGTTATATTTTCTCTTAGCTATAATAAGATAATATTTTTCTTCTGTCAATAATAAAATAGATTACAATAGAGCATAACATAAAATATAAAGAGCACACAGAATAGAGAGCTAAACTATATACAAATCGGAGGCAAATTATTTCCTTGAGAAAATCAGCTCTAGGAGGCGATCACTGCAGACAGTCTCTCTAGGCCGTCGAAGAGTTAATTGCAGACAAGGATCTCTAGACAAATGAAGTAACTGCACAGGAAGAAGAATGGGGGAAACCAGCCCTGCGTCAGTTTCCATGGCCAGTCTGCACTTAATTTCCTATGGCTTGTCTCCAACCTTTATACAGGCTGGGCGGGTCACTCTGCCCTTCTTGCATTACAATTACTTGTGCCACTGCCCCTGGTTGTGATATGCAGTGACATGTCTCCTTTTCTGGTCTGGCATTTGCCCCCTCCATCTATCTTCTATCGCCATCTTTAACCCTCTCCGGTACAATTATTCACAGTCTACTCTTCCAGTTCAGGGGGTTCTCTGTTTGCCCTAAGTGAGAAAGTTTGATTTCAGTTTGAGATTTCGCTCTACTTTGATTTGGGTACAGGTCAATACTGAGGGGACTGCAGGTGGCACTCCCGGTTAAGTAGCAGTGCCTCAAACATTTTGTTCTCTGCCTCCATCTGCTGGTAGGGATGCAAAACCCACTCGTCTGGACTGATCAGTGGTGTTCCAGTTAGGAAAATTAGGCAAGAACCAGTTTTCCTATTTCCTTGCTTCTCTCTCTCTCCAGTGTCTTGGGCCGATAATCCTTTCTCTTCAAAGTCTGCCTTCTTTTTTCTCACTGTTCTCTTTCTTGACTGCATTCTTTCTTTGATGGTGCATTTCCTAGATCGGCGAGAACTATGGGCCAAACCTGGACACCTGTCCTGAGGGGACGGCCCTGGGGCTGCTGCTGGATGCCAGTAACTGTTTGCACCTCTATGTGAACAGGATGGACCAGGGTGTGGTGGCTCAGGACATCCCTCAGCCCTGCTATGTGCTGATTGATCTCTACGGCCAGTGTGAGCAGGTGAGTCTGTGACTTCCTTTAGCTCAGGACTGTGCGTGGCTCTGCTGTACACCCAGTATTTCACACAACCACACGGGTTTTCTCTTTCTGCCTTAGGTCACCATAATCACAAATGACACAACGGCTGTGTGCAGTGATGGTGGAGGAGATGCCCTTGCTCAAGGGGACATGGAAAAAGCAGACATGGTGGATGGTGAGTCCTGAGGCGGACATCTCCTCTTGCTGGAGATTTTCTCCCTGCTTTATCTAACTTTTGGGCTTCCTCACACTAGTGCATCCTTAACCTTGACTCGAAAGGATAATCATCTCCATCAGAGGAGGATCGTTCCGTGCCCTGATTTATGCTGCATGGTCCTTGTCTTGTTAGAAGCAGGTCCCTCTTCTTCCTCAGTGGGAGAAGGGTGTGGATACACATGTTCAGCCCTGGCTTTCTCAGTCCTATGTGTGTTACCATCTTGGTGCCTAGAAGAATCATTGTCTTGGCCTCACTGTTGCAGTTTTCATTGCAGGAATCAAGGAGAATGTGTGCTGGATGCCTCCACCGGACCTGAACACCACAAAAACCTGTGAATACCACGCCCTGTGTTCCAGGTTCAAAGACCTCCTCATACTGCCAGGTGAGCCACCTCTCTCCCCAAAGCCCACCTGCAGGCAGAGGAGGAGGATTGATGGGTGCAACGTGCGACATTCATCAGTGGCTAGAAGAAGGGGAATGTGGAGAAGCTGTTTGATAAATGAGTGATGAATGCACTGACAAAGGACAAGGGGATGAATTAGGAGACAGCCCACAAGAAATGGATGTTGGATGAGTATAACATGATGTTCAACATTGGATACAGACATGAAAGTGTAAGGAAGAGTGGAGAGGCTGAAAACTGAATCGAGGGACTCTTGTATCAATGATTTACAAACGGGTTGGAGGACAGCCAGTAAGATCAGACGGGAGAGTTAGGTAGAGGATAAGTAGTGGCACTACATGAACCTCACTGACAGGGTGAAAAGAAGAGATGAGAGCTTTTGAGGCCCAGATGGAGGGGGAAGACATGAATGTGTGGTTAAGGGACGCATGGGCAGATGAACAAGTGGATACGGTTTGGATGAAGGACAAGTTCACGGATGCGGTCAGCCCACCACATGGGTGGATGGCAGCTGACTGGGAACTGAATAGATGAAGCAATGGCGAGAGAATGTATGTAGAGCCCACGGGGTTCACAGAAAGGTTATCTGGTTGGGTGACTTCCGCTTTGGTTCTGATGGGGAGCTCTCTGCTCTTCCTTCCCTCCACCCTACAGATGGTTACTTCATCGATGATCCCAAGTTCAGCCTATGCTACTGTGAGTCCTGCCACAAATTGCGGGGTGACGAAGCATACCTGAAGCGGGGTGAACCCCCACGGGACTATGCCCTGCCCTTTGGCTGGTGCAAGTTTGCTCTTAGGTATGAGATAGTGTTGTGCTGGGTATCTCTATCCTGGTCCTCAGTCTTTGAGTCTCATGCTATCCCTGTCCTCTATAGGGGGGTTGCTCTTGTATAAACAGGTTGGGACTGGAGATCAGCTTGGTGTAAATTAATTTTTTTTTGGTTTTCTGATAAGAGTAAACCCGCGTCACGAAGCGGCCAATACCAGCAAGAAGTGGCACATGGCATACCATGGCACCAACGTGGGCGCAGTCCGGCGGATCCTGGACCGCGGCGAGCTGGTGTCAGGTGAGCGAGAGAGGGCAGTGCCGTCTTTGCTCGTCACTGACCTTGAGCTTCTGCAGTGCCCCCTCACTCTTTCCTTCTCCCCCCCTCCCCTTGCAGGCAGTGCCTCGATCTTCATCCTTAAGAAAGCAAAGGCCGAGCTACAGAACGACCTCCAAGAGCCTCCAGAGAACAGTGCCCAGGAGCGGGACCCCTTTCGCATCCTGCTGTCTCCCACCCTGCGCTACGCCGGCCTGGAGACCTTTGCCACCAAAGTGCTGTGAGTTACCCCCCTCTCGCTGCAGGTTTCTTCTTAGTGAGGCGAGGGAATGGAAGCTGCCGTATTAATGGTCAGAGGGGTTGCCAGTTTTACCAACAGCAGAGAGGCTCGGTGGCACCTTACAGACCCGACCGATTTATTGAGCTTTGGAGTCGGAAACCGCATCTGAGGACGTGGCGCCTTGCCCATGAAAGCTTATGCCTCAATAAATGTTAGCCTGTAAGATGGCAGCCATTTTTGTGTTAATATCCATACTCGAGGTAGCCAGCGGAGTTGGTCAAGAAAAGCCCTCCAGCTCCTCGTTTTATCCCTACAATGACCTCCAGAAAAAGCAGGAAGTATATGTCCCAGAGAGACAGGTCCCTGCTGGGGGAAACGGGCGCGGCCCAGGTACCAGACGGTGCCCTTTTATTTAGCTCCCGGCTTCCCGTGCGCGCCTGCCTGCCTAAGGGCGAGTGCCCCGGGGAATGTGCTCTTACCTTGCCTGTCTCCTCCTCAGTTTTAAGGATTTGAAGTCCCAGCGGCACCACACGGCTCAGGTGGCCTTCCAGGTGTGTGTGAAGCCGGGCTCCTACAAGACGGGCCCCCAGTCGGTGGGCGCAGCAGCCGAGCTTCTGGATCCCCGCTTTGGCGTCGGCGAGGTGGAGTGGTGGGTGACCAAGGAGAAGGGGGCGACGGTGTTGTGCGGACTGTTGGTGCGCGTGGAGTGAGAAGAGGAGGAGGATCTTCCCAGCCCCCCCGGCACTTGGGGAGGGGGGGGGGGGGGATAGAAGAGGAAGGAGGTCCTCCTCGCCATCTGCGAACAAAAGCACAGACCTCACGCCATGTACTGTCTAAGACTGGGGGCACTTTTATTTTTCAAGGGGAAGGGGGCTTTTGTGCTGTCTTGTTTACAAAAGACGTTATCTCCTTCCACTGATAACACAGCTTCTACAGGAGTGAGGGGGGCGGGGGAGAGATTAGAGGCTGGGGGCAGGCTGCAGGGACTGTGGGCCTAGCTTTGGATGCTTGTGTTCTCTCCTTTCTTCCACCGAAGCAGCAGAGGAAGGGGCTCCCGTGCTTGAGATTAACAGCTGAACTGTCTCTTCCCTACCCTCTGTGCCCGGGCTTCCTCTTTCCTTTGCTGCTCTTGACTTTGGAGCACAGGTGGAGTAGAGCTGTGAATGATGTGGAGAGAGATAGGGTCTTTGAAGTTCTGGATTTTGGCTCAGAGCCGGGAGTTTGGGGACTACTTTTTTGGGAGGGTTGGGAGTGAAGCCACTGAAGGACATGGATAGAAAAAGGAAATTTCTAAAGCTCCTCCATTAGTGAGAGGGGGCCAGATGTCATGTGGAGATCACAGGAGAAGACACACAGACAGAGGTTTAATGTTCTGCAGTGGCTGTGGTATCAATGAATGTATTACAACCGCCGCCTGTCAGAATGAGAGAGCGCTGCTTCTCAGAGGACAGCAAGGCACCTGTCTTATCGGAGACGCTGCATCAGGCCTGGAGCTAGGAAGGACAAGGACTGAAGGCAGCGGTGACCAGAGCACTTAGCAGCTGGCAGGAGGTGAGTGGTGGGGCAAAGGGGGCCTGGGATAGCAAACCTCTCTCTCCTCTCTTCAAACACCCACACACTCCCCTTGTAGAAGCACCAAGGTGCACCTGGAAAGGCGCTCCAGTTCCGTCCCAGCCTATGACGGCACAGTGAGCCTTTAGCACACCGGGTGGTAGTACCTCTGCGAAACACTAGCGCTGGCCTGTGAAAAGTATTCTGCCCTGGGTAAGGGGGGCACCACCAGTGCTCCACAACTGGACTACAAAATGCAATCCAATTGTATTAATCTTAAGCATTACGTCATCTTTAGGCGGGAGAGGGGAAGAAACGCCTTGGCAGGGAGCAGCCCTGCTTTGTGTGCGGGCAGAAGTCCCGTGCCGCTAGCCTTTTCCCTGGTGACCTTGCACACCGCATGGACTGCTGCAGTTAGCGAGGGCTTGAGACGGAGTGAAAAGCTGGCAGGACATGGTGCCAAATTTCCTGGAGCAGGACCGGTGCCCCTCTCCTCCTGGGAGCTGACATCCTGGCGCTGGCCCAGTCAGCTGCTGCACCCAAATTAATTTATTTAACTTTTTTTTTTTTTCAAAGGTGCATTTTGTTGAAATGTGAATTTGGGGGAGTTTGAACTCCTTTATTTAAGCTGCTTTTTTTTTTTTTTTCCCCTTGTATTTCTTTTTAATAAGTGACTTTGTTGTACAGACTGTTACAGATGTCCTTGCTTTATAAAAATGAATAAACCTTGGATGAGGTAAACCTCAATTAATTTTCAGAAGAGTGTGTCCATGAGGAGTAGGTAAAGTGAGGGGGCCAGCCAAGATACATTTGAGGAAGTCCTGCCAGCTCTGCTGACTGACCTTTTCCATGCTGCCTTGGAGCCAGTTCAGGAGGCCTGGAGACAAGTGAATGCGATAGCTCTTTATAAAAGTGGAAGTAAGAAGGAGGACAGTGCAAAATCAGAGGCAGCAAGGTTTTCACCAGGGTTTGTCAGACGAAGCCAACCAATTGCTTTGATTGGGTGACCACAGAGTCTGCTCGGGGGAAAGCACTAGATGTAGCGTGCTTGGATTTCAATAACACCTGTGACATGGTTCTAGGAAGGAGACTTAAATGAATGGAGTGCCCTTCGTGTGGACTGAGGTGGGAGGTGACAAAGGTTAGGGGTAAATGGAATTCACTCCATTACTTAACTACTGGTATGCTGCAGGGACTGGATCTTTTCAACTCTTTATTTCGAACTTTTACAAGACGCATGCCAAGAAAAGAAAGCATTACATGAGAAACTGCAATACACAGCATTACTGAGAAGAAAATACTTCTCCATAATACACAGACCACATTGTAAAGAAAACTACAGGACCAGATTGTCACACACTCAATGTATACATTGGTTACATTCTAATAAGCGCTCATATACTCCTGGTAGGAGCCCCAAATAGATACATATTTAGCATGCTCGTTCTTTAAATCCTAGCGCAATTATTCAATGTCAGCAATATCTCTTGAGCTGTTTATTCCAATAAGCAATGGTAAATCGTGCTGCCCCACTAGCGCCCGATGCTTAACTGGCACTAAAGACCTGATCCAACGTCCCAGAAGCTCTAATTCTGGAGCCACTTGTTCAGAGATGCCCAAAGTATCAGCTATCTCTTGAATGGCTTCTGCCTAGAACTTAACAATAGGACAAAACCCACCACATGTGAATATAAGATCCCGGTTGGCCATACCCTCGCCAACATTACTCTCCAGCCTCCGGAAAACACGGAGTAAAAAAAAAAAAAAAAAAGGTGGGGACGGTAAGTTCTGTTCGCCAATTTAAGCATTAACTCCTTTCGCCTTGCACATCTGAAAATATGGGGGGCACTGCTCCAATGCGCTTCCAGCGAAAGGTCTAGATCTGTGTTCCCAGCATCGATTACGGATTGTGGCATGTATGGGCCATATTTGATGCGCAGGATACATATATATAAGAAATATACCCTTCCCATATGCATCAGGATCACTTAAAAAAGACTTTATCTTGCAACGCTTCCCTTAATTGAAGTTAATATACATGGGAAGAGATCCGAATCTTCTCATAGCGATTGAAAAGGGAGAAAAACCCCCAGTGTCATCCCATAGCTATGTTACATGTATGAGACCATTATCCCTCCATTCTTTGAATATGGGAGAAAAAGTATAGCCAGAGATATGTAAGTGCAATAAGTGAAACCTCCGCCTCTGACCTGCCCAAAAACTTAAGAACTTGTCTTCAGACGTGCAAGGTCTGGGCAATTAAGGGACTTGCTCTACTAATCCTCCTGCTATTAGGTGAGTCGCAAGAGATAAAGGGAAGTTCCCTGTACGTACCAGGATCAGTCCAGACACCTGGGTTGTGACTCTGCACCAGCAGATGGAGACAGAGCAAGACTTGTCGGGCACCCTCACATATAGTAAGGCACCACCCACAGCTCGCCAGTCTTCCTCTGTCTCCAGCAGATGGGGCAGGTTCACCCACAGGCTCTGAGGATCCCTGGGTAGTTGTTTAGCTAGTCAGGGTTGTTTAATTTGGTTTAATCGTTTGGATTATTAAAAAAAAAAAAAAAAAGGAGAGTTATAGAAAGGCTTCGCTTGTCCTGAAAGCCTCCCAGGGGGGTTGCGAGGTCCTGAGGGGACTACCCCTCCCTGGTCGAGGCCGCTGCTGAGGGTTGAGGACCCGGCCTGTCTGGCAGCAGCGCCGGGGGTGACACCGGGGAGCCCGGTTCACTCACCCCCGCTGGACCGGACACTTCAGGACCAAGGTCAGCGGACAGGTAGAGAAAAAAAAAAAAGTGACTGTTTTCTTTCTTGCCGTTTTCGCCGTCTGTGAGGTTGGCTTTGAAAAGGGAGAAAAACCCCCAGTGTCATCCCATAGCTATGTTATATGTATGAGACCATTATCCCTCCATTCTTTGAATATGGGAGAAAAAGTATAGCCAGAGATATGTAAGTGCAATAAGCGAAACCTCCGCCTCTGACCCGCCCAAAAACTTAAGAACTTGTCTTCAGACGTGCAAGGTCTGGGCAATTAAGGGACTTGCTCTACTAATCCTCCTGCTACCGGTATTAGGTGAGTCGCAAGAGATAAAGGGAAGTTCCCCGACCTTAACTGCCTCAGCCTGTACCCTTCCCTTCATCTCATCCAGGCTTTCAGAAAAAGAAGCCTAAAATTAGGCAGAGCAAGACTGCCCAAGCTGCCGCTGGCCCATCCGAGCCTGCTTCCCTTTCCAAACAAATCAAATTCTGCACGTATTCAGCTCCGCAAAGATGGAGGCTGGGATAGAACAGGGTACATGCTGAAACAAATATAAGAATTGTGGAAGCAGACCGACTTTGCTGGTCCCAGTCTGGTAATTTCTGCTTAATGTGAGATATTGCTGGGGTAAAATTCCTTCCAACCAGCGGCTTGGCTTAGTATTGCAGCAACCGGGCAGATGCCAAGCTCAGGTTCCCCTCCGCCCTCTTATGGTAGGAGGGGGTTGCTCTGGCTGGAGCGAGCTCAGCTTTTATGCTGCCCGAAGAGCTCGCGACGCTGGCAGCAAAGGAGAACGGCTGCTGCCGACCTGTAACCTCTCAGGACCGGCACCGAGCGAGCTCTGCAGGAGAGGAGCGCTTTGCTTCCGGTTCGGCCTCTGATTGGCTTCAATCGCGTATGGGATGGGGGGGGAGGTAATCTGTGCCTCTCGGCTTTTCATTGGCTCGGGGGCGGGAGACGGACGGAAGTGACGTAGCCTAGTCATGGCTGCCTGCTAGCGGCCTGGAGAAGCCGACAGCCGCTGGAGGGAGAGACTGACTGGACGAGGTGAGGGTGGAGAGGGATGGAGACTGGGGTTGTGCTCTGAGAGTTTTGCCTGTGTCGTTGCCGGTCTCTGCTTACTCTCAGTCCGGTTGGTTGTCAGGGAAACGGGGAGACTTGGGCTTTTTGCTCTGCTATGTTTGGACCCGGCAGTTTTCTTCTTGAGGCTTCCCGATTAATTAGAGCCCGAACTGGGAATCGGGATCTGTCGCCATGAGTATTCGTTCATAGCTACTTGGGGATACTTTCTACCTATTTTGTCTCCTTCCTAACTTACTTAACCCCAATCCTTGGCTGGGGTGCCACATGCTAAGGCTCCTTCAGAGTCTTCTATCATGGGCTCTAAATCTGGCCACCAGGTATCATCCTTGCACAATGATTATGACTTCTTTCCTGGAAGGCTGCCACTCTGCGCACCTATGGGTTAGTCCGTGATTTTATTTTTTCTTGATTCTTCCCCCCCCCCCCCCCCCCTCAAGCTGCCCTGACACCTGTTAATGTCTAGAAAAACTGAACAGTGTTACCTTCTGAGCAATGACAAAAGTGCTAGTTTGCCCTCAATGTGTGACAGGTCCACATTTGTTCCTTGTTTACGTTTGTTCTCATCCTTGCTGTTTTTCTTTCTCAGGTTTCCTGCCATCTGAGAGAAGCTGTTAGTAGGCTCCCAAAATGCCAGCACTGCTCGAGAGGCCCAAATTATCCAATGCCATGGCCCGGGCTCTGCACCGGCACATCATGCTGGAGAGGGAGCGGAAAAGACAAGGTAACAGATGCTGTGAAACATTTTAAGGGAAGGGAAAGGACACCCTTCTTGGGTGAGGATGGAAGGGACTTGGGAAAGGTTCACAAAGTCTGTGCCAAGGGTGTATCTCTGTGTATTCTGATTTCAGAGGAGGAAGAGGTAGACAAGATGATGGAGCAAAAGATGAGGGAAGAGCAGGAGCGCAGGAGAAAGAAAGAAATGGAGGAGCGGATGTCACTGGAGGAAACCAGGGAGCAGGTAAGGCTAGTTTCTGTGTATGATCCTCCACACCCATATTGGTTAGGCTGTTGCTGTCATCTTTTTTCCCATCTCTTTCTATTTTGGGGCTGGGGCCTTTCAGGATGGGGAGGAGGGAGGCCTGCAGTCCTATATTGGCTATATGGCCACAGCCCGCGTGTTTTGAATTCTGTAGCCTTTTTCTTACGTTGTGAGGCCTCTTGATTATACCTGTATGGCATACCCACATGACCCCCAGCTTGATCCTTTGTCTTGGTGCAGATCCAGAAGCTACAGGAGAAGCTCTCTGTTCTGCAAGAGGAGAAGCACCAGCTCTTCCTGCAGCTGAAGAAGGTTTTGCATGAGGAGGAGAAGAGACGCCGCAAGGAACAGAGGTAAGAGGGAAATGGGGGACAATGGATCATAAGGAATAGAGATTGGGAAGGTGGAGAGGATTGTGCTGAGGGAGCAAAGCAGGTGAGAATATAAGATGAGAGCTCCTCCTTAACCAGATTGACGAAGGATGTTTGGAGAAAGAAGAAATAAGCACTAGTTAGAGAAAGGGGTTTCACTCTACCTTTTTATATACAAGGGACTTTGCTTCAGGGAATTCAGGGGCAGTAGGATAGTGTTGGCGGTCTCACAAGATTGGGGCAATTTTGGGATGTCTGAGGACCAAAAATCCTTTGAGCATGTGTGGCAAAAATATTCCCTAGAGGAAAGGGATAGCTTCCCATATTTGTAACTGCTGTCATTTATGCATAGGAAGTAAACTGTAGATCTGCTTAACCCGGGGAAGACAGTATTCAAGGGTTACTCTGAATGTGTTGCTCCTGATCATACCCCAGATCAGTCCAGATAAGTGGGTTTTTGGGGGGAGGGACTTGAGAGTAGGGAGGGGAAATGAGGCCGGGTTGTTCCTATGTAAGTTGGTGTGTTCTAAACCAAAGGGGAACAGCTGTGTGTGTAGAATTGTCCAGTAATATAATGCGAGTTATGTTAAAACGTATAAAGGTGGGGGGGCTGCATATTGAAAAACTCGGGAGGCAGTTCTGTGATCCAGAGTTCTACTTCTATTGTACTGCAGACTGCTAGTCATGTTGTGTTATCGTATTTGCTTCCTTTAAATAAAAAAAATATAGATGAGGAGCGAAGATCAGAAAACGGGCAAGAGTACAGTCCTGGGAATAGGTAGAATACAGATATTACGGGGGCCAAAGGTGGGGAAGAGGCCATTCCCTGTACGTACCCGGATCAGTCCAGACTCCTGGATTTGGGCCCCCCCCCCCCCTCTAGCAGATGGAGACAGAAGTTTACCAAAACAGAAGTTTACCAAAACAAACTCTGCCTCATATCAGGTCGATGTAAACCGACCTGATATGGTATTCAACCTTGAAGGTCGGTATAGAAAAATGTTAAATAAATAAAATAAATAAATATAGCCTGGTGCCACCTACAGTCTGCCAGTATTCTTCTGTCTCCAGCAGGTGGAGTAGGTGCCAAACCTACAGTCTGTGCAAGAGTTTCTTTAGAGACAGGAAATTAGTTTAAAACAAAAAAAAGTAAATTAAATCTTTTTCAGCGGGAGTGTAAGGGATCGCAGTGTGTGCCTGTAGGTCCCAGTCCTTGCCTTCCACGGGGGGTGGGAGGTCCTGAAGGGACCATCCCCCTCTGGTTTCAGAGGCCACTGAGGTACTGGGGGAATAGACCCATTTTATTCCAGCGTAAGGTTAACTGGGGGTGATACCGGGGAGTCCGGCTCACTCCCCCCAGTGGATCCAGGACCCGGAGGCGTTTAGACAGGTATTTAGAAAAAAAAAAAGGGAAATAGAAAATTTTCTTTTTTTTTTTTTTTTTTTTTTATTACTGCTTTGGCTTGACTCTCCCTTCCCTCCGGTCGCGTTAGGGACTGCTTGCGTTCCGTTTCGCTGTGCTTAGGGAGGTTGTAAGTGGATTTTTGGGCTGACAGGAATGCCACGTCGAGCCGCGTTTAGGGCCTGCGGAACCGCACGCTCACGGCTCTCACGCGATAGTCTCTGTACTAATTGCCTCTCCGGGGGTGAGGGAGCCTCCACGACCCCAGGAAGGGTCTTGGTCCAGATCATAACTGGCTCTATCGGGAAGCTGCAGTCGGCTCCCGAGGCCTTCCCGCAAAACGCAGGAACGGGCACCATTTTAAATGCGCTGGGGTCCGCATCTGCGGCAGCGGGCGCCATCTTGGCTCTGCTTGCGCCAGCGGCCCCTGCAGCTCACGAATCAGCGTTCGGGGATGAGGACCCCCCCACCTCGCTTATCCCCACAGCACAGGGTCCATGAGGGAGACAGACCTGCGAGGCCTATTTTGTCTAGGTCTGCGGAGGCCCCTGAGGGGGAGGGAGATGATTTATCTTCTGATTCTTCATTCTCATCGGACTTTGTCCTGCTGATGCATAAGGTCTTTAAGGCCCGGAAGGCGGGCAGAAAAAGGTATCACAGTCCGGATCCTCTGCCCGAACCTAGGAAGCGAGCCAAGACCACCCCAGAGCCGGACCCACAGGGGGGTCAACGCCCAGCTAGCATCCGGGTGCCTCAACTAGATACAGATACTTCTTCGGACATGGATGATCAGGATGACCCAGATGTACCCTCTCTGCCTCTGAGGGGGGTCGAGGGAGAATCCAATCCCCAACAGGGGGGTCTGAGAGGGTCTCACGGGGCGGATGGCAACGATACGAAGGTCGTCCGTCTTTTTAGGAGAGATGAACTGGGTCCTCTCATTCTGGCTATTTTAGGGGAATTGGGGATTCAGCTCCCCCAAGAAGAGTCTAGATTGGGGGCTACGGACCCCGTTGTTCTAGGACTTCGGGGGCAACCTTCAGCCTTTCCTTTCCATTTTTCGGCAACAGACTTGCTATTTAAGGAATGGGACACTATGGATATGGTGCTTAAGGTCGCAAAGGCGATGGATAAGCTCTACCCACTGCCGGAGGAGGCTTTGGAGCTGTTGCGGGTACTCAAGGTGGATTCTGCGGTGGCCACAGTCACTAAGAAGACAACTATTCCGGTCACAGGGGGCACAGCCCTTAAGGACTTACAAGATAGGAAGCTAGAGGTTCAGCTTAAAAAAGATCTTCGAGGTCTCCGCCCTGGGTATTCCGGTGGCCATGTGTAGTAATTTTTCCTTACGCGCAGGTCTTCGCTGGGTCCAACAGCTCCTGGCCAATGATTCTCTATCACAGGAGGAAGCTCGCCAGGTGGGAAGACTGGAAGCGGTGATCGCCTGCAGTGCGGATGCCTTCTACGATCTGCTCCGCACATCGGCTAGGGCTATGGTATCGGCTGTGTCAGTGCGGCGATTGTTATGGCTCTGCAACTGGGCAGCGGATGTGTCTTCAAAATCTCAACTGGGTTCCTTACCGTTTAAGGGCAAGCTGCTTTTTGGCAAGGAGCTGGAGGATCTGATTCAGTCTTTAGGCGAGAATAAGGTACATCGCTTGCCAGAGGATAGACCGAAGTCGAGAGGTTCTTTTTCTTCAAGATCGCGATTTCGTGGTATAGGAGACCTCGGACCAACCGTGGGTCCGCCTCTTCTTTTCGCCACAGTGCCAGCAGGCAGCAGACGTACTGTACTCTCAGTCCTTTCGTGGGCACCGTTTCGGTAGACCTGACTCCAGCCAGAATGTGCCGGGAGGTAAGCCCTCGCAATGATGTGCAGCCGGTCCATTCCTCGGTTCCACTTGTGGGAGGTCAACTATCCCTCTTTTACGGGGAATGGACCAAGATCACGTCAGATCAGTGGATCCTAGAGGTGATAAGATACAGTTACGCATTAGATTTTGCACGCCAGCCCCGCCAACTATTTCTGATGTCACCCTGTGGGCTGGCAACAAAACATCAGGCGGCCAAGGAGACGTTACAGCGTCTTCTCGACCTCGGCGCTGTTGTTCCAGTGCCATCCACGGAGCTGCGAAGAGGTCGGTATTCCATTTACTTCGTCGAACCCAAGAAAGAGGGGACCTTCCAACCCATTCTCGATTTAAAGAGGGTCAACAGATGCCTCCGGATCCCTCGGTTCCGAATGGAGACCCTACGTTCTGTAATTGCATCCGTCCGACCGGGGGAGTTTCTGGCGTAAGCATATTTACCATCTGGATTCGACCAGACCATCAGAGGTTCCTACGGTTTGCCGTGATGGGGCGGCACGTTCAGTTCCAGGTCCTGCTTTTCGGTCTAGCCACTGCTCCCAGGACATTCACCAAGGTTATGGTGGTGGTGGCGGCTCAGTTGCGCAGGGAAGGATTTTTTTGTCCATCCGTATCTGGACAATTGGCTGGTTCGTGCGAAGTCGAAGGTTCTGTGTCAGGAGGAGGTTCGCCGGATACTTCAGTTATTAAGATCATTGGGCTGGGTAGTCAACGAGGCTAAGAGCCATTTGGTGCCCTCTCAGTCTCTGGAATTTTTGGGAGCTTTGTTCGACACGTCAAGGGACAGTGTCTCTACCGGTGGAGCATATGCTCATACTTCAGGACCAAGTTCGGGCTTTGTTATCCTGGCCTATACTGTCGGTCTGGGATTATCTTCAGGTCCTGGGCTCCATGGCTTCGACGCTGGAATTGGTTCCGTGGGCTTTCGCTCATATGCGACCTTTACAATCAGCATTGCTATCCCGATGGAGTCCAGGATCAGAACAGTTCCATCTCGAGCTACCTCTGACGGAGCAGGTGCGGTCCAGCCTGAATTGGTGGTTGTCCCCGGTCAACTTGACACGGGGAGTTCCCTTGGTAGTTCCGATTTGGACAGTCATCACAACAGATGCCAGCTTGTCCGGTTGGGGAGCGGTGTGTTTGAGAAAGTCTGTGCAGAGGCTGTGGTCTCCGGAGGAAGCACGTTGATCCATCAATCATCTGGAGACCAGAGCAGTCCGGTTAGCGCTGCAGGAGTTCCTGCCGCTTCTCCAGGGCAAGGCGGTCAGAGTTCTATCTGACAATGCGACCACGGTTGCTTATATCAATCGTCAAGGAGGAACCAGGAGTCGGCTGGTAGCATTGGAAGCCCATCTCTTGATCCAGTGGGCGGAGCAACACTTGGCCTGCATAGCGGTTTCTCACATCGCCGGGGTGGAGAATCTTCAGACAGACTTCCTCAGTCGACATATTCTCGACCTAGGAGAATGGGAGTTGGAGGACGAAGCCTTTCAGGTCATTTGTGCTCACTGGGGCACTCCTCGGTTAGATCTCATGGCGACATTCAAGAATGCCAAGGTGCCGCGGTTCTTTGCTCGTCGCAGGGACACGGGAGCCGAGGGCATGGACGCGCTGGTACTGCCCTGGCCGATGGACGTTCTACTTTACGTGTTTCCACCTTGGCCTCTCAGCAGCAGGGTTCTTCGCCGAATAGAGTTGCATCCGTCAGAGATGGTGCTCGTCGCTCCCGAGTGGCCAAGACGTCCCTGGTTTGCGGATATGGTGAATCTGGCGGTAGTGCCTCCGTTGCGCTTCCCAGACTGACCGAATCTGCTTCATCAGGGACCCGTCTGTTTAGACCAGGTCGAACGCTTCTGTCTAGCGGCATGACTTTTGAGAGGAAGCGGCTGAAGTCCCAGGGATACTCGGATGCTGTGGTAACTACTCTGTTCTCGTAAGGTCTCTCCTTCCCTGTCCTATGTCAGGGTCTGGAAGGTCTTTGAGACTTGGTGTCTCGACAGAGCTATTGTTCCTACTTGAGCAACCGTTCAAGATTTTGAACTTTCTTCAGGCTGGATTGGCGAAGGGATTATCGTGCAGTTCCTTGTGTGTACAGGTAGCAGCACTCTGTTCCTTGCGTGGTCACATCCAGGGTGCGTCCTTGACGACTCATCCTGATGTCTCGCATTTCCTTCGGGGGCGAAACATTTGCGGCCTCCAGTGCGACAACCCTGTCCCTCTTGGAATTTGAACCTGGTTCTTAAGGCTTTGTATGGGGCGCCGTTTGAACCGTTGTGCAGGGCAACCTTGAAGGATCTTACTTTGAAGGTGTTTTTGGTGGCTATTGTTCGGCACGCAGGCTGTCGGAGCTTCAGGCTCTCTCTTGTAGGGAGCCCTTTTTGCGCATCTCTGACTTTGGGGTTTCTCTGCGTACGGTTCCTGCCTAAGGTGGTGTCTTCCTTCCATTTAAATCAGTCAGTTGAACTTCCGTCATTTTCGGATCTGGATAGATTGGACCCGCTTGCTAAGGATCTTCGGAAGCTTGATGTTCATTGAGCATTGCTGCGATACCTGGAGGTGACCAATGCATTTCGAGTTTCAGATCACCTTTTTGTACTATGGAGTGGTTCCCGCAGGGGCAATATGGCTTCCAAGACTACCATCGCTAGGTGGCTTAAGGAATTCATCACTTCTGCCTATGTGCTGGACGGTAGATCTTCACCTGAAGGTCTGCGGGCTCATTCCACTCGTTCTCCGGCTTCCTCCTGGGTGGAAAGTCACCAGGTATCCCTGGAGGAGATTTGCTGGGCGGCTACGTGGAAGTCACTGCATATTTTTGCTCGACATTATCTATTGGATGTTCGGGCAACTGGTGCCGGTGGATTTGGAGAAGGTGTGCTTAGAGCGGGCCTCTCCAGATCCCATCCCAATTAAGGTAAGCTCTGGTACATCCCAGGAGTCTGGACTGATCCGGGTACGTACAGGGAAAAGAAAATTAGGTCTTACCTTTGATAATTTTTGTTCCTGTAGTACCACAGATCAGTCCAGAGTCCCGCCCCTGTCGTCTTCTTGGAAGGGAATGGAGAGTCCGCTGTCTTTGCTGATTTTTCTTAACAGCTTGATTCGACACTGTTTTGTTCTTTGCATGGGTTCTGCATCCCTTTGGGGAGTGGTTATGCTATGTTGCGGTTGTTAGGTTCCTGTATATAGTTAGTTTGGTCCATTTTGCTTTGACATTCGTAATACTGCCAGACTGTAGGTGGCACCAGCCTATATGAGGCAGAGTTTGTTTTGGTAAACTTCTGTCTCCACCTGCTAGAGGGGGGGCCAAATCCAGGAGTCCGACTGATCCATGGTACTACAGGAACGAAAATTATCAAAGGTAAGACCTAATTTTCTTATACCAAGGAGGGAAAAGAGGAGACTAAGGGTCATATGTAAAAGAGGGAAGGCATGGTGTGGGAATGGAGGTAGGATGCACAGGATATGATAACTCATTCCCAGAGGATGGAAGCATCTCTTAAGTGTAAAAGAAGCAAAAACCTGGATACTGGCAAATGCGAGCAGAGGGTTGGATTATGGTGTGGATCTCGCTGAAAGGAAGAAAGGGCTTGAGTTGTGGTACATGGGGAGTTTGTGTTAATACTACTTTGATAACAGCTTAAGACTTTACTGCAACATGTGTTTTGCAGTGATATGACAACACTGACTTCTGCAGCCTATCAGCAAGGCCTGGCCGTGCATGCTGGGACGCACCTTATTAGTATGCAAGGTAAGTATACCTGTCCCCGAGCCTGTGGTTAGCTTGGCAAGAAGAGAGCTCCCTTGAACTTTCAGAAAAATGACTTGTAGGTGGAATTGGTGATTGACATGGGATCAGAATCTGAGTCTTCGGGTGTCATAGCTCTAGATCAGTCTGCGATTAATGCTGGGAGATGTTGGCTAGAGCTTGGAAACTGGAGGAAAAGCACTGTCAGTAAGGGGGTGGATGATTGCGGTTAAGTGTTCACCTGTCTCTGCAGGGAGCCCTGGAGGACACAGTCGCCAGGCCTCACTAATGGCAGATCGAAACAAGCAGATGTTTGGCCCCCCTGTCATCCCGGTGAGTACTCCCCACCCCCTGATCCCCAGACTCCCATCTGTGTATCTTGCTGTCTTGGATCTCTTTGACACTTTTCTTTTAATTTCTTTTTACAGAGTCGTCACTTTACAGGTCAGGGAGGCTTTGCCCCAGGCACTCCAGAGCACGGCCAGTATGCCACCAGCCAATCGAGTCACAGCCCTTATGCAGTCGGCCAAACCCAGCACACATTTGGAGCCGGACAGGCAGTGCCAGTCAGTTATACCGGTGGACAGCAAATCAGAGGTAACTATCACCCTAAGCATTATATGCAGCAGAAGCCATTAATTAAGCTCTGCAAGTAATTGTTCTTTTTATATAAGAGATTAAGAGAGGTTTATCTGGTGAATGTGGAGAGGTTGCCTCTGTAGGACATCTTATACCACAAGATACATTACACTCGAGTGCTGATTTATAAATCACTTCACAGTACTACTTTGGGTGCTTTTTACAATCTTGAGTTTGAAAGATTATAAGCAAAGCTCTTCTGGAACAAATTGCACTCAACTGCAGGTGAGTATGCAGGGCAGGGAATAAGACAGATTAGGACGGTTAGTGCTATATAGATCAGTCATGAAATATCTGTGACTGAAGTTCCCTTTACCTCACTCTTACAGGTCCCTCTGCTTTTCAGGCCATGCAGTACTTATCTCATCAGCAACCAAGTTACGGAGTTCATGGACACTTCCCTGCAGCACAGACAGGTTTATGGCTTTCTCTCTCCCTTTCCTTATCAGCTTCTACCCTCTTTCCTGCACATTGACTTTCTTTTGTCCCCGGTCTTGTTCCAGGCCATCATCCACCTCCCACCCTTTCCCTTGTATAACCTGTTGCCGTGCTTTTTAGCATTTATTCTTTCAGGGGTGAAAATGTTCTCTCTTTCTCTGTCCCCTTCTTCCATGTTACTGATCTGTTTCTCTCTCGCCTCCTTCTTCCCTACCCTCTTTCCAGGGTTTATTCCACCTAGCACTGGAATCCCACTGCAGAAACAGTTGGAACATGCCAATCAGCAGTCCGGTTTCACTGATTCCGTGAGTAACAATCTTTCTCATACATGGGGGAGAAGAGTGGCCCCTGCTCTCAAGCATCTCCATGGTATTGAAAAATGACTGTTGCGATTTGATGACTCAGTGGCACGGTTGTGCACCAAGCAGGACCACCTGGGTTTGATTCTCAGGAGATTCTGGCAGGACAGAGTTCACAGTGCTCTGGGGGGAAGAGTGTCTTGGCAATTACTCAGCAGTGAGACCAGGTGGCCAGACTCGGGGTGCAAATGGATGGGCTAGTTGGGATGGGAAAACCCCAGTTCTCTGTACGTAACCAGATCAGTCCAGACTCCTGGGTTTTGCCTCTCTGCCAGCAGATGGAGACAGAGAAATTTTCACTGACACTGTACATAACCCATGTGCCACCTGCAGTCCCTCAGTATTTCTCTATCTCCAATAGATGGTAGATGGTGTAAAACCTGCAGTCTGAGAGAGAGAATTTCGGAGGAAGCTCCCTGAGGTGTTAGGCTTCTTGTTGGACCAACCCTCAGGTTGAGACAGGCGTCCGGGGGGGTTGGGAACCCCTGCCTTGTGCTCGCCCGTGTTGTGTTAGGGGCCCTGAAAGCCAGGGGACTGGTTCCCTCAGGGCCTCAGAGGTCTCTTTGTCTGTAAGGCCCCGGAATCAGGGAAGTACCCCTGGGTGTGTTTTTTGCCTTTGTATCTGTATCTGTGATTTTAAAGACAAGGAAGGAAAAAGCCAAACAGACTTTACTGAGGGGCAGAAGGTTCGTCCATGAGGCAGCGAGGCTGCAGGCTTCGGCAGACAGAAGGTAACTACTGCACCGATCCGCGTGTGTTGTCCAGGTGGCACCTATTAGGTCAATATCCTCTGCTATTGTCCCTGCTGCAAGAATCCAGGTCTATTGGTGGCTGTCTCTGTGCAATCTGATGAAGGGAATGGACCTGAAACTCCCGGGTGGTGGTCACCACGGATGCAGTTTCGCGTGTTTTCTGACAATGCGACGATGGTGGCGTATATCAACAGTCAAGGTGGCATGTCACAGGGGTGGAAAACGCACAGGCAGATTTCCTCAGCAGGCAGCAACTGAACCCAGAGTAATGGGACTTGTCCCATGAGGTTTGGAACTGCATTTGTGCCTGGTGGGGTGTTCCCCAAGCTGGGCCTCACGGCGACATGGTTCAACACAAAGACAGAGAAGTTTCTCAATCGCAGAAGAGTGGTCAGTTCGGTGGGCCTGGATGCTCTAGTGTGCCCTTGACCATTGGGGATCCTGCTGACGTGTTTCCTCCTTGACCTCTGGTCGGTCGAATTCTGAGGCATATAGAGGAACATCCCGGTTATGTGGTGTTGGTAGCGCGCGAGTGGCTGTGGTGTCCGTGGTTTGCAGATCTGGTGCATCTGGCGGTGGTTGGATCCCTTCGGCTGTCTCATCTATCAAAGTCGCTGCAAGAGGGGCCATATTTTTGGATCGAGAGGATCACTTTTGTCTCGCGGCTTGGCTTTTGAGAGGTAGCGGCTTTGCCTGGAAGGTTATTCAGAGCAGGTTATCTCCACGTTTCTCCAGGCTCGTCAACCTGCCACTTTGGCATATATTCAGGTCTGGAGGGTGTTTGAGTCTTGGTGACTTCGGAGACGGGTGCATCCCGTCAGTGGAGGTTCCTCTCATCTTGGAATTTGTGCAACAGCGCTTGCTAAGGGTCTCGCCTATAGTATCGTTCGCGTTCAGGCATCAGCTTTGGGCTCTCTTAGGGGCAAATGGTGAGGCAGGTTCTTGGCCTCACATCCGGCTGTGGTTTGTTTCTTAAGAGGTCAAGCATTTGTGACTTAGTCTGGAAGTTCTGCCCAGTTTGGAGCCTTAATTTGATCTTGCGAGTTTTGTGTGGGGCTCTGTTTGAGCCTTTGGGAGCAACGATGAAGGCTTGGACTCTGAAGGCCGTGTTCCTGGTGGCCTTCTGTTCGGCCAGACAGGTTTCGGAGTTACGGGCTCTGTCTTGTGGATGGTCCCCTCCTTTTGGTCTAAGGTGGTGTCCTTTCATGTTAATCAATGGTAGACCTGCCGGCTTTTCCGAAGTGGTCTAAGGATTTCCCTAGGGGCAGGGATCTACAACTTTTGGATGGGAGGAGAACTCTGTTGCATTATCTGGAGCTGTCAAATAGTTCTGGCACTCTGATCACCTTTTTGTCCTGAATGGGGGCAGGAAGAAGGGAGAGAAGACCTCTAAGGCTACCATTTCCCGTTGGTTGAAAGCGGCTATTTGCATGGCCTATTTTTGTAAGGGCCGTCAAGTTCCAGGGGTGCTGAAGGCGCACTCCACAAGATCGCTAGCCACTTCCTGGGTAGAATATCCGTTGCTGTTGCCTCAGGAGATTTGTAGGGCTGCGGTGCGGGCCTCATTGCATACTTTCACCAGACATTACCACATGGACGTGAGGGCGCAGGAAGATGCGTTCTTTGAGAGAGTTCTGCCCAGTCTAGGGGAGCTTGGGTGCATCCCACTTGTCTGGACTGATCTGGGTATGTTCAGAAAAGGAAAATTGGTTCTTACCTGCTAATTTTCATTCCTGTAATACCACAGATCAGTCCAGAGACCCTCCCCGTCACTGCTGAAAGACTGGTTTTTTGCCAACTGGTGGTTCAAGTTGGTTTGCCTTTCAGGGTATTTGGGCTACAGTTTTTGGGGGTTTCCAACTCGATAGTTTTTCCTGTTAGCCTGAGAAAGGGGTTTGGGGGTTACATATTGGCTTGAGTACATTTTTCTTTTTTTAAATCGCGTACTGAGCACCTCTAGAAACTTGAAACCTTTTCCTCGAGTCATGATTAGTAAAAAGGGCTCCTGCCAAATTATAAACATTTAGAAAACTTTACCAAAATAAACAAGAACATTAAAGGAAAACAAAGCAAAAAAAACTAAGGGGAAAATTATAAGAGAGAACCTGAGGGAACTTAAGTGACATGAGCAGCTGCTTTCTAAATACCGCTGTCCGTTCCGCAGATGAAAAGAGACTGAGGGGCTTCTCTGAGAGCGACTTGGTGCAGCACCATAGTGCCACGCGATGATACCACCTATATGTGGACACTTTTGATTTTTAAACTACCTTTCCAAAAAAAAACCCCTCCCCTCCACCTAAAGCAGTTAATCATAATAGTTTAAAACATCATGCTGAAAAATTTGGTGATAACTGATTTTAGAATTTTTTTTATTTTTTTTTGTCTCATGCATGCAGTCAACAATTCGCCCAATGCATCCTCAGGCTTTGCACCCAACGCAGACCCTTATCCCTGCACCACAGATCTCTGTCCAGATGCAACCTTCCAAGGTAAGGAAAGCCTCATGCATTTTGCTAAAGGAAGATTTCCTGCCAGCAGATGGAGATGGAGTCAGGTTTCAAAGCTGACATCACCCTAGATCCACCCCTGCAGTGACCTCAGCCCTTCAGTATTTCCCTGTCTCCAGTAGATGTAGACGTGCTTTCCCTATGGGGATCACTGTACCTTTTGGAAGAAGAAATTCTACTTTTAAATTGCCGAAAAGATTGAGCCCTGCTCTCCTGGGTTGATACCTAAAGGTCCCTCCCCCAGCTGAGAATTCCTGAGGTGATTTCCGAGATCCCTCAGAGGTGAGCCTTGGTCCGGTAGCCGGTTCCTGGCATGGACTTTGCTGCTCAAGCAGCTGAAAGGCAGCGGGGTGCAGGAAGCCAAGCGTTCAGCCGGAGACCGTCTCTGTACTCAGCCAGTGAGCGCTGTGCCCAGGTACTTTTTTTTTTTTAAAGGAAGGAAGATTTACCTTCAGAGAAGAGGGATTTCGGTAAGCCTTCCTCCGGTCTCCTCTGTGCGCCATACTGATGTTCCCGATCCTGTTGGAGCATAGGGAAGTGGGCTTATGAGCGGGTTGAGTGGTCCCCCCCCCGCCCCTCCTCTTTAAGCTTGGTCAGCACACCATGTCATAGGCCGTGGTGATGCCATCTTGCGCTCGTCTTTGTGCATCTCGTATTGCCCACCATGGAACATAGGTACACACAGTGCGTCTGTTCTCTACATGTGCGTACTTACACGCACAATAAAGTAAGCACAGGATACAGGAAAAGCCGGACCCGCGTGTTATGCATGTACCTCACCCTGCCTAGGCGCTCAAAATTTGCACGCATAAATTTTAAGCTCGAGCTGATCGAATGCAGTTACTGCTGCCATGGCGCCAGCAGCCAAGAAACATAAGCACCTTGCTCGCTGCGCTGCTTGTCATATTAGGGCTTCTCAGGCTGACCTGGATTCCAACTTGTGTGAGCACTGTGAGGAAGCCCAAGGGGATTTGGCCTTTCCGGACTTTGCTGAGCCCGGCTCCTCCCATTCAGATGATGGATTGGAGGCCTTAACTGGATGTACTCTGAGTAATCTCTTGGCTGGGTGTTCCATGGGAGAGGGCAACTCGGCTGGGCCCATCCCTGTTCCCGCCTGGGATAGGCATGGACCCGGCGGCCTTTCCCAGCATGTAGCCCAATGGACTCCAGACCAATGAGTTATGTGCTCCCTTGCTAGCAGATGGAGACTAAGTCAGGTTTCAAAGCTGACGTCATCTTAGATACACCCCTGCAGTGACCTCAGCCATTCAGTATCTCTCAGTCTCCTAGAAGATGTGGACGTGCTATCCCCACACCAGCACTGGTGTTCGGCGAGATTGCAGTACTCGTTTGAAGAAGAAAATTTACCTTTAAATTAGAGGTGTGCTGGAATATAAACTGCTTGGAAGCCCAAGCTGTCAGATTAGTGTGTCTGCAATTCAGCCACAGGCTCCAGGGACAGGCAGTCTGCATGATGTCTGACAACACAATGATGTTAGCCTACATCAACCGCAAGGGAGGAACTAAAAGCCACGAAGTATCTCTAGAAATAGATCCCCTTATGGAATGGGCAGAGTTAAATCTACAAGGGATCTCTGTCTCCCACAATGCAGGAAAAGACAACGTCAGAGCAGACTTTCTCAGGAGGGAGAGTCTGGATTTAAGGGAATGGGATCATCTGCCAGAGCCTTCCAGCTCCTAGTAGATTGCTGGGGCCACCAATCCATCGACCTACTGGCCACATTTCACAATGTGAAGGTCCCCTGATTCTTCAGTTGCAGAAGAGATCAGTGCTGCCAAGGGATCAACGCTCTTGACAAGACCTGGCCAGAGGAGGACTTACGCTATACGCCTTCCCTCCGTGGCCTCTGCTGGGCAAGGTCATTCGCAAGATCGAACGCCACAGAGGATTAGTGCTTCTGGTGGCCCAGATGCCCGTGGTATGCAGACATGTGGAGGCTTCTGGTGGAGAGCCCCCTATGTCTCCCCCACACACAGGGACTTTCTCCAACAAGGTCTGATCCTTCACGAGGACCCAACTCGTTTTTGTCTTGTGGTCTGGCCCTTGAGAGGGCTCGCTTGACGAAGCGTGGCTATTCGGCAGCAGTAATTGCCACCTTGCTCTGTGTGTGAAAGTTCTCAACATCCTTGGTGTATGTGCAGATCTGGAGAATATTTGAGGCCTGGTGCAAGGAATGCAGAATGCCCCCACAAACAACCAAGATCCCCCATGATTCTGGAATTTTTACAGGATGGCCTGAACAAAGGGTTGTCCCTCAACTCCTTGAAGGTCCCAGTGGCGGCTTTCTCCTGTTTCAGGGGCAAGGTGAACTGAGCCCGCCTGCCGACGCATCCAGACTTGGCCTGTTTCCTAAAAGGGGTTAAAAACCTCCAACCACCCTTAAAGCAGCCGGTCCCCCTATGGAACCTCAATCTAGTATTGGACTTGGTAGTAGGGTCTTCCTTTCAGCCGCTGCGGTCTGTCTCTATGCCTGCTGAAGACAGTATTCTTGGTGGCAGTATGCTTGGTTCGTCGCATCTCTGAACTACTGGCGTTGTCATGGCGGGAGCTGTTCCTCCAGCAATGTTACAGCTTCGCACCATTCCTTCCTTCTTACCAAAGGTAGTCTTGGAGTTTCATCTGAACCACTCTATTTCCTTACCGTCCCTAGATAGACACAAGGACACTGAAGACTACCACCTCCTACGCCACTTAAACGTCAGTAGGCTTTAGTATGATATCTGGAACTTTCAGAACCAGTGCGCAAGACGGACCACTTGTTTGTTCTTCATGGTGGGAGGAAACAAGGCGAAGCAGCTTCGTGAGCTACCATTTTATTTATTTATTTATTTACTATTTTTATATACCGACATTCATCTCAATTGAGATATCACACCGGTTTACATTCAGGTACTGTAGGTATTTCTCTATCCCCAGAGGGCTTACAATCTAAGTTTTTGTACCTGAGGCAATGTAGGGTAAAGTGACTTGCCCAAGGTCACAAGGAGCAACAGCGGGACTTGAACCTTGGTCTCCTGGTTCATAGTCCACTGCTCTAACCACTAGGCTATTCCTCCTCCCTTGCTGGATCAAGGAAGTGATCACGGGGGCTTATGTAGAGGCAGGGAAGCCTTTACCCTTTCAGGTTAAAGCTCATTCCACTGGGGCCCAGGCAGTATCCTGGGCGGAAGCTAAGCTGCTGTCTTCTGTCATCTGCCGAGCAGCGACGTGGCCCTCCTTGCATACCTCCAGGTTCTATCGCCTGGATGTCCAAGCCAGAGAGGACGCAGCCTTTGCGGGGACAGTGCTAACCAGACCGCAGGCAGCCTCCCACTCGATCGGGAGTAGCTTTTGTACATCCCATTGGACCTGAGTCCATCTGGCTACACACTAGGAAATGGAGAAATTACATACCTGATAATTTTGTTTTCCTTAGTGTAGACAGATGGACTCTGCCTCCTGCCACTGGCTGCCAAAGAACAGTGCCAAGGATTCACCTGTGGAGTGGATATTTATTCCAAGAGATTACCAGTAAGCAGTCATCCAGTCCCTAGATCAGGGCATCTGTAATCTTACTGGGGTTCAATATTTGTTTGGTTGAGTTAGTTATGTTTATCAGTTTTTAATCAAGTTTTTTTGATAGTATGTCCATAGTGGCTTTTGAAGAGAATAGTGAATGGCTGAAGTCACTGCAGGGGTATATCTAGAGTGATGTCAGCTTTGAAACCTGACTCCTTCTCCATCTGCAAGCAGGGGAGCACAACCTATTGGTCCTGAGTCCATCTGTCTACACTAAAGAAAACGAAATTATCAGGTAAGTAATTTCTCCAATATTCCTCCCCCAGTAACGTGATATTTGTCGGGTTTTTTTTTTCTTTCTGCAGTCAGCACTGGCGTACACTCATCCCGCACGACCTGCCTCACCTGGGAGCTTCTCCCATGGCACCCCACCCCAGCAAGCACACGCAGTAAGTGGTGGTGTAAAGCTTACTCTATGCTTATGGCCAGGGACACAAGAACACTTGGACTCAGTAAAAGTATAATGTCTTTTTATTAGTCAATATAAGTGTTCTCGGGAGATGCTGGGTACTGGGTGCCCTTCGTCTTACAATCTGACCAGCATCTCTCTGGATACAGGAAGTGATCCTTCTTTTATAGATAACATTCAAATACAGGAAAAGGATAGAGGGTTCTAGAGACTTGCATGACTGCCCAAAGAATCATTTACATAAGTTGTGATGTCAAATGCATGATTAAATCATCCCTAACTATCCTGATTGGCTTCCCAGGATGTGTAGCCCATTTCCCATGACTTTCTTTGTTCTGGTAAACTCTTACTGGTCAAGACAATCAACACGTCTGTAACTGTGTGGATTACAAACTCCTGAGAATAGTGCCTGAAGCTCCCCTGTGGTTTCTTCTTTGTGACTCTATGAATAGACATCACCTGTCTGGTGCCAGCCTGCCTCCACAGATATCCAGGGACATTCTGTAAGTCACTCAGAGTCCATTCAGCCCAGGCAGGCCAAAGACACGCAGAGGGTTCTGGGGATTTCCTTCTCCATGTTGGTTTTCTGTTGAGGCATACTTCTCAGTGGTCTACCTTTTTCTGTAACTTAGTTCTGTGCCCACCTGCATCTGTCCATTCCCCTTTATTTATCCATCAGGTCAGTCCAGAGAGTTGAGTTTTTCTCCCCTACCACCCGATGGCAACAGAAAATAAAAGCTTTACTGTACTCTTGGTACTTAAGACACTGTACTACCTGCAGTCTCTCAGTATTTTCTGTCTCCAGTAGATGGTAGGGATGTCAGTCAGTTGGTGTAAAAATTGCTCACAAGAGTACTAGGTACTGTTCTAGGGTTATCCTCCTAGTAGAGTAGGGTCCAGCTGGGGATGGGTGACCCTTGATTGAACCTGTGCCCTAATCCTGAGAGGGTTTTAATAGCTAGTGGTGCTGGCGCCTTCATTTCCTTGTCTCTCTTATTGCTCTCTCGGTGGTGGCTACCTCCCTCTGTCCTCAATGAAGATTACATAAGGAAAGTATTACCTTACTTTTGGAGATTCTTTCTAGTTTTTGCTTCTGTACAGGATTGTACCTTTAATTTTGCCTTAAAAACCCCCCAAACCTTGTGGCTGACTACTTTGAGCTCAGCAGAAGTGAGTCACCTAATCTGAAAATATGGGACCTGGATAAGAACATGCCATACTGGGTCAGACCAAGGGTCCATCAAGCGCAGCATCCTGTTTCCAACAGTGGCCAATCCAGGCCATAAGAACCTGGCAAGTACCCAAAAACTAAGTCTATTCCATGTTACTGTTGCTAATAATAGCAGTGGCTATTCTCTAAGTCAACTTAATTAATGATGCAGAAACTTTTGGCAGATGGGTGAGCCTCAATGGGCCTTCCACTGCTAAATTGATCAGATCTGCAAACCAAGGCCTCTGAGACCACTCCGGAGCCACCAGAATTACGTCCCCCTGATGATCCTCCATACGCTGCAAAATCTTGCCCTCCAGCAGCCATGGGGGAAACACATATAGCAGAATGTCCCTCGACCAAGGAAGAACCAAGGTGTCGAAGGCCGCTCAGATTTGGTCCTGGTCTCCCCATGTACTTACGAGGAAAAGAAAATCGCGGTACGAGAAACCATTTGTCGCCTTCACAAGCTAGGAGCCGTTGTCTGTTCCCATGGTGGAGCACGGAACAGGCAGATATTCCATTTATTTCATAGTCCCCAAAAAAGAGGGCACCTTTTGTCCAATTCTCGACTTGAAAAAGGTGAACGTGGCTCTGAAGATCCTCATTTTCAAATGGAGACTCTGCGCTCTGTGATTGCTTCAGTACAAAAGGGAGAGTTCCTGGTGTCTCTGGATTTAACTAAAGCATACTTAACCATAGGCATCTGGCCAGACCATCAAAGATACCTGAGATTCATGATTCTAGGGAAACTTTTTCAGTTTTGCGTTCTGCCCTTTGAGCTGGCTGACGCCCAGGAGCTTTACCAAGGTGATGATCGTGATGGCTGCGACCCTCCGGAAGGACAGGATCTTAGTTCATCCCTATCTGGACGACTTGTTGATTCAGGCGAAGTCAGAATCTCTTTGCTGGGAGGCAGTGGATTTGGTCCTTAAGCGACTATGATCCTTGGGGTGGATAGTCAATTTGGCCAAAAGTCACCTTTTCCTTTCCCAGACTTTGGAATTCCTGGGTGTGCATTTCGATACCAAGGTGGGGAAGGTCTTCACTGAAGAGTGGATTTCCAAGTTGCATCTCTGAACTGCAGGCATTGTCGTGCCGGGAGTCGTTCATCCGGCTGACTCCAGGGGCATTACATCTATGGACTATCTCATCCTTCTTGCCCAAAGTAGTTTCAGCGTTTCATTTGAATCCGTCCATTTCATTGCCATCCCTAGATAAATTCAAGGACGTGGAGGAATATTGTCTCCTCCATCATTTTGTTGTCAAGAGTTTTAGTGCGGTATCTGGAAATCTCAGAACCGGTCTGAAAGACAGTCTGTTTGTCCTTTATGGTGGATGGAAGCAAGGTGAACCAGCTTCACGGGCTACCATAGTTCGCTGGATTAAGGATGTGGTCAAGGGAGTTAGAGCTCATTCCACTGCGGCTCAGGTGGTCTCAAAGGCGGAAGTTAGACTGCTGTCTCCCATTGATAATGGCCAAGCAGCAATGTCGCCCTCCTTGCAAACCTTCTCTGGGTTTTATCCCCTGGATGTACATGCTCGAGAGGACGCAGCCTTTGCAAGGGTGGTGTTAACCAGACCCTGGGCAGCCTCCCGCTCTGATCGGAAGTAGCTTTTATATAGCCCAATGGTGCTGACCTGGCTATATGCTAGGAAATGGAGAAATTACGTACCTGATAATTTCGTTTTCCTTAGTGTAGTCAGACTCAGCATCCCGCCCTCGGCTGCCTTAGAACTGCGCCATGGGTCCTCACGTGGAGTGGGCCTTGAATCCAAGGGATAAGAAAATTATTCCTTACCTGCTAATTTTCGTTCCTGTAGTCCAGACCGTGGATTATGTCCCCCTTCCAGCAGATGGAGTCAGAGCAAAAACTGAGAGGGCGGTCCCTCATAACTGGTGCACCCCTCTGTAAACCTTCAGTATTAAGAATATCCAAGCAATAAGGAAAAACACACCTTGGATGGATCAATACAAATTGAATATCATGGATAGATACAAAATTGAATATCAATTGTAAACAAGTCTAAGCAAAAAACTTGCAACCTGAACTCTTAATCAGTCCCAAACTGATCCTGAAATAATTACATAGTCGAGCTGAAAGATTATCCCAAAGAACCCCCAACAATGCATAGGGTGGGCGTCTGGACTGATCCATGGTACTACAGGAACGAAAATTAGCAGGTAAGGAATAATTTTCTTTTCCCTGTACGTACCAGGATCAGTCCAGACCGTGGAATGTACCAAAGCTTCCCTAAGTAGGGTGGGCCACTGATAGCCCAGCTCGAATGACCTGAGCCCACGATCGGTGGTTGAAGATTCAAGCGATAGTGACGCGCAAATGTGTGTAAAGACTTCCACGTAGCTGCTCTGCAAATCTGTTGGTGTTTGAGGTAGTTGGGGGTGGATCCTTGGGCCGGTGGCAGATGACCACGCCCCGGGGGGAAGATCCTGAGAGGGACCACTGGTCAGGCTCAGAGTATGGAGACAGACACATACTAGTTCTTTTATTAGACAGTATATGGAACCACCAGAGGTGGCAGTAGTGAACTGGAACGCCCGGCTGGGCTGTAGTCCCTCAGATACTGGAACAGCGATCCTGGATAACTGAGCTGTAGAGAAACTAAATATAGTGAGTAGGCAGGGTATGCAGAGTTCAGGAACAGAACCTTGATGGTAACTCTCACACAATAGTCTCTTAGAAGCAGCCCAGGAGCTGGAAAGAAGTAGACCCTCGAGGAGCAAGTACCTGGTTTCAGGGAACGCTCTGAGAGAGAGATGGTAACTCACTGGTGTTGTAGGCAGCGATGACTTCCTGGTAGAAGTGATATTCAGTAGCAAGTCTGGGTTCGTGGGCCCTCGAGGAGCGAATACCGGTTCCAGACTGCGACCTGAAAGGCAAAGAGAAACGAGGCCCCCGAGGAGCGGATACCCCTGGTAAGTCCGAGGAGGCAGAGTAGCTAGGAGCGTAAGGAAACCTTTCCCTTGTAATCCAACTCCATAGTCCTTGCTAACTTGATTAGTTAGCAATTTCAGAGACCTTAAATATCCGGTGGAGATGTCACCTCAGGGGGACGCCCCTGAGGTTCACGCCACTGCTGGTACTTGAGTCGGGGCCGCGCGTGCGCCCTTAGGCTGCTAGGAAACATGGCGGAGTGCAGCGTTTAGCCGGTCCGGGGACGCCGGAGAATGGCACAATGACGCCGCGGCAGCCAAACTTCCAACAAGCAAAGAGGGAGTTGCCAAAGAGGTAAGGTGGGCGTAATGGAGACGTCGGGCAGCGATGGTCGCAACAAAATCTCCTGCGGAGAGGCCGCTCGGCTTTCTGCCCAGGAGGCTGCTTGAGCTCGGAGAGAATGAGCCTTTATACCGTCTGGCGGTGGACGCCCAGCGCCAACGTACGCCGTAGAAATTGCTTCCTTTAGCCAGCGGGCAATGGTAGTTTTAGAAGCCTTGTTTCCCTTCTGGGGACCACTCCAGAGGACAAGAGGTGATCCGATAAACGGAAGCATTTGTAGCCTCCAGACATCGAACGAGGACGCACTTGACATCGAGGCATCTAAGCTCTCTGGAATCCTCGTCCTGGAAGGACGGCAGCTCCACCAACTGATTCAAATGAAAGAACGACACCACCTTTGGTAGAAAAGATGGTACGGTACACAAGGATACCCATGAATCCGTGAAGCGTAGATAAGGCTCTCTGCATGACAATGCTTGAAGCTCCAGAATTCTGCGAGCGGAACAGATAGACACCAGGAATACTGTCCTGAGAGTGAGGTCCTTGAGGGTAGCTCTCTTCAGAGGTTCAAACGGTGGACCGCCTTGAATTCGAAGGACCAAATTCAAGCTCCACGAAGGACCTAAATTGCATATCGGTGGCTTCACATGCTTTACTCCCTTTAAGGACTGGACTATGTCAGGGTGCCATGAAAGAGTAGTTCCATCCTGATGATGGAGGGCACCAAGGGCGGCCACCTGTACTCTGAGGGAATTGTAGGCTAATCCCATCTCCAGACCTTGCTGCAAGAAAGATAAGATCTGGGGTATTGTCGCATGACGTGGAGAAAGTTGTGTGGACTGGCACCAAGACTCAAAAACTTTCCAGACCCGGACATAGGACATGGAGGTGGAAGACTTCCTAGCCTTGAGAAGAGTGGAGATAATAGCCTCTGAGTACCCTCCTCTTCTCAGCCGGCGCCGCTGCTCAAAAGCCAGGCTGCTAGATAAGCGATCTCCCTGGTCAAAAAATACTGGGCCCTGTCGGAGAAGGATCGGCAGATGTCTCAGTCGAAGTGGGCCGTCCACCGCTAGGGTTGACCAAGTCTGCAAACCACGGCCGTCGAGGCCATTCCAGAGCTATTTTTCGGAGCACCTTTCCCACTAGGGGCCAAGGTGGAAAGACAATAGAGCGGGAGGACTAAGGCATCGACGCCCTCTCACCTTGTTCTTCTTCTGCGACTGAAGAAGCGCGGAGCCTTCGCGTTCCTTTGAGTGGCCATCAGATCGAGATGAGGAGTCCCCCATCGCGTGGAGTGACACTGCTTCCTGGGACAGCTCTCTCTCCCCGGGATCTAAGCGTTGGAAGACTTCCTAGCCTTGAGAAGAGTGGAGATAATAGCCTCTGAGTACCCTCCTCTTCTCAGCCGGCGCCACCGCTCAAAAGCCAGGCCGCTAGACAAGCGATCTCCCTGGTCAAAAAATACTGGGCCCTGTCTGAGAAGGATCGACAGATGGCTCAGTCGAAGCGGGCCGTCCACCGCTAGGGTTGACCAAGTCTGCAAACCACGGCCGTCGAGGCCATTCCGGAGCTACCAGGATCATGGGCCCCTGCTGACTATTTTTCGGAGCACCTTTCCCACTAGGGGCCAAGGTGGAAAGACAATAGAGCAGGAGGTCCCGTGGAAGGCGGGAGGACTAAGGCATCGACGCCCTCTGCGCTTTGTTCTTCTTCTGCGACTGAAGAAGCGCGGAGCCTTCGTGTTCCTTTGAGTGGTCATCAGATCGAGATGGGGAGTCCCCCATCGCGTGGAGTGACAATGCTTCCTGGGACAGCTCTCTCTCCCTGGGATCTAAGCGTTGGCGACGTAAGAATTCTGCTTGAACATTGTCTACGCCTGCAATGTGAGATGCCGCCAGATGGGACAAATGGAGTTCCGCCCACGGCATTAGCTTGTTTGTCTCCTGAGCGACATGAAGACTTCTTGTCCCTCCCTGATGGTTGATGTACGCCACTGTCGTTGCGTTGTCGGAGAGGATTTGGACTGCTCGGCCTTGGACTAGAGGCAGAAAGCGCTTCAGCGCCAGACAAACCGCTCTTGTCTCCAGACAGTTGATGGGCCACGCTAACTGAACTGGCGTCGACTGCCCCTGCGTAGATTGGCGTCCGCACACAGCCCCCCAGCCGGCGAGGCTGGCATATGACATAATGATCACCCACTGCGGAACCTCTAGGTCCACCACTCTTAGCAAGTGATCCAGGTTGAGCCACCAGGTCAGGCTGTCCTTGGCTAGAGATGATAGCGGCAGAAGAGTCTGAAATTCCCGAAACACCGACTTCCAACGGGAGAGTAATGCTCTTTGCAAGGGACATATGTGGGAAACGCCCAAGGCACTGCATCTATAGTGGAGGCCATGGAGCCCAGCACCTGGAGATAGTCCCAAGCAGTGGGAAGTCGGAGGTTCCGAAAGTACTGAACCTGAGAGAGGAGAGATTGGGCCCGATCCAAACAAAGAGAGACTGTGCCCACTTTGGTGTTAAAATGAGCTCCCAAAAAGTCGAATGACTGCGCCAGAGTGAGGCTGCTCTTGGCAAAATTGACAATACAGCCAAGCGACTGGAGGAGAAGTAATACTCTTTCCACTGAGTGCTGGCACAAATCTGTGGACTTCGCCCGGATGAGCCAGTCATCCATATAGGGATGGACCAGAATCCTTCCCTCCGTAGGGCCACCGCCACCATAACTTTGGTGAAGGTGCGAGGAGTGGTCGCCAGGCCAAATGGCAGGGCCTGGAACTGGAAATGCTGCCCTAAAATCTTGAATCGGAGGAAGTGTGATGCTCCTACAGGATGGGGATATGAAGATAAGCCTCCGTCAAGTCCAAGGATGTGAGGAACTCTCCCCAGTGTACTGCGGCAATCACTGAGCGCAGGGTTTCCATCCTGAAGTGTGGTATCTTGAGAGTCCTGTTGACCATCTTGGGGACTACGAAGTAGACGGAATAATGGCCGAACCCTTGTTCCGGCACCAGGAAAATGGCACCCAAATCCAGGAGCTGATCCAGTGTTTGTCGCACTGCGCGAGACTGCACGGAGAGAAGACAAACCTGTCTGAGAGGTCGAGAAAATTCTAAAGCGTAACCGTGCCGTAGAATATCCAAGACCCACCGGTCTGAGGTGATTTTGATCCACTCCTCATAGAAGAGGGAAAGATGTCCTCCTATCCTGGGAACCGAAGAGTGGACCGGCAACATTTCATTGGGTAGATGTAGCAGAAGCTCCATGCGTAGAGGAGTTCCAGGCCGGTCTCCGGCCTCGAAAGGAATGAGACCTGGACTGCAACCTCGAACAGGGAGTCCTGTGAGGCACCGGTCTAGTCTGACGACAACGCCGTTGGCCTCTGAACCGGATCTGCGTAGTGGACGATCTTCCGGCAATTTATGCACCTTATTCTCTCCAAGCGATTTAATGATCTGGTCCAACTCGTCTGGGGCGGATCCATCAATGTCCCCGTCTGCATCCCCAAGGAGAAGGTCCTGCGACCCAGGGTCTGGCAGATTAGGAGCTAAAGACCCCGAGGAATTAACAGCTGACTGTCCTATGCCCTAGAGGGATCCAACACCCCTGATGGCCTGGGGACCTTTGCTGGTATAAGTCCCTCCTCCTGCCATTCAGCCTCCGCTTCTAAAAAAAAAACAAAAAAAACTTGGTTCATTAAAATCACAAACCTAGAAGAAAAGGCCTGCTGTCTCTTTAAGGTCCCTCTCGGGGGAGGGGCCACATCGGGAAGAGAGGCAGGCTCTAGGTCAGTGGGTTGCACAGGGCTTAAATTAGGTGTAATAAAAATACAAAATCAGTAGTAAAATGAGAATTCCATTCCTCTGTCTGGCAAAGAAACAGGTGCAGCAGGCTGGCTCTCCACATGTGGATACAAAATGGCAATCGAGGCATCGGGAGGGAGGGGGGGGTGAGGAGTTGCTGTGGGAACGGCAAAGTCCTTCTGTGCCTGGCTGCTGCGAGCGGGAGAAAGAGAAAAATGCTCTCTGCTCCTTCCCCCGTAAGCTACCAGTCCTCGTACAGGGTACTGTTTAATAAAAAGTAAAAACCTTTCCTCTTTTTCCTTTCCCTTCCAGACAGCCTAAACTGCCAGAGGAATTTTACTTCTCTGACGACAAGAGACCAGAGACTTCTCAGGGATGTTAAAGTGACAGAGGGATTTTACTCCTCTGCCGAGAGACCTGAGGTATGAGGGATTTTACTTCTCTGCCGAGACCCCTGAGGTATGAAACTTCTCAGGGATGTTAGTGACAGAGGGATTTTACTTCTCTGACGAGAGACCTGAGGTATGAAGCTTCTCAGGGTCTCCATGGGGAAGGGACTGAACCACCCCTCTCCCTGCACCCAGCTCCCCACAGGAACAAGAAATTCAGCGCTGCGACCTGTCAGAAATGACCCGCTCTCCTGTTCAGTCAGAGGAATGGCGCGTCTCTGCAACTGTGTTCCAGGGGCGAGCAAAGGCGTCCCTGGGGAATGCTTGTCGACTGTCATGGAGGGAGCAGAATCTTTCCACGTTGTGGTTCAGTTTAGTCGCAAAGAGGTCTATGGTTGGGCGACCCCAGCATTGAAAGATTTTGCTCGCTACATGTGGATCCAGAGACCATTCGTGGGGATGGAAATGTTGACTGAGATTGTCCGCTAGGACATTTTGAATGCCCGCTAGATAAGTTGCTCGGAGATGCATGGAGTGCTCTAGAGCCCAAGCCAAAATCTGCACCGCTTCCTGGCAGAGCAGATAAGAGCCTGTGTCTCCCTGTTTGTTTATGTACCACATTGCTACTGTGTTGTCTGTTTGTATCAGCACAGTCTTGTTTGAGAGGCAGTCTTTGAAGGCATAAAGGGCATATCGCATCGCTCGAAGTTCTAAGAAGTTTATCTGGCACTTCATTTCGAGCGTAGTCCACGTCCCTTGTGTTTGAAGGTTGTTGACGTGAGCTCCCCATCCCAAGTTGGAGGCATCTGTGGTCAGGATGACTTGTGGGGTTGACTGTTGGAATGGGAGACCAGCTTTCAATGCTGTTTGATTTGGCCACCAGTGGAGCGATAGGTGTAACTGGTGGGTGATTTGAACTGCGAACGACACTGGTTGGAAAGCTTGTAGCCATTGAGATTTCAAAGTCCATTGAGTTTTTCTCATGGCTAACTTCACCATAGATGTAACATGTACTGTCGAGGCCATGTATCCTAGTAGCACCAGAAGTTGATGGGCAGATGCAAACTGGTATTGGGTTATAGAGTTCGCCAAACTAGATTGTTGGCACGGTTATTTGGAAGAAAAACTTTCGCCACTGTAGTGTCGAGGTCTGCTCCGATGAATGTGAGGAGTTGAGACGGGTCAATGTGGGATTTTTGATAATTGATGAGAAATCCCAGGGAGTGTAATAGTATTATTGTGCTTTTTAAGGCAGACAGAGCTCCCTGCCTGGATGGACTTCTGATTAGCCAATCGTCTAGGTATGGAAAAACATGAATGCTGTTTTTTCTTAGATGTGCAGCAACCACTGCTAGACATTTTGTGAATACTCGAGGAGCAGAAACAAGTCCGAATGGTAGGACTCGATATTGGTAATGATTTCTTCCCACTACGAATCATAGATACTTGCGATGTTGTATGGAAATTGGTATGTGTGCATAAGCGTCTTGAAGATCTAGAGAACAGAGCCAATCTCCCTGTTGAAGCAATGGAAGGATGGTTCCCAGGAATACCATCTGAAATTTTTCTTTGTGAAGAAATTTGTTGAGATTGCGGAGGTCTAAGATAGGGTGCAGGCTGCCTGTTTTCTTTGGAATTAGGAAATAGCAGGAATAGAACCCTTTTCCTTGTTGAGACCGGGGGAACTGGTTAGATAGCCCTGGCAGTCAGCAAAGTAGAGAGTTCTACTTGGAGTTGATGAGTGATGACCATGTTTGTCCAAAGTGGAATGGGTGGAGAATACGGGGGTATTGTTTTGAACTTGGCTGCTTAACTGGCCCCCTCCATCAGAGATGTTCACTTGACAATAACCAGAGAGAGCTTTTTCCATTGCCTGCCCTAAAATATGGAGCTCCCTCCCAAAAGATTTAAGAACCCAACCTAACCTCAAAACTTTCAAAAAAAAGACCTAAAAACATGGCTGTTTCACAAAATCTACATTGCCATTCAAACTTCACATCATCCTAACACCCAAAGGAACTAACAACCAAATCCACAAAATAACTTGTCTCCCAACAGCACCAAACAAACCCTCCTCACTCAAAAATGACTCGTCTGGACTATAAATGATTAATCTTTTGTTTTATATGCATCCTGTTATACCTTTTTTCACAATTGTTAAGAAATTTACAATTTGAATCTTGTAAACTGTTGTGATGGCTTCACCAAATGACGGTATATAAAACTCAACAAATAAATAAACTTTAGACAGTATCCCCGCTTTAGTATGGCTAATACCCACTGGTCCTTTGTAATAAGACTCCACTGGTGTTTGAAATGATGGAGTCTACCTCCTACTGGTAAATGGGGCATAGGGTTGATGGAAAGACCTCTGTTCTCTTGCTTGGCTTCAGAAACCTGCTGCTGGACCAGTTTGTGGTGGTGGTTGGGTTTTTTGCTGTTTTGGCTAGCGTGCACATCCCCTTTGTGGTGGACGGTATGAATGCACTGATGAAGCAGGTGGGTAATATCTTCTAGGTCTATAGAAGGGTCTCCTGGTGTCCCTTCTAGTTGATTTTCTTATGGAAGATGGCTGATCTGATGGTAGTTTGGAGAGTTGGCGGAGTGTCTCGTGGTGATCCTTTAACTGAAAGATGGTAGCCTGAATCTTTTCTCCGAAGAGATTCTCTCCAGTACAAGGGAAATCTGCCAATCTTTCCTGGACTTCTTGCCTGAGGTCAGAGGCCTTAAGCCAAGCCCACCTCCTTGCATTAATTGCTGATGCTGATAGGCGAGTAGGTGTTTCAAAAGCATCATAAGCTGCCCGTACCTCGTGTTTACCAGATTCCAGCCCCTCTGCAATGAGTGTGTTCAAAGCCAGTTGTTGATGAGTGAGATCATCGGCAATACCGTTTCCACAAGTTTCTTTGGTACTGTCATATAAAGCTGGTACGCCGCAATAAGAGATACCAGCATAGATCCTTGAACAACCTTTCTTCCTAAGGTATCTAAGAACTTCTGTTCTTTTCCTGGTGGGACAGAAGAGTGAGGCTTTTGTTTCCTGGCTTTTTTTCTGAGCCGATTCAATGACTACCGAGTGACGAGGCAGTTGGGGCTTTTGGAAACCTGGAGCATGTTGCACCAGGTATGTGGCATCTGTTCTCCGATTTATAGCTTGTACTGAACATGGATGTTCCCACATCCTTTGGAGTTCTAAAAGGACTTCATGGATTGGGATTGCCATTACCTCTTTTGGTGCATCCATGAATTGAAGGACTTCAAGGGCTTTGTGTCTTGTGTCCTCAGTCAATAATTCAAAAGGAATTGTCTGCCCTTTTCTTAATGAAATTTGTAAAGGACAAATCTTCAGGAGGGGATTTTCTCCTCTCTTCTGGTGGAGAAGGCTTAGACTGTAATTCTTCTGACTCAGTATCAGAATCCACATCCTTCCAGGGAATATACTGAGGATGATAAGGTGATTCAGGTTATAGATGATGCTTTGTCTTAAAAGCAGATTTTGATGGAATCTGCTTTGGCATCATAGGAGGTAATGAAGGCATCGATGGAGAATCGATGGGAACCGATGTCTGGTGTCACCCGATGGACCGGGACGCATTGGCATCAAGGGATCTTTTACTGTCATTGATGGTTTTTCCGGTATTAGATGACTGTGAAGGCCCGATAGGGACTCTGATTCCGTCCCAGGGCTATCATCTTCCTCCAATGAACCAGGGATCGGAAGCGAAGGAGTCACTGATGGATGCATCGGTGTCGATGGTTGCATCGGTGGTACTGGCGTCATCGTTGCCGGAGGAAATATACCGATCAAGGCATTGATTTTGTTGAGCAAAGGCTGAAAATATCGATGGATCTGATGCCAGGGTCGGTGTCAGTACCGATGGTACGGAAGGAGGCTGGAAGTTTCGAAAAGCCTCAACGATGGCCTGCTGGACCATGGTAGTCACCTCTTCCCTGGAAACTGGGACTGTGTCCACTGTCGCTGGGGAAGGTAAGACTGGCGCTACTGGCACTTTCACGACTGAGCGTGGTGGCACAGTCACTTAACACCAAGCCTGGTGGAGAGCGCCTCAGTTCCTCGGGTACAGTAGGGCGTGTTGGTTCCAGTACCCGGACTCATTTGGGCATCGGCTCGATGTCCTTCGGCTGTGACTTTCAATCCGATGGGTCAGTGGAATGATGTCTATGGCATCTTTTTTCCCCGATGTTCCTTCGATGCTGAGGAAGATGCTATGGAGGATGCCGATTGGAGTCTGTGACGGACGGTCACTGGTCCTTTTTTCTCCTCAATGTTTTGAGACGGAGGGAGGCGTTATTCTTGGAGACGATGACAATGGGGTTTTCTTAAACAACTCCTCCATCTTGTCCAAATGGGTACGCCTGCCCTTTGGTGTCATCTGGGCACAGGTTGTACAAGCCTGGACATCGTGGCCTGATCCCAGGCACAAAACACAAACATTGTGGGGGTCAGTAATAGACATAGTCCAGTTACAATCCAGACATTTTTTGAATCCGGAGGCCATGATAAAAAGTTAGGCCGAGTAATGGTCGATGACCAGCGGATATCGATAGTGAGGGTGACCGGAATCGACCGAAAAATGATTCAAAAAATGTATTCACTGAAACTGTCGAAGGGAGACCTGATGACAATTGTCTTGTGACTGAAAAAGTTTTCTTCCCTGAGGATAAATGAGGGAAAATTTCCCAGAGCTCCTAATCTGCTTTGCTTACAGCAAGGTGGAAAAAAAAAAGACTGAAGGGAGACCCCTGTGGCTGAGACTATCATGGCATGCTCAGTGTGCCAGCCAAAAGTTTCTAGAAACTTTTGACAGAAGTTTTCCATGTCAGGGCTCCATCTGATGATGTCACCCAGGACTATCATCCTGCTTGTCCTGGGATAAAACAAAAGTATCAAGTAACTAATTTCTCCATTTTCCATCCAGATTGTCTGGCCTGGTCTGACAGATAAGACAAACTTGGTTCTTACCTAATTTTCTTTTAGTCCTACCAGACCAGTCCAGAATCCCAGCCTGGGTTCTGATCACTGCTTTTCCATGGGCATATATATATATATATATATAGACAGAAGGAATGTCATGAGTTGTTCTCTGGCAGTTAGACCCTCTCAGTGGAGGGGGTTCAAGTTTAATTTTAGAGTTTCACTGATGTTCAAAATGCCCCTGCTCAAAAAGAGACTGCCACAGTGTCTTAAGTACCAAGACTACAGTAAAGCTTTTATTCTATCCCCATCTGCTGGTAGGGGAGGAAAAAAAAAGCTATCTGTCTGGCAGGTCTAAAGGAAAGATTAGCAGGTATGAAACAATTTTTCCTTTTTCTCCCCTCCTCTGAATCCTTTGCATATGGTTGACTCATTCATTGCATCTCTTCTTCTTGCTTATGCTAACTGTACTATTTTTCTTTTTCTCTCTTCTCTAGTCTGGGTTCCAGGCTGCAGCACAGCAGGCCCCACGTCACCCTTTCATCCAGCATGGACAGGGGCAGCGCTTCTACCCTAAGTAGTGGACAATCCAGGAGATGGAGAAGGCTGTGGAATGTATTTTAGGATCCAGCTTGCTGTCCTCTATGGGAATTTTTTTTTTTTTAAACTGCTCCTTCAAAATCAGCTTCAAGTGTTTGTTCCATTTTACAAACCCCTTCCCTTTTTGGTTAGTATGGATTTGCTAGCTGGACAGTTAAGGATTCAAGGTTGGTGAGAGCTAGGCAAAAAATGGGGACAGTATTTCTATATAATTTTGACCTGGGAGAAAGAGGGTTCTCTTATGTGACTTTACCTTTCATTCTTGTAGATAGAGCTCTGCTTCTGTCTCTCTCCATAATGAAATGCAAGCCTCTGGGTGAAACCAGACTCATAGGTGGACTTTTTCCTGGTTTCTGCCTATCGAAGAGGAACAGTTGTCTTCTGACAGCATTTAGATCGCCTAACTCTAAGGAAACAACCAGGACCCCACTCCTCCTTTGGATGTTAAGTCCTGGGCTTGTCCAACTGTTTGTAGCCACTGCAACAATCCTATTCTTGTAGCCATAACTGGCCTCATCCAGCATGAATGTAACAATGAAAATTATCTTGAAAGGGAAATTAATACATTCTTGAAAGATGTGCAGGATCATGGCTATGAAAACAACTGTATGTAAGCTTAATGACTAATGTGACCTTCTGTGCTTCTTTTCAATAAAGTTACACCAGTGATTTTGTTTGTAAAGATCACAATTATTCCATTTCATAGAAGGTCTCTATGTTCAATGTATGTTGCTATGCATTGCTGGCCAAAATGGGGCCAAATAAATCACTGCTAACCTCTACTAGCCAATGGTAGAAAGGTTTGATTATAGTTGCTGTTACGGTAGCTCAGATAGGAACTATTGCCCTTCCCCCTCCATTTCAACTGTAATTGTAGAGTCTTCCATGTTGATAGAGAATTCATCATTCCAATTCATGTGGTTTTGCTAATTAAGCTAAAGCATGATCAAAATTATAGAATAAGGCTGGCTTTGTTAAACAAATTGCTAATAAGTTAGACAAGCACAGTACCTGAATTTAAGAAAGCATGGGATAAACAAAGGAGTAGTAGGCTTGTAGAGCTGAGCTGTTTTATAGCTGGGCAAACTAAACAGGCTATAATGACCTTTGTTCTACCTACAGCACAAACCATGGTTATGGCAGATGCAAAAGTGGGAGATATAGCCAGTAGGCATAAGGCCTTGAGCCCTTCCTAGCTAAGCCATAAGGTCACTTTCTTCTTTTGCTAAGAGGACTTCCCTATACTACAGCAACTGGGAAAAAAAGGGAAATTGGTCCTTACCTGCTAACTTTCAATCCTGTAGTACCATCGATCAGTCCAAACACCTGGGTTTTGCCTCCCCTCTAACAGATGGATACAGACGTTTTAAAACAGACTCTATCCTATACCCCTGAGATGCCACCTGGAGTTTGTCAGTATTACACAGTACCCAAGCAGAAACTTCCATTACAACCAAGCTTCCCACCTCCCAAAGAGCAGAGGGGACGAAAACTGGTACCATGAATGAATACTTACCCATACTTTTACCCTGTGTGAAGGAGGGTGCACAGTATAAAAACATTCAATAAACTTGCAGAATATGAACATCAACCAGCTGAGCGGACTCTCCATTGCCCCATGGGTGGGACTCTGGACTGATCCTTGGTACTACAGGAACGAAAATTAGCAGGTAAGGACCAATTTTCCTTTCCCTGTATGGACCCAGATCAGTCCAGACTCCTGGGATGTACCAAAGCTTCCCTAACCAGGGTGGGTCAGAGTCCCACTTGGATCACACTAGCCCCAAAGGAACCGGGCTCTGGGGCCCAGACCTCTAAACTGTAGTGCCTAGCAAAACGTATGCAGAGATTTCCACATCGCTGCTCAACAAATCTCCTGCGGAGACACCGGCTGACACTCCGCCCATGAAGCCGCTTGTGAGAGTAGAATGAGCCCTGAGACCGGCCGGCCGGCCCTAAACCAGGTATGCCGAAGCAATAGCTTCCTTCAGCCATTGCGCAATAATGGCCCTTGAAGCTTTATGACCCCTCCTGGGACCAATCCACAGGACAACCAGATGGGCAGAAAGACGGAAACTATTCATGACCTCCAAGTAATGCACCAAACACCCATTTAACGTCCAACTTTCTTAAATCCCTAGACTCAGAAGTAGAAAGATCTAGGCCTGCAAAGGAAGGGAGCTCCACAGACTGATTCAAATGGAGAGGACACCATTTTCGGAAGAAAGGAGGGAACCGTTCGCAAGGAAACTCCTTCCTCAGAAATCCTTAAGAAGGGCTCCCTACAAGATAAGGCCTGTAACTCCGAAACACACCGTGCCGATACGATAGCCATGAGGAAAACTACCTTTAACGTCAGATCTTTCAGGGTCGCCCACTTCAACGGCTCGAAAGGTGCATTACAAAGGGCAGGGAGGATCAGGTTGAGCTTCCCCGAGGGACAGGGGTTCCAAATCGGAGGATGCAAATGCTTAATGCCACACAGAAAACGAGCCACATCTGGATGAGACGCAAGAGCTACACCCTGCACTTCCCCCCCCCCCAAAAAAAAACAACCAAGGGCAGCCACATGAACTCGCAGAGAATTAAAGGCCAGTCCTTTAGCTAGACCTGCTTGCAAAAAAGCCAGAACATCTGGAATGGTAGCCCTGGATGGCTCCACCACGTGGTCCAGAAACCAGGTCTCAAACACCCCAAACTCTGACATACACTATGGAGGTAGAAGTTTTATGGGACTGCAAAAGCGTGGTAATCACCTCCTCTGCGTAACCCTTCTTTCTTAATCTCCGCCTTTCAAAAGCCATGCCGCTAGACAAAAGTGATCTGCCTCTCTGCAATAAATAGGACCTTGTTGCAGCAGACTGAGACGGACAAAATCTCAGTGGGCTGTCTACCGCTAGATTCAAGAGGTCCGCAAACCACGGGCGCCTCAGCCACTCCGGCGCTACGAGTATCACCTTGCCAGAATGAGCCTCGATGCGGCATAGAACCTTGCCAACTAATGGCCATAGTGGAAAGACGTACAACAGAACATCCTTTGGCCAGGGGAGGACCAGAGCGACTACACCTTCCACCCCTGGCTCTTATCGACGACTGAAAAAAAATCGAGGAGCCTTGGCATTACGATACATCACCATCAGGTCCATCGCAGGCCTGGACCAGTGGTTGCACAGGAGACGAAAAGCCTCTGAGAGTTCCCACTCTCCCGGATCCAACTGGTGGCAGCTGAGGAAATCGGCCTGCATTATGAGAGGCTACTATCCTGTACAGGTGCTGTTCTGCCCAGATGATTAAAAGTTGAGCTTCTGCTGCCACTGGATGACTCTGGGTTCCACCCTGACAATTGATGTAAGCCACCGTCGTCGCATTGTCAGAGTACCCTCACTGATCTCCCCTCTACTAAGGGAAGGAGGGCCTGTAGTGCCAACCAAACCGCTCTGGTCTCCAACCGATTGATCGACCAAGAGGACTCCGATTTTGGCCATTGACCTTGCACTGCTGTTCCTCAGCAAACCGCTCCCCACCCAGAGAGGCTGGCATCAGTGGTTACCACTATCCAGTAGGGAATTTCCAAATCCACACCCCGACGTAAATTGTCTGGGCAAAGCCACCAAAGAAGACTGGAACGTGCCGAATCAGTCAGTGGTAGGAGAAGATGAAACTTCTCAAAGAGCGGATTCCACCACGAGAGCAAGGCTGACTGAAGAGGACGAATATACACAAAGGCCCAAGGCACCAGTTCGAGAGTGGAAGCCATCGAACCAAGGACTCTGGGATGAGGCATGGATCACAAGGACTCCACCTGAGTGAGAAGCTTGGACAATCTCTCCTTGGTAAGAAAAACCTTTCCCAAGATCTTGTCGAAAAGAGCACCCAGAAACTCCAAGGACTGGGAGGGAACCAGGTGACTTGTCGGGGTTGACTACCCAACCCAACGAGCTCCGCATCTGTAGCACCCTCTGAACCGCTGTCCTGCAAAGGTGTTATGACTTTGCTCGAATCAGCCAATTATCCAGGTAGGGGTGTACCAGAATCCCCTCCTTTCGCAGGGCAGCTGCCACAACCACCATCACCTTGGTGAAGACTCTGGGTGCTATCGCCAGACCGAACGGTAGTCCGCAAAATTAAAAATGATGTCAGAGGATCGCGAACCGAAGATATTTCTGATGATCTGGGTGGATAGGAATGTGCAAGTAAGCTTCTGTCAGGTTCAGAGATGCCAGGAATTCCCCTTTGTGTACGGACGCTATCACCGAGCAAAGAGTTTCCATCCGAAACCGTGGCACCTTTACATTTCGATTGACCCTCTTCAAGTAGAGGATGGGATGGAAGGTACCTTCCTTATTGGGCACCACGAAGTAGATGGAGTAACTCCCTCCGCCGAGTTCTCCTGTGGGTACTAGAACTATGGCACCTAGGTCCTATAAACGCCTAGAGTGTCTTGTACCACCTGGCGTTTTGTGGTACCCGCATGGGGAAACCATGTAGTGCTCGTGAATCGGCCGAGCAAAATCTAACGCGTAACTGTGTTCTATTATACTTAGGACACACTGATCTGAGGTCAGGAAAAAAGGGATAACCTTCCCCCTATCCTTGGAACAGAAGAGTGGACCAGCCTCGCTTCATTGCGCTGACTTGGGACCCCCATGAGCTGGTGGGGCTCCATCTCTGGCAGGCCGGCGCCCTCAAAAGGACTGGTTCCAAGCTGATTGGCGGTCGGGACCCTGTCGCAATGATGAACCGGCAGAGCGTGAAGAGCGGAACCGGCAATTTCCCCAAAATCTCGCCCACTGAGGAAAAGATTCCCTCGTTCTGAGTATATCCTTCGGCAATCTATGAACCTTATTCTGCCCCAAAGACTTTATCATGTCCTCCAATTGTTGCTTGAAGGGTAATGAACCTAGTTGAGCTTTAGATGAAACATTCGCAGCCCTGTCTAAGTCAGAGGAGCCTGCGGGCTGAGACAGCCGAGACCATAGTCCTGCCAGACGTCCGTAACAAATCATAAAGCGCGTCAGCACTATAAGCTACAGCAGCCTCCAGGCGCCCCGCTTGCACTGCCTCACTCTCAGAAAGGGATGCTGCTGCTTGCAAATCCTGCTACCAGCGGAGCCTGGCTTGTAGGGTGAAACTGCTGCACATAGCGGCTCAGACCCCGGGCACTGAAACTTCAAATATAGGAAAATTGGTTCTTACCTGCTAATTTTCGTTGCTGTAGTACCACAGATCAGTCCAGTGGGTTGCGCCTCCTGTCCAGCAGATGGAGACAGAGAAAAACTGAAAGGGTATCCTATAGCAGGACAGTGCCTCCCCTGTGTCCCTTCAGTATAAACGTTATCAAAGCAAACAGATGGTTAACCAGTAAAAGATCAAGCAAGTAAACAACTGTAAACTGTCAAATTGAAAACCAGGAAATTCAAACATGTAGGAAAACGCTCTTACATAGCTAGTAATGTAGCAGATACTTACGGTGCCTCATAGCTCATATAGTACGGAGCCATTTCCTAAAAAGCCTGTGAATAAAAGCTTCGAGCGGATATATGCAGAATAGTATTTATTTATTTGTAGCTTTTATATACAGACATTCATTTAGTAACATCACCTCGGTTTACAATTAACGTAACATCTAGCAATGGTGCTTTACACATGAACAATTGAGCTGGTTAGAAATAATAACAATACTAGTTACATCGAAGGAAGTTGAAGAAGATAAAGAAGTACAAACTAGATAAATCAGATAAAGAAGTTAAAAGATTAAAAAAATAAATAATAGATAATAAAAATAAATAGATAAAGTTAAAAGATAAAAAAAAAGTTAAAAGTAGTCAGGGCGGGAGTCTGGACTGATCCGTGGTATTAAGGGAAACAAAAATTAGCAGATAAGAACCAATTTTCCTTTCCCTGTACATACTCGATCAGTCCAGACAGTGGGATGTACCAAAGCTTCACTAAGTAGGGTGGGACCTAGACAGTCCTGCTCGAAGTACCTGCCTTCCGAAGGAGCCAAACACTGGCACCTGTACATCAAGGCGATAATGACGAGCAAAAGTATGCAAAGACTTCCAAGTAGCCGCCCTGCAGATTTCTTGCGGAGAGACAGACTGACTCTCTGCCCAAGAAGTAGCCTGTGAGCACAAGGAATGGGCCTTTAAGCCCTCCGGAACCATCCAACCCCAACAGATATACGCCGACGAGATCGCCTCCTTTAGCCATCGAGCAATCGTAGCCTTAGAAGCTTTGTTTCCATTATTGGGACTGCTCCATAAGACAAAGAATTGATCAGAGACTCTAAATTCATTTGTAACCTGTAAGTATTGCAGTAGTACTCTTTACATCAAGGCGCCCTAGGTCACTGCCAGGCAAACTCGCAAGGTCTTCTGGAGAAAAAGCAGGAAGCTCCACTGACTGATTGATGTGAAAAGAGGACACGACCTTTGGTAAAAAGGAGGGTACCATTTTGAGGGAGACACCTGAATCAGAAAAGCAAAGAAAAGGCTCCCTCCAAGACAAGGCTTGGAGCTTGGACACTCTCCTGGCCGAGCAAATAGAGACTAGAAAGACTGTCTTAAGAGTTAGGTCCTTAAGCTTAGCCCGCCGGAGGGGCTGGAAGGGCGCCTCGCAAAGAACCCGAAGCACCAAATTAAGGCTCCAAGGAGGACAAGTAGTCCGGACAGGCGGATTCAAATGCTTGGCCCCTTTGAGGAAATGGACATCCGGATGGGCCGCCACCGCGTAACCATTAATACTACCTAAGAGGGAACAGAGAGCCGAAACCTGCACCCGCAAGGAATTGAAAGTCAAGCCGGCATTCAAACACTGCACGGAGCGGCAGTAGCCACAGAGGCATTCAAACTGCACGGAGCGGCAGTAGCCACAGAGGCATTCACGGAGCGGGATGCCAGTGGCCAGTAGTTGGTGTTCCACCTTTACGGAGCGGAAGGATGGAGGGCTGCTATTTCCAAAATAAATAAATAAATAAAACAAAACAAAAAAATAAAAACAGGGGTGGGTAAGAGTATGGGGCAAGGGGGTGGCCTGCTTGTTACAGCGGTTGCTACCCCCAATTGAGCTGGATGTCACTTGGATGCAGATACAGAGCTGCTCTCTAAATTGGGTGGAGGGGAATTAGGGCTGGAGGGTACTGGAAGCCAATAGTAACAGGTGGGAGAGAGAAAAAGGGAAAAAAAATGGATAAAGTGCGTAGCTTGCTGGGCAGACTTGATGGGCCGTTTGGTCTTCTTCTGCCGTCATTTCTATGTTTCTATAAGCCTTTGGAGAGACCACTCTGTAGGAAGGAGAGAACCTGGGATACCGGGGCCCTATGCGCCGAGACTCCGGACACGAAACACACATTCTCAAACACTCTCCATACCTGAACGTAAGCGAGAGAGGTAGAAGTCTTACGGGCAAGCAACAGAGTGGATATAACCTCCTCCTTATACCTCAAAAGCCAGGCTGCTAGACAAAAGCGATCCACCTGATCGAAAAATACTGGACCTTGACGGAGCAGATTTGGGAGATGACAGAGGCGAAGAGGACCGGCCGTCGCGTGGTTCACCAGATCCGTGTACCACTCTGGCGCTACTAGAATGATGGGCCCCCTGTGGAGTTCTATCCTTCGGAGTACCTTTCCTACCAGAGGCCAAGGGGGGAAACACGTAGAGAAGGATGTCGTGAGGCCAAGGGAGAACCAGGGCATCCACTCCTTCCGAGCAGTGCTCCCTTCTGCGGCTGAAGAATCTGGGAGCCTTTGCGTTGCTCAGAATTGCCATCAGGTCTAAGTGGGGGGGCCCCCCACTTGCGCACAATCGGATCCATCGCCCCGTACGATTCCCATTCTCTGGTGTCTATATGTTGATGACTGAGGAAGTCTGCTTGAACATTCTCCTGCGCCGCAATGTGAGAGGCTGCCAGCCAATCCAGGTGACACTCCACCCAAGAGAGCAGTTTGCTGGCTTTCAGGGCCACCGGACGACTTCTGGTGCCCCCCTGACGATTGATATAGGCTACCGTGGTGGCATTGTTGGAGAGAACTCGCACCGCCTTGCGACAGATCAAGGGCAGGAAACATTTGAGTGCAGATGGACCGCCCAGGTCTCCAGGCAATTGATGTGCCACTGGGGACCAACGTCCCTGGGTAGACTGGGTCTGACACACCGCTCCCCAGCCGGTAAGGCTGGCATCAGTCGTTACAATCATCCACTGAGGTGTGTGCAGGGGCACCCCTTTCAATAGGTGAGCGCGAGCCACCACTGCATGCTGGCGATGGTCACATCGGAGAGCGGCAGGAGTGTTTGAAATTCCTCCGAGACTGGCTTCCAGCGGGACAGCAAATCTTTCTGTAAAGGATGCATATGCGCAAAAGCCCAAGGAACCAAATCTATAGTTGAAGCCATAGAACCCAGAAGCTGGAGATAGTCCCAGGCCGTGAGAACAGATAGAGGTAACAGATGTTGAACTTGATCCATAAGCTTGAGTGCAAGAGCCTCGGGTAACAACGCTTTGCCCGCACGGGTGTTGAAGCACGCTCCTAAGAATTTGAGTACTTGAGAGGGCTTGAGGTTGCTCTTGGAAAAATTGATTATCGAACCGAGGGAGATGAGGACAGACAAGACCCGGTTGACTGCTGCCACGCCTAGGTCCTCAGACTTTGCCCGAATGAGCCAGGCATCCAGGTACGGATGGATTAGGATTCCCTCCCGCAGGAGGAAGGCTGCCACTACCACCATGACCTTGGTAAACGTGCGTGGAGCGGTGGCAAGGCTAAACGGGAACACCTGAAACTGATAGTGATGTCCTAGAATGCTGAAATGAAGAAACGTTTGATGTTCCTGGTGAATTTGTATGTGAAGGTAGGCCTCCGTCAAATGAAGGGAGGCGAGAAATTCGCCTATACGAACTGACACTGACTGCCCTCAAGGTCTCCATGCAAAAGTGGGAAACCTTGAGTGCCTTGTTGACTCTCTTGAGATCCAGGATTGGACAAAAGGAGCAGTCCTTTTTGGGGATGATGAAGTAGATGGAATACTAGCTGGACCCATGTTCTTGTGGAGGGACTGGGACTATGGCTCAGAGTGCCTGCAGTCTGTCGAGAGTCTGGCACACCGCTGGTCACTTCTGAGTTCTGCAGGGAGAGACTAAGTAGAGGTCCGGGAGATCCCGAGCAAATTCTAAAGTAAAAGCAGGGGAGTAGCTTGCTTGTTACGGCGGTTACTATACCAAACCAAAAATACCTGATACTTCACTTTCAACACAAATCCAGCATAACTCTCTGCTTCAACGGCAGGGGGGAATGAAGAAAGGTGGATCTATATTCAGGCAACAATCAACAAGGACTGAATTACATAGTCTGAATAAACAGATAACCATGGGTGTAGCTGCTTATTGCAGTGGTTAATACCCCTAACTAATTAAGCTATTTCACTTAGATGCAGTTCCAACACTGCTCTCTACATTAATGGCGGGGGTGGAAGGGAAATAGAATAAAAAAAGGTTACTAAGAGCCAAGAGAAACAGATAAGTATGTGAGAGAAAAAAAAAGTGCGAAAGCTTGCTGGGCAGACTGGATGGGCCGTTTGGTCTTCTTCTGCCGTCATTTCTATGTTAAAGTGTTGCCTCTTTCAATCACCTCAAGGACCCACTGATCCAAAGTAATTTTGACCCATTCCTTGAGAAATAGGGACAGCCGACCACTTAAGTCTGGAACGGCGGAATGGGCCGGTCGTATCTCATTGCGAGGACTTTGTGGCTGGGCTTTGGTGGGAGCAGTCGCGGAAGGGTCATTGTCCCTGAAAGGAATTGCGACCATGCTTGAGATCTGATGGGAGATGTTCCGTTGGAAGGCTCCTCTCTGCTTGTTGAATCTGCACTGCCCCCTGAAGCGAGACTGTGACGGAAAAAAATGACCTGGCCTGTTTAGGGTGGTCCTCAGGCAGTTTATGGACCTGGTTGTCGCCCAAGGATTTGATAAGCTGTTCCAGGTCCTCGCCAAAAAGCAACTTACCCTCGCAGCGGAGTGCGCCTAACTGCGATTTAGAAGAGGAGTCCGCCACCCGATTCCGCAGCCAGAGAAGTCGTCTGGCCGACACCACCGAGACCATGGCTCTAGCCAGTACCCTAAGAATATCATGGAGGGCTTCCACCCCATATGCAACCGCGGCTTCCAGCCGCTCCGCCTGTTCCGTTTCTGCAGACGGGAGGTCTTGGGTGCTGAGTAACTGTTGAACCCACCTGAGGCTTGCCGCTGCATGAGACTACTACAGCCTGTCACCTGGATGCCGAGAGCCAGAACCTCAAAGATCCTTTTGAGATGAAGCTCCAATTTACTATCGTGAAGATTTTTCAACAGAGTAGCCCCTACCACCGGGATGGTGGTGCGTTTGGTAACCACGGAAACAGAGGCATCTACCTTAGGCACCTTAAGCATCTCTAGACATTGATCTGGCAGAGGGTAAAAGCTTATCCATGGCTCTTCCAACCCGAAGGCCTGCTTCTGGGGACTCCCACTCCCGGAGCAGGAGTTGCATCAGCATGGGGCAGACAGAAGGTGCACAGCCTGTCATGGGAGAGCCGCGATGCAGGCTCCCCGCAGGCTAAACAAGCCGCTGATCGCCGCATCAGTGCAGGAGAAAACCATGCGGTCAGAAGAAAAAAAGTGGAGCTGAATCAGCTGTGCCTGGCAGAATGTGAGCGATAAGAAGGGAACGAACCCTACACCGCTCCTTCCCCCTGTAAGTGCTGGTCAAGTATAATAAACGTGGCTAAAAAGCTGCAGACCCATTCTTTTTTTTTTTTTGCCTTTATTTAAACTGAATAAGGGCAGAGGAAAAACATCTCTGCTAAGGCATCCCCGGGGTCATGCTAGGGAGGAAAAAAGGGGGAGTAACTGGACCAGCAGTATTACCCCTGTAAGCCAGGAAGACTGTCACCAGGAAAGGGGGTCCCAGGCTGAACCACTCAAGGGGAAAAATTCCCCCCTGAGACCCACTAAGAGCAGCGAGACAGCAATGTCTCACTTGTGAGAAAGTTTGAATTCCTTGTACCTTTTTTTTTTTTTTTTTTTTTAAATCAAATGAACAGTACTTGCTTGATCCTGGAAACAACCCGGAGGGAAGAACAGCAAAATCACCACACAGAGAGAAATACTAGAGAAGTCTAGGGAACCACACGTTCAACTGCTGCATCTGCTGGAGACAGAGTAATACTGAAGGGACGCAGGGGAGGCACTGTCCTGATATAGGATACCCTTTCAGGTTTTCTCTGTCTCCATCTGCTGGACAGGAGGCTCAACCCACTGTCTGGACTGATCCGGGTACATACAGGGAACTTCTTAAGTTGCAACTCCAATTTGCGATCCTGCAGATCCTTCAAGGCAGTGGCTTCCTCCGGAAGTGGGTACAATTTGTCCATAGCTCGACTTACTTTCAAACCAAGGTCTGGCATATCCCACTCCTTAAACAAATGATCCATAACAGACATATGGAACAGAAAAAATTGAGCTGGACCTCTGAGCCCCACCATCACCGGATCCCTAGTCCCAAACCGTGAATCTTCTGGCGGGACCTCAATGCCCAGCTCCTCCAGGAAGGCCGGGATAAGGGGACCCAATTCATCCTTCCGGGACAGACCACTTTGGGGTCATCGCCCTCCACCATGGGCATGCCCACTTGCTTGGTCAGCTGGAGCTGATGATCCTCATCAGGGGCCTGCTGAGGAGACTCTCCCGCATCTGAACCGTCCGAAGATGAACTGTCCACCAGGCAGGGAAGAGAGGAGAGGGCGTTTGGTCTTGGGGGCTTCCATCCTGCTGGGCGACTTGATATGCTTGTGGAGCGAAGAGGATCCTCTCCCAGCCCCTACCGATGTTGGGACCTCACGAGGCATTCCTCGCTGCCTTTCGTGCTTTAAAGGCTTTATGAAGCAATAAAACAAATTCAGAGGAGAATGAGGAAGAAGACTCATCCAAGTCTTTCCCCTGTTCATCCTCTGAGGAATAGCCCTGAGCTGCCTGTAAGTCGCCCCATCCCCCCCCCAGGGGCAAAAGGACACAGCGAAAGAGGCGGTGGGGAGCTCCCCTCCCTCACCGCAGCCTTCTCCTGCTCTTTGAACGTTTTCAATAGGGCCTCAGTACCTGCGCTGAGGAGAAATGGGTCCGGGGACTGACGCAGTAATTTGGGCCTACAAGGGTCCCTGCGTGCTTTGGAGCTGCTGCGACATGCCTTTCCCTCCTGACAAGCAACCGGTACAAACTCCAGCCCGAGAGCTGTGCGCACATGCTGCCGCACGCGGAACAGGCCACACCACGCGGCATGAGCCCCGGACTAAATTAGTATTGGGACCCGAAAGTAAGTACAGCGAAGAAAAGCTCCCGGGAGCTCGTAGGAACGCAACTGGACGGCGAAAACAGCGTCGGGAGGAAGAAAGGGCCGAAAGAGAACGCTAGGCTTGTTTAGAAATAAAATTAATTACCACAGCGGGGTTTTTTTTTTTGTGTGTGCGGTTCTCCAGAGGGTGAGTGAACCAGGCTCCCTGGTATCACCTCAGCCGCGGGCAGTTACAGTGTTCTCAAGCCTTTACTCCAGAGCCTCTACTACCAGGGGGGGGTGGTCCCATCAGGACCTAGCAACCCCCTGGGAGGCTTAGAATATATAGGCAGCTATCTATTTTTTTTTTTTTTTAAATCCCTAAGGAAAAATACTGACAAACTAATACCTAACACTAAACCCAGACTAAAGGTTTTGTACCTCCACCATCTGCTGGAGACAGAGAAATACTGACAAACTCTAGGTGGCACCTCAGAGGTATAGGATGGAGTCCGTTAAAACTTCTGTCTCCATCTGCTGGAGGGGAATAAACCCAGGAGTCTGGACTGAGCCGAGTATGTACAGGGAATGGGCAGCGACAGCGCTGGTGAGAGATCCCTTTCCTCTGCTGCTCTCTCCTCCCCAGCCACGAAAGTCTTCAAGATTGCCGATCCCACGCTTAACCAGAATGGGTCGGCCTTTTCCTCTAGAGCAGTCTGCAACTTACCAGGGCCGTGCTGCTTAGATGCCGCCACAGTTCCCTGCGAAGAGCCCTCCCCACCGGAGAGGCAGCAGGAGCACTTGCCGCCCGCGGGGAGCTGAGAGCAGAACTCTGCACACCCAGAGCAGCAGGAACCTAATCTGCTAAAGCGCCCTGCTTCCTCCTGCCCCCAGGTAACAGGGCGAGCACTGGAATAAACAACCACCACCGTTTCTCCCTTTTTACTTTTTTTTTTTTTTAAACAAAAAACTTTACTGAAGAAAAAAAAGTTTACTTCCCTGTAGAAGGATAGCAGAGGCTTCTTGCGATCCTTGCTGAAGTGGGGGGAGCTAGACCACCCAATATCACACCCGGTGTTTCTGAAATAGCAAGTTTGGGGTCCCTGAACCCTGCTCGTCCTTAACCTATGACCAGGACCAGCCAGCCTCCTGGGAGGAAGTCTGAACGATGTCCAAGAATACCTAGTTTTTTTTTTAAACTCAGGTACAGAATTACAGGTTTTGCCCCATCTCAATCTGCTGAAGACAGAAATACTAAGGAGATAGCAAATGTTGCTTACCTGTAACAGGTGTTCTCACAGGACAGCAGGATGTTAGTCCTCACATATGGGTGACATCAGGATGGAGCCCAATCACGGAAAACTTCTGTCAAAGTTTCCAGAACTTTGATTGGCACCTACTGGGCATGCCCAGCATGGTACCAACCCTGCAGCCAACAGGGGTCCCCCCCTCAGTCTTATTTGATAGCTACAGGCAGTGCCGAAAAATAAAACAACAAAACGTTACAAACCCAACACCACGGGGCGGCGGGCGGGTTTCGTGAGGACTAACATCCTGCTGTCCTGTGAGAACACCTGTTACAAGTAAGCAACATTTGCTTTCTAACAGGACAAGCAGGATGGTAGTCCTCACATATGGGTGAGTACCAAGCTGAGGATGTCCGAACATGCACCAAATGTACCCAACGGCATGCAACAGGCACAACAACTGGGGTGGAATTTGGTAGAGGGCATCCTGAACCCCACCGGGCAGGCGGAAGGGTGTTGGTATGTCACGGCAACAGGTTACGCAGGACAGACTGGCCGAAGATGGAATCTTGTCTTCTGGCTTTGATCACGCAATAGTGGGCTGCGAAGGTATGGAGAGAACGCCAGGCGGCAGCCCTGCAAATGTCAGGAAGCGGCACCGATCGTAGGTGTGCTACTGAAGTCGCCATGGCCCTCACAGACTGTGCGCTTTAACACAGTTTTGAAAAGGAATGCCTGCTTGCTGATAGCAAAAAGATATGCAGTCTGCCAACCAGGAGGAGAGAGTCTGCTTACCCACAGGTTGCCCTAATTTGTTGGGGTGGAAAGAGACGAATAACTGAGTGTTTTTTCTGTGGGCAACTGTACGGTCTAGATAAAAAGCTAGAGCCCGTTTACAGTCAGGGGAATGCAGAGCCTGTTCCCCTGGATTGGAATGGGGTCTGGGAAAGGAGGTAGGTAGTATGATGGATTGATTAATGTGAAACTCCGAAACTACCTTAGGTAAAAACTTAGGGTGAGTGCGGAGTACCGCCCGGTCCTGCAAGAGTTTAGTGTAAGGCGGATAGGTAACTAGGGTCTGCAACTCACTAACCCTGCGAGCTGAAGTGATAGCCAAAAGGAAAATCACTTTCCATGTGAGATATTTAGGTCACAGGAGTGAAGAGGTTCGAATGGTGGTTCCATGAGCTGAGCAAGAACCAGGTTAAGGTCCTAAGAGGGGGGCCGGAAGACGTAAAGGTGGCTTGATGTGGAGCAAGCCCTTCAAAAAGCGTGTTACGAGGGGTTGTACTGATATAGGGACATCCCCGACACCTTTATGGAAGGTGGCTACCGCACTGACATGCATTCTGATGGAAGAGGTCTTTAGACCTGACTGACAGAGGCCAGAGATAGTCCAAAAACTTTGGGATTGGACAGGAAAAGGGATCAAGGGACTGAGAAGCGCACCATGATGTGAACCTTTTCCATTTATAAGAGTAAGATTTTCTCGTGGAAGGCTTCCGTGAAGCAATCAAGGCACGGGAAACTGGGTCTGAAAGGTTAAGAGGTTGAAGGATTAACCTTTCAACATCCATGCCGTCAGGAACAAGGCTTGAAGGTTGGGATGACGTAAGCACCCGTTGTTTTGAGTGATCAGAAACGGGTCCTTTCCCAAGGGAATGTGCCTGCGGATGGAGATCCTGCAGTATTGGAAACCACACTTGGCGTGGCCAGTGAGATGCTATCAGGATCATGCTTCCCTTGTCCTGACGTAGCTTCACGAGAGTCTTCGAGAGAAGAGGAAGTGGAGGGAATGCGTAAAGCAGACCGGTTGCCCAAGAGAGGGAGAATGCATCTCTGGGCTGAGAGTGTTTGCTGCGAATAAGGGAGCAGTAATTGTCCACTTTGTGGATCTGAGGGGACGCAAAGAGGTCTATCTGAGGATATCCCCATTGTTGGAAGATTGAGATCGCTACCGAGGGGTTGAGAGACCACTCGTGTGGTTGGAAGACGCGACTCAGCTTGTCTGCCAACACATTGTCCACTCCCGGCAGGTAGGTGGTCCTGAGGTACATCGAATGGGAGAGGGCTTCTGTCCATATCTGCGCAGCTTCCTGACACAGAAGGAAGGAGCCTGTGCCTCCCTGTTTGTTGATGTACCACATGGCCACCTGGTTGTCCGTCTGAATCAGGATGACTTTATTTGATAGGCGATCCTGAAAAGCCCTGAGAGCATATCGCATTGCTCGAAGTTCCAGGAAATTTATTTGGTGTTCGGCTTCCTCTGGAGACCAAGACCCTTGTGTCGATGATTTTGCTCCCTCGATGGCACTGTTTCTCCCTTCAATCTTGAGGGGGAGTAGAGGGTGTCGATGGCCGTGAAGACGTTGATGGCGGTCGGTGGACGATGCTGGCGCGAAGTCGACGGTGCCGGTTCCGATGACATCGATGCGATGGACGGAGTCGGGGTTTGAGCACAGAAGAGGAGTTCCATCTTCTCCATTCTGGCCTTGCGACCTTTTGGTGTCATAAGGGCACATTTGGTGCAAGTCAGGACATCGTGCTCACGACCTAAACACATTACACAGACTCCATGGGGGTCTGTGATAGACATGGTGCAAGTACAGTCCGGGCACCGACGGAACCCAGCTGCGGTACGGTCGACGGCCAGTAGGCTGCAAGGGCCAAACTCGACGGTAATCGACAGAAAACGGGTAAAAACTTACCGAGTACTGCGGTCAGAGAAAAGTTAGAGGGACCCCTGTGGGGCAATTTAACTTTAAATAATTCCGTGAGGAAAATTCCTGTCAGGAATCTCTTCAGAGCTCCTTTACCGCGAGGCTACTGCTGCGCGGAAAAAAGAAGACTGAAGGGGGACCCCTGCTGGCTGCAGGGTTAGTGCCATGCTGGGCATGCCCAGTAGGGGCCAGTCAAAGTTCTGGAATCTTTGACAGAAGTTTTCCGTGATTGGGCTCCATCCTGATGATGTCACCCATATGTGAGGACTACCATCCTGCTTGTCCTGTGAGAAACAGGTGGCACACCATGTTAAGAGGCGGTGTCCGCGAAACTTTCTCTGTCTCAATCTGCTGGAAGGGAGGCAAAATGCAGGCGTCTGGACTGATCTGGAAACGAACGTACAGGGAAACATGGAAACAGTCTGACCATGTCACAGTGAACAGGAGCAACTCTCATACAGAGCAGTGGCTGTTCTAAATCCTTCAAACTCTGCCTGTTTGAAGATGTCTCCCTAAGTCTGTTTGCCCATTTACCAAAAAGGTGAATTCATGTACTCTCCTTAATAAATATTAATACGGCCATGCTCCAGTAAAAAACAAAACCCAAGAAAAACAGTAGTGCGAGGCCTGGGGATCCCTTCCTGAGACAAGCAGCAATAAGCAAGGGATGAAAGTTTAAACAAAAAAAAACAAACCCCCAACAACAACCCTCTTCTGTGATTCTTTACACATTTCCAGTTGTTTCCAATATTTTGCAATGACTGTAGTGAAATCTGTTGATATTGATATTACTTTTAAAAAGGATGTTACTGCTTACGGCACAATCTAACACAATGAGGACATTAAGACATGGTGCTGAGCAGCACCTGACAGTGACAAAGCTATGTGTGTACAACAGTGTCTAAACCTGGACCAGAAGTCATGAGACTAAAAGACAGATGTGTAGTGTATATTTGTTAAACTGAGCACCAATTCACCCCCACAACTCACTGAACTACCCCCGTTTGGGAAGCAAAAGGAATAGATTAATAAAAAGGATCAAAAATGGTACAAAATACAGTTGCAAACCCAACAACTGAAAATAAAAGGTTTAATGCAAGTCCTTTTTGTCTTAGTCTTTTTTTTTTTAAGTTTAGGTTTTTTTCAGTTTAATATTAAGTGCAAATTTTTAGCATGAACCACACTGTAGTGCTACGGACTCCTGAGAGCAGGACGGAGGGGGAGGTGGGAAAAGGAGAAAGGCAGGGCAGGCAAAATTCACCTTTGTAAAACAAAATCCTGGACCAATCCTGGTTGATAGCCCTAGTCCTTAAAACCCAAGGCTCCTCCCAAAAACAAAACAAAACCAAATCAATCTTAAAGTCATACTCGATAAAATTCTAAGGGCTTTCTCTCTTCTGCACCTTGAAAGTATAAATTTTAAATTTTCCCAGATCTGGTAAGCAGGTTGGGGTGGGCAGATTCAGTCCTCTGGGTGTGTTCCTGAAACAGAAAGCAAAAATGAAAAAAAAAAATAAAAAATTTAAAAGGTTTTATTAGGAGGCTGTGCAGATTGAGGCCAGACAGCATGCTCTGAAGGCTTTATTCTAAACACAATTCACATTTACAAGATAAGCATATGAAAAATGGAGATGAACTGCCTTTCCCAAATTCAGAAATATTTACTACACAGTTTGACTGCTAAGAATCTTGGTGTGTAGAAGGATATAGAAGAAAAGGAGCCAGGAGGATAGTGCAACTGACCTACTACTACTAAACATTTCTAGCTGGATCTTATAAAATGGAGGTGGAATATGAGAGGGTAAGGGGTCTTTGAAGAGCTGCCATCCCATAATCACATTCCTCAATAGAGAGCTTTCACACCAACCTGCAGTGCCTTCACTTTGCCATAGCCTTGATAGCAACAGCAGCTTCCTCATTCATAGCAGATAGCACAGTAATCTGTGAAAGAAAAGGAAAGATTCACAACTGCAGCATGAGCCAGGAAGAGGACTGGAAAATACCACTTTATGGAGGGAGAAGTGAAGAACAGATCATCAGGTATGAAATGCCCTGGCAGGAAACAGAGGCCGTTCTTACAGCCCTATGACCATGGAATAGGAGAGATCATGTACGGGTCTCACCAGGATCTCTTCACCAGCCTCGTACTTCTGTTCAATCTCCTTCCCCAGGTCCCCTTCAGGCAGCCGCAGGTCCTCGCGTACGTCCCCACTGTCCTGCAGCAGCGACAGGTATCCATCCGTGATGCCAATAAGCTGCAACAGAACAATCCTCCTCAAGAAGCATGAAATACTAGAGAAGCCCAGATCTCCAGCACTGCTGTCCCAAAAACAGAGTTAAGAGAAACATTGTGCCACCCTAGAGACAGGAATCCTGTAGCACAGAACAGTCAAAATTTGTATGGCTGAAAGCCAGGAGATAATCCTTAAATAGAGCAGTGCAGGCAGCGGTGGTATGGCCAGGGCCAAAAGAAAATTGGTTCTTACCTGCTTATGTTCGTTCCTGGAATCCCACAAATCAGTTCAGACACATGGGTTTAATCTTCCCTACCAACAGATAGACAGAGAGAAGAAAAGCCTTTATTGTGCCACCTGCAGTTGCTCAGTATGGCCTGTACCAGAGTCTAGAAACTAAAGGAAAATTGCTAGTTTTTGTTCCTGTTGTACCAAGGATCAGTCCAGACAGCTGGGTTTTGCCTCCCTTCCAGCAGATGGAGAGAGAGAAAATTTTGAAGCCACCACCTCTTAACCTGGTGTGCCACCTGCACCACTTCAATATAAATCTGTACCCAAGCAAGATAAAATTCACTTAAAATTTTGAACTCAACCTTCCCCATAACTAGCAGAGGAATAAGGTAAGAAAAAAAAAAAAAACCCCCATGCCATTCTTCAGAGACGCACAAAGAGGTAAGAAATACAGGCAGGTCGAGCGGACTCTCTCCATGCTTTTCCACTCTTCCGAGCGGGCGTCTGGACTGATCCGTGGTACTACAGGAACGAAAATTAGCAGGTAAGAACCAGTTTTCCTTTCCCTGAACGTACCCAGATCAGTCCAGACAGCTGGGATGTACCTAAGCTTCCCTAACCGGGGTGAGACTGAGAATCCTGCTTGAAGAACACTTGCCCCAAAATTGTTGACGTCCGGAGTCTGAACGTCCAAAAACAGTAGTGTCTGGCAAAATTATGTAAAGACTTCCAAGTAGCCGCTCTGCAAATCTTCTGAGAGGCGATACCATCTGAGATTTTGCCCAAGAAGTCGCCTGGGAACGCATCGAATGATTATTTAACCCTTGTGGAATGGGGACGACCACAGGAAATGTAAGTAAACTTGATCGCTTCCTTCAACCACCTAGCAATAGTGGATTTGGAGGCTTTCTGCCCTCTGCTGGGACCACTAAGACATCCTGAAGCTGTTAGTTCCCTCCAAGTATCACAGCAGGGCGTGGCGAACATCCAGATGTCAACTCCGAAGTGTAAGGTGAACCAAGCTCCAGATCCGTAAAAGCCGGGAGCTCCACCACTTGGTTCAAATGAAAAGTGGAGACCACCTTAGGCAAGAAGGAAGGGACTGTTCGCAAAGATACCCCCAAATCTGTAATCCACAGAAAAGGGTCTCTACAGGACAGGGCTTGTAGCTCTGAGACCCGCCGAGCAGAACAAATAGCCACCAAGAAAACTACCTTCAGAGTAAGATCTTTGATTGAAGCCTTCTTCAGAGGTTCAAAAAGGTTTAAGCTCCAGGGGGGGACAAACCTGGTGAGCCGGAGACTTCAAGTGTTTCGCCTCTCGCAGAAAATGCATAACATTCGGATGAGCTGCTAAACTGGTCCCATGAAGCTTGCCTTGTAAACAGCTTAGAGACTTGGACTCGCAGGGAACTGTAAGATAGGCACTTTGGCAGACCCCGCTGCAGGAAGGCCAGGACCTGTATCACTGACGCAATGTGAGGATCTACTCTGTTCCGTACATCAAGACTTGTGAAGACCCGCCAGACTGACATAGGCCAAGGAAGTAGAGGTTTTGCAAACTTGCAACAGCGTGGAAATCATGACTTCCGAATATCCCTTCTTCCTCAGAGTCCACCTTTTAAAAGCCAGGCCGCTAGAAAAAAGTGATCCACTTGATCGAAAAATATGGGACCTTGTCTGTGCAAATTCTGTAGATGGCCCAGCCTCAGGGGTCCATCCACAGCAAGGTTGATTAGATCTGCATTCTAGGCCACTCCGGAGCAACGAAACTCACTATACACCTGAGAACCTTGCCCACGAGAGGCCACGGAGAAAACACATACCCCAGCACCTCGGTCAGCCAAGGTAGGACTAGGGCGTCTACACCTTCCGCCCCATGCTCCCTCCTGTGATTGAAGAAGCTTGGGGCCTTTGCATTCTCCCTCATCGCCATCACGTCACCCACCTGCGCAAAATGAGCGTCATCACCTCCTCGGAGAAAAACTCCCACTCTCCCAGGTCCAGTTGTTGACAGCTGAGGAAGTCCACTTGGATGTTGACAGATCCTGCAATGTGAGACGCCGCCAACATTGCTAAGTTCTGCTCCGCCCAAGTCATGAATAGGTCCACTTCCAGAGCCACTGCTCTGTTCTTGGTACACCCCTGGTGATCGATGCAGTCCACCATGGTCGCATTGACTGACAGAATTCAAACCGCTCAATTCTGCAACAGAGGGAGAAACTCCATGAGCGCCAACCTCACCAGCCTGGCCTTCAGGCAATTGATGGATCAAGAGGCCTCCTCCACTGTCCACCGCCCCTGCACTGAGCAGGATTGGCACACTGCCCCCCAAGTGGAGAGGCTGGCGTTGGTCGGAATCACGAGCCAATGCGGTAGCTCGAGGTTCACACCGAAGGCCCAATGCTCCTGACACAGCCACCACGAGAGGCTGTCAACGGAAGATGAAACTGTTCCGATCTGGGGGTCCCACCTGGAGAGGCGTGCCCTCTGAAGATGTCGCATATGAGCAAAACGCCCATGGAACCAACTCCAGGGTGGAGGCCATGGATCCGAGGACCTGCAGATAATGCCATGCCATGGGGTTTCCATATCCAGAAACCTCTGGACCTGTGAAAACGGCTTGACCATACAATCCTCTGAGAGAAGACGCTTCCGGCCCGGGTATCGAATCTGGCAAGATTGAGTACCCAGCCCAAGGATCTGAGGAGGGTCACTATGGCTTCCACTGCAAGACAAAGATCTCGGGACTTCGCTCGGATGAGCTAGTTGTCCAAGTACGGGTGGGCCAGAATCCCGATTCCGTAGCGCTGCCACCACCACCATGACTTTGGTGAAAATCCTTGGAGCTGTAGCAAGGCCAAAAGGGAGAGCGCAAAACTGGAAAGGTTCTCCAAGGATCTTGAACCTAAGATACCTCTGGTGATCTTGGCTTATCCCAATGTGCAGCTCCACCTCTGTGAGGTCAAGAGAGGCCAGGAATTCTCCACTGCGGACAGCTGCTATGACTGACCTCAATGTTTCAATCCGGATATGGGGCACCTTGAGCGCTCTGTTCACCTTCCGCAGGTCCAGGAAGGGCTGAAAGGAGTCCTCCTTCTTAGGGACAACAAAATAAATGGAGTAACATCCCCGCCCCTGCTCCTCTGTAGGGACGGGAACGAAGGCCCCTAACACCTGCAGTCTTTAGATGGTCTGTCGGACTACACTCTTCTTTGCCGCAGACATACAGGATACCATGAAGAGGTTTCTTAAAGGGCGAGCAAATTCTAAAGCGTAGCCTTGTTTTATAATGCTGAGGACCCATTGGTCCTAGGTGATTTTGGCCCACTCCTCGTAGAAGAAGGTCAGCAGACCCCCGATGGGAGGAGTCGAGGAGCGGACACTATTCCTCATTGCAATGATTTCTGCCTGCTCGGACCCTGTCCTGGTCCATCAGTTACGAAAGGACTGGGACCAGGGCTGAGACCTCCCCGAAGTCTGTCGCTGGCAGCACTTGGAGCTCTGCTCTGGTGGAAATGTCTTTGGTTCTGAAAGCGTGAGAAGACAAGGTTGAAACCCCTAAGAGGTCTTGGGTCTATCCTCCGGTAACTTATACACCTTGTTATCTCAAAGTAATTTGATCATCTGTTCCAGGCTCTCTCCAAAGAAGAAGAACTTGCCCTTGAAAGGAAGAGCCCCCAGTTGCACCTTAGAAGAGACATCCGCAGACCAACTGCACAACCGCAAGAGTCGTCGGGCCAAAACCGCAGATACCATGGTCCTGGAAGAGGTGCAGATAAGATCATACAAGGCGTCTGCTCCATAGGCTACCGCCACTTCCAAGCATTCTGCCTGTTCCGACTCCCCTGGTGACAGGTCCTTAGTGTTCTGCAACTGTTGGACCCACCAAAAGCTGGCACGGAGCATGAAGCTGCTGCATACTGTAGGCCGAATGCCCAGGGCAGACATCAAAAATCCGCTTGATGTAAACCTCAAGTTTGTAGTCCTGGAGGTCCTTCAGGGCCGTGGCTACGGCGACTGGAATCGTAGTTCTCTTGCTGACTGCGGATACAGAGGCATCAACCTTCGGCGCCCTGACAAGCTCCAACGTGTCTTCGGGCAGCGGATATAACTTGTCCATAGCCCTGCTGATCTTCAAACCTGTGTCTGGAATGTTCCACTACCAGGTTACCAACTGCTGCACCCTCCGGTGAAAGGGGAACGTAGTAGCCGGCCCCCGCAGCCCAGCCATGACTGGATCCACCGAGTCCAGGACTGGATCCTCCCACGGGATCTCAATTCCCAGTTCCCGGATAACATAACGGAATGAGGGGGCTAAATTCTTGCCTTTGGAACAAGCGGACAACCCTGGGATAGTCACCCTCCAAAGCCGGAGGGGCCTCTGAATTTAGCTCTTTTTACTATTCTGTACATAAGTGTGTTACTAGCAATAGTTTTGTTCTACTCTATTATCTTCTTATAATCACATATGCTATAGTCTGACGATTTGCTTGCGTCAACACATATTTTTGCTAGAACACTTTTGTATTACAATACTGTTTTATAAAATAACTTTTCTACTGATCTGTGTTAGTGTCTTCTTCCCCATGCAACTTACAATGATTACAGGCCATTACAACATCCTCTTCAGATGCAGCTCCATTTTGTGATCTTGCACATCCCTCAGTGCTGCATAATCCATCATCAGAACGATGGTCTTGTTTCTGATTGCCTTGGTTTCGGCATCGACCTTAGGTAATTTCAGCAGTTCCAGCGCATCCTCTAATGGATAGTTTTGCCATGGCCCTTCCAACCTTTAAGCCCACCTGCGGTGTGTCTCACTCCCTAAAGACCAGCTTCTTCATGGCATGGTGGAAAGGAAACACCTTTGCGAGACCGTTAAGTCCCTCCATAAATGAGATCATCTTCATGTTCCAATTGTTCCACTATTTGCTAAATCCTCAGCTCTTTTAAGGCCTGGGAGATCACTGAATGCAATTCATCCTTGCAGAACAGTCTGACCACCTTAGGGTCATCTTACTCTGCTACTGGAATCTCTCCCTCCTCCAAGGAGTCCTTGTCCTTATCATCATCTCTGGGGAGATCCAGCAAGGAATCCTCAAAACCCCCCCCCTTCAAATCAGAACCTGCTGACTCAGTCTCAGAGTCCAGCAGAGGGATTTGCTTCCTTTTGGAGGGGCGCAACAGAGGTCTTGTCCCCTCCCCAGGGACCACTTTCCTCACCTTGGAAGGAGACAGCTTTCTCCTGAAGCTAGTTCATTTTTCCCCCTCTCCTTTCTAGCCAGGTGCATCCTGAGTATTAGGAGCAAAAACTCCATCAAGAATACATCCTCCAAATCAGAATCGCCCTCTATGGATTCAGCTGCCTCCTCAGAGTCCCCCCAGGTACCAATTGAGACCTCCACTCTAGAGACAGCATTGGAGGTGAAGCATCTTTCTCCCAATATCCCCTGCACCAGGGGACCAGAGAACAAAATGGCAGCGATTCCCATGCTGCAGGGGAGACTCGTAGTGCCTTCCTCCAGATCACGGGGATTCCTGCTTCTTTCCCACTGACTTTTTCAAGTCTGCCGCGGCAACCACAGCCCCTGAGCTGCCCTCTCCGCTGTTCATACAAGGTATAAAGTCTAGAGTATTTCTCCCCACAGGCTCAGCAGTGCTTCCAGCGCTCAGCGAGAGCAGCCATTGCTCTGCACCACACAATCACAGCTAGTTCTGTATTCACCGTGATCCCTGGTCAACACTGCTGCCAAGATGCAAACCACCCCACAGCCCTGACTGGCTGCTGAGTTGCTCCCTCTCTTCATAGCTCCCTGCCCAGGAAATACTGGTCCTGCTGCTGAGCTGGTTTTTTATTCAAATTCTTAAAGAAAATAGGGCATTTTAAAATAATTAAAAAAAAAAAAAAAAAAAAGCACTTTCCTGCTCTAGGGTTTCTTCATGACCCTGAAGGAAGGAGGGCATAGGGCAGACCTGAGGGCGCCAAAAGGAAAATTGGTTCTTACCTGCTAATTTTCATTCCTGTAGTACCACAGATCAGTCCAGACCCTGGGTTGTGCATCCTGCTCAGCAGATGGAGACAGACTAGAACTGAAACGTCATCCCATAATAGGATAGAACCTCCCCTGCTCCCTTCAGTATAAAGTACTTTCAAAGCAGATAAAAAAAACTCCCCAGAGATCAAGCAAGTAACAAGAACAAAACAGTTGAACTGAACAATTAGAAAGAATTCTGTTCAGAACAATGCTCTGCATAACATATATATAGAGTCATATTCATCTGTTAGATGCTTCTGGTGCCTTAATTGAGAAAGAAGAGGATTTAGATATTCAGTTATCTGGGAAAAGGAGAAAAAAAGAAACTTCGAGCGGACGGAGGAAAAAGTAGTGCGGGAGGGCGTCTGGACTGATCCATGGTACTACAGGAATGAAAATTATCAGGTAAGAACCAAATTTTCCTTTCCCTGTACGTACCTTGATAAGTCCAGACCCTGGGATGTACCAAAGCTTCCCTAAACAGGGTGGGACAGAGACGCTCGAAGAACCTGCCGTCCGAAGGAGCCAAACATTGGAACCCGGACACCCAGACGGTAGTGCCGAGCAAGGGTATACAGGGATTTCCAAGTAGCTGCCCTACAAATTTCCTGAGGAGAGACCGCTTGACTCTCTGCCCAAGAAGTGGTCTGAGAGCGTAAAGAGTGCGCCTTTAAACCATTTAGAACCGGACGGCCCTTACAGATATACGCCGACGCAATAGCTTCCTTGAGCCAATGGGCCGGGGGTCTAACAGCTGGCGACTGAGAAAATCGGCTTGGATATTCTCCTTCCCCGCAATGTGGGACGCTGCCAAGCGCTCTAATGACCTTCTGCCCAGACCATGAGCTTGCTGGCTTCCAGAGCCACCAGTCAACTCTTTGTGCCTCCCTGACGATTGATATATGCTACTGTGGTGGAGTTGTCAGAGAGAACTCGTACTGCCTTGCGATGAAGCAAGGGAAGGAAGACCTTGAGAGCCAGGCGAACAGCTCGGATCTCCAGTAGATTGATGTGCCAGCAAGACTGAATTGGGGACCAGTTCCCCTGTGTAGACTGTGTCTGGCAGACCACACCCCAACTGTTGAGGCTGGCGTCTTTTGTGACAACAATCCACTTCGGGGTCTGGAGGGACACTCCCTTCAAAAGGTGAGCAGGCGAGAGCCACCAATGTAGTTCTGCGATGATAGATTCGGGGAGTGGCAGAAGGGTCCGAAACCGGTTTCCAGCGGGATAGCAAAGCTTTCTGTAACTGATACATATGCGCAAAAGCCCATGGGACCAGATCGATAGTGGAGGCCATGGAACCCAGGACCTGGAGGTAGTCCCAGGCCATAGGAAGAGGAAGAGAGATCAAGGTTAGCACTTGGTCCCAGAGTTTGAGCGCTCGTGCGTCCGAAAGGAACACCTTGCCGACTCGAGTGTCAAAGCATGCTCCCAGGAATTTCAGGGTCTGAGAAGGCTGGAGTTTGCTCTTGTGGAAGTTGATTATCCAGCCGAGAGAGGTGAGGCAAGTCATGATCTTGCTGACCACCAGCTTGCAAAGAGACTCCGACTTGGCCTGGATGAGCCAATTGTCTAGGTAAGGATGGACCAGTACTCCGTCCCGACGGAGGGGAGGCCGCAACCACCATGACCTTGGTGAAAGTTCGCGGAGCTATGGCAAGGCCAAAGGGGAGCGCTCTGAACTGGAAATGCTGTCCAGGATCTCGAATCGGAGGAACCGCTGATGCTCGTGGCGAATTGGAATGTGGAAGTAGGCATCCGTCAAGTCGAGAGAGAGGCCAGAAATTTCCCTGAATGTACCACCGCTATCACCGCCCTTAAGAGTTTCCATACGAAAAGGAGGAATCTTGAGAGCCTTGTTGACCCGTTTGAGATCCAAGATTGGACAAAAGGAGCCTTCCTTTTTTGGAACCACTAAGTAGATGGAATACTGGCCCGACCCTTGTTCCTCCATCGGGACTGGGACTATGGCTCCCAGTTCCAGTAGTCTTTTTAGGATTTGGACCACAGCCAGCCTCTTTCGAGGGCCGTAGGGGGAGACCAGGTGAAGATCTGGAAGGTCCCGAGCAAAATCTAACGTGTAGCCTTTTTCGATTACCTCTAGGACCCACTGATCCATCGTAATATTGACTCATTCCTCGAGAAACCGAGACAGTCGACCACCTAAGTTTAGAACGGAGGAATGGACCTTCCTTATTTCATTGTAGAGTGGACTTTGGGGCAGAGTGAAGCTGGCTACTGGTTTGGAAGGGCAGACTGCCTCGAGGAATGAGATCAAGGAAAGGCTCTGGACACATTACCCCTAGTAAAGGAACCACAAGCCCTGGTACTATATCGATACTGTCCTCGAAAACGAGTGCGTGAAGGAAAGAAGGACTTTGATTGTTTTGGGCAATCCTCTGGGAGCTTATGAAACTTAGTTTCCCCCAAAGACTTAATAAGCTGTTCAAGGTCCTCTCCAAAAAGCAACCTACCCTTAAAGGGGAAAGTGCCCGGCTGTGCCTTAGAAGCAGCATCTGCTGACCAATTTCTCAGCCAGAGAAGATGCCGAGCCGAGACTGCTTAGACCATTGCCCTGGCCTGTACCCGAAGAAGATCATAAAGGGCATCAGCCCCATATGCAATCGCTCCTTCTAGCCTGCTCCGCCTCTGCAGACGGGAGGCCCTGGGTGCTGAGTAACTGCTGTACCCACCTAAGGCTTGCCTGCTGCATGAGTCTGCTGCAGATTGTCGCCCGCACACCAAGGGACAAAACTTCAAAGATGCGTTTTAAATAAAATTCCAACTTACGGTCCTGAATATCTTTTAAGGCCGTTGCACCCACCACCAGGACAGTGGTATGCCTGGTAACAGGAGAAACGGAAGAATCCACCTTGGGCATCTTAAGCATAACCAAGTAGTCCTCAGGTAGGGGATAGAGCTTATCCATAGCCCTGCCCACTCTGAGTCCAGCCTCTGGGGATCCCCATTCCCGAAGAAGCATAAGCTTATGCATGGGATGGAATGGAAAAGTACACGCAGGAGCCCTAAATCCCGCCAGGAGAGGGTCCACGTTAGGAGGCATAGCAGCCATGACAGTGTCCTCCAGAGGAACCTCTATTCCCAATTCTTGCAGAAGAAAAGGAATAAGAGGTTCCAGCTCTTCCCTTTGAAAAATGCAGAGTACTCGTGGGTCGTCCCCCTCTAAAGGAGGAGCAGAGAGAAGAGGGTCAGGATCTGGAATAGAATCAGGAACCAAAGAAGGCTGTGGCGGACCTGGGGGTGGAAGGACCCCGGGGACCATTCTAACCCGAACAGACTCCTGGCCCTCTGGCTCCCTAGGCTGCAGAGAATAAAAACGCAGGGCCTTAGGTGGAGGAGGTCCAGAAGGGGGATCTTCCTCTTCCTGCAGACTGGCGAGATAGGATTTGTGCATAAGAAGCACAAATTGTGTAGAAAAACCATGCTTAGACTTCCCGGGGGGGAGGGGGGGAGAAAGAGGAAGCTCAAGTACCCCATGAGGAGAATGAGGAGGGCTCAAATCATGGGACTCTGAAGTTAAAGGCGCTGAGGAGGGACCCTCTCTGCCGAGTATACAGCCAGAGCACAAGCCTGTTCAGGAAAGCCTTGTGACAGGCTCTGCACAGGCAATACATTGAATCGAAGGAGCATCAGCTGAGAAGAACTTTACACTGTAGAATTAAACAGCTGAGCTGTGCTGAAAACAAGCGGAGGCAGAGACTGAACTTGCTCGCTTGCTGGAGCTGACCACGGTATTAAAATAAAAAAGGTCAAGACTTGAAATGAATCAAGTAATACCTCTCTCCTTTCTGCTTTTAACTTTGAAAATTATTTATTTAATCAGAAAATAAATGCAGAAATGCCAAGCCCAAGTGAAGGGGGAGGGACTGGACCACCAGTTTCACCCCAAAGGTCACCAGGAAAGAAAGTCCAGGCTGAAGTAATTTCAAGGGGCACAGCCCCCCCCTGGACCCTCAGCAGAGTGAGGAGACAGAATCTGTCTCCTAGTAAAAAGCCAGAAAACTTTAAAATAATTATAAAATTAAACATTGGTTAATACTTGCTTGATCCGTAAAGAAAAAAACCCCACAGAGACAAGGAGAAGAGAAGGGGAAGCAGGGGTTCAGCTGCCTGCATCTGCTGGGAGACAGACAAATACTGAAGGGAGCTGGGGAGGTTCTATCCTATTATGGGATGCCTTTTCAGTTCTAGTCTGTCTCCACCTGCTGAGCAGGATGCACAACCCAGGGTCTGGACTGATCCGGGTACGTACAGGGAACCACTGGCTATCAAAATCCCCTATGCAATATGGGCACAGCTCCACAGAGCCACCAATCCCCTGCTCACCCCTACTCTACCAAGGGGAAAGCCCCTGATGGAGCCCAACCCCCCTGGGAGCAAATTTTTTCTCTTCTTCTGCCCAACTATAGGATTTGCACTTCTACCATCTGCTGGAAATAGAATACTGAATGACTGCAGGTGGCACCCTCTAATATGCTACTGGTACGGTAAAAGTTTTTCTTCTCATTTCCATCCACTGGTGGGGAGGAAAAACTCAGGCGTCTGGACTGATCTGGGGGATCTGCCAACATCCATTATATGTTATTCTACATACCTGAAAGTCATTTCTCTTGATGTTGGGAACATCCATGTTATGTGTAGAAGGACAGATATCTTCATATTTCTTTCCTGTAAATATGTCAATGCCAACCAGATGAACCTAAAAACAAAAAAATACCACAAACTGAAATTCCAAGAAATGCCAAAAGTTTAAAGGTAGTCTCTTAAGAGGCTCCAAAAGGAACAATGTTATCCCACTTTCCCCTGCCATAAGGCACAAAAGGAAAATTGGTTCTTACCCGCTAATTTTCGTTCCTGTAGTACCATGGATCAGTCCAGCAGAGGGAGGCAGAGAAAACATTCTAATGACTCTGACGTATACCCTGGAGCACCACCTGCAGTCAATCAGTATTGAGCAGTATCAAAGCAGAAAATTTAACTACTAACATATTAACTAGCTATCTAAATAGGAGAATGAATTTCCAACTCACAAATCCTAAATGGAAGCAGAATCCCCCCCAAAAAAAAATATCTTGGGAATAAACAAGAAAATATTAAGAAAAATAGGCAGCATGAAAGGCAGTTTAATCACCCAACCAGTGAATGAGCGGACTCTCCGAAAAGACAAATATAATACACAGACATAAAGGGTGGGCGTCTGGACTGATCCATGGTACTACAGGAATATTGAGCAGTATCAAAGCAGAAAATTTAACTACTAACATATTAACTAGCTATCTAAATAGGAGAATGAATTTCCAACTCACAAATCCTAAATGGAAGCAGAATCCCCCCCAAAAAAAAATATCTTGGGAATAAACAAGAAAATATTAAGAAAAATAGGCAGCATGAAAGGCAGTTTAATCACCCAACCAGTGAATGAGCGGACTCTCCGAAAAGACAAATATAATACACAGACATAAAGGGTGGGCGTCTGGACTGATCCATGGTACTACAGGAACGAAAATTAGCAGGTAAGAACCAATTTTCCTTTCCCTGTATGTATCTGGATCAGTCCAGACCCTGGGATGTACCAGAGCCGATTCAATTAGGGTGGGACCCAGAGAGTCCCGCTCAGAGAACACTCTCTCCGAAGGCTGTCGAACTTGGAGCGTGAACATCCAAGCGGTAATGACGAGCAAAAGTATGCAACGACTTCCAAGTCGCTGCTTTACAAATCTCCTGAGGAGAAACTAACTGACATTCTGCCCAAGAGGTAGCCTGTGACCTAGTAGAATGAGCTCTCAACCCTTCAGGAAGGTCACGTCGAGTTAGAAGATAAGCTGAACGAATTTTCTCTTTTAACCAACGAGCAATCGTAGCCTTTGAAACCTTATGACCTTTGCGAGGGCCACTCCACAAAACAAACAAATGATCAGACAATCGAAAATTGTAACTTCAAGATAATGCAACAGAGCTCGTCGTACATCCAATTTTTTTAAGATCCCTAGAGGAAGGATCCAAACGATCTAAAGATGGAAAAGCCGGAAGCTCTATGGACTGATTTAAATGGAAAGAAGATACTACCTTAGGTAAAAAAGATGGTACAGTCCGTAATGAAATTCCTGTATCAGAAATTCTAAGAAAAGGCTCTCTGCAAGACAAGGCCTGCAACTCTGAAATTCTACGAGCTGAAGAAATGGCCACAAGAAACACCACCTTCAATGTGAGATCCTTCAAAGTCACATGATTAAGGGGTTCAAAGGGAGCCGAACACAGAGCCCTAAGAACCAAATTCAAACTCCAAGCAGGACAAGGATTCTGAAATGGAGGACATAGATGTTGCGCACCTTTGAGAAAACGCGCTACATCCAGATGCGCAGCCAAGGATAATCCCTGAACCTTACCACGAAAACATCCAAGCGCTGCTACTTGTACCCGTAAGGAACTACAGGACAAACCCTTGGCTAAACAGTCTTGTAAAAAAGATAAAATATTGGATACCGAAGAGTGAACTGGATCTACTTGATGCTCATTACACCAAGATTCAAAAACTTTCCACACCCTTGTATAAGCCAAAGATGTGGAAGGTTTTCTAGAACGCAATAAAGTAGTCACTACAGCATCTGAATAACCTTTATTCTTTAACCGACGCCTCTCAAAAGCCATGCCGCTAGAGAGAAGCGTTTGACCTCTTCCAAACAAACCGGACCCTGAGACAGAAGGCAGGGAAGACCTCGAAATCGAAGGGGACCGTCCAGTGCTAGTCTGACCAGGTCCGCGAACCACGGACGGCGTGGCCACTCCAGAGCCACTAAGACAACGTCGACTTGTTGAATTTCTATGCAACGCAGAACCTTGCCGATTAGAGGCCAGGGAGGGAACACGTAGAGAAGAACATCCCTTGGCCAAGGAAGTACCAGAGCATCTACTCCTTCCGCTCCTCTTTCCCTCCTGCAGCTGAAGAACCGAGGGGCTTTGGCATTCTGAAATGTGGCCATGAGATCCATTGCCGGAGTGGACCATCTGTTGCATATCATTTGATAGGCTTCCTCGCACAGTTCCCACTTGCCTGGGTCGAGATGATGCCGACTGAGAAAGTCAGCTTGAATGTTGTCCACCCCGGCAATGTGTGAGGCTGCGATGCTGAGCAGATGTTGCTCCGCCCAGGCGATCAGTTGTTGTGCTTCCTGAGCTACCAGGAAGCTTCGGGTTCCTCCCTGACGGTTGATGTACGCTACCATGGTCGCATTGTCAGAAAGAACCCGAACCGACTTCCCGCAAAGGAGAGGTTGAAGAGCGATTAAGGCTAAACGAACCGCTCTGGTCTCTAAAAGATTGATCGACCACTGCGCTTCCTCTTCGGACCACTGACCCTGAACAGATGTATTCTGACATACCGCTCCCCAGCCTGAAAGACTGGCGTCGGTAGTGACCACAGTCCATTCTGGAATCTCTAGCGGTACACCTCGTTGCAGATTCGCTGTCTGTAACCACCAATCTAGGCTGGAACGGGCCGTCTCTGTAAGAGGAAGGGGAAGGTGGTATAGTTCCGAAATCGGATTCCAGCGTGAAAGCAATGCAGACTGAAGTGGTCTCATGTGCGCAAAGGCCCAGGGAACCAACTCCAGAGTAGAGGTAATTGAACCTAAAACTATCAAGTAATCCCGCACACAAGGAATAGGAATAGACTGTAAGTCTCGATTTTATGATTGAATCTTGAGAAGGCGATGCTCCGGAAGGAACACTATCCCTTGACGAGTGTCGAACCGTCCACCCAAACACTCCAGAGATTGCGAAGGTAATAGGTGACTCTTGTCTTCGTTGATCACCCAGCCTAGAGACTGCAAAAGGCTGATTACCCTGTTGATTGTATAATAACAAAGAGATTCCGACTCCGCTCAAATCAACCAGTCGTCCAGGTACGGATGTACCAACAGGCCCTCCTTCCTGAGTTGAGCGGCCATCACAACCATTATTTTGGTAAATGTTCTGGGAGCTGTGGCTAATCCGAACGGGAGAGCCCTGAATTGATAATGTTGCCCTAGAATGCAAAACCTGAGAAACTTCTGATGATCAGATCGAATGCCGATATGAAGATAAGCTTCGGTGATGTCGAGAGATGCTAGAAATTCTCCTCTGTGAACCGAAGCTATGACAGACCGAAGAGTCTCCATCCGGAACTTTGGAATCCTTAGACAACGGATGACCCTCTTGAGATTGAGAATGGGACAAAAGGTTCCTTCCTTTTTGGGAACGACGAAGAAAACTGAATAACGACCTTTCCGATGTTGGAACTGGAACTATAACTCCTAGGTCGCTTAAACGCTGTAGCAAGTCTTGGATTATGAGACGCTTTTGTAGGGAAGAACACGGTGAAATTAGGAACAGGTGGTGAAGTCGCCGAACAAAATCTAAAGCATAACCTTGATTTATCACTGGTGGAACCCATTGATCCGACATACATCTGGCCCATTCTCCATAAAACAGAGACAGCCTGCCCCCTATGACGGGAACCGGAGAAAGGACCGGCCTTATCTCATTGGACAGACTTTGTGCCTCCTGAGACTTGGGAAGTTCCAGGTCTACCAAAGCGGCAGCCACAAAAGGACCGAGACCAATTCTGTTGTCTACCTGAAGACTGTTTAGCTGGAGGAGCTGACGGACGAGAAGAACGAAATCTTCTGTTAGACCGAGAGCGAGATGAAAAAGAGCTTCTAGGCCTAGGACGGTCCCTCTGGCAATTTGTGAATCGTATTTTCCCCTAGGGACAAAATTTATTTATTTATTTGGAGCTTTTTATATACCAAGGTTTAGCGATAGCCTTCACCCCGGTTTACATAGAACATAAATTTTTACATAGAACAATTTCATTGAACATGGTTTAACAAGAAACGTCTATAACAGATAAATGGCAAGGGAGTAACAAAGAGGGGAAATTTATAACTAAGGACTCTATGGTCAACATGTTAAAATATATCTTAGGTAAATAATATTAAATAGTGTTAACAGATAACATATCACAATTATGAAAGATTTAGTTAGGGAGACAAGTGGATGGGAAGGGGGAATGTCAAGGGCTGCTAACATGTTTTAAGTGCTGTGATGATAGCAGAGACAAGGGGGGGGAGGGAGGGAGAGCGGACAATTTTCCTTTAAAGGGTAAAGCCCCTAATTGAGCTTTGGAGGATGCGTCTGCAGGCCAATTCCTCAACCAGAGAAGTCTGAGAGCCGATACAGAAGCAACGATAGAGCGAGCCGAGGTCCTAATGAGATCATATAAAGCATCTGCACTATAAGCAACTGTAGCTTCCAGTCTACCAGCCTGAGCAACTTCTTCAGAGAGGGAAAAATTGTTTTGTAAAGCCTGGACCCATCTTAGTCCAGCTCGCAAAGCCAAGCTACTACACATGGCCGCCCACACACCAAGAGCATAAACTTCAAAAATTTGCTTAAGCTGAATCTCCAGCTTACGATCTTGGAGATCTTTAAGAGCCATAGCCCCAGTTACTGGAATAGTTGTTTTCTTAGTGACGGCTGAAACAGCAGCATCCACCTTAGGAAATTTTAAAATTTCCAAAGCTTCCTCAGGTAATGGATACAATTTTTCCATGACTCGTGCTACCTTAAGCCCCAACTCAGGAGTATCCCACTCCCGGTACATAAGGTCAGTGAGAGAAAGATGAAATGGAAATGAAGTCGTGGGACCTCTAAGGCCAAGCAACACTGGGTCAACGTCACCCATCCGAGAATCCTTTACCGGAACCTCAAGACCCAATTCCAGTAAAATAGCTGGAATTAAGGGACTAAGTTCCTCTCTTCTAAACAGGCGGACTACTTTGGGGTCATCCCCATCCGCAACATGAGGGTCTGAACTAATACTCAAAGCAGGGTCTTTCATTTAAATCCCCCTCCGGCAAGGACTTGTCTGGGATAGGTAAAGAGCCATGCTCAGAATCATCTGAAAAAGAAAAAAATTGTCTGATCCGGACCCTGACGAAGGGGATGCTTCGGAGCTGACCCCACTTCCCAAATCCGTGGGACTAGCCCTTTTTGAGGAACGTGGCCTTAACCTCTTTTCAGATGAGAGACTCTTATGTCTCTTATGAAATTTCTTAGATTTGTAAGCTTTGCGAAGTAAACGAAGAAAATCCCCTGAAAAGGCAGAAGAAGAGGTCACTGCCTGGAAGGGGAAGGGGGAGGGGGGTTGTTACCGCGTTGGAGCCGGAGTTTAGCCCCGGGAAAGGCACGGATTACTAGATCCACGGGTTGGAGGGACGGTTACCTTTGTGGCTCTGCTTGAGTTAGATGGGTGGTGATGACCTCCTGTGATGGGCTCAGGAATGAAAACTTCACTTTCTTATGAATATGAACTTTCGTTATAATTCTAATGTGAAATCTTGTAAATAAGTTCTGCATGCACCATCGTTGGATAGGCTTATAAAAAAAAAAAAACCCAACCCTGAATATTTTCCTGAGTGTGTGATATATTAATGGATGTGGCAATGTAATCTGTTGCTGAATAGATCAGCAGCAGACAGTCCCAGAAGGCGGCTTTCTTTGGAACTGAACATAGTGGAGATACATTATATGACTGTCAAACAAAGGCAGGGTAGTATCTCTGTGAAGAGGTGGGCATTCCCTGCCATATCTCAGCCTATCCTTTATACCTGCACCTGATAAAACGTAATGAAAGATGATACAGAAGCGCCTGCCCCATCCCAGTTCTGGCCACTGCTGCACATAAAACTTTTTATGTTCCTCAAATTCCAAGACAAAGGTGAAGACGGAATTAAAGCAGCATGATGATCTTGCAGCACTGCAGTTTGTATGGAAGAGCCATACATTCAGACTTCCAACCAGGCTGTGCTCATCAGAATTTGTTAAAAGTTTGATTTTGATAACATGGAACAGCTCTTGCATATATGCTTTTATCTTTATCAAATCAGCCTAATTCTTTCTGTTGAAATTCACACTGACATGGATTTTACACTACAAAAGACATGCCTGCATAGGTTTTGTTCATCCTAAGAACTACCACTTCAGGTCACACCAAAAGGTCCATCCAGCCCAGTATCCCATCTTCTATAGCAGCAAGCACTGAGTGCTTAGAGGTCATATATAAGAAACAAGGCATGTGCAACGTGATCATCCTTATCTTACCATCTGTTTTCTTGCAGCCATTGTTTAGGATTGCCCTGAACCTTGGGAATACCTCTGACTGTTTTAATAGCCTCTGATTGATGATTGGCCTGGCTTCCATGACTTTGTCTAATATTTTTTACTCAATGTTTTGTTTTCATAATATAAAACAGCAGCAAGATAATTGGTTTCCAAATAACAGGTGTTGGAAGGCAGCTAAACAAACAACCTTTAATGCAGCAGCTAGAGTCTTGTCCAATACAAACCGTAGAGATCACATCTCCCCCATCTTAAAGAACCTACATTGGCTGCCAATAAATTATCGAATCTTACATAAATCCCTTATCATAATCCACAAAACGATCCACAAGCAACAACTGTTGGACCTCCAATTCCCCCTCAAACTTCATTCCTCATCCAGGCCCATCAGAGAATCATATAAAGGATCTCTCCATGTACCTCCTAACAAAACTTCACGCCACACCGCAACCAAAGAAAGAGCATTCTCTATAGCGGGACCCACTATTTGGAACAATTTACCTCCAGACCTCAGACAGGAACCCTGCCTACAAACATTTCGAAAAAGACTTAAAACCTGGCTATTTAGCCAAGCTTTCCCTTAATCTATTCAATTTCAGAACTCCTCATCTCAAGCCTACTGGACAACTTACTTAGCGATACCCTTTTATCACAATGGTTATCCCTCTGTCCTTCTCTTTCTTCTTTTCCCAAGTTCGATCTCCTTGTTATATGTAACTTTATTACCTCCTCTGATTATTTTACTGTTAAATGGTTGATAAGAATGTTTACCCCTTTGTTACATGTAAACCGATTTGATATGACACCTGTCATGAAGGTCGGTATATAAAAGAATTAAATAAATAAATAAATAAAATAAGAGAAAGAAGAATCTGAAATCTCCTCCAGGCTTTCAGCCGATAAATATGGCCCTGTTTCGCGTGGCTTGTCCCCCCCCCCAAGGGACCGCCAGCTGCGGCGACAGCGGAAGCGGGTCAGAAGCACCCTGAATAGCTTGTTGTGTCGCCACCCTCAGGGTAGACAGGAGTGCCTCAGTTCCCGCACTGCAGCGAAAAGAGTCTGGGGCAGGAGAGCAGCTGGGCCGAGGTTTTGGGGCCGCGCGAAGTGGCCGAGTCCCTTTTTTTTTTTTTTTTACATCGGCAAACTTGATGAGCCTTCCCCCCCCCCCCCCGGGGAGACAGGATGAACAGAGACTCTCCCTAGAGAGACGCGCGCGCATCTCTCCAAGCGCGGCAGGCCGCGCGGCATTATAAAGAAAAAACAGCGCGAAATAAAAAGTATGAAATAAACTAAAAGAAACCCCAGCGAAAAACAAAGGCACGGGCCCACCGAACACCAAAAGGTAAGTAAACGATTCAGTTGTGAAGAATTTTTTTTATTTTTTACCTGACCGAAACGCCGCGGCCCCCAGGAGCTGCTCCAAGTAGGGTGAGTGAGCCGGGCCCCCCGGTATCACCCCTGCCAGGAGTGGTTGCTGGGTACAAAACCTCCCCAACTCCGGCAGCCTCAAAAACCAGGAGGGATAGTCCTCCCAGGACTTGGCAACCTCCCGGGAGGCAGTGAAACAGCTGTGAAGAAAAAATAAAACTTTTTTTTTTTTTTTTTTTTAAATAACTTAAATGAAAAGAACAGACTCTCTTCAAAAGAAAAAGAAAGCCTGCAAAAAATTAACTCCTAAACTACCTGACTAAATAACAAACTACCACAGACTGCAGGGGTTAGGGACGTCCACCTCTGCTGGGAGACAGAGAAATACTGATTGACTGCAGGTGGTGCTCCAGGGTATACGTCAGAGTCATTAGAATGTTTTCTCTGCCTCCCTCTGCTGGATTGGTGACATAACCAATTTAGTTTTAAGTTATACCACCGGTTTTGCATCATTGCATTAACATACACTTGAGTTATACCCTTGGTTTTTTAATCAATTCTTGATCCTAGTTTGTACACCCCTGTTCAATGTAATTGCTCTCTATGCACTGTTTACTGTTACAATGTAAACCGAATTGATTTGTAAGCTCTTACAAGAAATTCGGTATATAAAACTGTTAAATAAATAAAATAAATAAATAAATAACCCAGGGTCTGGACTGATCCAGGTACATACAGGGAACTTCACAGCAAAAATCTTGGTCACTACAGACTTCTCTAGAAGTTCCTGGACATTAGAGCACAGTGTCACAGCTCATATGATCAACATAACAATGGGAGGAAAAGGTAAAAAGATTAGATGATTCACCTTGGCATGTCCATGCTTGCCAGTCTTAGAAGTGGACATTTCTACGATCTTGCAGGGCCGGGCCTTGAGGATGACAAAGCCATTCTTGCGCAGGGCTGAGCACTGCATGGGAAAGGTGGAGGAGGCCCCTGCATCTCCAGTCTCAAAATCCAGGTCATCGGCCATCTCAGCTGGGGTCTTGGTGAAGGGGAGGGGAAGGGGGAAACCTATTGGGGAAATATACACATAGGCAGGATTTAAAGGTAGCAGTCCGCGAGGTCTAGCAACAGCTACACTACCACCACTTGAACTTCCCATTCCACTGCTACTGTTATAGCTCAGTGTAGATAAAAAGGTGATTTTATCAAGTAGATCAGGTGGGGGGGCCCTTCCTGATCCAGAGCAAAATGCCATTGTCAGTAATCAGGCAAGAAAAAAATGGTGCAAGTGTAGTGCAGCACTGCAGGCGGCTGTTCTCCCTTCATAGAGGTACTGACTCTGCAGTCTTTAGTTACCATTAAAAGGCCCAGCAGCTATTTCTATCATGGCATATTCTCTCCCTTGCACAGCTGCTGGCCTTCAGCTAGTGTGGGAAACATTTCACAGCAAGGCAGTGGCTCAGTGCAATATTAGACACAGATAAATCACAGTCACATCTCCAGGCAAAATTACAACACCCTAATAGAGAGAAATCTCTAAGCTCTGATATGATGGCTCCTAGTTCTGCTGTCATGGTCTAAGCCCACAGCAAAACCCCTGCCCCAATTATTATCATTAAACTTTGTCTTGCTTCCTCAAGCAATACACTGCTCAAAGTGAATTACAACTTTACATTTTTATCCCTCCACACCCACCTCAAGAACTCTCAGCCAATTAGGTCATGTCCTGCTCCCCATCTCAACAGCAACCTACTCCATCCCCCAACAATTTCCCTCCCACCTGTAGAGTCCCCTTTCCAAATCACCATCCCCATCAATTTCCACCAACCCTAAACAGACTTCTACCCCCCTTCTCCCACCCCTAAACTCATTAACCTCCTCACTGTGACTTCCTTGCCAATTCACCTCGCTCCCTTCTGCAGCTTGCTACCCCTTCACAAACTTCTGCCAGCTTCTCCTCCTCTAGCCCCTCCATTTTGACCTTCCCTGCCGCCTCCTCCTCCATACCTTCTTTTTGGTCCCCATGCCCCCTTGTTGACATTTTGCCTCCTCCTCCAGCCAAACCTCTACCCACTTGTTCACCTCATCTCCTCCAGCCCTCCAAACCCCTTTGTTGACCTCTTGCTGCTTCCTCCTCCAGCCCTCCAATACTTGTTGACCTCGCATCCTCCAGCCAAAAAAAACCCCTCCTGTTAATCTTTCCCACTGATCTCCTCCTCCTCCAGCTCCCCCATATCCCATCCTAGACCTCTCCAATTTCCTCTGCTTCCGCTTCCCATATTGCCCTTTCCTTCCTCCTCCTCCAGACCTGGCCTCCTTTCTCTTGCAGACCCTCCCATATTGACCTCTCCTCCAGCCCTCCAATATGCCGCCTCCTTCTCCTATCCCTTGGAAATGGTGCATGGGGGTACCTGCATGGATAGGCAGTTAGTACCCTTAACATGGGGGTTACTACCCTTAATCAATTATCCTTGATGCTTCCGCTACAGCTGCAACATCGCTCTCTGCTTCGACAGCAAAGGGGGTAGGGGAAGTGGAGTCAGACGCCAAGCTTGCTGGGCCCTGACCTTTAGGCTCTGGGGTACTGATACAGAGACATTAGGGGAAAAGCACAGGGCCGCTTCTACGGCCATGTCCAAAAGCAGAGCACGTTCAAGCAGCATTGTGGGAATTATCAGGAAGGCTGCTCACCCCCTAAAAGTGTTGCTATAAGTAATTGTGTTATGGGTTTGACAGTTCCTAGGTTTTGATTGTAAACATCACTAACCTTAACATAAGGCTTGGAGGTAAACACGGAGCAGCCTCCAAGAAGCGGCAGCTACTGGCATAAGAAAACTGCTAGGCAGACTTAATGGGTCATTTGGTCTTTATCTGCAGTCATGACTTATTGATCTCCCCTCCTTCATCTCTCTTCATTTACTTTTCCCTCCTTCAGGCCTCCCATGTTCCCTCCTTGACCTCTCCCACCAGCCTCCCCCCCCCCCCCCCCCCATATTCCTTCATTTACTTCTCTCCCTCCTCCAACCCCCAGGCTCCCTCCTTGATATCTCTCCCCCACCCTGACACCCCATTACTTATATTCCACCTTTCAGGCACTGTAGATATTCCCCTCCTCTAAGTGCACTCCATGCTTTCCTCATTGTCATCACCCTATTCCCCAAATCACCCTTTATTTATTGACATTTTATATACCTCCATGTATAGATCACAACGGTTTACAAAGCGACATTCATAGCTGTAAATCAAAGAGCAGGAATTCATAGGCATAAACACCTATCAAATGAAGTTTTCTACTACATAAGGCAAGGCGTACGCAAAATTAAAATAACATAATACATTTCACATCGTAGTCAGTGCGCTGCATTGAGAATCTTACATTCTCTCCTTAGATTTAGTCTTCATGTTTCCATTATTATCTTTCGCCCGTCTTGTCTTTGCGGCTCTCTACGTTCTGACGTTTTGGGGTTATTTTATATGAATAACCACCTTTTTTAGCTCACATTTAAACCTCTTTAACCTCCCCCTGCCAGTAACCCCTCCCCCTGTGGGCAGACCCCGACGGCACAGGCAGGCGCTCGCGCCGTGACCGTTATTCGCTCTCTTCCAAAGGGGCCAGCCTCGCGCCCCCATCTTCCCCGCCAATCGGAGGCCAGCGCGCCCTCACCGTCCGCGAGTGCTCGCTCGCTCGCTCTCTCTCTCTCTCTCTCTCCCTCTTCTCCAAAGACCGCAACCGCCGCCGCTGCCGAAGATGTTAGCTGCTGCAGAACACAGTACGCAGGCGCCACGCTCCCTCCTCCACGACTACTTTGTCCCCAGCGCAACCGCGTCTGCGCGCTGAAATTAGCTCACGCCTTCCTTTCCTTGCTTTTCCTCCGCCTTTGCTCCTCCTCCTTTCGTTGTTCTCACCCCCCTTCCCCGGTGGTGGGTGGCGCTTGCGCGCTAAAAAGCCCCTTTTCTGCCCTGCTTCCTGGAGCTCGCGCGCTTCGGGCCACTGTCTCTTGCTGCCAGATCGGCCGCATGTGTCTGTATAGTGGGGCAAGGAAGCGGAGCATGCGTGTGTTGCATTGCTGTGGTTGTCATTGAGCGCGGGAGCTTGCAAAAACAGTGCAAGGACGTATCTGCCTGGACCAGTGCAATGTTACTAGGCTTCCAAGCGAATCTTAAACCTTGCGTCCCTCCTCCATTCATTTTCAGGACCTATTATTTCTACTTATTTCTGTAGCGCTGTTGAATAGCCCCACCTGAAATTTGGATATTTAAACTCCCACAAAGAACCTCTAAACACACACATATACATACACACACACATATATATATATATATATATATGTTCCAAAAAGTGTTTTGTCTAACAAATTACTTAGAATCACTTATACAGCAACACACAATTAAAACTCATTTATACTAGCAATTTGGACAAAATAAGATGGGGGGGACAGTTCATAACTCACTGCTAAAAGCGTAGCAAGCAGACTCGCTTTTCGGTCACACTCCGTGCCAGCAGGCCTCAAGTAAATGTAATAAACATTGGCAAAAAAAAATAGCCGCTGCTATTAATTGCATCAGTAGCATGGGATCTTCTTAGTGTTTGGATAATTGCCAGGTTCTTGTGGCCAGGTTTGGCCTCTGTTGGAAACAGGATGCTGGGCTTGATGGACCCTTGGTCTGACCCAGCATGGCAATTTCTTATGTTCTTAAAAAAAAACAAACCTCAATATAATGAAAAATACTATTATAGTTTCAAAAGAAAAATGGAATGTCTATGGTAGGATAATATTAAATCATTTTGTAAGTTCACCAACAGTGAATGTTGAAAATATGCCTTATTGCAACTCAGCATAGCATAAACAATAAAATTACCCCAATGAATGTTGAAAATATGCCTTGTTACAGCTCAGCGTAACAAAAATAGACTATTGCAATTCACTCCTCCTTGGTCTCCCTAAATCAACTGTTCTCCCCCTCCAAATGCTACAAAATGCGGCTGCACGAATACTCACCAACACTCGCCGATCTGAACACATTACACCCATCCTCAAAGAGCTACATTGGCTACCCATTGCTGAGCAGATAAAATACAAAATACTAACCTTAATACACAAAACACTACATACTGAAGAAATGACACCTCATATGGATTCTAACACCTCCTCTCCTACGACAATCCAACCAGAAGACAAAGTGGCCTCACAACCTCAATTCATCCCAAACATGTCTTCATCTCACAAAACATTTCGCCAGCTTGGATACAGGCATCTGATCAACATCCCCTTCAAGAAACACGCCAAAAACCTCATCTTCCTCACCTTTCTCCTTATTAACGCTCAATCCCTAACCAAAAAATTCATGCTATTAGCCGACCTCATCCAAGATAAAAATCCCGACTTCATCGCCATAACTGAAACGTGGCTCAAAAATACAGATCATGTAATATCTAAGCAAATAACCCACTCCGACTACGACTTATTCTCCATTCCTCGCAAGGCTCGCAGAGGAGGAGGCCTTCTCCTTACCATAAAAAAGAAATTCAACATGAAACTGATACCGCACAACCTGCCGAAGAAGTACGAAGTTGCCCTCTTCGACTCGGAGACACTACAAATATGCCTAGTCTACTGCCCCCCCAAGCTCCTAGATAGCGAATTATCCCCTCTCTTAGAATACTTAATCTCGAACATCAACACAAAAAAACCTACCATCTTACTAGGGGATTTTAACCTCCACACGGACTCCATCCCACGATCTCAAAGCTGCCAAACTCTACTCGACATGCTCTCCAGCTTCAACCTGCACCAATAAGTGAACTCCCCCACACATAAAGCTGGTCACACGCTAGACCTGATCTTCACCAACCACCACTTCACCGATCCGCAAATATCATCCAATCCAGTCCCCTGTCAAATCATTTCATCATACAATGCAAGACACATTCAAATACGGACCCCCCTTCCAACTCGACCAACTACAACAAGAGCTCTCTAAACAACTCGCCAACTTAGACCTCTCTAACACCAACAACGCCATTCATTCCTGGCTCCACCTCACTGAACAAACCGCCAACAACATAAACCCCATAAAAACCAAAAAGATTTTAAAAAACCAGTAATAAAAACAACCCCTGGTTCAACTCACATCTCAGATCAATGAAATGCAACCTAAGAAAATTAGAAAAGGAATGGAGAAAATCCAAATGCCCAGCAACCACTCAACGCTACCATGCGCTACTCACTTCATATAAAAAGGCAATCATGAACACCAAACGAGAATACTACAGTCAAAAGATAAAGAATTCCTCAAACAGTTCTAACGCTCTGTTCAACATCGTAAGAAACCTGATCGAAGAAAACAACCACAGCACTGCCACAACAAATACAAATAACCTAAGCCAAGACCTAGCCCTGTTCTTCAAGAACAAAATAAGCAAGATTACCAACTCCTTCAACACCCACTCAAACACGGAGGACCATAACTTAAATCTACCATAACACCCTGGGCGAACTTCGTTCCAATTTCCAACAAAGACGCCAAAAACATACTAAAAATCAACCCAGCGCGCCACGAGCTAGACACAATCCCAACCCGATACCTGAAAGAAATGGCGCACGTCATTGCCCCGACCATTGCAGCTATCATAAACAAATCTCTCGAAGAAGGGATACTCCCATCCCAACTAAAAACAGCAACTATCACTCCAATCTTGAAAAAGAAGAACCTTGACCCTGCTGATCTGAATAACTACCACCCCGTCTCAAACCTCCCACTACTCGCCAAGTTGACCAAGAAAGCAGCTTTGATTCAGCTTAACGAACATCTAGAAGACAACAATATCCTTCATACATCATAACATGGATTCAGAAAAAACAGAAGCACTGAAACTCTACTAATCAACCTATCAAATAAATTAATCAGAGGCCTCGACGACAAACTAAATCACCTACCAATCCTACTTGATCTCTCCGCGGCGTTCGACACGGTTGACCATGAAAGCCTGATTTCAAGTCTTGCGCACATCGGTCTGGCTGGCAAAACACTAAGCTGGTTCACCTCCTTCCTAAAAGATAGATTCTTCAAGGTCACTGTTAACAACAATGCATCCAGCCCCCTCCCCCTTGATACGGGGGTACCACAAGGCTCCGCCCTATCTGCCACCCTCTTTAATATATACCTACTCCCACTCTGCCACTTCATCTCAAGTCTTGGCATAACATATTTTATGTATGCAGATGACATTCAACTACTCATCCCCGTATCCAACACCATCGAAGAGACTCTGAACTCCACAGCCAACCACTTAATCGCCATCAGAGACAAACTAAACCAGCTATAACTATGTCTCAATATGAATAAAACCGAATGCATCCTCATAGGTAAACACAACCCAGGGTCGACAACTTCCTCACACTTCTTACAAATCGACAACACCTCATCCAACTCAAAAACACAACAAAAGACCTCGGAATCTGGATTGACAATGAACTCAACTTAAAAAAGAACATCGCAGCGAAAACGAAAGAAGGCTTTCAGAAACTCCACACTCTGAAACACCTAAAACCACTTATCCACCATCAAGACTTTCGAACTGTGCTGCAATCCCTCATCTTTAACAGCCTCGACTACTGCAACTCTCTTATGATCGGCCTCCCAAAATCCACCATAAAGCCACTCCAAATGTTGCAAAACGCCGCCGCCGCCAGAACCCTCACTGGCAAGAAGAAATTAGACCATATCACCCCCGTTCTGAAAAGTCTCCACTGGCTACCAATAGCATAAAGAATTGAATTCAAAACTCTGACAATTGTCCACAACACAATATTCAAAGAAGCCAACCCCGCCCTCAATGACATGATTCATCTTCACAAAGCGCAACGATCTACCAGAACAGCATGCAAACTGAATCTAGACATACCTTTCCCCAGCATTGCCAAACTGACCACCACGAGGAACAGAGCCTTCTCAATCGCAGGACCCAAATTATGGAACACCCTACCTCACTACCTAAGTTCATTCAGTGACATTAAATCATTCAAAAAGGAACTCAAAACCTGGTATTTCAACCTAACTTTCCGGATTGGCGTCAGTTAAGCCGTCCACAACTTCCTACCTCATTCCTCTCCTACACATGTCACGCTCAAACTCCCTCGAATGTCCTCCCCCTCCCCCCTCCCCCTCCACCTTACCTCTCCCTCCCTCTCTATGCCGATCCTCCTTTACCCCTGTCCCACCCCTTATCTTCCTCTCCGATACAACTATTCCTTCTGTACCCTGCACCTATCTATGAGCTCTGCCCTAAGTCCCCCCATTTTAAATGATTTTATCGTTTGTTGTAAAATGTTCTTTTCAGTTTGTAATCGCTGCTCCCCTTTTCCTATGACCCTTACTCCGTTCACAGTTTATTAAGTTGTTCCAGTGTTATCAAATTGTATTAAGTTGTTATCTTGTAAACCGGAGTGAAGGCAATCCGCTATACTTCGGTATATAAAAGCCTCGAAATAAATAAATAAAATAAATAAATGCAATGGCTCAACAAGTCTCTGTATTTCCACAAACCCTCTAGGACACCCAGATCGCAACACGCTGCCACATTACACATGCCTTCGCATAAAAACACTCGCCACGCTTCAACCAAAGAACGTACTATTTCCATAGCAGGACCTGCAACCTGGAATGCCATGCCCCCCGATCTGCGACAAGAAACTTGCACAAAAAAATGTAAGCAAAAAATTAAAACATGGCTCTTCAGGCAAGCCTTCCCCCAACAATAAGCTACCTGCATTACACAGTAAACAGCCCTCCCGGCTGTATACCCCTTTACACCAGTCTCAATCCTTTACATTAAGTCTGCATAATTTAATAATTTAATTCATGAAGTTATAATATATTTACTCTACTTTGTTGATTACCTCTGTCCCCCTCTTGTTCCTTACCATAATATTTATACTATTTATTCTCCTTTTTTACATAGTTTTACCCCTGTTATGCCTATTCTACCCTTGATCGCCAACTTTTTTTCTGTTAACTATACTATTCATTAACTACAATTGTAAAGCACTGTTGCTAATTTCAAGTTGTCTGTAAACTGATGTGATTTTACTAAACAAATATCGGGATAGAAAAACCCATAAATAAATAAACGATTAAATATATCCAACTGAAGGCCTTCGTTTCACCATCGAAAATGGCTTCCTCAGGGGAATCAAAAGATAATCACTGGCTGTTAGAAAGCGCAGTACATATTTAAACATCACATCCTTAGGAGAGAAGAGAATTTAAACCCTACTTGGTGGACTTTTGCTGTTCCTGGGGCTGCAGCAGTGTAACTCACCACCCTCTGCAGCCTCCGAAGGTGACCCCATGGAAAAGGGGGTTACATTAAAAAATAGCCTTGGTTTATGATTTTCAAAAGCCATTTGTCATGAGTTGACTCCACCGATAAGCAAGGCACTAGGATTTTCCCCTATGGTCATTTCTGGAAATGGGTTCTGAAGGATTTTTGCCTGTTTGTCTTTGTGGGGGTTACAGCATTTGTCTCCATTGCTGCTTTTCTCTTCCTCTTGGCCTGCTTTGTTGTTTTTGTGGCTGCTGCAGAATGATTGGGCCCTGTCTGTAATAGTGATATGGACTGTATCTTCATCTTTGAGAATAATAGTAAGACCCTTTGTAGGATTCTTGCCTGAATTTTCTTTGGAATGATGTTTCTAATCGTGTGGTGGAAACAGAACCAAACTCTGATTTTTTATGGACTCTACAGTTTCCTTTCTTTTATTTCCAAAGAGACTGCATCTCACACGTGGCATGACTGCCAACTTTTCATGCATGTCCTTTCTTAGGCCAGACCCTCTTATTCAAGCCATTCTTCTTACCATTGTAGCGGAAGCTGAAATTCTTGAAGGTGTGTCCATGTAACTGTGCATGATGTGCTTTGCACAGTCCTCAGTTTCTGTCATAACATTGTGGAATTAAGTTCTTCCCCAGGGAGCTTTATTGAATGTTCTTTTTGCAAATTGTTGTACAGGTATATCAACAGGCAGGGGGCCACTGGATCCTTCCTCCTCTGTCAGGAGGCGGTGCAGATATGGGCCTGGGTGCTGGCTCAGGGAATGCTGCTCCGGGCTGTGTGCTTGGCCGGTTTGGAGTACATCCTGGCGGACAGGCTGAGATGAACTTTCATCCCCCCACAAGTGGTCCCTGAAGCAGGAGGTAGCGGATCGGATCTTCCGACTCTGGGGGAGCCCAGACATGGATCTATTTGCCTCCCCTTGCAACAGGAAAATTCCCCGGTACTGCTCCCTGACCAGGTCGGATGGCCAGCCAGCTATGGACACCTTTGCCCTTCACCGGGGGACAGGCCTGTATGCGTAACCTCCACCTCTGTTGGTATCGAAGACCCTTTGAAGCTTCGCCAGGACAGGGAGACTATTATCCTTATAGCCTCCCATTGGCCAAGACAGGTTTGGTTCCTGCTCCTGTGGGATCTCTCCCGGCTGGACCTGGTCCATCTGGGAACTGCCCCAGATCTCCTCACGCAGGATCAGAGAAGGCTGCACCACCTCAACCTCCGGGCCCTGTAACTCACGGCCTGGATGTTGAGCGGTTGATCTTGCAGTCACTTGACCTCTTAGAGGAGGTGTCCCGAGTCCCGGTGGCTTCAAGAAAGCCTTCCACCAGGAAGTCTTATGCTTCCAAGTGGAGGAGGTTTACCATCTGGTGTGAGCAGAGAGGTCTCGACTCCTTCTCCTGCCCTGTCTGGCAACTCCTGGATTACCTATTGCACCTCTCGGAGGCTGGGCTTAAAACCAACTCCGTTCGGGTACATCTGAGTGCAATAGGCGCTTACCACTAGGAGGTGAATGATTCGCCTATCTAGGTGCAGCCCGTGGTAGGGTGCTTCATGCTTGGGTTGCTTCAGCTGCAGCCTTCCCTGAGGCCACCTGTGGTTTCTTGGGACCTTAACGTGGAGTTGGCCCAGCTGATGAAACCACTGTTTGAACCGCTGCACTCCTCTACCCTCAAGTATTTGACCTGGAAGGTCATAATCTTGGTAGCGATCACATCAGCACGCAGGGTCAGTGAACTACATGCCTTGGTGACTTAACCGCCCTAGACAAGATTCTCTCATGACCGGGTGGTTCTGTGCATGCACCCTAAGTGCCTGCCAAAGGTGGTGTCAGATTTCCATCTTAACCAATCCATCGTCCTGCCTACTTTCTTCCCTAGGTCTCATTCCTACCAAGGGGAAAGGGCGCTGCACACACTTGATTGTAAGAGGGCCTTAGCCTTCTACCTGGACTGGACGGCAGGCCACAGTTGGTCCATCCAGCTCCTTGTCTCTTTTGACTCTAATAGGCTGTGAGTGGCTGTTGCTAAACAGACTCTCTCCATCTGGATAGCGGACTGCATTTCCTTCTGCTATGTCCAGGCGGGACTGCAACTGGGGGGGTCACGACACGGCTCATTCTGTTAGAGCCATGGCAACTTCTGTGGCTCACCTGTATGCAGTTCCAATGGAGAGATCTGCAAGGCTGTGACATGGAGTTCTCTCCACACCTTTGCAGCTCATTATTGTCTGGACAGGGACAGTCACCGGGATAGCAGATTCGGCCAGTCTGCCCTCAGGAACCTCTTTCAGCTGTGATCCCAACTCTTCCTACCTAAGGGCCCTGGTTTGAGTTCAGACTCTTCCCACTGTTACCAACAGCACCTCTGTTGTTGTGCCCGTTGGTACCTGTTTGGTGTCTATTGGTCCCATTTCTCCTATGTTTCTTTTAAGGGTAGTAACTGCCGCTCTGTGCAGTTATCCCAAGCTTTATGATAACCCATAAAAATTTCAGCTAACATTTTTTTATTTGTACCTTTTCCTTTTCTATACCGACGTTCATGACCAATCATATCACATCGGTTTACATCAAACACATGAGAGATACATCGAACAGTGGGGTGAAAACTTGGTCGGTAACAAGGATTTAACAATTTTGCAGTACCATTTAGAGCATAACAATTAAGAACAAAAACCTAGAGTAACCGGGAAATAGCGAGGCAAGGCTATTTAGGAACGGGTGATAGAAACAAATATAGAATATCAATAAGACAATGTAACTTATAACTTAAGTACCCAGGGTTGTGGGAATGAGGGGGGGGGGGTAAGAGGAGACCTGGAGTTGAGAAGGGGGAGGGAGGGGAGGGAATGGAGGGAGGAGGAGTAAACAGAAGGGAGGGTAGAGGCCTACAAGGGATGAACTAAGGGTAGAACGGGGGGTGAAGTATAAAGGGTTGGCAGGAGGGTTAACATCGGGTAGAGGGGGGGGTTGGGGGGGCGGGAAATTGGATGATAAGCTTTCTTGAAAATTCAGACAGTGCTGTTTGACGTGCATTGCTTATGGACTGCGGTAGAAAGCAAAATTGCTTACCTCTAACAGCTGTTGTAGGTCAGCAGGATGTTAGTCCTCACATGTGGGTGACATCATCAGATAGAGCCCAGCACGGAAAACATCTAGAAACTTTGACTGGCACACTAAGCATGCCCAGCATGTCGCTAACCGCACGGCCACGTGGGGTCTTTCTTCAGTCTCATAAGTAGAATACAAAAAAATAAAACAACAAACTACAGGAAACCAACTCCTGCTTGTCCTAGGAAAAAGGAAAGTTCCTTACATAAGAACATAAGAAATTGCCATGCTGGGTCAGACCAAGGGTCCATCAAGCCCAGTATCCTGTTTCCAACAGAGGCCAATCCAGGCCATAAGAACCTGGCAATTACCCAAACACCAAGAAGATCCCATGCTATTGACGCAATTAATAGCAGTGGCTATTCCCTAAGTAAACTTGATTAATAGCCGTTAATGGACTTCTCCTCCAAGAATTTATCCAAACCTTTTTTGAACCCAGCTACACTAACTGCACTAACCACATCCTCTGGCAACAAATTCCAGAGCTTTATTGTGCGTTGAGTGAAAAAGAATTTTCTCCGATTAGTCTTAAATGTGCTACTTGCTAACTTCATGGATTGCCCCCTAGTCCTTCTATTATTCAAGAGTGTAAATAACCGATTCACATCTACTCGTTCAAGACCTCTCATGATCTTAAAGACATCTATCATATCTCCCCTCCAAGCTGAACAGCCCTAACCTCTTCAGCCTTTCCTCATAGTGGAGCTGTTCCATCCCCTTTATCATTTTGGTTACCCTTCTCTGTACCATTGCAACTATATCTTTTTTGAGATGCGGTGACCAGAATTGTACACAGTATTCCAGGTGCGGTCTCACCATGGAGCGATACAGAGGCATTATGACATTTTCCGTTTTATTAACCATTCCTTTCCTAATAATTCCTAACATTCTGTTTGCTTTTTTGACTGCTGCAGTACACTGAGCAGACGATTTTAAAGTATTATCCACTATGATGCCTAGATCTTTTTCCTGGGTGGTAGCTCCTAATATGGAACCTAACATCGTGTAACTACAGCAAGGGTTATTTTTCCCTATATTCAACACCTTGCACTTGTCCACATTAAATTTCATCTACCATTTGGATGCCCAATCTTCCACTCTTGCAAGGTCCTCCTGTAATGTATCACAATCCACTTGTGATTTAACTACTCTGAATAATTTTGTATCATCCGCATATTTGATAACCTCACTCGTCGTATTCCTTTCCAGATCATTTATATATATATTGAAAAGCACCGGTCCAAGTACAGATCCCTGAGGCACTCCACTGTTTACCCTTTTCCACTGAGAAAATTGACCATTTAATCCTACTCTCTGTTTCCTGTCTTTTAACCAGTTTGTAATCCACGAAAGGACATCGCCTCCTATCCCATGACTTTTTAGCTTTCTTAGAAGCCTCTCATGAGGGACTTTGTCAAATGCCTTCTGAAAATTCAAATACACTACATCTACTGGTTCACCTTTATCCACATGTTTATTAACCTTTAAAAAAAAAAAATGAAGCAGATTTGTTAGGCAAGGCTTCCCTTGTTGACTGTGTTCCATTAAACCATGTTCTTCTATATGCTCTACAATTTTGATCTTGAGAATAGTTTCCACTATTTTTCCCGGCACTGAAGTCAGGCTCATTGGTCTATAGATACCCGGATCGCCCTTGGAGCCTTTTTTAAATATTGGGGTTACATTGGCCACCCTTCAATCTTCAGGTACAATGGTTGATTTTAATGATAGGTTACAAATTTTAAACTGACAGAAGTTTTCCATGCTGGGCTCCATCTGATGATGTCACCCACATGTGAGGACTAACATCCTGCTGTCCTAGGAGAACACTTGTTACAGGTAAGCAATCACTTTCTACAGCAGTCCATTAGCAATGCACATCAAACAGCACTGTCTGAATTTTCAAGAAAATTTATCACCCAGTAAAAAAATGTTGGTAGCTGAGATTTTTGTGGGTTATCATAAAGCTTGGGATAACTGCACAGAGCGGCAGTTACTACCCTTAAAAGAAACATAGGAGTAGCCTGCACCGAGTGGCAGTTGCTACGTAGGGAAGCTTGCTGGACAGACTGAATGGACCATCTGGTCCATTTCTGCCATTGCTACTATGATGCTTTAATGCAGAGAATTCTGCGCTATGGTGTCCTGGCACTGATGCACTATGATGCCCTGATATCTGACTCTACATAATTATTATCCTATTTATCCATCCTCACACATACCATGTTTCAACATACTAAACTTGTGAAGGTCGGATTTACAAATGAAAAGTGCCAATATCCATTATTTTAAAACAGTTGAAACATTCTGGACCACAAGTGCAAATAACTTTTCTGTTTTAACAGGAAAGATGGATTACCACTATAATCTTGCTGATATAGCTTTTCCATGATTGCATATTTTTTCATTTCCGATTTCCAGCTAGATAAATCGGGGAGCTCTTCATTATGCCAACTCATAAGGATAACATTTTTGGCTAAGGTCAATGGAATACTGATCATTTTGGCACCACCTGCTGGCAAAACTAGGGTATCATCAAATAAGTATAGATATATCTTACCATTCCAATCACTGCAGAGGTGTTTTTAGCACCAAAAATCGCAAAGCTTAGAACAACTCGTAAAAATATGACACAAGTCGCCCCTTTAGGTACAGTTTCATCTTAACCCCCAAGGATCCGGAAATATAAATTCTATAAAGAATTTTGAATTGTACCTCCCTCAGGGCAACCGGCTTTAGATATGCTTGTTGCTTTTGCAGCTCTTTATAGATATCTCGAGTTTTGTTATCCTGTTTTTAATCTGAAAAAAAAAAAAAGAAATTAGATCGCGTTTCATACATGACACATGGGAAAATGTAGGATTTAAAAAAGAGGGATGGAGATAATGTGATGCAACATCAATCCCAATACTCCTTCGTCTCTAATGTTATCTTCTGCTTTTTGTCTCCTTTCCTTCTCCCAGCAAAGAGAGATTATTGTGCCCCTTGCGTGCATGAAAATGATAACAATACATTAGAAAATCTCATCATGTTTCTCTGTGGCTTATTCCATGTATCTTATTAGTTCTATAGTGTATAATGCTGATTGTGTAATTTTATATTTTTATTGTTGTAGAGTTTTGTTTTATATGTGTGTAATAAAGTTAATCCGAATTGAAGAAATTAGGATTTGTGGACTCTAGATATTTTTTTAATAAATAAATGCTTTGCAATATAAGGCTGGGAAACTGAAAGGGAGGATTTAGCTCACGCCTTTTCCTTGGTAGCTCATTCGGGTACAGAAGGTATGCTCCTGTCCGCAAAATGCTTACAATAAGACGCTGCAGGTGGCATGTATTCATTATTTCACAATAAGACTCCTGCAATAAGGCGTTGGAAATGTAATTAATTGTTGTATAAGATGTTGGCGGTCCAGTTCATTCGTTTTTGATAAGGCTTTGGCAATCCCACACATTCATTATTCTACAGTGAGGCACTGTATATGATAAGCCACCATCCACTGCATGCAGTCATATTTTCTCCATTCATCATTATATTTCATAAGTCGCACGTATGCATTTTAGAATGAAAGGAGCCGGCGAGTAAGTTTGTGGGCGGGGTTTCACTTTCAGCATTTTATGAATCGCCGGCCCAGGCTGGGCGGAGCCACTTCCGCGCGCGTGCGCCTCGCTTCTTTTGGCTCGTCTACCCTATCCGTTCCACCATTCGCGTGCCCCCCGCCTTGCCCACGCTTTGAGACTTCAGCCAATGGGAGGATCCACACCCCGTGCGCCGGCTCTTCCGCTTCGCCGGCCAATGGGAGGAGGCGCCGCGGCGCGGATAAATGGAGGGGCGCGCGCGGGCCGAAAGGCGGGGCTCGTGCCGCGGGGGGAGTTGGTCGGTGTGCGGGAGTAGGGCTCCGCGCGCAAGCGCTGGCGGCAGAAAGGGGGGAGGGGCAGACGCAGCAACTACCACCACTGCCGTCGCCGCCGAACCGGTACTGACATCGGACTACGGAACCGGGGTCCCCCCTCCCCTAGCCAGAAAGAGCTGAGAGGAAGACCAGCAGCAGGAGGAGGCGGAGGGGAACCGGTACCGGGTCATGAGCGAGGCGGGCACGGCCGGGCCCCCGCCCGACACCCAGCAGCAGGCGACACCACCAGCAGCGCCGCAGCCGCTGCCGCAGACACCGCCGCAGAAGGCGCCGCTCCGTAGCCAGGCCGACAAGAAGGTGTTGGGTAAGAGCGCTACCTCCCTGCTGCTCTCTTCTGTCTTTCCACCGCCCCAGCCCTTGCATTTCCCCCTCCCCACACTCCAGGTAGTTCCCCTCCCTTCTCCTCTTGCTTCCCTCCCCCCCCCCCCCCCGCGCACACACGTTTCCCTGCTCCCTTCTATAGCTCTCCCTTTCTAGTGCTTCTCTCACTGCCACCCCTCCACCTCCCTATTTCTCTCACCTGCTTCCTTATCTTGATCTTCTCCCACGTCGGTGCCCTTTCCTCCTCGTGCCCTTTGTTTCCCTTTCCTACCTAAGGAGAGGAAGAAAATAGGAATCCTGGGCTTCCTCCCGGTGTTCCTTCCCAGAGTTGGGGTCTGAACACCTTAACCTGCTCTTGGCTTTAAACACAACACCCCTGTAAGAAACCCCCCCCCCCCCCCAAAAAACAAATCCCGATTTACTTTCAGTACAAGTCCTAAAATGTAAGTAGGTGGATTCTGAAAGCTGTGGAGTGGTTTGCCTTGGTATGGGTGCTCTGTCTCAGTACTTCATGTATGGTGGGATCCGGGGTGGGGGACGGTGGTAGAGTGAGCTGTTGTGAGGAAGGGGAAGCGTAGGCTGGGGATACCAGTCTGAGCTCCAGCTTAGGGATGGAGCATGTGGTGAAGTGTCCTGACGCTGCACAGGGAAGTACAGCTAAGGAATTCCTAGGATGAGACCCTAGGGGAAAAAGGGGTGGTGGTGGTAGAGGTACCATGTCTGCCTAGAGCTAAGAATGAGTCTAGTAACAAACACTGTGCTTCAGTGATAGGGGTGTATGTTTTGGGATCCGAGTACTCCATTTTAGTGAGTATCTCTGTAAAACAAACTTTTTCTTGTTCTTCCCCCACCCCTTTCTTGTACACCCCTTAGCCACACAGGTGCTGGGGACTGTCAAGTGGTTCAACGTTCGCAATGGCTACGGCTTTATCAACAGGTGTGTGGGCAAGGTTGGGTCACTTGCTGTGGGTCCACAGTGGCTATTGAGGGGGTAGGGAAGTCAAGCTGGCACACTAGTGTGCCTGCTACAGTGATTGTGGGTGACAAATGGCTACTGGTATGGAGGGGGGGAGGGTGTGGGAGGAAAGCAAAATTCTTCATATGGGTGCAATGTTACTTTAATGGCATGATATGATCCCATAAGGGGGGGTGGGTGGTGAGTTTCACATGTTCTTATGTTTGCCTTCTTGCCACCTACAGAAATGACACCAAAGAAGATGTATTCGTGCACCAGGTAAGTATCTGAATTCAGACAAGCATGGGATAAATACAGCAGATCTCTAAGAAGTGAGGATTATAATGCTAAGTTGAATGGGTGGGCAGACTAGATGGGCCATAAGGCTTTTTTTCTGCTGTCATGTTTCTATATGTATCCCTTTCTTGAGATCCTCTTGAGAATCAATGTTTTGTGTGACCAGTAACTCTTCCTCCTTTCCTCTTTTTTTCTTGCTTCTCACACTGGAGCCTGCACTCATGGTGAGGTAATTTTACAGTCTGTATTTGTTTCTGGGAAGGGTATTCTATAATGCCAGGATCTTATGATGGCTCAGAGCAGGCAGAAATCTAGTGGTGGCCAGGATGGTTTGGTTATTAATTTATCAGCCAAGATTCAAATAGACTTCTTCTGCTCAGATAAAGCAATGGTTCCTCTGAATCTTAAAAACAGCCCCATGCTTAAACAGGTTAGGCAGGATGGTGTCTAGCTGTATTTCAGAGTTGGCTTTTGCAACTAATGGTAAACTTTTTTATTCTAATCTTTGTAGACTGCAATCAAAAGAAACAACCCTCGCAAGTTTCTACGCAGTGTGGGGGATGGTGAAACTGTGGAGTTTGATGTCGTGGAAGGAGAGAAGGTGGGACCTGCTGAAAAGGGGAAGGTCTTGAAGTACTACTGATTGCAGCCACTTGTTTCTCACTACATATTCTTTGATATCTACTATAGGGGGCTGAGGCTGCTAATGTCACAGGCCCTGGCGGTGTGCCGGTGAAAGGCAGCCGCTATGCACCAAACCGCCGCCGGTTCCGGCGAAGGTTTTTCACTCGACCCCGGCCAGGAGGGGAGCCTGGGGGTGAAGGTGCTGGAGCAGAGCCAGTGAGTGAAGGTGAGAAGCCAGGAGATGTCGTCTCGCCCCAGCAGCAGCAGCAGCAACCGCTGCCTCGGAGGCGCCCACCCCCTTTTTTCTACCGGCGGAGGTTCATGCGTGGGCCTCGTCCACCCAACCAGCAGCAGGCAAAGCTGCCAGAGGTACAGGTTACCTGCAGAAAGGTTCTGGGTTGCTAGACTGAAATGGAACAGGCCTGAAACGAAATGTGCAGAGTCCTAACCAGTGTACTTTTACATGTTCCAGGGCACAGAGACAACAGAACCCAAAGATACCACACAACCGGTACAGGAGCAGGCAGGGCAAGGGCAGGAGAGACCCCAGAGTCGTCGATTCCGACCTAGGTTCCGCAGGTGAGGTGACTACGAATGTGTTAAAATGGCACAAACACTTGAGCCAGCCCGATGGCTTGGTGGTAGTGCTGTGCACTGCTATCCAGGGGACCTGGGACAGACTCCCAGGCAAGGATGGCTTCCCAAAGTGGGAGATGCTGTGGAGTACTGAGGGGAGGGCATCCTAGCCATTGTATAATGGTGACACCTAGTGGGCGGATTTAAAAGTCCATGCTTGCAGGGCTGCCACAGCAGTGGCTGGGCTACGTGAATAGGAAAGATCTAAAATCAAATATGTGCAAACAGGGTGTAGTGCCATAAGCCTAACAGGTTAGAGATTAGAGCTGGAAGTTCAGATAAGCAGGAGGAAACTGGGCTGAAAATCAGATGCCACCTTCATGTGCTTTGGTTTCTAAAGAGCTGCACCAGACCATAGATCACTGAAGAGGGACACTGACTATCTTAATACTGTTTAGGTATCTGCTCTACATGTGTTGTGCTGCTGCTTTTAGGAGAGGAAAGATGGTGGCATATGAGACATTTACAAATAGCTGAGGTAGCAAATGCACAGGAAGCATTCCTTTTAGTGGAAAGGAAGCTGTAGAACAGTCATGAAGTGAAGGTATAGACTTGTGACCAATGTCCCTAAATACTTTTTTGTGAAAGGGATGGATGGCAGTGTCCTAGAAGATGGACACATGGTTAAAGGGATAATCATAGAGGATGGTAATGAGGCACTGAAGGAATCTGCATATAGTAGCAGTTCCAGTGTCAAACTAGCTCTGGGGGATAGCCTGCACAGAGAAAGTTACCACTTTAACAGGCTGATGCAGTTCCATGCACTCAGGCTAGCGCATAGGTTGACACGTGGTTTGACTCGTTTTGGATGCATGTCCACAACCCCTGATGCAGCAAGGGAATCAGCATGAGCAAAACAGGGTGTAGCTAGTAGTGCTTATCACATGTAAATACCATGTTGAGGCTTTTAGCTATTACCCCGATTAAAAAAAAAAAAAAAAAAACAAACACTTTAACCCTGGAGCTGGTGTTAACTTTTGGGGCTCCTCAAAACTTGAACTAAAACAGAAAATACTGCTTTTCTGTAGCTCCCCTGACTTAATATCATGGCACTGAGGAACCACAGAAAGCTACTGAAAGTTTTTTTGATGGTGGTCAGGTAAGGAAAATGAACAGATGCTTGTAAAATTGAGTGTCCGTTTATCTAACCCCCCCACAGCCACTTCTCCTGGGCGCTTGATGCCAGAGGTGCTAGGGATGCACAATTTCCCCTAGCGGCTCATTTGCCTACTGCATGACCTGCCCACAAGAAGTGGATGGGCGGGTGTCAGGAAAGTGGGCACTCAATCACGAGTGCCTCTTTTTCCTGCATGGATATTGCAGTGGCCTGTAGAACGGTGGTACAACAGCGTGGACTTCTAGGAAGGCCAGTCACATCCATGAAGGGATTGGGTTAAATCTCAGACTTTAATGAGCATGGGGAGGCTGCATCTCTTATACTACAGCATCACTAACCTTAGTGGCTGTAGGGATTATGCAAAATGTGAGAATAAGACAGGGGAGGCCTGAGTGCTGCTTAGAAAATCACTGACACAAACTTGAAGATGGTGAGGCCTGATATGGGAGTACTTGGGACAGATGTGGTGGGAAAGGATTTAGAGGACAGGCTGGAGGTTAGCGTTGGGCTGCATAAGGGATTTTATGTAGAGCTAGCTGAACTGCGAATCAAGGCAGACTGGATGGAGCATGTTGATCTTTATCTGCTGTCATTTATCTTAGTAATGTAAGAGTATGAGATGCCATGGTGGGTCAGAGCAAAGCTTCATCAAATCCAGCATCCTGACTCTTAATGGCTGAGCCAGGTATCAAAGAATAGATCTAGTCCTTCCTGCTCCCAGCCAGGGATGAGTGCTGGCTTTCCCATCTCTACATGGATGTTCCTCCAGGAACATGTCTAAACCCTTGCTAAGTGCTTGCAACACATTCCACAGTCTAATTGTGTGCAGAGTGAAAACTGATTTATTCTAAATGCACTTCTTAGCTTCTTGGGTGCTTTTGTGGTATTTAGTACTATTTGAAAGTGTGAACAACCATTCCCTATTTACCCATTCACCTCACTCATGGTCTGTAGACCTCTCATCTCCAGGCTGAAGAGCCCTAATCTCTCGCCTTTCTTCATAGGGGAGCCAGTCCATTCCTCTTATTTTTGGTCTCCCTTCTCTGTTCCAGTTCTATCTTTTTTTTTTTTTTGAGATGGGTGACCAGAACTGCACCCAATCCCCAAGGTGCGGTGTCACTGTGGTATTGATAGGGAATAGGAATAGAAGCATTGATATCCTCTCAACTGCATCGAACATTAAGGTCTATTTTAGAAGGCCCTACAAGCACCAAAGCTGGGAGATACCCGCATGTCTCAGGCCAGTGCACGCTGTGCAGATTTTAAGAAGTGCCAGAGTACGGGCATGTCTCCCAAGTCACACACATTGAAGGCAGAAAAGGGAGCGAAGTCTAGCTGGGGCATGGATCCAGGTCTGCGTGCAAGTCCCCTACCGCATAACTTCTGCTATGGATGGCATGTACGTTTTGAAATAAAATCAGGGTTTGAAGGGTCCAGGGGTGTAAAAGGCTGGCTAGCTAGGAGTGTTAAGAAATCCTGTCCTTTACCAGAATGAACTGGGGAAACAGGTATTTGCATCAGTGCATGTGCCTAGCAAAATCCCTCACTTGCGCAGCGGAGGCGGCGTTTGCATGCCCATGTGGGTGTCCATATAAAACTGCTGGTTTTATAACACACGCGTGGTATAAAATGGCCACATCCACTGCGGGTTTGTGTACACCTGCACAGCTGTTTAAAAGTTATGCTCGTTTGCATTTTTACTGCTACCATCCTCTGGGCTGAGGATTTCAAAGTATTGTCCAGTGATTCCAAGATCCTCTGCCTAGAATGCAGTATTTAATATGGAAGCCAGGATCGTGTACCCGTAGCTTGAAATCCTTAAGTTTCACCTGCCATTTAGATGCACAAGATCTTATAATTCCTCACAATTGACTTGTGATCCAGCAAACCTTAATTGTCTGCATTTGATCACCTCATTTTTCCAAATCATTTATAAATATATTAAAGCGCAGTCTGGTCGATTCCTGTGGCACCCCCTATTTACCTTCATTGAGAGAAATGACCAACCATTCCTATTGGTTCCTATCTCTTAACCCAGGAATGGCCAATTCTAGTCCTCAAGAGCCACAGGCAGGTCCGGTTTCTGCATTTCCACACTGAAATATGTATGTTTGTGGCTCTTGAGAACTGGAGTTGGCTGCCCCTGCTTTAGCAGTTAACAATCCACGATAAGACTGCCTCCTATCCTTGATTTTTCAGTTTCTTGAAAAGCCTCTGAAGGACTTAGTATATCTGGATTTCCAGAAGGTCCTCTACTAAATCTATGCTGGCTCTGTCCCCTTAGTCTGTCCAGATGGACAACAATTCTGTTCAATTTTGCCTGGCATCAACCTCAGGCTCACCAGTCAGTAGATATCCCAGATCATCCTGGAGCCCTTTAAAAATGGGTGTGACATTGGCCGTACTCCAGCTAACTTTGAATGAAGTTGGAGATGACATAACTGCAGTTGGATAGCACTTGGTACTTATAGAGCAGTACTAACTATGGGTTATGCTGAGGTTGAGTTCAAACCTCACCTGGAGCATTACTTTAGGGGATGGAACAACTCTCCTATGAGGAAAGGCTGAAGAGATTAGGGCTGTTTAGCTTGGAGAAAGAGATGACTGAGGCGGGATATGATAGTCTTGCACGAGTAGATGTGAATTGGTTATTTACCCTTTTGGATAATAAGACTAGGGGGGCACCCCATGAAGTTAGTAAGTAGCACATTTAAGACTAATCAGAGAAAATTCTTTCACTCAATGCACAAGCTCTGGACTTTGTTGCCAGAGGATGTGGTTAGTGTAGCTGGGTTTAAAAAAGGTTTGGAGAAGTTCTTGGAGAAGTCAATTAACTGCTATTAATCAAGTTGACTTAGGAAATGGCCTCTGCTATTACTGGCATCAGTATTTGAGTAATTGCCAGGTGCTTGTGGCCTGGTTTGGCCTCTGGAAACAGGATGCTGGGCTTGATGGACCCTCGGTCTGACCCAGCATGGCAATTTCTTTTGTCAGTTTGCTATTAGGTCTTCTGCTTCATTGTGACTTGTTTCCTCTGAATTTTCATCATTGTGTTCTGTCATAGGTATTTGACACCCTACTGCTATGGCCTAGATTCTTCTGGTGGTCCAACCAACTCGCTCATGAGCTACTTCCTTCCAATATACTTGAATTGAGTTTTTTGCCTCCGGCAAGCTTTTCAAAATCTTTTGCTGTACATGAAACTTGCCAGTGCTTAAGCTTTCCTATTTTTATTTGGATCCACTTTCCTGTTTCTGAAAGATGCTTTAATAGCCTTTCACCTTGCTATTTGATCTTTCTGTGGTTTCTTAAATGCATGGAATGGATCCATGCTGCATGCAAACTTCATTTTTGCAGCCTCGCTGCTTAGGGTTTCTAATTTCCTCATTTTTCATTCTCCCTTTTTAAAGTGACGGTTAAAATTTGATTACACTATGGTCACTATTGCCAAAAAGCCCCACTGCTTTGACTTCTTGCTCCAGATCCTGGGTCATAGGGGAAAGTGTGATTAATAATTGACCAGGAAATCCAGATTAAGTGGCTCCTGCCCCAGCCACTACATCAATTCTGCTCTCTCCAAAGTCCATGTGCTGGTACTTTGTTCTTGGTGAGAAGTGCCCTCGTTAGCATGCGGTTTGGCCTGTTGATGGCGTTGTGTCTGCTAATGGCTCTGTAAAAACCACTTTTTTTTTTTCGCTCCAGGCCTTTCCGACCACGGCCCCTGCAGCAGCAGACAGAAGGCGGCGATGGTGAAACCAAACAGGGCCAGAATGGTGGGCCACGCCCTGAGCCTCAGCGACAACGCAACCGGCCTTACTTCCAGCGCAGGCGGCAGCAGTCGGACGTGGCACAGGCTGCTGCAGAGGTGAGGTGGACAGGGACCGTAGGATGGGTAGAGCCAGATGGCTTAATCTCAGGGCATTGAAAGCATGCGGTGGAAGAGCCCTTGCTGACTCTTCCTTCCTCTCCCCCACTCCTTGGCATGCCATGTCCTGAGACTTCATAACAATGAGCAGTACTTGAAAGCAGCTGTAAGAGTCCTGTTCTCTGCTTTCCAGAGTGTCACCAAAGAGCAGCTGACCCTGGGTGCAGAGGACACGATCAGCACAGCTGTGGCTCCTGCCCCCCAGGACCTGCCCCAGGAATCTAGCACCCTCGAGCCACCAGCCCCTGAACTGCCCTCTGAGCCTCAGCTGGAGACACAGCTGGTAAGTGCTTGGATCAAGAGATGGAGGGCAATGGTAAGAGTTGAGGTGTCAGGTAAGAGATGCATGGGAAAGCTGGTGCTGTATTGCATGTGGATGCATCTCAGCTGGGCAGACTGGACCACTTTCTTCTCATTTACCAGGTTACTGTTGGCCTTGGTGTGCACAGTAGGGTGAACTAGCATAGGGTAACACTGGCTAAACTTGACAGCAGTGGTTCTCAACCCTGTCCTGGTGGGGGGGGGGGGGCCCCCAGCCTCTCGGGTTTTCAGGATACCCCCAATGAATATGCATGGGTGAGAACTTGCACGTTATGGGCACAACCGGTGTCGGAAGCCTCTGCATGTGATGGGGGAAAGTCTTCAAGGGTCCTTGTGCTGGAGCCACATTAGAGCAACTTAGTGGACAGAGCAGATGAGATGTAAATGACAGCTCAATGCAAGAATCACATTTGGCATGCTATTGTGATCCACTACTCCCTTTTAAAAAAAAAAACAAAAAAAACAAAACCTGAGTTCTTCACAGGGTTTGGGAAGCATGTCTGTCTGTCCAGCACCTAAAACAAAAACCACTCTTTGTAAGCCTAATCCCTGGGGAGAAGGGGGTGAGGGGTCTAGAACAGTCGGCCCAGCTTCTGGCTTGAGGGGCATTGTGGGCTACACATGCCCTGGGGCAGCTGCAGCAGAGGACTTAACCTTCAATCCATCCTTGGGCCATTGAAGCTGCTGGCTCCTCGGGGGTGGAGCATCAGATGCTGAGATGTCTATGACAAGAGCCTTGCTTCTTTTTCGGTTTGTTGGAGTGGGGCAGATCTGAGTACGGCAGCTGCTTCATGGGCTTGTTTCTCCTCCTACAGACCTCAGCTCCTGAGCCTGGCGTGGACCCTTCCACCCCACCTCTTGCAGAATGACAGTTGCCGACGAGAGGGCACAGATACCACAGAGGTAAAAGCCTGGGGGTTGTTGCGGTGAACTCTCCTGAACAAAGCAAGCTGCTTTTGGGGGGGGGCAGGCAAGGGAAGGGGATAGAGAAGTAACCGAGCTGCTCTCTAGGAGACGTATGAGGAAAATATGCTGCAGGTAGAGGCCTGCTCTCTGACTTTTTTTTGTTCTGTCCTTCAGGTGCCCTTGTACGAGTCCCAAGATTGTAACGTCTTGCCCAGCTGCACAAAACTATCCTCCCCCCCTTTATGCACAGCTTTGAGCAACTCTCCCCTCCCACAAGGAGGTGGTGGGGAGGGTGCAGGATGGGACTTGAAAGCATTATATCGCTTGAATTTTGAAGACTTCAGAGGGGGGGGGATTTGAAACTCAGAGCCTTGTCCAGTTTGGAGAAGAAGACTGGTCATTAACCTCTACAGGAACTTTATTTTGTCTTTTTTTTTTTGTTTTTCCCACCCTTAAGAGCACTTTGTGATGGTCGTGCAGTTTGGGCTTTCAGTAAAACAAAAAGAAAACCAAAAAACCAAATACAGACTTTGCACTGACTTCTGTTGTCGTCTCTCTGTAATGGGCCTGGTCCCCCCTGCCACGTTGTTCCCTGCTGGCAGGGGCCAGTGCTGTACCAGGCATGAGTGGTGGGTGGGGTGTCGGGGGGGGGGGGGGGGGGGCTGAAGGATGTTGGGAACCGAGGAAGACTGCAGAAATGAGGGGGCTGCTGCCCACTTCCACCAGCATTAACCCTTGCTGTGGCTGGTGTGGGACTGGTTGAAGTGAGCCAGCCCCTTCTGCCCTGCAGCTGTGCTGTGGAGGTGCCATGCTGTCCCAGCCTCTTCCTCCTATCCCTGATGCCAGAAAGCTAGAGGTTTGCTGCTGGCTTAAATAGTCCTGAAGACCAGGTCGCATCATGTCGTCTGAACATCCCAGCAGCTTCTAAGAGGGATGCAGTAGGGCCCAGCCTGTGTGCTCTGTGCTGCCCAACTTAATGGCCGCCTAAGTAAAAGCAGCTGAGCCTTTGCAGTTCAAAGTAGGACCTTTGTGTATATATAAATACATTTCACTCTTACATAGAAAAGGTAAGTTTAAAGGCTTCTGCATACATATGAGCCCTTATGACAGCAAGTTCTACCTTGTACAACACAAAGCATTCAAAACAAGACCCGATTACCCTGCTGTAGGCTAAGCAAAGGATTTACCAAACTTATGGCTTCTGGCTGTCTTTTTGGAAATGGGATGTGCTTGACCTTTCCTGAAGCTGCTGCCTGACACTAAATCAATTTCTGGGCATGATTATCAATGCTAACTAAAGATGGGAGGAAGGTATATTAGGGTAGTGGTCACTGACTGCTATAGTCCCTTGAAACCTATGTCTGTTGCCACAGTAAGATGGTGTTCTTTGCTCTATGGCCTAGGACCCAGTGCCAGCTCCCAGTGACCACAACTGTGGCTCTGCTCCTTTAGAAGTGGGTGTTAGTGCTAATCTCCTCTTGTAAGTTTGAACCATGCTGTACTTCAGCTCCTGCACTAGTCTCACCAGGAGTGTGAGAACAGTGGTGGAGTTAAGGCACCACAGGGCTCAAATGCACTGAGCCACTCGTGCCTCTGAGTAGCTGTGCAGTTTTCTTCTGGCAGCACTGAACTTCTAGCCAAAGTGCATGGGGGAAGAGAGAACAAGTGTGTGGGAACAGACTTTGTCCTTGTTATGGGAGTCAGTGTGCCTGGCTAGCTAGGTAAGCTGCCTAATGAGGTATATTCCCCTCCTCAGCCAGCGGTGACACTGACAGCACAGCTGCAGGCTTAGACCAACATGATCCCTGTTTGGAAAATAGGGGTTTAATAGTAAACCTCACTAAACTCAGTGCCAGTGTAAGGATTGGATGAGACAGTCCTCCCTCACTGCTTGCCGTCCTTGATTTGCTTAAACGGGAAGTGTAAGTCCTATCACGGCACTTGTGAGCAGTGCTCGCAGGTGCGGTTTGCAGCTGTGTCCTAGTATGCAAGTGGTTTTGTCCCACTCTTTTTAATACTTGTGTATAGAATGGCGATCTTAGCTGGAGCTGTGGGATGACCATGTTGGTCTCGTTCCAAGCATGGCTGTAAGCTTTTTTTTTTTTTTTTTTTTTGGACTGTTACCAGTAATGTCCCTGGACTGGAGCCTGGTTACTGCCAACCTGCTCGTACTTCCCTGGGCTTTGATGTTTGCTTCGGCACAAGGCCTTGCTGCAGGCTTATGGGCAGAGGTGTGTCTCCTGCCCCTGCTACCTGATTGGCTGACTGTAGCGCTCCTATCAAACAGCCTCTGGTAACCTCTGCAAGCTGTCCCTGCAGCTCCTATGTTAATGCTTTTGCCCCTTCCCCTCCTGCTATCGCCTGCTCGTGTGCCCTTAGCTCCTGTCAGCTTGGGCAGGGGCAGACTACATTCCTGCCTTTGTTCCTAGTGTGTGTGTGCTCTGCCCTCATCTGGCTATAAGTGATGGAGCTCTACTCTTTAGAATCCTACCATCCAATGCCCATAAAAAAAAAAAAAAAAAAGCTGTAGTAACTGAGAGCCTGGGAAGGAGCTGAGTCACAGCACTATCGCCTCACCCTCCAGTCCCACAGATGCAGTGGCAACCAGCAATCGGACTGTGTTCCATGATCGAGGTGGGGCACGCAGGGTGATTCTGAGCTGGCTACTCACTAAGACCCAGCCTCAACTGAGTTTTGGTGCCATGAACCTGAGTTCTAGCGTCAGCACAGAGTCCTGCCATCAGAGCCCCAGTCCTTGGGTGGTGCTGGCTCCTTTTGACAAGCTGGTAGCACCTGCATGCATGAGTCTGGCCAGTAGCCATCACTTGTGTGCTGGTCTGAGACCCCCCCCCCCCCCCCTCTCTCTGTTTACTGCTGTGACCACTGCCCCAGTCCTGACGACATGAACCCACTCCAAGGATGGGTGATATGTCTTCTAAGAGGTAGGGCTCTGAACCTTTCCTTGGCCTTTGATGCTGTCAGTGTTATCCTATAACAGGGGTATTCACTCTCTGCATACAGGTCCAGTGTTCAGGGTTGTCTTATTGAATATGCATGAGAGATTCTTGGTTCAGGCAGGCCGGTTTCCACAGGTGGGTTATGCATGCCAGCCCGCAGCTGGAGACTTCAGACCAACCTGACTGGCTGTCATCCTCCTGTAGCACTATACTGCCAATCTGCAGGTATTCTCAGTCTCTTGCAGAAAATTAAATCAATTACAAACAATGGTATTAATATCTCAATTTCTAATTCCTTTGTCTATATAAGGACTGGAGGTTTAAGCAGATTTCTTAAGGAAAATACCGACTTATGGCCCCTATAGTGGGAGCCAAAGGTTCACCTACAAAAATTAATTCAAAATATTTGAGGGCTCTATTTCCTCTCTTCCTTAAGAAATACCACGGGTGCCTTCTACCTCCAGGTCGTGAACCAGAATGTTAGCAATGCCCCAATGTTAGGTCTATTTAGTGACACATCCCCTTGTTCAATTTTTATCCCCCTCCCACCCTACGAATGTTCCTGGTCCTGTAGTCCATGCATCTAGCAATGGTTCACACGGGGTGGACATGCGTAATTGCTTGTGGATGCAGGATGGGCAAGTCAGAGGCAGACTCCTGCGCTGATAGTGAGCTCCCTCTGTTGAGTGCCCAGTAAGAACAAACAAAAAATATTGTACTTGAAGGGGAACCTGCACCTGAAGGCAGCGGGTCCTTTCTTGTGGGTGGCAGAGGCTTTGTGTCCACGGCAGATAAGACCTGGGCTCAGCCCCCTCTTTCACATCTCTCTACTTGGGATCACTTGGTGGCTGGGCTCTGTGGCTGCTGAGCAGGCCTGGGACCTTAGCAAAGTCCACAAAAGTAGGCCCAGCTGCGTGGCTGAGTTCTTGACACAGAGGCTTTCCAATGGGGAGGGGGTGCATTTCAGCCCACATGTGCAGAGGTAGGAACATTACTTTGTGGCCCACGTGGCAGGCCACTGAAGGGAGAGCTTTGGGCAGCTCCAGCCCTGTGATGCAGTCAAAATGCCTCTGGGTGTACAGTGCAGGAATTGACTCCCAGGTGGGCCCTGCAGCCTAATCGCTCTCTCAGCTTGTGCACCAGCTGAGTTTCTGTGAAGGGGGAGGTTGGCCCCTAAGGACTTAGTGGTGTCTCAATCAGAGACCAGAGAGGGCATGCACACCCTCCCCATGGAGAGAGTCAGTCACGTGATCTCTCAACTGCAGAGGAGCTTAGCAGTTTACCCTGTTGCCTGGGCCTATGGATGCCTTGGATTCAGGCTCAGAGATGGCAATACCTACATCCCTGTCATCAGATAAGAATGTGTCTGCTCTTTCCTGGGTGGAATATTTTAAAGGTCTACAGACCTTTTCTAGAGCCTGGGGGGGGAGGCAAAACCTTGGAGGAGAGTGAGTTTAGATAAGAACGTGAGCAGTTGCCTATGATTGGTGAACCAGCTGCCAGTAGTGGGCATACGTGCAGACATTGGTTTCTGTGACCCTGGAGTTGGTTCCTTGGACCACTTCAGAGAATGTTGCTGTCACAGTGGAGCCCTTGCTCCCAAGAATATAAGATAAGATTGACTCATTCAGCTACGGTGAAGCAGGACTTACTCTAGTGGCTGCAGTGGGATCATCTTGCCAAGGGGACAGAGCTGGAGATTGGATAGTGGTCACCACTGCTGTGAATCCTAGGAGCTGGTAGTGCAGGGGCAGTGGTCCCCAGAAGAGATGGGTTGATCCATCAATCAATTGGAGGCTTAAGCGATTTGACTAGCTCTACGTTGGTTTGCAGACTTAACGGAGCAGAAGAGCTGTGAGGGTAAAGTTGGACAATGCCATGGCAGTGACCCACATAAATCAAGGAGAGACTTGGATCCAGCAAGTTTCGCAGGAGATGGATTCCCTCTTACCATGGGCGGAATGAAACCTGAGCACTGGTGGTGTCTCACATTGTGAGAGTCAACAATGTTCAGGTGCAGTATCTCGGCCGTGGGCCATGCTCAGCAGGTTGCTGCAGAAAATAGCCCGACACCCGGGCCTGATCCTGCTGGTGACCCCCAGGCTGGCCGCTGAGGCCATGTATGCAGACCTTCATCATCTGCTCAGTGGTGTGCTCTTGTGGCTTCCCTTCCGCAGAGCCCTTCTGAGGCGGGGGCCGATTCTCCCAAGAGAAGCCCGATGAGTTTTATCTTACGGTTTGGCCCTTGAGATGGCAAGACTGCTGCAGAAGGCAGTAGTGAGCACGATGGTGCAAGCTCGGAAGTGCTCAACGTCCTTGGCCTATGGGTGTGGCTGGAGAATTTTTGAGCATTGGCGTTTGGAGCAACAATTCACTTGATTCTGCAATTTCAGCAGGAAGCTTTGGCTGAGGTCTTGTCCCTTAGTCCTCTGAAAGTGCCTCTCTCTTGGCCTCCCACTGGGTCCAGGTTTTTAAAGGCTGTCAGGTGTATTTGGCCACCCATGCAAGAACCTGTACTGGTTTGGGATCTTAATCTGGTGTTTGTCCTTTTCTGGCAGGCCCTGTCTTCCATCTGCAGCAGCAGCTTCCTTTGCACTTTTGAGGTTGTGTTTTTAGTGGCCCTATACTCAGCTAGGAGGATCTGGGTGTTGCAAGCTCTCTCTTGACAGGAACCTTTTTTTGGGGGGGGATCATTATGCCAGATAGGGTGCAGATTGGGCAAAAAAGACGCAACAGTCCTAAAGTTGTATCAGATTTCCATTTGAATCGGGCGGTGTCTTTACTGTCTCTGACCGGGGCAGCAGATGAACGTGTCCTTTAGAGGTGAGGAGCCATCGGTTGCGTTATCTCATGGTGGTTGAACCTTTTCAGAGGCTGGATAGGCTCTTTGTGCTACAGGGGGGGGGGGGGGGTGAAGAAAGGAGCAGCAGCTTCTCATGCGACGGGGCAGGCTGGATTAAGGAGCCTATTACGGCGATCTGTGCAGAGGCGGCTAAGCTGCTGCCTCGACCAATTTAGGGCTCATTTAAGTAGAGCGCAGGCTCTCTCGTGTTTGCTGTCGCCGTGGGAGATATGTAGCGCGGCGAAGCGGTCGTCCGCACGTTCCTTCTCCAGACATTACCGTTTGGATGTTAAGTGGGAAGAGGGCTTCTCTGCCAGAGCGGTGCTGCGGGGAGCCCGGGCACCGTCCTGCCCGAGGAGGTAGTAGCAGCGTTGGTGCATCCCACTCGTGTGGCCTGGTCTGCCTGAATGCAGAGGCAGGTGCAGCTACGTCTTGCCTGATAATTTCCTTGCCTGTAGGCCAGGCAGGCCCGTCCACACTCCTGCCCTGGGCTGCCTGTACTCTGCTACGTGGTGCTGTGTAGTGTTTCTTTTGTCCTTTTGCAGGGCCATTGGCAGAGATGGAACGTGAAGGTCGCTGTGACGCTGCAGGTTGCTAAGATACCAGCTAGGTGTGGGCCTTTTACAAAAACTATTCTGTTTACTACATTTCCTTCTGCACTGCGTCCAGTCCTTTCCCTCACTGGAAGTTAAAAACCAAACCAATTTGTAATGGGGGGAGGAGGATATGTATAGAATTGAAGTTTAAGGTTTGACTATTGTTGAGTTGTCCACAGTTGGCTTTTATAGGACTACGGGCAGGCTGATGGCGGTGGTGGGCTATATGAGGATGACCTCAGCCAGTCTGGTTGGTCGCTGTCATCTGCTGGTGGACATGCATAACCGACGTGTGGGGCCTAGCCTTGAAGAAAGAAAATTCATCAGGTAAGAAGTAATTTCACCTTTCCATTCACCTGATTCCACTCTATGCCACTTATCTCCTGCATATTTATTAGGGATATCCTGAAACCCCAACCTGATGGTGGCCCCTTGAGGACTGGGAGTGAATACTACTACTTTAAGAGTTCTGAAACGGTGCCATACCCCAGTTCGGTTACGGGATGGCGTGGTAGCTCCCTGCTTACAGCAAGCATGATCCCAACAGGCCATCCCCGCGCTTAACATGCTAAGCACAGCACTGTTCTAGCAGCGTAACACAAAGTCCAAAAGCACAGGCGGAAGCAGGGCCTCTGTACAATGCAGCCAAAAGCCGAACTAACAATGGAACTCTTTCACTAGATATATACAATAACTGACCATTGATGTCGATTAAATTAAGGACACTGATGTCTATGGGATGGAAACCGCCCTGGCTTGTCTTGTGGAACACTACAGGCTAGGGCCTAATAATTCCCCCCCCCCCCCCTATGCAATACTTCCTCATACCCTCTCCTTCTCCCCCCCTCCCCCCCACTGCTGTTCCCAAAATCCTGTTGTAGCTGTGTCCCAGTAAAGGGAAATTTAGAGGAGAGGAGAACCGAAACTGATGCAGCTTCCCTTCTCCATTCCCGCTCAGCAAATACATTTTCAAAACTGACCCCCTTCCCCCACTCCCATGCACACCACTTGTGACCTTGTCCATGGATGTGGTACGTCTTGACCCTGCTTTAGAGTTAAAGTGCTGGTGATCTGCTTTCCCTGGCAGGGACCTGGACTCAGGCGTCGGGATCCGAGCCCAGGTACTCCAGCTCGGTGCTGGGCTTCATCTCCTGGTCCAGCAGCGAGGGGTTGCGTTGGCGGAACGTGGCGGAAATCTCATCGAAGGTCTTGCCCTTGGTCTCGGGCACCTTGAAGTAGGTGAAGATGAAGAAGACCAGCAGGAGGATGGCGAAGATGATGAAGACATAGGGGCCGCAGAGGCTCTGGGTGAAGAAAGGGGGAATGGAGAACGTTAAGCTTCCCTGCTGCAGACAGGCGTGCATGAAGTCGCGCTATCCCCAAGATTCCCTGCTAGGCCTAGGCTCTGTGAGGTTACACTATTCCCAGCTGCTCACAAGTAGTATGAGGTCCGAGCAGCCCAGTATTTACTGAGAGTCAAAGGCCTGGTGCGGTCACAGTATCCCCAGGATTCCCTGAAGCTTGAAGGCCCTCAGAGATCACACTAGCCCCACGATCTCCTTCTGGTCAAAGGTTCTGAGAGATCACACTGGAGCTGGCGTTGGCTGTGACTCACAAGCTGTGTAAGCTCACACTATCCTCTGGATACCCTGCTGTTAAAAGATCCCCCATTTAATCACACCAGCCAGGATTCCCTACCACATAAAGGCCTGTGAGGTTGTACTATCCCAGGATGCCCTGATACTCCAAGGCCCGAGGAGTTCATACTATCTCTGGGATTCCATAGAGGTCACAATATTCCCAGGATTTCCTGCTCTTGGAAGGCCCCCCCCCCTGAGGTCACAGTATCCAGAATTTCCTGGCTTTGTGCATCAGATGGACCTTCAATCACTTGAGGAGCCGATGCAATATCATACACTCGGGGCTAGTGCACAGGATAGCCCGTGATCAGACGCGCTAGGCTAACGCCCGATGCAAAAACGGGGAGTAGCGTGTCCAAGACACACATTCAAACACGCTCGTAGCTAATGGCGCTCATCACATTTATTTAGATATTTTATATGCCGTCCTTCCATGTAATGATCACAACGGTTTACATAAGTAACATTCATAGTTATTAATCAACAAATCTTGACGGCTTATATAGGTAGTATTCATAAGCAGAGCTTAACCTATCTCAAATGAAAGGAGATGTTCTAATACATATTAAATTGCTTACTAAAGGTCTAAGTCTTAAGGCAAGTAAAACAGGAAAATAATATAACAAATATCAGATAATAATCTGTATATTGTTTTAAGATTCTCATGTTCTCTCAATCTTCCTCATGCTTCAATTAATTTCTCTCGCCTATCTTGTTATTGTAATTCTACATTCTGATGATGTTAGGTTACGTGCATTTTTGAATAGCTGTGTTTTTAGGTCACATTTAAATCCCTATCTGTTATCACACGTAACATCTCAGAAAGAGAAAGCAAATGCCAAGTAGATGAGGCTATTAGCTATTGCCCCTGATGCAAAAGATAAGCATGTGCCCGACGCGCACCCTTTTACATGCAAGAATTAACAGCAGCCCCGGAGCTGGCATTAAGTCTTGACGCGCGACAAGGGCTCCAAAAAAAAAAAAAAGCAGAAATTACCACAGGAAGCAGCATGAAACAAAAAAATCTTGACAGCGGTCGGGTTAGGAAAACGGACGCTCAATTTACAAGCATTCCTAACCCATGCACAGCCACATCTCCTGGGCGCCGGATGCCACGGACGCGCTGGGGATGCACAATTTATCTGCATCAGGCGTCGGGGAGAGGGGGATGTGCTGGACGCAGGTTTGTTTGTTTTTTTCCGCGCTGGATATTGCATCGGTCCCTGAACCAGACCTGTTCCTGGGGAAAGCTTCCATGCATGCTGCCGTATTGTCATTTCCTCCACTAGATGGAGCTCTACGTTAGCCTATGCATCAGGCATTTTGGAACCTTCCCTTCTCTTCCCTACTCACCTCCACGGACTGGAAGCCCATCCCGATGATGAAGTTGCACGTCCAGTTGGAGAATCCAGCTACGGCCATCGCTGCCGGCCGTGGACCCTGGCTGAACAGCTCAGCCACGATGAACCATGGGATCGGTCCCGGCCCAATCTCAAAGAATGCCACAAAGCCAAAGATGGCAATCATGCTGATGTAACTCATGGCAGGGACTCTGTGCTGCATGAGGAGAGAAGAGTGAGCTGGAGCCGCAGTTCTTAGCCAGGACCCTGACGCACTTGCCCTGATCTGGTTGTGTCTAGTCAAGTGTTAATGTGATGAAAGGCTTCCTGGGCTAGAAGCCAGGAAGACCATGGGACCAACTCATTGGCTCCAAGGGATATCACTGATGGCAGAACCCAAAGACAACACAACATGAATCTACTCTACACTGGTAAACTCTTTATTGGATTTAGTCCTGGACCTTACATGTCAAGGACTTGAAGTCCAGAGGAGAAGCAACTCGAGAACTAGATATTATGATCCAAAGGGTTGAAAGAGTTGGGTTTATCTAGCCTAGAAAAGTAAAGAATTAAAGGGGGTGACTTAACAGCAGAATTCACATATGCATGGGGAAGGGCTGTGCTCCACTTTCACAGAAGATAAGCATTAATGGGCTTAAATTACAGCATGGGAGACTGAAGTGAAACATTAGGATGAGCTTCTTCCTCAAGGAGGTGATGGGATTGTCTGGTTTTAAAGAGTAGGTAAGAGGCACCCCTGGCTGGGCTGCTTTAGTTACAGTAGACTCCATCTGGAGGCAGGGGATGGGCCTGAAGCAGATGGACCTCTTGATTTCCCTTCCAGCCCTACCTTTTCATAATTCGAGATGACCTAAGATTCCTTCCAGCCTTATCATTCTGTGATTCAAGATGATCCCCTGAGGTCCCTTTTATCTTTAGACGATCTTCTGAAGTCTCTTTCTATAACTCTATAAAAAAGGCCTCCCTCAGAGTCATGGGCAGGTCCAGATTAAGGCAACATGTGCCCATTTATTTCCCCCCCCCCCCCCCCCGCATCATCTTGGAGTCAAAATCCCCTTCCCCTCCCTCCTCACCTCTGAAGATGAAGAGACAGCAGTGTGTGGGGGCCTCGAGCAGCACTCCTGCGCTGCCTGGCCCCTCGCACTGGTTTCCATGGTAACAGTAAGCCCGTGCAGGAGGAGAGGATCCACCCGTGCGCGAGGGCTGCCGAAGGCCCCGCATTGCCGCTAGAGGAGGGAAACGGTGCTGCAGCTCCAGGCTCAGTGGCATCGGTGCTCCGGTGCCTACAAGAATTTGACGCCAGAGGGCAGTCGCCTACACTACCTGTGCCTAAATTTGGGCCCGGACATGGGGGTAGCTCCAAGTGCGGCCTACTAAGTTACCCTGAGACAGTGATTCAGTTCTGGAAGTAACAGCTGGAAAAAAACGTAGATTAGGCCACCAGCCCTTAGCGTGTCTGTATTGTGGTCTAATCCACCACTGGGTGCCACAGGTGTGAAAATGCCAAGCCCATCTGTGTCACAGTCAGTATGCGCGAGCGTGCGTATTGCGTGCTCCGTGGGACACGGGGCATCATGGGTGCAAGCCTGTTCACGCTCGTTTGCATCAGGGCTAGGACAGCTGCAGAGAAGGGCCACTTACCAGTAACACCAGGGCGATGGTCATCAGGATAGCGCAGGTGCTCATCCCAGCCAGTCCCAGCAGGTGCAGGGTCCGACGTCCTGCCCGCTCCACCAGGAAGAGCTGCCAGAGAGACGCAAGGAAGACAGAATGAGAAAACTGTAGGACCGGGGGAGGGGGGGGGGGGGGGGTGACAGGAGGCTTGACCTGGGCATCGCAGCTCTCCAATCCTGTGCTGCATGGGGGGGGGGGGGGGTGGACCAGGGTAAAGCAAGAGAGAAGAGATTGAGGCAGCAACAGCAGCAGAGGACAGGGTCACCCAGGTGATTCCCTTGTCAGCCAGCCCTGGTTTTACCTCCGCTGGGTGCAGGAGGAGGTGATCTGCTTTTTTCTTAGGGGAAAAACCAGAGCTAAATCTCCCAGGCAGGCAACTGATGGGGGCAGGAACAAGGTCTGGATCAATCCAGCCTACATGAATGACACAGAGCAGAAGGGAAAGGAAAAAGGGCTCAAGCGGACAGACCTGGATCTGTGAACGCCCATGCACTGAGCTGCGCGCTGTTTTATCTTCCTTGAGCGTAATGCAATTCCCTGGCTCTGCGGTGTATCTTTTCCGCAGCCTTCCCGCTGGCGGCTCGCTGTGTTGGCTCCCCTTGCCCCCCACAGCTCGCGGCCCCCCCGCCGACCTACCGAAATGATGGTGAAGACCATGTTGACCACCCCAGCTCCGATGGTGGCGTACACCGGCTTCTCCACCCCGGCGTTCTTGAAGATGCTGGTGGAGTAATAGAAGATCTACGAGAAAACAGGAATGGCACAGATGCAACGAGGGGCAATAATGCACGGCAACACCCCCACCCCCCCACCCAATAACATCCCCTCTCTCCTGAAACGTCAGTACCCACGGTGCCTCAACTCCGAACGTCTGATCTTCTTTACCTCTCTCCGGCCCTTTCCAAGGGAGGGAGGGAGGCTCAAAATGAATGCGAAAAAAAAATACGTTTTTTTTTCCCTGGGAGAGGGTGGCGGACACCTGCAACTTACAAGGGACGATGACAAGAGCCAAAAGAGTGGCAGAACTGAATAACGTGCGGGAAAGACACTGGGGCAGACCCTAGTGGCAGGAGAGGGGGGGGAAGGGTCCCATTTTGAAAGGTGCCGAAGAGGGGCCCCCGAGCTGGCGCCATCTCGAAGCAGTGCCCACCCCGTCGGGGCTTTCACTCTGGGATCTGACGCTCCATAACCTTAAATTCAGCCACGCTTCTCTCGCTCTCCTCACTGCTGCCTCTTTTTCTTCTCCTCCCTGTTTCCTTCTCTCCCCCCCCCCCCCCCTCCACCACCCCACCTACTTGCTACGCACAGCGTTAATGCCGGAGAGCTGCTGGGAGAGCTGGAGGACGATGGCCATGAGGATGGGTTGCCGATACACTTTGGAGCGGAAGAGCTGCAAGATGGAGACTTTGCGCTCCATGTCCATTCGCCTCTTCTCCTCCTTCATCTCGGACAGCTCTTCGGTCACGTCCTGCTTTCCCGTGAAGCGTTTCAGGCCTGGGCATGCGAAGGGAACAGAAAGGAAAGATCACTGCCCTCCGTTCTTCCAAAAAAAATAAATAAATAACCTTTACGTTCAACAGAAACCTTCTGGAAGCTTAAGGAATAACCAGCAGACCACCCGACCTCTGACCTTCAGGGGACCGGTCAACCTCGTACCTTAAAGGGACCATCCAATGTCTGACCTTTAGGGCGCACCCTGGCCCGCGAGGGACCATCCGGCACCTGATCTCCAGTGGGCTATCGAACTGACCTTCCACGGGTCATCCAAACCCTGAATTTTGGAGACCACCTTCTACAAGCCAGCTCTAAAGATGGAGCTCCCGAGCTGGGACATTCCCCGACCCTCATCAGCGGCCGACAGCCCCCCTACCCAAACAATGCCGGTCTTGACCCGCATACTCTGGGGAGGGCGAAGGGAGCAGAACTCACTTTTTTTGGCCTGGCCCTCCTCGTTGCAGATGATGTACAGGTAACGCGGGCTCTCTGGGCACAGTGGGAGTAGGACAATCTGCAGTAAGGACGGAGCCACCGTCAGCCCCAGCAGCACAGGCCAGAGCTCTGCTGTGCCCAGGATGGAGTCCAGGCCAAAAACCTGCCAAAAAAGACAAAGGAAGGATGCTGGGAAGAGCGGCAGGAGACCAGCGAGCATGCTAATCAGGGAAACCAGAAGTTCTGGATACAGAATTTTCTACATATTTTCAGAATTTGGCTGCAATTCTTTTTTAATTATTATTAATTTGGCATGGCGGCTTCCTCCTGCCTCCAGCTCACTTGAAACTACGTGACACAACCATGATTTGTAATTATCTGAGTATTTTTTTTCCCCTTTTTTTTAATAATCTGTCACCTAGCCCAGCCATGACAGTGACTGTCCTTGGCCGAGGGACACGTATTGTGAACCTGAATTCTGGCCACTAGATGTCACCATTGCTCAATGACTGGGACTGACACCCCCTCCCCCAGGGGCTATGAGCACTGCCTCAACAGCATTCCTGGCCACAGCCAAAGCCCTGACCTGGGATTCGAACCCAGGTCCTCCGCATGACAGCCTGTAGCCACCTGCCCCAGGGCTGGCCTATTTTTTTTATTTTTTTTTTTGCAATTTTCTTAACTTTTGCTCCTTTTTTTTTATTATGAGTTCTGTTTCTGATCCCTGCTGGTATGCGGGCATGGGTCGAATATGATATAACCTCCATCTAGGCAGAGCGGGCATTGCCAGGCAGTGCCGTCTCTGGAAACCCCCAAAGAAGTGCCCGTCACTGCCCGGCGGAGAGGTGATCAGGAGTCCCAGCTGGGGCATTAACTGCCAGTGATTGCCCTGGGCAGGGAGGATAGGGGAGGTGGGGGGGGTGGGAACCGTCCCCCTTCTTTCCAAATCAAGCTAATATGTGCGAGGGGGCGGGGCCCGATACCTGTGCCACCAGGATCCCAATGACGATGCCGAGCTGATGCAGTGTCCCCAGCGCCCCCCGCAGGTTGGTAGGGGAAATCTCTCCAACATACATGGGAACCAATCCGGATGCCAGACCTGCCGATGACAGAAACGCCACTGATTAACATCATCGTTGGAGCCCCTGACACCGTGTGCACGGCCTCGGGGGAGTCACTTTATTGATTCCCTTGCTGCTCAGTTCGAATCCCCTGCTCGGTCACTGACTCCTGAGCAAGCCAGGTCAGGTCGCCTTCAGGGACCGTGCCTTTCAGGTTAAGTCCCCTGCACAGCTCAGTAAACAAACACAGCATGAATAGGCTCTGTTTGGACCTGCAGTTCCTTTCTTACCAGAGGGTCTAGTTTGTGATTGAAACGGCCATTTTTGTTGCAGACGTGGGGAGTCTCCGGCACTATTACCGATTCTCGCTCGAACGGAATGTCCCAGGCATGGTTCATTCTTTTGATTGCTGCCGCTGTTGTACAATCGGTGGCCCTTGGTGGTGGATTTCAACCGTCTGGTGACCTCCCGCCAGCTTCAGCAGCCATAAAGTGCCCGGGGGTGGGGGGTTCGCCTTCGAGCCACTGCTTTCAGACCAGGGGAAGGCCGCGATCGATCAGCCTGCGGGGGTCGATCGGTTTCTGGATTGGGCGCCTCCCACCCACACGCAGGGTGCTGGATCTCCCGCCAGGTACTGGAGGCATTTCCCTGCACCCAGCGGGCTCATAATCTGAGCTCCTACCCGAGGCAGTGGAGGGTAAAGGGACTTGCCCAGGGCCACAAGGAGCAGCTGTGGGCTTTGAAGCCCGGCTTCCCTGGGCCACAGCCGCTAGGCTACTCCTCCTTTTATTTCATCTGCCAGTTTGCTCACCCCACTTGTCTTTCTCTTTTTCAGATGACTTACGCATATGCTAAAGGGCACCGCTCCCAGTACAGATCCCTGGGGCACTTCACTAGTGACCTTTCTCCATTTGGAATAAAAAAAAAAAAAAAAAGACCATTTAGCCCTACCTTCTGATTTCTATCTTTTAAGCAGTTACCAATCCACAATAGAACATCGCCTCCTATCCCATCAGCTTTTGGTTTCCTGAACTTTGTCAAGCCCCTTTTGAAAATCCAGATTCACTGTGTCAGCCGGCTCACCTTTATCTGCATTTACACTGTCAAAGAATTCTGACAGGTTGGTAAGGCAAGACTTACTTTTCATAAGCCAAGCTACCTATAAGACCAGTGATTTTATTTTTAAGAATGTCCTTCCCCATTTTACCCAGCACAGACATCAGGTTCACCAGTCTGCAGTTTCCTGGATCGCCTCTGGAACCCTTTTCAAACGTTGGCGTTACACTGGCCCCCAGCAGCTGCTTTAAATGATAGGTTATAGATTACTAGTAACGGGTTTGCGGTTTCATGTTTGATTTCTTTCAGGATTCCGGGGTGAAGACCATCTGGTCCTAGTGATTTGTTACTCTTTTTAGTTTGTCAGTTTGCTCTATTACAGTCTCCATTAGCCAGGGATTTGTTTTAGTTGCTCACAATTGTTACCGTCAAAGAATGCTTCCAGCCTTGGGGGCTCCCAACATCCCTCCTCCATAAAGACTGAGGTAATGAATTCATTCAGTTTTATTGATAGTCCCTTGCTCTTCCTGAGCACCCTCTTTACCCCAAGACATCTAGCAGCGTCTCCCGCACAGGTATTATGAGTCCTTTCCCATCTGAAATGGCACAAACACACACACACACACAAAGGAGCCCAAACAAAATATTGGGGTATTTTTGTTTCTGTCTGCTAAAACCATTTAGAGCAAGGTGAAACATAAAGAAAATAATGATACCAAATGTTTTTTCCATGCAGGCTCGGGGAGTGAGAGTGGAGGGGAGGCCCAGGTTACAACCTGATTTCTGATTGGACGGCGGGCTGTGCTGCTGCTGCTGCTATTACCTGAGTAAGCGCCAATGATAAACCTGCCCAGGATCATCATTTCGTAGGACTGGACAGCCTTGGACAGGGCCATCATCCCACCGCCAACGAAAGCCAGAAGGTTGTTCAGAAGCATGGCCTTCTTCCTAGAGACACCCAGAAGGGAGAGAGATAGGAGGAGACAGGATGAGGAGAGGAGGGATGAGAGAGGGAGGGGGGGGGGGGCCAGAGGGACAGGCGGAGACAGAAGAGCCAAGGGGGTGGGACATGGAGACAGATGACGAGATGGGAAAGCCATAGGGGAGGCAGAATGGAAATGAAGCATGGAACAAGTCAGAGGAAGACAGAAAGAGAGGCAGAAGAAGAGACACATGGGGACAAGGGAGGGACAGAGACAGGAAGAAGGAGATAGATGGGGTGGAGGGGTGGGGATGATGGGAAAGACAGACAAGAGACAGACAAAGAGGGAAAGAGATGAGGTAGAGAAGAAAGAAGGGAGAACAAGAAAGAAAGAATTAGAAACAGAGTGAGCAAGAGAAAGAGAGAAGAGACAAAGTGTGAGAGAGACAAATGGGCTGGCATAAAAAAGAGACAGAAAGAAGGGATGGAGAGCGGAAGAGAAGGAGGAGGTGCTCATTATCACTGGTGTCTTGCTGCTGAGAGCCAGGCCCATACCTGCCCAGCCACTCGGAGATGAGCCCCACCAGGAAGGACGAGATCATCCCCCCGATGGAGAAGATGGAGACGGAGAGCGACCAGAGCATCTGGAGGGTCCCTTCCGCAATGGGGGTGGGGGACTCGGTTCCCTGCCGCCGCATCCAGGTGGCGTTGTAGCTCTGCTCTATCGTCTGCGCGGGAGGAGGGCGAGAAAGGCAAACACCCGGGTGAGACGTGGGACACAAGCCGGAGACCGCGTGCCAGATACCCGCCCCAGATCCCCCGCGCCCCCGCGCAGACCGTGCTGCACTCTAAAGTCAGCAGCTTCACAGGAGGACACCCGGAAAAGGGGAGATACCTCCAAGGAATAAATGCACGGGAGGCTCTGGAACCAGGGGGGGTGGGGTAGACTCGGGAGTCATTTAAAGAAGTATTTCTTTACAGAAAGAGTGGTGGACGCATGGAACGGTTTCCCATTGGGGGGGGGGAGGGGCACAAAAACAGCAGGAAATCCCAGCATGCAGTAGAGACCAAACTAAGGCTCAGCCCTGCCCCCCCCCGAGGATTTGGGTTACCCCCCCCACAATATGCATGACAAAGCGGAGAGGCGGATTCCTTACCTTTTGGGGTGCATTGATGACACCGATGTTGTAACCAAATTCAAAGGACCCCAAAACTGCCGCAAACACCGCCAGAATTAGGGTGCCAGTAAGTCTGTTCCCCGTCTCCTGCTGCAAACACAAACAAACAAACAAACACCTATAGGTTGAGAGCCTGGCACAGGCAGAGCCAGCACAGCAAAATCTGACTGGCTAGCAGCGCTGAGCTGGATAAGTCACGCGGGCTGCGGGATGCCTGCCCCAAAGGTCAAATCATGAAGGGTTTAGCCTAAACCGTTTAAGTGACTCACCGAAGGTCACATAGTGAGATTGGTGGCTGTGGTGGGATTGGAACCTGGGTCTGCACAAGTCAGCATGCCTGGGAGCTCACCAGATTTCACCAGGAGACTCGGGGGAATTTGCATCAATTGCCAGGTCTCCTGGGAAACATTAGAAAGCTCAGGGCCTCCGACTTCTCCAGCCGCTCCCCTTCAGTAAGCCTGCAGGGAACAGGAGAACGGAGGTTGAACCTGGAGCAGGCACTGCAGGCAGCATGTGGGGGGAGGGGGGAACTGGAGAGGGGTTGCGACAAGTACAACTCAGTCTGCAGATGGGATTCCAGGACTTGGACTCACTCGGCTGAGAGTGGAATGCGAATGCACAAGTCAGGGAGCTTTGTCTTGGGAGGATGAGAGCAAAGAGTGCTGGGATCGGGGAAAGAGGAAGAATATTGGCACATTCCCTGAAGGAGGGGAAAGTTGTGGAGGTGGAGGAGAGAAAGTGGGGGGTGGAACAGAGAAATTGAATACATGTTATTCCAGTGGGGGCCAACTCTGATCCTCGAGAGGCACAAAAAGGCCTGGTTTTCAGGATATCCACAATGAATATATGTATGAGATAAATTAGCAGATAATGGAGGCAGTGCATACAAATCTATCTTATGCATATTCATTGTGGATATCCTAACAATCTGGCCTGTTTGTGGCTCTCAAGGACTGCAGTTGGCCACTCCTGCATTATTCCCTCTCCCCCCCAAGCTAATCAACAGCAATCTCAGGGTGACCACAGCTCAAAAGCTGCCAGGTCTGGTTCAGCACTGGGTGAGAGATGGTGGCAGTAGTAGGATAGGAGCCTGGGTCTGCAGGTGTCACAGTGCAATTGACGTCAGCAGTGGAAGTATGTCACAGCCACAAAGTGGAGAATGCACCACTGGTGGCACCTGGGGACATGTCCTGCCCACTATAAGCAATTGTCAAAACTTTTGACTGGGGGCAAAGGAGAAAAAGAGACTCACCAGGAATAGAAGGGAGGCCCTCTGGTGCACTTCTCCCTCCCTACTCCTTCTAGGATCCAGGTGCATTTTTACACTCTGCCACACCTCGCATCCCCAGCACAAGTCACCACAGGCCTGATCCTGCAGTGTCAATGTTTACTTTAGAGTTCTACCTCTCCCTGCTGCCTTATATAACAGGGTAACCCCCAGGGTAACCTCCAGGTCCATCTATCTCTGTACTGTTCTCCATTCCTTTTACAATACTGCAGGCCTCATCCAATTTCAGATTTACCCTCTCACTGCTGAGGATCTTCTGTGCCTGTCCCAGGCTTTACTCACTGCCCAACTGCTGAGGATCCTCCGTGTCTATCCCAGAATTTACCCCTCATTTCCCCAGCGCTGAGGATCTTCTGTCCCTCGTACCAGCTTTTACCCCTCAGTGCTGAGGATCCTCTGCGCCTGTCCCAGGCTTTACCCCTCACTCCCCCACCGCTGAGGATCCTCTGCGCCCGTCCCAGGCTTTACCCCTCACTCCCCCAAGGCTGAGGATCCTCTGTGCCCATCCCAGGCTTTACCCCTCACTCCCCCACCGCTGAGGATCCTCTGTGCCCATCCCAGGCTTTACCCCTTACTCCCCCACCGCTGAGGATCTTCTGCACCCGTCCCAGGCTTTACCCCTCACTCCCCCAAGGCTGAGGATCCTCTGTGCCCATCCCAGGCTTTATCCCTCACTCCCCCACCGCTGAGGATCCTCTGTGCCCATCCCAGGCTTTACCCCTCACTCCCCCACCGCTGAGGATCCTCTGTGCCCGTCCCAGGCTTTACCCCTCACTCCCCCACCGCTGAGGATCCTCTGCGCCCGTCCCAGGCTTTACCCCTCACTCCCCCACCGCTGAGGATCCTCTGCACTTCTCCCAGGCTTTACCCCTCACTCCCCCACCGCTGAGGATCTTCTGCACCCGTCCCAGGCTTTACCCCTCACTCCCCCACCACTGAGGATCCTCTGCGCCCGTCCCAGGCTTTACCCCTCACTCCCCCACTGCTGAGGATCCTCTGCACTTCTCCCAGGCTTTCCCCCTCACTCCCCCACCGCTGAGGATCCTCTGCGCCCGTCCCAGGCTTTACCCCTCACTCCCCCACCGCTGAGGATCCTCTGCACCCGTCCCAGGCTTTACCCCTCACTCCCCCACCGCTGAGGATCCTCTGCACTTCTCCCAGGCTTTCCCCCTCACTCCCCCACCGCTGAGGATCCTCTGCACTTCTCCCAGGCTTTCCCCCTCACTCCCCCACCGCTGAGGATCCTCTGCACCTGTCCCAGGCTTTACCCCTCACTCCCCCACCGCCGAGGATCCTCTGCACCTGTCCCAGGCTTTACCCCTTACTCCCTCACGTTAAGGATCCTCTGTGCCCGTCCCAGGCTTTACTCCTTGCTGAGGATCCTCTGTGCTTATCCTCCACTTTCTTGATTTCTTTCCTGTTTCTGTTTCCACTGGCTCCCCTGAAAGGCCATTTCATGCTTCCACCGCCCTCTCCATGAAGTAACATTGTCTTGACAGGGGAAGACTCCTCCTGTCTGCCCCGTCTCACTCCCCCAGCAGCAGGCACAGGCAGCACATGCACCTGTACCCCCCTTTCTCTGCCAAATGCTGTACATGTGGGCACAGAAGGGCAGACGTTTACCCTGTCTCTTTCTCACAGCGGGCTCACTTTTGCCCCACAGCAAAGCACAAAAGGATCTGATAACTTTCCGAAGGGGGCCTTCTCCCTTAATTCCTGTTCCTGAGAGTCGATTTGGGGGTGGGATATCGAGAAGAAAGTCGAGGCAAATGAAATCCATCTCCGCATGTCCTGAAAATGGATGTCGGCTATGCTCTTTTTGAGAGTGATTCTCATGCACCTCGAGAAAATTTTCAGTTTCCTATGGTGACCTCTTGTTCCAGAGCTTTCCTTTTGGAGGTGCGGCCTCTGATACTGCTCACAATACTCTAGGGTGACCTGCGCATGGGGCATTATCGCCTCCTCTTTTCTGTGACTTATGCCTCTCCCTGTGCACCCCGGCTTCCCTCTGTCTCTGGTCACCGCCTTCTTGTGCTTTCCTTGCTACATCGGGGGCCATCAAGATCTGATCACCCCCAGGTCCCTCCTCCCAGCTCGGTGTCCCGCGCTATCTTCTCTGCATCCTCTGTCGTATGTGCTGCTCCCCTGGATGCAGACGAGGACGCCGTCTCCCGCGCTGTGAGATCCCGCAGGAACTCCCACCCCCCCTCCCAAAAAAAAAAGCTTCCCTGGCACCCGAGTTCGGCTCCGGATGGTCCCGCATGTACGTGCACCAGGACGCTTTGTGCCCCGGCACCTGCCACACAAGGTCAGGCGCGGGGCAAAATGCGGGCACCACCCTGACAACGGACCTAGCACAAAGCTAAGTCGGTGATGACAGGGACAATATTGTGACTGCACATATCTGAGGAAGAGGGGGGGGGGGGGAGGAAGGGATAGGGAGAAAGAGTGGGGAAGGGAGAGAGCATGACAGAAAGAAAGGGAGGAAGAGACAGAGAGGGAACATGGGGAGGGGGGGGTTTTTTTTGTTTGGTTTTTTTACTGCTATTATGTATTTTTTTTTCTTTTATTTCAATCACTTTACTTTGGCAACCTGTGTACAAATAAAATTTCCTAAATCCGAATCTGCGAGATGCTGGAGAGATGAGTAGTTAACTCTCTCTTTCTTATTGAATAAAGATTGTTTCCAGAGCCAGAGAAAGGCAGGGAGGAGAGGAGAAGAAGAAGAAGGAGAGAGAGAGGATGTGAGGGGAAAGGGAGAGAGGAAGGACTGTGCTGGCAAAGGAGGAGAAGGATGGTGAGGGGAGAGGGAGGAAGGAGTGGGGAGAGGAAGAGAGAAGGATTTTGTTTAGGGAGTGGAATGTGGTGAGCTGCCGAGAAGGAGAAATCTGGTGAGTGAGAGAGAGAGAGAAAAGTGTGGAAAGGTGGAAGAGAGGAAGCAGAATGGTGAGAAAGAGGAGGACAGAGGAAGGTGTGTGGAGAGAAAGGAGTGTGGTAGGAAAAATGAGAGAGAGGAAGGAGTGTGGTAGGAGAGGTGAGAGAGTAAGTATTGTGGTAGAAGTGAGGGAGGAAGGAAGGAGTGTGGTAGGAGAGGTAAGGAGAAGAAAGAAGGAATGTGAAGAGGTGAGAGAGAGAGGAAGGAAGGAGTGTGAAGTGGTGAGAGAGGAGAAGAAGGAAAGAGGAAGGTGAGTGAGAGCAAGGAGTGTGGAAAGGGGAGAGGAAGAGAGAAGAAGGATTGTGTTGAGGGGAGGGAGAGAGGAAGGAGTGTGGAGAAAGGCAGGGATCTGGTGAGGAAAAGAGAGGAAGGAGTGTGGTAGGAAAGGTGAGAGAGAGAGGAAGGAGTATGAAGGACAGGTGAGAGAGAGGAAGGAAGTGTGGAGAGAGAGAGGAAGTAGTGTGATAGAGGTGAGAGAGAGGAATGTGGTGAGGGAGAGAGAAGGAGTGTGGTGAGAGAGAAGAAGGAGTATGGAAGGAGAGGTGAGAGAGAGGAAGGAGTGTGGTGAGGGAGAGAGAAGGAGTGTGGTGAGAGAGAAGAAGGAGTATGGAAGGAGAGGTGAGAGAGGAAGGAAGTGTGGTAGGAAAGGTGAGAGAAAGGAAAGAGTATGGAAAGAAAGGTGAGAGAGAGGAAGGAAGTGTGGAGAGAGAGAGAGGAAGTAGTGTGATAGAGGTGAGAGAGAGGAAGGAGTGTGGTGAGGGAGAGAAGGAGTGTGGAGAGAGAAGAAGGAGTATGGCAGGAGAGGTGAGAGAGGAAGGAAGTGTGGTAGGAAAGGTGAGGGAAAGAGTATGGAAAGAAAGGTGAGAGAGAGGAAGGAAGTGTGGAGAGAGAGAGAGGAAGTAGTGTGATAGAGGTGAGAGAGAGGAAGGAGTATGGAAGGAGAGGTGAGAGAGGAAGGAAGTGTGGAATGAGAGAGAGAGGACGTAGTATGATATGAGAGGTGAGAGAGAGAAGGCGTGTGGTAGGATAGGTGAAAGAGGAAGGAATGAGTGTGGTAGGAGAGGTGACAGAGAGAGAGGAAGTAGTGTGATATGAGAGGTGAGAGAAAGGAAGGAGTATGGAAAGGAGAGAGAGAAGAAGAAGGAGTGTGGTAGGAGAGGTGAGAGAAGAAGGAAGGAATGTGGGAGGGAGAGATAGAGGAAGAAGTATTGTGGGAGAGGTAAGAGAGGAAGCTGTTTGGTAGGAGAGGTGAGACAGGATGGAGTATGGAAAAGAGAGAGAAGAAGAATGAGTGTGGTAGGAGAGGTAAGAGAAGAAGAAAGGAGTATGGTAGGAAAGGTGACAGAGAGAGGAAGTAGTGCGATATGAGAGGTGAGAGAAAGGAAGGAGTATGGAAAGGAGAGAGAAGAAGAATGAGGAGTGTGGTAGGAGAGGTGAGAGAAGAAGGAATGAGTTTGGTAGGAGAGGTAAGAGAAGAAGAAAGGAGTATGGTAGGAGAGGTGACAGAGAGAGAGGAAGTAGTGTGATATGAGAGGTGAGGAAAGAGAGAAGAAGGAGGAGTGTGATATGAGAGGTGAGGAAAGAGAGAAGAAGGAGGAGTGTGATATGAGAGGTGAGAGAAGAAGGAAGGAGTATGGTGGGATAAGAGAGAGAGAGAAAGGAATGTGGTGAAAGGGGGAGAGAGAGAGAGAGAGACAAGAGAGGGGGTGGCTCGGGCACAAGGTGTGAGGCACATCCTGGGATTTCTTTCTCTGTCTCTGACCTTCCCCCGAACTTCCAATGTCACCAAAAGGTCTCCGAGCCGCTCCTCTCCCTCCCTCCCGTCCTTGCTCCCTCTCCCTTTCTGCTTTTCTTTACTTTTCACTTTATCCTCCCGTCTCTCCCCCTCTCTGTCTGCAGCACTCTCACCCCTCCACCTTCCAGTCCCTAATAAACGTCCTCGTCCTTCCCTGGAGGCCTGCCCCTCCTCCTGCCACCCCAGCCCCCAGCCCCTCTCCTCACCTGCCCTCCTATCTGCTGGAATCCGGCTGGCATCCTCACCACTGGCCACGCGAGGCAAGCGACCGCGGCTCCCTGGTGGTCCGAGTCCAGGAATGGGCAAAGTTTCGGAGAGGTAAGAGGAGCTGGGAAATCCCCCGCCCTTACCTCCCGCTGACAAAAAAAAAAAGAGAGAGAAAGGGAATGATTTAGCAAAAAAAAAAAAGAAAAAGAAAATAAAGAAGAGAGGAACTGCAATAGAAAAGAATCAGGGGTTAAAAATATCAAGAAAGGGCCCGGAGCTGTGCAGGGGTGGAAGGAGGGAGAGAAGAGACTGGGTGTGTGTGTGTCTCTCTCTCTCTCCCTAGAGGAGGGCACGGCTGGGCAGGACAGGGGAGGGACCCGGGCAGGAGACTCTGCTCTGCCTCCGGCTGCCCCTAACGAAGTTGTCAGGGACTGGGCTCTGCTTGTAAAAGGCCCTGGCCTCCAGCTCCTGGGAGAGATTCTGCCAGCAGAGAGGAGGCTCCCTGCCCAGTCCCCTCCCACTGGCAGCAGGGAGGGGAGGGTGCGAGTAGCGAGGAAGGGCTGTGGGTCAGGCACTGCCCTTTTCAGAACAAGAGGGAGCTCAGGCAGAGGGACTGTGCAGAAGGGCTGAGTGTTCCCGGAACATGAGCCTACCATGAAACAGCAAGGACTCTGCAGAAGGGCTGAGTGTTCCCGGAACTGGAGCCTACCATGAAACAGCAAGGACTCCGCAGAAGGGCTGAGTGTTCCTCTAACACAAGCCTAACATGAAACAGCAAGGACTCTGCAGAAGGACTGAGTGTTCCTCTAACACAAGCCTACCATGAAACAGCAAGGACTCCGCAGAAGGGCTGAGTGTTCCTCTAACACAAGCCTACCATGAAACAGCAAGGACTCTGCAGAAGGACTGAGTGTTCCTCTAACACAAGCCTAACATGAAACAGCAAGGACTCTGCAGAAGGACTGAGTGTTCCTCTAACACAAGCCTAACATGAAACAGCAAGGACTCTGCAGAAGGACTGGGTGTTCCTGTAACACAAGCCTAACATGAAACAGCAAGGACTCTGCAGAAGGACTGAGTGTTCCTCTAACACAAGCCTAACATGAAACAGCAAGGACTCTGCAGAAGGACTGAGTGTTCCTCTAACACAAGCCTAACATGAAACAGCAAGGACTCTGCAGAAGGACTGAGTGTTCCTCTAACACAAGCCTAACATGAAACAGCAAGGACTCTGCAGAAGGACTGGGTGTTCCTGTAACACAAGCCTAACATGAAACAGCAAGGACTCTGCAGAAGGGCTGAGTGTTCCTCTAACACAATCCTACCATGAAACAGCAAGGACTGTATAGAAGGACTGAGTGTTCCTGGAAGTTGCCAAGAAGCAGCAGAGCATTCCTGCAATGAGACAGCAGGGACTGTGTTGGGAGGGGGGCTGGGGGGGTGCTGAATGTTCACAGGACAGCAGGGACTGTGCAGGGGAGCTGAGTGCTCCGGAAACACATTTCTGAAGCCCGGTGTCCTTCCTTTCTCACCCCTTGGTGGGTGTGTGTGAGAGTGTGTGTGTGTGTGAGTGTGTGTGTGTGTGGGGGGGGGGGGGGGGGGGATCGGAGACCCAGCCAGAATCAGATTTTCCTGCAGCCGGGATGGGGGTGAGATGTGACCCTGGGAGCCAGGAACCACCACCTTGCCTCCCCTTTCTCCTCGGGGGGGGGGGGGGGGGGGTGAGAGGGGGGTCTCCAGCTCCCCTACAGAAATGCGTCCGCTGCCCCGTGCAGCAGCAGAATTTAGCCTAAGGCGGCTGCAGGCGAACACTTGATACAGTCCCCCAGGTCTTGCCAGCCCCCCCCCCCCCCTCTCTAGCATTCTCCAGGGTCATGTTCTGGTGCCAGCTGATGCCGTGCCCTAAGGAATCGGATCTTCCGGTTCTGGTTGTGTCCCAGCGCACAGAGGGGGAGGGGGAGGGAACTGGGGGTTCTGATTGTCTTGGGGGAGATTGGATTAAGCGGATTTGCAGCCAGGACTTTGTAAGATGGAGCCAGGGAGCAGCCTCGCGCGCCAGTCTTCCTGACGTGGCCCGGCGAGGCCCAGGTTCGCTCAGCCTCTCAGTGAGAAGTGATTTTCCGGAGGGAAGATTTTGCCCTTGGCGGGGGGGGGGGGGGGGGGGGGAACGGTGCCATGGCGGGCGGCTCTGGGCCGATGGCTATCGGACGCAGGGCAGGCGTTTAGCTGGGCCCGATGGCATCAGGTCGCAGCCATGCCCGCCTCCCTTGCCCCTGACGCCTGAGGGGGGGGGGACGACGATGCACCTGCGGTCCGTCTGCAGGGAAACCCGGGTGCGAGTTTGTGCTTTCGGAACGCGGAAGATGAGCCGGGCCGGGCCAGAGCAAGGGTCCGTCCAGCCGGACATCCTGTCCGATAGTGGCCACTCCAGATGTCCAGGAAGTACCCCACAGGTGCCAAGAGGCAGGACCCAGTTCTCGTATCTCGCTTTCCTAATAATGATTTATCGACTTTTCCTCCGGGAACTTGTCCAAACCCCCTTGAAAAAAAAAAACAAAAAACCCCGCTGTGCCGGATGCCTTGGACCACGTCCTCCGGCAACAAAGTCCCACAGCTTGATGGTGCGTTGGGTGGAAAAAAAAACCACAACAACTTTCTCCAGTTTCTTCTAAATCTGTTATCAGTTCGTTTCCCGGCGCGCCCCCTGGTCCTTGTCCCATCCGAAAGGGTACAAATGCACCCTTATTTATCTTCTCCACCCCATTCATGATTTCATAAACCTCTAGCGTGTGTGTCCCCCTCCTCGCTTGCCTTTCCAAGCTGAAGAGCCCTCGCCTGCGTGGCCTCTCATCGTAGGGGAGCCGTACCCTGCCCTTTATCATTCTTCTCGCCCTCCTCTGCGCCTTTTCTAGCTCCTCTCTGGGGTGCCCAGAACTGGCCCACGGTACCCGAGCTGCGGCCTCGCCACGAATCGATACAGGGGCAATAAGATGGCCTCCATCTTAAGAACATAAGAACATGCCATGCTGGGTCAGACCAAGGGTCCATCAAGCCCAGCGTCCTGTTTCCAACAGAGGCCAAACCAGGCCACAAGAACCTGGCAAGTACCCAAACACCGAGAAGATCCCATGCTACTGATGCAATTAATAGCAGTGGGTATTCCCTAAGTAAAATTGATTAATAGCCGTTAATGTACTTCTCCTCCAAGAACTTATCCAAACCTTTTTTGAACCCAGCTACACTAACTGCACTAACCACATCCTCTGGCAACAAATTCCAGAGCTTTATTGTGCGTTGAGTGAAAAAGAGTTTTCTCCGATTAGTCTTAAATGTGCTACTTGCTAACTTCATGGAATGCCCCCTAGTCCTTCTATTATTCAAAAGTGAAAATAACCGAGTCACATCTACCCGTTCTAGACCTCTCATGATTTTAAACACCTCTATCATATCCCCCCTCAGCCATCTCTTCTCCAAGCTGAACAGCCCTAACCTCTTCAGCCTTTCCTCATAGGGGAGCTGTTCCATCCCCTTTATCATTTTGGTTGCCCTTCTCTGTACCTTCTCCATCGCAACTATATCTTTTTTGAGATTTTTATTCTCCATTCCTCTTCAGATCAGCCCTAACACGCCGTTTTGCTTTTTTTGTTGTTGTTGTTGACCTCTGCCTGTGCACCGAGCGCCCAGCATCGTGTGTACCTGTGGTTGGGAATCAGGTTCCCGTACGTTGCCTCGCTTTGCACGCGTCCACATCGCATTTCACCCGCCATTCAGACGACCAGTTCCCCAGTCTGGCAAGCTCCTTCCGCAGTTCCTCGCAGTCCGCTCGTGTTTGGAGCATTTTTATGTTATCTGCGGATTTGATCACTGGGCTGGCTGGCTGGCTGGTGGCCTTTTCCGGGTCCCTCATTATTTGCCTCCATCCCTTAGGGGACCAAGATTTGGCCCTACTCTCTGATTCCTGTATTTTAACCAGCTGCGAATCCACAGCAAGGCCTCTCCTGGCACGGATGGTTTTGCCACGGTTTCTGTTTCATAGAGTTTCACACTGGCTGAGGTCAGGCCTGGGTAATTAAAAAGAGCTGCGCACCCTCCCCTCGTACCTTCTGCTGCCCTCTGATTCACACCCCCGCCTCCCCCGAAGATCCCCCCCCCCCCAGTTCAACCTATTTCCGCGAAGAGATAATATGAGTTGGATTCTCCAGCAAAACAAGGCCCCTCATCGCTCCCCCCCCCCCACTGCAAAAAAAATAAAAACTGTAGCACAGCTCTCCAGGCCTCTGGGAGGCCATCTCTGAATATGGCGGTCATTTCACACAGCTCAGTCCGAAAAGGCTGATCCAGTTCTGTTTTTTTAATAATCTCCACTCCACCCTCCCATTGTACGCATGGGGATGTCGTTCTAGGGGCACACAGAACTACAATTCCCTGCATGCAATGGGGCAAAACCAGACCTGGATCAGCCTCCCTGGGTTGACCTGGTTGAGATGGTGACCTTACCTACAGGGGAAGGAACATAGGGTGACCAAGTGGTTCATTTGTCTTTTTTTTTTTTTTTCAAGTCAGACAGATCCTGTCCAGGTTTTACAAACCCAAACCCCACCCCCACTCCCCAAGTGCATGCTGGGCCTTGTAGTTCCTGGTTTTGTTTTTATTTTTTGCTGTAGTTTACAGAGGACATCTGATGACCTGGGGCTGCCCCGTGACCCCAGGTGGGAGCACGTGACTGTTTTATGGGGGGGGGGGAGTGTTTCCCTTGACAGGGGATCACTGGGCAAGTTTATATTGTTGTATTGGATATTAAGCGTATTAACTGTCATCAAGCAACCATGTGAGCCACCTTGACTGGTTTCAGAAAGACGCCATAAAAATAGCAGTAAATGATACGAAACTCCAAGGCAAACCCAACCCCCCAGTCTTCCGCCTCCCATCCTGCTCCATTTACCCCCTCTACCCCTTCCCAAAGACAGAGGTTTCCTGGTCTGAGGCCCTGCCTCTCCAGCATACAGAAATCCAGGGGAACGTTTTGGAGGGACCCCCTGCCTCGTATTTTTCTGCTTTGGTCTCTGCCTCCATTTCTTTCCCTACCCCTGCTCACCAGGAAACCTCAGATCCTCTCTCTCAAGTCCACACCACCCGATGATCCCAGGCCCAGCCAAGGTGTCCCCGCCATCTCTAGGGAACGCCTCGCTCCCTCATCCCATGGGAAACACTGAGCTGAGAGCGTCAAACTCATTCCACCAGTGATGAGACCCGAGGGTAGGCAGGGGGAAGGAAGCCTAAGCAGGGGATCTGGGACGGCTGTCACAAGCGGCCCCCACCCCAGCCTTGAAGTGCTGCTGACTCATAAGCCCTGACCAGCTGCAGCTGTCACCCAAGGGAGGGAGCAGGAGTGACGCAGTTCCCCCTGTCTGTCAGACTTTCCTGGACTATACACGCCCCCCCCCCCCCAATCTGGTGCCCTTCAGGTGACGCATGTGACTCTTATTCTGGGCTTCAGGAGCTCCCAGACTGACCTCACGAGCCAATGTTACTGTGGAGAGTGTGAAGGCCGGGGGGGAGGAGGGCATGTGTCACCCCCACCCCACAGCTAAAAATCAGCTCTACCCTCTTATCCTGGGTCTGGGCTGGGGTCAGGAGGAAATTTAGAGAGAGGGGGGAGAGGAAAACCCCTGCTGCACTCTCCCCTCCCCCCCTCCCCCCAACTTCCCAACTGAGGGCTATCAGTAACCTCACCGGGGCCACTGAGAGCCCCAGGTAGGCTAATAATAACTGCATAAGATCATAAGATATGCCATACTGGGTCAGACCAACGGGTCCAACAAGCCCAGTATCCTGTTTCCAACAGTGGCCAATCCAAGTCACAAGTACCTGGCAAGTGCCCAAACGTTAACTAGATCCCATGCTACTAATACCAGCAACAAGCAGTGGCTATTCCCTATTGATTAACAGCAATGTATTGACGTCTCCTCCAGGAATTTATCCAAACGTTTTTTAAACCCAGCTACACTAGCTGTCCTAACCACATCCTCTGGCAATGAATTCCAGAGCTTAATTGTGCGTTGAGTGAAAAAGAATTTTCTCTGATTTGTTTTAAATGTGCTACTTGCTAACTTCATGGAGTGCCCTCACTAGTCCTTGTATTACACGAAAGAGTAAATAACCGATTCACATTTACCCATTCAAGTTCTTTCATGGTTTTGTAGACCTCTCTCATATTCCCCCCCCCCCCCCCCCTTTAGCCTTTCCTCACAGGGGAGCCTAAAGAAGGGTAGGGGTTTGAAGAGATCACTTAAAGTACTGATTACCTCCTCTCCCCCATTTCTAGATCCCCCTCCTTCTACCTGCGTCTTAACAAGAGCCCATTCCTTCTCCCGCTCCCTCTCCCCGGCCTTCCTCCCCTGCAGGCCTGGGATGAAGCTGAAGGACGGGAGGAAGAGGTGGTTACAGTTAGGTTTCGTCTGTTTCTGAGGGGGGGGGAGCAGGGGGGGCGGGGGGGGGCTCTCGGCCGGCCTCTATCTGTTGGGTTCCTTGGGGGTCAGTACAATTCTGGCCACCGCTGCAGCCGTGCCTGCCCCAGCTGGGGCTTAATTCCCGGGGCCCTGCCTCTCCGGACGAGTTTCTTTTGCCTTCGCCGTGGCCGGAATGAGCCTCGCTCGTAAGCCAGAGCACGTGGAGGCTACAACCTCAGCCTCTCAGACCTAACTGCTCCTGCTCCTGATGCTTGCATTGTGCCACAGGGCCAAGGGGGCAGAGGCCGGTGGCTACCAGGGCTAGGAAGGACCCGAAAGCTCAGGCACGGCAAAGGGCCCCGCTCTCTTCCACCACCCGTACGGGCTCCGAGTTCCAGCCACCCCAGGAAGAGTGGGGGCAGGGGGGGGGGGGGGGGGCTGAAGGAAAGGCTCTGTAGAGACATTCCCGCAGGGTGACAGAGCCGGCCGCGTGGAGCGAGGTGTGAGAAGGCTGCTCCTGATATTTTTAGTTTAGAATTCCAGGGCTGTCACATGCCGAGGCTCCAGGGACAGGGATTTATGTGTCATCCACCAACCAGGGGACTGGGCGGAGGGGCTTCCAAAAAGCTTTAAAGGGCCAGCGGACCAGATCCATGGCCCGAAGGGAGGAACGGGCAAGGGTTCATGCTGCAGGCATCCCAGGAGCTTGCGCCTGAAGAGAAGGTGAGGTCTGAGGGTCTGCCCTGAGAGCTAGTGGGGCTCGAGAATCCGTTGATCCTAATCCCCCTTCTGACACCAACACTTTGGGACCGGGGGGGGGGGGGGGGGAATGAATTGAGGCACAGGGAGATATTCGCCTGAGGTCACAACAGAGAATCAGTGACAGAGCTGGGGATTAGGTCTGAGGCTCAGTGAGAGAAAGGGACTCCCCCTAAGATCACACACAGAGAGACAGTGACAGAGCCGGGGATTAGAACTGAGGCAGAGCGAGATGAAGTGACTTTCCCAAGGTCACACAGAGAATCAGTGACAGAGCTGGGGATTAGAGGTGAGACACGGGAGTGTGTGTGTGTGTGTGTGTGTATATAAAGTGGATAGCTCTGAGGTCACACACAGAGACAGTGACAGAGCCGGGGATTAGAACTGAGGCAGAGGCAGATGAAGTGACTTTCCCAAGGTCACACACAGATTCAATGACAGAGCTGGGGATTAGAGGTGAGACACGGGAGTGTGTGTGTGTGTGTGTGTATATAAAGTGGATAGCTCTGAGGTCACACACAGAGACAGTGACAGAGCCGGGGATTAGAACTGAGGCAGAGGCAGATGAAGTGACTTTCCCAAGGTCACACACAGAATCAGTGACAGAGCTGGGGATTAGAGGTGAGACACGGGAGTGTGTGTGTGTGTGTGTGTGTGTGTGTGTATAAAGTGGATAGCTCTGAGGTCACACACAGAGACAGTGACAGAGCCGGGGATTAGAACTGAGACAGAGGCAGATGAAGTGACTTTCCCAAGGTCACACACAGAATCAGTGACAGAGCTGGGGATTAGAGGTGAGACACGGGAGTGTGTGTGTGTGTGTGTGTGTGTGTGTGTATAAAGTGGATAGCTCTGAGGTCACACACAGAGACAGTGACAGAGCCGGGGATTAGAACTGAGACAGAGGCAGATGAAGTGACTTTCCCAAGGTCACACACAGAATCAGTGACAGAGCTGGGGATTAGAGGTGAGACACGGGAGTGTGTGTGTGTGTGTGTGTGTGTATAAAGTGGATAGCTCTGAGGTCACACACAGAGACAGTGACAGAGCCGGGGATTAGAACTGAGACAGAGGCAGATGAAGTGACTTTCCCAAGGTCACACACAGAATCAGTGACAGAGCTGGGGATTAGAGGTGAGACACGGGAGTGTGTGTGTGTGTGTGTGTGTGTGTATAAAGTGGATAGCTCTGAGGTCACACACAGAGACAGTGACAGAGCCGGGGATTAGAACTGAGACAGAGGCAGATGAAGTGACTTTCCCAAGGTCACACAGAGAATCAGTGACAGAGCTGGGGATTAGAGGTGAGACACGGGAGTGTGTGTGTGTGTGTGTGTGTATATAAAGTGGATAGCTCTGAGGTCACACACAGAGTCAGTGACAGAGCCGGGGATTAGAACTGAGGCAGAGCCAGATGAAGTGACTTTCCCAAGGTCACACAGAGAATCAGTGACAGAGCTGGGGATTAGAGGTGAGACACGGGAGTGTGTGTGTGTGTGTGTGTGTGTGTATATAAAGTGGATAGCTCTGAGGTCACACACAGAGACAGTGACAGAGCCGGGGATTAGAACTGAGGCAGAGGCAGATGAAGTGACTTTCCCAAGGTCACACACAGATTCAGTGACAGAGCTGGGGATTAGAGGTGAGACACGGGAGTGTGTGTGTGTGTGTGTGTATATAAAGTGGATAGCTCTGAGGTCACACACAGAGACAGTGACAGAGCCGGGGATTAGAGGTGAGACACGGGAGTGTGTGTGTGTGTATATAAAGTGGATAGCTCTGAGGTCACACACAGAGACAGTGACAGAGCCGGGGATTAGAACTGAGACAGAGGCAGATGAAGTGACTTTCCCAAGGTCACACACAGAATCAGTGACAGAGCTGGGGATTAGAGGTGAGACACGGGAGTGTGTGTGTGTGTGTGTGTGTGTGTGTATATAAAGTGGATAGCTCTGAGGTCACACACAGAGTCAGTGACAGAGCCGGGGATTAGAACTGAGACAGAGGCAGATGAAGTGACTTTCCCAAGGTCACACACAGAATCAGTGACAGAGCTGGGGATTAGAGGTGAGACACGGGAGTGTGTGTGTGTGTGTGTGTGTGTGTGTGTGTATAAAGTGGATAGCTCTGAGGTCACACACAGAGACAGTGACAGAGCCGGGGATTAGAACTGAGACAGAGGCAGATGAAGTGACTTTCCCAAGGTCACACACAGAATCAGTGACAGAGCTGGGGATTAGAGGTGAGACACGGGAGTGTGTGTGTGTGTGTGTGTGTGTGTGTATATAAAGTGGATAGCTCTGAGGTCACACACAGAGTCAGTGACAGAGCCGGGGATTAGAACTGAGACAGAGGCAGATGAAGTGACTTTCCCAAGGTCACACACAGAATCAGTGACAGAGCTGGGGATTAGAGGTGAGACACGGGAGTGTGTGTGAGTATATATATAAAGTGGATAGCTCTGAGGTCACACACAGAGTCAGTGACAGAGCCGGGGATTAGAACTGAGGCAGAGGCAGATGAAGTGACTTTCCCAAGGTCACACAGAGAATCAGTGACAGAGCTGGGGATTAGAGGTGAGACACGGGAGTGTGTGTGAGTATATATATAAAGTGGATAGCTCTGAGGTCACACACAGAGTCAGTGACAGAGCCTGAGAATAGAACTGAGGCACAAGGAGATAAAGTGATTCCCCAGAGGTCACACACAGTCAGTGACAGAGCCAGGGCTTAGACCTGCGGCACAAGGAGATAAAAGTGATTCCCCAGAGGTCACACACATTATAGTCCGTGATGGAGCCGAGCATTAGAAAGGAGGTACAGGAGGATAAAGTGCCCGCCCCTTAGCTGTACCTCTACCACTCTTCACTTCCCATTTCTCTTGCTAGCCCAACGGTAGGGCATCCTGTCCTGGGTGACTCTTGCCTGCCATGAGAATCTTCCAAGTCACAGAGAACCCAAAACAGAGCTGAACCCAAACTTTCCCCCACCTCCCCCCCACTCCAGCCCTGAGCTCCCTCAGTGCAAGGTGTCCCCGGGAGGGTCAGCCACAATGGCTGGAGCAAGGGCGCCACCTGGCGGGCAGTGGAGAGATGTGCGACGTGACAGTCGGGTCGGGTGGGGAGGGAGGAAGCTTCAAATCAGCCACTGTGCTGGGGGGATCGGCAAACACAGCATGGGACACCCAACCCAGGCCGGGCCTAAGTCAGCAGAGCTCCGTGGACAGTTCCCATTGCCACAGGGCAGAGTCACAGCATCAGAAGAAAAACAAAGGTGTACAGGGAACAAAGGCTGTTACAATTTGTAGGTGCAATCCCGTGCCCCTCTCCCCCTCCCCAAGATGATAAAGCAAGATAAAGACACCTGAAAAAGAAAACGGGTCTGCCTTGATTTAAAGACCTGCGCAAAGAGAGGCCACGTGTCAGGTGAAAGGGCCGGATCACCCCACCTCTGGGACAGCTCCCACGCGGTTCCAGGCTGCAGGCGCCCGGCCCTGGCTGCTTGCGCGTTGGCCTGTAGGGACCGGAGATCTTGATTTCACCCTCTGTCGGTTCTCTGTCATGCATGTGCCTGTGCCTTGCTATGTTTTCGTGGGTCGAGGTTCGCACGCCGTCCGGGTTAGGCGCTGCATTTTAATGGCTAATATTGCACTTTTGTGTCGATGGCGCCTGCGTTTGTCACCCTGTTATGCGTTGACGGGTTTCTTTCTGTTCACTGCACGCATTTTTTTTTTTTTTTTTGCCATCTTATTTTATACCACCTACCCCAGCCTCGGGGAAAGGCCTTGTGTTGAATCCGAGACTAAACGAGTTCTCGAAACGTATCCGTACGATTATCCATCCCACGGTCAAGTAAGCAAGGGAGCCAGAGTGAGGGAGGCTCACGGGAGGCCGCCCCTCGCATCTTTCCAGCCCAGGAGGAGCTCTGGGAGCAGAGGTGCTCAGGAGAAATGCTTTGGGTACCTGGATTAATTGAGTCTTTACCACCGAATGTCTAAAATGAGCAACGTTCTCCCAATAGTTCTTGACAAGGGCACGATCCCACCCCCCAGATAGGGGCCTACACCCCCCACAATTACTTCAGAGACAATCCCGTGCATTCCCAGGGATTTTACACAATTCGTGTGACCATTTTATTCCGTTTCATTCTGGAACATTCCTAAGCTGTGGATAGCCAAACTTTTCTGAGTGCAAAACCCAGTATTTCTCCTCAGGGCTTCAAAACTCTCAAAGGTCGTTTGGTCCTGTAGTTGACCCAAACCAGCCCCCTCTCACCTCTTGAACACAGCTGAATGGGGTCCCAGAACGAAATCCAAACACCCCCCCCCTCCCCCCAAGAAGATACGTCTAACTCAGAGTAGCAAAGCTTGAATGTCACAGTGGGTTAGGAGGGTTCCCGGGTCCCCCCCAGGTGGTTTTATCAGGACCCCCCAGAACAAAAGCCCTGCTCGATCCGACCCCGTTGTTTCACTCTAGCTGGGGCCTGCCCTTCAATGGAAGCCTGCAGCTGCAATGCTAAAAAAATATCCTTTCAAATCAGGGGACCCTCTGGTTTTAGATTGGTATCAGGCAGCTCTGGTTACCCACGGTGGTCTCTTACGACTAGCTATAAAAAAAAAAACCACAAAACATTTTGCTTATTTATTTGTTTTACAAAACTCTATTTTTTTTTTAATTCTTTATTTATTCACTTTTTCATTTACAACAAACAAAGTTTATATCATGTACATTCAAAGGCAGATATCTACCAAAGTATCAGTTTTAATATAAACATCTTTGTCTGTAAATCCTTATCTATAAAGTAATATAGATTCTCAGGAGTCTTTTGGAGCATTATCAATTAAGAAATCAAATTTGTTAGACAAATAAAGAAATATACAGTATCTATCTTTATTAATTTCCTCAATGGTTAGGTGATATTGACCTCTCCTTTACAATTATCTATAAATGTCCTTAAATGGTTAGGATCATAAAAAAAACCAAGTATATTTTTTTATGATCCATACAAAACTCTTCCCGAAAAGATATCTCGAAAAAAATGTCCGACGTTTCTAGAGCTTTGCATTTTTTTTCTAGTGCTTTCCCACCTGCTCATCCCTCATTCTAATCATCGGCCCAAAGAGCTGACCACTTTTCAAGGTATTTTACAACGGCAATGAAAATCCCAAGCCGAGGCCCAGAAACCGCGACTGTCGCTCGTGTCCTGCGGGTCCTGGCGCGGCCCCGTGTTCCGTCCCTGCTCTGCTTCCACAGGGAGAGAGAGTCCCTGGCTTTCTGATGCCCCTGCATTGGCCTTATTAATCGAATTGCACTGAATGTACTAAGGTGTGCTTGCAACAGTGCACACAATTTAACCCTTGCTGGTGAGGCAAGGGGGTGGTGTGTGTTTAACTCAGCGCCCTTGCGTGGAAATCCCTTGCCAGGGAGGGATTAGTCCCCGACGCAGGGAGGGGCACTGGAGTCCCTCTGGTTTTCGTAGCGCTAGCATCTTAACTCCGAGTCAGAGGTGGAGTAAAGTTTCAAGGGCGGAAGCTAGCGTTCTGGCGCTGGGACTTGTAGTCGGCGTTTTGTGCACAAGAAGCACGCTTTCCCTGCCTAAAATATGATGCGTCTGCACAAAAAGTGCTTTCTGGGCTGAAAACGTTTTTTTTTGTGTGTGCATAATTCGTATTGTATACCCAGGAAATCATGTTTTGCTGTGTGCTGAATCTTTGCACACATTTTCTGGCTTGGGCACATTTTTTCCACTCCCGATGTATTGGCAGACCATTAGCTTTACTGCAACGGGAGTTCAAATAAAAGTAGCATGGGTGTTAAGAAATCATGAACTGAATTTCGGCAACCAGTTGTATGCATTGGCCCCTTAGATTATAAACGCTTTAAGGCAGAGACCTAACCATGCCTGAGTTTGTAGCTCACCTTGAGCCTGGATTTGGAAAGGTGAATAATTAGTAATCATTTTTTTAAATTTATATTACCATGACTGGTCAGCACTTCAGAGCAGATTACCTGCAGGTGGGTATTTCCCTGCCCTCGTAGGGCTCACAGTCTATGGGGCCGTGCGGCTAGCGCACGGTTCAACACGCGACTGGACACACAGTTTTGGATGCGCGTCCATAACCCCCATCCAATACGGGGATTAGCTCGTCCAAACCATGCATTCAAATCACCACGTCATGATCCACGATTCTGCGCAGCCAGGGGCGGATTGGCCTATCGGGGGATCGGGCATCCCCCGGTGGGCCGGTCGCGCTAGTCACGTGGTCTGCCGAGAGCGGCCGTGACAGAGCCACGCTCGGCAGACCATGTGGTATCTCCTGGGCCGGCCTGGGCGGCGAATCCCCGGGCCGGTCTTCATCGGGAATCCGCCACTGTGCGTGGCCAATGCGCCCACTGCAACGCGACAAATTCAAGGTACGCCACGCTCAAGGGTACATTGAAAAAAGAAAAATCCTGCTTTCAGTAATTCCTCCTGAATAGTATGGTGGCGATACTAAGTAGGAGGAACCAAAGAAAGCAGATTTAGGTTAAAAAAAAAAAAAAAGTTTTTGGGAAAAAAAAAAGTTTTTGGGAAAAAAAAAAGTTTTTGAAAAACAAAAAGTTTTTGAAAAAAAAAAAATTCTAGATGCCCAATACACACACAAGATACATGGTCCAGGCCATGAATCTTGTGCATGTCTACGCTGGCAGCGGGAGAAAATGGATGCTCATAGACTGAGCGTCCGTTTTCCCAGCCTGCTTGACAACCACCTCTCCTGTGCCCCCGATGTCGAGGAGGCGCTAGGGACGCACATTTTTTGTCCCTAGCGCCTCCTTTTTTGCGCGACCCCTCATTTAAATATTGAATCGCGCACCCAGGAGAGGTGGCTGGGCGTGCGTTAGGAAAACGGACGCTCAACGCCGAGTGCTCGTTTTCTGCGCACAAATATCGCACCAGCCCCTAGGTTTGTACCCATAGTAGCTGAGTGCTATTTGAACCTGGGTCTGCAGGTGTCACGGTTTGGGGTTTTTGTTGGGTTTTTTTATTGACTGTGGCACACAAGGAGACCGATGCTAGCAGGCCGCACCTGTGTTTGCCGTGGGCAAAGGTTATTTACAGCCATAAATCTAAACGGCTCCATGCCAGCTTCTCACAGGCGTGACACCCCTGTAAAACGATCGTTGATGATTCGTTGTCCAGATTCCTCTCTGAGAATGCAACTTTGTCAGAAGGATTTGTATCTGTAAATCCCTCCCCAGGCATAAAACTTGAAAAACCTTCAGCGTACTGAAGAATGTGACAACCTGTCACCTCTGTGAAAGCGATACACAAGACAAAGGTCCTGAAGGAAAATGACTTGTTTTGCTTAAGAAAAGGGTGAAGACCTTTTTTTATGGGGAAATACTGAGTAAGACTGTTGAAAAACAAAAGCCTCTGAAACTCTAGAACAAAGTCTGTGTATAGTGCTCTGAGGAGGACACCTACCTCAACAAGAGCTCTGAGGGGGTCCTTCCTCCACATCCTCTGGTGCAGGTAAGAGTCACCAATGTCGCCCTGTGTAAAAAAATTACAAAAATAAAGTTTGCCCATCCCCGACTTATACTATCTCAAATTAAATCTCAGTATGAACAGTAGGTTAAGTGAAAAACCCTGGCTGGCTCCACCAAAAAAGTGGTAACTTCCCCTGGGAGTCGGTTACATACACACACACACACACACACACACACACACACACACACACACAGCACCTGCCCCAAAGACCAGACAGTTTAAGTTTGAACAGAGAAAGGCTTCCAACCCCAGGACTGAAGCCTGGGTCTGCTGCTGTCACCCGGGAGAAACATAACACAAGAATGGTACTACTCATAGACGTGATTATTCTAGAAAAAAAATCCTCAAGAACCAAAAGATGCAACCAGAGACCAAGAAAATGTGGCAGAAAAATACAGAAATAGTCCAAATTGTATTGGGTGCCATCGGTCTCATTAAAAAGAATTACCAAGCCCGCCTTGATATGTGGTCTGTACATATCACACCCTATGCTCTCATTGGCACAATGCAAGTATTAAGAAGAGAATTAGCTATGAGTCATAGCTCTACACAAAAACAAGACCCATGTGGAGATTCTATGAGACTGGTGGGAGCGGTGGGATCAGAGACCAAGTCTGTGGATGTCAACTCTGCTCTCGGCATGGATTGGCAGAGTGACGCTGGTGGCAGCAGTGGGATTGGAATCCCATATCTCCCAGTGACTCTCTGTGACCTTGGGATGAGTCACATTGTCTCTCTGGGCCTCGGTTCCAATCCCTGTGCGCATGTAATCTCAGGGCAAATCCCAGGCTCCGGCTCTGTCATTGACTCTGCATCCAGTTCTAGGATTTTACGAATACAGAGAAAGCACAACCCCTCAAAAGCTGGTCACAAATGTATTATGTCACTCCAGTAAGAAGATCCCACCTGCCTTTGGTTTTTTGACCTTCATAGCTGTGGCTCCAATAACCTGTGCCACTTTACTGACAGATACAGATGAGAGTCCAAATTTCAGGTTTCCCTAGATTTGGGGGGGTGTTTTGGGTTTTTTTTGCCTTCCTCCCTACAAAAGTGGAAAGGAGCCACCCTCGCTGCGCAGATGTGAGGGGAACAGTGCAGTGACAGCTGCCTGTCCCCAAGCTGCAAATTGAAAACAACACATGTCAAAACCAAAAATAAATAAATAAAATCAAGTAAAAGAACGTACAACTTTGTTTAAGTTTTTTAGACGGCGATTTGCATTGCTTCTGGTTTACAAATTCTCACACCACTGAGTGTCCCCCTCAGCGATGGACTGAGAACCAGGGAAACCAGGGTTCAAATCCCACCCCGCCTCCAACTGGCAGTGACCTTGTGCAAGTCGCTTGAACTCCCGTTGCCTCGGGTACCCAATTAGATTGTAAGCTCCCCGGGAAAGGCACTTCTCAAGCCTGAACAAAAATGTAAACCGCACTGAGCTGAAATAGAAAAGCTGCGGAGGATAAAAGTGGCCTTGAAAAACACTGATTTGGCCTCCTGATTATTTTGAACTCAGAGCAATAAGAAACCTATGGAAACTGGCACTGCAGAATAAATGCTGTCAGCCGGGGTGACCCCAGGCGACTGTGAGGGCCAACTGAACACAGCCTGGGTCTGGGGATCCTGTTACACTCTGCAGTAGCTTTGGGCATGGGTGGAGGGAAGGAGATCTGAAGGCAGATCCTGGAGGGACAGAGAGACTGCAGGGCCCCGGGAGGAAATGCATTTCTGTTTCTCTCCCCCTCCCCTGGGTGCTGCGCTGCAGGCGGGGTCCGGCTCCTTGGGGTTCCCGGTTCACTTCTTGCCCGCACCTTTCTGTTTCTAATGTATGAGAGGGAGGGGGAGGGATTCTGCTAGCCTGCGGTTTCAGTTTTCCAAACAGATCTGAGCTGGGAGTCCCGGAGGGGTTCATTTCTCCCCGGGGACGTGGATCAGCAGGACCGGCGAGGCGCCCTACGGATCAGTGGCCCCTCTTGGGCACGGGGAGGGGCAGACTCGGAGCTCAGCTGTGCTGTTCGGTGCACTGCACTCTTAGGACAATAAGAAGCAACCCGGCTCATCCCTCTCTCTCATTCCCTCCCCCCCTTCCTGAAACTCTCCCAGGAACAGAAACTCCTTCCTGATTCACCCTGCAATGACCCAGCCCCCAGGGTGAGAGTTTCTGTTTCACAAGCACAGGACAGGGTCGGCCCCTCGCTGGCTGTCCCTCTAGGATCCGAGGCGTCTCCAACCTGACTTTCGTGATCTGTTTCTGCACAGGGACCTTGGTTTTTAGTGTTTTGTTTTTTTTTTTTTCCTGGGAATTTTAATGTTGGTACAAAAGCAAAATCAGGGCAAAAATGACTTTTCCCATTGAGTTTTCTCCTGTCTGTTATAACAAAGTCATTTCTCCACTGACTTTTTTATTACTATTCTTAACAACATTGAAATTCCCAGGAAAAAAAAATCAAAATTGAAAACGAAGGTCCCCAGTTACACAACAGGGCGCAATCACACCCCGCCCATCTCCCCTGTGACAGTGAAACGGATAAACAGGACCTACTCGCGTGGGTATTTTAAACTTGCCCCATTTGCCCTGGTAGATAGCCATTTCTACCGAAATTATGAGCTCTGCCAGGTACTTGCTTCCTGGATTGGCCACTGTTGGGGGGTGGACCTCGGTCTGACCCAGCCTGGCCCTTCTTTTTCACAGCTTGCCCTCCCCGTGGAGCAGGCCACACAGACATTACACGCACTGGATAGAGAGCAGGGGCACAGACTGCGAAAGAAGACTCCAGCTCACCCTACTCTGTCCCTGTCCCCAAGGGCTTTCTGTCTGATTTGCAGCACAGGAGGGAGGACATCTGTGACTGGTTTCGGATCAGAAGGGGGGTCTCTCATCATGGGGGGGTCCTCACCCTTGCTGCCCCCTCCTCCTCTTGGCACATATTTCCCTTTGATTGCCCTCTCCCCAGTAGAGGGGCATCCCTTGGGCACAATTGTGTGTGTGTGTGTGTTGGGGAGGAGGGGTAGAGGGGGTTAATATCTACCCCAAACAGGACCAGGGGCAAGGGCATCTGTTAGAAAGGAAGCCGTGGCACCAGTCTGCTTCCCTTTCCCGGATCCTTCATCCAGTCACCCTCTGAGGACATCATCATAAAATAAGATACACACCTCTGAGTGTGTACAGCACCCAGGGACAGTGACTCACCCCCGCAGGGAGAAGGAAGAAGCAGCAAAACCCTGACCTCATGCAGGGGAGGAGCTTATGGGGCAGACAGCTCCATATATGGCAGGAGCAGGTGGCACAGGAAGTGAGGTCAGGGGATCTGACCTGCAGGTGGAGTTTTACCTGTGCTCAGGATGAGCCAGGGATGTGATGTAACGCGCAGCCTCAGTCTGCTGTTTTCCGCTCAGTGTCACACACGGTGAAGACTCCTCTGTGCTAACTTTCTCGGCCTCCCTCCCCCAACCCAGCTGGGATTACCCTGCAGGGGACCAGCTCAAGGGCTTCTGGCTTTCTGTCCTCCTGGTGGAAGGCTCCATCCCTTGGCATGCTGGGGTTTGTAGTTCTCCTGGAAAGCAGCACGACAAATCCCTGAATGGAGGGGACAAACGTTGTTACTCAGTGAGTCCCCTATGATCCCCTCCCCACCCCCTGAGCTCTCCATGAACAAACAGTATGAAAAAATCCTCTCAGCCTTTGGCTACCACTACTACTTATCACTTCTATAGTGCTACTAATTGTATGCAACACTATACAGATACACATGTGACACTCCCTATTCTGTAGAGCTTACAATCTGTACTTGGACCTGTGCTTTTTAATATATTTATAAATGATCTGGAAAGGGGTAGGATGAGTGAGGAAATCAAATTTGCAGATGATACACAATTATTCAGAGTAGTTAAATCAGAAGCGGATTGTGAGAAACTGTAGGAGGCTGGAAGATTGGGCGTCCAAATGGCAGATAAAATTTACTGTGGACAAGTGCAAGGTGTTGCATATAGGGAAAAATAACCCTTGCTGTAGTTACACGATGTTAGGTTCCATATTAGGAGCTATCACCCAGGAAAAAGGTGTCCTAGCAGATTGAAATTGTCGGCTCAATTTTAGGAATTATTAGGAAGAGAATGGTGAATAAAACGGAAAATGTCATAATGCCTCTGTATCACTCCATGATGAGACCGCACCTTGAATACTGTGTACAATTCTGGTCGCCGCATCTCAAAAAAGATATAGTTGCACTGGAGAAAGTACAGAGAAGAGCAACCAAAATGATAAAGGGGATAGAACGGCTCCCCTATAAGGAAAAGCTGAAGAGGTTAGGGCTGTTCAGCTTGGGGAAGAGAAAGCCGAGGGGAAGAATATGATAGAGGTGTTTATAATCATGAGAGGTCTAGAATGGGTAGATGTGAATCGGTTATTTACTCTCAGACAATAAAGGATTAGGGGGCACTCCATGAAGTTAGCAAGTAGCTCATTTAAAACAAATTGGAGAATATTCTTTTTCATTTAAAACACAATTAAGCTCTGAAATTCATTGCCAGAGGATGTGGTTAAGGAAGTTAGTAGTGCTGGGTTTAAAAAAGGTTTGGATAAGTTCTTGGAGAAGTCCATAAATTGCTATTAATCAATAGGGAATAGCCACTGCTTGTTCCCGGCATTAGTAGCATGGGATCTGTTTTAATGTTTGGGTACTTGCCAGGTTCTTATGGCCTGGATTGGCCACTGTTGGAAACAGGATACTGGGCTTCATGGATCCTTGGTTCTGACCCAGTATGGCATTTCTTATGTTCTAAATCAAGACCCACAAATGTACTTACTTTTGTTTATTTTAAAATTCTTATATCCCACATCTTCCTACATAGCTCAGTGCAGGTAACAAGCAAGCATACATGTAATACACTTACAAATTTGACACTTTGAATTATACACAACAACTTATTAAAATGCCTCACTCAGAAGCTCTTTTAAAGAATACAGCTTTCAGACCTTTTCTAAAACCTTTTCTATCGCTCTCTAGCCTTAGCGCCTGTGGGAGTTCCCACCATATTAAGGGGGGGGGAGGGGCAATATATGATAAAGCTCTCCTGTGAATCCACTGTGACCAATAATCTCCTGTAGGAGGGATCTCCCTCTGAACATGGGACCCTGATCGGTCCATTGCCTGTGACCATACAGTAGTCCTCAGAATATCACAGTTTATGTAACGGTACTAACCACTTAAAGGACGAGACATATTTAACTGGCAACCAAAATAACTCCCTTAGGGCAGGGATTATGTGATCAAAAATTCCCTTGCCACAGAGGAGCCCGGCTGCAGTATTTTGAACGAATTGTAATACGTGAAGCAATTAGTCTGAACGAATTGTAACACTTGAAATAATTAGTCTGGTAAACCCACCCAGTAATCTAACTGACTCATTGCCAGAGCCTGCACAACAGTTTCTAAACAATTCAGGAGGCGACAGAGTTTTGAAGGGTTTTATCGATTTAAGCTTAAAGAGTGCTGTCTTAGCAACATGCTTAAGATGTGCTTGTAAAGAAAGCTCGGAATCCAAGAATAATCCCAGGTTTCCAGCTTCCAGATGTGCAGATAAAGGATTTCCTTCAGGACAAACCTGTAGATTTCCTTCCGGGGGGAGGGGGGGATGTGTGTGCCTCACCCACCCACATCAATATGGTTCTAGCGATATTCAATGTGAAACCCCGCATCGCTCAACCAATTTCCCTGAAGGGACACGGTGAGCTATCTATAACATCTGGGAGGAACAGCCGTACATGGAATACAAGACCCCCATCTTTGTTTCATCCCCTAATTGCACCCTCTGTTAATTCCCCTTAGAAAGGATGCAAACCATCTTAGCCCCTGCCCATCTATCCCAACCTGTAATCCTTGCAACATCAATACCTGACGAACTCTATGGAAGGCAAACCACATCCTCCCATTCCAATGTGACTATAAAGTGAATCCAGCAACAACAAGATTTCTGTATTATACCCTCTTCTAAAACCAAATAAGGCAAATAAGCACCCATGAGGCCTGACAGGTGTGTCCACATGACCCAGGTCCAGCCGCCTATGTCCCCGTCCCGTGTCCCAGCTGCCACCTGAGGTTTTCGGTGTTGCTTGTGACTGACATGCATTTTCTCACCCCATAGACAGACAGACAGCCAGACAGACAGAAAGAGAGGGAGACAGGCAGGTGTGTGCATGACTCAGGTATCAAGGGCTGCAATAATAGAAGAAACATAGGGGCCGATGCAATAATTTTCGCGGAAAGCAGGCGCTGACTTTTCAGCACCCGCTCTCCTAACGCACGCATGGCGCCTGCAAGGGGGGGGCGCCATGCAATAGGCAAATTAGGGGGTCGCCGGTTATGAAGACCAACACCGGTAAACTCGGCATCGGTTTTCATAACCGGCTGTCTGCCAGTAATGAAAACGGACGCTCGGTTTTATGTTTTATGCAGATTATAAGCAAAGCCTCAGTTTTCATAGATCCCTTTACAATATTAGCTTTGTCTCTGTGCTGTCCTCTTCTGATTTCGTTACTTGCTTTGCTTTATTTGCCTTCATTTAAGCTGTTATTCTACTTGTGGCTACCTTTTTTAAGCTTATTTTATAGTGCTACTGGGTATACACAGCACTGCACCATGCTGATGAGCCCTTGCCCCCAATCTGTTGGTATCCAAGGCAATGGGTATTAAAGTGACTTGCTCAAGGTCACAAGTAGTGTCAATGAGAGAAGCAGGATTTGAAGCCCAGCTTGCCTATGTTACAGTCCATTGTTCTACCTGCTAGGCTACACTACCCCTTTTTGTGGTATTCAGGGTTATTTCAAATTGAAAGGTGCACACTTTTCGGCATGGCTAAACCTTTTTTTTTTTTTTTAATTTCCTTTCCTTGTTCCATTTCTTAGCTGTCCGTGCTGTATTTTTGCTTTCCGTATATCACTGTGGCCCCTGCATGGGCTCTGATGAAGATCTGTTCTTCAGCTGTCCGTGCTGTATTCATGCTTTATGTGTATCAGGGTGACGCCTGCATAGGGCTCCAGTGAAGATCCACTCTTCAGCTGTTCGTGCTGTATTTGTGCTTTACGGGTATTAGTGTGTCACATGCACGGGGCTCTGATGAAGCTGTCCATGCTGTATTCATGCTTTATGTGGATCAGGGTGACGCCTGCATGGGGCTCCAGTGAAGATCCACTCTTCAGCTGTTCATGCTGTATTTGTGCTTTACGGGTATTAGTGTGCCATGTGCACGGGGCTCTGATGAAGCTGTCCATGCTGTATTCATTCTTTATGTGTATCTGGGTGATGCCTGCATGGGGCTCCAATGAAGATCCACTCTTCAGCTGTTCATGCTGTATTTGTGCTTTACGGGTATTAGTGTGCCATGTGCACGGGGCTCTGATGAAAACTTGCTCTCAGGGCCAGATTTAAGATTTGGTGCCCATAGACAGGCTTGGAGTATGGGGAGTTGGAGACCACAGAGATCCGTTGGTGGGTGAAGTCCCTCTACCCCTACTGCCCTCCAGAGTCCCAAAGTGCCATAGTAGTGCCCCTTTGAAGTAGATTGCTAGAGCAGGCTCTTCCTTGGCTCAGTTGCACTTCTCCTTCGCTTGGGTATTTAGCGCCTTCTAAATTTGGCTATGACTAAATCCAGGCCTGTCCGCTCTTCAGCTGTCCGTGCTGTATTCATGCTTTACATGTATCAGTGTGACGCCTGACTGGAGTTCTGACGATAATCAGTGCAACAGCCTCCCATGTTTCACTTAAGATTCATAATAGTGGGAGTGACAAAGAAGGAAGAGCTTTCAGCACAAGGGATCTCCTCAGAAATAAAGTATTTGAATGCAAAGGATGTGTTTTTACATTGTCAGGGAGAAAGGTTTGGCAGTTGGGCGATGACCAGTGATGAAAACGAATTTGCGGTAGGCGCTGCTGACTCAGTGGGTGGAAAGGGAAAGGAAAGAAAGCTCCGGGGAAGGAGCCGACGGGAACAGGAAGAATTTGGCAGGAGAGCATTAGGACGAGTTTGGGAACATGGGAAAAGGCGAGACGGGGGAGCTAGGCTCTGGATGCAGGGTTCTAGTCTGTGGGCACTGGGTTCTGGACTCCCGGGTTCTAGATTCGGGACACCCCCCCCCCCCCCCCCCCCGCTCTAGGTTCTTCAAATAAGGATCTAAGTTCGGTGGGCCGCATCCTCAGCACCCCCCGATTCCTGCCCCGGTCATTCTTTCTCATAGGCTTTGCTGCCTCTCTTTGAGAGGTTAGTCGTGATTGTAAGACTGTCGTGATGTACCCCGCTCTGCAATTTGGATTTACGCGTATTTCTAAAACAAACAGATAAATAAATAACGAGTGTTATTGTTTCACACTCACCCTCACTCTCTCCCAATTGTTACTTCCTGACGTCATGAAACTCCTCACCTCTCCCCCCCCCCCACCCCGCCGCTTTCTTTCGGGGGGCGGGGCGATGAGTGGAAGGGGCGGAACGAGGCAGCGGAGCGAATGGAAAGGGGGCGTGGCTCCGCGGGTAGGGGGCGGGGTATAAAGGGAGCTTCAGGTGTGGCACCTGGGTCAGGTAGACGTAGCCCAGACAGACAAAGGGAAGCGGCTGGGAAGGATCCCGGGGTCGCTGCTGGTGGCTTGTGCAACGCTTTTAAATTTTTGCTTGTTTTTTTTTGTATTTTATTTTTATTTTGCGAACATTTCTAGACTAACTTTCTTTGTTTTCTTTATTGCACGCTCCCTGTAACGTGATCCTCTCGGCTTTGGATTTTCATGGTGTCGATCTTTTAAAACTTTTTTTTTCCTCCACATCGTAGCTTCCCTAGTGTATATTTTTGGGGGGTGTGCAATTTGACGCCCCCTCCCCCATATTTTTGTGTAACTCCTTTTTTTTAAGCAGTGCCGTTTGAGGACCCCTTCGCCCCCCTCCCGTGGCCATGGCTAACTCTGGGCTCCAGATGCTGGGCTTCGTGCTGGCCTTGTTGGGCTGGATTGCGCTGATCGTGGCCACCATCATGCCCCAGTGGCGCATGTCGTCCTACGCTGGCGACAACATCATCACGGCGGTGGCCATGTACCAGGGCCTCTGGATGTCGTGCGCCACCCTCAGCACGGGGCAGATCTCCTGCAAGGTCTACGACTCCATCCTGCAGCTGGACTGTAAGTGTTCCGGGGGGAGCTCTGTCTCTCTTGCCCCCTTGTGGGGGGGGGGGGGGGGGCTTTGACCTTGCGGTGATCAGGGGTTGGCGATGTTGGGTGGGCTTGTTACATTCTAGCCCCCCCCATCCCCTTTCTCTGGGGGGTCCTTGGTGGCCATTTTGGCTAGCACCAACTCGTGTTCCCTGGACAAGAAGCAGTTGAGTAGAAATGCAGGCTTTCATGGACAGATGTTACGATGCCGTTGGTGTACCTAGTGCTGTACAAGATGCGTTGGTGCGGCTACCCCCCCCTTCCCTCGAGAGCTTATATAAAGGGAGCGCTGGAGCTGGGGGTAGGTGTGCGTCCCACTGTTTAGACGGGTGCCTCCTGCTGGGGCAGAACTGTAAGATCTTCCCCCCCCCCCCCCCCGTGTAAGGCGGGGTCTCTGCGTTCGTCCTACCGTAAATGACTGCATGGCCTGTTCTTGGATGAGGCTCCCTGATGCCCAGTAAAGCTTTGTGTTGCTCACCTTCAGACGTGGGATTTGGCAGGTGAAAACTACCTCTGCTAAAATTCGGTGGCTGGGAGGAGCTCAGAGAGCTGCCCCCTCCCCTCCCCTGCCCAGCTGGCTTTCTCTTCCTGTGTCCATTGAGAAGCACTGCGTGACTTGTGTTTGGTGTTTTGTTTTTTTTAAATAGCTTCCTGGGGGTGGGGGAGGGTCGTAGCTAGCCAATTCCCCCCCCCCAAGGATTTTGGGGGGGGCTTCTAGTAGTGTTAGGCAGGATGTGGGAGTAGGGGCCCTGTGCTGACCCCTCTAAGGGCAGAAGGCCCATCCCTGGTGCACAGGGCACGGGCCTGGCAGAGATCTGCCTCCCACGCACTCTGCAAGCTGGGAGCTCAGCTAGCGCTTCATATATTTTTTTGGAAAGGCAGCGTGAAACTGAACAAAACAGGTTGAACTGAAGCCTTGAAACAAGGATGGGTTCCCTCTCTTGGTGGGACGAGGCAGAGGCGGCCTTGGAGTTAATTTTTAATAGCTGGCTGTGAAGTGTAACGCTAGTCCTCCAGCCTGGGGTGAGGGGACACCAGCTTAGCTTTTAAACTTCCGCCCGGGCTAGCTTTTTTTTTCCCTTTAACCTCCTGTGTCTGTTTCACAACTGTATGTGATCCAAGTTCATAAGAGCTAGCAAACCAGCACAATTGTCCATGAGCCAAGCTTTAAGGCCCTTATCTGGGCTCATCCATTTCTGCTTAATATCTGTTGCTTTTGGTTTCCCCCTCTGATAGCTTCTGTAGCGCTACCAGATGTATCCTGTGCTGGGCAGTTACAGTTCCTGTCCCAAGACTTATCTATATATCTGCTCAAGATATAGACCAGCAGTTTCAGGAAGCTTTCTTTTTTTTTTTTTTTTTTATAGTAAATGTCCTCTCAAAATCAGGCAGAGCTGGGTCTTAACCTTTTAAAAGGGGCTCAAGATGAGCCTAAGCAGGATTTGAATAAGGTTAGAGAAGGCCCGGAGCACCTGTTCAGGAGGGGGCAGTAAGATGGAGCCTGAACCTGAGCAATGGCAGATCAGCTCCTCTGTGCTGTATTCAAGGCCGATTTGGGTGTGGCACGGCATGCAGGTTATCTTCCTGTAAACTAAACAAAGGCAGAGAGGGGCCAGCCCTTTGTGGCCAAGGAGATCCGGTTTGAGTCCTGCTGTGGACATTCTGGCCCTCCTGAGGGGGAGAGGGGACCCCCGGTTTGGGGGACTGTGGCTGAGCCAGACAGGAGGAGGGAGAAGGTGTGGGGACCTGGGCTATAAAGCCAGTGGAGGTCAGCGGGTGGAGGACTCGGGAGGTGGGAATGTCTTGCGGCTCTAGTTTGTTTTAACTAGCATATGAGTTTATTTAAAGGCATTTTGCTGGCCCTGCTGTCTTCAGGTGTGGTTTGGGGTTTCCAGTGACCAAACCGGTTGCTCTGACTTGCTCATGTGTTTATGGCTTTGTGTCGCACGCCCTCCGGCTATTTTGTTACAGAAGGTGCAGGTGCCCCTCCCTCGCCTCCTGCCCCACATTTCTCTGCCCAGCCTGCCCCTCCTCAGACACTTCCTTTCCCTGGGGGTTGTGTCCCCCCCCCCCCCCCCACTCCAGGAACTGGCCTGTTACCGCTGGGAGGCTAAAATGATGACCCAAAAGGACTAGGCCGAGGCCACCCGGTGGTGGCAGGAGCTGCTCCTGGTGTTGCAGGGGTGCCCCAGAGGCAGTGGGGCAGACCTTAGTTTGGATGGCTTCCTGGGGAGAGGTCATTCCTTTCTCTGGGCGAGAGGGGAGACGTAGGCGAAACAGCACTCGGACGTTAAGTGAAAAGCTAGGCAGAGGGTTAAGGTCTTACTGTCCCTCCCACAATCTGCCCTCCTGGGTCCCCCGGCCTAACCCTCAGAAAAAAAACAAATCTCCTCCTCCTTCCTCACTTAGCTTCCCCAGTTGCTGCTTTTCCTCTCCTCTGGCTGCAGGGTGGGAGGGAGATCATGAAAAATGGTCCTAAGCTTATTTGGGCTCTTTCAAGCTTGAATCCGCCCAGAATGCTGCCTCTTCCTTTTCGGGAAGGTGGATGGAGGGAAGCAGGCTCCACCTACCAGGAACTGAAAGCTATAAAAGGCTGCCCCATTACAGGAACAAGTCCAGCTCTGAACAGTAGCCAGATTAGAACTGACTTAGGATGGCTCGAAAAATCACTGCTGCGACAGGGCCAAGGAAAGCTAGCCTGGGATCCAGTGAGCCCCAATATCCTCCGGGGGAAGGAAAAAAAATGGAGCTTAGCTGGAAATTCAGGGGGCTAGCTCTGTAAAGAGGGCGAGGGTCCTCTGCTAGCCTCGGGTGTCTCTCCTTCCCATGCCTACCACCCTGTCACCGGGGACTGTGAGGACACGGGCTTCCTATGTGCCAAACAAGCCAGCACAGGTTCTGGTTTGTTTTTTTTGGCTGGCCCAGTTCTTGGCTTGGAAAGCCAGCGAGGGAGGGTGGAGGTGTGCTGACCCAGGTCGTGCCTTTCCTGGGAGGCACAATGCACAGGCGTCTCTGAAGAACCCAAGTGGTGACGACAGGTTTTGGCAGAGACAAACTGAAGGCTCTCTTTTATGGTTTCTCCATGTACCCTGGGCAGGGCGGTGGCATGCGAGGGCTCCTGGCCTCTGACAAACCACCCCAGCTCGGCTAAGCCAAAGGATCCTGGTCGTGTGCTGGGGGGGGCCTTTCCTGGCAGGCCTGAAACACCTTTTGGTGGCCAGCTGGTCTGGTTCTGGGTTTGTCCCCATTGTATCTAGACACTCCCAGCCACCTTTTATTTATTTTATTTATTTGTTATTTTTATTATACCGAGTTTCATGATAGGAATCACATCAACCCAGTTTACAATTAACAATGTGAGTAAAGGCAGAGAGTAACAAAGTAAAGAACATTTCCCAATACAAGAACAAATATAGTATGAAACTTAACAAATATTATAACAATATTTTGGATGTGAGAAAGTTACAAAAAACATGGAAAAATAACTTGGATATGAAAGGAGAAGAATTGTAGAACGACTATAAGCATTTTAACCAGCTAGAGGAGCTGGGTGTCTAAGCTATAGATGGCATTGGAGGGTTCAACCTGAGGGGGCCAGGGTTGATCTGGGTCAAGTGGCCACCCTACAGGGCCATTGAGAGACCGGCCGTGCTCCTGTCTTCCGATTTTTCCGTGCCGTATCTGTGGCGAGGGATAAAGGGTTACCTCTGACTCTGCGGTGGCATTATCTGGGCCTTATCGGGCTGCAGCGTGGATGTTTATGCTGCGTAAGAATTGCTATGAAAAAAACCGGATAAGATAAGCCAGGGCCCTGCTCGCATTTCTAATCAGGGAAGTGTTTGCCCAAGAGGGCAAATGTCTCCCAGTTGTGTCTAATAACTCCTGCCACGGCTATGCAGCGCTCGCTCGCTTGGCGAGGTGGAAATGTAGGGACTGCGGAGCAAGCTGTGCCTTATTTCAGTTTAGGGCTAGGCCCCCGGCCTTCCCGGGACATTTTGGTTTCTAACATCTCTGTAAATGCGGCTGCTTTGGGAGATTGTGAGCAGGCGAAGTGCATAAGCCACCCTTTTAAAAAGGCCTAAAACACACAAGGACTAGTTTAGATTACTTTTTTTTTTTGGAGCACGGTGCTCCACACCTTCTCTTCCCTCTCCCTCGTCTCTGCAAACCTTGCTGACATCCTGGGGAGTAGGGGGTACAACATTTTTGGTATCTCTCCAGATTTTAATGACCGTTCTTGTGACTTACCAGATGACAAAAATATCCAATCTTCTGTGTTCCCCCTCCTCCCCCCCCCCGCCCCCCTGAAAGAGCTCTGCCACTCTGTGCTGAGATCATAATGGGCACAGGAAGGCCTGCACTAGTGGGATTTTTTTTCTCTTCTCCCCCTAGTTTCAGTGAAACTCCAGCTCTCTGGCTCACTTCCTGGAGCGCTGCACCTGTGCCCTGGCAGCACCCAGGGCAGGTGCTTCTTCCATTACCAGGAAGTTCTCCTCCCCGTGCTCCTGGGTGGGGGAAATTCAGCTCAGACCGGTTTTACACTTGCGGCTCATTGGCTGGTTTGAAATGCCACCAGGGAATCTCCTCTGCCTCCAAACCATCCCTTGCTGGTGGCAGCAGAGACCAAACCACAGAGCAAATTGGTTTGGGGGGGGGAGGGGAGCTAATGGACAGCCACAGGGCCCCCCTTTTTTTTTTAATCAGTTGTGGGCCAAGGGGTTAAGTTACTTCCCTGATCTCTATAGCCATGGGCAATAAGAAACCTGATGCATAGCACTGGGGGAGGGGTAAAAGGGCTCGCAGTTTAACCCATTATGTGCACGCTACTGCCGATGCAGCAAGGAGTTTAGTGCACAACGCTGCATTTAAATTGGTGCTCTGTAGCCTCACATGGAAACCTCAGGCTAATGAGGGCATGATGAATTGCTCCCCAGCACAGGGAGGGGTGCTGGGTTCCCTCTGGTTTTCATAGCGCTGGAAGCTTAACTCCTAATCCAAGTTGGGGGGTGAAGCTTCCAGGGCTGCTGTTAGTCTATGGCTGAAAGGCATTTCAGTGCCAGGACCTGTAGCCAGTCTTCTACATAAAAGACATGCTCTGCTCATAAAAAGCAGGTTTTCCTCCTAAAATGATCTTTGCACAATTTTGTGCATCACACTCTTGTGTGGAACTCCTATTATCTATACACAGAAAACATGGTTTTTATCTGCACAGATCTCTTTCCAGGTATAAAATGACTTATTTGCACCCAGATCTTCTAAACTTTTAACACCTGATGCATTAGTTTGGCTAGCTTACTGCATAGTCCAAAACCCCCCCAAACTTAGCTTGTATGTTGGTTAACTGCTGAATTTCAGTGCACGGGTACCCAATGCTCAGCCTCTTGCACTGGTCTCTGGGTGAGGGCCCTGGAGGAGCAGTAAATGTAGCTGCAAAACCCATTTTCTCCTTGTAGCACAGTAAATGTCAGGGAAAAATGGTCTCTCCAGTCCACCCGGCCCAGTATTAATCTTCTGTAACGCTCAAGGGCAGAATGGCTCCAGCCAGGGCTAACAGCAGGAGCAAATGACCGTGTTAGTCGAGCTGTACACCTCGGCTGCCTTTGGGTGAAGAGGCAGCATCCGGGGTCTGGAAGGAGGGTGCCAGGCCATGCTCGTCTTTGCTTCTTGTGCATTTCCCTTGGGAGGGTAAAGTGGAAATCCTGGGCTGAGCTGGGGGATCTTGAGAAGTCCTGCTTATAGCTGAACATAGGAAGGGAGATCTCTGGGCACCTTAAAGTAAAGGTTAGTGACCACTGCAGACCCAGGTTCCAGTCCTACCCCCTAGGACTCCCAGTCTTAATGTTTTACAGATCTTTTGACTTGTCTTGTATGGTGCTGTGTACATAAATGGCATTCACTGAATTATGGGTAAGAATAAATTGCTACAACCAGAATAAATTAAGGATGAAGAGCTTACATAGCTTTTTTTTTTTTTGGTTGGACAACTTTATTTTATTCTTGTGAAAGCATTTAATTTGTAGAATTTTAGGAGGTAAACTCATGAAAAGGAAATGCTCTCTGCAGAGATTTCCCTCTGAAAATTTATGGCCAGCAGGGCCCTGGGGACTTCTGTAAATACCTAGGGCGTTCACACCCATAGGTGCAAAATACACTTAATAAAGCGTGCTCCTGGACTTCAAAGTTAAAACATGGAGCTTTCTTTGACCTTTTCTCCAGCCCTACCCTATCCCTGGCCCTCTTCCGGGGAAACGTCTGAGTGCAGGTAAACAGCATGAAGGGGGCCATTCTCGAAGGCATTTTTACAAGGGAAAACACAGGCTCACCTGCACTGAGACCTTAAACTGGCTTTTGTGCACTTCTAAGCAAGGTACATGAATGCAGTTCAAATCTATGCACTTGTGCCACAAAATGTCACACAATTAGCTGTCTAGCTTTTTAACGACACTTCCTTTTTGTGCAGCGGCTCTGCAGGCCACACGAGCTCTTATGGTGGTCTCCATCGTGCTGGGGGTGCTTGGCATGGCAGTCTCTGCCATGGGCATGAAGTGTACCAAATGTGGAGGGGATGACAAGGTGAAGAAATCACGAATTGCCATGGTGGGGGGCATCCTCTTCCTTATTGGAGGTAAGTCAGAAGGATGGCTTTTTTTTTTAACCATAGCCGGGAATATTAAATTCTCAGTGCTGCTGTCTATACCTGGCTAGCTGTTGCCTCTGGGCTTGTGGGTAGGTTACTGTCCCACTGGAGCCTTTATAAACAAGGAAGGGTGTCTTCCAGCTTTTTTTGTCAGCACATAACTCATTTCTGGGTGTACCGGAGGGCAGACAGCATGAGCCGAGCAAGCTGTGCCGCTCCCACAGGCTGCATTCTGTGCCTGTTGCATGCCCAGGCTCACGTAGTGGGCTGTGCCCAGTCCAACTGCAGGATGGCACACTTGTGCCAGCAAAGCGCCTTCACTTCTAGCCAGTCTGCACGTCCAACACTCGGAGGGGGGCAGGCTTGCCAATTAACTTCCCCCCCCTGCACTGCTCTGGATCCTTAATGGGATATGTCCCAGTGTCCTCAACCAGAATGGAGTTTTGGGGGGGTCTAATCCCTGGCTCTGCCATCTTGTGCAATCTTTCATATGCTCAGAGCTCTCTGGTAAATGTTGTTTTTTTCTCCCTCTCTCATCAGGCCTGGCTGCACTGATTGCCTGCTCGTGGTATGGAAACAAAATCATCCAGGACTTCTACAATCCCCTAACACCTGTTAATACCAAGTGAGTGACTGGGCCTGGGGGGGGGGGTCTGCGCCAGTGGTCCATGCTGGTAGTGGGATTTTTTTTCCCCCTTATCCACAGCCCTAAGATCTGGTTTTGATGCTCCAGAGGAGGGAGCTGGACTCTGCCACAGAAGCAGCAGGGGTAGGGTCCCAGCTGGCCCTCAGATGGGCTCAGGCAGTCCAGGATTTCCTCCTCGTCTTTCTCCTACTGCCATGCATGGAGCTGGGGAGAGGGAGATGCTGAACTTGTCCAGATCATACCAGTAGGAACCTTTTTTAATACTCTTTGGCCAGAGTGCCCCTGCCCAGTGATGCTTCTACCAGGCTACTCCCCCCCCCCCCCCCCCTCACCCAGCAGCCAGGGCTGGTGAAAGGGCATTGGGGCACCCAGGGTGGACCTCTGGTCTCCCATATACACATTGGTGGCAGCTCTGTCATGTCTCCCACTCATCCCTCCCCCCTCTTCTCACCAAACAGCATCACTTCAGTCTACAAAATCATGAAAGGACTTGAACAAGTTAATGTAAATCAGTTATTTACACTCAGATAATAGAAGAACCAGGGGGGGCATTCCATGAAGTTAGCAAGTAGCTCATTTAAAACAAATTATGAAAATTCTCTCTCAGCACATAGTCAAGCTCTAGAATTCATTGCCAGAGGATGTGGTTTACAGCAGTTAGTGTAACTGGGTTTAAAGGCTTGGATAAGTTCCTTGAGGAAAAATCCATAAACTGCTATTAATTAATAAGCAATAGTAGCTTAAGATTTAATGTTTGGATACTTGTGACTTGGATTGGCCCCTGTTGGAAATGGGATACTAGGCATAATGGACCCTTGGTCTGACCCAGTATGGCATTTGTTCCCCCCCCTTTTTTATGGTACCCAGTACCCTCTAACCAGAAAGCCCCCACCTGTCTATCTTCATCTTCCCACAGACATTTTTTTCCCAGTATCCGTGCCCTTCCCTTGTGGTTCCATAAGTGGGCAGTTGACAGCTTAAGGCTTTTGCTGCTCAGTTTTGGCACCCTTAGGTGCCTAATGGAAACACTCAGCCCTGCCAGCAGCAAGGAAGTTCTTCAGGAGTGGCTGCCAGCCTTGGATGATCGGTGTATATAAATATCTTGTATGCACATTCGGAGGACATCAGATGCTAGTTGGGTTGGCCTCAGACCAGGCTGAGAACAAGTCCTCTCTTGCACTAAGATGTGGCAAGGGGGGATTAAATTGTCTGGCACTGTTAGACTTTACTTTAAGTGACCTTCATAACTGTCCTATGGTTCCTATCCCATAATCAGGGCCTGCACAAAAACAAATTGGTATCCTGCCCTGGTGAGAAATACAAGCTTTGCCACCTGCAGCCTCACTCTGGACTCCATCCTCCATCTCTCCCTTTGCTTGCCTTCCATTCCTGGCATGGCAGAGCTGAGCTTGGGGGCTGGCACTTGTGCAGTTCATACAGTATTTTTGTAAAGCAGTGTTTAGAAGTGCCAGGCCCCAGGTGCAGCTCTGCCACAGACTGGGACAGGTGGCAGCCCTCAGTATCCCATGGGAGGCAGCAGCAGCCATGTCAGGAGGGGGACACTTACACCCCTGCCCCCCCCCCCGTGGTTGGCACGTAGCATCCCCAAAAGCTGCCCTGAGCTCTAGGAAAGGTCTTCCAAATGTGAACCAGGGACCCCATAGGCATGAGAGCTGCAGGCAGTGGGGACCTAGCCTAGGCACATTCTTGTCTATTCACTGGGGATATCCTGAAAACCCAGCTGGCTGGGCAGGCCTGCAAAGGTGATTCCTGGGGAGTTTGGACTGACCCAGGTTGAGGAATAAACTTGTTCCTTTAGGGGTTTAAGGAGACGGGGCAGTGGCTGGCTGAATGGCAGTTTGCACTTTATGAAGCTTTAAAGGTTACTGCAACATTCATTGAGGCTTGAAGTCTTGTGTTTATTACAGGCTGCTCACCTTTTTCAAAGCAGCCAGAGCATACAAACCAACCTCTATTAGAGAAACTATATGAAAATGTGTTAATTCTGATAACCAGGCACTCTCTTCCACTATTTTGGGTAACTCCAGGAGGTTTATTGCAGCCTTCTATAACCTTTCTTTCCTTTTTTAGGTATGAATTTGGAGCTGGTGTCTTCATTGGCTGGGCTGGCTCTCTCCTTGCCCTCCTAGGGGGTGCCCTGCTAACCTGCTCCTGCACCAAGGGATCTGGGTACAGTGGGCGACAGTACCCCAAGGGTGCCAAATCAAAGGCCCCCAGCAGTAAGGAGTATGTGTGAGGGCTTGGTCTCCTCTCCCTCAGCTCATGGGACCTGAAGAGCGAATGGACCATCTCTAGAGAGCTGCAGCAGAGGAAAACGCAAGGGATTTTTCTTGTCCGTGACTGACCCAACTTTTTTCCTAAAACCTGACTTTCTGGTTTTCAGCAGAGGCAGCTTAAATTTCCACCCCTGATTTTTCTTTTTTTTTTTTTCTTGTTAGGGCTGATGGGGGGGGGATCTGCCAAATGTTGTGCAGAATTAACATGTGGCTTATTTGGGGTAAAAGAAGCATTTCATCAAGGTCACTTGTAAAAGGAGTTAGGGGGAGGGGTACCTGGGTGACTTCTGCTCTGCTTGCTTTTTTAAGCATAGGGGTGGGAGAGTCTACTGTAAATCTGGTATAGGACCCCCACCACCTCTCCCTTCCCACTTCTACAGGGCTGCAACAAAAACCTGGAAGTTCTTGGTGGCCATCTTGAATTGTCCCACTTGCCTGGTGGGATTTGTAGTCCTATTTCTTTAGTGGAAATCTGAACTACCAAGTCCCAGCCTTCAACCTGAGGGGGCATAACTGGGACACTTCTGGCTGCTGGAGGGCAGCAGTCTATTTTGGTCTTAAAGGGGGGGACTTTAGATCAAAGCAAGCTTAATCTTCCAGGATCACCACTCTAGGTACACTGGTGGGCAAAGTCTGTTCTGCATGTCACCTCTCTAAATCCCTCAATGTGAAGTTTCCATGTGCAGTCACTCGTCTAGCTCCCAGTGCTTGCTGGCCCCAAGGAGAACTTAAGATGAGTTTACAAGGCCCAGAAAGCACAAGAGACTGCCTTGGAAGGACAAGCTTGGGTGCAGTCCTGATGTGTTGCCCATCAGCTCCTAACCCCTCCCCACATTAGCCTGTGTTGCCAGTTTCAGGGGTTGAATCCTGCTTTCCTTCCCTGTAGCACTAAACAAATAGTTTTGGATCCAGCTGAGTTGAGTGGTTGACTTTTTTTTTAAACTTTTTTAAACCTCCTTGAAAGGGAGCATATAGACCATGCTATTTAAATGTTATGACTTGTAGGATTTTTACTATTGATGTTTGTCATTGGGAAGTTTTTTTTGTAAATAAAATAAACTGAGTTAATTTTGCCTTTTTCTTCTGTGTGCTCATCAGTTTGCTTGTTCTGCATGTGGAGACGATGGTCCTAGCAAAGGTTACAGATGAGGCTTCCAGCTTGATGTAATAAGCTGGATCTTACAATTGTGCAGATTCTTAATGATTATGCTGACTCTCTTAATTCCTGATGCAGTGAGCTAATCATGCATTAAAAAAAAAACACGTGTACCTAAACATTTAGGCACACAAGCATAGTTTCTGTGAATAAAATACCAACCTCAGGTCTCAGCATGGGAAGATCAGCTTCTACCTAGCAATTTAACAGCTCCAGCCTAACACTTCCTGTTTTTTGTGCTACACATGTAAGCCAGTGCAACTCCACAGATGAGGGGCAGAGGTAATGACTAATCTAATCATTAGCAAAGGGCTTCTAGGAGAGGGTGCTCCTCTGTACAGAGTCCACTTCTGCCAAAGTGGACTCTGACCTTAAAAGCTCCTGCTCTAACATAGTCTATAAGGTGCCATTTGATGTCATGTGTGGGTTTTTTTTTAATAACAGCCTGACAGGGCTAGGCCTGCTAATTTTTCACTCACCTGTATGGTGTGTGAAACTTCACATCAGCAATAAAGTTTGAACATTGAAAATGTATCCTGCCAAGTGCATCTTATTATAGGGGTGCAAGCTGCCAGACCTCACTGGGATAAGGGATTTAAACCCAGGGTTACTCACAGGCAGCAAAGTCCACCACTTCTAGGAAGTGGGGAAATAACAGAACTGTGACTTCACATTGCTGGTGGGAGAATATAAGAGGACCTCTACCTGCAAGCAGGATATGAGGACAGGGATTTAACAAAAGGACACTATTTAAACAAATCCAATCAATTGCTTTGGGGCAAAGTTAGACTACAGGCAAGTGTGGGATGGGGTATACTTGGATATAAATGCTGTTATGGGATCACAAATCTTAGCAGCATATAAGATACCACACCTGTCAAAATAGTGTGTATGGAACATAAGAATTGCCATATTTGGGTCAGACAAAGGGACCACCAAGCCCAGCATCTCGTTTCCAACACTGGCCAGGTTACAGGCTCCTGCCAAGATCCCAAACAGTAAATAGATCCCATGCTGCTAGTCTAGTTGGTTAATAACAGTTCATGGGCTTCTCTAGTAACTTGTTAAAACATTTTTAAACCTAACTACCATATTCACATCCTGCAGCAATGAATTCTAGAGCTTACTTGTGCATGGAGTGAAAGATTTCCTCAAATGCTTTTAAATGTGCTTCCTAATAATTTCATGGCATGTCTCCTACTCTTTTGAAAAAATAGATTAAACATTTACCTGTTCTTTTCCCTGGAATTTTATAGACCTCTCTCATATCCCCCCTCAGCCGTCTCTTCTCCAAGCTGAACTGCCCCAATCGCTTTAGCCTTTCCTCACGGGGAAGTCATTCCCTACCCTCGAACATTTTGGTTACCCTTTTCTCAATGCAACGTGTTTGGGGGCTTTTTTTTTTTTTTTTAAAGATGTGGTGTCCAGCAGCGCCACCTGCTGCAGGAGCAGCTTCACCATAGAACAATCCAGAGGCATTTATGACTTTCTCTGTTCTATTCTCCATCCCTTTCCAAAGAATTCCTAACTGGTTGCTTTTGATGCCCACTGTTCCCTGAACCCATGATTTCAAAGTATTATCCCCTGAGGCCCAGCTCTTCTTGTGGGGTGTTAACTCTTCATATGGAACCTATTATGAAATTGCCGTGGGGGCTACCTCTTTCTCTACGTGCATCATCTTGCCCTTGTTAAAATCTCATCTGCCATTTGGATTCCCACTCTCCTAGTCTCACAAGCTCCTCCTCCACTTTATTACAATCCACTTGTCTGTAAATGATCACCTTACTTGTTCCCTTTTCCAGATCATCTTTAAATTATTTTAAAAAGCACCGTCCCATACAGAGCCCCAAGGCACTCAGTGTTTACCCTTCCCCAGTGAAAAAAAACAAACATTTAGTCCTGCTCTATTTCCTGTCTCTTAACCCATTTGCAATCCACAATAGGACATTACCTCCTATCCCGTGACTTTTAATCTTCTCAGGTGTGTCTCGGGGGGACTTTGTCAAACACCTTCTGAAAATCCAAATACACCACATGCACTGGCTCACTGTTAATATGTGGATAACCCCTCCAAAAAACTGCAGCAGGATGGTGAGGCAAGACTTCCCTTGTGTAAATCCATGCTGCCTGTGTCTCATTAAGCCATGCAGTTCTATCTTTTTTGTTCTATTAGAATAGTTTTCATGATTTTTGCCAGCCCTGAAGTCTGACTCGTCAGTCTGTAGTTTCCTGAATAACACCTGAAGCCCTTTTTAAAGATCAAGGTTACATTGGCCACCCTTCAGATAAGTAGATGATCCCAAGGATAGGTTACAAGTTATCAGTAACAGATCTGCAGTTTTCTTTTAGAAACACTCAGCTGTATACCATTTGGTCCGGGAGATTTGCTGCTGCTTCGGTTGTCATGGGGGACAGACATATCTTCCAGTTGTATTGTGCTTGCTTTGTTCTGAATCAGCACCACTGAATAGTTTTTGGCACTGGTACCTCCCCTGACATCCTCTTCAGTAAACATGGAAGCAAATTTTAGTCTTTTGGGGGGTGGCCTTATCTTAAGTGCCCCTGTAATCCCCCTTCCTGATTATCCAATGACTCCCTCACAGGCTTCCTGTTTGGATATAGTTTAAAAAGTATTTACTATTGGGCCAATTCTGTAAAGTGTGCTTGGCCGTGCACACTGTTTAATACAGGTTTGGCTGCGTGATTTTGAGGGGCATCTATTACCTCTTATACTGTAAGGGGTGTAGCGCCTCAAACATATAGCTAAACCCCTTGAAAACTAATAGCGCTCATCATATGCAAATACATGTTGATGAGGTTATTAGTCACCCGGGATTCAGAAAGTAAAATGTGCAGCCAATAGGGACATTTTATGCCCAAGTGCATGTGTTCATTTATGAGCAGCCTGGAAACGTGTGCAGAAAATACTGCTTTTCTATACATCCTCTGCCTTAATACCCTGGTGGAATTAAATTGGAGGAACCAAAAAATGTGCCAGCTGGTCAGGTAAGGAGAACGGATGCTCGATGTTTACCGACGTCGCTTCCTGAACCCACTGACAGAGCCACCTCTCCCGGGCCAAGGAGGCGCTGGGGGGTGCGTAATCATCCCCAGCGCCTCCTTTTAGTGCGACCTCCTCATTTAAATATAAGAGCATGCGTGCAGGAGAGGTGGCTGGGCACACATCGGGAGGGTGGGTGCTCAACACGAAGCGTCTGTTCTCCCTTGGTCCTATCAGGCCGATACAGTAAGGAGCGGTAGGAAGAGCTGCGTTGGGGCCGGGCGCACCCGTGGTTGCCGCACGCACAGTCCGGCTCACCTTCCGCTCGTTACCGTATTGAAATGTCATGCAAATGCAAGCTGCGTCCGTGAAGCGTTAGGCCCGCGCAACCCATTTTACTGTATAGAGCGCTATACAGTATCCTGGGTGCGCGGGCCTAACGCTTCACGGACGCGCTGGTACCTGTCATTTCAAATGTCATTTCAAATGTCATTTGAAATGACCGGTACCAGGAAGTGGACGGTTCTCCTACGCTCGGGATTGCCAGTCCTCTCTCCCCTCCTCCCGAAGCAAGGCGCAGGGAGGGGGGGAGAGAGGACTGGTGAAACGACGTGTAAAGTATAAAGCAACGAAGCGACTTACTTTTCTTGCAGCCCTCCCCCGGAGACGGACCGCGGCTCCCCTGCCTCCCGGAGGCAGCTGCCGGCGAAGATGGATGCCTGCAGGGGCGAAAGCGTGCAATTTGGCCGCTCAAGACGTGACGTCACATGCCGTGACGCCAAACGTCGTGACGTCACGCCTTGAGCCGCCAAATTGCACGCACAGGGGCCGCTTTCGCCCGTGCAGGCATCCATCTTCGCCGGCAGCTGCCTCCGGGAGGCAGGGGAGCCGCGGTCCGTCTCCGGAGGAGGGCTGCAAGAAAAGTAAGTCGCTTCGTTGCTACTTTTTTTTTTTTCCCCGCTTTTTCCGCTTTCGTTGCTTTGGGAGGAGGGGAGAGAGGACTGGGGCTGCCCCGGAGACCATTGACGCGGCCAGGGCAGGTGAGCGGGGGCTGGGTGAAAGTTTGCCGCCTACCCTTACCCCTGCCTCTAACGCAGGGGTAAGGGTAGGCGGTAAGTTAGCAGGTTAAACGCGCAGCAAAACTGCAGGTTAAGAAAGCGATAGTCGGGGCGCGCGTTACTGTATGGGAGGGAATAGCTAATCCGATCGTTTACATCTAATATACATGCCGCGGGCGGAAGGGGTTACCCAGTGATTTAAAGAGGCAGAAAGAATGGGTTAAAGGGGATAGTGAATCGCGAGTTGGACTAACGCGGCCGAAAAGTGAGTAGAAAGCGGGTTAGAAGCAGGGTAACCGCGGCCGCACTTTACTATATTGACCTGTATATCGGGCTGCAATGAGCTTTTGCCTCTACGGCCAGCTTCTTTTCAAATTCTCTCTCGGCCTGTATTATCGATTGTTTTACATCTAAATTGCCATTGCTTATGCTTTTTCCCGTTTTCTTCAAATGGATCCTTCCAATTTTTGAAAGAAACAAACAAACAGATTATGAAATGCCACTAAGCATTGTGATCAACAGCGGGGTCGTGGTTTGTAATCTGTTGTGGCTCCTTCACAATGGGATGCCTGATGCGGAATATTTTACATTTTTGCTACACGAAATGTCAGAGAATCTTGTAATGTTCTATTGATTCGGAAGACTGTTATGTTGTTTGTTTGTTTGTTTTTTAATTGTTTAAAGAGTTATTAAAAAACTGTATATGAAACATAAGAACATAGGACTTGCCGTTCTCGATCAGACTGAGGGCCCAGTAAGCCCAGTATCTTGTTTCCAGCAGTGGCCAATGCAGGGTACAAGTACCTGGCAGGATCTCAAAGAATAAATCGATCCCATGCTGTTATCGTGCAGTGGTAAATAGTGGATAAGAGAATTAGATGGGGTATTCTTGGATTTAAACAGAATATTACAAAATAGCACTACAGCAGAGCAGTGTGGGCAAAACATAAAGGTGGACATTAATCTGCAGCGCAGGAAGATGAGCTCGCCCAGTAAGGTTCCCTGCTTCCATACCGTACATGCTCCACTTTACCTTAACCTTATGCTCCAGGTGGAGCACAAAGCAAACAGAACTGAGATCTAAATAGCAAAACAATTATGGGTGCAGAAAATCAAACAGCAGCGCCCAGGGCTGGCATTGGAAGTGTGCAAGGGGGCATTGCCATCCCTTGCCTCTCACACCCGTTTTATATCATGTCTGCAGGGAGGCTCTTATTTCTGTGGTGGCAGGTGAAGGATCGGTCTGCTCAGGGGAGGGGGGAGAAGAGAGAGAAAAGGCACTGGGGGCAGGTGGGATACTGACGCTGGGCAGAGAGAGAGAGAGTGTGCGTCTATGTGTGAGACGGGGTAGGAATAAGGGTATCCTGTGCTGGAGCCACTGCCAAAGGAGGAAGGGCTGTGCCAGAGCTGCTGCCAAGGAGGGGGCCTGCCAATTTTGGTTTGTTTTTTTTTTTTTCTACAGGGTACCAGTTAGCTTAGAGCTGGCGCTGAGAGTGCGTGCCCCCCACACAATATGCCAAGTCCCCCTGAATCACAGAGGCAGGTTTCTCGCCAGCTTCTTGGGTGACGTGCCTCTTCCACTGCTGAAGCTGTGGCTCGAGTATCTGCTCCGTGCCCGGGTTTTTCACAATGACAGAAACTGCGGTTCTTCCTCCCCAATAACCTAGAAGACAGAATAAAGGCATAAGGTTAACCGGTCTGCCTGTGACTGCAGCCGATCAAACGTCTACCAGGGAGTAGAACATCCCTGTGTTATCTTCAAAGCGACCCCCATGTTCCCATGTGATCCAGTGCAGCCACGGCCTCTCCTGCATGAGCGGCTGCATACAGCCTATAAAGATTACACCCTATGCACTCCGGAACGAGGCTCTCGTTGGCACAATTCAAGCACTAAGAAGTGCATTAGCAGTAAAGTGGAGAGATTGAGATCATTCCCAGCACACCCTGGCTTACTGAATGAAGTTCAGTCCTGTCAAGGTATGTGCAAAGCAAACCCAGTTGGAGACACCACTCCGGGAAAAAAAACCAACCCATAAAGGGGGTCTCTAGGTGTGATGAAGGATCCTCTGCTTAATCCCTCTTTACCTCCTGCAAACAGAGCTTTCGAAAACTGCTATTCATGGCTCATTGCCTGTTGTCTTCATTTTTAGAGCCACTATCCTGACTAGCAGGAAGCGTGTGTGATATATACACAACCAGTGGCGCTATAATATTTATTATAACCCTGGTATATAACAAAACACACAATTAGAACCTACGGCAAGCCAGCCCCTCACAGAAACGTCTCTCACGCCTCGCTACCTCAATAAACTGGCGATCTCTCACCCAAGCCAGTCTGTTCCCACATTGGCCAGAAGCTAAGGAAGCAGGATGGCGGGTGTCCGGTCAGTAGAGCATTGCTGTTGGTGCTGCTGCTGCTCTCTGATGCTGCTGTCCTGTGTGTTGCTGTCACACATGATTATAGTCCTTTGTTTCACAGGCTGTGCTGCGTCCCAGGCTGGAGTCTTCCTCTTATCTTTCCAATTAGCAGCAGAGAGATTCTTTGCTCCCTGCCTGGCTGAGCTCTTTCAGCAGCTGCCTATCGCCTTCAGGACACCGGGGAGAGGTGTTTTGCAAGCTCACGAGGGAGAGCACCTCTCTTGCTGAAGAAGACACTGTGCTTGAGTTAGTCCTGTAGCAAGTTGGAGGACGTATCTTTTTCGCAGGTGGTGGTTAAGTCTCCATGATCCCTGACAAATGGCCTTGCAGCTGCTGGGCATAATTCTCCTCTTCTATCTGTAACTAGGTTCATGGCATTATCCAGAAGTCTTTTTCTGCGAACTGGCTCAAAGCAGGGAACAGGCCAGAAATCCTGAGCCAAACTGTCTAGGCCTCACTGTCTAGGCCTCATGCTAATGCTCCTGTCTACCCCAGCTCTGTGCTAGCTGTCACCCCTTCGGGGTGAGCTAGATCTCATTTCCAAGTATCTAACAGCAATCAACGGTTGTTTTTCATCTAATGATATCCCCTCGCTTTTTCCGTTCAGTGGTCATTCCATTCCTGTTGCTAATCAAGTTAAAAAACTGTAGGAGTACGGTTGGGTTCTAACTTTTCTTTGTGAGTGTGAGCAAAATTGGAGGTTAAGGCAATATATATATTTTTTAAATCTGCGCATGCTCTGTCCACTGTTTAAAGCCACACTTGACCAGCAATGACTTCCATACTGTTAGCGCTCGTCCTGAATACCTTGCACGGCATTACACATTGCGCTGCACGGTTATTGATCGACCCCCTGTCTTCGGGGACACATTACACCTGCACGGCAACCACTCCGCTGGCTCCCAGTCCTGTGGCGCGTTACAATGCCAGACTGCAAGGATAAACCCATGAGCTATTGAACGACAATGTTCCCGCCTGGACTTGCGCGATGCCGCGTCTTTATAACCAGGCCTCCGCGCCTTACGCTCCGCGCGCCTTCTCAGGGTTTCCATCTCCACGGTCGGCCCCCACTTGACCGAAACTTGGGAGCAAAACCTCGTAGCAAAACCTTCGGCAAACAGCTGAAAGCCTTTCTGTTCAGACAAGCTTTTCAAATAGATGACTAAGACTTTATGTTGTTTTTATCATGGGTTAGGGATTCAGTTTATCAGGGATTCATGCATGATTTATGTTGTGTCTGGCTCACTTTTCTTCAGCAGTGTTTTTATGTTTCTTAGTCCAAAGGATCACTATGTACGTTTTTATGCGCTCCACCTTGAATGAGAGATAAGCTGGGTGTGAGGGTGTATACAAAAGATTCCCTCAAACCACCTTAAAATACAGGCTGGAGCCGTCTGCCCCGGTCTGCCTTAAGGAGCAGGGCCCCAAAGGATTCTGGGTCCCGGGAGGAGGATGCCTTCCTAACAGTATAAAGGATCAGGGCCCAGACGGGTTAGGCAGGCCCTGGGGAGCTGCTTCGAGCGCACGGTAGGCCCGTACAGAATATGCCCGAACTGCTTGGATGTTTACAGCAAGGTGAGCTACCATTTTGTTTTGCTGTTTCTTTGATTTCTGTAAATAAAAAGTTTGTTCCTGACCAGAACAGCCGTCTTCTTTGGCCGTTCCAGACACCGAGCTCAGTCCGTTCACTGCACGTGGGATCGGGTGGCCTAAAGAGGGGACTACAGGCACCGACCCACAGCTACTGTACAATACAGAAACCCCCCTCAGAAACCGGTTTTTCCCCTCCTCTTTCCTGGGGCCTCCCTAGTTTCTGGCTTAAAGGCGGCGCTACAAACAGGCTAAGGGGGCTGGCCCGCCTGCTACGGATAGGGCTCAAGAAGGGAGGCAGGGCCGGACAGGCCAGCAAGATTTTTTTTTTTCCCCCCTCTTTCTCTCTCCTTTCCCCAGAGAGGCCTTCCCTGGCCCTCCCCTTCCCCAGAATGCAGGCAAATAGGGAGCCAAGTCACACAGACCCTGGCTACCGGGTAGCAACAGCCGCGAAACGCCTTGCAGGCCCAAAATCGATCAGCAGCAGCGCGTCGGGCGAGCAAGCGGCTCGGCAGAACACCCTACCGACTCACGCGGCACAGGTGGCGCGAACAGCGGTGACAAAACCACCACACCCCCTTGGCGGAGGCGGCCTTACCGAAGATGACTCCGGGAGAGGCCCCCCCCCCCCCGACAGCTTTCTTAGATCAGGAGGCAGGGGAGATTCCGCTTCTCTCCATCTCACACACGGCGGATGGATCGGGGGGGGGGGGGGGGGGGGGGGGGGGGATGTGATTCGCTGCAGAAAGAGTTCCAGGGTTTTGCCTTTTTTTTTTCGCCGGGGGAGATTTGCTGCCACCCTCCCTGCCCTGAAGTGTGGGAGACCCAAGTTGCTTGCCTGTTCCCTGCCGTCTAGTTCTTCCCATCCAGAGGTTGCTGTGAATCATCTGGAGAAAGGAACTTTATTACGCCTGGAGGACCCCCATCTGCAGCCTTCACCCTAGGTGCATCTTGGGAGTTTGTCCAGAGACTTTGTCCATCAGTATTTCTGGAAGGGGATTTTTCACCCCAGCTAGCGCACCCCTGTCCACCTGGGAAGCCTTGCTTTTCCAGACCTTGGAGGCTAAGAGTTTCCTTGGCCCAACCACTGAGAGACGCTTGGGCAGATAGAACATTGGAGAACTGTGATTTTAAGCCATTTATGCCAAGATCTGATGTGGGCTGTGCCAGTTCTGCCATCTAAGAACCTCCTCAGTAAAGATTTATTTTGGGCGCGCAGCTCGAGCTTCCAAGAGTATTTTCATGGCGATCTCATCTCTTAATGGTGAAAATGAACGGTTACCTTCCCAGGAAGTGAAATTGAGAGCCCCCCCCTCCTCCTGGAGTGGGCCGGCCCGGTCTGCAGGGCACCTGCAGGCCTGTGGAGAGGCCTGCTGCATGCTCTGGATAGTCAGGGGCAAAGACAAAAGTGGGAGGAAGCTGTGAAACGGGGGGGGGGGGGTTAACAAAAGCAGGATGCAGAGAAGAGAGAAGACGTGGAATGTAACCGAGAAAAGGCTGGCAGCATGCCAGACATTAGGTAAAGGAGCACAGGAACGGTACGAAGGTCCAACCGGCCGTACGAGGCACAGGCCGCATAACAGGGGCTGCCGTCCAGGAGCACAGGAGAAGGTGAGGGAAGGGACGGGAAGGTTTCAGCAATAGGTAGGATAAAATCCAAGGAGGCAAGAAGAGACCAATCCCAGACAGAGCAGCATGGGGTCCCCGGGGACAGAAATAGGGCAGGAAGGGGCTTGGCGGCACCGTTTTGGCTCCTGAGCAGGCTAAAGGAGGAAATTAAAGGAGGAATGGGAGGCCTTTGTTAAAGTGCTTGGGAGTCTATTGTTAAGGCACGGTATCCATGGACGTTTGGGTCTATATAAGGCAGTCAGGGTTCGTTTGTCGGAAGTAGAGCTGCATGTTTCTCTTAACGCGTCACATGGCCATTGAAATGCTCTCAGAAGCATAACGAGCGGCCCACACAATGGACATGCTAGGAGAGGGAGATGGGATCATGACCAAGTGATGGTTTACTGGATCCTTCCATGGCGGCGTCTCAACAAGTGCCATTGGATTGGGGTGAGGAAGGTGCCTGGCCTAGATACGGCTTTAGGAATTTTAGCAACCTAGGTCCCCAGTAGAAAGAGGAAGGCCTGGACAGTCAACAAAAACACGATTTTAGTGTTTGCTTAGAGCATGGTAGGCTGGTCTGAGCAAGGCCATATAAATGTAAGGCATAGGCAAACAGTATAGAACCACTGTTGTCACATTCGTTAATGGCAGCATTCATGAAGAGAGATGCTGCTGGGCAACCATCTTGTTAGCTGAGGGATAAGTTAGAAAGAGTCAAGCTGCATGGGTTATATGGTGAGGGCAGGCTGATGCAAGAGTATCTGGTGCCCTAGGCGAACCTTTGGTCATGCACCCCTCTGCCCCATCTTACCTCCAGTACAGTGCTCCCTCCTACCAGTGGCATAAACTCCAGCACTGCACTCCCTCCCTTGATGGTATTGGCTCTGGCCCAGCACGCTGCTTGGAGAAGGGTGATGGATGAAGGCAGCACACCCACTGCCATGGCATGGCTGCCAAGGATGTAGAGCAGGCAATGATCCTTGTACAGCTCCTTGGTGAGACCTCACCCGCAGTACTGTGTTCATTTCTGGAGCCCGTATCTCAATAGGGACAGAGACAGGATGGAGGCGGTCCAGAGAAGGGCGACCAAAATGGTGGGTGGTCTCCATCAAATGACTTATGAGGAGAGGCTGAAGGACCTAAATATGTACAGCCTGGAGGAGAGTAGGAGCAGAGGAGATATGAATGATACAGACCTTCAGATACCTGAAAGGTTTTAATTATGTACATTTGACAAACCTTCTCCATTGGAAAGAAATCAGTAGAACTAGGGGTCATGAAATGAACCAAAGTCAGGAACTTTTCTTCACAGAGAGGGTGGTGGATGCCTGGAATGCCCTTCCAAAACAGACGAAAACAGTGAAAGAATTCAAAGGGGCATGGGATAAACACTGTGGATCTCTAAAGGCAAGAGGGTGGCAGTTACTACCCTTGCCCAATAAGCCTTCCTACTGTTGATGCAACTCCATCATTGCTCTCTGCTTCAACAGCAAGAGGGAACAGAAAATTGGACTCAGACAGCAACCAACAAGGGCCCTGTCATTGAAGGTTTTGGGAAACTCTGGGGGTGACCTGTATTGCACGGCAGACTGGATAGACCGGTTGGTCCTTTTCTGCCATCATTGTCTATGTTTCTGGGTTTCGATGCAGTGATGAAGCCCTTGAGTGGGACACATGAGGGAGAAAGGTGACGGCCTGGCTTTTTCCATCACAGTAAGGGTCTCATCGTTTTTATTTTTGGGGTGGATTAAGTCCAGGTGGGTACACGATGGTCTTGCTGTTGTTAGATAAGTTATGAGGGGGTTTGTTTTAACGGGGGTTGGGGGTTAATTTCTATCGTTGGGAATGATTGTTACATTGATTGTAATCTTTGTAACAGTATTTTGTATTTGTGAACCGCTCTGACCGGATCTGGAATCTGTTGTGCGGGTATAAAAGAAATAGTGCCCAGTACCTCTTGCTTTGCTATGGAAGGGGAGGATACGAGCTTGTGAGGCCATGACGGCAGTGCAGGGGTAGAGGATTATGTCTGGCTAGCGTCTTGCGAATGCTGTCCCTTCAGGGAGATGGTAGCTGCGAGGGAGGAGTGCAGAATAAAGACTGCGCACATGGGGGAAAGATGCTTTACTTTCTCTTGGACACACGCTGGCCTTGCATGCTGGGGGACTCCTCATGCTCTGTCACTTACTAAGGCCGTGGCACTTTGTTTTGGGGAACACTTCCCTTCACCCCCAAATAGGACAGTTGTCTGAGGATCCCCGACTTTAGCTAATGGCATCAGACCCATTCTTTTCTGGAAGCTCATCCAATTTACTAGTTGGGAGTTGTTCGTGGAAGATGCCCAGCACAAACAGGAATTCTGTGCATGGCTGGGCAGGGTGCGGGGAGCTGAGCAAGCCGGAAGAGAGGCCAGCAAACTCTAGAGAACAAAGCACCAGCCTGGGTGACCTGTGCGGATTTCTGCCTGCCGTGACACGTTGGGCTGCGATGAGTGAGTCAGGCTTGTCACCTCACTTTATCGAGGAACATTTATGGGCATGGAAAACCTGCTGTGGTAATGTCATCCCATGACTTGCTCACTTTGCTGACATGATGAGCTTTGGGAGAACGATTCTGGACATGCCAGGAAGAGGCAGTTGGACTCGGAAATGCTTTTGCCCTCATTAGCCCTGCAGATCATATAACACAGCCTTAGTATTTTGTGTTATCAGTCGGCCTCCTGGGAGTTCTGTGAGTGGCGGCATCCCTGTCAGGAAGTAACGGCAGCACACTAGCTATGTGGCCAGGAGGGGAGAGCCCTGCCAGGTGCACAGTACAGGCCCTTTGTAGCACTCCTGCGGACAGGTTGCACAGTGCTAAAGCCAGCCCTGAGGACTGAAGTAGCCCGGGTGAGCCTGACGCCAGTGCAGGGTATAATGGTAGAAGCTAATCTTAAAAACAAAATTACTGGCCATATAGATACATTTGGCCTCAGGGGAAAGAGCCAACATGGATTTAACCAAGGGCAGTCTTGCCGTCCCAGGTTTTTAAAGATGTTAATAAACATGTAGTTAATGGTCAGCCGGTCAGTATAGTGTACTTGGATTTTCAGAAGGTATTTGACAAAGTCCTTTATGAGAGACTTCTCAGGAAACTTGAAGGCCATGGGATAGGAGGCAATGTTCTACTGTGGACTGATAACTGCTTAAAAGACAGGAAACAGTAAGACTAAATGGTCAGTGTGCCGAATGGAGAAAGACAATGGTGGAGAACCACTGGTGCTATTTTAATATATTCATAAATGATTTGAAAAAAAGAGAGTGAGTGAGAAGAGTGGATTTGCAGATGACACAACATTATTCAAGGTTGTTAAAACATGAGTGGATTGTGAGGAACTGCAGAAGGAACCTGCAAGATCTGGGACCGGACATCCAAATGGCAGATGAAATTTAATGTAGACAAGTGCAAAGTGATGCACATAGAGAAAAATAATCCCAAGCTGTAAGTACAGAATTCTGGGTGCCAAATTGGGCGTGACCACCCAGGAAAAGGATCTGGGAATCACTGTGGACACTACTGTGGAATTCTCAGCTCAGTGTGTGGGGGTGGTCAATAAAGCCAATATAGCATGTTAGGAAGGATGTGGAAAAGAAAACTAAATATCTATGGCATTGACTGCACCTTGTGTACTCTGCACAGTTCTGGCCGTCCCATCTCAAAAAGGAAACGGTGGAACTAGAAAAGGTGCAGAGGAGGGCAACAACAGTGATAGAAAGGATGGAAAGGTTCCTTTATGAAGTGAGGCTAAACAGGCCAGGGCGCTTCAGCTTGGGAATGTGGGGACATGATAAAAATGTATAAAGTCACGAGAGGGTTGGAAGAGCAAAATAGGGAACAGAAAGTTACCCTTTCAGACAACGCAAGGAACAGGGGACACTCCATGAAACTAACAAGTAGAAGATTTCAAACTAAATGTCTATTGATGCATAGCATCTGGTTGGAATGTGTACTGTTTATTTCACGTACTTTTGGTTTAATAATAAAAAAAGATTACACACAAAAAAAAAAACTAAATGTAGAAAGTGTTTTTTTTGGGGGGGGGGGGGAGGGGTATGAATGCACAATCAAGTTGTGAAATCTGTTGCTGGAGGATGTGATCAAAGCATCTAGCATATTTGGGTTTAAAAGGGGTTTGGATAAGTTCCTGGAAGAAAAGTCCATAAACAGTTCTTAGCCAGGCAGACTTGGGAAAACCACTGCTTATTCCTGGGAGTGAGCAGCAAGGAATGGATGTGCTTCTTTGGGATCTGCCAGGTACTTGTGACGTGAATGCTGAGTTCAATGGGCTTTTGATCCGACTCAGCATGACACATCTTATGTTCTTATGTAGGGCCGCCCCAGTAGCTCAATGGTAAGTTATTTATTTATTAACATATGTATGATTCACTTCTAATAAAATATGTACAAAGCAAAGTACAAAAAAACAAATCAAGTTTTGCACACTGCCATGCACAGGACCTAGGTTCCACTCCCAGGCCAGTTTTACTGGAGTGGGAGGGGATTCTCAACTATTGATCAACAGTGACACCCAAAGGTCAGCTGGTTTCCAGATGCAGCTGTAATGTGTGGCTTCTGGCTGTTGCTGTAATGACAGCGCCAAGTTAGGAGTGGGATATGGAAATGGTAAAAAATCCTCTGGTAGTTGTGAATAACGAGCAATCCTACCAGAGGGGACGGTTAGTCTGTAGGGCTGCCAATATTGCAACTGAAAAGTAAGAGGCAGATTCCATTCTGAGCACAAGTGGATAGCTGATAGTTTAAAAAAATAAAAATGCAGGTCATCTCTTCTAACAAGTGAATGTTGGCAGCCCCAATTAAGATGTGGTGCACAGTCAGTCATAAGGCGGGATAGGCTCCTCTAAACCAGCATGGAGTCAGTCCTGGCGTATCTCAATCGGGTCTGGTTTTCTGGATATCCATAATGCATACGCAGGAGATATAGTTGCATGCACTGCCTCCATTGTATGCAAATCTATCTCATGCATGTTCATTGTGGATGTCCTAAAAACTAGACCGGTTTGTGGTACTCCAAGATTAGAGCAGGAGCAGGCAGCTCCAAACTAAGCATGTTTTTCTCTCCTGTGGGCTCTAGCCTAGGATCATAATGAAGGTTGTGCCCCCGTTGGAATATCTGAGGCTTGTTTCAGTATTGTCAGGAAAATCATAACTAGAAGTCCAGCTCACAATGGAGTAAAGTCAGTACTGGATCGGTCTGTTCTTTGTGACATAGCTGGAAACCAGTTTCAAAACATCCTTCAGATAGCTTCTATGAAAAAAAACCCAACTGTGAAACAGGACTTGGAAAGAAAAGATCATATTTGTTATTTCCTCCCCCAGATCAATCTAGGACTTATAGACCTCTGCCTTAAAAAACGGAAAAAAAAAAAAAGCAGGACTACAAGTCCCGGAATTCTCTGCAGCTGCTTTTCCCTAGATAGGGCCCCACCCGCTTTGAATTCCCTCTGATGATGTAACCATTCCCACTAACCAATCATATGTGGGAAGGGCCGGCAGTCAGCGGGGACCCGCGGGAAAAGGCAGCTTCGACCCAGAAATGGAGAGGAGGCTGAGTCAGGGGGAACCGCCTATGGCTGCGACTGCAAGGGAGGTGAGAAGGAGAGTCCATCACCGGGTCTGCCACGGCAACACACCCCGACGCTAATGCCAAGGTCACGTCAGTCACCGCCCCGGAAGCGAGTCGGCTTTTTTCCGGTCTTTAGTCTCTTGGCAACCAATCAGCAGTACACAATCAGGCCCGCCCACTTGAGCCTTGTGGGAGTTGTATTTCATATACAAAGAAAAGCATTGGCGACTAGGAGCCACAGGTTGTTATTTCCGGGAGACAGCCCGGTTGGCAGCGATGCTGGAGGAGATGCTGAACAGTGGCGGGAACCTGATAATAGTCGGTAACTTCTGGCAGGGGAGACGGCAGGCATTAGAGTAGACTCCAGTATACAGATTGAAGTCCGCAGTGTTCACGTGTAGTTAGGGTTGTTGGCTGGGTCCAGATTTCGGGACGGGATAATGCAGTTCTGCTTTTCCTCTACTGTATGCCAAGACTTGCAGCCTTACTTGTCTTAGGAAATGCAACAGGGAAATCAGGTGCGAGTGCTCGCATGCAGTGGACTAAAGCCAGGCTAGTATCAGGAATCGCTTGTTATTTCTTTGGATTAGGTCCCTTGTATTGACCTTGTGTGTAAGAGAGTGACTAGGGTTACCACTTGGCTCCATATGATAAATAACAATCCAGTTCTGGTTTTTACCATAATTGCATGCATGCACTTGTGGTCCTGTTCTTTTTTTAAGTCCGTACATGCGTTGGAAGTAAAAATAAAGACTGGATTAGCATGTTTTGTATGACATGAAGCCAGGTAGCAACCTGCACCATGTAACCTTTTGATTGCTTGTATGCCCCATGAAGCAAAGAACTGTCAAGTGACTCATTTCCAGGGGGGAGGTTTGAGAGTGATCCTAGGTTTCTGGCAATTTCATATTGAAGAATTCTAGTATCTGCAGCATTTTCACCTGGTAGAAGCAGGAACTACAAATACTACAGTGCATTGGGATGTAAATTCCAAAACCAGGAATGGTCAAACATCTTCCTTTGTGAACTGGCTCACTTGGCAGCTCTGTATGTAACTCATTTACGTGATGCCCCATGTGCTGTGTTCCTTGCATAGCCTGTTTCCTTTCCTCTTTCATAGACCGTGCTGATTGCAGTGGACAGAGCTTACTGAAGAGTTTCCTGGTGGCTGCAGCACATGGGTGAGCATGTATAGTCCCTTTCCCAGAACATCCTGGGGCACTGCAGTACTACCTCTGATTTGATGATGAGCAGGACAGCACCATCACAACTTGTATTGTACTGGCAGATTATTTCCCCAGTGTTCCAAGACATAAAAATCTGTTCATTTTTTGCCACGTCTCAGACTGGCTTATATTCTCCCTGATGCGAGATTCAAGGATTTTGTTGGTGGTGGGTTGAGCATGGGTGAGGGAGCCTTTTTTTAGGGTTGCCATCTGGTTCTCCGTATGTTCAGAACTGACAGACCCAGTCTTGGATTTATCTGCCTGCAAGCAGAGAGATGGAGTTCTGAGTTGCCCTGGGAAAGCAGAGGACTAGCTCTCCCTGCATGCTATCAGATAAAACCAAGATTAAAAACCAAACCCAATTCTGGAGATTGCCTTAGTTGAGTCTGGTGAGAGAGAGTGTTTCCTGGGCTGGCAGAAGCTCCCCGGTTAGACCTATGGCTCCTCCTGCAGAAACACCTTTCTCTCTTTCTAGGGGTGACTCTATCCATGTTCTGAACTTTGATGTTCCTGAAGATGAGTTCCATGCGGGTTTCGATCCACAGGTGGCAGCCCGGTGCGTTTTCTTTCCATTTGTACTTTTTTTTTTTAAATCTCTGTATCTGTAATGGCCCCTTTGGGTACTTTACCATCAAGCCCTGGGTGAACCCTTAGTTCAGCTAGGGAAGTATAGGTTAGGAAGTGGAGAGGTTACCATTCAAATGCAGCCCCTCCTTTTGAGGGAGCTGGAACAGCGGACCCCCTGGGAAGGTTTTTTGAAGCAGCTCTCCATAGAGCGTGGGTGGGCAGTCCCTTTAGGTTTGTTTGAAGTTGGAAGGTAGCAGGAGCTTTTTTCTGTGTTGGATTTTCAGGCTCATCCTGCCTGGGGATTCTGCTCAGGGTCGGGAGGATATTCCCTCTCACTGGCTGGGCTGATTTTTCCAGTTTTACACTTTTTCCATGGTACGAGCCCTGTGAGGACCTGGGGGCACAGGGAGCCCTGGATCTGAGGTGCCCCTGGTAGGGAAGACCTGCCTCTCCACGATGACACCTAGATCCTTTTCCTGAGTGGTGACTCCTAATGTGGAACCTTGCATTGTGTAGCTATAATTTGGGTTGCGCTTCCCTAAGTTCATCACTTTACTCTTGTCCACATTAAATTTGATTTTCCATTGGCATTCCCAGTCTCCCAGTTTTGCAAGGGCCTCTTGCAATTTCTCACAATCCTCTGACTGATCTCCCATGACCTCTCACACCTTGTCTCCATACCCCTCCCTTATCCCGTTTCCCCTGACCTCTCACCTGCTGTTCCCATCAGGCTGAAGTTTCATGACGGCTTCTGGGATCCCTTGAACTGGAATGGGGAAGCTGAGCTCCCAGCCTCACCGTTCACACTGCAGGAACTGCAGGCGCGCATTGGAGCGGATGCTGGGCCGGTCACCTTGGTGCTGGCTTCCCTGAGCTGGGTCCTGCTGCACAGCCCGGTGACTGCTGTCTGTCACACGTTCCAGCACTTTCAGAGGCATGCCAAGAGCACAGGTCTGTTGTTCCGTTTGCTGCTCTACCCTCCATGGGCACCATCCCTGGCTTCTCGCTTTCTTGTGTGCTGCACCCGGCCTGGGGTCCTCCTTCCACCCCTCATTGCTTTCTCTAAGGCCTCAGTTCTAATTCCCAGCTCTGTCACTGAGTCTCTGTGACCATGAGAGTCACTTTATCTCCATGTACCTCAGTTTATCTGCCAAAAAAGGGCCACGCTGTTCTGCACCCCAGGGATGGCTGCATGCCTGTCTGTGAAGCATTATTTTATAAAGGTTCATGGTTCGGGGTGTCTGTGTGTTCTGGAAAAATCTCTGGAATGTCAACCAGGTGAAACCCATGATCTGCTGCTCCTGTCTCTGTTTCTTTGTTAAACCTTCAGCCCTGCAGAGAGTTTTGTCTGATGTTCACTGTGACTCTTCTCTTAATCCTTCTGGTCCCCTTGCCAGGCCTGAATGTGCAACGGATCATCGGCTTGCTCCACGGGGACCTACACGAGCCAGCCATTGTGGCCAGCATTTGCTGCCTGGCCGGCACCGTCATCACAGTGTCCCCGGCCCCCTCCAGCGAGGCTCAGGCTGTGGCCCTGATCCTGCAGCGCAGGAAGAGCAGGAAGGTTGTCAGGGTGGTAAGTTTTTGGTGCGAAGGGCAGCCGGGGTTGGAATCTGCCCTTCCTTGCTCGCGCTTCTGAGGCTTGGGCTGGGGAAGTGGCACTCAAAAGAACCTAGTGAAGTCAACGGCATCCTCTTCATGTGACAACTGGAGGCCAAACAAACACAGCAAGAGGTAGTTCTTGAATGAGCTGCATCCCACTGCCTCAGCCTTAGGTGGGTGTTGAGTACTTGGGTGAGACCCTAATGAGAACCAGGTAAGGAAAGGGTGAGGAAACAGGCCGTGCAGGCGAGGATCCCTGTTGACCGCAGCACGGGAGGGAGGTGGGGAGCAGTGAGCCTTTCAGCTGAGGGAACTTCTTTTGCTTTCTCTCTCTCTCCTACCCTTCCATCTCCTTGAATAATGCTGTGTCTCCTTTATTCCCTCTGCCATAGAGTGAATGTTTCACTATTCTGGAGTGTTTTGTTCTGAAATCTCTTGGCCAGCACCAACCACTCCTGGAGCCAGCAGGGGATGAGGAAGTGAAACCAGCAGCAGAGGTATGACCCAAGGCAGCGTTTTTAGAGGGCATTCCCTGATCTGCTGCAACAGGCAGGACTGGGGGGGGGGGGGTCAGAGACTGCACAGTTTTCCTGGTTCCTGCGTGTGCAATTACTTGGCGTTAACTTGGGGACAAACCTGTCAGGTAGCTTGCGGGAATCTAAACCAGATTCTTTGTTGCAGAGGAATGAAATTCCGATTCTGATCTCGTAGTCCATTTGGGAAACGATGACCTGGCCATAAATGAAGTCGGTAAAGAGCAGAGAGATTTAGGGAGTGGGCTCAAGCATCAGGGAAGACAGTAGCATTCTCAGAGGTTTGGCCTGTTCACGGTCAGGAAGATGAGAGGTTCGGGTCGCATTGGTAGCAGTGACGTGGCCGCATTGTGCTTCCTGGAAGGCATGGGGGTAACCTGCAAGGAGCGGCAGCTGCATTGGGGGGGGTGTGTGTTCCATTGATCTAATTTGGGAAGATGCTCATAAAATCACTGCTGGGCAGATCGGATGGGCCTTTATCTGCTGTCATTTACTGCGACCCTGCTGTCATGCACTGAGGAGACAGTTTCTCGGCGTGGACCCGGCCTTCCTACCGCTGACGTTTCTCCTGTTTGTGTGCCCTTCCAGGCTGACCCGGCTGCTAACCTGACCTTTAACCTTCGTCTGTCGGAGGAGGAGCGCAGTGCCAAGGAGAGCCTCCTCCTTCCTTACCACTTAAGTGCTGAAGTGTAAGCGAGCTCCGCCCCTTGTCTTTTCTGAATCTCTCCCTTTAATCCTCTCCTCTGAATGTTTGTGTATTTGTGAATAGAATAACTTGCATTTTGATATCCTGCCTTAACGCTCAAGGTGTGGCCCACTCCGTCTGTGTCTTGGGCAAGCTATGCCTGAGTGTTATGCTGTTACTAATCCTTCTTCCTTTGAACGCTGCCTTACAGAACAAAGTACCCAGAGTCACTCCAGGAGAGAGGGGGTGCCAGCATGGCCATTTGGCTAGGGCCTACAATGTTCAAGGGGCCTACTTTTGTTGGGCAAAATAAAAAAAAAAAAAAAGCTAAATATATCTATTTCTAACATGTATAAATAAAAATTGTAATTGAAGAATTTGCTAACAAAAAAGCTCGTAAAGCCTTCTTTAATAAAAATATTTTTGGGAAATTTAGAAAACGATTTCTCTTATTAAGCATCACATCAGAACCTTACATAGGGGCCTAATTCCTGCTCTCTCTGGCCCTGCCCAGATTGGTAGCCAGCCCTTTCAGTCTAGAGGAAGTTGTATGCCTGCTCTGCTCCAACATCTGGCTGGAGGAAGAGGTGTTTATTTAAAAATCTGTTTTAAACCACTCCTTTCCGTCCCTCAGGAAGAGCTCCCTGCTGCAGTCCCATGCCGGCGTGGCGAAGGTTTATTACGAGCCCGATGCGGCGGATGACCTGGATGAGGAAGATCCCGACGACGATCTGGATGTGTGAGAGAGGAGTGAGAGGGAAGGTGCCGTCTCGGCAGGAGGAAACAGACCTGGTGAATGCACAGCGGCGTGGGTGCCGGCAGAGCGTCGCGGAAGGACCCAGGCCCTCACTTCCATCCCAAGACGGCGTACGCTGGGAGAATGGCGGTCCTGGCTCTCCCGCCTGTATCGATAGCGCAGGATGCATGGACGCGCCTCAGAGCTGCTGCTCTCTTAAAAGCGGCGCGCGTGCTCCCATGGCCTCACTGGACTGAGAAGACAGCGGGTGCATCGCCTGCCAAACTTCATTTCACTTGTACAAGATAATTAGGAATTGAATTTTTGGTGTGCAGTTAATTAAACGGTGCAAAATATCTGAAAGGCCTCTGCTAAGCGTTCTTTCTTTCTTTTTTGTAATAGAACAGAGGGTTTTAACTCTGCTCTGTTGTATGGGTGCTGAATATGCATGAGACGGATTTGCCCACATTTGCTCTACGAGACAGCTTGATTTGCCTGTTTTACGTCATCTGCAAGACGGACCTGTTGCAGAAAGATTATCCAGTAACTCCATGGCCCTTGGGACAGGCTGCACCAGTCCTGCTTTTGAGCCTGCGCTGCACGTAATGGATTGATGGCTTCTGCCTTTTGTGTGGGAAGTCAGAACTACTGCTTCATGTAGGTAAAACCAAGACTGGATCGGTCTGTCCAAAAAAAAAAAAAAGGAGCTGGCAGGTGATCCTAGCGATAGGGCTCAGCAGTGATGGGACTGGCCCTCACTGTGTCCGTCGGTTGCATCTGCCGGTGAACCACGCTGTGTTGGAATCGGGTGGCACGATAACGGCTAAAGATGCCGCATGGTTTACAGACGTATGGGTGTTATCTTCCAGTAGGAGCCAATTCTGTTCAATATTTTTGAGAGCAATTTATTGCAGAAGGATTGGGAGGGAAAATGTGCCAGTTTTACAGCTGACACTAAGATTGATATCACTTCAGCGGGAGTACACAGAATGAAGAGGGATCTAAGAAAACTCGAGGGGTGGTTATTCAGCCTGCAGCTAAGATTCGGTGCAACATTTGGGGTGCAGAGATTCAAGGGAGCTTGGGGTGATCGTGCCTGATGAGCGGAAGGGAGCGGAACAGCGAGACAGGGTGGTGGCCACAGCCAGAGAGGCACAACCAGTGGAAAGCAGGGGAGGTGATAATTCCGCTGTCCAGGTTGTTGGTGAGACCTCAGGCTAGAATACTGCCCCCGATATTGGAGGCCATACTTCTGAAAGAAAATCTGCAAGCCGAAGGCAGTTCAAAGGAGGGCTACCAAAATGGTGCGGCGTGTGCCCCCAGAGCCCTCTGAGAGAAGACTTAAAGACCTAAATATGTATATCCTCGGGGGGGGGGAGGGGGCAGAGGATATGATAGGGACACTCGGAGATATGAATAATGCACAAGAAGCAAACTTTTACCATTTGGAAAGAACGCTGTACAACCCAAGATCACCTTGTGTGGCTCAAAGGTGTTAGAATCAGGAGAATCAGAAAACACTTCATGGAAAAGGTGGTGGACATGGACAAAGTTACTGCTTCTTGTCAGAAAGGCAGGAAGTTTTTCTTTTTCTTTATTTATTTATTTAAAAACTCTTCTATACCGTCGTTGAGTTAGATAACCATCACAACGGTTTAATTCTGCTTTGGCAATGGTTGAGCAGCAGTAAAGAATTTATGGTTGCCATGTTGGTCCATTTGGCTACGCAGAATTAAGGGTGAATCAACAAGCTGTACGTGAGACCTTGTTAGTAGACTAAACTCTTGAAAGCTAGGCTAGATGTGTTCATCTTATAAAAAGCTATTAGCTATTGCTTATTTGTTAACCCTTAATCGTGCATCACCTTTAAATGTATTAGCCACATAAGATGTGCCATCTGTATAATCCCAAGAGGACACCTCAGTTCTCTCAACAGGTCTTAATGCTGTTTTCATCCTTAGCAATAACTAGTCCAGGAGCAGGCAACTCCGGTCCTTGAGTGCCATCAAGCGATCTGGTTTTCAAGATATTCACACAATGAATAGGCATGAGGTATGTTTGCATATGGTGGAAGCAGTGCAAGCATCTCTTTCATGCATATTCAGTTTGAGTAGCCTGAAAACCCGACCTGTTTGTGGCACTCGAGGACCAGGGTTGCCTACCCCTGGACTAGGTTAACCTGTACCAGGTAACAGGCATTAAGGTGTTTGGCACTTAAAACTCCGAAATGTGATCCCTCCAGATCATTACCAACACATGGATACACGAACACATCACCCCTGTCCTCAAGGATCTACATTGGCTTCCCATCCTATCCCGTATACACTACAAGACCCTGACCATAGTACACAAATCTATCTACACACACAACTCCAACTGGCTTGACCTCCCCTTCACTGCCCCCCTGTCCTCTCGAGCTACCAGATCTACTAACAAAGGTACTCTACATGTACCGTCCTTGAAAGCAGCTCATCTCTCCTCCACCCGTGACCGCGCCCTATCCATTGCCGGCCCCGCCCTCTGGAACTCCCTACCTGTCCACATGCGCCTTGAACCCTGTGCTATCAAATTCAAAAAGAAACTAAAAACATTCCTGTTCAACCAAGTCTACACAGAATAGATCCTCCCTTCCCCTCTATTGCTCATACCCCCTAGGTGACCGCCCTTTTCCTTATATTAAGGAACTATAATCACATTGTACATTGTTGTCTTCTTGTTATGACCTCTTGTTGTTTAATCTATTTTCCTTACTGCCTTAGGTTAACCCCCTGCCCAGTTTGCCTTCCCTGTTGAAATGTATTTCCAAACCTTCTGTTAACATGTGAACCGGTATGATGTCCCCACTAATACCGGTATATAAAAGTTTCTAAATAAATAAATAAAAATCTGCGCCTAGAACCCTGTTCCTTTTCCTTCCGGTAGAAAATGGAGGCCTGGTTATATAGCCAACCCTGCTCTTAAAGCAGCAGTTCTCAGCTCAGTCTTCGGCACACACCTACCCTATTAGGATGTCCAGAGTGTAGCTGCATGCGAGGGATGGGCCATGCATGGCTTCTATTGTATGCATCTCTATCTCGGGCACAGTCACTGTGCATTTCATGCAAACCTGAGAACCCATGCCCTGAGGCATTCTGTTCAGAACTGTGGTTCTCTGGGTAGGACGAGGGTACTCTTAGGCAGGATTACAAACCTATTCTCCAGCCGGGAAAAGCAACAGCAGCACCTTAAAGCTGCCCACAGGCACCAGCCCGTCTGCCACTATGAAAGGGCTCTGACTGTGGCGCCCACCCTAATGGATGGTGGGATGTGTATTTCCATGTCTCCTGATCAAAAGCAGGATTGTGTCGTCCAGGGCTTCCCAAACCGGTCCTGGAGGACCCCCAGCCAGTCCGGTTGTCAGGATATCCAAAGGAATCTGCATGAGATAAATTTGCATATGCTGAATGCATATTCATGGCTCAGCACATCCATAAAACTCCACTCTCCAAACAGAAATCTCCGATCAACGAACAAAGGCCTACTAAAAATCCCACCAGCCCATCACAAACTCATAACAACTAGGAAAAGAGCCATATCCCTAGGAAGCCCCGAACTGTGGAACTCCCTCCCAACAGAACTGAGAACGCAACAAAATTTAAAAACTTTCAAAAAAGAGCTAAACACTTGGCTGTTTACAAAAGCTTACCAAAACCCTTATTGACACTACACCGAAATGACTTCACTAGAAGACACCAGACTATATTAAACATCCCCAAGAAAGTCTTCTTGACCTTTTACTAGTTTGACGGAAAAGCCTTTTTAACAAATGTTTGTCGATAATGTTTAATGACTGAGAATCGATACTTTGTAAACCACTGTGATGGCGAAACCGAATGACGGTATATAAAACTCGATAAATAACCTGATGACTGACTGGGGGTCCTTCTGGACAGGTTTGGGAAGCCCTTTAGTTTATGCATGGAAGGAACAGGATTAAAACTGCCCCACAAAACTCATCTCCCCATTTTGGTAGCTCTTTATGAGGGCTTTATGCAGTTATAGTGCAGAGCTACCTGTCCCATATTATTTATTTATTTACCTGTCCCGCATGTTATTTATTAACTGTTTAGCAATATTATATACTATTCTGTTACTTGGATTAATTATGTTCATTGTAAACCGCTAATTGAAGCGATAGTTACTGTTCCCTGTAAACCGGGGTGATATGTATATTATACAGGAACTTCCGGTATATAAATCCTTAAATAAATAAATAAATTATCACATGCTTTTCCACTGGGACTCTATAATGGGGTGGGGTAGGCGAGGAGCGCTATTTAAGCCAGTATTCAATGGGAGTTGCTGCAGTTGCCCCTTCTCTTTAGGCTGTTAGAATATTTGTTTGCATCAAAATGAAAACAATATATAGGTTCCTTCTGGTTCCACTCAGAATGACTCAAGTGCGGCCAGGCACCTATTACCTATTACATTTAGATACTGTAGGCATTGCCCTGTCCTCAGAGGGCTCACGATCTGAGCTCCTACCTGTCGCAAACGAGGTGAAGTGACTTGCCCAAGGTCACAAGGAGCAGCAGTGGTATTTGAATCCTGGTTTCCCTGTTTGGTAGCCTTTTGCTCTAAACACTAGGCTACGCCTCCACCCTGTGCCTGGCTCGAATGATGCACATCAAAGACAGAAAGATAAACTTAATTTCCGATTTAGTTCTTGTCTTCCTTTGTTTTGCCTTGGAAGAAAAAAAAACATAAAACCCAGTAAGGGTGGAGCCAAAAGAAACCACGCCTCCTCCCGTTCCCTAGAGACCATAGGAAGACGAAGGAGAGGTTCCTCCTGCACTACAGCGCGCATACATGCAGGGACTGAGGCGCACGTTGAAGGACGCGGCGCGAACAGAGGCTCCCTGCGCCTGCGTCCTCAAGGTGGCTCACTGTGACGCATGCGCCGTGGGGAGCGTCGTGACCGATTTCGCGCCCCTCCCTTTGGCTGCCCGGCCGGCGGGACTTTTGTGATGCTGGGACCGGAAGTGGGGGGTTTTCCCGGAAGCGCTGGAGGGAGCGCACAGTAATGGCGGCGGCGGTGGCCGTGTTGGCTGTGTGAGGAGAAGCCGGAGAGAGCGGAGGCGGTGGCGGCGCTGGGTACCCCCTGCCTCCGGGCTCGGTCCGGGCGCTGCACGCTGGCGGAGCGCGGCGGTTTCGTGGGGATGATGAAAACGCAGTGCCTGCTCGGGCTCCGGACCTTCGTGGCCTTCGCGACCAAGCTCTGGAGCTTCCTGCTGTACATCCTGAGGAGGCAGATTCGCACCGTGAGTAGCCGGACGGGAGGGTAGAAGAGGCCGGACGGGGTGTAAGAGTCTGGGGGAGGTGAAAATGAGAGATAGGGGCTGGATAAGAGACTGGAGTAAGAATGGTGGATGGGTAGAGAGAATGGAGGCTAGACAGATAGTGGGGGAGGAGAAGCTGGAGGGGGCAGAGTGACAGAATACAGGCTCTTGTGTGTGTGGGTTTTTTGCTCTTGTGATGTCATAATCCAATGTCTCAACTCCACTGTTCTTAGGCCACAACAGAGAAGGCTTAGCTGCTGCAGATAGGTGTGTTGCTTAGTATCTTTTTGTATATAATGGCTTGAATGGCAGAGGGAGGCCCGGCTTCCTTTGTAGGGAGGTGATTCTCTCTCCACCCCCCACCCCAATAGTTCAGAACCTCACTAAACAGAATAGGATGCACAGTTCCTTTTGCATTGCCTTAGATCCAGTTGGTCTCACTCACTCTTCCTCCATCGTTGCTCTGTAACTTAAGATCCTGTGTGTTTATCACAGGCCTTCTTGAATTTCATTACGGTTTTTACCTGCTGGCAGATGGAGACCAATATGACCTAGCCAGTCTGCCTAGTAACGATGTGCCGTCTTTGGAGAGATTCGCATCCACGTTTCCATATGGAACCCAACACCCACTCCCTCTGTATATCTTTTTGAATTGTAGCTGCCACCCCATCTGGGTTACCTCGGTGCTTCAATTCTATTGTCTGTTTCCCACTTGGAAGCTGTGCTATGCACCCTCTGCACTATACACTAAGAAACGTTTACTAGTCTTTTGCTCTAGAATTTCCTTTCCACGGAAAAACGTTTGCCTCTTGTGCATTATTTAGACAGTTGAGGTATTTGAGTAACTCTCCTCTAGGCTCTACATATTTATTTATTTATTTAAAAACTTTTATATACTATCACAAGACCTTTGGGAGCTCTTCTCTATACCGCCACTACTTGGTCTGTATCCTTTTGGAGGTATGGTCTCTAGATGTACTGTAGATGAGATTTTACCAACGTCCTGTACAGAAACATTGCTTTTTTTTTTTTTTTTAACTTGTACTGTGAGCTATATATCTATAGCTGAAGGCGAGTTACATTTAGACATGGTTCCCAGCGGGTTGACGATCTAAGGACCTGATTTATTAAGGCATTTCTCCCATTCTTTCTCAATGGGAAGATGTCTTAGTGAATGAGGCCCTACATTTGTACCTGAGGCAATAGAGGGTGAAAGTGATCTGCCCAAGGTCACAAGGAATGTCAGTGGCATTTGAATCCTGGCTTCCCTGGTTCTTAGCCTGCTGCTCTAACTACCAGGCTATCCCTCCACTCCACGTTCTGCTGGTTATACCTTTCCCTGTGCACCCTAGCATTACTTTGGCTGTTGTTGCCCTGTGCTGTAATATTGAAGACACATGCTTGTGTTTTTCCTCCCCCCCCCCCCATTACTTTGTGTACATCAGCCTCCTCCATCCTCTGATGTTAGAAGATGTGCTCAGTGTGATTAGCTCATCCTCTCTGCCGACAAGGTTTATCTAAAATAAATAAGTAAACCTCCAGCTCCATTTAATAATTATAAATTACTGGTGGCTTTTGGCTGGTCAGACTGCAGCCATGAATGACACGCCCCCCTCATCACCTTTATTTGCTGTAATGTCGCCACACTGGAATAGTAGCTGCATCGTGGTTTGTTGTGGAACGACTGCCTGTAGCTTTTGTTGGAATTTGTTTTTTTTGGAAAATAAAAATAATTATAAAATACCTACAACTGTAAAGTAAGCTAATCTGCTGGCTGCCTTTTCTTAGGTAATAGTGCTTGTAGCTTTTTTTTTTTTTTTTTTTCAAGATACTTTTAATTTGCCATAAATAAGACCAAAGAAGAGGCAAGGTTTGGGTGTGAAATTATTTATCTTTGAAGAAAGGTGTTGCGTCTTTCACACAGCAATCTTTGTTAAATATTTATACAAAGATGGTCAATAACAGAAAGGAAAGAGAGCCTAGCAAATGTTTTATGGTTGTACGGTGTCTTAGGATGTTCTTTTGTGCTGGCAGCTTTCACTGGGTGTTAAATTCCCCGTGTTCAGTGTACCTTCTCTGTGAACAGCCAGTGGTGCGTGGTGTGTCACCTCTGCAGCTTTTTTTTGTGGTTCTTCTACAGTACTTTAAAAACGTTATCAGTTGAACTTCTGCTTTCTGAATTGTGGTAGAGGATCGTAGGGTGTGGGGTTGTCGGATCTCTGTAGTATTTCTTGACTGCCTTTCTGAAGGAGGACATCAATGCTTTTAAAACATCTTTCGGCAGAAAAGTCACCTTACCTGGCTGCTGTGCGGGTTTCTGTGATGTCTCTGCTCAGTTTCCTGCTATCCTGCCTTTCTTTTTTTCAAATATTAAGTCTTGTATTACTACACAAAGGAGATGTAAATTCAGAGTTCAGGATGTGTACTTGACATTTTATTTTTTCCTTGTTTAACATTGTGATATGTTTGTACTGAGGTGCGAAGTTGAAAGCATCAGACTTTTGTGGGAGAATTCGTGAAGCCTGAGAAAAGTAGGGAAAGACGGGGTTTTAGTTCTTTTGGAGCTTGAGTTTGATTCTCAGGCTTCATGGAATATAGTTAAGGCACCACATCTGGAAACCATTTGGTGATGGGCTGGGAATCAGAGTTGGAAGGGACCTCGGGAGGTCCGCCCAGAAATCACGGAAATGATGGTGCCAGAAGGGACCGGAGGTAATCGTGGAAAGGATGGGGCTGGAGGTGACCTTGGGGTGGGGGTAACCAAAGAACTGAAAGTATGGCGCCAGAAGGGACCTTGGACACCACCCAATCTAGAAATCACGGAAATGGTGGCATCTAGGAATAATGGAGAGGATGGTGCCGGTAGGGACCTTGGTTGGGAGGGGAGGGTCCGGGTAGGAATGATGGAGAGGATGGTGCCGGTAGGGACCTTGGTTGGGAGGGGAGGGTCCGGGTAGGAATAATGGAGAGGATGGTGCCGGTAGGGACCTTGGTTGGGAGGGGAGGGTCCGGGTAGGAATAACAGGATGGTGCCAAAAGGGACCTCTGGGGGGGGGGGGGGGAGTCTGGGTAGGAATAACAGAGAGGATGGTGCCAGAAGTGTCTTTGGGGGGCCCTTTTAATCCATCCTCGTGTTTCTAGGCAGAATCCACTGTGTTTAAACCATCCCAGACTGGTGCATGTCCAGACTTTAGAAACCTCCAGTGACAAAGATCCTACATCTTCCCGGGGAACTTGTTCCAGCCCTCGACTTCCTTCACTTTAGAAAGGTCTTCCTAATGGCTCACCTCCATCGTCCCTGCTGTAATTTAAGCCTGTGACTTCTTGGCCTTTCTCGTTGCATATTTGAAGTCTGCTATCAAGTCACCTCTCAGCCTTCTCTTTCCCAGGCTGAATAAACCTTACTCCTGACCTTCATCCTACCAGACGGGCAAGGCCTCCTATCACTTTTCTCGCTCTCTTCTGGGCTTACTCTTCTTGAAGTGTGGGGTCCAAAAATGGACACAGGGACCCAAGCAATGATGTTACCAACCTTGTGTGAAACAGAAAATGTGCTTTATGTCTCTTGCTTGTCATTCTTGGACATTCTTTTCTAAAAACTAAAGAATCGTTTCATGATCTGTAAGCGTTGCCCCTGCTCACAGGATTCCAGTGGGCATTAACAAGGAGAAACTCAGGCAGCCACCTCTGGGGTGCACAGCGAGTACTGCGGTTCTGGCGCAGGGGTGCTGTGCCAAAGCTTTCAGAGTGCAGAAGGGGACCAATGCTATTTTCCCAACTCCTGGTGGGTGTAGCCTAGTTAAAAAAAAAGAAAAAAAAAAAAAAAAAAAGAGATATTTTGGTCTTGCTGTGCCTAGTTCTAGTACCCACATGGGTCCTGGAGGAATCTGGATCCTCTGTAGAGTCCCAATACCTCTTACCGGGCCAAGGTAAAAATTATTCCGAGCAGAGAATGTGCATGAGATCAGAAGTCCCTTCTGCTCTGACCAGTGATGTCGGATGGCTCAGTTGAAGATGGGCTTGTGCGATCTCAAAAACTCATTTAGAGCCACATCAGGGTTTCTCGCTGATCCAGCAAAAAGGCATCGTGGCCTGTGAAGGATGCAGGCTTGGGGGTGGACCTGAAAAGTTTAATTAGGTTTTTGCAATAGTTAGATTTCCGTGCTGATACAGACCGACTCCCCATCCGGCCCCTTATTACTACTCTGCCGACAGTCCTGAACTGCCCCCCCCCCCAAGCCAACTATATGTGGGGGTTGTGCAGCCCTACTCGCCGGTAGGGAAAGGGTGCGGGGGAGGGCCTGAGTCTGGCTGCACTGCTGAGATCCAAGGAATGTTTTATGTAATTAATTTATTTAAATTTTATTTATTTATTTATTTATTTATTTATTTAAACATTTTTATATACCGGCATTCGTTGTGGACATCATGTCGGTTTACAATAAACAGGTTAAGTTTGGAAATTACATTGTAACAGGGAAGTCAAATTTGGAGGAGGGGGGGGGGTAACGAAAGGAAGCTAAGAAAAGATAGTGCAAAAAACAAAACAAGGTTCCTCAAGGTGGAATATAACAAATCGTAGTTCCTCAATATGAGAAAAAGGGAGTAGACGTATTGTGGTCTACTTTGGCATGGGTTGATGACTTTGGCATGGATTGATGATTGATGTCCGCAATTTCAAGTGGATTACAGCAAAACAGTCCTGAAGGGAAGCGACCAATGAATACAATGAAATAAGGTAAAAGTGCATAATAGACATTTTAAAAATATACGTGGAAAAAAAAATGGTTAAATCAACATCTTTGAAACTACGATTAAACCATTAAACACACGTGCCCTGGAGTTGTCGTGTAATAATCTTCTCTGCTCGAACAACCCTGCAAAAAAGCATGCCCATGTCTGTCTCGTTCCCAAGCTGATTGAGAGTCCTGGATCTTACACAGCCAACAAGGCTGGTAATGAAGGACTTCCAGCATGTCCTCTTGCTGCTCATAAGCCTGCTTAAACAAATGAGCTCTCGGCTTCTTACAGCAGCCAAGTAAAGATACTTCTAGTTTAATTTGTTCGGCTAGTCCAGGCCAAACACTGGGCCCAGCAGCATGAAATAAACGGGACAATCTCATTGGCGTTAATGAGGGGGGCATCTAATGGATGTTGAGCTGATCTGGGTGAACAAGCTAGTCAATATGCTTATTTTTCAAGGCTGAATATGGATTGGCGCCCAGCTGTTCTAAAAGCATAACGATCTTAAATGTAATCCGGTAACTAACGGGCAGCCAGTCTGCCCCGCTCCAGTTCTGGCGGTGGCCTTTTGTATTAGCCGGGAGAAGGCATCCTGCAAGCTGGCTCCAGAGGGGGCAGGCGTCCATTGGATCGTATGACGTGAGAGCAAGGGTGTGCTCTTGCAAGAGGGATCCTCTCCAAATGTAAGCGAGAGTCCAAGGCGCCGTTACAAGAGGCAACAGGTGCATGGCTAAAATAAACCCTGTGTGTGTCTATACACAGGGGGCGGGGGCTTGAGCCCTGCTTCTCCCCTCCGGGAAGCATCCAGGCACGCTTCCTGCCAAGCGAGGGCCTATGCTTACCGGGCTGGAGTATTGTGTTTGGCTCAGTCAGGCAAAGATCCTCATTATAGGAATTTGTCGTGTTGAGGGAAAACCCCATTGCGTCCCCCGTCCCAACCGGGCTCACGACGTTGGGCTGGCGTCCTGGCCCTTTAGACAGAGGTAGTGTAATTAAGTCCTTATGAATCAGAAAGGCATCTGAGCAGAGCAGGCAGAGGAGATCCCTCACAGGACACGGGTTGTCACTTCATCTCCTCCGTGTGTGTCCGTCCGTCCGTCCCCAGCATGCAACCCTTATTCTGTTTCATCTGCTCCCCTGCCCTCTCCACCCCCCTCGGTCTTACGGCCCCAGCTTTGGTGACCGCGCTGTGTGTTGTGGCTTTCCAGCAGGTCATTGTCCCCTTCTACCCTCCCTCTTCCTGGTCCCTTGCTAGCTTTTTGTCTTTCTGTGGGGTGGGTGCACTCTGACAATCCTCTCTTGCTTTCTTGTGCTCCGTACCAACGAACAATCCACAAAAATGGGGGTAACTCAGCCTGAGCGTCTTAATCAAAAGCTACGTATGGCTTACAAATAAGGAGTTGGTGGACTGTTCTCATTCACGTTTAGGATGGACTTTTTCACAATATTTTATGAATTCATAAATATAATTCATAAAAAAGTTGTTTGATATTCAAAATAATAAATTTAATATAGGGCGGGCGGTGGTGTTCATGATTTAAAAAAATAATGAGGTTAACCTGGATGGGTTCCTTGAATAAATTTTATGAAACATCACTTCACTCTCTCAAAAAACTTTTTATTGTGAGAAGCGGGTTACAAGGTTGATCACACATCGCTGACCGGTGTTTGGCATGTTTACAATTTAACAAAAAAAATAAAAAATATATTCTTTTGCTCTGTGGCAGGTCATCCAGTATCAGACAGTGCGCTATGACGTCCTCCCGCTCTCCCCCGTCTCCCGGAACAGGCTTGGTAGGTAAAAGTATAGCCTGGCCTGGGGGTGCTGCTAATGGAGTGCTCCCAGCCTCTGCGGAGGGAGGGAGGGCGGGCGGGGGCAGACCGCCGCCGTCGTTCTTACAGTGACACCTACTGGAAGGAAGAGGGAGCCACGCCTTGCTCAAGCCCTGGAAAGTGACGAGAACCGGATGGCAGGGAGAGAGGATCCCTGAGCAGCACTAGATGGGGGTGGAGACAGGAGAGAGGCCTGGCAGGGGAAGGGAGGATACCCGATCAAAGCCAGGTGGGAAGAAATCAGGAGGAAGGCCTGGCAGGGGGCGGAAGAAACAACAAATTGCTGATATTTTTTTTTTCCCCACACTGTAGTCTATTTTTAGCCCTTTATTTGCTGCAAGTGTGCGCTGCGCAAGCTGCCTCGCATACAAATGAGCCAAGTCTGCTTTCCCACCTACGCTAGTCTTGGAGCCCAGTTGTCCCTGCGCTCGTCTCCCCTCTGTCCCAGAATAGCAGGTGGTGCTGCAGGGCAGGATTGCGGTGATCTGGCAGGGGAGCGTGAGTGTGATGTGTTTATACTGAGCTGCATCTCTCCGGATGCCTGCAAGTCACAGGACTAGGCTAGAAGTGTGCAACAGGTAGGGCCAGATGGGAGGGAGGGAGGGAGGGAGTGAAACGGCAGGCGAGGTGGGGCCAGCAGCACAGCAAGCTGCTGCCGTCTGTGGCAGATGGAAGCTCCAGTAGTGGCCAGGGCCTGGGCTGCACAGCTGTGGGTGTGTGGGGGGGGCTGACTGTTCTGAGTAGGATGCGGCAGGCGTGCACGTCACTGCTAACCGTGTGGTATGCATTCCCTTTACAGCTCAGGTGAAGCGCAAGATCCTGGTACTGGATCTGGACGAGACACTGATACACTCCCATCATGACGGCGTGCTGCGGCCCACGGTCCGGCCCGGCACGCCCCCGGACTTTGTTTTAAAGGTCAGAACGACGACAGCTCCCCCCCCCCCCCCATCCCACCCCCTTCCCTATTCCAGTGCCTGGATTATGATCTGTTCTTCGGGGGTAGCCTCTTGCAGGTGGGCTCACTTTGGTCTTCATCTGGTAAGGAGGAGTGGCCCGGCAGTTAAAGCACTGGGCTGAGGACCGGGGAACCCCCAAGTCCTGCTTCTCCCATTCACGATCCTTGGCCAAATCCCTTTTGTCTCCCATCCCTTCAGGTACCCACTCCACTGTCAGCTGTTTGGGGCAGGAGTTTGTGGTATCTGAATACCTGCGCCATCGTACAGTGTTTTGCCTCTTTCTCTTCTCTCACAAGTCAGGCTGGGGCTGGGTGGGCCTTGTCCCTTTGAGTAGTGCCCTCCCCCTCATTGGAAGCCGCAGTGACTTCCACTTTTCCTTTCCCTGGTTATCTTGTAACACCGCCCTCTCTTTACTGCTCCTCCCTTCTCTCTGCAGGTTGTCATAGACAAGCACCCCGTCCGCTTCTTTGTACATAAGAGGCCACACGTGGACTTCTTTCTGGAAGTGGTAAGTCTCTGCCCGCCCGCCCTCCTTCTGGGAGTCTCCTCTGAAGTGGGGTCGTTCCTCGCCCTTCCTACAGCATTAATTGCAGTGTGCACCTGGCATTAAATGATTATGTGCTCTGGGCCCCGGATAAGAGCTTCCAGGTAAGAATGGCTGTTGCCTGTCCGAAAGGGTGGGGGTGGTTTGTGGGCTAGGATAGTGAATTCTGAGTGGGAGGGAAGAGCTGCTCTCTAACTCTAGGTATCACCTGACTGCTGTGCGGGCCCCCTCTCTCACTGTTGATCAGCCAGTAACCCCAGCACCCTGTTTTTTCGCTTTTGCAGGTCAGCCAGTGGTATGAGCTTGTAGTGTTCACAGCCAGCATGGAAATTTATGGCTCAGCCGTAGCCGATAAACTCGACAACAACAGGGGCGTGTTATCGAGGAGATATTACCGGCAGGTGAGTCGGTGCCATGGGCTTGCCTGATGGGGGAGAGGGCGAGAACAGGCAGAGCTGGTGCTGTGACAAGGAAGGATGCCATTGAATGTGACTGGAAATTAATGTGCTGTACTGGGGGAGTAGCCATTCCTGTCCTCTCGCCACCTGTGCCATACCTTATTCCTCCCTCCCTCATCCCTGCCAGTGCGTTGGGAACTGGCTAACAGTAACGGGATGACCCTGGCAACATATCACAGTGGATTATATTTCCCTTCTCTTATTAATCTTTCCTCCCGTCCCTACTTTTTTATTTTTTTTTTTCTAGCACTGCACTTTGGAACTGGGCAGTTACATCAAAGACCTCTCGGTCGTCCATGGCGACCTCTCCAGCATTGTCATTTTGGACAATTCTCCCGGAGCCTACAGGAGTCATCCAGGTGAGATGGCCCCCTCCCGTCCCTGCCCCCGTGTTGCAGTGCTTCTCGCCAGATGATTGTGGCATTTCAAGTTCACCTTGCTATTCCAGCCTTAGATTAAGGTAGTAATGGAAGCAGACCCGTTGAAAGAGGGAAGGGCAGCCTCTACTTTCTGGCCATAAGAGGTTGCTGCATGAATGTGGGAAGACAAAGGGTTGGGCATGATGTGGCCTCTTCCTGCATTGACACCGATCTCTGCTTTCTTCTAGATAATGCCATACCGATAAAATCTTGGTTCAGTGACCCGAGCGACACTGCCCTCCTGAACCTGCTACCCATGCTGGATGCCCTGAGGTATTGGGAGGGGTGGGATGCATGGTAGTGCCAGTGAGGGTGGTGTGGGGGGGACAGGCTTTGACATAGCGGATGGTGCGTACCGGCCTCGCCATGGTTTGTACATTTGCAGGGGCACCGAGGTCATTTATTTGCTGGTTTAATTGGGTGACTTTGTCCAGCTGCGGGAGCAAGGTCAGAATTTGTTGGAGAATGGAGCAATAACCAATAAAGACCTGCACTGAGGGTATTTCGGGTTCCATTGAGTTGTCCTTGCAAGGTGGAGGGGAAGGACAGGTGTTCTTATTGCTGATAACTGTAAAGAAATCCAGCTAAACCAGGGTAGGCAACTCCAGTCCTGGAGTGCCACCAACAAGTCAGATTTTCAGGACATTCATGCAGTGCCTCCATTGCATGCAGATATATCTAATGCATATTCATTGTGGGCATCCTGAAGGCCAGACTTGGTTGTGGCGGTCCAGGAGCAGAATTTGCCTATCCCTGAGCTAAAGAGACCATTGTTGCAGGTTTCAGAGTGTGCCAGTCGAAAGACACGCCTGTCTTACCAGCACACGCAAACAATCCATTCGGCAATGGCTTTTATGTATGTAATACATATTCTAAATATTAATCTTTTTTTTTTTTTTTAACTCAGGTTTACAGCGGACGTGAGATCAGTACTGAGCCGAAACCTGCACCAGCACCGGCTGTGGTGACAGCGGCCCCCCCTCCTTTCTTCAGGGTGTGACCCCTGGCCACCTCTGCTCTCCGGTCTGCCTTCCTTCAAAACTGCCTGCCTGGACTGTTGAGGCAGGGAGAGGAGAAGAAAGCCGAAATCTTTTGTAACCATCCATGGACATGGAAGCAGGACAAAAAAAAAACCAAAAACCCCCAGGACGCTGCTGTAGCCTGGACTTGCCAGCAGGACTTCGGCAACTGGAGCACTTTTTGAGAGGGTGGTAGTAAGCAAAGGGGATGGGAGGCGGGTGGATTTGTCTACCCCAGTGCCCCTTGTAGAGGCAACTGTGTGTGAGAGAGAGGGGGCTAGAGACCAGGACCACGACGGACAATGCGAACAGGAACTCTGCAGAGCCCTCAGCAGGGGAATGAGAAAAGTCTCATGTTTTTAAGGAAAATATTTTTTTTTTCTTGTATAAAAGAAAACCCTTTTTAGGGGCTGGCCCAGTGGCTTAGATTTGGTTTTCCTTTTTTGGCTTGTGGTTTGTTATTTTTTTGTTTTTGTTTTACCCTGTTTGTTCCTTCTACAAGTGTTATTGAAAATGGGTTTTTACAAGGACCCCCCCCCCCCCTTTAGGATTTAGCAAGTCTGTGCCACTCATGCAAATTTCAATGATGGTTTCACCCCTGGGGTGGGCAAAAAGTTTTAATTGTGTAAGAATTCAACAGTGTACTAAATTTGCTTGGTCTCTTCTGTCTGACTGCAAATTCCAGCTGGGAATTAGAAGGCCGGGGCAGAAGAGAAGAAAATTCGAACTGCTGTGTGTGAGGATTTTTTTTTTTTAATTTTAATCTTTTTTTTTTTTTTGAGTGTTTAATTAAAACTGGTGACACAGCTTCCAGGTGCCAAATAGATATTCATAGTTGGGGAATGGGAGCTGGCTTTCTGTGTGGTGGATCTCCTACTGTTTTTCTGCAGTTTATGTGGGTATGAGCTGCTACCACCTGCCCCCCCAAATAGCAAGTATGGCAACCAAAGCCTTTTGCTTATCTGGACACCCTAGGGTGCATTTTACTGGTTTCAAATTGTGTTGCATCTCCCTCTGCCCCATCCCATTTTTTTTTAATTACCTGCTTGGCTACTGCTAAGTGGCAGTAAAATGTAAAACACCATATGTTTGTTCTATGGCTGGCTTTAGATTGGGGTGAAGATGGTAATATGTTGTCAAACTCTCTGATCTCTAACAACTCAATGAAGACACAGGAGGGCCTAGTAGTCCTGTGCAGTAAAATAGGGTTAAAAAAAAACAAGCACACACACTTTGACTAGTGTACAGATTAGAGCTGAGCAACTCTCCAATAATTTGCCCAAATATTTCCAGTCTGTAGAAAGTCTGATTGCTGGAAGGTGGATGCTATGATTATCCTCTCTGGGATTTTCCTCTACTGTGTGTAGGCCACTGAGGTATTTTAGCAGGCCAGACAAATCTAGTACACTGGTGTGCCATAAGCTGGTCCTATCCCTCTACACAGAACCTAATTGCAAAGTGGATAAATCCCCTTCTAAACTGTGTGGGGTAGCTGCTCTAACACTGGGTTTTATGAAGATGTGATCTAAATCTAATGTTTTTTTTCTGTTTAAGAGGATGAGCAGGTTTAAAAGCTGGTAGGCCCAACCCTGGCCCTTAGACCCCAGTGCAATTTCTAGGTGCTCTTTGTTGATTGTGCATGAAAAATGTGTATCTATTATTATTGTGAGTATCCTAATAGCCCAAGTGCCTGTGGGATCTCCTGGGACCAGGTTGGGCAGCCCTAGGCTAGGGTTATAGAATATTTCTAAGGGGCAAGCGTTCCCTTCCTGGAAAGCAGGAAATTTCAAACATTGCCATCAGTGCTAGGCACCTTTCAGTCTGCATGAAGACCAATCTGCTTGGGCTTTCATGCTCTCCTTAATGGATGTGCCTAAAATTTGGATGCAAATCTCTCTTACCTATTCATTAAAGAAATCCTGAAAATCCAAGCCATGGGTTCTACAGCGAATGCAGGTAACCTAGCAGTGATGGGGTAATGTGTTTAAAAATGGTAATGGATAGAATTTTTTTTGGTGGGGGGGAGCATTTCCTCCTTGCTCTTTGTCTGAGAGTTCCTGTTAAATGTAATGTTCTATATAATTTATTTTTATACTATTTTCCCTAAAGCCAAGGCCTCAATGCTTCTGCTTTTAGAAAGTTTCCTGATGTAAGGGGACCAGCTGGTTGGAGGGAGGGGGGGGGGGGCGGGGGGGCATAGTTCAGGCACTCCGAATTCCCCCCCCCCCCTTTTCTTGGTGGTCTCACAGCACGGCCAGTACCCTCTTGCATCTGGCTTGCAAACAGGGACTGCCAGCCTTCAGACGTGCTGGCTGATGTGCCGTTATGATACCCAGGTAGGAAGGTGAGGGAGTTGCTCCGGGTAAACTCTCTTGCCCTCTTTCCTCATGGTCTGTTGTGGTACCTGCAGCCTCTAAGTCAAATGGACTACACCTCCCACAATGCATAGTTGGGCAGGAGAGGAAAAGCAGGCCTAGACGCCAAAGGCTTTTAGCGGCCACTTCAATCTGCGCCTTTAAAGTACTCCCGCCCTCTTCCATTCCTCTTGCGCACGCGATTGTCCCGCCCAGGTTACGCTTTTAACCACATGACTCGATGTAAGTCATATGATAGGCCGGCGCTTTTTTTCTCCCTCTGTCAAAGAGTGCTTTGTACTTGGTATCCTTGCGCGCTGACGTTGCAGGAAATAGCCCAACCTGTTTTTCCCCTCTTGCTTTTCCTAGTTTAAGCACAGTTGAGTGGGAAACTACCCCAAAAAAGGTTTCATAATGATTTTAGTCTGGAAGAAACGTATTGGGGAGAGAAAAAATGCGGTAAAGCTGCAAGGGCCTCTTTTGTTTTGGTGTAAGGTAATGTGACGTCATTACGCAATTTGCGCAAATTCGATGTGGGGAAATTCCTCCCCCCCCGAAATGTCGTTTCTCTTCACCCGTTTTTCTCTTTCCCTGTACTCCCCGTTAAGTATATGGTGGTTGACGTTATGGCCAGCACTTTGGTTTAACTAGGTTAAACATAAGAAGGCGACGGTTTAACGTTCGGCATTTAAATAGAACATCGGTGGGGGAGGAGTCTAACCGTCCTAACTGTCAAGTTACGCTAAGTGCGTATCTTCTTTGGCATAAGGTAGAGTTGGGGAGGCTGGGCGTCGGTTGCGTACGCGGCAGGCGTGGGTCTTGGGAGGAGAGCGAGGCGCGCGGATTGCGTAGGAGGCGCTTGGTGAATGCGGATGCGGGGCGACGGCGGTGGCGCTTTGGCTGTTTGTGTGCGAAAAGGGGGGCGGTGGTAGACGAAGCGCAGCAGAGACACCGGAAGCGGAGACCGAGCGACGGTACGCCAGAGCCGCCGGAGAGGAGCCGCCATGAAGTTCGTTTACAAGGAGGAGCACGCCTTCGAGAAGCGGCGCTGCGAAGGGGAGAAGATCCGTAAGAAGTACCCGGACCGGGTGCCGGTGAGCGAGCGCCCATCTCCCAGCCCTCAGTCCCTCCTCCAGGGTAGTGTGGCCTAGATTGATTGCCTGCTGAAGTCATTAAGAGCCCAGACCTGACCCGGGTTGCCGCCCCCTCCCGATCGGGCGTCACGAGAGTTCCCCTTTCCCAAGAGTTGAAGCTGTTTCGTGGAAGCGGCCCGAGCTGTAGTGGGACGGGGCTTTGTACGGTTTATGCCTGTGAAGCGCTTGAGGATTATTTTAACAGTTTACCCCATTAGCAGGCCTAATTTATCTTACTTCCCCGCAAGCCGATGTAGTGCGGTAAATGACGAGAGCTGGTGCTGGAAGTTACAGCAGGAGGTAATGGAAGTGGTGGGATTGGACCCTGGGTCTGCAGGTGTCATAAATGGGCCACCCCCAGCACTGGGAGTCACACAGTGAGATTGGTGGGATCAGAGGCTGGGCCTGCCGGTGTGCGGAGTGAGATTTGCAGGGAGATTGGGACCTGCTGCTCTCTGCATGTTTGCAAGCCTGGGGTCCGTGTGGTGCCCTGCCTTGTGCATACGTTTTACTGTCTCAAAGGCTTGGAGGTGGCATCTCTGTGAAACATGGTTGTGCATGTTCAGAACCACTGGGAAGAAACCTCAAGCTTTGAGATGTAGCATATCAGGTGCTTAATTATCTCTGAGTAACGGTGTAAAATATGTGATGACAAGCCTCTTGTCATATCCTAAGATGAAAACACCTGTCTGACCTCACCCAGCGAACGCCTACAGACAGTCAAATTGCAAGTTTGGCCGTGGATTGTCCGGAGTACTAGGATTCAGGTTACCTGTCACCATCATACGGCTTTCAGTACTAATCATCACAGTCTTAGGTTTGGGCACATCCATTTCCAACTTTCTTAAACAAATAGAGGCTTGTCAGAAGTAAAAGGAAAGGGAGCGTGGTATAAAATAAGGTCCCTTGAAGAAACTCAATTGTCCAGTTGTAGGTACATATAAACAGTTTATTAACGTGTTTTCAATGGTTTCACATTATAAAGGTTAGGATGTCCCCTCTGACACGGCCACTGTTTCGCCAAACAGGCGGTGTCAGGTGGGACTATGCAGGCCCATAGCACAACCACTGTCTCACAGACATTCAGAACATAAGGATTCCTGTATAGTCCCACCTGACACCACCTGTTTGGCGAAACAGTGGCCGTGTCGGAAGGGACACCCTAACCTTTATAATGTGAAACCATTGAAAACACGTTAATAAACTTTTTATATGTACCTACAACTGGACAATTGTTTCTTTAAGGGACCTTGCTTTACGCCGCACTCCTTTTGTTTTTGCTGTTATGCTGAGTGTGGATCTCTATATCCTTTTTCACGTTTTAGAAGTGACACTTGAGAGGTGATGCAGAAAGTCAGGGAAGGCCTTCACCCTGGTGCCTTATTGACCCCGCTGTTTGCATTTGCAGGTGATTGTGGAGAAAGCTCCGAAGGCACGGATAGGAGATCTGGATAAGAAGAAATACCTAGTGCCCTCAGATTTAACAGGTACTTGATACTTGCTCCCAGGGTGCAAGGGCTAGGTCTGCGGGATCAGACCAGGCCATGGTTTCCCTGCCTGGTGCAGACAGCCCTTTCTATCCTTACCTTTCTGGTCTTGGTGCTTGTGGCAAGCACAGCAGTGTTCCTGCTCGTCATCCTCCTTGTAGATTACTCTTATTTCTTGCTTTCTGTTCTGTGTTCAGAATTGTTGCTGTAGGTTGGCTCTGGACATATGTAGGAAGCAGAGAGCATATTAATTTTTTTGCCTGGGAATTCTGGTGGACGCTCGCACGGTGACATAACTCCCCAAAACACTTTCCATGTACTACCTCTCTCTCTTTGCTGCTAACTTGTTCTCTTTTCTTGTAGTTGGACAGTTCTACTTCTTGATCCGGAAGAGAATCCACCTCCGGGCAGAGGATGCCCTCTTTTTCTTTGTCAATAATGTTATCCCTCCCACCAGTGCCACAATGGGACAGCTATACCAGGTATGTGCAGGGAGAGGCTAATAGTAATTACAGGGATGGGGTGGGTCTTGTGCAATGGGGCAGCAAGCTGAGCAGTAACCTCATGCTCCTCCTCCTTCCCCCCTGGTAGGAACATCACGAGGAGGATTTCTTCCTGTACATCGCCTACAGTGACGAAAGCGTCTATGGAATGTGAAAGCCCCATCCCGGGCAGGGGGTCCCTGCAACCCCTGCATCCACAAGGACCTGCACTTTCAGATTATAGAGCATTTGTTTGTTTTGTTTTGTTTTTAATTAATCCATTTTAGTGTCTCTCTCCCCTTCTGGAGAGACAAGTAAGAGGAGCTGGCAAGACACCCAAGAGAACTTCATCTCCTACTACCCATCTTGGCTCTGAGTGATTTCCTCCCCACTTCACTTGAAAAGATCTCTCCTCTTATTCTTTCTTGCCTTCATTCTCTCTCTTTAATTTTCATTTTCTCTTGGGGAATGGAATGGGAGCTGCCAGTTCTCTCCTGGCTTTTTTTTTTTTTTTTTTTTTTTTTTTTTTAACCCCCTCTCCTCAGAACATGGTGGGAGTCAGTTGGTGGCATAACCTTGCCTACCACCAGCCTGGGGAATGTCATCCTGCTTAGTGTTGTACACGGAGATCAATAAAAATGGAGGTGAAGATGCTGATATGTGGCCTGAGTGTGACTTTACAGAAAGGCCTGGAGAGTTCAGGCTCTTCTCAGTCCCTTTTCAGAGCTGATGACAAGCTTAAGAGCTCTGCAACACCCCCCCTCCCTATACACACAACAAGGATCCATATTTCCAGGGGGCACAGACATAGGAAATTTAGGGCAAGCACTCTACATCCACACCTCTGTAAAGGTCATTTTTTGCCTTTATTGAAGCTGAAATACAGAATAGACGAAGTCAGAGTATTCAATGCAATAAAGCACTATTGGAAGGGAACTTGATTGGAAAAAAGAAATCCCTTTTCTTTTTAAAGGGACGCCTGACACATGGCTGGGCATTTCACAGCTTCCAGAGGGAGATAAATTGCTGTTTCATTTTAAAGGAGACTTGCTTGCTCAGGTTGTGAATTTAGATGTGGTGGTGAACTGTTCTCTGCTTAGGCTGTGATTGGAGCAGGCAACAGGCCTTACTTCCTTAATTAGACCAAAAATATTTGTATTTTTCAGGAGTTGATTATTAATCCAGCTGTTCAAAAGCAGCTGTGCTGTAAACCTCCACCATGTGATAGTGACTAGGTCCAACTCTGTGATGGGAGGGATGGGAGCTTGGAGGATTGCAGGAACTTTGAAATACACTGGGATCCTTGTGTTGGCCTGGAGTAAAATGCAGGTTACAAAGGGGTGGGAAGCTGTCTTCTCTCAGTGCTGTTGGCGCAGCTGTGCAGCGTCTTGAGCATAATCCTGACTATCTTCAAACCAAGCAAGTCACAGATCGGCTGTTTAGACAGATGTTGGGTTACATGGCAACAACAGTCCATGAAAACCAACTCTTCTAACCACTATCTCACAAGGTGCAAATATCTACTGTTCTCATCAGTTTTCGGATCGATGGTTAAATGATTTCTTCAACTCCTAATTTACAGAGACAGTTTTTTCACCAGCCTCTGTTTCAGGAAACAGGAATTACAGATGCTTTCAAGCAAGGCTGGGGAGCTCTTCTCAAAGAACCCAGCGGGCAACAGAGAAATGATTTCATACGAAGCATCTAGAATTGGAACCATCTTCATTGCTTTCAGAAGATTCAGGCTCTAGTTAGAGAGCAATGTGTCTTAATTCAAACAGATAACCCTATGGCCATGTTTTAGATCAACAAACTGGGGAGGACAGGGCAATGTCCTAAAGAATTTTTCTTCAAGCTGTCTACCTGCTGGAGAGAGAAAACTGGACAGCAGACAAATTGTCACCACTTGCTGCCACACAAATTCCACTCCTACTCAAAGTGCTTCAAAAGGTAAAAAAGGAAAAGGGTCAAATGATTTAGATAGCCCTGGTTTGAGCTTGCCAAGTTTTGTTTGTATGGCTCCAACTTCCAGTAAAATTGTACATAGTCCCAAGCCCTGATCATACAGTGCAATGCAACTCTCCTCCATCCCCCACCTTCAGCAGTGGGCTCTGACTGGATGGATGCTGAAAACAAACGAATCATCCCTACAGTTGTCTTCTGAAGTGGGCAAAGTTCTACCACCTAGGACAGTGGTTTTCAACCCAGTCCTTGTTGCACTGCTAACCAGTCAGGTTTTCACAATATCCACAATGAATATGCATAGGAGGGCTCTGCATGCAGTGCCTCCATGAAACCCGAGTGGCTAGGGCTGCCCTGAAGGACTGGGCTGAGCACCTCTGAGCTGGGAAACACACAAGATCTTATAACTTGAAATGGAGAGATCATCATCTGGTGCTCTTCTCTTCCACACGACCTCGCTCTGTGTCCTGTTCCCCTGTTACTTCAATACCTGTTGCGTCTTTCTCAATCAGGGTTGAAGGCTAACTGTTGAGTACATCTTCTCATCAGCTTACAGTTACCAGATTCACGCAGAGCCTAAATCATCTTAAAATCCCCGATTAAAGATCCTCCTTTATCCTGGGATCTAAATGTAGTCCTAGCTGAGCTCATGAAATTGCCATTTGAACTTTTGGCGAAGGTAGAACCGAAGTTCTTTTCTTGGAAAGCTATTTTTAATAACCAGAGCATAAATAGCTATAAGTCTTGGTATCGCACTTTCCCTATACTCTGATTTTCTATCATAGAGTAGTTTTGAGAGCTCATCCTAAATTTTCACCAAATGGCTCTCATCTAAATCAATCCATTGTGTTGCAACTTTTTTTTTTTCCAACGCCTCATGCTACTAAGGCCAAGCAGGGCTCTTCATCTCTTGGACTGCAGGCGTGCAGCTGCTTGTTCCATTTTGAAAGAACATGTCTTACGGGAAACCTTTGCAACTGTTTGTCACCTTTAACCTAGTCAAACAAAGTTCTTCAGTTCTAAAAAGAGCTCTTTTTCAACCCGGCTTAGCTGTTATAATACATTAGGACAGCAATCAATCGGAAAGGCATCCTCAAAGTAAAGTGAAAGCCCCTCCAGTCTGGGCTCCAGCAGCTGCTGTGGAAGACCGCCACATGGTTTGCCATCCATACCTTCACTGCCTAGGAAATGATTCACAGTAGGACAGTATTTTGGGCCGGCAGCTCTAAAGAGCTCATTTGATTCCTTGACCTTTTCCCTCCCACCTCTGTCATGATTACAGGTTGCCTGGTCCTCTAACAACGTACCAGCATAATATAGAATTCCCTGCAACCCTTGGCTCTCCCCACTTCTGTGCCTCATTTGTCCTACTTGGCTATGGAAAAAGTAAAGTTGCTCACCGGGTCAGGTGTTGTCCTTAGATAACAGGACAGTTCAGCCACACAGTCCCACTTTCCTCACCTAAGGGTTGAGGATCAGCTTGCTACAAAGAATGAGGAGACTTGAGTGGTGGCTGTTCTGAGAAAAAACCCTATCATGGTTCTGGCAGATGATGTCACCCACGTCATGTAGCGGATTTGTTCTGTTGCCTGTGGAGAACACCTGTTGCTTTCAGGACTAATGGGACGGTTACAGTTGAGGGACAGCGATCTGGATTTATCAGGGGAGGGGAGGGTCTCGCCATTCTGCAAGAGGAGCTTCCGCAGTTCGGTACGCAGGCACCTGAGTGTGCTGAGGAGATGGGGTGTGTTCAGTTGCTCCAGCTGCTGGGGTCTTCTCAGACATGGGGATCCCTTCTCCGAGCGTGCTGCAGACAGAAACGGACCTCGCTAAATGCAGGAAACAAGGAAGAGGGGTCCTGCCTGATGGGGAAAAGCACCCTTGTGCACGGAGTCTTTTTGGTTATTGGTTTCAGTTCAGTTTCCCGTGGACTGGTGCCCATATTACTGCACTATCAAAGAACCATGTTAGAGTTTAGTACCCTTGTTGGCCAGTTCAGAAGAGAAACCAAATTGCCCACTTGCTCCTACTGATGGGGCAGGGGTGGGAGAAGTGTGCACTGTAGTGGTCCTGCCCTACCATGAAATAGCAGAAACGTTTGGTGTAGAATAAGAATGGTGCATTCTGCAGGGGGTCATGAGAGGAAGTTGGTAGGTGAGAAGGTCAGAAGACATACTGTATGACTGAGAGGGTAGTAGATCTCTAATACTACTAACAGCTGAGGATCTAGCAACCAAACCCAGCAGAGAATTTGATTGCCTTGCCAGACACAGGGGGATGAAGAGGTTAGGGGAGGCAGAGGGCCAGAGATAGAATGGGGAACCTGGGTTCACTGGACGAGTCAGGGGGGGGTCCTCATCTTATGATAGCAACTAAGTGAAGAAGGTTAAGTCTTCTCACAAGAACCAAATATGACCTGGTCAGAGCGTGGAGTGGTCCACTCTCTCAGAACATATGTGCGATCCATGAGAGCTCCCTGGCAGGGAAATGGTAACCCAACCTCCGGGATAACGCTGGAGCCTCCGCAGTGTGCCCTCTACCTTCCCGCACTGCTTACCTCGGAAAGCGATGCTGGCCATCTCTCTTGAGTCTGTCCGGCTCTTCCCTGCGGGGAGAATGGGAGAACGGCTGAGACTGAACCCCAGAGTCGCTTGTACTGATGCTTTAAAATCTTTTGGGACTTCAGGAAGGGAATAAATCCATAGATAAAATTGTTCAGGAGCACCAATTCATGCAGAAAATGTGGCAGGGCTTGTGCCTATTCCTTAAATGTAAGCCCAAAGGTGCAAAAGTGCTGTAGCACTTTTTCCCCCCCTAGAAGTTGGCTGCTTCTGTCCCCATCGCCAGGAGATTAAATCTTTGCACAAAAGATGTGCCATTTCAAAATTACATCACACACTGATTTACAGGATGTGCTTTTTTGTTTTCTTTGCCCTACTTTTATTGGAAACGTAAAGCTGGTCCTGAGTGTTTAAGCTTTCTTGCATAAGCAAGGTTTATTTTAATTGTATTTAAAATCCCACCTGTAATCAGGCAATCCAAAGACAGAAACCATATAGCCCATCTTATCTGCCCATCCATTGCAATCCCTACCACTTCCTCCGAGATTCCCTGTCCTTGGCCAAGTGGTTTGCAGTGAAAAACCCTCCACTGGTTCATAAATAATAGAAGACACGGCCTGGAATTGCAAGGAGCTGGGGAAGCCATTATTCACCACAGTAGGGTTAATGTTAATATAATAGAACAGTATGGTTAAAGTTGACGGAGCGAGTCGTACCTTCCGCGCTCGCAAACTGAAGCAGGAGGAGAGGCAGGACCTTCTTCATCCTCTCAACACAGGCTCCGGTCCAAGAGGAGTGGGGTTAATGTTCAGGAGCTTCCTTCCCCACCCCTTTATACAAATTGTGCTCAGTGTCCCGGTTATCCCTCCCTCTCTCCAAAGCGCCAGCCCTAGTTATCAGTTTGGTTCATCTGCCTTCAGAGATCAGCATAGGGGACAGATCAGAACTGGATGGAAAAGGCTGAATCTCAGCTGCCCTCATGGGGGTAGGCATTCTGTTAGGGTGGGAGAGCTATTTGGGACCCAGTGAGCATTCGGAGGATCTGAAGATTCTTGGGCACATTTTTATTCTATCCCAGTGAGGAGGAAGGACTTAGACAAGGTGGCTGGGAATTGTAGAGAGAAGGGCAGCAGAGCTTTGCCCTTGCAATGCCACCGATTCTTTTGTGTGTGTCGCTGCCTTCTTGTGTCCCATCAGCCAAAGTCATATTTCCTTCCACTTGTGAGTTGGCCTCAGCAAGATCTTGCACTGTTCGGGACCCACGCTTAAGCAGATCAGAAGGTGAGATAGGCTGTGCCCTGCAGCTGCGAGTCTTGGGTCTGCTGGAGTATCCCCATTTTGGCATGTTGCATCTTAAAATCTCCTGGGACTTGGGGACAGCTGAATAAGTTGTACTTTTCCCTTCCTCAGACTTGTCCTATAACACCAACCAGCCCAGAGGTGGGCTGTTTGTTTCAAAAGCGAAGAGATTAGAATGAAAAAAGGAATAAATCCAGAATTACATTGTTAATAAGGGAACTAGGCACAGATACAATCTTGTTTGCCTGCTTTACAACATCAGTCTTCCTCACCCCTCCCCCAATACTCACTCACTCTCTCTCTCTCTTACTTACTTCTTGGACAGTTTGTACAAGTTATGTTCCGAAAGAAGAGAGCTTGGAAGGAGCATGCCAACGTCAGCATACCCGCTTGTTTTCCTGCCGGCCTTTAGCATGAGTAAATCTCCCCTGCTGGCAAGCAGGTACCCTCACCGCCCACTCAACATGGCATAAGAAAACAGAAGCAGGAATTTTCCAATGAATATAGTCCTAAAGCAAAGCTCATCTCTTGAATAACGTTCCTCCTTCTAAAGGTGTTTTAGATCAGGGTTCCTCCTCCAGAAACCTCGGATTAGAATATTCCTTACCTGCTAACGTCATAAGCTGGTTCAGTCACTGGCTGCTATTTGAATGATTATGGAGAGTAGGGAGATTGGGGGATCAAATCTGTCCTGGAAACATGGAGCCCTGATTCTTTTCTATGCTAAGTTAATAGTGCTGGAAGCACCAATTCAAATCTTTAATATTACTTTAGCAGTCACATGTGGACCTGTAACAATAGTGGATCATAGCATATAAAATAACAATATAAAAATTTACTGTAATAGCTAAAAGCACAATATCTTCACTGTGAAATTGGAAGATCTTATAGAATAAAAGTAACAAATCACCAGGACCAAATGGTGTTCAGCCCAAGTTCTGAAAGAACTCAAACATAAAATTGCAAACCTGTTACTAGTAATCTATAACCTATCATTTCAAACAGCTACAATGCCTGGATAATGTAAGGTTGATTTTTTAAAAGGTTGCCAGGGGTGATCCAGGAAACTAAAGACCTGATGTCACTGTGGGGCAAAATGCTGCTGATCTATTCTTTGGCTTTTTATTTGCAACTAGGAAAATTAAAAAAAAAAAAAAGTTTGGAAAATGTTTATTGGACTGTGCTTTTATAAGACATATGACTAAAATGTAGAGCTTGTTGCAAATGCTTTAGTGACGGACTTGCCCAATCGAGAGCTCTTGGCGAATCTCCTCTCCTGAAAACCTGGCCTGTTGTGGCACTTGAGGACTGGAGTTTGCATGTCAGCCATTCCACTTACCACCACACCAGACAGTCCTCATGTCAGAGGCTTCCCTCACAGGTTGAGAAGTGTATACCCTGGAACTTCACACACAAAGAACATACTCCACTCCGAAGACCCACTCAAAATAAACCTGGTGGAGCTAAGAGTCATAAGACTGGTCCTTTGTCACGTGCCAGGACAGTAAGTTTGGCCAGTCAGTCCTCGAGAATTGTTTGCATGGAACAGCCTCCCAGTGGAGGTGGTAGAAGCAAGGACAGTATCTGGATGCAAGAAGGCAGGGGACAAGCACAGGGGATCACCGAGAAAGTGGTAGGGATTGTGTAGCTAAGCTGTTGGGGTGGATGGGAAGACTAGATAGGTCATATGGTCTATGTTTGCCATCATGTTTGTGTTTTTGGAACTGCAAATGTCCAAAGCATGGCTTGTCTTGGACAATGAAGAAGGAAAGGGACAGAAGGCAACCCTGTGCTTGGCCATCCTCACTTGTGGCATTTATCCTGCCTGTCCATGAAGAAAATATTTGCTTACCTGTAACTGGTGTTCTCCATGAACTTCAATTACCTCATTCCTTACTGCAAGCTTTGCTAGCCAATAGGATATCAGTCTCCATATATGGCACTATGTGATGTCACCCTTATGGGGGACTGTAAATCCTCCTGTCTTTAGAGTAAACCATATGAGGCATGGGTAAAGCTCCTTCTGAAGGTGCCTCAGATCAGAGTATTCTCTGCCCAAGTCTGACAGTATAACTTCCATGAAAGTTCTTGAGTTACGTTTATATCCGTTTAATCCAGGATCAAGGATGATTTCAGGATTACCTGCTAGCTCTGTTTCTGAAGGAAAGGCAAATCCAAGTTCATTGTGTGCATGAACTTGCAGTTTATTTTAAATCCAACAGACCTCAAACTGGCAAAGCAAATGAACTAAAGTATACAAAGGAATACATAATCCTCAAATAATACAAATAAAATACATAAAATAACAGTACACCAACCTAAGCAAACAGAACTGCAATAAGACAAAACATTGCTGACTTAAATCATTAGTCATTCAATTGAGGGGACTGTAATTATAAAATATCTCCTAAAATGAAAGGATATCTACTGGTTTTATCTTTTGAATTAATCAGTCTTAGTTTATGTTTAAGCCAGTTCAGTTGCCTCAGTTCTGTATAAGCATGGATCCTATATTTTTTGCATTTACACAAAAAGTATCCATTCAAGTAAACTTCAGATATAAATGAAATATGTAGTAGAAATATGATACAGGGTTATGTTTTTTTAAGAACATGATCGTAAAGGTGAATGTAATTTTGAAAAGTTAAACCGCCTGATGAAAACCTGGTTCCAAAGATTAGGCCATTATCAGGACCCTGACAGTCATTTCTGAGAAACTATCTGGACATGGAAGAAGGAGTAGATAAATTCTGTTGAAACGAAGCCAGTTGGTGAACTCTAGTCCTTAAGTACTGTAGATAGGTCTGTTTGTTTTGGAATAGCCACATTTTGCAAATCAACCTGGTTTCTGGATATAAATACTGGTAGAAATAAAAAAAAGACCACCTTAGATGTCAATGAAAATACTGCATGCACCAGCTAAAATAATAATACCGATAACACCTTCAAACCTCAAAAAGTACAGTTCACAACAAGCAATGAATGTTACATAGGAGCAAACAGAAGTGAGGAAAGACGGATTTTCTGTCCGAAAAGCTACACTGAACGCCACTTTACGGCTCTCTATGAGTTACTTCCGGTCATACCCCGGAAGTGTACATGCGTGCGACGGTGGCTGTCGGGAGCTGTAGTTCCGGGTACGAATTTCCGACGGCACTAGTGGGTGACGGTGCGCATGCGTTGTTACCAGACGGGAGTTGTAGTTCCAGGAGTGGCCCTCCGGCTTCTGTTATGACGGAAAAAGGAATAGGGGCGGGACTATAGCCCCCAGAGTGCCGCGCGCGGGGAGCGGGGAAAGCAGGAGGAGGTGGCCCGAAGAAGGGGGGAGAGGAGCGGCTGAGGAAGCCGGGAGGGGCGGCGGTGATGTTGGAGGCCATGACGGAGCCCGGCCCGGACGGTGAGACCTGAGGGAATGAGTGAGCGATTCCCGAGAGAGACTGTGGGGAGGGGAGAGACCGGAGGAGGGGGAGAAGTAGAAACAAGGTGGGTTGAGGAAAGGGAGAAAGAGGGGCCCAGAAGAAGGACTCTCGGGGAAGAAAGAGATGGGGGTGGTGGAGTCGAGGGACCCCTATTCTCACCCCGGTGTCAGAGAGGCCCAGCTATAGGTACTCGATCCGCCCCCCCTGCTCCTCTTCTCCTTTTTTAGCGGGTTGTTTCTTTCCCTCAGCCTGAGGGCCCTCTATCTTGCCCCCACCTAGCCCTAGTTCCCTCTTCACCCTTCATGCCCACCCAGTCCTAGGTCCCTTTTCTCCCCCCCCCCCCCCCCCGGCTCCATCTCTTCTTCATCCCTTCTCCCACCCGGCTCTGGGCCCCTCTTTTTCTCTCTCTCCCCCCACCCGGCTCTGAGTCCCCCCACCCACCACCACCACTCGGTTGTGTGTCGCTCTTTTCTCTCCCTATCATCCGGTTGTGGGTCCCTCTCCCCCCCCCCCTCTATTGTGGGTTCATTTTTCCCTCCATTCGGTGTATATTTTTCTTCCCTCCCCCTCCCACCCAATTGTGGGTCCCTTCTTTCTGTCTAGTTCTGGGTCCCTCTTCTCTATCCCTCCCCGCCCATCAGCTTGAGGCCCCTTTTCCCTTTCTCTCACTCCTGCCGGACTCTCTTCTCCCTCACCCAGGTGGAAGTGTATACGGAAGAAGAAAAAGGGTGTAATATTGCGTTGTAGATACAGATTCTTTAGTTCTGTGTAGGAAGGGGGGGGTGACGATCTCTTCTCATCACTCGGCTCTGCGTGCACCAAAACTTAGTGTGCTTTCTCATTTATTCTTCTCCCAGATCTGCCACCGAATCTGAAAGTGGAATCACAGGTGAGTAGGCCGGGTGTAGGAAACGTTAATGCTGCTGCCTTTACTGCCAGAGCTTGTCCTTGGAGTAAAATTTCTTTCAAGAGAGGTAGATTACTACTCTTCCTCTCCCCCTGACCTGTTAAAAGCCAATTCTGGGGCTAACATTTGCCCTCAGGATGCCACCGCTATGCATGCTGCTGCAGGAGCGAAGGGAGCAAGCTGTGGAGCTGAAGGGTTCCTGGCTGGCTTGGGCTCATCCTTTCCCTAGCAAACTCAGTCTGTAGGGTGTGAGGCTATGAAGGAGCTGCTTTCGTGCCCTCATTTCCACACACACACTAATATGTCAGCTCCATCATCTGGATTTAAGAGCTTCCACCACTGTATCCTTCCCTACCCTTTTCTGTAACTCTGCACAACTCTTGTCACCAGTTTTAATTCTGTTCTGTGCCTTTCAACTGGCCTCGATTTTCAGGGCAACCTTAATATTGAGCTCAACTCAATTTTTAAACAAAGTAAGGTGCAGGACATCTTGAAAAGGGAGCATGTTTTTGAGTGCCAGCTAGTGGCATAGAGAAAACTTAGCATGGAAGCAGCCATAAACCAGAAAATGGTTTCTTATTTTGCTGAAAAGAGATGAGATCCTCTTTTGCTGATTGGTTGCCCCTTATCATCTTTCCTGCTTTCCTCAAAGCCCCCCGAGAAGCGGCGACGGACGATTGAAGACTTCAACAAGTTCTGCAACTTTGTCCTGGCATACGCTGGCTACATCCCATCATCTGCGAAGGAGGTGAGTGACTGCAGTAGCTTCCATACTTGCTTGTTTGCCTTAGGTTGCTGGGGAGAGGGAAGCCTGATCAGGGCCTAGCGATGACCAGTAGTTCAAGAGAGAGGAATGTAGAAACATCACTAATGCTGCTGTGGCCATCCGGTCTCTGCCCCATTATTCCTTCCAGACCCCCTGTGACCTATTGCTTTGTCCCTTGCCCTCTCACCTCTGAGGATCCCTCTGTACCTGTCCAAGGCTAGTCCGCTCCACCCCCCGGCGGAGGATTTCTGTGTGCTCATCTCAGGCTTGGCTCTTCACTTCTCCACTGTGAAGGATTTATCCTTCACTCCCCTCAATGCTGAAGGTCTTCTGTCTGTCCAAAACTTACTGCTCGCTCTCAACATTGCCAGGAATCCTCTGTGTACCTGACCCAAGCTTTACCCCTCCCACCCACCACTGCCAAGGATCCCCTGTACTTGTTTCTGGATTTACCCTCCTACCTGCCACCACTGAGGATCCTCTGTGCTCATGTCAGGCTTAGCCCTTCACTTCCTTGCCACTGGGATTCCTCTGTGCCTATCCCAGGCTTGATTCCTGGCACCCTCGCTGCCGGGGATTCCTCTGGGCCTATCCCTGGCTTGATTCCCGGCACCCTCGCTGCTGGGGATTCCTCTGGGCCTATCCCTGGCTTGATTCCCGGCACCCTCGCTGCTGGGGATTCCTCTGGGCCTATCCCTGGCTTGATTCCCGGCACCCTCGCTGCCGGGGATTCCTCTGGGCCTATCCCAGGCTTGATTCCCGGCATCCTCGCTGCCGGGGATTCCTCCGGGCCTATCCCTGGCTTGATTCCCGGCACCCTCGCTGCCGGGGATTCCTCTGGGCCTATCCCTGGCTTGATTCCCGGCACCCTCGCTGCCGGGGATTCCTCCGGGCCTATCCCTGGCTTGATTCCCGGCACCCTCGCTGCCGGGGATTCCTCCGGGCCTATCCCTGGCTTGATTCCCGGCACCCTCGCTGCCGGGGATTCCTCCGGGCCTATCCCAGGCTTGATTCCCGGCACCCTCGCTGCCGGGGATTCCTCCGGGCCTATCCCTGGCTTGATTCCCGGCACCCTCGCTGCCGGGGATTCCTCCGTGCCTATCCCAGGCTTGATTCCCGGCACCCTCGCTGCCGGGGATTCCTCCGGGCCTATCCCTGGCTTGATTCCCGGCACCCTCGCTGCCGGGGATTCCTCCGGGCCTATCCCAGGCTTGATTCCCGGCACCCTCGCTGCCGGGGATTCCTCTGTGCCTATCCCAGGCTTGATTCCCGGCACCCTCGCTGCCGGGGATTCCTCTGTGCCTATCCCAGGCTTGATTCCCGGCACCCTCGCTGCCGGGGATTCCTCCGGGCCTATCCCTGGCTTGATTCCCGGCACCCTCGCTGCCGGGGATTCCTCCGGGCCTATCCCAGGCTTGATTCCCGGCACCCTCGCTGCCGGGGATTCCTCCGGGCCTATCCCTGGCTTGATTCCCGGCACCCTCGCTGCCGGGGATTCCTCTGTGCCTATCCCAGGCTTGATTCCCGGCACCCTCGCTGCCGGGGATTCCTCTGTGCCTATCCCAGGCTTGATTCCCGGCACCCTCGCTGCCGGGGATTCCTCTGTGCCTATCCCTGGCTTGATTCCCGGCACCCTCGCTACTGGCGATTCCTCTGGGTCTATCCCAGGCCTGATTCCCGGCACCCTCGCTGCTGGCGATTCCTCTGGGCCTATCCCAGGCTTGATTCCCGGCACCCTCGCTGCTGGCGATTCCTCTGGGCCTATCCCAGGCTTGATTCCCGGCACCCTCGCTGCCGGGGATTCCTCTGTGCCTATCCCTGGCTTGATTCCTGGCACCCTCGCTGCCGGGGATTCCTCTGTGCCTATCCCAGGCCTGATTCCCGGCACCCTCGCTGCTGGGGATTCCTCTGGGCCTATCCCAGGCTTGATTCCCGGCACCCTCGCTGCTGGGGATTCCTCTGTGCCTGTCCCAGATGATCCTGAAAGTTTGAGAGAGGTTTTCCTCTTATTGGACAGATTCTATGGGCCCAGCACCCTTTAGGGGAATAAATGCATTCTTCCATTCTAGCACAGTCATGTAATGTTCTATATGATTTGTAAAAATCAAATCTCAAGAGCTGCTGTTAATGAAAATATTTTCTGGAAACTTGGGCACCAACTACGTTTTATTTTTTCGGAGCCAGAGGACATTTTTGTCCCCTGATAACTTTATTTTCTTTTGCTGTTTTATTCTTTTGTCTAAATGTTGTGATTTATTTCATTCAGATTTTTTTTTTTTTACTTGTTCTCTCCACCCTCTGCCCATTCCCCTTCCCTTTTCTTATCTCCCTGGGGTCTGCGGTTGGGGGGTCCTTTTCCAGACCCGGGGGTGGGGATAGCCCCCTTTGCTGGGCCTTGGAAGGCCACGGTGCCTCCTATTGGTCTTGAGGAAGCATTGGACACCAGGTGTTTGGAGCCTGGGTACTTTCCTGCTTTGGTTGCTGCAGTGGTGCAGTTTGATGTGGCCCTGGGTCCTGGTTGTGTCCCAAATAGATTATGGCTGACTGGAATGAAAACAGAGCCCAGTCTGCATCCGAAGGGGCAATATTCTGAACTGGGAATAGCGCCCGGGTCTCCTGTCTTTGTTGCACAGCGCCGAGGGAATGGAACCTCAATCTGCTGGGGCAGCGCAGAGCCAGAAATGGGTCCCGGCCTCCCTCGTTCGGCAGCGCCGGAGCCAGGCATGGAGCTCTCAGCTCCTGTTTGGGGGAAGTACGGAGCTAGGGATTGTTGTTGGGAATTGACCCCGGGGCATAGCTGAGGAGGGAGAACTGGGAATGAAGCCCAGTGCTACTTGTCTGGCTAAGTTCAGACACAAGGTGGTGTTTAAATATCCGGCCTTATTCGCTGCCTGGGATTTAGGTGGGATGGGGGGGGGGGGGGGGGCATCGGGTTATCTCGCTCGCTGAGCTGGATGAGTCTTGGACTGCCTCGGGGCTGTCCTGCCGGGCCCTGATGCCACTGGAGCAGTCCCCGCGGCTGCTGGTTTCTGAGATGCCAGGAGGAGCAGGAAGCTTCGTGATGGTGGGGTGGGTACAGGGGGGAGAACGCGGATATTTAATTTTCAATCCTGCTGGGGAAGAAGGCAGAAGCTGTGGCCGCTCCTTGAGCTGCAAGGAACATTCAAATGCTCTTCTGGGAGAAAGGAAGGGCATTGGATGCAATGGTTGGTGGGGCGGGGAGGCAGGCCAGCTGGCCCGCTATGACTTTTATTTGTAATATTTGCTTGCCACCTAACAGGATGGTGTTCAGTGGGACCTTTGTCCTGCTCGGCATCCGGCAGAAGTGATCCGGCTACCAGTAGCCGGATAACTAGTTTGCTTGCCGGCTTACTGAATGTTGGCCTACAGGTTTCCCGCTCTCTGGTAAAGAGCGCAGCCGCTTTTTCCGCACGCCTTCCCCAGGCTTTTAACCGCCTCCCTGAGAGTGGCCTATGCCCCAAGCCTGTTGGCCGTGACGCCCACTTTCTTTCCTCTTTTCCCCAGGAAAATAACTGGATCCCATCGGGCTCCAACTCTCCTATCCAGACAGAAAGCGCGGCCGACAGCGATGGCTGGGAGTCTGCCCACTCGGACCTGCGCACCATCGAGACCTTCGTGAAGAAGGCGAAGTCTTCCAAGAAAAAGGCGGCCTTCCGGCGGCTGAAGTCGGACAGCACCCTGCTGGAGAAAATGAAGCTGAAGGACTCCCTCTTTGACCTGGCGGAGCGGAAGAAGGAGCGCAGGAGCCGGAAGCTGGGCCTGGAGGGACCCAGGAAGAGCCCAGCCGCCGCGCCGGAGAAGCGCTCCCGCATCAAGAAGAGCAAGAAGAGGAAGTTGAAAAAGGCCGAGAAGGAGGCCAAGTCCTCGCTGAGCGAGACGGACTCTGAGGAGGAGGAGGAGGAGGAGGAGGACAGGGGCGGGCTGCAGGGCCTGAGGCTGTTGTCCTCTGGGGCCCGGGGGGGCGCTCTGGAGCTGCAGGGCAGCCTTGCACAGAACCTGCCAGGGGAGGAAGGGAAGGATTGTGTCAGCACAGAGACCAGCCAGGACGGGGACGGCAGCTCCAGCGAGGGGGAGATGAGGGTCATGGACGAGGACATCATGGTGGAATCGGGTAAGCATGCGGGGGGGGGGGGGGGGGCACTAACCCTGTCTGTGTGTGAGTTCACGGGGGGTGGGGATGGACAGTGTCCTCGCCCCCCTTGGTTTGCTGGGTAGATTGCAGGCCTTGACTTGATGACTCTAGCTGGGAATAGGAACGCGCAGTCCCCGGGGAGGCTGGGTTATAGATACACCGCACCTTTTGCTTGCCTCCCTTGCCTTACCGGTGGCCTGTGGGGGTTGGGTTGAAGCCTCGCCTTTGCAATGTACTCATCTTCCCCTTTCCCTGCAGGCGATGACTCTTGGGACCTGATTACCTGCTACTGCCAGAAACCCTTTGCGGGCCGGCCCATGATCGAGTGCAACCAGTGCAGCACGTGGATCCACCTCTCCTGCGCCAAGATCAAGAAGACGCACGTGCCGGACGTTTTCTTCTGCCAGAAGTGTAAGGAAGGCGGCCGCCCCCACGGGGAGCCCCACAAGCCCAGCGCGAAAGGGGAGCCGTAAGCAGCAGCAGCAGCCGCCGCGCCCCGGCCTTCACGGCCCTTCAGACTTTGGGTCTCTGCTCTGGAGGAACCAGAGGGAGGGCGAATGCGATTGGGGGTGCGAGGCCGCAGCACCCCCCCCCCCACTATCACCCCCCCCTCCCTGTCAGAAGGGGGGGAAGAGACTGCTCCCCCGGCAGAGAACGGGCGATATTAGCGGAGATAGACGGACGGCCGAAACTGAGAGGATTGGGTTTAACTGTCTTCTTTCTGTGGCTCCTGCCGCCGCCCCGGCCCTCTTTCCTCCCCAAAGAGTGTGTGGCACGGGATTATTGCTGCAGATCTCCTCTGATCATTGTTACTTCGCTCTTGAAAGAGAGAGAGAGTTTTTTTTTTTCTTTGAGAAGAATTGCACTCGGAGATCTCCCGCCTTCCCTTTGCCGTTGCCACTCGCTCTCCGTGCGGATTGGCGTGCAGAGAGATGGCGGCGCGTCTGTTATTCAAAGGGACGGGACAAGGGTCTCTCGCCACCCTGTGACTTGAGAGGATGCCAAGAGTTTTGTTCATAATTAGAGAATTTTGCTTTTTTTTTTTTTTAATCTTTATTATTATTTACACGAGGAGCAGGAGAAAGTGTTTGTATGTGGGAGGAGAGGGAACTGAAAAAAAACCAAAAAACAAGTTATGGTTTCCGAAAAGAATTTAAAATAAATAAGAGGTGATGAGAGCTGTTTTCTGTATCGGGCCTAAGGTATCACTTGACCTTGGAGTGACCTCTTTGCAAGTTAACTCAGCATTGTAAATAGATGAAAGGGTAGGTCTTTTTTTTTTTGTTTCTTGTTAGTTACTCTTCAGAGTCTGAGCGTGGATAAAGAGGGGAAGAATGGGAGAATGACAGCGGCATTTGCAGCTTTTCTGCTTCTGCGGTCGGCGAAGGCAACATCAGGGCGGGGGGGGGAGGGGGGGTCTCGTGGTTGCGGCAAGGTGGCGGGGGAGATTCCGTGCCACGCGCAGAGGATGCCACGGAGGTGGCCTGAAGAAGGAGGCCGCGACGGTTGGGGACGTTTGGATGGGACGCTGCTCCGCACGTGGCTTTGTTGTGAGAGCGTCTCGTCTGGGATTCCTGTTCCGAATGGCTTCTGGCACACCCAGTGCCGGGGCGGTCAGCACCTGCGGGATCCTGTGCTCAGCATTGCTTGCCCCATCCATTGCCATCAGAGATGGCATGAAATGATTCCTGCGTCTGTACCGCTGCCCCCCCCCCCCCCCCCCAAACACCCATCAATCTGGCACTTTCCAAAGCACTCTTCCATGCCGGCCAAGGGAGCAATGAAGGGGAAGCTATGGTGGATGAGACGTGAGCAGAATTAACCAGAGAAATCTGTACCATTGACATTAAATCTTCTGTTTCTTTTCTTGGTTAACATTTGGTGGTGTGTGTTTGTGTTTTCTCACTCTGTCCATCCCACCTGGTTTTTTAATTGTGCATTTGGCCTACAAAATGCCAAGGGAGCAGTACAATATATACGGGGTCAGGAGCTGGGGGTGAGCTTATCTGAAGACCTTGAGGTGGCCAGACAGGTGGATAAGGCAAAAGCTGGGGGTGGTCAGCAGGAAAAAGGAGGTGATGGTGGTGAAACCTCACCGGTGTGCTGTGCGTAATTCCGGAGCTTGTAGCTTCCAAACGATATCGGTCAGTTTAGAGGGCAAAGGTCTTCATCATGAGGCGCATGCGGACAGACTTCAAGATGTAATGTGGAGACTCTGAAGGAGGGAGGGGAGAAATGCAGGCAGGACAGGCTGCCACGCTGCAAGCTTTGAGCTCCTTCCCCCCCCCCCCCCCCCGCCTTGCATGCATGGAGATGGTAAGCCCTGCTTTCCTTGGAGAAATTGTACCCCCAGCTCCGTGCCCTGCAGTAGGGCAAAGCCCAGAATTCCCTGCTGAGCCAGGGCTGTGACAGCCACTGAAATAAATGACAATAGCGGAGGACAGCGGCAGCTGCTTACCAGAAAAAAAGAATTGCCACCTGCCAGAGAGGCCTGGCAGCCTCATGGGAAAGAAGTGAACAGGCAAGGGAGCGAGCGCTGGCTCTGTAGGGGGAGGGGGCTCGGTCCAGGAGAGAAGATACAGTTTGTTGTGTAACTGAAAGCTTTAGGATAAAGGGACCGGGTGGAGAAGCAGGTATTTTCTGCAGGGCAAGGATAGCGCAGCCATGGGGACGTGGTCTGAGGGAGAGATGGGATCCAAAGGGTAGGGATAAAGCCCAGGATGGGGCACCGCAGGACCTTAAGCAGTGGGGGAAGTGCAGGGCAGGGCATGCAAGATTGTGCCAAAGCGGTCGGCAGAATGGGCAGAGGCTGCATGGGGGCTGTGCAGGTTTCATCTGCCAGCAGTTTAATGTCTTTCTAAAATCCAGGGACTCTGGAGTGCTGCTTGGACTGCGCATGTACTGGGAGTGAGCAGACTTGGACACGGATAATGCTGACATGAGAAGTTTACCAGTTACGATGCAGATTAGACTATGGACAAGACACAGTTGGAAAGAGTTTGTCCTTTGGGACAGACACCCGTAAGCCTCGTAGCAGCACACAGCCTGAAGACTTTAAATAGGAAGCTAATCCCCCGCAGTTGTTTATTGCGTAATATTAATAACCTATTTTACTTTTGATGTCCTGAGCCCCTTGGGGGGAGCAGGGTGCCTCAAACTTGCATCCTGTCCAGTATCTTATTGGCCCTTGTTGATGCTGTTGGGTTGAGTTTGTTTGTGAGCTAATTTGGGTCTCCGGTTGCTATCGGGGAGATGAAGCAAAGTGATGGCTTCCGATTCTGGCTGCATCGTTGTTGGGGGGAGGATGGCTGGGATGGGAGGTTAGGGTTGCCAGCTCTCCAGGATTGGTTTGGAGCCCCCAGAAATGAGATGTCAGCCTCCCGGTGAACCGGGTTGCTTGGCTCAGATGGTGCGAGTGTGGTGCCAAGCAGGTAGGTTTGATCCCCTTATGGCCTAAGGTTTTGTGGTCATAAAGTAATAAACTAAAATTTGACGAGGGCGAATACTAAAACTACTGAGGTAGCATTTAACTATTCAAAAAAAAAAAAAAAAAAGAGGAAATTAATTAGAAAAAACTGAAAGGAGCAATCTACAAGGTTAAAAACTTGCCCGAGATATGGGCGCTGTTTAAAAGGACCATCCTGGAGGCCGAGACACAATGTATTCCCTGCATTAAAAAAGTTGAAGGACAACCAAACCGCTGCCGGTGTGCTTTAATGGTGCAGTGAGAGAGACAAGTAGAGAGCTAAAGGGAACATCCTTCAAAAAAGAGAAAGCAGATGCAAATGAGGAAAACAGGGAGAAGAGCTCAAGCACTGGCCCGGCCGTTGTGAAACGTGCGCAGGCGCCGAGAGCATTGGAGAAGCAGCTTGCCGTAGAGGTGAAATACATTCATACTTACAAAACCTGTGAGGGAGATGAGCTGAGGGATAGAAAGGACAAGGCAACAGCAGACAAGCCCGATGAGTTCTCTGCCGCTGTCTTTCCTCAGGCAGATGGGGCTGACTCTGGAGAATGTAATAACTCAGCTTAATAGACGAAAGAATAACAAATCACTAGGATCAGCTGGTATTCACCCCCCCCCCCCCCCAAAACATGAAACTGCAGACCTGTTTCTGGTGACTTGTAACCTACCATTTAAAACAGCCCCAGTACCCGAAGACTGGAGGGTGGCCGAGGTGACTCCAGTTTTTAAAAAGGGGCTCCCAGGGTGAGCCGGGGCGCTAGAGGCCTATGAGCCTGAATGGGCTGGGTAAACTGGTCAAGGCTGTTCTAAAGATCAAAACTACTGACCCCCACAGACAGCCACCGTTTTAGCAGAGGACACTCTTGCCCTCCCTGAGGGGGTAAATAAACATGCAGACAATTAATACCGTATATTTGGATTTTCAGAAGGCCCTCACGAGAGACTCCTCACGACACTGGGGGGTCATGGGAGGACTGGATAAAAGGCAGGCAGCAGAGGGTAGGACTAAATGGTTAGTTTTCCAGATGGGTGCCCCAGGGGGTCTGTGTTGGGACCAGTTCTACTTGGCGTGTTCATGAATGACGTGGAGTAAGATGAGTCGTTAAAACAGCAGCGGATTGTGAAGAACTGCAGAAGGACCTGGTGAGAGCAGGAGAGGCCGGGCCTCTGAATGGCTAATGTGGGCAAGCGCAGAGTAATGCACGAGGGGGGAAAATAGCCCCAGCTTGCAGGTACCCGATGCCGGGAGTCGGCACCCAGGACAAGGACCGCAGAGTCCTTGTGGATGATGCCTTGACATCTTCACTCAATGTGCGTCGGCCATCAAAAAGGCAAATGGACTGTTAGGGAGAGAGAACGTCATTAATGCCTTTGTATAGATCCACGATGAAACCTCATCTTGTGCAGTTCTGGTTGCTCCATAGCGGAACTAGAAAAGGTGCAGAGGAGGCAAGAAGCAAGAGAAAGGAGACGGAACAGCTTCTTTATGGAGAGGCTACAGAGACTCGGGCTCTTCGGCTTGGAAAAGAGGAAACTGAGAGAGGATAGGATTGAGATTGCTAAAATCCCGAGTGGGGTGGAATGAGTAAACAGAGGACAGTTCTTGATCTTTTCAGATGACACTGGGCTAGGGGACATGCCAGGAACCTAGCAACTGGCAGATTTAAAACAAATCACAGAAAGTATCTTTGCCTTCAGCGTGCCAGAAAGCTATTAAGTTTGTTACTGGAGGATGTGGTCAATGCACCACTGACCACATAGTGGGGTTCAAAAGAGGATTGTACAAGTTCCTGAAGGAAAAGTCCATAAACAGTTACTAGTCAGGTAGAGTTTGGAAAGCCAGCGCTTAATCCCCAAGTGTGAGCTACAAGAAAATAGTCCATCCTGGACTGGCCACTCTCTTGAGAGAAGATCCTGGGCTTTGATGGACCTTAGACTGACCAGCATGGCCTTTCTTATCTTCCCTCATTTTCAGCTTCTCATCAGCTCATCTTCTCCGAGGCCGTGGTCCAGTCCTGTTTGCAAGGTGCCGGTTTAAAAAGAAGAAAACCGATGATATCAGCAAGACAATTCCAGGAGACCCGAGATTTGCCAGAGCCAATACCCTGTTGATTTTTAGTGTTTTTAATAAAAGAAAAAGTGCTCTCCGGTTTTTGCCGTGTCCAGCCAGCTGTGACCCTGACGTCGCACGTGGTGGTGGGGAGGGAATAGCAGGCTAAGCGAGGGAGCCGGCGGCGCATACGGAGCAGCTGGTGGTGATTTCCGAGGTCTCCGCCAACCCCAAGACCTGAAGGAGCGGGTGGCCCTTCTGCTGCTACCTGCCCCGACCGTGCTGTCCGCTGTGCTAGCAGAGGTAGGCAAGGAAGAAGCACGGCGAGGGATGGTTAATCAAACTGAATGCATAAAATAAGAATGGGTCAAGGGCCAAAGGAGTGGCTAGAGGAGAGGAGAGGGTGCGAGAGAGAGTGGTGCCTCCACACACAGAGTACACCGTGTGCACAAGTCTCCTGCGATTCCCCCCCCGGAAGCACCTGCAAGACACAGGCACACAGGCGAAGGAGTTATAAGCCATGGCCATGCAAAGCTAGACCTTGTTTTTAGTGCAGTGAAATGCAGTTTGGGTCGAGGTTAGTGAATACCTGCAGAGTCTCAGCTGGGCCTCCAGTCTCCCCAGCTGAGATTCTTCCCCTGGTGTTACCCCCCCCCCCCACCCCCACCTCGGGTAGATGAGCAGACGTCGGTCAACACCGGCTCCCTCTCACTGCACCTTTTACCTTTTCCTACTGCTGCTCGGCCCGAGCATGTCCCAATCTGGTTACGCTGGTGGGCGGAACTAACCCATCATCTATGGAAGCAACGAATCGCCCAAAGCAGCGTAGAATATTAAAAACGCAGAGATGACGAACCGGGCTGTAACCGTGCCGAGTAATCGCAGGCTCAAGATTTCAGCGCCAGCAGCTTTTACTATCGTCCTCTGCTCTTGCTCTTCCGGCGCTGATGGCCGAGTTCTGTTTGGGTTTTAAGTGTGCTCCCTCCAGTTTGCTGAAAACGCGGAGCGGCTGTGCCACCACTGTTCGGGCTGTAGCCGTGCCTTCGTGCAGGTCTTCCATCGCTGTGTAGGGTTGTCACTGGAGCTTATCCTGCCGCCGTTAGGCTTGTGATCAGGGCTGGGCTTGTATCTTTCCCCATCTTGGCACTGCTAAAGTTTCATAGAAATGAGCAAGCTCTCTGGCCCCCGTTTCTTGTTACCACCGTGCCCTGCATCTGGTGCTTTTCTACTGGCAGAGCACTGTAAGTGTGATGCTTTCTTTGAGTTGCCAAACCGCACGCCACACCCCCAACGCTTCATCCGAGGAAGATATCTGGGACCAGTCCTGGGTCCGCCCAGGGCAGGCAGTGAGCACGGCTCTGTGCAGGGGGAGGCAGGGCCACTGGTGAACTGTGAGCCTGAACTGGCTGGGCTCCCTAGGCAGACTGGATAGACCAATTATTGTGGGGGGTTTTTTGTTTAATCTGCCCTTGCTATGTTACAACAGCTTTGCTTGGATAACAATGAGCTAGGAGGTGGTGGACGGGATGCATCTGCTGCTAGGGAGGCAGGTGGTCAGTGGATTGCCAGTTTAAAGGTCCTGATGACCTTTAGCCAGGCCAACAAATGCTTTCCATAATAAACGAGCTTAAGAAAGCTATGCCATGTGAAGAAATCCAAGGACAGGTTTTGTCAGATGGTTTGGTCTGTTACAGGGGAAAATGCCACAGGAATGGATTGGCTTCCTGTGGTTGCCACCTGGCACACTTTTTAAGTCGCTGGATGGGACATGGCCAGTTGAAGACTGATTCATGTTTAAATTTGTATATTATTTGTATTGCCCTTGCCCCTCTGTGAGGCTAACCCATAAGTAACGCCGCAGCCCGCCCCTACTGGTGCTGGAGGGGAGAGCAGGGGACGAGAATTTGTCTCGTGTCCTTGTGGAGAGAATGTGCCAGGTGAAGGGTGATGGCTATTGAGTGGGCACGACGGACCCGGCTGATCGGCTGCGCGAGGCGGATGACGTTGCCGTCTCCGGCATCGAGCGACAGCTAGAAAGGAGGCAGAGTAAAAAGTGAAATTGCTTACCTGTAAGGGAGGGGGTTCTCCAAGGACAGCAGAACAAGTCAGGGCTTGTACTTGTACTGCTGGCCAGGTTTAGCAGTTTTGCTTTCTCCATGCACAAGCAGGGTACAAACAGCCCAAGCTGAAAAAGGGACTCCAGAACAAATAGGTGGTTCTAATGTAGATAAGCAGCCCCTTGGACAGTGGAGAAGTTGATGCTATTTCTTAAGTTGTTTCGGAAAACTTGTGCTGAATTGGAACCCCGATCCAAACAGCAAGGCTTTGCAAAGCTGTGGATTGTAGGTCGCCCCTACATATGCCCTGCCTCGATTTTCATAGGCAGTTGTTGCCTTTGCTCTTATCTGATGTACTTTAACGGCTTGTGGTAGCATTAGAATAGCAGATTTGAACTCTGACCTCTAAGCTAGTCCTCCGCTGCCCTGCTGGGGCAGATAAATTCTTGTGGGAAGGGTGGGACATAATGGAAAAGCCTTTCCTGCAATAGGTTCATTCTCCGGTGTTAAAATAAGGGGGGAGGTGACCCCTTCGGTTTGATAGGTTTTCTTTTCTCCTTCACCTTCCTCGGTGGAGGTTTTACGGATTCCCTGTTATGACCTTTTTTCTTCGGTGCCGTTTTCGGCTCCAATGGTCTCTGCGCTGATGCCGGCTTCAGTGCTGTCCGTGCCGCCTACTCTTCCATTCTTGGCACCAATGATGGCTCCATTGTCCTTGGCGCCGATATCAGCCCCACTGCTCTTGGCATTGACAATTGGTCCGACTTGGTACTAAATACTGAATCCAGTGAGTTCGGCGCTGATGTTCGTTTACCTAACTTTCACGCCGAATACATTTTAGCCATCAGAATTCTTTTTAGTTGGATTGCTGTGATGCTGGCTCTTTCCCAGATCTCTTATCTTTTGATTGTGTCTCATCGTTGGAGTCCTCACTATTTAGAGACGCTCCAGTTTCTGAAACCTGCACTGTCCCCGTCTGAGGGAGATGAGACCTCCATTATTTTTTTTTAGCTTCATTTGGTGAATACTGTACATTCCTCTCCCCAAAAGTCTAAGGTGTGTTAGGGACTTACTTCCTCGTAAGGGTCTCCGTTTGACACTGCATCAGAGTGGACGAGGCAGAGTCTGCTGCTCGACGTGTGTAGGCCTGAGGATCCTGCTTTGCCCTCGGCCATCTCAAGTCTCTGATTCCTAAAGTAGGTGAGGTAGATCATGATTCCCTCGAGTAATTACTATAAACCCATTTTTTAAATTATTTTACCACAGAAAAGTCGGGAGCGCATAGTGCACACAAGTTTTTATTTTTATTTATTTATTTAAAAATGTTTATATACCGCAAACAATAAAACATTTGCATGTCCGTCTAGGCGGTTTACAAATATACATACATAAGTTAAAAAGTAAAGCACAGCAAATTTACCTACGAAGGTTAAAATAGACAAACACAACTCATTTAAACATAATAAAGGTCTAGCGGTATACTGTGTTATTGTATTTAAGGTATGTTGTATGCTTCATTGAATAGATATGTCTTTAGCATTTTCTTAAATTCCTTACGGCCTGTTGGCCTGTTCTCTCGTAAAGTGCTTGAATAAGCACAAGCTCTGCTGATTTAGCCCCCACCCCCCGTGCATAATGTTTACTCAGAATTGTGCTGCACTCAATATTTCTCTTCCAGATCGTACTTCGAGGTATTTTGTGCTCAACTGAAAATTAAAATTCCCCTCCTTTTTTTACATTAGAAAAACCGAATGTTACATCAGTCCTGTTGAGGGGGGGGGGGGGGGGGTTACTAGATAAATTATTTTATCTGAAGTAAGATCTCTCCTTTGGCTGCTCTGCTCTTTAGATTTCATTTCCAAGGCAATACCAGCATTTACGAATGTAGAGAGCTCCTATTTGTAAATCTGAGTCGAGGGATGCAATGTGTGCGTGGTGGGGGAATCGCATGAAGACCCTCCCCCCTTTTCTGGTTAGCACTGGGTTGGTTGATCAGAGCCCTAGGTAGGCACGTAAAGCATGAATACAGCACGGACAGCTGCACAGCGGATCTTCAGTGGAGCGCCCCATGCAGGTGTCAGGGGGATGCACGTATAGAACAGAAAGTTACTGGGCAGCCAAAGAAGGGGTGTGGCTGTAACTGAGTGCAGGGTGTTTATTCCCAAAAAAGTGAAAACCCAATTGAGAAATAATGCACATTAGGCCCAACAGAAAAGGAGACAGAACACACTAAGACCAAAAGAAGCAGCAAAGGAGGTAATTTATACCTTTCAAAATATTGACTAGGCCTGCCGCTTCAGTCATTTAAACGGCCTCCGCACAAAGGAGGGAAGCGGGCCAGGACTCCTTAAGGCACAGTTCAGCCACCTTGTGGAAGGCTTTGTGCTGGCTGAAGTACAGTCCCTGCCGTGCTAGGATGCTCGGTTCCAGCTTCAACGGAACGAACGCTGAGGGGGAAAGCAGGAGCCCTTCAATAAGCGAACACCGAAGCCGAGCGGCGGGGAAGAGCCCCCTCTGCTAAAGTGCAGGAACGAAGCATCCGTTTGGGGAGAGGCGGAATATGAAATGCATGTTCAGAAACAAACAGGAAAGGGGAGGTAGCCCCAAAGCTTGACTCGTTGAACGTTTGGAAGCCCATTGCTTGTCATGAGCCGTGTGTGGGGTTTTTGTTTTTTCCTGTCCTCTGGATTCTTCACTTGTTCCTGAACAGGTTGGGTGTTAAGTGACGTCTCTGGGGAAGGTGATATTCAGAATGACTGAGGCCTCCTTCCTCTGCTAGTCAGAGTATTTCATGTGCAGGGGAACACTTTTTTTGGGAGGAAAGCATGCCTGATGCTGACGTTTCGCGAGCGGGTGGCCTTCAAAGATTGTTGACACAGGGAACAAAATGTGTGCCAATCTAGGTGAACTTGCTCAAGGCTTCTGCAAATCAGACAATCTTGGTCTATAGGCAGTTCCTTACCCGAAGTCTGCTGGGACTCTGCGCATCACTGAGCTGCTACCTAACTAATAATCTGTTCCCGAATGGCAGAGAAGTGGAAGAGCTCCAAAAAGGGGAGGGGGAAAATAGCATACAGAGTGTGTGCCCGACCTTCAGACGCTTCTCATATTTATAGGTGGGGAGCTAGGTGGAAGAGGGCCCGCCACCATGCAGAGCCAGCTCCTTGCAAAGATCACTTACGGTGGAAACCTGACCGGATTACAGCCCAACGAATACGAGTCGACCCTCACCTACCTGTGCATGAAGGGTTTGGCGACCGTCTTCTCTGCTCTGGCGAGCTGCTTTCTCTTCTCGGTTGTTAGGCGGTGCCCGCGGATTCGAGAGAAGGTGCGCTTTATCCTGCTCGCCTGCATCATGGCCAGCGAGACCACCTGCTTCTGCACCCTCTTCATCATCTCCGCCTTTGGGGTGTTCAGCTGGAGCATCTCCTACCTGGGCTGCTCCTTCCTGCGGGTCCTCTCCAACACCACCAATAATGCCGAGCTCTACGGCATGGCGGCCATGTGCCTTGACCGGTACCTCGCCGTTTGCCACCCTCTCCTCTACGACGCCTTCTGCTCCTCCAAGAATATCCTCCGGTCGGTGCTGTTCGTCTGCCTTGCTCCTCTCGTGGTCCCCTGCTCCCTCTTTCTCCTCCAGAACTTCTTGCTGGATTCCCAAACAGTGCTGGGCTTGGTGGATAATTGCAGCTTCAATCACCTGGAGGTCTATCCATGGATGACATCGGTTCGCTTGGGTCTCTTTTCCGTTCAGTTTCTGGCTTGCTTCCTGATCATCTGCACCACCTACGTCCTGGTAGTGAAAGAAGGGATCCGTGCTGGGGCCATCAGCTCCGTGAACCACCGTGCCCGACGGACAATCCTTTTCCACCTGGTACAGTTGTCTTTGTACATCTTGCCAATCGTGATGTACCTTGTTTACTACAGCCTGCTGGGCACGAGTCCGGCCCTCTTCCCCATCCTGCCTCACCTCCAGATGGCCAACACCGTCATCTTCACCCTTGCCCAGATTATCAATCCCGTGGTGTTTGGGCTCTGTGCAGAGGAGATGAAACCCTTCGTTCCAGCAGTGCTGAGGAGGGGCCGGCAGGTTGTGCCACGCAGCTGACCTTCGCTTTATTTTATATTCCACCTTTTGTGACACTTTCAAAGTGCGTATTTTGTTTGCTTCCTCTTTAACCTCTGTCTCTCCACTCTTCCATCCTCTCTATTTGTCCTTCCTTCCCTCCCCACCCACCCTCTCTTCATCCCCTTCTGGTCTCTTAAACATTTTTCACCTTGGTTCAGACCTGCTGAGTTACCCAGGAGCGAGTCTTTTTTTTTTTTTTTTTTTTTGCCGGTCCTGGTTTTGAATTATACATCCCAAAGCAGCGTGGGATTTGTGGTCCCCCAGCTCTATCCCTTCAAATCGGTGCTGCAGGTCCCATAATGCATCAGGAGAGGGATGTCAGAAATCCAGGACTGGCCTGAAACCTGGAGCTGGGTAACTTGGCAGCTCTGTCACCTTCTCCAGTTTGAGCACCTGGCCCACTACCTTTTTACATTTCTGTTTAAGTGCAGGACATTTTTCAAACTTGGTTTCAAAATTGTATGCGCTTGGGGAGTGATACCTTGGTTTTGTCCGACAGAGAGAATGGAGGGAAACCAAAAGCCGTCAACGAGTCGGCCCCTTAATGTGGAAAAGGTTAGCGTTTGGGTGTAATTTACCAGGCTTTCTAAAGTCTGGGCCCCGGCCTGTAAGAGGGGAGGGAGAGGGCTTGGCCGGCTTTCCAGCTCGCTGGTGTCCGAGCTGCCTGAAGGGGTGGTCGGGCTGCTCCCGCAGCTTCACGCGCCCTCTGAGGCCTGGAAGGCAGAATGACTGCAGAGCCCGGGGAGGTGCTGCCTGGCCCGGGGGCGAAGACCTTTTGTTCCTTGGATTCTAGCGGGAGCGAAGGTGACCTTTTTGCTCCTGTTTTAATTTTTCCTGTCTAAAGCTGCCCTTTTTTTTTTGTGGCTGTGAAAATAAAACCTGCTTGGATTGTTTCCTGTCTTTATCCTTGGGAACGTTTGAGGTCTGTGCTTGAAATTAGAGGGGGAAGGGGGCTGCAGAGGACTTTGTCTTCCTCCAATCCTGCCTCCATCGTCTCCTCTGTTCTTCTCCCTCCTCTGTTTCCTCTCATTTTTATGGTCACTTTACCGCAGGTTATGGCGGCAAACGCAGTATCGTTCCCGCCATGCTGCTTGCTCCCCAGGTCTTGCCTTCTCTCTCCCCTGCCTGCTCGGTGCACAGCCCTCTCTCCTCCTAGGTCCCAGGTCCCCATCTGCCCCTCGGACTGCTATCCCCTCGCCTCCCAAAGGCCTCGAGCCTTTCCCCTCTGTACCCGTCCGCTGTCACTGCCTGGTTTGTGTGCATTGAACAGAGATGAAATCCCAGAGAGTTTGCAGGTATGTGGCTGTCATCCCCCGACCCTGGGCTCCCTCCTTGGGAATTAAGTTTTTGTAAAGCAGATTCCACCTTCAGCCACTGCAGAAGAGGCGAACTGCAAGATCTCATGCACTACAGCCCCCTTTCTGGGGCCACTAAAAGGTGTCACAACCTGCAGAGAATCCAATAATCAAACTTCTAATCTCCTCTTTCTCATGTGAATTTTTTTTTTATTAAGAAATAATTAAAATAGTACATTAAGTCTTTCTTGTCGGTGGATGCAGGCACGGACTGTTTTGGACAATTTTCATCTCTCGGACCTAAAATTCTGCTTTGCAAACACTAGGCCCTGCTAACTACATGGTAACATAGTAAAACTGACTTCCAAGTCATCGTTTCTGGCCCTCAGTAATGAGTGTACGAGGCAATTGGTCATTTTCTTGGCTGTCGCCTCCTCACAAATCTTACCCAAAAAATGTAATTTCAAGATTGTATTTTCACACAAAATGCAAAGAAACTCCAGTTACAATGTCTAAAATAAGGTCATCCTTTGCCTAATTAGACTAAGGCAGCAGATAAGCAATCCCTGGCCCAAAACCAACTCTTATCACCTCTGCTTCAATTTTCAATCCGAATGCAAAGTTTACAGACCCGGCGAGTTCCTCCTGTGCCTCTGGACTTCCAGCTCAGCTGAGATCTGGCACTGTGCACCTTCATTCACCATTTATTTAAACCATTTTATCCTGCCCCATCCATGGCACTGGGTAGATAACAGCATCAACAAAAGCACGAACCAAAACCAGACACAGCCGATGCACAGGCATAGATGGTGGCTTCTCGTGAGGACCGGCTAGCAAAACGAGGTTTCAGGCTGGCAAGCCCTGTTAGATCAGCAAGAGGGTTAGCTGGGCGGTGCCGAAAGGGTAAGCTCCTGGCAGGAGAGGCTGCGGGTGCGGGTGCGGGTTCAAGATGGGAGCCTCATGCCTGTTGTGAGCCAACCTAATGTTGCCTTCGGCCAGCTTCCTAAAGCAAACCTCATGTTCCCCCCTATTTCATGTTCCCTCCCAACCTCTTTCATCCAGCTGCAGGGACAGCCCTCAGCCAGGGGCCAGGCACAGTCTGAAACACACCGGTCATTCCAGCTCGTATATTACACTCTTACCCCGCTTGTTTGAAATGAAGCACTCCCAAGCAAGGAGCAAGCCAAAATACATCAACATAAAATAAATAAGGTGCAGCCAATCTAACACAGTAAACATAAAATGCATACAAAGAGACCAAAATACAGCCAACATAATAAAATACACACAATCTAAACAAAGACAACCTATGGGAGCTAAAATAACATAACACCATAGTAATAAAATGTACACAGTCCTATGGCTTGCATATCATCTGTCCCCACTGTCATGAGCTAATGTTGTCATAAAAATATCTAACACATCTTCAAAAGCAGTCTACAAGGGACAAAATATAAAAACCTTTCACAAAAAGTCAGGAAAAGCAAAAACCTGGAATGTATTAGGAAGAAGCCAGGGTTAAAAGCCATGCTTTTACTTTTCTACAGAACATCTGATCTTGAATTAACTGAATCTGTAAAGGGCAATTTATTCCCGAGGGGCTGTTCGCTGCAGATATCAGCACAGGGGCGGGTACATTCAAGGCAACGCTATTTTAAACGAGGGCGTCCTTAGCAGTGCAGTCTGAGAGGACCTCGGAGCCCGTGTGGGACGATACAGGGTGACATGGGTAACCTGCTCCTTTGCTTTTCAGTTACCTAAATACCAAACACAATCTTAAATCGAGTTCTGAATTCAAGTGGTAGCCAGTGGAGGTTGTACAAGACTGGATTCAAGCTCTGCCTGAAACAAGACGAGCTGCAGAGGTGTAGGACATGAGAATATCTTTTAGGCAAGGCATTGAGAAGGCTGTTTCAGACATCTGTAGGACTGGGGACTAGAGCAGGGGGGGGGGGGGGGGGGAGAAGGGACAGAAAGAGCCAAAAGGAGGGGGGGGTGGTGGCTGTCTGATGGAGGGAAATAATAAAAAGTGTGCGCTGTCCAGTCTTAGCACCGCAGGGGCACTGCAAGCTCCGGGAGGGGGGAGTGCGGTGGCCGGTGGTTGTCCTAAGCAGGCCATGGCTTAGCCGCATGTCTCGTTCAGCAGACCTGGGAGAAGACCCCCCCCCCCCCCCACCCCGCTACCACTGCAGCAGGCCTGGCAAAGGTTTGGCGAGGGCATCCCGGATGCCCTGTGTATCATCTATCAGGTATATAAATGGATCAATGGATATATAAGATGTCAGACAACTGGGGGGGGGGGGGGGGCTGACCTATTGCATAGATGGAAGGGGGGGGAGCCGCAGGTCGTAAGGTTTACTGAAGCGGTCGGGCCCCCCCAGGGAGATGAAGGGGTTGAATCACTGCTGCAGTGCTTTCTACGGAAGGAGGGATTCCTACTTTTGACAACCGGTGAAACTGGGGGGGGAATTCCCAGAAGAGCCTTGCCAATAATAAAAACAGGTGGGCGATTGGGATCGGAGCGGAGACCTGAGAGGGGGGGGGGGGGGGGGGGAATCGGACTCCTGGCCGGAGAGGGAGCAAAGGCAGTTTCCTGGCTGCAGCCGCTTTCCCCGCTGGGTTTACCTTGCCATCTCCCCTTTTTTTTCCCCTCCCAAGATGGCTGCAGTGGGGGCCACCTCTAAGGCGGATGCGTCCCTTGAGCGGGGCAGCTACCGAGAGAGAGAGAGAGAGAGGCGGGAGCAAAGCCCCCTCTGCCGCTTCCCTCTGCCCTGGACCCCGGAGGAACCTGCTGGGGGGGGGGGGGGGGGGGGGGAGACATCGTCGGTCCTGGTGCTGACTCCTGCCAATTAAGTGGCTTAACCAGGCCCTGCCAACTGGATCCCGTCCTTTGTTGCAGGGGCCTCCTCTGGGACTTTCTTCCCTCAGTCTGAGGAGCCGAGCAGATTTATAGCGACTGCTTTGTCACGCTGACTGGCTGCTTTCAGAGAGAACCCCCACCAGGTCTCTCCTTTCATAACTGCTAATTCTTAAGCTCCACAAATGGGGTTTGGCCTTTAGGTTTCTGCATCCCAAATGCATGCTTTTTGTAATTTATTTTTTTAGATCAAAGCGTAGTGGTCGTACCCTTGGCTGTTTTTTCACATTTAAAAAAAAAAAAAAAAATCATCTTTCGTGGTATTTACTCCGTCCGTCATGTCTGCTCTGCTGCAGGTTTTCTTGCCCTCTGTAAACAGACTCGCTGCCCATCCTAGTGCTTTCCCAATGTCACTGGGGGCACATTGAAGACGATTGGGCCTGGCAACCCTGCTGGTCCCATTGCTCAACCGTCTTTCAGATCATCTCCTGCAGATCAAAATCATTCTGAGGTTCCCAGACTTAAAGGGATTGAAGGGCGAATACGAAAAACTCTTTTGTCATTTCTGAATGGGCTGGAGGTTTCTGGCCAGTGCTGGACTTGGATATTGAATGTGTTTGTGGTGACAAAACATTTCAAGATGGGAGTCTCTCCCCCCCCCCCCCCCCCCCCCCCCATCATCTTTAGAGAAATTGGGAAGGGAGACTGCGGGACTTGCATCCCTGCAGGCCCTAACTGCAGAAGCTCACCAGAAATATCTCAGTTTTGTGTTAAGGGGCGCATGGTCTTACCCTTTGGGTTGTTCACAGTTACCTTCCCTTGAAGGTCCTGGCACCTCTTCTTGCTCACCTCAGACCTGAAGGGAATGTGTTTGTCTTTCCTGATTTGGATGGCCACCATTTTGGAAGTTCGGGTGGTACAGCTGCTGTGGAAGCTTCTAGTTGGGAGAAGATGATGGCGGTGCTACCCCATGGCTCACGTTACGTGGCCAGAGTTTTGTTCAGCTGCCACAGGAGCCCTGCAGAGGACATAAGAAGCGCCACGCTGGGTCAGACCAAGAGTCCATCGAGCCCAGCACCTCGTCTCTGACAGTGGCCAGTCTGGAGCACCAGGAAGTACCCAGCAGTCCTGAAAAATTGATCAATTTCTTGTTACCCACTCCCTGCCTGTCCCCAGGTCTGCCTAGCTAATTCAGTTATGGACTTTTCTTCCAGGAACTTGTCCAAACCCCTTATAAATCCCGCTGTGCCAGATGCCTTGGACCACAACCTCCGGCAACAAATTCCACAGCTTGATTGTGCGCTGAGTGGAAAAATATGTTCTCCAATTTGTTTTAAATCTGCTGCTTGTTAGTTTCATGGACTGTCTCCTGGTCCTTGCCCTAGCTGAAAGAGTAAAGAAGCAGGGCCACGTTATGGGTGTTAGGTTCAGTGGTGGCAGTGCCAGGCACGGTTCCATTCACCAACCTACACTTGTGTCCCTTACGGTGGGAAGGCTTTGAGGTGGAACATAGAGCAAATATTGTACCTGTTTTGGAAGGGAATAATGTCTTGGACTGATGTCTTAAGAGAAAGATCCCTGGCCATTACAATTTATGCGTTGGGTAGCCCGGGGAGGTAACTCAGGGAATCTGCTCACAGGAGTAGTTAAGGCTGCATATGGAATGAACGAGCAGATGCGGCATGAAGCGCTGGAAGATGCCGAGAGGAACGTATGGCCTCCTTTTCTGGGTGGAAAGCCTTCTTAGCAGTACAGCAGCAGTCATATTCTGGGAGGGGGTGCAAACTTTTAACTGTGAACATGCTGAACACTTTGGAGCAAAATCTTTGCCGACAAGCACTCTCCCCACTCGCCCCCCCCCATCCTAGGTCCCAGCACACTTTTCACACCTCCCGAGGTCCCACCCTAGCACTCTCCCCCTTCCCCAGGTCTGATCCCAGCACTCTGCCCAATGTCTCAGCACACCAGGTACAGATTGCAGTTCCCTCGGCCTGGACAAGGATGGCTTGAGATTCCTGAAAGCGGCAAGGTTATCCAATTCATCGAGCCCTTGGCATCGAGGAGTGTTAATGGGACACCCCCCCATTTGAATCAGTGCACTTGTCTTGGCGGCCATTTTCCCAGTGACATGACTGTGCTGATAACCCTCTTTGATTGGCTATGTACCTCTAACTTTCTCAAGACAAGTCAGTCCTTTGACCTGTTCCTTCTTTTGTTAGGAACGTTAATTCTAGTTTTCATGTAAATTGAGAGATTTTTTTTCCTAGCTGAAGAATCAGAAGGAAAAGTGCTTGGCATTCTCTGGATGGTAAGCGGGGACTCAAGTTTTATTTGGACAGCACAAAACCTTTTTTGCAAGACATAGCAAATGTTCACTTGTATTTGCAGCTGGTAAGAAGGGATTACCACCAGCATCTGAAGCTTCTGTTTCCGGATGGCTAAAGTCTTGTGTAACAGAGGCTTACAAAAAGTAAGGACGAAGACTCCAGTAGAGATAGGCCAGAGCCCAGTCCAGCGGGGTGGTTTCCAGATCGCCCGCAGAGGAGGTGGGTGCCGCTGTGAAACAGATCTCTTAAGGCGGAGACTTGGCGCTTAGAACGTAAGAACGCAAGACTTGCCGTACTGCCTCAGACCAAAGGCCCATCCAGCCCAGCATCCTGTTTCCAACCGTGGCCAAGCCGGGTCACTGGTTAACAGAAGCTCTCAAAACCCTACAGGATGAGTCAGTTGGGTCATCTGAAGGCACAGATAGCAGGAGAGTGGTGGTGCAGGCCTCTTCCCCTACCTTTGGCACAGCTTTGGGATGTCACTCGTGTCTGCACTGGTGCAGGGAGGGTAATAAAATGTGGATTTTGAGTTACCTTACATCAGTTCTTCACGACAGTCTGGTCAAACGTCACCACTCTGCATGGAATGGTCTTCTCAATGGTTCCATTAATTAATTAATGAACATCAGGGGGGGAGACTCGGTAGTGTTTCTACTTAATGCTTTTAAATTTAAAGGCTATTTCTTTTATTTACAGAATTTTTATGCCATGTTTAGTCCACAGCTCACAAAGATAAAACCTTCATAAAAATCCCAAAAACACAGAACATACAAAAACTCATCCTAATTACACAAAGCACAGAGCAGGCAACCATCTGCTACAATCCTGCTCAACTGGAAAGATAACAGAGATGTGATGCTGGGCCCGAGGGAGGAAGCAACTCTGCCCTATCTCGGGATGTGGAGAACTTGGGCAACAGGAATAGACATAGTTAAGGCAAAATGCCCATCCTTGGAAGCATGAGGCTGGATAATTCAGAAGATGTGGGCATTTATCCGGCTAACCTCCAGCCAGGTAATAAGCCAGATACGTTAGGGGCGTTCAGGGGGGGCGATGAGTTAGCCAGGTAAGTTATTTGACTAACTCTGATGTTCAGGGTTAGCTGGATAACAGCCTGTAGACCTGTCCTAAGGCTAGTCCAGTCCATTATTACTGTGCCATGGACTCATGGCACAGTACGGGCCCCGGGTGCAATAGATTTCCATGTATCAGATGATAATGAATTTTGCAAGCACTAAGTGATAGATAAAATATATTGTATTTATTTATAAGCATTTGATATTCAGTCTTTTCCTAAAGGTGAGCCTAAGGCAGATTACATAAAGTAACAGGACACTGAGTACATAACTAATGGATAAAAACACAAGGTAGATTTCTAGTAAATATACAAGACACCGGTACATTAGGTAGGAGCAGAGAGGTGAGTGCATTGGGTATAAATTGCAGATATATGGTTAAGAAGTAAGATAAACAGCAGCAGTGTGATAGATATTATGGGCTTTGAGGTCAGGAAGCCGTCCGGTGGATCTTCCCATTACTCAGCAGTGAATTCTCAAAATTTTCCAGCTGGCGGTTATCAGCTCAAGCAGACTGAGATCCTGATTCATTAAGAGTTTATTTCCTCTTTTGTGTCTATGAGCTAAAATAAATAAAAAAAAAAAAAAAAGCTTTAACGAATCCAGCCCTAAATCCAGGAGCCTCGCTCCTTATCTCCCACATCCACACTGAACCCCCCCCCCCCCCCCCCACTGCCGTCCCCAGTTCCTAAGGGGATTTCTTTAGCCCAACCAGTTCCCTTATACCGAAATAATTGGTTGTTAGGAAGATTGCATTTATGCTTCAGGTTATCAGAGGAAGCCACCTGGTCAATCTGGCAGACATCCCCCAGTCTCATGAAACATCACCGTCACCTCCTCAGTGACTTCTGGGATAAGACGCACTCAAGCACAGGAGTGACTCTGCCACAGCCGCGGAAATTCCTGTCAATCTGCTGCCGAACGGCGCAAGGCAGTTGGCCGGTAGACCCGTGACCTGCTTTTTCGGCATGAAAGCTGAAAGGGTTAAGCCTAGTGTGTCGAGAAATCCTCCACTGATGAAGTGCGGTAGCACTAGCCTAAGAGTCCTTTATAGTGCTCCCCATGTGCCCCATGCTAGGCGTGACAATTTGGTCTCTGCCCTTCTAGGTTCAATACGCCAAGTAGGCGCCAACTACCATGGTGATTCTCACTGATGGGGGACAGTTGTTCGTTTGTGATGTTACGGCCAAGAGCGACTCGACCGCTCCTTGACAGATTCAAGTGGGCTGGTTCCGTGGAAGTCGGTCTTTCATTTTGTCGTGAAATCAAATTGTGGCTTGTGTTGTAGTGCGTGCCCACTTGACGAGTCACTAAGCAGTGACCTGCGTCTCGGAGAGGCACGCTAAAGTGTCCTCTTCGTTACAAACTCTTTCTGTTTAAGTGTTAGCTTCGTTGGGTTTTACACTGTTAAAAAAACAAACAAACAGTTGTGATACAAAAGAGCCGCTGGTAGCTTTCAAGCCAAAAGGATGAGCATCCCTGACATCCATCTCTAATAAAGCAGCAGTTCTTAATCCCAAAAAGCAATGTTTTCTCATTATCCTCCTGAGAGTTCCCCTTACGCCTTTCTTACCCCCTCCCCCCGGGAATAATCTGTGGCACGTTGAACCTTTCCTCCCTCCTCCCCTCCCCCCTTGGCCCTCGTCATTTTCCTCTCGATTGCCACGGCCCGCCTGGCTCCCTGGACTCTGGTCCCGGTGGCCTCATTACTCCTAAAGAGCTCGGCGGCCCGGGCCAGCGTGCAGATCGTCCCAGAGCAATCGGGACTGGAAAGGTCACCAGTCCCCAGGCTCGGATGAATGGAAAAGGCCTTTACGTGAAATGTCAAGAGCGGCGAGAAACCTGGACAACTGGGGTCAAAACGAGCTCCTAAGCAGTGAACGTGAGCCCTTTAGAAGAGTGCGCTGTGCAGATTACAGCCTCAGCACTAGCCTGAGCTGTCAGATTATTCCCTTATCTGTTCCTTACTTCTAGGGCTTCCTTTTTTTTTTTTTAATTTTACATCCAGGTCTCCCTTTTTCTTACTGCTTATGCACAGTACATTCACTTTCTTGTGCTTTTACTTCCACTCTGTGGTAAAGGGTGGCTACCTCCAGTCATCAAGGCCTGCAGACACCAGCGAGGCGTAAGCCTTTTTGTTTAGGGGAAATCAGAACTGTAATCACCATGGATGGAGCAAAACCCAGGAGCGGTCACACCCTGTGAAGGTCAGACCTGGTTGCTGTCCCAGAGCGTCGAAGCTGGCTACCCCTAGTCAATAATTTCAAAATAGTATGGCCTGATTGTTGATGGCCTGAAAGCTGTGAGAAACGCAATTTTTGTTTTTCTGAAGAATGAATAGAACGTGGTGGTGGAGGCGGGGGCAGTATCTTTTTCCTGCTCACTTGTAACCCATAGGACGCAGCTTCGTTCATAACTGGCTGTGGTTTCCCCTCCTATCTGATAACCCCCTCTCTCAGCTCAGCCCATCTATTGCAGTGACGTTTCTTGGGCACGAGCCACAAGCCACAGCTCCTGGAACCGGGCTGATGTGGATTCTAAGTGTGCTCAGGCTTCCAGCCTGTCCCCCAGGGGCTGTAAATGCCCCCCACCTCCCCCAGCATCATCCCCAGCCCTGGCCGACCCTGAACCCCTCTGCATGGCAATGTCCAACACCACCAGTGAGCCACTAGACCAGCCCCAGGAAGACTTTCATTTAGTTAGTTATCTATCTATTATGTTTCTGTATGTTTCCTTGGCAAATACCCCCCATAATATCGCTTTGGCTCGACATCTCCATAGCAGTGCTGCAGCACATCCAGAACTGATTCCTGGATCCAGCTTCCATTCCTTGGGTCAGACAAGACTGCGAGATGGCTACCGTTCACAGTCCCCTGGAGATGAGGGTGGGGGCAGGAATCCCAGCCATCCCTGGAGAGCACCACCCAGTGGCCAGTCTAGAATGCACGTGTACCGGGTTCCGGAAGGAGCCACGCGCTCTATGGCCACCGGTTGACGATGTCACTGTGTTTATTGTCTGCAATGGAAGGGGAATTAAAAATGGTACATTTGAGTCAACGGTGGAGAAATCTGTGGTCAGCCTGGCCTGATGCTGGACATGTTATTGAAAAAAAATATACCTTTAACAAAAAAAAAATCAGTAGAAACTATCAGATTAATGTTTAAGTGAGAAGTAAAACAAAGTTCCAAATCCAACAAGAGCAATCAAGTAACAAGGAAACACCTTGAAATCATAACTAATATCGCACAGGTTTTACAAATTATTTTCCATACGCACCCCACTCGTACCATTCATACACACACACAGCCATACATCTCAAACACACACCAAGGAAGGTAAGGCAGCCCAACATCCATACCGAAGGTATAGCCATACAAACCCAAACACCTACTTCCCTTTCACCACTGTTCCCCAAAGCTGAAAGTAGCCTCTGAGAGAGGATGGCCCTCCTCCCAGACATTTCCTTTTTTTTTGCCTAACCTCTCCAAAGTTGCTGGCCGTAGATTTATATTTTCCCACATCGAGAAAGAAGGAACATCAGACGTATTCCGGTGCAACAGAATTAACTTCTTCGCCAAGCACCACAGCGACAGCAATAAACTCTTCCCCCCTGCTAGGCAATAGATCATTCCTTTGGAATACACGAAGGAATACCAATTTACAATTCCATTGAACAGAAATGTGCAAAATCTTTTCCCGAAATCTTAGTACCTGCTCCCAAAAGCTCCGTAACGTACGACGGTCTGTAAACACCCGGCACAGATCCCCAGTAATAATATGACATTTTAAACACATAGGGGACTCCCAGAGATGAATCTGTGGTCCTTTTAATCGGGTGACCTATATGCTATGCAGTAATTTAAACTGGATTTCCCCCAGGTTAGCAACAAATGCTTCCATAATGACTTGCTGCTTTCGGCACAATTTCCAGGTCCGTGTTCCAATAATTAATTAAGGAGGTTAATAAAGTCGTCAATGAATGCCCCTTTAAATGTCGGACCCATACACCCACGATATTAAATTTAGGTGTGGTTTCAAAAAAACAAAAAGATTCTTCGTTATCCGTAAACAATGGTATCTAAGTCCCCATGACTAATTTGCACACTATAGTGACGTGCTTGTAAACAGGCATAAAAACGGTTTCTAGGTTATGCCTCATTGTTCATTTACTTGTTGAAAGGAGTATAATCCCTTCGACTCAGAGTCTACCAGCTGTCCTGAGTTATACGGCCCCCTTCTCCGCCCAGTGACGAAATACTGACACAACCAAACCCACAGGGAAGTGCGTATTACCCACAAAGGATAAAAATGGAGAGACTGCCATGACCTTTGATCTCTTCTATGCCACCACTTCCACGCTTTCCTCAAGGCGGCTACTGAAAACGTAGAGAGGTGGGAAAGCATATATCGCTTCATTGGGATAATGCAGTAAGCTGATAGGTTTATGAGGTCTAATCCATTCTGCCAGGAGCGTCTCATTATCATATTTATCATGCCCAGCAACCTAGTCTCGTATGGAACGCATCAAACAGGCAGCATTGTAAATACGCAAATCAGAGACATCCAAATCCCCGTTTTTCCCCACCTATTAAGACATCTAGTCTAATTCGTGCCCACCCATTACTCCAAATAAACTCAGAGATCATAGATTTATGTATGGAAATGTCTGCATTGCGCACCCAAACGGGAAGCATCTGCAAATTATATGGAATTATAGGTAAAATGATCATTTTAATTATCGCACAGCGACCCATCACACTTATGGGAAAGGACATCGACTTAGATCGTTGGAGTTTTATTTTATGTAAAACATTTATAACATTCAAAGTATGCATATCCTTAACAGAATGAGCAAGCCAAATACCAAGATATTTTAACGCTCCCACATTCCACTTCGGTGGAAAATCCCCTCCATGTTGTAGTCAACTCAGGGGAGATGGGGAACGCCTCAGACTTATAATTGATTTTCAATCCAGGGAACACACCAAACACGTCTATGGGGTGAATAATATCACGGATACTGCCCCTGGGATTACCCACATATAACAACATATCATCCGCAAATAAACTCAATTTGAGTTGTTTATATTTATGAGAAATGCCCCGGAAAGAATGGAGACCTCGTAATTTAATAGCCAAGGGCTCCAGAGCTAAGACATATAAAAGCGGCAAGAGGCAGCCCTGCCTGGTTCCCCGCTGCAGAACAAAATTTTGCGACAGCACGCCATTAACCATGATTTGAGCCATTGGCTGATTATACAATAGCTGAACCCAACTCAAAAACTGGCGCCCCCCCCCCCCCCCCCCAAATTATATTGTTTAAGAACCCACCAAAGATATGACCACTCCACCTGGTCAAAGGCCTTTTTGGCATCTAGACTCACAAGGAGCCCTTCCCTATGATTGTGTTTCCCAACCAATATAGCTAACAAGGCCTTCAGCAAATTGGTAGAGGCATGTCTATCCTCAATAAACCTGGTTTGATCAGGAGCAACCAAGGTATGAATCGGGGTATTGAGCCTATGAGTAAGCTAGAATTTTAATATCCTGATTGAGAAGTGAGATAGGCCTATAAGACTCAGGGTGAAGTGGGCTCTTACCAGGTTTCTGCAATAATACACTGGCCAAAACCATGCCCCCTTTCGAAGAAGTCAGTGTCTTGAGCAGCTTTATACATGTCTTTTAGTGGGGTAAGAATCTTATCCTTTAATATTTTATAAAATTCGGTTCCAAAGCCATCAGGCCCAGGAGCTTTTCCTTACTGTAAAGAGACAATGACTTCTCTGACTTCAGCTTCTTGAATAGGCAATTCTAAGAAATGCCTCTGTTCCAGAGAAAGTTGCGGCAATGCTATACCTTGGAAAAATTCCTGCAACCCCTCATTCATACTATCGTTGGAGGAATATAACTTTTGAAAGTATTGTTCAAACACCTTAACCACCTGGGTAGTACCTTTGTGGACTTCATCTTGGAGTAGCAGTTGATTAACAAATACTTTCTTCCTGCTGTTCTTAAATAGATTAGCAAGGAGCTTTCCAGGTTTGTTTCCCCACTGGAACAATTTGTATTGAAAATAGATCAAATTTTGCTTAGCCTTAAATTCCAAAAGAGAATCCAGTTCTCTATGTATGGCTAGGATTTGCAACCTAAGGTCGCTAGTGAGATGCTGCACGTGTAACCTCCCCTATGAGGAAAGGCTGAAGAGGTTAGGGCTGTTCATCTTGGAGAAGAGACGGCTGAGGGGGGATATGATAGAGGTCTTTAAGATCATGAGAGGTCTTGAACGAATAGATGTGACTCGGTTATTTTCACTTTCGAATAATAGAAGGACTAGGGGGCATTCCATGAAGTTAGCAAGTAGCACATTTAAGACTAATCGGAGAAAATTATTTTTCACTCAACGCACAATAAAGCTCTGGAATTTGTTGCCAGAGGAGGTGGTTAGTGCAGTTAGTGTAGCTGGGTTCAAAAAAGGTTTGGATAAGTTCTAGGAGGAGAAGTCCATTAATGGCTATTAATCAATTATACCTAGGTAATAGCCACTGCTATTAATTGCATCAGTAGCATGGGATCTTCTTAGTGTTTGGATAATTGCCAGGTTCTTGTGGCCTGGTTTTGGCCTCTGTTGGAAACAGGATGCTGGGCTTGATGGACCCTTGGTCTGACCCAGCATGGCAATTTCTTATGTTCTTAAGTTCTACTAGCTTCTTAGAGAGTTCTAAGAATTGGTGCGTTTTCGACGCTTTCGCACTTAACAAGCAATGATTTGCCCTCAGAGTACCACCTTGGCAGCATTCCAATAAGTAATAGGATGTATCCCATGAATAAGGTTAAATCTGGGATAATCCTCCCATTGCTCTGTAAGGAATTTAGTAGACTTATCATGGTATAAAAGTGCAGACATTTTCCATCTAGGAATCCGTTTCCCCTCTAGAGAAAAGGCTATTTTAGTTACAATCAAAGACTGATTGGTAAGTGGGATATCAACGTTGGTACTCTCATGCACCCTATCAAACCATAACTCTGGTAAAAGAATATAGTCTGTTCTGGAATTAGCATTATGTACATGGGAGAAGTAAGTAAAGTCTTGTTCATCAATATGAGAGAGGCACTACACATCAACCAGCCGGAGATCCTGAAATAGAAAATTAATACCTATATCTACTTGATTATTTTTTTGGCATTTTGGGTGGTTTGCAATCCACTAGTGGGTTATTAATAATATTAAAATCCCCCCCCCCAAAAAAAATAAATACATAACCCTCCCAAGCGAGCAGTGCAGTTACCAAAGTGGCAAAAAATGTATGAAAATACTGATTAGGAGTAAAAAGAACCTTCACCCCAAATAGAGTCCCTGCAACCAAAATAAATCTGCCCTCAGGATCCTTACGTTTTCAATCAAAATCAAAGGGTAAAGCTTTATTCGTCGATTTTGCCACTCTTCTCTGTCTTGTGAAAAAAAAAAGGCATAGAAACATTCACCAACCCATTCCCTCCTGAGTTTAGCGTGTTCTACATCATCAAGGTGCATTTCTTGTAGAAAAGCTACCTCTGTTTTTTGTTTCTTCAATTCTGTCAATACCTTGTTCCTTTTGATGGGTGAGTGAAGCCCGTCAACATTAAGGGAAGTTATATTAACCATTGTCATAGCTATTGTTTAAAGAATGAATCCATAGCAGAATAGCTGCTGAAGAGGTTAGGGCTGTTCAGCTTGGAGAAGAGACGGCTGAGGGGGGATATGATAGATGTCTTTAAGATCATGAGAGGTCTTGGACAAGTAGATGTGACTCGGTTATTTACACTTTCGAATAATAGAAGGACTAGGGGGCATTCCATGAAGTTAGCAAGTAGCACATTTAAGACTAATCGGAGAAAATTCTTTTTCACTCAACGCACAATAAAGCTCTGGAATTTGTTGCCAGAGGATGTGGTTAGTACAGTTAGTGTAGCTGGGTTTAATAAAGGTTTGGATAAGTTCTTGGAGGAGAAATCCATTAACTGCTTTTAATCAAGCTTACTTAGGGAATAGCCACAGCTATTAATTGCATCAGTAGCATGGGATCTTCTTAGTGTTTGGGTAATTGCCAGGCTCTTGTGGCCTGGTTTTGGCCTCTGTTGGAAACAGGATGCTGGGCTTGATGGACCCTTGGTCTGACCCAGCATGGCAATTTCTTATGTTCTTAATACAGAGAAACATAGTTATATAACCTGGGGGGTGGGGGGCCCAGCCCATCCCCCATCCTCGCTAAATATACCATTAGGTGCCTTACACACTTCATGTTTCCAGTAATCCTGAGTGGCACAAAACCTGCTCGGCCACCCATAAAACCATTTTGTTCTTTACGCTCACAACCATTCCCAGCCGCACAGCCTTGCATGCCCACACACAACACAAAACAGGCACGTTGGTAAGCCATCCTTTCCAAGTATCCTCTTCTGGCACGAGAACTGTCCAGTGTCTGTCGAATCCTCTGGCTCCAGGTGGTTCCTTCCCTAGGGACCAAGTCTGGACAGAACCTGATCATCCAGGGACCTCCCCGATTCAGCAGTGAGTTTCCAAGCGTGCTCACGAGCTATGCACATGAGCTGAGCAAGAAAACACACATGAAAAAGCAAGCTGAAAAAAATCATACAATGCTGAAATAAGATCATAATAGCGCCAATAAGGCCACGTGTGAAGCATGCAGAGAGACACCGCTGCAAAACCAAAATATAACTAAATGCCAACAAAAAAAAAAGAAAAAAAAAATATAGCCATCGCATCCAGAGTCATTATACAGCAACTCCGGATAAAGTTGCAGCAGAAAAAAATCGTGTGCTGAAGGAAATTCGCTGGTCTGTGCCATACTAGCGCAGGTCAGCAAACAAGAAAATCATCAAAGAAAAAAAAAACCTGAATTCTGCCGTGTTGAAGTGTGAAACACAGGGCAACCTGGTCAACGTGACCGATTCGCAAAACTGTCAATAAATAAAACCGAAATCCATGGCGGTCTTCCTGCTGCACTAAATGCCTTCTGGTCCTCTTGGAATGACCTGGAATTATCATTAATCATGTGGGGACGAAGACACGGACACAAGACCCCAGTAGAAAAGTTACTTTATAAAACAGTATTATAATACAAAAATATGAATTACATCAGAGACTAAGAAGATAAAGTAATAACAAAACCATTGCTAGCAATATACATGTACAGAACAGCAAAAAGAGAGAGCTAAATCATAGGTGAACTTCCCTTTTCTCAACCCTGAAAGAGAAATAGTACAATCCCAGTGTTGTCCCCACAAGGAGTTGGCAAAAAGTTTAAGGAACTCTCCCCTGAGGAGTGAGGACAAAACTGCATAAGGAAACAGATCTGCATCTAGCTGTCTCCTATCTGTTCCAAGTTATTTGGGCTGGGGAGGAGGATTTATACTGTACAGTACACAAACGTGCAGCTCAGATTTCTTTGTCTCAAGCAGTAAGCTATGAATTATTTTGCCTGCTCTCAGTGCTTCACTTTTCAGTGGGGGCTATTCTGTCCCTGCAGGTACATCTAAATGTCTTCTGTTCCACTCTCCCTAATCATAATACACTTGAAACATGCAGAGAGCCCTTCTGATCATCTTCATCCTCCAGAAGTCCCTGCTGGACTGTCAGAAACTGCATAGCTTGGTGGACACCTACAGTTCTGACCACTTGAAGTTCTACCAGTGGACGATCCCTGTCCATCGGTTTCTCTTCTCCATCTAGTTCATGGCTAGTTTTCTGATCATCTCTCTCTGCCCCCCCCCCCCCCCACGTCCTGGTGATAAAAGAGGGGACATGGGCTGGGTGCATCACCCAGTGAATCGCCCAGCACTCTGTCACCTTCCACATGCTGCAGTTGACCTTGTGGCATTCCATGCCAATTAGTGCCTACTGGATAAAGGTTCACCATCCTCTCCCAACTCTGCACCTTTAATATCATCACCTTCGCTGTGGCCCATCTAGCGGTTTGTGATCTACTGGCCAGAGATTTAACTTTTCCTTCAGCAATTACAATGCACGTCAGATTCTCTCCTTTCTCTGTGATATTTCCTTATCCATTACTCCTCCTCCCCAACACACACTTATTCCTATCTCCTTATGGACCCAACTCGTTCCTGATGTATCTTTCTACCCTCTCCCCACCCTTGCTGCCTAGTTCTGCTCCAGTAGGATACAAAGAGAATGGGCGTCTTTAAAGTACTGAACCAAACTGAAGCAACAATAACCAGAAATGTATTAAGGGATTATAAAGTATTTCATTCATCAAAGCCTTTTGTTGCAAGAAACGGACTTTGATCAAAGTTTGGCACTACCTCAGGATGAAGGAGAATTTCTGCATCCAGAAACAGAGAGATTCTTCTTTTGGTTGTTTTTGGACGATTTCCATATCCAGCAATACAAAACAAATAATAATAATAAAAAAAAAAAACCTCTCGAGAAGCAAAAACAACAGGAGTCATGGGGATGAAGGAACAGAAAAAAAGGAAAAATAAAGGCAAAGATGAGGAACGGAATGAGGAATGGGGAGAGAGTAGATGGGAGGGAAGGAAGGTTAGAGGAGTAGGAGGAAGAGGGGATAAAATAGGACAGAGGAATAGGAAGGGAGAGCGAGAAAGGGACTGAAGCCCCAGGATTCCTCTGTCAGCTCCCGGAAGATCTCACCGGAGACTCCCCCGCAATAACCCTACAAGCGGTGGGCGGTAGCTTAATCTGAACCTGGAGCTTTCTTTGTTTTTTTTTTCCCCGAGACACTGTCAAATGCCTTCTGGTTCAAATGATGCTGCATCTTGGCTTGCGGGGGAAAGTTGCTCGCTTTTCTTTTTCCAGCAATGGATACAGAGTCTGTTTTTGTTCTGATGGGAAGTGGTGTACGGGGAGGGGGCGGGGGGGGGGGTGTCCTGACTGGGCTGTGGGCGTTGTCCTAATGACAAGTACCAGCCTGGAGGGGGGGGGGGGGGGTCCTTTGTCCAGATGGGAAGGGGGTGGTACTGGGGCTCCCCTCTGGTCCTGACATGAAGGGATGATATGGGAGGGGAGAGGTCCCTTTATTCCAGCGGTAATATCGGGGTTCCCTTTTGCCCCGAGGGGGTGACCCTTTCTTGTCCAAAAGGCAGGATCTCTCCCTCCCCCCAACTCCCCCGCAGGAGGTGGACGGTGGTGGGGGAGTCGCAATCACGTGCTGCGTGCGTGTGACGTCAGAGGGGCAGGAGGGGGGGAGAGCGATCGGGGTGGCAGAGAGGCGAGCCCCGGCCCCGGGATCGGCGGTAGCAGCAGCAGCAGCATGGCGGGGGCCGGGGAGACGAAGGTGATCTACCACCTGGACGAGGAGGAGACGCCCTACCTGGTGAAGATCCCGGTGCCGGCCGAGCGCATCACGCTGCTGGACTTCAAGCAGGTCCTGAACCGGCCCAGCTGCAAGTACTTCTTCAAGTCCATGGACCAGGATTTCGGGTGAGCAACCCGGGGGAGGGAGGGTCTGCGGCCTCCGATCGCCGCGGGCCGGGGGCGATCGCCTCCCCCGGCCCCGGGAATCCGCAGCCGGAGCAGCGCGGATCCTCCCCCCCCCCCCGCAGGCACACAAAGGACCGAGAGCCTCTCCCCTCCCCGGAATGTTCCCTCTCGGAACTTTTCCGTTCCGTTTGCTTTGTGCGCGCTGTTACTTTGTTGCACAAAAAAAAAGAAAAAAGCAGCAGCAGAAGCATCCGAGAAATCCTGGAACCCAGCAAACAAACAAACAAAAAAGCCTCTCCACTCCCCTCCCTCCCTCCCTCCAACTCAGCAAAACTTGGAGCCAAAGAGCGCCTCGGCCCCACGCTCCCTCCCTCCCTCTCTCTTCGCCTCCCCTTTCCAAAGACTTCTTGTTTTGTTGTTTTTTTTCCCCAACCTCTTCAGATCTCCTTTCCAAATTCCGGCAGCGACTCCGATCCTTTTAATGACCCCCCCCCTCCCCCCCTGGAGCCTCTCCAGGCCTCCGCTGCGGGACTTGCCTTCCTTTTTTGTCTTCGCTTTATCGTTTCCTCCGCTCCGTTTCCTGTCGTGTGCTTCGGATCTCTCGTTTGTGGGAAACGATCTGACGCCCGGAGTGGCCGAGCTCAGGCCTTTGTGCGCTTTCCTTCCGACTCAGGCTGATAACGCGTCCTGTTTGGTGGGGGGAGCTGCATCGGGTGCAATGGGTTTTGAGGCTGAAGCCATTAGAAACGCAGGGGAAAACAATTATTTTTTTGTTTTCTAGGTTTGCTTAGAATCAGCAAGGGCAAATTATTTTGGGGTGGGTTTTTGTTTCATAGAATTCTGTGGGTCTTATTTTATTCCCTTGTTTCTCTAAGCGGGCATTGCGTCTTGCAAAACTTGTTTACACGTTTTCTATGGTTTGCCTTTTTTTTTGGGGAGGGGGGGCTGATATTCATTTTCCATTTTGGATTCATTGTGTATCTTGCATTTATTTGCCTCAAAGCTAATCTGCTCGGCAATCATTTGTATTATTTACTGCTTTTGTTTCAAAATTAACAAAACAAAACAAAAAAAAAGACTTTCCAGAGTCTACTTACAAAGGAACTGGTTTATTTAAAATGTGCCTTTCTCTTCTGTCTGGGTTGTTGTCTCCGCAGGGGGAGGGAGGGAGCTGACCTGCCACAGAAACCAGCTCAGCCCCCTCCAAAATACACAAACCCCGTCATCTCTTCCCACCCACCGGGCAACCTTCCTCATCGCACACATTCAGATGCCGCCCCCTTTTCGTTATTCTGCACCTTCTTGCCCCCCCCCCCCCGTTCCGCCCTTCCCAGTACCCGGCTATGGGGCCGATGCAGTAACTGCGCGCAGAAAACGGGCGCTCGCCTTCCTAACGCGCGCCCAGCCACCTCTCCTGGGCTCCCCCTCCAAAACCGAAACAAGGGGGTCACCCTATAAAGGAGGCGCCAAGGAAGTTTTTTGTGCATCCCCTCGGCAGGGGAGAGAGAGGTGGCTGTCGAGCAGGCCGAGAAAAAGGGACGCGCAATCCACGCGTCTCCGTCTTCTCCCGCTACCGATGTAGTCGCTCACGAGATTCACGGCCTGTGCCGCGTAGGTTGTTTGTATATTGGGTGTCCAGGATTTTATTTTTCAAAAACTAAAAAAAAAAAAAAACCAAACTACTACTTTCTTTGATTCCTCCTACTTAGCATCGCGCTGATTCTGTTAGAAGGACTCGCAGAAAGCAGGATTTTTCTATATTTTTTCAAGGTGCCCTTGAGCGCGCTGTACCTTTGGGGCTGGCGTAAAATTTGTCGCCTGGCAGTGGGCGCGCGGAAAGCGTGTCGGCTCACGGGGATCAGCCAATAGCGCTCATCTACGTGGAATTTACACGCAACGGGCGCCGTGCGGGGTGTTACCGGACGCGCGTCGAGCCGTGACCGGCGGCCGGCGCACGGTGTTGCGTCGGCCCCTGCGTGGCCACGTGGTGCTCTGCCAAAGGAGCCCCCCCATAAACAGATGCACCCCTTCTCCCCCGGGCATGCGTTCCCGTCGCCTCTCCCTTAATGTGTACCCGCCGAACGCACCCTGCCGTGCTCCCGGGTACTCTGCTCTATCCACCCCTCCCCCCCCCACTTAAATACACAAACGCACCCAGAGCTGCCGCCTCGTCCCTAAACATCTTCACCTGCCACCTGCTCGTCTCCCTGTAAGCGCGTTCCTCCCTAACTTCCATGCACTCCTCCCTAACTTCCATGCACCCCGGGGGTGCAGTGCCTTCCATGCCCCTAGCCAGACCCCCCGGGATTCCCCCCCTCCTCTCTCCCAAGCTTGCTTGCTTCCTCTCTGTCCCATGGTGGGGGCTCGTTCCCCCTTTCTGGTGGCGTCGGGACAGCACTGCCAGACTGCCCTACGTGACGGGCATCGATGAGCACCCTGGGCCGCAGCGTCGGCAGGCCGGAGTGATGGGGCGCACCACAAAAGAGGCGAGGGGGGGGCGTGGCCTCAGCGTTTGCCCCACCCTTGCACTAAAGACACGCTCGAGCCCGGGCATTCATTTCCCAACTCCCCGTTTGTTTTTTTTTCCCAAACCTTTTGAGGTATTTGACGATCCCTTCTGGGAATCGCATATTTAGGTTTCCCAGGTCTCGCCAGTGACCCGTACAGAGGCTGCAGCCCCCTCCCGCTAGCTGCTCCTGTGGGCCCCCAGCGTTCATCTCGTTCTGGCCACAGCTTTGTGGCGCTCGGGTTTGGCAGCCTTGAGGTGGTGGGGTTTGTTCGGCCGTGTCTCCTCCTCCTCCAGTCGGGCAGGCCTTCTCTGTGCGCTTACCGGGGGGGGGGGGGGCGAGGCGCAGAATGGCTGGGGACGCGCCGTCTGCGGTCCTGCTCCTCGTGAGCTCCTCGCGCATGGCGTCGGCAGTGGCGTTGCGTTGCGTTTTTTTTTACCGCGATCTCTTGTCCATGTTCTGAATACGGGAGGAAGAGAGGTGCGGCCCTGCCTGAGATGATTGCGTGACGCGGCTCTCCTGCCGTCCAGTCTGCATGAAACTTAGTAAGTGGTGGGTTTTGGGGGGAGGGGGGGGTTGTTATAAACCCAGTGTAAATTGGATTTTTCACTACATAGTCAGAGCAGTGTAAGTTATCCCAGGACAGGACATTCCCCACGAGGAAGGCCTTGTGGCTACCATTTTGCATGGTCACCTGGTTAGACAGGCACACTGAGGGCATGGCCTGTCCTGGGTTGTGGACCGATTCGACGTTGACCTCCCTGTAAAGCCTGTAGGGTTGACGATGCTGCGGAAGGGGACAGGACATGAGACATGGCCTCAGCAGAAAGAGGAGGAGATTGGGGGGGGTTCGGGGTGGGGGGAGTCTGAGTGTTTTTTCTCCCCCCCCCGCTACCCCTTTCCCGGTCTCCTTCTCCAGATTGTTACCTCTCTCTTCTGCAGGGTGGTGAAGGAGGAAATTTCGGATGACAATGCCAAGCTCCCCTGCTTCAATGGAAGAGTCGTCTCTTGGGTGAGGACCCAGGCCTTCTGCTCGTCTTGCCCCTCGCTGCCGTCTCCCCCAGACCTCGTGCCGCCATCACCGCTGGTGCGTGGGGAGGTGGGGAACGTGGCAGGTGCCAGGCTGTTTGCTGGCCAGCGATCTTGGTGGGTAGCTGCTGCGGCCTTCCGAGTTGTGAGGGTGGGGGTCTCTGATCCACCGATGCCGTCACCACGGTCTCCATAGCAGTGAAAGAGGCCCAGAGCTCAGCTGAGGACTGTGGTGGTGCATCGGGAAGGGGACTGGACACTCGCTACCATCTTTCTGTGCGTGCCTGCAGTGCGTTAACCGATACTGATTTATGGAATAGCCCCAGCGTGCGCAGTTATAATTCGTGGTCGGATGTCAGAAAGGGATTCCCATGTGCGTAGTGAAGATGAAGAAATTCTACCGAGGAGCAATTTATTTAAGAAAAGCCATGGGTTATATTATTTCTAACGATCTTCAGCCTCTGCATTAAACGTGTCCCGCCTGTTGGGTTCAGGGCCGTTGACGTTGCCTGCAGGATGCTTGGCCCCCGTCTTTCTGTGTAGAGAGCTAGGCCTCTGCCATCCAGTGACTCTCTCTCTCTCTCTCTCCCCCTGTCCATTTCTAGTTGGTGTCTTCGGAGACTCCCCAGCCGGAAGTGGTACCGCCCGCACCGGTGGAGGTTAGGCCCGAGCCCTCCCCTCCCCCGCCGCCTCTCCCGCCGCCCCCAGCTGAACGCACCAGCGGCATTGGTGACTCGCGGCCTCCGTCCTTCCAGTGAGTTTTGGAGGGGAGCGGGGACGCCCTGCGGCCACTGGCCATGGGGGGGGGGGGGGGGGGGGCACGGTGGGTGGAAGTCGGCACGGCCTGTGCTTGGGTGGTAGAAAGGCAGAGAGCCGCTGCCGGAGGCTGTCCTGGGGCTCTGGAGATGGGACCAGTTTGCCACGACCGGAAGAAGGGTAATCGCAGAAATTTCTTCCAAATACTGGGGGGGGGGTGGGGGGAAGAACCGAAAGGCTCTGGTAACGTTTCATGGTGGTTCCCACGCGTGGGGGACAGCGAGGGGAGCGGGGCCGACCCCCCCCCCCCTTCCTCGGGGTGTGCCGTAAGCTCCGTATCCCCTTCTCCTACCACAGCCCAAACCTTTCCGGCAGTCGGGAGAACCTGGAGCAGGACACGGAGACGGAGTCCATGGTGTCGATCCGGCGGGAGAGGCCACGGCGCAGGGAGGGCGGCGAGCACGGTAAGAGCTCCGCCCATCGCCCCGACTCCCCCCCCCCCCCCCCCCCCCCCCGTCCCCAGTTCCGGGGTCTGCTCTGGCCCCGCCCCCCCCACCCCTTTTTACGTCGAGTTTTTTCTTTTGCTTTTCGAAGGTGGGCATCGGCTGAACGGGCAGTCCCGCCTGGAGCGCCACATGGCCGGGTACGAGAGCGCCTCCACGCTGCTCACCAGCGAGATCGAGACCACCAGCATGTGCGACTCGGAGGACGACGACACCATGAGCAGGTAGGGGGGGCCCGCGAGGGGAGGGCCCCCGTGACCTCCGCCCTCTTCTCGTCTGGGTGGGCCGTTATTCCGACGGGCCTGCCTCGCTCGGTGGGGACAGAGAAGAGGCCAGCGTGCTGGTTCTGACCCCCTTTTATTATATAAAGGACCCGATGGCGCTTTGGATATTCAGCAAAAGCAGCCGACGCGGGGAGCCAGGGCTAAACAGTGGCAATAGTCATTTTTTTAAAGCGTTTGGCCGGCGGTTGTGCTGTCCTGCCGGGGTGCAGAGAGGTGATCCATCTGCTTCCGGGCTCGGCCTGCTTCCTTCCAGGCCTCCTCGTAGCCCTGGCACAGACTGGTGAATCAGCGGGGCCCAATCCATTCGGCCCAGGTTCCTCTCCTCCCAGAATCTTCTCTCTCTGCCACTTCCCCCATCCCCCTGCTCGTTCCCCCTTCCCTTGGACCGGCTGGTGGCAGGACAGCCGCGTGTTAGAGGAGGAAGCGTCGTGTTTCCGCGTCGCTGCTCTCCTGCCCGCTGGCCTTGGGTATCGGGCTATGGGCTTTGTGGGGAGGGGGGGGGGGCAGAGGGGTGATCGGGGGAGTTAGGAGAAGATGGATGCCGGGTCACGAGATGGGATCCATAACGAGGGGTAACTGGACTGCCGGGGGGGGGGGGGGGGGGGGGGGGGGGGGGGAGAGAGATGAGCTGGCATGGAATGAGGAGGATGGGGGTCAGAGATGGTATAAGGGGGTGATCGCGTCTCATGAAGTGGGCGAGGAGGGCCCACCAGGTTCCCACTGCTGGACACGAGGAAGGGCGTGACATCGCTGACCGAATAGCATGCAGCCATTTTCCCAGTGGTGGCTTTGAAAAAAAAAATAAAATTGCTTTATACCCACCCCCTCTTTTTTTTTTTTTTTAGGGAATATTTTAATTATGCCCCAGTCGCTTTTAGGCAGAAGTGAGGCATTAATGCCTTCCCCCCCCCCCCCCAAGGATTCCCACACCTAGAGTGACAGGAATTTGCCTTGCTAAGTGCTGGCGCTCATGCCAAAGCAGTCCCTGTGCCCCTGCCTCCTGCTAAATGCCGCCTCGTCTCCCCCGCAGGTTCAGCAGCTCCACAGAGCAGAGCAGCGCCTCCCGCCTGCTGAAACGCCACCGCCGCCGACGGAAGCAGCGGCCGCCGCGCTTGGAGAGGGTGAGCGGGGAGCGAGGGGCAGCGTCTGTGACCGCCCGCTGTGGGGGTTACTGCCTTTTCATGCGTTGCTGAGGTGGGGTCTCCATCTGGAAGGGGCACCGGTGCCTTGGCGGCTTCAGGGGGGAGGGGGATGCCAGACTCTGTAGCACTGATTGAAAGAATGCAGTTTCCTAGCGTGTAGGCAGATGGACTCGGGACCAATGGGTTTATGCTCCTCTGCCAGCAGATGGAGACTGAGTCAGGTTTCAATGCTGACATCACCCTAGGTACACTCCTGCAGTGACCTCAGCCATTCAGTATCTCTCCGTCTCCAGCAGATGTGGACGTGCTTTTCTCTATGGGGATCGCTGTACCCTTTAGAACAGTGGTGCCTAACCCTGTCCTGGGGACCCCCCAGCCAGTCGGGTTTTCAGGATATCCACAATGAATATGCATGAGAGAAAATTTGGCTGGGGGAAGGGGGGGGGGGGGGTTTCCCAGGACAGGGTTGGGAACCACTGCTTTAGAAGAAGAAATTCTACATTTAAATTGGAGAAAGATTGAGCCCTGCTCTCCTGTGGTGATACCCAAAAGTCCCTCCCCTAGTGGAGAATTCCTGAGGTGATTTCCGAGATCCCTCAGCGGTGAGCCTTGGTCCGGTAGCCGGTTCCCGGCGTGGACTTTGCTGCTGAAGTAGCTGAAAGGCAGCGGGTGCAGGAAGCCGAGCTCGGCGGTGACAGCCAAAGCTCTCTCCCCCTGCAGCCAGAGACCGTCTCTGTACTCAGCCGGTGAGCGCAGAGCCCAGGTAAGTTTATAAAAAAAAAAAAAAAGATTTACCCCCCGATTCAGGGACGTTGGAGGGGTTTCGGTAAGAATTCCTCCGGTCTCCTTGCTCGGTGCGCCGTACCAACGTCGATCCCAATCCTGTTGAGGTAAGGGGAAGTGGGCTTCCGAGCGGGTAAAGCAGCCCCCCCCCCCCCCCCCCCGGCAGGCTAGGCCTCGCTTTAGGCTTGGTGGCGCCATCTTGCGTGCATTTTTGCGCCTGTATTGCCCACCATAGACGTGCAGTGTGTGTCGGTTCTGCACATGCCCTGTGCGCATAACGTCGCGTGCGTAGATACGCGCAGAATACAGGTAAAGCCGGGCGCACGGGACGTGCGTGTGGCCCGCGTAGGTGCCCGAAATCTGTGCGCATAAAATTTTCAGGTTGAGCCGACTGAACATGCGGTTACTGCTCCGGCAGCCAAGAAACATAGGCGGCTTTCCTTCTGTGCTGCTTCTTATATTAGGGCTGCACAGTCTGACCTGGGTTCTTGCTTACGCCAGCATCGTGAGGAAGCCCAGGGAGAGTTGGCCTCCCTGGACTTTGCTAAGCCCGGCTCCCCCCCATTCAGAGGATGGGTCACCCACAGCCTTAACCAGAAGTGCCCCGGCTAGGCCCGGACCCGGCTGCCTTCTCTTGGGTGGAATTTTTCCAGGGACTTCAAGCCTTCATACAGGCGCAGTCTGCTACCTCTCGCTCGGGGTCAGTTTCGTCCTGAACCCCCTTGTGCAGTTTTGCCAACCCACCCTCCTCTATCAACGGTGGATCGAGATCACTTCGGGCAAATGGGTTTTGGAAGTCATATGCGAAGGATATGCACTGGAATTTCACAGCACTCCTCAGGACATGTTCATGCCACTCCCAGCACAAGAAGCAGGCAGTGGAGACTACCCTGGATGAGGTCTGTAATCGCAGTACCCACGCCCTAGGAAAATATGGGGTGTTATGCCATCAATTTCATCGTGCCCAAGAAGGAAGGTGCCTTTCGCTCCATCCTGGACCTCAAGGGCGTCAACCAACATCTACGAGTGATTCATTTCCGCATGGAAGCCATATGCTCTGTGATAATGGCCGTACAATCAAGAGAGTTCTTAACCTCCCTGGACTTATCCGAGGCCTACCTACATATTCCAATCTGTCAAGAACACCAGCGTTTCCTATGCTTTGCAGTACTAGGTCGCCATTATCAGTTCCGGGCGCTGCCCTTTTGCTTGGCCACCTCCCCCAGAACATTTTCCAAGATAATGGTGGTCGTAGCGGCAGCACTGAGGAAAAACGGAATTCTGGTGCACCCGTACTTGGACGACTGGTTGATCTGGGCCAAGTCCGTGGAAGAGAGCCTCTGGGTGATCAACAGGGTGACCTCCTTGCTTCAGGAACTCGGTTGGGTCATAAAACTGGCCAAAAGCCATCTCAAACACTCCCAGTCCTTGGAATATCTGGGAGTCCAGTTCGACACCAAGCAGGGTAAGGTCTTCCTCCCGACCACATGGATAAGGAAGTTGATGTCCCAAGTGTATCTGTTGATGAACACGATACGCCTGATGGTGTGGAGCCGCAATCAAGCCCTTGGTTTGATTGCGGCAATCCTAGAATTAGTGCCATAGGCAAGGGCACACATGCAACCATTTCAATGCTCCCTGCTGTCACGTTGGAACCCGCAGTCTCAAGACTATTCGATTTGCCTCCACTTACCAATGGAAGTATACGCTCGGTTCCAGTGGTGGCTGCAGGAAGCTCATCTGGGTAGGGATGTACCCCTATGCCTCCAAACTGGCTGGTCCTTATGACAGACATGAGTCTCCGGGACAGGGAGTTTACTGTCAGGAACTGATGCCCAGGGGGCGTTGGACCAAGGAAGAGGCCCTCTGGAACATCAGCCTCCTGGAAGCCTGGGCAGTCAGATTTGCCTGTCTACAATTCAGCCACAAACTCTAGAGTCAAGCAGTCTGCGTAATGTCGGATAACGCAACAGTGGTAGCCTGCATCAATCACCAGGATGGAACCAAAAGCCAGCAAGTGTCACAGGAGATATATTTCCACCCATTTCATAAAGAGATCTATCTACAGAGGATCTCGGCCTCCTACGTCCCAGGAAAAGACAATGTCAGAGCAGACTTTCTAAGCAGGGAGAGTCTGGATCCAGAAGACTTGGCGATGTCGGCCAAAGGCTTTCAGCTGCTAGTAGATCGCTGGGGTCTCCTTTCCATCGACCTGCTGGCTGCATCTCATAATGTGAAGGTTCCCCGATTCTTCAGTTGCAGAAGAGATCAGTTGACCCTGGGGATCGACACTCTTGTTCAGACCTGGCCGGAAGAGGAGCTGCTATCCGCCTTCCCTCCTTGGCCCCTCCTGGGCAGGTTCATTTGCAGAATCGAGTGCCACAGGGGATTAGTCATACTAGTAGCTCCAGATTGGCCCAGGAGTCTGTGGGATGTGGACATGTGGAGACCCCCCTGTGCCTTCCACCGCACAGGGGCTTGCTACAGCAGGGACTGGACCTTCACGAGGATCCAACTGTCTTACGGTCTGGCCCTTGAGAGAGCTCACCTGATGAAGCGAGGATATTCTGCGGCAGTAATTGCCACAACTTCCACACGTGGAAGTTGTCTTCGTTCCAAGCATGGAGAGGTATTTGAGGCCTGGTACGAGGAATGTGGTGTCCCTCCTCAGGCGGTCAAAATCCCACTAATCCTGGAATTTTTGCAGGACGGATGAATAAAGTTTTGACCCTTAACTCCTTGAAGGTCCAGGTAGCGGCTCTCTCCTGTTTCAAGAGTGAGGTGAACAGAACCTGCCTGTTGGCTCATCCGGACATGACCCATGTTCTGAAAGAGGTGAACCACTCTACCATGGCCGGTTCTCCTGTGGAATCTTAATCTAGTATTGGAGATTTTGGCAGGGCCCTACTATCGGCCGCTGCGCAGTTTTTCCTTGCATTTATTAACCCTGAAAACTGTGTTCCTGGTGGCTGTATGCTTGGCCCGTCACATCTCTGAACTGCAGGCATTATCGAGTCAGGAACTGTTCCTCCGGATGACTCCAGGAGCGTTACAGCTTCGTACTCTTCCATCCTTCTTGCCCAAGGTAGTCCAGGAGTATCATTTGAATCAGTCCATTTTGTTGCCATCCCTAGATAAGCACAAGGACGTGGAAGAACACCGCCTCCTCCGCCATTTGAATGTCAGAAGACGTTTGATGAGGTATCTGGAAGTTTCAGAACTGGTCCGAAAGACGGATCGCCTATTTGTCCTTCACGGTGGAAGGAAGCAGGGCCAACCAGTTTCGCGAGCTAACATAGCTCGCTGGATTAAGGAGGTGGTCACGGGAGCCTATATAGAGGCAGGAAAGTAATTACTTTCATAGGTTAAAGCTCATTCCACTAGGGCTCAGGTGGTCTCATGGGCTGAAGCTAGACTGCTATCTCCCGTTGATATCTGCAGAGTGGCAATGTGGTCGTCCTTACACACCTTCTCCAGTTTCTATCACCTGGACGTCCAGGCCCGAGAGGACGCAGCCTTTGCAAGGGTGGTGTTAACCGGACTGCGGGCAGCCTCCCGCCCCGATCGGGAGTAGCTTTTGTGCATCCCATTGGTCCTGAGTCCATCTGGCTACACGATAGGAAATGGAGAAATTACTCACCTGATAATCTCGTTTTCCTTAGTGCAGACAGACAGACTCAGCAACCTGTCCACGGCTGCCCAAGAACGGTGCCAAGGATTCGCCTGCAGAGTGGATATCAATCCCAATAGTTTACTGGTGAGCCGCCATCCAGTCCCTTGATCAGGGCATCTATAATCTTACTGGGTTCAGTGTTTGGTTGAGTACAGTTACGGTTATCTGTTTTTAATCCTATTTTAAATCAAGTTTTTCAATAGTACGTCCACAGTGGCTTTTGAAGAAAATACTGAAGGGCTGAGGTCACTGCAGGGGTGTATCTAGGGGACATCGGCTTTGAAACCTGACTCCAACTCCATCTGCTGGCAGGGGAGCATAAACCCATTGGTCCTGAGTCCATCTGTCCACACTAAGGAAAACAAAATTATCAGGTAAGTCATTTCTCCTTTCTTTTTCTGTGCCTGCGGTGGGATGGCAGTCTGGCACCACCGTGTGGCTGTATCGAGTCAAGCAGCACACTGATGGTGCTGCCCGTGGGATACTGTCGCAGAAGGTTTCATGATTTGGGCAAAAAAGGAATCCACGGCGGCAGAGGGAGATCGACGGAGCGTTTGAGAGGAGAGCAAAGGTTTTATCTCCTCTGCCCCTGGGCTCGTTTGCTTCACAGCTTGTTATCCTGTGCAAGGTGCTTCGTAAAAAGCTGTGTCCTATAGAGTCAGTAGTGCCGTGTGTAAATAAATAATAATAATAAAAACAAAAATCCAGAATAATGACCTTGCCGGCACTTTATTTGCCCAAGCCCCTGAATCGCTGCCTGTCCCGTCCTGTTATGGGTTTTTTTTGCCTTCAATCGTTGTGTCCCCCTTCCCTTCCTCCTCTCCTCCGCTCTTCCCGCCTGTCCCCCCTTGCAGTGTTTCTTCCCATGCTCTCACTCAGCTTGGGTCACTTCCCTTCTTGGTTACCAATCTGACCTCCCACCCCCCATGCCGTCTTGTTTTTCAGACGTCCTCCTTCAGCAGCGTGACCGACTCCACCATGTCCCTCAACATCATCACAGTGACTCTCAACATGGGTAAGAGATGAGAGGGGGGCGGGGACCTCGTGCCGTGGAGGGGCAGAGGAGGAGTTTTGAAGGCTGTGGGGTATTTCTCGGGGGGGGGGGGGGGGGTGTTGAATGACCCTTCACGCAGAATGCAGCGTGGTTCTCCTTCCAGGTCTCCAGTCCTAACCTTGACCATGACCTGCTGAGTGACTCAGTGCGGGTCATTTTCAAACTGATTTCTATGCTGGAAACTGGGTTTGATGCGGGTAAAAATGGGCTTTTGGAAATTGCTCCGAGAGCTGCTGCTTTTCTGCATGGACCTCTTTCACCAGTTACCCCCATGCAAAGCACTGCATTTCCAGACAGGCTTCATCTTTTTTTTGCTTTTCCTATTAGCATTTAGCAGTTATAAACTTTGGAACAGGAAGTGCACGGCTGTTGGATGAAACCCTGGATCAGAAGTTTCTTCTCATCTGGTTTTACCTTTCAGGGGTGGGCACTTCCGGTCCTCGAGGGCCACAAACCAGTCTGGTTTTCAGGATATCCCTAATGAATATGCATGAGAGAGATTTGCAAGCACTCTGCCTCAGTTGTATGCAAATCTATGTCATGCATATTCATTAGGATATCCTAAAACCTCGACAGGTTTGTGGCCCTCGAGGACTGGAATGAGTCCCAGCTAATCTGTTGTTTTTTTCTCTCTCAGAATTTGACTGGCTGTCTTCCGAAGTTGACTTTTGTGCTGCCTCTCTTGAAAATGTTGCCTAATTTCACCCTTTTCTCTGAACCTGAGAGGATGGCCCATCCTTACCTATTTGGTTTGGTTGCTTCTAGGATAAAAGCGATTGCTTGTCAGGGTCCCTCCTTTCCGTTCCCCCGGATTGGGGAAGGCTCCCCCGCCTTGACAGCCTTCTCTTCCTCTTCTTTTTCAGAGAAGTACAACTTCCTGGGTATCTCCATCGTGGGGCAGAGCAATGAGCGAGGGGACGGCGGGATCTACATTGGCTCCATCATGAAGGGCGGGGCCGTGGCCGCAGACGGCCGGATTGAGCCCGGGGATATGCTGCTACAGGTGGGCCTGGGGGCTGCCTCCGGATGGAGAACTTTTTTTAATGCCAGCAAGAAAAGGTGATAGATCCCTCCCTCTCTCTAGTAAATCCCGGTTTTCTCTTGTCCACGACTAGAATGATCGGCCACGCAAGCGGGCGACGGCATCGAACAGCACTGATGCGGCCGAAGCTCTCTCGGTGCCCAGGAAACCTTAACAAGCTTCCGAGCACAAGCGAACTGTCCCAGGCAGCTGCTGCTGCTCCACGAGCCTGCTTCCTTATTTTATTTTTTTTTTTTTTTATCCACCTGTGTGACCGGACGCATGTTCTATTTCCTCTTTCTCTCGCTCGGTTTTTTTTTTTTTCCCAGATTTTTTGTTCGTGTTTGTGTTTAAGTTTTCACTAAATGCTTCTTTCTATAGGCATTGCATTTTGCAGCATTTCTGCTCAGAGAAACCGGAGGAATTTGCCCACTCGCTGAAGCAGGGCGAGGAATAGGGGAAGCAGGATCCGGTCCGTTCGATTGAATGATACATTTGACATGGTATCGGGAGCCTTGGTGGTGGCGGTTAGGGTAGGTGGACTCTCATGGCTGTGAGCCTCAGGCCTCTGGGAGGAGGTGGAGAGAAGGTCCAGGAAGTGGGGCGTCTCGGTTAAAGACCACCGTGCCATGGTTTGGACCTCCACCCCTGCCACTTCTGTTCTTCCCTCCACGTCACATCATTGAGGAAACTGAAGTGACGTTTATCCCTCCTCACGCTCAGCAACAGAGCTGAAGACCACGCCAGAGCGATCCCAGAAGCTCAAGAGGTGACAACTCGAACAGAACCTGGGATGGGGTTTTGCCTGACTCCGGAGTTTGGTCTCTCAGTTGGAGAATTTTCTTGCTGAGGTTTTAACATAAACTATTGATCCTTAGTAACCTCAGACACATGGATTCTCTGGATAGTAAAGGAAGGCTATCAATTTAAGTTTTTTTAAAAATCCCAACAAATCGCCCTCAAATGGGAGTTATTTTCACCAGGAACTTCTGCAAACAAAGCTCCTCTCCCTCTTGCAGGCCAGTGCCATCAAAACTTCATCACCAAAGGAGAGAGAGTGTGGATTCTACACCAAGTATTTCCTGGTACCCTAGAAGACCAGGACCTTGAACACGTTTCTAATTGAAGAAGCATTTAACTTTATTTCCCTGCCGAGCAAAGCAGACTGACTGTGCTTTCTGAATGTCAAGGATGCATCCAAGCATAGTTTTCTTGTAGGAATGCAGCATTTTCAGTATTGCCTGCCGCCGGATGGCCCGTCAGATCAAGAGTACCTTGCAGGCAGGGGCAGCCGAATCCATGTGCAGCACCATTTGGGTGCTGGTTGCTAGGGTTCATTATAAATCATCCCAAGTTGAACTTGACCCCATCATTTCAGTTGTAATTCATAGAAGCCAGTAGGATCATTGATTTAATGTCCGTGGTGAAGGAAGTCGTACGGCCTCGGCATACGTGAGCCTGGGACATGTTGAGGATGATGGCATCAACTGGTTAAGTCTCACCTTTGGCACATCTTCCCCCTGAGATAAGCCCAATGGGCCCTAAAGCATTAGTGGAAATGAGCCACTCGGGGGCTGAAGGAGCCTGTGTCGCCAGTCAGCTCAAACTCTGCCTTGGTGGCTAGACCATGCCAGTCTGACTCGAGGTTTATCATCTCAGATTCTTCCGTTTCGGATGGTCCTGAAACAGATGCCTCAAATCGGGGATTGGGAGCTCATGATCAAGGGATCCACACCCAAGGCCCCTGGTGTGTTTTTCGGAAATACATTACCTCATCCCTATAGTACCTGAATGAAACTTGCCTTGAGCTACCAATGACAAGACTAAATAAATAAAAGGATAAACCTGTATTTCCTAGAACATTGGGTAGTACTGAACACTCTCTAAGGGTTTTCAGAGGAATGTTCATCAATAAGATTGTCAAGCAGGGAGGGATTGGGGCACTTCTCCTGTGTTGGGATACTGCCAATATATGGCAATTGACTTATTCCCCACGGGATGACCAAGAGCTGCCTAACTGGCAGGAAAAGACCACATCCTAGTAGACAGGCTGAGTCTAATCTTAAGACCCTCATGAGTGATCTCTGGATCAGTCCCAAGTTTCACATTTTATTTATATATATATATATATATATATATATATATACATACATATATATATATGCCACAAAAGGGGGAAAAAGCACCTATATGTACTTATAGTATTTAATACCATGATTTTTTAGAGTAAAAAATTCATATTTATTGAAAACATCTTTTTATAAAAATGATTTATAGGTATACAATACTAAATCCTCACATGAAAATGTACTATATAGAATGTACAGTTCCTGAACCTAAAAACCCTGATTCATTTCTCAATTCTAACTATTCTCTAGCTTTCACTAGCTGAAATTACCCCACATCTAATCTCTTTGCCAACACATTGCTTCACCCTATATAATAAAGCACAATACAACAATACATATATAACACATTTCCATCTATGAATGCATAATGTAAAATTTACACTTCATGGGTTGTAAATCCCCAATATTACAATACAATAATGAAATTGAAAAAAGAGAGAGCTGTTATGCCTAAACATAACATATCAGCTTTTAGTGTCACATAATGTGATTACAATGGCATAACTCATCACTGATTGATCCCTCTCTCTGTGTCCAGTGATGGTAGATTCACTTGTTTTGCTTAGCCCCTTTTGTAAGGGGCTTTTTGTGGCTTATATCAAGCACTAGCAAGGCACTGCCGATTTTGTGGTTATTTATATATATATATATATATATATATACATACGCACATGCGTATTTTGGTAAAAGCAATGGTTATAATAAATTCAATATATGCAAAGGTAATATTCTGATAAGCGTACTTATGGTTATATAGGGCCACTTATGAGAATGGCCCAAAGAAAAAGAGAGAGAAACAAAACGGAGAGAGAGTATTTACAAGGATATACAGTATATTTTTGGTGATTGCTTTGTAAGCGATCAAGTGAGTTCCAGGCCCCTGTTCGGTCCCTTTCAATCAGGTATAGCAACTCCGAGGATTCCCGCTGAGAGAAGAGTGAATCTCTCTGTCCAGAGTTTTGCAGACTCTGCCCTGGGGATCAGATCAGTTCAGGATTTCATCCATTTGTTCCGAAGCAGTGTTAGAATTCACCCCCCCCCCCCCCCCCCTTTATACTTTTTCAAACGAAATCTTGCTAGCACATGTACATTTCTATTTTCTTTGTTCTCTGCATCTCAGCTGCCATCCCATAATACTCAGTAACCTATTATGATTCATGATTGTCCTTGAAAGCAGGATATGGTTCCTTATCTCTAAACTATAAAATGTTCCGCTGACTTCTCTTAGTGAAAGCAGTTTCTTGTAAAAACACATTTCTTTCCTTACAGCCTCAAGCAATAATATTTTCTTTCATCTTAACTACGTAAAGCAGCTTCCTATACCGAACTAATATATTCTGAACCTCATATCTCTCTTGGCAGTGTTTAATTTTTACATGAGGCAGGGTGGGGTGGGGGCTACCTGTCCCTCCATGTGCATCGAAATGTCTTCACAGTTACTATCCCTATAATCTTAATACACAAGGCAGATTTAATGTCCTCTCCTTTGGAAATTCCATCAAGAGACCAGTTTGGTTGGAAACGTCTCCAGCCTTGATGGTGCACAATCAAGGGAGACTGTTTCATCCCAAGATCCAGTCTCTCAATCTCAACAACTTGGATGTTGAGTGTGAGGTAGTACGATTTCTTGGTTTCTCCAAGAACCTGTCTCTGGTCCTTCTGGCTCTTAGGACTGAATCCACAGGAAGTCTTATGGGTTCACATGGTGGAGGTTCATCTCTGATGTGAGAGCAAGGCACTAGAGCCTTTCTCGTGTTCCACAGAAGAATTGCTTGGCTACCTGCTACAGTTTTTCAGAGTCTGGCCTGAAGACCAACTTGGTCAGAGTTCACCTTAGTATAGTTGTTGCTTATCATCTTGATGTAGAAGACAACCCCATCTCTTACATCCCTAGGTTGTCAAGATGTATGTGGGCCTGCCTTGCTTTGATGGAAGCCTCTCATCCAACAGTATCTTGGGAACTCAATGTGGTACTTACTCAGCTGCTGAAAGCTCCTTTTGAGCCTATGAACTCTTTTGTGTGTTCAAGTACCTGACCTGGAAGGTCGTGTTTTTGGTGCAGGTCACTTTGGCCTGCAGAATCAGCAAGCTCCAGGCCCTACTGACTTAGCTTCTTTATGAAAACTGTTGTCATAATAGGATGAGTGCACAGCACCACTCTTAAATTCCTGCGTCTGGTGATAATCAGACTTTAACCTGGATAAATTGTTCTATCAATATCTTTCCCAAGCCCCCTGTTCATAAGAGCGAACACGCCTAATGTGGTTTGGCTTGCAAGAGAGGCCTTGCCGACTGTCTGGAGCAGACTGAGTCCCTTAGAAAGTTCACCCAGCTTTTCATTCCTTTTGATCCTGCTGCAGCCAAATAAAAAATGTCTAGTTGGGTAGCAGATTGCATTTCTTTTTTGTTATGTGCAAGCAGGTCTAATGCTGGACGGGGCACTTCAGGGCTTATAATGCCAAAGTCACAACTGCCCCGCTTGCCAGTCTGAGATCGGCTTAAGTTGAAAAAGAGCCTTGTCCCCTTAAAACAAAGTTGTGCCGGCAATTTGTAGGTTTTGTTTTTTGTGTCTCTCTTTTTTTGTTGGCGGGCAGCCCTTCACTAGGGATTTCCATCTGCACGACTGATCATCCTGCTTCTCTAGGGAGAGCACTGTAGCAGGTATCCTTCGTAATCTGCGCATCCCCTCCATTTGGCGTTGATCCGTCAGTTTGTATATCGGACCGAGGGGACTGTTCGCACGTACTTGGAAAAGCTTTCCAGGCTCTGAGAGAGCTTTACCTTGTCAGTGCGTCGGATGATGCAGTCCCTGACCCCTGCCTCGCTTGTGTGACTGACCATCCTGCTGTCCACTGGTTAGAGGTAAGTCATTTGATTTTGCCATCTTAAAGGGTTAAGCAGCCTGCTCGAAGTCTGCAGGGCAAGTGGTAGGTGGGGAGAGTTTTCCCGGTGCTGGGTATTGTTGGGCAGCCGATGCTGGTTGATCACTCATTGGTACAGCAGGAAGGAGCTGGTAGGGTGCAAGGTCAGAAGTAGGATGGTAGTCCTTGGGCCTCGATAGCCTGTTCCTGGAAGAGAAGAGGAGCGAGGGTGGTGGGGACAGAGGCAGTCTCGTGCTTCAACTCACTCTCCCCTGTCATGTTTTGCCCCCACGCCTGTTTTCCACTTTTAGGTGAATGACATCAACTTTGAGAACATGAGCAACGACGATGCGGTGAGGGTGCTGCGAGAGATTGTCCACAAGCCAGGGTGAGTGAGCACCATCCTTTCCTGCTTTCACCAGAAAGACTTTTGTGGGTTTGGTGCCTGAAGGCTGTGGTTTGCGTAGGCGCACTATGCTCTTGATTGGCATCTCTGACATTGAGATCCCCTTCCCCCTGCTTTGATTCAGATGGCTCACGTCTTGTTGAGGGGCTGAGGTGCTGTTCGGGGGGGGGGGGAGGCTGTCTGGTTTCCTGAGGTCTCGCATGATTTCACCTGTTCTCTGTCACTTCCAGCCCCATCGTCTTGACGGTGGCCAAGTGCTGGGACCCATCGCCTCAAGGATACTTCACACTACCTCGCAGTAAGTAGAGAGTAGGAAGGGGTAGGGGGTGAGAGTGCAGAGGCATTGTGGGCCCACAAATACTGTAAGAGCAGGTGGGCTTCCTGGAAGCCGTAAGGCACAGTCTCTTCTTTTTTTTTTTTCTATTTTGGGGATACTCCAGCATTGCTTTTAATGTCTCTGCAGACGAACCCATCCAACCGATTGACCCTGCGGCCTGGGTCTCCCATTCTGCCGCACTGACCGGTGCCTTCCCAGTGTACCCTGGCAGTTCCTCCCTCAGCACCATCACCTCCAGCGGCTCTGTCACGGAGACTGAACGTGAGTGACGTTCTGGGAAATATCGGCTCCCAGCTCCTTTACTCCTCAATCTTGTGGGGAAGGGACAAGCTGCTTCTTATTTATTTATTTTTCTTTTTAGTTAATTTTTAAGCTGGTCACTCCCAATAGTCTCTCCTTCTCTGTAATCCTTTTCCCCATCTTCTCACCTTCCTCACTGTGCAGGCTTTGACGATTTCAACTTGTCCATTCACACGGACATGGTGTCTGTGGCAAAGGCAATGGCTTCACCAGAGTCGGGCCTAGAGGTGCGAGACAGGATGTGGCTGAAGATCACCATCCCCAACGCTTTCCTAGGTGAGCAGTTTAAAGAAAATGAATTGGCGAAAAAATGTGGGAGCTTCAGCATTTATTTTTCAGTGGGAGCTTCAGCATTTATTTTTCAGTAATGTATGGGTGAGGCTCTTACAGAAATACAAAGGCTTCCTTCCTTGCCAGACCCTTGTGTTTTAATGGCACCTTTTTTCAGGGTTTGCTCTCTTATTCCCCCCCCCTCCCCCCTCGCAGGCTCAGACGTGGTGGACTGGCTTTACCATCACGTGGAAGGCTTCCAGGACCGCCGGGAAGCCCGCAAGTATGCCAGCAACCTCCTGAAGGCCGGCTTCATCCGGCACACGGTGAACAAGATCACCTTCTCGGAGCAGTGCTACTACATATTTGGGGACTTCAGTGACTGCGAAAATTGTAAGTCCTGCCCCCCTGGTAAGACAGCAGTGGTGATTTGCACGGAGCTCATGGGTGTCTCCAGCTTCGGGTAGTGATGGTTGCCGCTTTGGGACGTTGTCCCATATACATTTGTGGACTTTTGGCCCCGCTGGAGGTGCACGATGCTCTGGGCCGGGTCACTTAATCTCCCTGAGTGGAAGATCTGTGGGGACACCCCCCCTTCCCCCATGCCATGCTTGCTTTATTGATCGCCGCACCATGTTTATGCAGCATTCGGGATCTCGTGGACGGGGTGAGCACAAATGGTGTCTTAACCGTTTTCTCCATCCCCTGTAGACATGGCCAACCTCTCCCTGAATGACAACGATGGATCCAGCGGCGCCTCGGACCAAGACACCCTGGCACCTCTTCCCCTGCCCGGGGCGACACCGTGGCCGCTGCTGCCCACCTTCTCCTACCAGTACCCAGCTCCGCACCCCTACAGCACCCAGCCTCCTGCCTACCATGAGCTGTCTTCCTACAGCTATGGCGTGGGCAGTGCAGGCAGCCAGCACAGTGAGGGTGAGTCCATTGGGTGGTGGGGGAGGGGAGACGGCCCGCAGAGCAAGAGACGGGTGATGAGTTAAGGGGAGTGCACGTGGAGAGGATGGAGGCAAGGGATAGGAGAAGACATGCAAATCTCTTGAAAGGTATAAGTCGGGTACAAGAAGCAAACCTTTTTCAGAGGAAAGAATGCTCTAGAACAAGAGGTCATGGTGTGAAGCTCCAGGGGGAGTAGACTGAAGAGCAACATCAGGAAATATTTCTTCACAGAAAGGGGTGGTAGATTCCAGAGAAGGTGGCATAGACAACAATAGTAACTGAATTAAAACAAAAAAAGTCTAGGATAAGAGCCAAGGATCCCTAATGGCGAAGGGATTGGTAAAGAGAGACTAAGGTTGCCTGCACCGTGTGGCAGTTACAATTCTGGAGAGCAGTGATACGATTGCACTGGGCTTCCAAGATGGCTGTGGTGACCTGCATGGAGGCTCCATGGTTAAATCTCAAACTTCATTGGCCATGGGGTGGTGAGATTTTTTTTTTTTTTTTGGGAAAGCAGCCTCATTGGTTTTGATGGCAGGGGGGAGGGGGAGGTTATTATTACAAAACTTGATAATGAGATACTGAAGTGGCCCGGGGGCTGGATTAAGTCTCAGTTTTGTAAGGATCAACAGAGGAAGTTAACAAGGATTAAAAGTGTGTGTTGGGGCGGGTGGAGCCCAGCCCAGCCCTGTGTAACAGGATGCGAGCCTGCTGGGGACAGATAGGGAGGGCGGCGGTAAGGAGAAGGTTGAGAGGACAGGGTGGGGGGTGGGTTTGTGATTTTCTACGCTCGTCTATCCAACGTGGAAGAATTGGGACTGGGCAGACTGGATAGGCCAGTTTGGTCTTGACCTGCCATCTGTTAGTGAAGGGCAGCACAGGACAGGGAGTGAGGAGTGGAGAGGGAAGGCAGCCGGGTATCAGGGAGATCGGTACCGTGTGTCGGGAAAGGGGGGGGGAGAGCTCATCTTGTGGCTTCTATTAACTTTTCATTTGTCTGCTTTTCTGTATCTTTTTTTTTTTTTATCCTCTTATCTCTACCCTGCTTCTTCTTTTCTTCTCTCTTGTTCCTCCCCCCCCCCCCCCCCCCCTCAGGGAGCAGAAGCAGCGGCTCCAACCGCAGCGGCGGGAAGCACAAGGACGACAAGGCGGGCGGCGACTCCAAGTCGGGCAGCGGCAGCGAGTCTGAGTACTCCACGCGCAGCAGCCTGAGGCGGGAGCAGGCGGGCAGCGAGCGCTCGGCCCCGGCCAGCGAGGGCCCCGCCCGCAGCCACCACAGCCTGGCGAGCAGCCTCCGCTCTCACCACCCCCACCCCCACCCCCTGCACGCCTACGGCCCCCCCGGGATGCCTCTGCCTTACAATCCCATGATGGTGATGGTGATGCCCCCGCCGCCCGCCGCCTCCGCCAACCCCGCTGCCTCGGTGCCGCCCGGCGCGCCGCCGCTCCGTGACCTGGCCTCGGTGCCCCCGGAGCTGACTGCCAGCCGCCAGTCCTTCCACATGGCCATGGGCAATCCCAGCGAGTTCTTCGTGGACGTCATGTGACTATAGAACGGCTGCGGTGACGGGAGGGACGGTCGAACCTTTTTTATTCCTTTCTGTTTGGTTTTTTTGTACGTGGCACGTGCCGCCGGTACCAGCCCATTTTAACGTCACGTGCACAAAGCAGCACCAACGGAACTTCTTTGTTTACTTTTTACATTTTTATAGCTTTTTTTTTTTTTTTTTTTAATTATTATTATTGTATCATTTTGTTGAAGGTTTGAGAGACGTTTTGTTTTGTTTTTTTCCAGTACAGGACTTCTCCCTTTGGGTGCTAAGCAGTTAACACTTTTACTGCCCGGGCCTCCTCCTGCCCGACGCAGGGGAGGCAGAGCCAGGGAGCGCCCGCTGCCCTGGACGGTCCTGGTGGATTTAGTAAAGGTGACTTTGGACAGTAAACCCCGCTGTGTGGGGGCCGGGTCAGTGCCCACACGGGCCGCTCTGGCCCATGGTGAGACTGCCCGTTCAAGGTACCTCCTTTTGAAGGACACGGGAATGTAGAAGAGGCCATGCACTTTGACCTGCGTCAGGCCGAAGGATGTGGGCAGGGCCGCCCCCTTCTCTGCTTTTTGGCAGGGCCGGACTGATTGAAGCAGTGACTTGTATGGACAGGGGCTGGGGAGATGCTGGTTTCCAAGCCTTATTCCAGATTTGGGAGGGGGGCAGCATGCGTGAAAGCTTTCCTCGCTGCTTTGAGCGCCCGGGGGGGGGGGAGGATAACGAGGAGCGGTGACTGGAGCCTGGCATCAGTGGGCTTGGATTGTTACAGAGCCTGCCCGACTGCTCGTTAACCTGCTTCTCATTAATTATCCTAGCTAGAGAAATGATGGCGTGAAGGTTTGGGGTTTTACAAGTTGTGCCTTTGGTTTAGAGTGAACCATCCCCAGTTTCTCTGCATCGCTCTTCTGTGGCTTTCCCCACTGGCCTTTAACCTGGGCGTGGCTTCAGTTTCTCATTCGGGGCAGACGCCCCAGACGGAGGCTGTCTCCTACCCAAGGCTCCTCCCCCCTCCCCCCCCTCTGTTTTCTCTTGGAGGCAGCCCTGATCCCTTCAGTGGGAGAAGGTTTCTTGCACCTGCGTTGTGCTGTGGTACCCCTGCTTCTTCCCACTGGGGGGGTTGGAGGTGTGATCTGGCCCTGGTACCCCCATACTCCTTGGCACAGTGCCTAGCCAGCCGGTTCGGCTGCTTGCAGGACCCGCTGTGGCCGGCCTTACACCGCTGTGGCCAGCATCTCCACACACTGAGAACCGTGGCCCCCCCCCCCCCCCCCCCGTGCCAGGGTCTTGTCCAAATCCTCCATTCCCGCCATGGGTGTGAGAACTCTGAACCAATCTTCCACCTGCCCCCTCCCCCACACACACCTAGGGGCTGGTTGCTCTGTAGCTGCAAAGTTATTTTTAATAATGTATTTATTTTAGCTCATTTGTGTACAAAAATAAACCTTAAATAAAGATGAATAGCTTTTTAAGAACAAACCAACGTTCAGCTTGAGCGGCTCTTTGGATTCTTTGCCCTCCCTTGCCGCAGGGAAGGATTGCCCTGGCCATGGATTCAGTGGGGCTTGTGCCCTGTGTTGCTTTGTCACTGCAGGGTGCCGATTAGTTGCCCTCTTTGCCAGTTATCCCAAATGGGGAGGGGGCAGGGGGTTTGGGGTGGTTCATCCTTGTAGGGAGGATGCTAGTTGAATCCCCAGCCTCTCTAGCCTAGCTCTGACCCCATCAGGATGCAGTCTGCATGTCCCCCACAATGCTCAAGGACGGTCTGTTGGCAGCCGTCCTCCATACCCTGAGCTGAGGGGTCAGTTGCACCACCTTCGGGTTCTGTCTGGCCGGTGGGCCCAGCCTGGCCTGTGCCTAGTTGTTTTCCTAGGTGTTCCTAACCAGCGTTCATTTGGACTTTTGCATGCAGGAGTTGGGAGTCTTAGCAGGAATATCCAGCTCTGTCAAGGCACAGGAACCTGAATTGTGAATTATTACTAAAGGGGTGGGGGGAGCCACAAATCTGGAAGACCAGCCTGCAATTCGTGAGGGGGGGGTTGATTTGAGTAGAAATGCCTCAGCTCTGAGTGTGTTTCTAGGGATTGAGAGCACAGAGAGAGAAAAATTGGTTCTTACCTGTTAATTTTCATTCCTGTAGTACCACAGATCAGTCCAGACTCCTGTGTTTTGCCTCCCCTCCAGCAGATGGAGACAGAGAAAATTTCACTGCGATTGTATATAACCCATTGTGCCACCTGCAGTCCCTCAGTATTGACCTGTACCCAAGCCAAGGTGCCAGCGCTAACCTTACATTTCTAAGCAAACTCACTCCCCTCCAGTGAGCCAGAGGAAGGTGAAAGTGTCAAAAAAAACAATGGAAAACTCATTTCCCAAATTTAACATAAGCGATCAGCACTGAAAATCTCCAACAACTCCACACTATATACAAAGTATGAGTGGGTAGGTCCCTGGCCTGATCTGTGGTCTATCGAAATGAAAATTAGCAGGTAAGAACCAGTTTTCCTTTCCCTGTACGTACCCAGAGCAGTCCAGACTCCTGGGATGTACAGAAGCTCCCCTTAACTCCAATGAGACCTGGAGTGTTCTACTCATAAAACGTTCTCACCAAAGCCCATGGAAGCTGGAGCCCTGCCATTCTCGGCGATAATGTCTAGCTAAAGTTTGCAATGACTTCCCAGTAGCCAGTCTGCAAATTTCATGCAGAGACACTCTATGCCAGAGAATATGTCGAGTGTGCCCCTAAACTCCAGGCAACAGGTGTCCTTTAGAAACGTAAGTTGACTCAATCGCTTCTTTCAGCCACCATGCAACTGTAGCCTTAAGATGCCTTACCTCCCTTCTTTGGACCACTCCACAGTACAAAGAGGTGATCCGATATACAGCAATCATTAGTGACCCTTAGATATCTCAATGCACACCTCCCATCTACATGCCTAATCTTGCCCATGTAAGGTGAAGAGGAATCCAAATCCAGAAAAGCTGGAAGTTCCTATGACTAAGATGGCACCCATGACTCCCTTGGGCAGAAAAGGCGGCACCATGCATGAAGATACCCCTGAATCTGAGATGCTGTAGGAAGGGATCTTGACACGACAGTGCCTGGAGTGCCGAAATTCTCCTATCTGATCAAATAGCCACCAAGAAAACCACTTTAAGAGTCAAGTCCTTAAACATAGCCACCTTTAGTGGTTCAAACGAGCATCACACAATCTTCTAAGGACTAGATTCAGATTCCAAGACTGATAAAGTACTACCTGGACTCAGAGTTAAAGGCCAGTCCCTTGACCAGAATGTTCCTGTAGAAAAGTCAAAATATGCAATGCCATAGCCTGAACAGGATGAGGCTGCACTCTGTCATAAGAACATAAGGAATTGCCATGCTGGGTCAGTCCAAGGGTCCATCAAGCCCAGCATCCTGTTTCCAACAGAGGCCAAAACCAGGCCACAAGAACCTGGCAATTACCCAAACACTAAGAAGAACCCATGCTACTGATGCAATTAATAGCAGTGGCTATTCCCTAAGTAAAATTGATTAATAGCCATTAATGGCAGACCAGGACTCAAAAAACCCTCCAAATTTGCACATACACCAAGTATGTAGAAGGTCACCTAGCCTGCAATAAGGTGGAAATGACTGCTTTGGAATATCTCCACCATCTGTTGTCTCTTCTCAGAAGTGAGCTGCCATACCCGAAAATATTGGGCCCTGCTAGAGAAGAGTCGACTAATGTCTGAACCTCAGCGGCTTGTCTATGGCCATGTTGATCAGATTTGGGACCATGGTCACTGAGGCCACTCGGGAGCCACCACATTCATGTTGCCCGGATGTTTCTCTATCCACCTTAATCCTTTATCCACCAAATGTCATGAAGGGAAGGACATAAATAAGAATCCTTCGAGTTCATGGCATCGATTCCTTCCCTACTGTGATCTCTTCAGTGGCTGTAAAACGACTATGCTTTGGTGTTCTCTTTGGTCGCCCTGAAGTCCATATGGGGATACTCCTATCTTCCATGAATGAGACACATCACTGCCTCTGATAGCTCCCATTCCCCGAGGTCTGACTGAGAAAATTCGCCTGAATGTTGTCCATCCCAGTGATGTGATAAGCTGATCCAAGTGCTGCTCTGCCCAGGGAATCAACTCCGGGGTCTCTCGAGCCACTGCCTGATTCTTTGTTCTGTCTTGACTGTTGATATAATCCACCGTCGTCACATTATCCAATAGGCTCCATACTGGATGGCCACATAACCGTGGCAGACAGGCAAGCAATGCAAAACACACTGCTTTCATTAATAAATGATTGATAGACCATGAGGACTCCTGTTTTGACCACTGGCTCTGTGCCAACTGATCTTGACCTAAGCCCTCCATCTGAAGAGACTTGCATCGATGGTGACTATTACCCAATTCGGAACCTCCAATTCTGCACCACGCTCAAGACGGGGGCGAGTAAGTCACTACAAAAGACTATCCCTGGCTTTCCCCTCTAAAGGAAGAGGAAAATGAAACTCTTCCAATAAGAGATTCCAGCGGGAGAGAAGAGCTCTTTGCAGAGGCTGCACATGCACCAACACCCAATGTATTAATTCCAATGTCGCTGCCATAGAACCCAGGACCTGCAAATAGTCCCAGACCCTGGGCACCAAAAGCTCTAGCAGATGCTGAGTCTGACTGCAATTTCTCTTTGTGAGAAACACTCTCTGCCAGTGTATCAAACTGAGCTCCCAGATACTTCAGTTTGAGAGGGGACTAAATAGCTCTTCTCGATGTTGACTACCCATCCTAGAGATTTCAAGCGCATCAGTACCTTTTATACTAATTGTTGACAGAAGTCCTCTGATTTTGCACGAAGAAGCCAGTCGCCCAGGCATGGATGCCCCAGCACACCTTTCTTTTGCAATGTGGCCACTACTCCTATCACCTAGGTGAAGGTACGCAGAGCCATCGCCAGCTGAAGGGATGTTCCTTTAGGACCACGAGCCATCGCCAAACTGAAAATGTTCCTTTAGGACCATGAACCTCAGGAATTTCTGGTGCTCCGACCTGATGGCTACGTGCAGATATTTATCTGTCGAGAGATGCCAGGAACTCTCCCCTTGCATATCGTCGCTATGACAGACCTCTGAGGCTCCATGGGGAACAGTGAGAGCTGCGTTTACCTTCTTTAAATCTAATATTGGCTGAAACATCCCTTCCCCTTTGTTTGTTTTTTTTTTGGATCCATGAAATAAATGGAAGATGGAAAATTTGTTCTCCCCCTTGCATCCGGGGCATTCCACTGAAGGTCAATTAAGTCTTGAATTGGATACGGGGCAAAAGAAACAGGACACAACTTAAATCGATCTCCGGCCACTCTGAGCACGTTCAGGGTCTGAGCCAACAACTTCAGCAAGACACCTCTGTGAAAGAGACACAAATCTGAGCAGAGTCCAATGTGCCTGTCAAGCAGATGTAATTTCTCCCTGTTCTAAAGGTGAGAAAGTTAATTCCCCATCAGAATCCTCTGATGGCTCATGATCATAAGCAGGGCTAGTCGCGACTGACAAATGGGAGGCCTAAGCATGCAATCCCTACCTCGTAGGGAACTTCGACGTCGCCGGGCACCCTTGAGGCAAGGTCTGCAGACCCCGGAAATATTCCACCCAGCAGGAGGATGGATCGATACCAGAGCCCACAGGCCCAACCTTTCTCAGGGAAGCTCCTGCTATCAGGAAAGAGGGAGGAGGTGCACTCACCCTTACCTTGCCTCTCCTCCAGAGACACCATAGGCTGAGGGGGATGTCCCAAAATGGGCAAAAGCTGCAGTAGTCAAATCGCTTTAATCATCTAAATAGTGCTGATACAAACAGAGAGAGAGAGAGAGGACTGAATTGCATCAGATGATAATCCTCACAGATTGTAAGGCGTTTGGCACCCAGGTTTCCTGAACTTCGGCTCCAGGTGACCACCTGTACAAACACGAACACCAGCCGGGCACTCAAATACACGCTCAAGACTAGGCCACAGTTGTACACGCAGAAATACACGGTCCAGGCTCTGTCGCGGTCTTATGCAGTCAAGTACTTTTGCAAACATGAGCTCAAGCCTAGGTGGCAGTCGTACCACAATCAAATCTAGGCTGCGGCCTTACGCGCACAGGTCCCTGCGCACGCGTGCAGTGAGAATGCACGCGCAGCAAAAGCACCACCGCCAGGGCCTACCACACTGCTGAGCAAAACCTGCCTGCACCTTCGGCCCGTTTAGGCCCGGATCTGTTTAACATCCGGCACTGAAAAATTACCGAAGGCCTGAAAAACCTCTCAACAGCTCGGCTCTTAAGCATCCGAAAATGCCTGGAGCCAAGAGCCAGCATCTCTCCCTGCCTGTCCCGCTAAACAAAGCTTTGCGAATAAAGCAAATTAGAACCAGCAGACGACCTCTATCTGAACCGGAGATGATGCCTCGGTACAAGGCACCTCCGCTGGCAAGAGCGGAGGAGGGGATTCCCATGCCTCTTCCGCTGACTACTATGGAATTAAAAATGGCCACCATCCCCACGCTGACCCTGTCACCCATGAGGCTCGTTTAGCTGTCAGTCTAGCGCTGGGCTCCCCCGAAGTGCCTTCCCCACCTGGAATGCACACAGAATACAAGAATTTAGGCGCGACCGCGAGCGTGCACATGAACAGCACTGGCACTGTCTGCCTTGCGCCATTGCCACACGGCCTGAGTAGCGCGCTGCTTTTGCCACCCTGTTTACCCGAACCTCGGGAAACCCCAGCCTGCCCAGTTCTAAAGCAGCGATCAAGGCCCTGAGTAACTGGCGCAACGATTCCACTGTCTCCTGGTGGCTCTTGCTTGTGGGGGTTTTTGGGTTTTTTTTTTTTTAAATTAAGCTTTAAAAGTGCATCCACTGCTGAGCTAGCCCTGGCACAGAAATTCAATACTTCCCAGTTCAGAGGCGACCGGAAATGCAGCGCTGCCTCGTGTGGGGGGGGGGGGGGCTGAGGGATCAGGACCACCAGCTCTACTCTCCTACAGGATCTGGGCCTGAGCTATCATCAAGGGTCACCCAGCCCCTGCTCGTCTGCCTTAAACAAGGGGAGATGGCCACACCAGGACCTAACAACCCCCGGGAAGAACTGGAGAGCTAGCTTCTCTTTTTCTGTACTTCACACTGCAGGTTTTACACCATCTGCCATCTGCTGGAGACAGAAATACAGAGGGACTGCAGGTGCCACAGTGCATTGTGTACAGCGTCAGTGAAACTTTGTCCCCTATCTGCTGCCAGGGAGGCAAAACCCAGGAGTCTGGACTGATCTGAGTGCAGACAGGGAATGGAAATGTCTCAGCTTTAAGAATCTCTCCGAGGACTGAGAGTGTAGGGAATGGAAACGTCTCAGCCCTGAGAGTCTCTCTGAGGACTGAGAGTGTAGGGAATGGAAACGTCTCAGCCCTGAGAGTCTCTCTGAGGACTGAGAGTGTAGGGAATGGAAACGTCTCAGCCCTGAGAGTCTCTCTGAGGACTGAGAGTGTAGGGAATGGAAACGTCTCAGCCCTGAGAGTCTCTCTGAGGACTGAGAGTGTAGGGAATGGAAACGACTCAGCCCTGAGAGTCTCTCTGAGGACTGAGAGAGTAGGGAATGGAAACGTCTCAGCCCTGAGAGTCTCTCTGAGGACTGAGAGTGTAGGGAATGGAAATGTCTCAGCTTTAAGAATCTCTCTGAGGACTGAGAGTGTAGGGAATGGAAATGTCTCAGCTTTAAGAATCTCTCCGAGGACTGAGAGTGTAGGGAATGGAAACGTCTCAGCCCTGAGAGTCTCTCTGAGGACTGAGAGTGTAGGGAATGGAAATGTCTCAGCTTTAAGAATCTCTCCGAGGACTGAGAGTGTAGGGAATGGAAACGTCTCAGCCCTGAGAGTCTCTCTGAGAATTGAGAGTGCAGAGATTGGAAACGTCTTAGCCCTAAGAGTAGCTCTGATAATTGAGGGCCAGATTTTCAAAGGGGTACGCGCATAAGATATGCACGTACCCCCCGAAATCCTGCCCAAAGTTCCCCCTGCGTGCGCCGACCCTATGTTGAGTAGGCTCGGCGGCGCACGCAAGTCCAGGGATGAGCGTAAGTCCCGGGGCTTTCCAGGGGGGGGGGAAGGGAGCGTGTCGGGGGCATGTCACAGCAGCGTGTCATTTGGGGGCGGGGATACAGGCATGGTTCCGGCTTAGGGATGTTTCGGGGGCGTGGCTGAGGCCTCCAAAACGGCTCCCGGGCCTGGGAATCTTGCGCTGGCACACGCAAGTTACGCTTGCCTTGGGCAGGCGTAACTTGTGCAACAAAGGTAGGGGAGGGGTGGAAGGAAAGTTCCCTCCGAGGCCGCTCCAATTGCAGAGCGGCCTCGGAGGGAACGGAGGCAGGAGGTGTGGCTCGGCGCGCACAGTCTGGCAATTTTGCACAGCCTTGCACGCGCTGATCCCGGCTTTTAAAAGATACGCGCGGCTATGCGCGTATCTATTAAAATCCTGCGTACTCTCGTTTGCGCCTGGTGCGTGAACAAAAGTACACATGCGCAAATTTGTAAAATCTACCCCTGAGAGTGCAGGGAATGGAAACATCTGAGCTCTGAGAGTCCCCAGTCAGGACTTCTCACGAAACATTTAAAAAAACAAAAAAAACACAACATCTCCTTCATGCTATAGGCTTTTTTTTTTTTTTTTTTGGGGGGGGGGGGGGGGGGGGGGGGGATTACAGCAGAAAAAAGCAAACGCTGCTTGTGAACCGTTTTGAGGTAATTAAAATAGATTCTCTTATGTGCTGACATGTGAAATTCCCCTTCTAACATCCTCTTTCACATGTACATTTCGGAGCGGCGCGCTCCTGCGTTTGTGCAGAGGGCGTGGGCCGCCCCCAGTACCTCTCCAGACTTCAGTTGCACCACAGCCCGGGGTAGAGGAGGCCTCTCCACTCTGTCGCTTCAGCTGCTTCTGTGGTTTCTTCACGTTCTGTCGCCTTTCTATTGGTGGGGGGGGGGAGGTTTTGCAAGCGCTCCCCAGCCCAGCCCTTGCTGAGAGCGGAGCAGGAAACGGTTGCCAGATCTCTGCTCTCTGAGCTCTTGCGCCGGGAGGTCTCCAGCTGTATTGTGAAGAGAGACTCCTAGAATGTGCTCGGACCTGAACACCTCTCAGACCACTACGGCAGATGGCTACACGGGGATGCGGCTGGGGGCTGCTTTCGCCTCCTTCTTCCTGCTGATCGTCTTCAACCTGCTGATCAACGTGACCGTTTTGAGCGAGGGGCGGCTGAGAGCGCAGGCCTCGTTCATCCTTCTCTTCCACTTGCTCTTCTCCGGGGTGGTGTATTTTGCCTTGAGCAGTGCCTTCTATCTTTTGCTCTACCTTGGTGCTGTAATGTCCACACTGTCCTGCAGGCTCCTTCTGGCAGCCCTCATGACCAGCGCCTCCAGCATCCTCCTTACCTTGACCCTGATGGCCATTGATCGCTACCTGGCCATCTGCCATCCTCTCAGATACGCCAGCTTCAACAGCCCATTCTGTGTTTGGTTCTTGGGCACAGCCATGTGGGCCCTGGCTTTTGTCATCCCAGTGGTGGTGGTGACTCCAAGGCCAAAGGCAGAGGTACTGTCTAAACCATGCTCCCTGGCCTTCCAAAGCGAGGCCCCAGTGGGGCAGGTCCAGCCAGCCCTGAAGATACTACTCATCTCCTGCTGCACTTTGGTCATTGCCTTCAGCTACTGCAGGATCCTGCTGGAGGGGAGGCGCATTGGCGTGTTCAACCAGCACAATCGTCATGCCTGGAAGACTATCGCTCTCCATGGGCTCCAGCTGGGGGTCTACATCATCCCCACGTTTGTCAACTATCTCCTGCAGGGGCTGGTGCACAGTGGTGTGCTGAGGCCAAGTGCCAGGGACCTGTGTGAGGCCATCAACTTCGTTGCCTTCAGCCTGGCACAGTGCCTGGGGCCCATCATCTATGGCCTGAGGAAGGAGGAGCTCCTGCCTCACATGCACCGCAGATTCCCCTGCCTCGCCGAGAAGGTGAAGTGTGTTTGCACATGGACCAAAAAGGGCAAGGCAGCTTGTGTGGGATTCGTCGTCCACGCAAGGGAGAGATGTCTCTTACTATCCTCGCTCTGTCAACTCTTACCCGCCCGAGGACCTGCCGGCTGAAAAGGTCAAACCTTTTAAGGATCCAGACGGAAGTTTTATTCCTGGTTTAAAGCGGAGAAGAATATAGTTTGCTCCGAGCAGCATGTTCCTCATTGCCACAGGCCTTCCTTTGCTGCAGGTGAGATGTTTGAGGCTGGCCTTGTACTTGGGTGACTTCCAGCTTGCGTCTGTTTTGTTCTTCTAAACATAAAACTGATGGTCTTCTACTGCTGGAGGTGTGCAGCGCCTGGTCAAAGCCAGGTTGTGTTTTCTGTCCTTGTCCTTCTGCCTCTCCATTCGTCCCTTCAGCTTTGTTCATCCCGGTGGGCTGCTGCGGATCTGGCTCCTCACTTCAGCCACGCCTGCTCGGAGGCAGGCCCCACAAGGCTGCTCGTTCCTGAGCCCCTACCCGAGGACCTGGGATCTTACAGAGCGCGACTGTGAATGGGCGAAGCAGAGCAAGGATTGGTGACCCTGTCTATAACTGGTTTTGTAGGACGTTTCTCATTTAAAAATGAATGTTAACACCGTGCACCTCAGCACATGCTGCGCTTTAAAAAGAAAAAATGTTAAATATGTAATCTGTGCTGGAGCTGTTACGTATTGAAGGTGAGTCACCTGTTGTGCTGGGTGCCAGTTGGCTGCGTGTGTGTGTGCGCCTAATGCCCATTTACATATCCAGCTGGGCTCCTGGCCAACTGCAGCATCTTTTTCTGCCCGTTGCTGGAAGGGAAGACTCATCCTGCTGCCTACGGGGGGGGGGGCAGTACAGCTGGAGGGGCTGAACCAGGCCCCGACTTCAGCCTGGGCTAGGGGCCATGCTCCGTTTCTGCTCTTCCAATGAGCTAAGCTTTTTTTTGGAAGGTGGGGTAACTATGAACCTTCATGTAAACCGGAGTGATAATTAACTCTGTTTTTTGAACTTCGGTATAGAAAAAGTTATAAATGAATAAAATAAATACGTTTACAGCTGGCCGGGGCCTTTTCCCCCTATTTATATTCTCATCCAATAGCCGTTGGCTAGTCCTTGCACTGATAAAGCCCCTGGCTCGTGCTGCGGTCATGGGCCTGAATGTGGCCAGTAGGCATCAGCGTTACGCAATGACCATGACTCCCCCCAGGGCCGTGACTGCCATCTCCGCAGCACTCCCAGCTGCTGTTGCCACAGGGAGGGCAAGATCCAATGTGAGGGTCAACACGCATCACTTGCCCTATGAGCTATGCTCTTACCTGACAGCTCTTTCTAACTGATAATGAGGTTAATAGATGGGTAGGCCCCCTCCCTACCTGCAAGAGTTGACCCTGTTCAGGTGCTAAAGCTATGAGCATTCTTCAGCTCCTTCCTTTTTTGTTTCTAACCTTCTCTTGAATCCCTCTGCACTGTTATTAATAAAGGTGTTGCAAGGAACTGCTCCCAGGGCAGCCCACTGGTCACTTCCCCTTCGCCAGAGTGGACGCTAGTGCCCACCACTGGCCCAGTTGTTGTTTACAAGCTTAGTCCTGGCGTAGGGCTCAGCTTGCCCACCGGTGCTCCGTCCAGAAGCCGTACATGAAGTAAGGAAAAAGCAGCAGCAGAGAGAGTGGGAATATATAATCTTTTATTACACAGAGAACAGCAGGGGGTGAGGAACTGATAGAGGCGCATTTATGAGAGCCAGCCCCGTCGCAGGAGCTTCACCACAGCCAGGAAAGGCACTGTCGGAGGGGAACATGGCTTGCCGGGTAAGGGCCAGACTGGAAGAGGCCTGCCCTAAGGGCATTCCTGGCAGCTGACTGTGCAAACGCAAGAGAACGGAGAGGCCTTCAGTGCCAGCAGCTGCCACCCCCGGGAGTACTGGGAACGTAGAGCGCAGGGGGGGGAGTAGGCTCATTCTTGGTTGGAGATGGTTACAGCATTGGATATCAAACAGTAACAGCAGCAGCTGGATGGCATTAAGGCCACAGGTCGAAGAGGTATTAAATTAAGGACCACTGTCCCGGGGGAAGGGGTGATGTTCGTTAAGGCCGTCCCTTCCATGCTGGCTGCAGTCAAGTTCTCAGCCCAGGAGTGAGGCGGGCAGAGGCCAGCTTCAGGGCCTGAGACTGGAGCCCCAGCCGCTCAGAAGCCCAGCGGGTTGGGCGTCACCACCCCGCCATTCTCCACCAGGGCATGGGAGATCCCTCTCAGGGTCTTGAAGAGGTGTTTGGAAGAGGCTGCGCTCAGAGCTGTCAGGTTCTCCTGGATGCGACCTGAAGCCTACAGGGAATGAGGGAAAAAAAAAAAGAGAGAGAAGTTACGACCCCTGCTGTAAGGAGGAGGTGTGAGGGTGCTAGGTGGGAGAGTTGAGCAGGGCTGTCCTTAGAGATAGGGGGAAAGCAGGGCACCGTTGCTTTTGCCGCCACAGCCCCGACGGGAGCATGGGCGGGACACGTAGTAACGCTGCACGAGGCGGTTACGGGGCGCCTGCCCTTACTCTGCTCAATCTCGTGGGGGCGAGGGATGCCGCTCTAGCTGAAGCACGCCAGGGTCAGCCCTGATCGCAGCTCCTGTTCTGTACAACCCCAGCAGGGGATTCCTTTAAAGAGTGGGTTGGAGAAAGAGGAGGAGTCCTGCGTATCAGCATTGACAAGGGGACAGAGTTTGGTACAGGCCGATTGGACTCTGGAGGGAGCATGAGGAAAACGTAAGATGCTGCTAGAGACAGAGTGAGAGACAAAAGCTTGCACTCGTGCCTGCTCTGGTAGGGGCCTTTGCCTGTGTGCAGGAAGCTTGTACGGCTGCTGCCTGTGCTGCAGTGAGACAGTATGTGCATAGATTGGTGAAGCTTGTACGGCTGCTGCCTGTGCTGTGGTGAGGGCAGTGCATGAAGGTGAAGCTTGTACGGCTGCTGCCTATGCTGTGGTGAGGGCAGTGTATGGAGGTGAAGCTTGTACGGCTGCTGCCTGTGCTGCAGTGAGACAGAGTGAGAGAGAAAAGCTTGCACTTGTGCCTGCTCTGGTAGGGGCCTTTGCCTGTGTGCAGGAAGCTTGTACGGCTGCTGCCTGTGCTGTGGTGAGAGCAGCGTATGGAAGTGAAGCTTGCAGGGCTGCTGTGGTGAGGGCAGTATGTGTGGGTGTGCCACATACCTCAATGCACCAGCTGTCACACAGCATCTTCTCATGCTGGGCTGTGGGGTGCCCCAGGTCTAGGGAACGGGAGGCTCTGTGAGGAGAAGAGTCTGCATCAGCCCCTGAACATCCTTTTAACCACTCCACACTCTCTTCTCTCCCATACCAGCCCCAGAAACACTAAGGGGCAGGGAGTATAACTGGGAGCTCTAGATCCACCCCTTTTCTTCAGCCAGCTGGAGACCCTGCCTCCAGCAAAGACAGGCTTCTCTTTCACCCATATACTCCCCCCCCCAGAAGGATTCCAGCTATGAGGGTCACCTGGAGAGGACCACAATCATGGCGTAGAGATCAATCGCACAGTCAGCCACTCTCTTCAGCAGGAACTGTTCATCTGCAGGAGGAGAGTACAACTGGTCACAGGAACTACAGCTCCCAGCATGCAGCAGGAGTGTGCACAAGAGCGGACACAAAGACTAAAGGTCCCAGCATGCAGCGGGGGAAGTTTACCTATGATTTTCTTGCCATGTTTGATCAGCAACTCCTCTACAGCATCTCCAAAACGTTCTACAGCTTGCACCGTCTACAGGGAGGGAAGAACGGATCAACATGCCTGCACCTCCTCACTTTTCTACCCCATCTCCCTCCACCAACCCCCGTTACAGGGGCATCCAGGCGCTGCTGAGCTGATCATCATCATCATGCCCAACAAATTAATACAGCAGCAGCGAGCGGTGGTGACCCTTGTGAGGGGAGATTACTACGAGGACCGCCCAATCCTGGCTCGCTCGGATGTCTCCGCCGGTTATGGACGCTTACCAGCTCCCCACTCTTCTGCAGCTCGGGATGCACGGTCCCCTTCAGGCTGAGGCCAGTCCCGAGGCCAGCCTTCCTGCAGGGAGGAGAGGGAGGGAGATTACCCTGATTTCTGGCTGCGTCCCACCCCCCCTCCTCCTCCTCCACCCCATGCCGTACCTTTTCACCCGCTTGCTGACCTCGCTCACCAGGACCCCGGCATTCCCCAGCGGGTTCTTGAACGCTTTCTGCAGCTGCCTGAGCTGGTTGCCGGCGTTCTGCAGAGGGAGAGGACCAGGAGGCTCAGAGAGGACAAAAAAAAAAAACAAAAACACAAAGAAGAGGAAGGAGGCGGCTGGGCCGGCACAGGTCCATACTCACCTGGAACCCGTTCAGGGCCACAAACAGGCGCAGGATGTCATTGGTCCCTTCAAAAATGCGGAATATACGCAGGTCCCGCATGACACGCTCTACCCCGGCGTCCTGCAGGCAGGAAGAAGGAGGAGTATCAGGGGGTGGCAGCGCAACTCCAACCATGAATTCAACCCTTTCATCTCGCTAGGGTAGGTTCCCCCCCCCCCATGAGCCCTCACCTTCATGAAGCCCATGCCGCCCATGACCTGGATGCACTCGTCTGTCACTGCCCAGGCGGCCTCCTGCAAGGAGAAGAATTAAGAGACAGCTGACACACGACCGTCTCGGCTGCACGTCCCACGGTGCCTCCTGCTGGGAGAGGCAGGGACTGCTACACCAGGTCCTACGGCACCTGCAGCTGGGAGACGTTGGGACTGCAGGTTGTGAACTAAACCCTCAAGTACTTACAGAGCCAAAGATCTTGCTGATGGCGGCTTCAAGCTGAAAATCTTTAACGCCTCTGTCCATGTTGGCGCTGACCATATACGCCATAGACTGCAGGGCAGGAGGGGGTGGGGGGTGTCATGGGATAAACAGGAAAAAAAAAAAAAAAGCACAGGGAGCAGAGGTCAGAGGCTAACATTCAGTTACTGCTTTCCTCCCGACCTTCCCAGATATTCTTCCTCCTCGGCGAACCCCTGCGGCTCCCCTCACCTCCGTCACGTACTGCAGCACCGCCATGCGAGCGAGCTTCTCCTGGATCATCCCAAACGTGTGAATCTTGCTCCCAAACTGAGTGCGGTTGGCGGCGTGGTCCACCTGCGAGGGAAAGATCGCAAAGAAGGGAATAAAACCAACGTTAAGAGACTGGAGAAGGGGTGCGGGATGCGCCAGGAGGAGAGCTGGACGAGAGGGGGAGAAGCCTCACCGCCTTGGCGATGGTGCCCTTCATGGTGCCGGAGAGGGCGGCGGCCATGCCAAAACGCCCGTTGTTGAGGATGTGCATGGCCACTTTGAAGCCGGCGCCCTCCTTGTCGAGCACGTTCTCCGCCGGCACGCGCACGTTGTCAAAGAAAACCTCTGCCGTGTTCGACGCCTTGATGCCCATTTTCTTCTCCGGGGGCCCCCTGGAGAGAAGGGGGAGCAAAACGCCGTGGTGGAAAAAAACCAAAAAACAACCTCCCTGCAAGCCCTGCCCCATGCTGGCCTCCCGCCCTGAGCTCTGCGCCGCCCAGCTTCAGAGCGGGCAATCTTCTTCCTCCTCCTCCTCCTCCCTGGCAGCTCCCAGACTGTGTCCCGACGACAACGGAAGCACCGCATCATGGGGGGGGGGGGAGAGCACGCGCTTACTGTGTCCCAAGAAAGCGAGAAAAGCCCAGAGGAGGGGGAGGGGAGGAATAGAAAGGAGGAAAGGAGCAGAGGGGAATCTAAGGGCAGAGCGAGATGGAGATTATAGGCGAGGAGGAGGAGTCTGTGTGCACATCAAATGAATTTAAGGATCCGGGAGACGGAGGGGTGGGGAGGCAGAACATGCATCTTCCTTATTTTTAAATATTACAACTGCCCGTGTGTCATGTATGAAATCCAGTCGAATGTCTTTTCCCCCGTGTACAGCCGAATTGAAAGACAGGAGAATTGTGCATCCTGTCTTGCTTAAGCTGGATATTAGACCAGGACTTATAAAATAGGTCAGTCCCATCTGGCCACTGCACTGACCTGCCCTGAACTACAGCTCCCAGCAAACCCTGCACCACCATGTCAACCTCCTGCCCTCTAACTCCCAGTGTTGACCTCCTGCTCCAAAACGTAGCTCCAGCTTCCCCACCCCTTGATGTTTTGCTCTTTGCTACAGTCTGTGGTCCTGCTGTTATCTGCTCCCACTGCATTCTGGGAATTGTAGTTCTGGCTTTTCAACTCCTAATCTCACTGTGTGGAGGTTTCTGGTTCCACTTTATCCCTCTGCATGCTGGATCTCCCTCCTCCCATGCAGAGCAGTGCCCGGGAGTTTACTCACTGTTTCACGCCCCCGAACCCCTTCTCCACAATGAATGCCGTGATCTTGTCCTTCACCTCTCCTGTGCTCTCGTCCTGCACAGCTGTCCTGGCGAAGACGGTGAAGATTTCAGCCAAACCGCCGTTGCTGCGAAGGAGAGAGGGGGGAAAAATAAAAGCAAAGGCAGTGAGAGAGCACAGGTGCTCCCCTGTGTCACGCCAGGAATACGTGCATGGCAAATCCAGCCAAAAGCAAGCGAGACTCCCTCTTAGCTCAGCTCGCTTTAAGGTGCGGGCATCTGTGGTTTGGAGGGGCTGGGATTAGAGCAGCTTCCTAATTTCAGACTTGGACCGATGGATGCTCCTTGTCGTGATGCGTCTCTCTCTCTCCTGTTATCCCCCACCCACCACTGCTCACCTGATCCAGATCTTGTTCCCATTTAAGGTGTAGAACTTCCCGCAAGGGCTCTTCACCGCCGTGGTCCTGATGGAGGCCGCGTCGGAGCCGCTGGAGGGCTCTGTCAGACAGTAGGCCGCCATCGTCTCCCCTGCACAGATAGGTTGGGAGACGGTTAGTGGCATCTCTACTCCGCTCCTCTTCTCCCCCCCGCCACCCCCGGGGCACATCTCGCTCACCCGTTGCCAGCTTGGGGAGGTACTTCTCCTTCTGCACCTTGTTGCCAAAGAGCAGAATGCCCTTGAAGCCGATGGACTGGTGAGCACCGAGTGTGATGCCCACGCCAAGGTCATACATGCCCACGATCTCCACCAGCCGAGCGTACTGCAGGAGAGATAAGAGGAGAATAAGGGGGGGGGGTCACTGCCCGTGTCCGAGGCCACCAAAACAGATCCACAAGCAGACGGAAGCTAAACCGGCGCCCAAACCAAAACGCCAGAGGTACAACGGGAGAGGTGAAGGACAATTAGGGAAGTGGTTTCGCTTGCCTGGGTGTTGGTAAGGCCGAGGCCCCCCAGCTCAGAAGGGACTTGCAACCCAAAAGCCCCCATCTCCTTGAGTCCCTTCATTGTGCCGTCCTCCACCTTCTCCAGGGCGTCGTTCTTGGCTGCGTCGTTCACCTCCTGGACGGTGGAGAGGGAAAGGTTTCAGAAAAGCGGGGGCATGGAGCGCTTTCACCGCCCAGGTGCCCGCTGAGTAGGCGGGTGGCTGCTCTAGGTACCTAAAGGTGCAACGGGCATCTCTGGCCCCACCTCGTCCTTACCTCGAAGAACTTGGAGACGGGTCCCACGAGCTCCTTCAAGAACTGCGTCTGCTCTTCATTCAGGACTGGAAGCAGAAATCAGAGCGCGGGTCAGTTTGCGGCTTATCTGGGTGTATTCCACACGCGTGGGGGTACATGGGAACGTCTCTCTGAAAGCTACTGGAACCATACGTGTGTGTGTGCGCGTGTGCGTGTCAGCGCACAGGGATAGGGGCTGGGTGGCGCCGATCCTCCCCTGTGCAAGCCGTGAGCGGTTGCCCGGGGTGCTTCTTCTTACCCGAGGGGAAGGGGAAGACCTGCTCGGTGATCATCTCTCCTCTGAACATGTTCACAGCGAAGGACTTGTTCTCCTGGGAATAGGGAGAAAGACAGAGAAACGGCGAGCGAGTGAGCACTCAGCAGCGGGAGCAGGACCCATCACAAAGCTACAGATACGCAGCAAGGAGGCGGCGATGCTAGGCCGTGTGGGATACGCACCATAGCGGGATTCTTTGTCGCTGCAGCGGTAGGGGATGCAGAGTCCATGCCCACCCCCGTCTTATCGATGACGGCCTGCAGAGAGGAAAGAGCCCGGTGAGTGGCACTGGGGGGAGGAACTTGGAGGTCCCTCCCGTGCTGGGATCTGCTTGGGCCGTGGACTACGAGTCATTACAGTGATAACTGCTGACCGCATGATCTTTGGGGGGGGGGGGGGGGGGGGGAGTGAGTCCTAATCCCCAGCTCTGCCTGTGTGTGATCCCGAGATGAATCACTGCCTCCCTGTGCCTTAACTTTAATCCCCAGCTCTGTCACTGACTCTCTTGGAGACTTTTATCTCCCTTGATTTTTATGCAGAGAACTTTAGAAGAATTTGAAGATTACAACATGAAATAGAAGTTTCAGAAAGCTCTGGTAAACCCTTCGCAGACAGTCAGGCTGTACGTCAAAGTACAGAGAAAAAGGAAATTCACTGGCTGCATCTGCTTTAATGGTATCTGCATGAACCGGACTGGAGCCCTGGGGAGAAAGGAGCCCAAGGGAAGTGAAAGGGAGAAAGAGAAGCAGACAGAGGAAAAAAACACAGGCGAAGAGGCCTGCAATAGATGAAAAGAATCCTGGGCAGGGACCTGGAGAAGCAGCTCCTGGATCTCGTGGAATCTTGGCCTGCAGCCGTTCCTCTCTGCCAGGAAACTTTCCCATAATAAATAGGTGTCCTGGACTGATCCTTGGTACTACAGGAGCGAAAATTATCAGGTAAGAAACTAATTTTCCTTTCCAGTCCACAAAACCCCTCCCCTCACAGCTACATTTTTCTTCCCATTTCCATCCCCGGGCAGAAGCAGAGATGTGCTTCGGGTAAACATTTCGTGTCTGGCTTCGTTTCGGAGCCCCGCCCCCCCCCCCCCCCCCCCCACGGGAATTTCATTTTTCCCGTGGTTCGGGGGCCCCGATTTTCAAGTTAGTGCGCACTAACTCAAAAATGAATTTTTTTCCGAAACTTTGGAAAAAATTAAATCGTTTTTTCGATTCTTCCGAACCATTCCGAATTGGGCAATGTCGTTGACATTGCCCAATTCGGGAAAAACGATTGCACATCCCTAGGCAGAAGTCCCAGTATGACAAATCCGGGATCCCATGGAAAGTTTAACCTTAAATATTTGCTATGACTGGTGCACCTTTTCCCAAAAGCACACCCCTGTGTGGGACATAGGACCCAATTTCACCGCAGTCACGCCAGCGTTTATCAGACGAGCAATGGCGTTCTCGCAGGGGTAAAGTATCACCTGTGCAAAACCTTAAAACCATTTTCTAAGGTATTTAACAAGAGAGACGTTTCTCAGTTTGACGCCATTGCTCCTCTGTATACTTGTGTGTGATTTTTTTTTGGGAGGGGGATGCAATACTAGGTTTGTAACCTGCAAATTTTAAAGATGAAACCCTTGGTTCTAGTCCATTTCAAGTCGCTCTCTACCAGCGGTCTTAGTTCTAAAACATTTTTCCTGCCATCGTTCAGTTCTCCAAAGGGCCTTGCATGCATGCAGGGGAAGAATCTGCCATCGAGAGACCAGACTTGGGGTGCGAAGTTTTGAAATCACAGACTCTATCCCCTCTTCGATAAACTGGGCCCAACCAGCTCTTAATATTAAAAAAAAAAACTAATCTTGGTGGGAATAAGGGGGATGACTTAAAACCGGCCTGAAACAAACCGAGCATGCTTGCCGAGTCCTGCATTTGAGACAAAATCCAGGAAGGGGGTGCGAGGCCTATCACCCCCCTCCCTCCAGCCTGTATTTTATGAAGCCAGCTCTGTTTGTTTCTGTGCACCTGTTGATCCTGAGCTGGAAAGGTACAAAGGTTTTGAACAGGCGTGCCCTAAAACACCCAGCTTTGTTAGGGACAGCCAGTCTCTGCTGTGAAACCGAACATGGAGTTATTCGGGGAAGCTGGTCCCACAGAAATGCAAGAATCAACTTAAGCCAAAGCTCTCCTAGGCGCGGCTGTGGAAAAGGCAGGCCAGTCTCGGCCTAGCGGCACCACGGAAGGACCCCCCCCCCCCCACCAGGAAGAGTCACCTGTTACTCATGTGAGCTCCCCCTCCCCCAACACACGGGACATTAGCAATGCATGTGTGTGTGCGTCTTGGCGTGACCTCTCCCCTACATTCCCGGGGCACGTGTAGGATGACTTTTCACCCAGTGAAGCCTTCGGTAGGAGGTGTCAGTTCTCAACTAAAGCATATTGCAGGCCCAAGGACAAAATGTTTCAGTGAGTCACTGCAGCGCGGCAGGAGGAGAGAGAGAGAGAGAGAGAGAACGATGGAGAGAGGAGGAAGAATGAGACGGAAGAAAAGATGCAGAGATGAAAAAGAAAGGGAGACTGTGTCAAACAATTCTGATCAATTTGTTTGAGAGTCCAGAAAATCGGCCTTGGATGTGGTTTAGCTGGACTGCCAAGGTGATCCCGACCTGCGTAGGAGGGTCAGTAATAAAGCTGAGCAGGCCTGGGGGTGGGCCTGGCTGTGCTAGGAACGGGTCTGAGGGTGGCATTAAATGGTGTTCGCTGCGAGGAAAGAGGGGTGGGTGGGTGAAGAATCTCAGGGATTGACCCCCTTCTGGTCAGTATCTTCACAAGTGGGGGCTGTGGGATGCTGCAGTGGCAGCACTCACAGCCTCTGGGAGGAGAGAGTCACTGCACAAAGGTGGGATTTAGGTCTCATGGTTGCAGGATTTACCAAGGAGCCCTGGTGCACGCCCCTTCCCCTTCCCGGCCAAGGACCAGACTAATGTAAGTTGGAGTACAGGTGACCTAGAGAAGGGCTACCAAACTGGTGCCCTCTGAGACCCCCTTGGAGAGGGGGAATAAAATGAGAGACATTCAAGAGGTACACCCAAGGTTTTAATTGACAAGAAAGTTCTAGAACAAGGGGGGTCATGATACTGAGGCTCAAAGTTGGAGGTGTGGTGGAGGAGGTCTCCTTCCAGGAACCAAAAGAGCCAGAGAATTGAGGAAGGCCTGGGAAAAGCAAAGATCAACAGGGATCCAGGACACTGTAAAGAGGAAGAAGTTAAGAGCCGACTGAAGGGGCCTCCTGGCCCATATCTGCTGCCACCTTCTAAGTTTCTAGGACAGAGTTTTCTTCAGCTCCCCTTTTATTCTCTCTCCCCCCCAACCCCAGTCTCTCTCATCCCCCGTCTTTCAGTTCAATTTTTCTTGAAATGATTAGTGTGGACCTCCCCCTTTCCCTTCCTACCTCTGTCTGGATCCCACCATGGCTTCCTCATTCCTCCATGCAACTCCCAGCATCCTCTTACCGGCCTCTAGTCTCTCTTCCCTCCTCCCCCCTCCCTCCAGACCTCAGTGTCTCCTACCCCGCTACCACCTGTCTTTTAGGCGTTTCAGTGCCCCTTACCTCGTTCCCCCCCCCCCCCCCCCCCCCCCCCCTCCAGGGCTCGCAGCCTCTTACCTCTGCAGCCTGAGAAACATAGAAGCGGCCCCCTCCATGGGCCACCAGAGCACGGCATCCCCTGCAGATGGAGAAAGGTACAGGAGAAAATAGGAATCAATTTGAATCTGAGCCCTGGGATGTGTCAGCAGAAAACCAACACACACAGGCAGTTCAACTTTGTATTATGCATCCCCTTCAGAAAGGAGTGGTGAGGGGCTCCATCTCCAGGTCTCCCCCCCCCCCCAATTAAAACTCAAACACAGTTATGTTTTAAACACCTGCCTCTTCAAACGGGCAGCCTTTGTGTCAGTGTCCCCCTGGCAGGGGGAGCTGGTTTACTTACAAACCAGCCTATGGAAATCCAGCTGCTGGGGCAGCCATCTTGTGGCCAGCAGCGGGAGCAGTGATGTCAGCTCTTTCCGTTCCACCCGTCTACTGATGACATCACAGCAAAGATGGACACCTCCACAGACTGAATGAGGGGGCCTTCCATAGCACAGCTAGGGATGGGCAGGGAGTCTGGCGTGAAGTGTCCTCTCTTAATCAGGTTTCTCAGAATAGCCCAGACCATGGGCTGTCCGCCCTTCTATTAGTTGGAAACAGGTCAAGGCCTCCTTCATGTACAAGAGAGCAAGTTCATTTCCCTTGCTTCCATCTGCTCTCCTGGATAAATACCAAAAATAAAAATCTTTAGAAGATGGGTCTTGTAGGGGCTCAAGGGGAGACTCCATCACATTTTGGACAGCAGCTTTCCAGGGAGGCCTAATCTTACCCACTGCTCTCAAAAATCTAACCACATGAGGATTAGCATCAGAGGGCTCCAGGCAATGCCCGCCTCATACGGCGCTGACAACAGAAGCTGGAACTTTTATCCTGCTACTCCTTAAAAACTCTTTTCAAACCCCTCTGCAAGAAAACCCAAACTCTTGGGAAAGAATCCACTGCCGCAGGAGAAAGCCCCCTCACGCACTGCTTTCGATCAGTGAAGCAGGCCAAACTTCTGGAGCTCTTCCTCGGCTGCACCACGGTCTTTTTCCCAATACTGTTTCTGTCCTAAGGGCTTCCTTTCCCACAGGAATGCCCTCAGAGGACTGGCCTGTGGGCTCAGCGCAGAAGGTCCCCCAGTTGGACCCCTGACTCAAGTCTTCCATTCCTCTGGTCAGCCGGAGCTGAGGATTGCTGCAGAGACCGCACTCGCAAACGCTGGAGGGGTTAGCGGGGAAGTCGCAGTCATGGCACGATGGAAGCACCTCATCATCATCATCATTTAATTATGACACTGTTCCATCTTACAAATAGAATTAACATAATACAGAATAGCAATTTCTGTAAGGTACACGTTAACAGTGGGTGCAGTCTCATGGAATTGCGATAGTTAATTAGCATTTCTGAAGAAAGGGGCATCTGATAAGTAGTACATTATGCGTGGGTAGTGCCATATAGTTAAGGGGCTCTATACAGCGTCTTTAGCAGTTAGTGTCATTGGTTGGGACAGAGCAAGTTGCAAACAAGAGTTATTGAAACAATACCTCATGGTGCTTATCGAGTGGGCTACACATTTAAGTATGGATGATCAGTCCTGTGGAAGTATAATAGTTCAGTAGCATATCCTATAAATAGTACAACATACTTCAATACTGCAATACAGAAGCTTTAGCAGGGTGTTTGTGTCATTGGTCGGGGCTTCACCAGTTTCCTGAAGGATGTGGGGCCAGTCTAATGTGAGGCAGAAGGGAGTTCCTGCAAAGGTTTTCGTCCTGGTGCATTTATCATTATGGGGATGGCACCTCCAGTCATGCCTAGGTTTGTACGTGCAGAGGGCAAGCAGGTAAACAGGGAGTGAGAGATCTCCTGAGGTAGGTCGGGGCTAGGATTAAGAGTTTGAATTTGGTGCAGCAGAACGTCAGGAGCTAGTGTCAAGCTTTCAGAACAGGGATTATGTGGTTAGATTTGTTAGTCTTTGAGAGCATGCGGGCTACAGAGTTTTGTAGGAGCTGCAGGCGCTGATTTAGGGTGTTGGGACTCCAGAATAGACGGAATTACAGTAATCAAGGTAAGAGATTACTGAGGCCTAGACAATAGTTGCAAAAGCATTGTCATTCAAGAGGGGTCGGAGATGGCTATTTTTTCAGCTTTACCATTGTGGTCACTGCTTGGATCTGGGCGTCTAGTATGAAGCTAGACTCTGTCCTTGAAGGCTGAAGGTTAGGGTTGTTCAGTCGAGGGTTACCGGGTTTCTTTTCTTCTGATCCCAAGCATCTGTCTTTTTGGGGTTCAGGCTTAGTTTGTTTTGATGGAGCCAATTGCCTATTTTCCTTGAGCAGCCATTGAGGTTGTTGATGGTTATGTCTTGGTTTGTGCTGAGAGGGATCAGTAACTGTACGTTATCAGCACAGGAGTAGTACAGATCTTGATAGCCTCCAATGAGCTTGCCCAGAGGGGGTCACATAAATGTTGAAGACTGTAGGTGAAAGGATGGAACCTTGCAACACTCCACAGGAGAGAGCATGAGACTTAAATAAAGCTGCTCCTAGTGCTACAGACTGGGTGTGGTCAGACAGAAAGGATGTGAACCAGGCCAGAGGCTGGACCTGCCACTCTTAGGCTGCTCAGTCTGGAGATGAAGAGGTAGTAGTAAATTGTGTTGAAGGCTGCTGAGAGATCCAAGAGCATTAATATTGCTGAGTGACCATGATCCAGCCACAATCTGTTCATCTACCAAACTAATTAGTATGGATTCAGGGCTGTGTTGTGGTCGGAAGCCTGATTGCTAGGGGTCTAGGGCACTGGTGAAGAGCAGATAATAAGAGATGAAATAGCACAATCTTGCTCAGGAAGGAGAGATTTGAGACTGGGCAATAGTTGTTTGGATCTGGATTAAGTTTCTTCAGTTTGGGTCTTATTGTTCTTGGAAGACGGGCCTCTGTTAGTGATGCGTTGGTGATGGTCTGGATGCAATCCCACATGAGCCTGTTTGATTAACAGAGCTGGGGCAGGGGTCTTCAAGGCAGTTGCTTGTTTTAAGGGTGGTGAGCAGAGCATCTACATCTTCTTCCAGTAGTAGGGCGAAGTTGGTTAGGGAGTGCGGCGGAGAAGGCTACTGTGTTTGTAGAGGATTTCCCATCGTTTCCTTGTCTAGCTTGGACTGGACGCATGCAATCTTTTCTGTGAAGAATTTGGCTAGTTTGTTACAGTGGGTCTCAGTTGTAAGAGTGGAGGGAAGGAGGGGAGTGGATTTCAGAAGTTTTGATGACCTTAAATAGTTCTCTAGGTGAATTGTTGGCTTGATTGATTGTTCTTCAGTAACAGAATCTCTTTGCTTTGGTGGTGGCCTTGCAGAAGGTTTTCTGATGCAAATGACATTTGATCTTGTCTGGATGGGATTTTGATCTGCACCATTCCTGTTCCAGCTTCCTCACAATTCGTTGCTCTTTTAGCTTGGGAGTACACCAAGAGACTGGTTTGCAGTTTTTGATGTGGGAAGTTTCCCATGGGGCGATCTTCTCCATGGCTTATGTGAGGTCAGCATCCTAGTTATATACCAGGGTGGCCGTAGAGGGGGTAAGGACTTTCTCTGCTATGCTTGGGAGGGCGTGCACTAGAGATTCTGGGTTCAGGTATGATGTTGGTCAGACCCCTCTTGTGGTCTCTTCCGGCTTGGTTTTCTTAGTAGGGGTGGGAACAATTCAAAATGCACCAGAGGGTGGACTTTTCCATTGGGTTGTAGTGGTTTGTATATTTTTGATTGGCCGCTTGTTTAAAAATTGGAATAGGGCAAGTACCAGGTCCAGGGTGTGTCCTGTGGAGTGGGCTGGCTCATTAACTAGTTGTGTTATGGTTAAATATAGGGCCCATGACTGCAGGGTTCCAGCTCAGGAGGCAGCTCAGAGCATCAGATCCCAGACCCAGTGGCTTTTGAAAATTGCTACAATAGTATGTCACATTTACATGTGTTAAATCCACAAGTTTGCTACTGCTGGTCTGGAAGAAGAGCTACGACTGTGCTGCTTTCCATTACTATTTTTTTTTTTTAAACACACTGTGGGTAACATAAGACTGGGAGAAAACTTTTCGCCAATATGAAGTTCCAGGGTGCCGAGAACGCACCCATCAGCAAGGCGTACGGATTTCGGGAGGTCGAGTTCTGGACTGCCACAAGCCCCTGTTGGTTTGAGCTGTCGTAAAGGGGATTTCCGGCGCTCCCCGAGCATGCAAAGCTATGAAAATAGTTTAGCTCTCTGAGCTCATTCTCCTGCGGAAACTGACATTCTGCTGAGGTGGTCAGTTTTTCCGGTCATTTGCCATGAGATATCCGAAGACATTTTTGGACCCAAAGATACTGCTGGCTTCTCGATTTAGTCTTCTGCTTTAGATGCCCCCTCCACCCCGCCCAGTTTATGTTGCCTTACTCTCTGATCTGCCCCATGCGAGCCCGTGGATGAGCTCTGAAGGTGGCTCTCCTATCTAGTTGACCTGTTGACGGCTGGGATTCTCCAAGAGACCAACGGCCTTGGCCTGTGAGCTTCTGATAGTGGGTCCCCCAGCCTTTCAAATCGGTATCTGTTGTTCTCACCAACTACAAACTGGGTCTCCAGGCACTCCTCGACAGAGCCTGTATTTTATTAGCCACCATAAACATGAAACATTTGGACTCTGCAGAGAGTTATCTTCAGATTCACATAACTTTGTTAGCATGACAATTTTGATTGCGTTGCCAAAGTAATATACAGAATTAAAATAAAAGGGTAAGAAAAGAAGGACATTTTTTTACAAAACTGGTATAAGTAAAGGTGCAGGTTACAGGAAGTACAGACTGAGGGACATGTCTCAGGTCTTGGTGCTGGTCAGTGCTGTCCCTGGTCGGGTACCACATATTATGCTGCTGTGCCTCCTCGGGTTTTCTGAGATCCCTTTCCTGCTCCTCTCTCCCAACGCAGCAGAAAGGAAAGTAAAAGAGGCTTCATACCGAACTTCACCTCAGCGTGTGGAGACGTGGTCTTCCGGTTACTCTTCCTGCTGCCTCTGTCATCTTATCAAGCCCGCTCGGGTTAGCGACCCAGGTGCTCATCCTGTGTTGAACACAGACCCTAGATATTCTCTGTCTTGTGCCAGAGCAGAATTGCTTTGGGTCACTTTCCCACCCAATCCATGCCTCTGGGGTATCTCCAAGGTTCTTTGGGGACGGCGTTTGCATGCTCGCTCCGTTGCCGCCCTTCACTCCTTAAGCCACAACTGATGCAGACTTTCTCTTTGTTGGGACTGCTTATCGGGGTACACGTGGATTCCCCCCATGGATTTTGCAGCTGCTGGGATTGCTAAGCCATCGCTCAAGGAGATGCCCCAGACATAATCTGATGATTGGAAGCTAGTTCTCTCTTTTGCCATTGCCCTGGATGCTGCAACAGATACACCCGTAGCTGCTCTTAAAATTTCAAACATATCCTTGCGTACCAAAGTCTACCTTATTATTATCGGGCGCCTTTAAAGGCACCACACCTGATGGGGACGTGAATTCTTTTAGCCATACTGGGTATTTCTGCCTCTGTCTTGGGCACTTACAACCAGGTTTCCCAGTCAGGCTGTCTCCACCTAATGGAAGGGATACTCTCAGAGGACTGCCCAAGAATAAGAGTTTTACTTCTGCAAGAAGCCTATGGCAAGAGTCAGTGGACCTTTTTTCAGCAAGCCCAGTTGTTCCAAATGCATTTAGAAGTGTATTGCTGGGGGTTTGTTTTTTTTACTTTCTTTAAAAGTCCTAGTGAACGCATTTCTGAATGCATCAGTCATTCTGTGATCGTGCACATACACTATTTTTCCCCTCTTTTCAGCTATTTTTAAATAATGGAAGAGAATTAACTTGCTCGCCCCCACACAGACACGCACCATTTAAAGTACATTCCAAGGTAAAGCAAGCTCCAAGCCCCATAGCACTTCAAATAGACGTACATCTGTGATTGACATCGATAGAGGCGGTAAGCTTACAATGCTGTAAGGGGGGAGCCATGATGCCTCTGTGCATCTGAAAACTCTGATACACACACACAGAAAGCAGCTCTCTCAATACTAAAGGAATTTAAATAAGCACAGGTCCTCAAAGCCTTTAACATTCTGTGAGGAAACTCTCCAAGAACAGGTCCAGCCAGAGCTGGCATCCCTAAGCCAAGGCAGGGCTACCAACTTCCTCCAGATGATTAAGGGTGGACTCAGCCTGGCCTGGTTCTACCCCATTGCAACAAAGGACTTGTACTGCCAGGTACAAGAAATGCAGGTACAATTCTGGTCACTGCATCTCAAAAAAGATAGAGTGGCACTGGAGAAGGGCGACCAAAATGATAAAGGGGATGGAACAGCTCCACTATGAGGAAAGGATGAAGAGGATAGGGCTGTTCAGCTTGGAGAAGAGACGGCTGAGGGGGGATATGATAGAGGTCTTTAAAATCAGGAGAGGTCTAGAATGGGTAGATGTGAATCGGTTATTTACTCTTTCGGATAGTAGAAAGACTAGGGGGCACTCCATGAAGTTAGCATGGGGCACATTTAAAACTAATCGGAGAAAATTCTTTTTCACTCAGCGCACAATTAAACTCTGGAATTTGCTGCCAGAGGATGTGGTTAGTGCAGTTAGTGTAGCTGGGTTCAAAAAAGGTTTGGATAGGTTCTTGGAGAAGTCCATTAACGGCTATTAATCAAGTTGACTTGGGGAATAGCCACTGCTATTACTGGCATCCGTAGCGTGGGATCTTCTTCGTGTTTGGTTACTTGCCAGGTTCTTGTGGCCTCTTTTGAAAACAGGATGCTGGGCTTGATGGACCCTTGGTCTGACCCAGTATGGCAATTTATGTTTTTATTCACTGATGTCATGGAGCAAAAACCAGGCCTGGTTAAGGCCATCCAGTTGACGGGGACCAAAGAAGTAGCCCCAGACCAGGGAGACGCTTACTTGGCCTGTGGCAAAGGCCATTGTCTCTTAAGCCTTCTGAACTAGGAGGTGGAGGGCCTCCGTCTCCCTCTCTGGTAGACACTAGGCCAATCTGGGCAACATTTCTCATTGCATAAAAGAAAACATAGCCTTGGTCTGTTGTAACATGTTATAAGCTCCCTGGCTGGAAAAGCAAGAAATCAATTATGATAATTGTGTTACTGTGCAAATGATCCACAGTATTGCACAGTAATTGTTACTGTGTGCACAGTCTGCAATCACTGTGTTTCTGTGCATGTGTGCCACAGTGACTGCTATCGTGCATGCCTACAGCTCTGCTCCCAGGTCTCTTCAACTGTGTCCATCAAGCATCGGGCAGGGCTCCCAATGGCTCAGAGTGAGGAGCTGGCTGCCCGGAACCCTGATTCAAGACCCGGTGGCAATCACTCCTAGCAGGAATCACATGGCTGATGAGATCAGAGCTGGGTGGGAGAAGGGCTTAAAATTGTGGCTCTTATTTCACTTCCCCCACCAAAAGATAAATCATTGGCTTGAAGGCGATGTCCACCAAAACAGATCAACCAATGAACAGGACAGGGAGCCCTAGTTCCTTTGGCCAAATATTTGATAGGAAGAGAGCAGAGAGAATAATCGCCTCAAAGTCTGAATCAAAGGAAGCCACTTGAACTTTAGGTAACTGCATATGTAAATGCACGGCTTCAGTTCTACTGCTGTTAGGGTGGATTTCCAGGGACTCGGTGCTCTACATTCAATAAGGTGTGGGTGGCAATAGCGCTTTTGTTCCTGATCAATCAATCAGAAATATAACAGCACATAAAGTACGGAGTAATAACATAAAGAGTCTGAATTGAAGGAAGGCACAATTGAATTGAATTTAATGTAAAATACTTGCTGATCTAATATCCTAAGTGAATTACAATCAAACAGCCTTAAAAATCAACACACATGTAACAGACAAAAATTACATCATAATCGTTTATAACATGCTCTTTCAGCAGGGGAGACCAGAGATTGGTTTACCAATTGCCTTCCATATATTACGTGGACACCTTCTGATAGTGACAAATTCACCAAATTAGAAAGAACTGGGGAAACAAATCCCCTAACCAATTTTAACACCCCAATCAATATGCTGAGTTAAGCCTAGAGATGGCTTGTTGGACCTAACATGTTGAAATGTCGTAAAAAATTCCCCATGATGAATCACGTGCGATTCCCAACTGCGGAATCTATAATTGGCAGAAACTGATCTATCAAATGTTCTACTTTATCAATAAAGAACTTTGACGACGTGGCGAGAGATCGACAGCCAGTGCAGAGACTTGAGAAATGGGGGGGGGGGGCGGGGGGGAACGATTGGTTCAAATTTATTAGTACCAAGCAGGGTCTGTGCCTGAATGAATTGTTTTCGGAAGGCTAACGTAAAAGGGAATTGCAGGAGTCTAGTCAGGAGACTACATAGGCTTGAATGACGGTGCCATACGCAGGAGCAGATGGCGAAGGTGGAAGGTGGCAGTTTAGCAAGGGACCATATCTGAGCTTCCAGGGTGAGCTTGGAGTCTAGGATGAAACCCAGGCGGTGGACCTGGTGGCTATATGGTATTAGAGATCCTTCCAGAACAAAAACATCTTAAGAAGTTGCCATGCTGGGACAAACCGAGGAGTCCATCAAGCCCAGCATCCTGTTTCCAACAGTGGCCAATCCAAGTCACAAGTAACAGGCAAGTACCCAAACGTTAAACAGATCCCATACTACTAATGCAGGCAACAAGCAGTGGCTATTCCCTATTAATTAATAACAGTTTATGGATATCTCCTCCAGGAACTTATCCAAATCTTTTTTAAACCCAGCTACACTAGCTGCCTTAACCACATCCTCTGGCAATGAATTCCAGAGCTTAATTGTGCATTGAGTGAAAAAGAATTTTGGAGCAGGAAGAAAAGTCCGATTTTCCAATCTAAAGTACTTCTGTCTTTTGGGAATTAAGCTTCAGTTTGTTGAGATGGTACTAGTCTGCAATCCTCATCAGGCAGGTAGTCACATTGTGGATGGCTGAGTCAGGGTCAGCACCCAGAGGGCAGAGCAGCTGAAGATCATCAGAATAGGTGTGGAAGGGGATTCTGCAGTCCCTGATTAACTTGCTCAGCGGGGCCAGATAAATGTTGAACAGAGAGGATGAAAGAATAGAGCCTTGAGGGAGGGGGGTGAGGAAGGGAGGATGCCTGGCTTGAGTGTGGTTGTGCCAGAGATACCTCGTTCTACCAGGACGACGACTGTGGTAAATACACTAAACAGTAAAAATAAAACCTGCAGCCAAATTTTACACAAAAGGCTGTGCTAAAAGCACATGTAGATGGAACGTTTTGCTTTTCTGGAGAGTCGCTGATATATATTTAATAAGCAGAGGATGGTGGCACACTGTAAGAACGTTTGAGGGCCAGAGCACGGTACTGTCAGGCACACACATTTTTAAGCAGCATTTTGAGATGGGATGGCAGTTTCAAACAGCCACATTTCCAGTAGTTTTCGGAAGACTAGCAATTTTGTTCATCATCCAATATTGAGGAGAAGGGAGTATCACAGATTTGGGACCAAACTAAGTTCCTTTCTCTAATACTAGTGAGGTGCATAATACCATGGAACACACAGAGTAACACAAGTACCACATAATACCGTGGAACGCGTGCACAATTACCGCACAATTGTAGAACGGGTGAACACAGTAACAATTACCGCATAATACCTTGAAACATGCACATACAGTAAAGACAATTATCACATATCACCGTGGCATGTGCATACACACAGTAATGCAATGCATAATACTGTAAAATGTGCGCACACAGCAACACAACTATTTATCTATCCATTTTATATACCGTCGTTCCAAAAGATCACAATGGTTTACAATATGACAAGTATCAACATGTACATTGATTTAATGTAATCATATTATAGATTGACACATCCTGAAGGCCCTTGATAAAGGCCAATCATATATCCTCGCCCTCCTGGACATATCTTCCACATTTGATACTGTCAATCACAACATCTTAACTGAGCGCCTAAGAGAAATTGGTATAGCTGGCTCCGCACTCTGTTGGATTCAATCATATCTTTCTAACAGACAATACAGAGTAAAAAGCGGGCACTGCGAATCAAAACCTGTCAAACTGTTACAGGGTGTTCCCCAAGGATCCTCACTTTCCTCCACACTGTTCAATATTTCCTCCTTCCCCTATGTCAGCTCCTATCCGGACTCGGCCTTCCGCACTTTATATATGCGGATGATGTTCAGGTCATCATACCCATAAATGATACCATACCCAATGCCTTGAAAACATGGGAATCTGCCCTTTCAGCTATCAGCTCCCTGCTCGCTGACAATTACCTTGCCCTTAATACTACCAAAACAGAGCTCCTTATTATCTCACCCCTCCATAACACTAACCCCACACTTAACCCTTCCCACCCTACCTCCTTTGCCCAACATGAGCGCAGCCTTGGTGTCATCCTAGATAACCACAACCTAAAAAAATTCACCAGTTCCACCTTGAAAGATGGTTTATTCAAGCTTCACATGCTAAAAAAAACTGAAACCCCGGCTCCACATTAATGATTTCCGCACAGTCCTCCAAGCCACCATCTTATCCAAACTTGATTATTGCAATGCCATCCTCCTAGGCCTCTCCAAATATGCCCTCCGGCCCCTTCAGATGCTCCAAAACGCTGCAGCACGCATCTTCACCAATGCCCACAGAAGCGATCACATCACCCCTGTCCTCAAACACCTACACTGGTTGCCAATCAACTCCCGGATCATTTACAAATCGCTAACCATCATCCATAAAACTATCTACAACCAGGACATGCCCTGGTTCAAAGAACACTTCCAACTCCGTACCCATGACAGACCCACCAGAGCTAAACACCGCGCCACGCTGCACACGCCCTCACCTAAACTGTCAAAACTTAAGTCCACCAAAGAACGTGTCCTCTCCTTCGCCAGGCCCGCCCTCTGGAACAAGATGCCCCCTAGTCTTCGCCAAGAGCCTTGCCCAAAAAGATTCAAACAGAACCTCAAGACCTGGCTCTTTAAACAGGCTTACGCCTAAACCCCCCTATGTACCCCCTTCTTCACACCCACCCCTCCTTATGAATATGCCTTGTAATCCCCCCTGTAAATATCTTCCTCTTTCACGGTTAATCAACACTATATGCAGTTTCCTGATGTTACACTTTGTTACCTGCTCTCTGTAAAGCTCCTTGCTGTATTAAGTTAACTGTAAACCGAGATGATGTTCCCAACTAATCCCAGTATATAAAAACACGTAAATAAATAAAGTAATGAGCGATGATAAATATCTTCAAGGATATTTTAACTTTTTAATTCAAGGCTGGGGGTTGGTAAAATATGATACAGTTTTATGTATTTGGAAGTTGTTGAGTTGTGATAAGATATTTAAGATCTACTACTGCACAATATTGTGGAACAGACGGATACAGTAACACAATTACCAGATAATACTATAGAATGGGCACAAGTTAACACCATCACCGCACGACACCAAGAGACACACAGAGCCACCAGATAATACCGTGGATCGGACAGTACCACGATCACCCCCCCATCCCCCCAAACTTATCACATAGTGCATCGCAGCTCATATACAAAAGGCTGAGAAACTCGGCGCAAAGTAAGGCAAACAGCGCATCGGTGCAACAAGGCACGCAGGCAATGCCCCGGGCTGTGCAAAGCAAGGCCGGCGGCGCTGCTTGCACCGTCCGAGCGCCCCCTCCCGCGCCTGCCATCGTGCTTACCGGCGGGCGGAGAGGCGCAGGAGCTGCTGGCAGAGGGCTGGGGCCAGCCGGGCACTCTGCATCCTGCCGGGGTCTCTCTCTCTCTCTCTCTCTGGGGCAGTGGAGGAGGGGGATGGGGGCGGCCTCTTTCTGTGTTTGCCTGCGACCGACTCTAGGTCCACGATCGCAGGTAAGACGCTCTCTGTCCCAGCTCCAAAGAGCTTTTGTCGGCAGGGGCGTGCGTGTGTATCTCTCCCTCCCTCCGCCCGAGCTTCCGCCTTACTCCGCCCTCTCGCTCTCTCTCTCCCCCTTTCGATGCGCCGCTTCAATTCCCAGAAACTTTATTGGCAGGACAGTCCGCGTACACGCGTCGCGCTCGGTCTAGGCGGCAACGGCCAGGCAGAGCGCTCGCGCGCGCGGTCTGCGCAGGCGCGCGGGGCACAAGGTCACGGGCTGCCCCGGACGCGATTCAGGCTGCCCTGGCCAGCGCGGCACGCCGGGAGCTCGAGTTCCGCCTCTGCAGGGCAGCGCACTCACGGCCCTCCCCCGGGGGAGGGAAGGGCTGGTTAAAGGGCGCCCTTCCCTCCTCCCATGAGGAGCTGGGAGCTCCTCGGTCACCAAGAGACCCTCTTTTATCGGCTCCTGCCCTTCCCCTCCCCCCCCCCCAGCAGTTTCTTATCTGTGGTTATTGCCCTCCTGTCTTTCTCTCCCTGTTTCTTCTGCTTATTGCCCCCCCCTTTTTTTTTTACCCTCCTGCCCGTCTCTCAAAAGAACATAAGAAGTTGCCATTCTGGGTGAGACCAAGGGTCCATCAAGCCCAGCATCCTGTTTTCAGCAGTGGCCAATCCAGGATACAAGTACCTAGCAAGTACACATAACATTAAATGGATCCCAAGCTGCTATTTCTTATTGATTAAAAATAATTTTCTCCATTTGTTTTAAATGTGCTACTTGCTAACTTCATGGTGTGTCCCCTAGTCCTATTATCTGAAAGAGTAAATAACCAATTCACATCTACCCATTCTAGATCCCTCATGATTTCAAAGACCTCTATTATATCCTCCCTCAGTCGTCTCTTCTCCAAGCTGAACAGCCCTAACCTCTTTAGCCTTACCTCATAGGGGAGCCGTTCCATCCCCTTTATCATTTTAGTCACCCTTCTCTGTACCTTCTCCATTGCAACTATATCTTTTTTGAGATGGGGCGACCAGAACTGTACACAGTATTCAAGGTGCAGACTCACCATGGAGTGATACAGAGGCATTATGACATCATTCGTTTTATTTGCCATTCCCTTCCTAATAATTCCTAAGATTCCTGTTTGCTTTTTTGACTGCCACAGCACAGGGGGCCGACGATTTTAATGAATTATCCACTATGATGCCTAAATCTCTTTCTTGGGTGGTGACTCCTAAGATAGAACCTAACATTGTGTAACTGCAGCAAGGGTTATTTTTCCCTATATGCAACACCTTGCACTTGTCCGCATTAAAATTCATCTGCCATTTGGATGCCCAGTCTTGCAAGGTCCTCCTGAAATTTATCACAATCTGCTTGTGATTTAACAATCTGAATAATTTCGTGTCATCTGCAAATTTCTTGTCGTACGTCTTTCCATATCATTTATAAATAGAATAAAAAGTATCAGTCCAAGTACAGATCCCTGAGGCACTCCACTGTTTATTTACCCCTTTCCACTGTGAAAACAGACTATTTAATCCTATTCTGTTTCCTGTCTTTTAACCAGTTTGCAATCCACAAAAGGACATCTCCTCCTATCCCATAACGTTTTAGTTTTCTTAGAAGCCTCTCATGAGGGACTTTGTCAATGCCTTTTGAAAATCCAAATACACCACATTTACTGGTTTCCATATCTCTGGTTATTGCCCCTGCTTTTACTCTCCTGCCCTTTTCTCCCCTTACCAGTTCCTATATCTCTGGTTATTACCTCTGCTTTTCCCTTCCTACCCTTCTCTTTCTCTTCATCAGTTCCTATATCTCTGGTTTTTGCCCCTACTTTTCCCTCTCGTCTCTCTCTCCCCTTACCAGTTCCTATGTCTCTTGCCCAACGTTTTCCCTTCCTGCTCCTCTCTATCTTCAGCAATTTCTCTCTCTGATTCTTGCCGCTGCTTAGATTTTAAGCCCTCTTTAGGGCAGTGACCAACCTACTGTACTTGAATTGTAGCTCACCTTAGGCACGAGTTTGGAAAGATGAATAATTAAATCCACAATTCAAATTCATATCTAGTCCTTCTTTCCCCTTCTTTCTCCCCTCACAGGTACCTTTGTCCTAGTTACTGCCCCTGCTTTTTGCCCATCTGCACCTCTCTCACCCCTCACCAGTTCTTATATCTCTACTTATTGCTGCTCCTGCTTTTGCAGTGGTTCTCAACCCAGTCCTCGTCAAGCTTGGTTTTCAGGATACCCACAGTGAATGCACATGTGATGTGTTTGCAGACATTGGAAGACGTGCATGCAATATTCACTGTGGAAGATCCTGACAACTAAACTTGCCAGGGGGTGCCCGAGGACTGGGATGAAAGCCCTTTTGATAGAGTTTCAAAGTTCTGGGGGTCTTTGTAGTACTATGACTGGAACTCCCATCCCCTCGGGGGCTGTGAGGACTGCCTGTGCAGCATTACCCCAGCCTTTGGCTGGGCCAGCCTGAGGAGTGGAAGACCAGGGAACCTGGAATTGAACTCAGGTCCCTCCACCTGGCAGTGCCCAGGCATTGCCACTGCGCCACTGGACTGGGCTGGTCTGGTCAGTCTTATTTTTAAACACCAGTTGTGTCTCCTAGTATCTGCCTTTCACTTGTTCATTCAGTTTCTACCTTGAATTTGAGTTCCCTTCCCAGCCTCACAAGTGGTAATCTGCAGTGTTATAGCCGAGTTTGTTACTGGCATTGTCTTGTAGGTGGCTTGCTGTGGATGCTGACTTTACTTAGTAACAGCATTCGTTCCATAGCTAGGAGACTATGTTGCACAATCATAATGTCGCCCTCTGTGTGCCTTCCCTAATGTTACATGCTGATACTGTGACACATCCTATTGTAACAATATTACTGTTTAATGTGAGGACGCGCTGAGAGCACACAGCTGTGCAGACTCAGGCTCCAATCCCACTGCTAACACCACCAGACTCATCGGGTGTGATGAGGGGCTGAAAGTACAGGGCTGTAACACCCGGCGACCAGGCACCAATCCCACCTGTTGTGTCTGTCGCTGTCCGACGTCTCTGATCCGCCCACCTTACCTCGTTGCCGACTCCCTTCGGGGTTGATGGAAGGCTAGCTGCTGCGGCGTCTCCTGGCTGTCCTCCTCCGGCGTTCCCGGACCGGCTCGACGCTGCAGGCCGCCATGCTGACCAGATGCCTAAGGGCGCGTGCGCGCGGCCCGACTGATGTACCGGCGTTGGCGCGAACCTCAGGGGCGTCCTCCTGAGATGACGTCATCAGCTCCAGATATTTAAGGTCTCAGTTTTCGCTAACAAGACGAGTTAGCAAGGTATGGATTCGCTACCTCCGGGTATTGCTGCGGATGGGATTCGCTCTCCTCAAACCTGGCTATTCTGCCTCCTCGGACTTCACTAGAGGTACCCGCTCCTAGGGGGCCTCGCCTTCTCTTTTTCATTTCAGGTCGCAGTCCGGAACCGGTACTCGCTCCTCGAGGGCCCACGTCCCGGACCAGCTCCTGAATACCACTTCTGCTAAGAAGTCATCGCTGCTTACATTAGTGAGTTTCCATCTATCTCTCAGAGCTTTCCCTGGGACTCGCTCCTTGAGGGCCTACTGCATTCCAACTCCTGGGCTGCCTCAAGAGACTATGGTGTGAGTGTTACCATTAAGGACTTGTTCCAGTACTCTGCATATCCTATCTACTCACTTTCTTAGTTTCTCTACAGCTCAGCCACCTTGGGATCGCTGTTCCAATTCCTGAGGGACTACAGCCCAGCCGGGCGCTTCCAGCTCACTACTGCCACCTTTGGTGGTTTGATATACTGCTTACTAAGAAGTCTTGCTTATAACATCAGTGAGTTTCTATCTATCTCTCAGAGCTTTCCCTGGAACCAGGTACTCGCTCCTCGAGGGCCTAATGCAAACCAACTCCTGGGCTGCCTTAAGAGACTATTGTGTGAGTGTTACCATCAAGGACTTGTTCCTGAACTCTGCATGTTTTGCCTACTCACTTTCTTAGTTTCTCTACAATTCAGCCACCTTGGGATCACTGTTCCAGTACCTGAGGGACTACAGCTCAGCCAGGTGCTTCCAGCTCACTACTGCCATCTCTGGTGGTTTAATATATTGTCTAAGAAAAGAACTAGTGTGTGTCTGTCTCCTACACTAAGCCTGACCAGTGGTCCCTCTCGGGATTTCCCCCGAGGGTGTGGTCATCTGCCACTGGTCCAAGGATCCACCCACAACTATTCTAAATAATAACAGATTGCTATATCCAGCAACTCTGTTAATACAGATTGCTATCTCCCAGCTTTAACAACAGAGCTTTACTAACAGATTGCTACTCCTTGCAACAGATTACTAACACCACCTTTACCAATGCTGACATCACATAGTTGTGTAAACCCAGTGCTTCAATCCCATCTCTGCCACCAATTTCACTGTGAGATCCAATGCTGGTAACACAAGATCCAAGCTGACCTCTGTGACCAGTATCATGGTATAGCCTTCAGGAGGTCATCTCAGCTGCTGTGCACTCAAACAAGTCCTAAATTCTTTGGGAGGGGGGGCCTCTGTAATCACAGACTTTTATCTTGTGTATTTATAATTCTATTTCTCCCCTCTGTGAAAACTCAGACAGCCTCATGACTAATGAGATCGAGGATTTCCGCCTGAGGGCTGAGAGCCTCCTGGGCATCTTTTGGAATAAGCTGTTCCAGGCCCTGCTTGGTACCATGGTTGAATGTCTGTCAGGGGAAAGGGGACACTTGTCTTTCATGCATTCTATCACACCTTTTCAAGAGGACAGATGGATGCCTCTCATCCACAATGAATGTCAAAATCAGCTGTTTGGCTTTGTGAGAAAAAGATATTTGGAAGCTGCACACCCTCCTCCAGTTTTAAGTTTTGGTCAGGTCTGAATGCCGTGTTGTGATGAAGTGACCCTATTTCTCCTCTTTAACCTGTTAAGGACCAGGCATTTAGGTGTGGGATTTAAGGTGGCCCGGGCATTTAGCCTGGTCCACCTTAAATCCTACAGAGAGAGAGAGAGAGAGAGAGCTCTGTGGGCGGGACTCTACTGGGAGGAGAATAAGATTGTGAGTCCTGCTGGGATCAGGAGGCCTCCTTCTCCAGGAGCAGGAGTTCCTGACCCTCTCTGGAAGTCGAGCTGTGAGTTCACTGCAAAGGTAGGCAGTCTACTGTGATGTTATTTTGCTGATTGTAACAATGATTAAGTTGAATGAAGAAAGGCTGGAGTCAGCCTGGTTCCTGACTCCAGATACTGAAGTTTTGCTCAGTCATCCTCACAGTGTCTTTCAACCCCCTGTCTGAACAGCACAACCCACTCCCCACCAAAACCTCACTAGTGTCTAAGAATCAGTGGGGAGAAATCCTCAAGAATCACTTTTGATGGATACATTTTAAAGATGGCTGCTAGTTTGTAGCTATGCTCCTTCCCTTGACATCACAGGATGCAGGCCCCTATTGGCTGAACAAGAAGGGTGAGGAGAATCCAGTACTGGATCTGCACAAGTGGTATAACAAGGAACTTCAGTTCCTGAACATGACCCAAGTAAGAAACAATAACAAAATGAAAGGAAGCATTAAGATATCTTTTTTTCACCTCACAGCTCCTCTGTGTTCGGTCCCCAGTAATTAAGAACACAGCAGGTGAAGGGTTAATGAGACTAGCAGCTAACAGATCTTAGAGGGAGAGCACAGTGTTTTATCTCTGGCTATATATAGGGTTTAATCTCATTTAATTGTCGTCTTCCTTCTGAGAGGTACCCAGGGAGGAGAGGCTGCATTAGCTGTGCTGTATAGAGGATTGACAGAGCCTTTATGGGGAAGCCCAGTAACCAGTGAAATTCCACTACTATATGAACACACATGGGCTTCCCTGTTAGCCTTTACATCCTGCAGTCCCAGCCTCTCCCAGCAGGAGGCACTGTAGGAGATGGTGCATGGGTGCTAGTATGGGGGATCTCACAGCTTCTGCAGTCCCTGCCTCTCCCAGCTGGAGGCACTGTAGGGGATGGTGAAGGAATCCTGTCTGTCGTAGGGAGGAGCTCACAGCTCCTGCAGTCCCAGCCACCCCCAGCAGAAAGCGCTGTAGGGAATGGTGCAGGAATGCTGGCTGTGGGGGGAGCTCAAGCTCCTGCAGTCCCAGCCTCCCCCAGCAGGAGGCACTGTAGGGAACAGTGTGGCGCATTGGCTGTGGGAGGAGGTCACAGCTCCTGCAGTACCTGCCTCTCCCAGCAGAAAGTGCTTTAGGGGATGGTGCACTGGCTGTGGGGGGTGCTTACAGGTGCTGCAGTCCCTGCCTCTCCCAGCAGGAGGCACTGCAGGGAATGTTACAGGAGCACTGGCTGTGGGGGCAGTTCACAGCTCCTGCAATTCCAGCCTCTTTCAGCAGGGGGCACTATAAGGCATGGTCTAGGAGCTCAGGCTGTCGTAGGGAGGAGCTCACAGCTCCTACAGTCCCTACCTCTCCCAGCAGGAGGCACTGTAGAGAATGGTGCAGGAGTGCTGGCTGAGGTAAGAGGTCACAGTTCCTGCAGTCCCAGCCTCCCCCAGCAGGAGGCACTGTAGGAAATGGTGCAGGTTTGCCATAGAAGTGCAAAGATGCAGAGGACAAGGAAATTTAACTAAAAATCTAGTGCTCTCCCATCATAGCATCCTGCTTTTCATCTTCTTCCACTCCACCCACGAATCTGAAATCACCAAGGATCCCTGGAGGATTCCTTGGAAGGGTTACACAAAGGTAACAATCAGAGGCAGAGCTCAACAAACCATAAAAGCAGTCCATCATCACCAGTTCTCAAAACCTGACCAGTCCATTCCAGTCGTCACCTAATTGGTGACATCATGGCTGCTTCAACCATTGCGGAGAAACCAACTTTGATGTCATGAAATGGTCTGTTTGCTTGGGTTTCAACATTTTGTGCCTCATTCTGGATGCTCCTTCCTTAGGAAGCCATGACTGTTGGCCCAGATCCCGGCCTGCAGCACCAAGTCCCTCACATACTCTCATATCCAAAGGATACTTCCTTTGTTGAAAGAGAGGAGGAAAGGGCTCTTAAAGACATTGGGGCTGATTCAATACCATACACCTGCCACTGCGCAGGGCCTAACACGCAATTGGACACGCGTCCACAACCCCGATCCAATACGGGGATTAGCGCGTCCAAAATGCGCGTCCAAATCTCCACACAGCCAATAGCGCTCATCACATGGAAATCCAGCTCACCCCCACAATCCAATACATTTTCTACGTGGCCAATGCGCCCTTGTAATGCGGTAAATTTTATGCCAGCCCAGGGCTGGCACAAAGGTACCGCCACACTCAAGGGTGCATTGGAAAAAAAAAGAAAAATCCTGCTTTCTGAGATTCCTCCTAATAGTACGGTAGCAATACTAAGTAGGAGAAACCAAATAAAGTAGTATTTAGTTTAAAAAAAAATTCTTTGAAAACAACCCAAACATTTTGGACGTCCAATAAACACCCAAGATACTCAGTCCAGGCAGCGAATCTTGCGCCTGTCTACGTCGGTAGCGGGAGAAAACGGACGCTCGTAGATTGAGCGTCCGTTTTCCTAGCCTGCTTGACAGCCACCTCTCCTGTGCCCCCGATGCCGAGGAGGTGCTAGGGATGCACAAAACTGCCCTAGCACCTCCTTTATAGCACGACCCCTCTTTTTAATATCGGATCGAGAGCCCAGGAGAGGTGGCTGGGCATGCGTTAGGAAAACGGCCGCTCAACATTGAGCGCCCGTTTTCTGCACACATTTATTGCATCGTCCCCATTATGAAAGTTAATGCCTAGCTTAAGAACATGCCATACTGGGTCAGGCCAAGGGTCCATCAAGCCCAGGATTCTGTTTCCAACAGTGGCCAATCCAGGCTACAAGTACCTGGCAAGTACCCAAAAACTAAGTCTATTCCATGTTACTGTTGCTAGTAATAGCAGTGGATATTCTCTAAGTCAACTTGATTAATAGCAGTTAATGGACATCTCCAAGAACTTATCCAAACCTTTTTTAAACCCAGCTACACTAACTGCACTAACCACATCCTCTGGCAACAAATTCCAGAGTTTAATTGTGCACTGAGTGAAAAAGAATTTTCTCTGATTAGTTTTAGTTTTAAATGTGCTACTTGCTAACTTCATGTAGTGCCCCCTAGTCCTTCCATTATCTGAAAGAGTAAGTAACCAATTCACATTTACCCGTTCTAGACTTCTCATGATTTTAAAGACCTCTGCATATCCCCCCTCAGCCGACTCTTCCCAAGCTGAAAAGTCCTAACCTCGTTAGCCTTTCCTCATAGGGGAGCTGTTCCATTCCCTTTATCATTTAGGTCGCCCTTCTCTGCACTTTCTCCAATGCAACTATATCTTTTTTGAGATGCGGCGACCAGAATTGTACACAGTACTCAAGGTGCAGTCTCACCATGGAGCGATACAGAGGCATTATGACATTTTCTGTTTTATTCACCATTCCCTTCCTAATAATTCCTAACATTGTTTGCTTTTTTGACTGCTGCAGCACACTGAGCCGACGATTTCAATGTATTATCCACTATGATGCCTAGATCTTTTTCCTGGGTGGTAGCACCTAATATGGAACCTAACATCATGTAACTACAGCAAGGGTTATTTTTCCCTATATGCAACACCTTGCACTTGTCCACATTAAATTTCATCTGCCATTTGGATGCCCAATCTTCCAGTCTTGCAAGGTCCTCCTGTAATGTATCACAAACCGCTTGTGATTTAACTACTCTGGATAATTTTGTGTCATCTGCAAATTTGATTACCTCACTTTTTGTATTCCTTTCTAGATCATTTATAAATATATTGAAAAGCACTGGTCCAAGTACAGATCCCTGAGGCACTCCACTGTTTACCCTTTTCCACTGAAAAAATTGACCATTTAATCCTACTCTCTGTTTCCTGTCTTTTAACCAGTTTGTAATCCACGAAAGGACATCGCCTCCTATTCCATGACTTTTTTAGTTTTCTTAGAAACCTCTCATGAGGGACTTTGTCAAACACCTTTTGAAAATTCAAATACACTGTATCTACTGGTTCACCTTTATCGATATGTTTATTAACCCCTTCAAAAAAATGAAGCAGATTTGTGAGGCAACCATGAGTAAATCATACTGACTGTGTTCCATTAAACCACGTCTTTCTATTGCTCTGTGATTTTGATCTTTAGAATAGTTTCCACTATTTTTTCTGGCACTGAAGTCAGGCTCATGGTCTATAGTTTCCCGGATCGCCCCTGGAACCCTTTTTAAAAATTGAGGTTACATTGGCCACCCTCCAGTCTTCAGGTACAAAGGATGATTTTAATGATAGATTACAAATTTTAACTAACAGATCTGAAATTTCATTTTTTAGTTCCTTCAGAACCCTGGGGTGCATACCATCCGGTCCAGGTGATTTACTACCCTTTAGTTTGTCAGTCTGGCCTACTACATCTTCCAGGTTCACAGTGATTTGGTTCAGTTCATCTGACTCATCACCCTTGAAAACCATCTCTGGAACTGGTATCTCCCCAACATCTTCATTAGTAAACACAGAAGCAAAGAATTCATTTAGACTTTCTGTAATGGTCTTAACTTTCCTAAGAGCCCCTTTAACCCCTTGGTCATATAACGATCCAATCGACTCCTTCACAGGTTTCTTGCTTCGGATATATTAAAAAAAAGTTTTTATTAGGAATTTTTGCCTCTACGGCCAACTTCATTTCAAATTCTCTCTTTGCTTGTCTTATTAATGTTTTACCCTTAACTTGACAATGCTTATGCTTTTTCCTATTTTCTTCAGATGGATCCATCTTCCAATTTTTGAAGGATGTTTTTTTGGCTAAAATAGCCTCTTTCACCTCATCTTTTAACCATGCCGGTCATTGTTTTGCCTTCTTCCACCTTTCTTATTTTCTGGCCTGAGCTTCTAAGATGGTATTTTTTTTAAACAATGTCCATGCCTGTTGTACACTTTTAACCTTTGCAGCTGCACCTTTCAGTTTTTTCTATTTTCCTCATTTTATCAAAGTTTCCCTTTTGAAATTTTAGTGTTAGAGCTGTGGATTTGCTTATTGTCCCCCTTCCAGTCATTAGTTTAAATTTGATCGTGTTATGATCACTATTGCCAAGTGGCCCCACCACCATTACCTCTCTCACCAAATCCTGCATTCCACTAAGAATTAAATCTAAAATAGCTCCCTCTCTCATTGGTTCCTGAACCAGTTGCTCCATGATCAGTCATTTATTTCATCCAGGAACTTTGTCTCTAGCATGTCCTGATGTTACATTTACGCAGTCATTATTGGGGTAATTGAAATCTCCCATTGTTACTGCACTGCCAAATTGGTTAGCTTCTCTGATTTCTCTTAGCATTTCACTATCTGACCATTTTGTCCAGGTGGACGGTAGTATACTCCTATCATTATACTCTTACCCAAGACACATGGAATTTCTACCCATATAGATTCTACTGAACATGTAGTCTCGTGTATGATCTTTATCCTGTTGGACTCTATACCCTCCCGGACATAAAGTGCCATACCCCCACCAAGTTAATCCTCCTTGTCATTGCGATATAATTTGTACCCTGATATAGCACTGTCCCATTGGTTATCCTCCTTCCATCAGGTCTCTGTGATGCCAATTATGTCAATCTCATCATTTGCTGCTATACACTCTAACTCTCCCATCTTACTTCTTAGACTTCTGGCATTGGCATACAGACATTTCAAAGAGGTACTTCCCCTTTACCAGAGTCTAGTAAAGGGGAAGTACCTCTATTTTATTCTTACTAAAAATTGAAAACATTTCACAAACATTTAAAAGAAATTATTGAATATGGACCAATGTTTAAAGGAGACCCCGAGTGGTGAAAATACCGAGTACAAACCATATTCAGCATCCGCGGGGTAGTGTGAGGGTCCAAATTTCAAATATTTAAGTGGGTTTTTTTTTTGAAAATCACTTTTTTCATCTCTGAACCTTAATTCATTAAAATTTGTTTGCAATGATTTTTGAGGCATATTGTTGACAAGAGGTCAGTTTTTGATTATTGATGGACTATTCCTCCAGGAACTTGTCCAAACCCCTTTTAAACCCTGCTATGCTCATCACCTTGACCATGTTCTCTAGCAACAGATTCCGCAGCTTAATAGTCACCCTCTCTTACTTCAGTCATGGCCCGCTTTTAACATTGCCTTCATTCCTTCATTGTTTCTCTACATGGGGAATTCTAAAAGGGTTTCTGAGGGACAGGCACTGCCAACAGCTGTGGGTTGGACCTGGGGAGGGTGTGATGGCCAGAGGGGAAGAGGAAGTGGGGGGAAAAGTATGTGTGTGTGTGTGTGTGTGTGTGGGGGGGGGGGAATTTTGGGGATGTGTATTTGGGGTGCAGAGCAGAATTTGCGCTCTGCTCAGGTCTGAAGTGACTCTGCTTTGAAGTGACAGTTGATTGTTCACCTCTGTTGAGCAAAGTCAACACGAAGAGCCAGTTGCCAACAAGCCCCAGGTCATCAGGGACAGCCCTGCTGGCTGGACCCGTTCCCCTTCCCCTTTCAATGGCATGTAAGGGAAGTAACAGCTACCGGTCCCAGAGATGCACATGGAAAACCAGGACTGTATTGGCCAGTCCCTGGTGATCTGGAGTTTGTTGGCAGCAGGCCCAGTTCCGTTCCGCTATCCATCACTCGCCATGTCACTTTGGGCAAATTGCATGACTGTTGTATGCATGTGAAATTATTAAATACGGTGCCAGGCACACAGGTGGTTAATATGTAAATAATAAATGATTAGCATAAAACCAGCTCACAGTCTGGCACCAACAGGAATCTTTATGGAGGAAACCCAGGATTAGAAGAGTAGGGGGAGCTGCCAGGCAAGACTGAGGTACAATGAGGAGGAGGTACTGAAGGGCAGGAATGAGGTGCATTGGCAGAGCTGTCTGTGTGTATGGGGAGGGGGGTCTTGGTACTGCAATAGCAGGGAGTTCTGTGTGGCAGGACTGAGGTTCATTAGCAGAGCTGCTGGGGGTTGAGGGGTCTCAGTTGTAGACTAGCACCTGGAGGGGTGGGGTGCTCCTGGGCAGGTGCATTAGCTTCCAAAGGCTATCCTAGCAGCTCCTAGTTAGATTTAAACTATAATTCAGAGACCAGCTTTTTAAAAGCATGAGAAACTGAAACTCCCCCTTGGCAGCATGTGTCCTGTTTCTGTCTGTCTCTCTCTCTCTCTCTCTCCTCCCTCCTCTTGCTTTCTTTCGTTGGCTTCTCCCCTCTCTAACTCTCTCTCTCTGCCTCTGCCTGGCTTTCTCTCTGTCTTCCGGGTTGACCACACTTGGATGCTGGCTCCAGCCCCGTCTGGAAAGCATTATTTATAACTTTTGATCTGGAGGATTTGCACCCTCCTCTAAGCATTCCTGAAGAGAACAATGATCAAATAAATATTAAGAGAATTCATTACTCATCAGTCACATGACCTCCGAAGAGATAAAAAAAGAGAGAACATCTGCCCCACGTTCTTCTGATCTTGCTTGTTACTGGGGTTAAATATTAATGAGGGGGAGGGGTGCCAGGCCTGTCTGAAGAGGTGAGGCTTTGGATGGCCCCAGGGGTGGGGGCTGGGGGGGGGGGGGGGAGAGATCCTTTCTGGTCTGATACGATTACATTCTCCTTTCCCTGATTCTTGCTCTGAAATCGAATCTCGCCTTGCCCTGTGCTTTCATCTGGGCTCCCCATGCACTACCCCCACCCATGAAAAGAATGATTTGCCTCCCCCCCCCCCCCCCGATAGATTCATTTCCTTACTTTCTCGGTCCCTCTCTGCCTCCCTCCAAGGCCGAGGGATCTCTGAGCTCTTCAGTATAATGCAATGCTTTCCCTTCTTCTTTGCTGTAGATATTTTTTGTGCCCCCCTCCCCCCCCCACACACACCTTAGCCTGGCATCCTGAGAGAGAATCATCAGCGTGGGATGCTGCTCTATCCACCCCCTCTCCCTCCTTCCTTCCTCCACCCCCTCCTCTCCTCTCCTTCCCTTCCTTACTCACTCACTGTCACATCCCTCCCCCCTTACCCAAAGCCTTTTGTAAGTCTGTGCATGTGTGTGTGTGTGTGTGTGTGTGTGTCTCTCTCTCTCTCAAGCTCTCTTTCTGTTCCTCGGTGCCTGCATACAGCACTCAGACCCTGCTTTGGAGTGAGAACCCTCCTCTCTTTGCTTTCCTCTGCTCTCCATCCCTCTCTCTCCTCCCATCTCACTTCTTCTATCTCACACTCACAGTCTGTCTCCATCCTTTCCCCCTACTCCTCCTCCTCCTCCTCCCTCACCAGCTCTCTCCCCTTCCCCCTCCCTTTCAAAAAATATAGCAAGCGATAAAAAAAAAATAAAAATCCCACATTTCTGCTCTTATTTTGGGGTAGATGAAAAAAGGGGTGAAAAAAAGAGCAAGCAGGATTGAGAAGGTAGGGAAGGGGCAAGGCCAACAGAGGAGGACTCCTGTAGAGCTTTTCGGATGTACCACAGAGCCGTGAGACAGTCACTTGTTCCAGACGCCAGACAATGGACTGTCTCTGCATAGTGACCACCAAGGTAAGGAGGCTGCGCTCTCTCCGTTTCTCTCTTGTGGGTGTAGAGGTGGGGGGCTCGCCATCCCCCGGTTTCTCGGAGCCCCCCTCCCCTCCGGATCGGCCCCTGCATGCGCTGTCCCAGGTGCTGAGCTCCGGCTGCTCCACCTAAGCTGCTGTCCAAGGTGCTGAAGACTGGGGCCCAGATACCATTCCCCCCCCCCCCCCCCCCCCCAACGCCCCGTCCAATGTGTTGAACGGAGACGTCTCGGCCCTGGGAGCCGCTGGCCCTGACACTGGAGCCAGCTTCCCCCCCCCCCCCACTCCCACGGGCCCCCTTCTCTCCGGGATACCGAAATGCTTCCTTGTCACCCATTCTGGGGACTGAAGGTTGCAGGCTCCTTGGCCTGTCCACTCGCTGTAAAATCCAGAGCCCTTCTCTCAACAACTTGCTTCCCCCAGGAGTGAAATAAAAGCCTCCGGGCCTCGGCTGCACCCTTTCTCCCTCGCCTTCCCAGGGAGCTCGTCTTTCCATCGTGATCTCAGATCAGCAAGAGGTCTCCTGCTTCCTTTCCTTTGGGAATTTCATACGATTTCGTGATCTTGGTTTGAGCTCGAGACCCTTGTAAAAAAAATGTTGGGGGAGGGGGTGGGGGTGGGAGAGATGGAAACCAGGGGGCTACCTCTCTATCGGAGACACACGCTAAATGCATTTTCCTGTTTCATGCTTTTTGTTTTGGTTTGGAAGGGGGAAAGGGGGAGAAGGAGGGGGGGGGGGGGGGGGGTCATGTCTCCAGAGAGAACAACTGGTAGAGAGATAGCCACGAGCAGGAATCGCCACAGTGTCTTTTGTTACCGCTCATTAACGTTGACTAGGCAGTGAGAAATGAAAGCGGGGTGTGCTCATTTCTGGAAGATTTATAGATTTAATTGCCTTTATATAAAAAAAAAAAAAAAAAGATTATTGTTTGAAATCCTTTATCTTAATTGGAATGGGTTAAGCCCAGTAGGGTAGGTAAGGGAGAGACGGAGGCGGGTGGGGACTGACTCTGCCTGGCGCCTCTCTCAGGTGTGCTGGTAACAGGTGTGGGGACGGAAGTCTTGGCCCTCTTTGGTTTTCTAATCTGGCACTGAATGCCCCGCTAGGGGTCCAGAGCGAAGGAGCAGTACAAAGGGAGAGAGAGATCATGTGAAATAGAAAGGTTTCAGGCTTCTCAACAATGCAGAGTCCCCTGTCTAACCCTGCTCAATGGCATGTGACGCACCACCATCCTCCCCCTCTATGCTATTTGTGTTGGGAAGAAGGGGGTGTTGGGGGGTGGGGGGGGGGGGGGGGGAGAGGGGGAGGAGGTGACCTGGAAAGGGGAAATGAACGCACAGTATTTTCAATTTATTTATAATGCTCTCGCCAAACCCTCAAATTAGAATCATAATGGAATGATATTGTTGCTTTAGGTATAATTTTTTTTTTTTTTGCCATTGGATAAATGGGTGGCCTGCTGTGTGAAGAAAAAAAAAAAAGTTTTCTAGCTACTTTGGGAAAAAAAAAAACATGTTAAAGGTGAGGAGGAGGGGTTACAGTGAATTTGAAGTCTTAACAGTAGGAGGGTGTGGAGGTGGCTCTCCCTGTGTCTCCAAGGCATTAGTGGGTAGCTCCTGCCTGACTACACTGAATCTTAATTATCCAATGTGCCAGTGACTCAGAGAGAGAGAGAGGCCACGTTGTGGAATCTATAGATAGTGTATTATTTCCAACAAAATGTCCTGAAAATCAAATCTGAATAGGAAACCCCTGCCTTGCGTCTTCCTGATTCCCTTTTAGAATATATGTTTAATTTGCACATTTCTCTGAATGGACAAGGTTGGTCATGGCAGAGGAGTAAGTTGGGGGGGGGGGGGGTGGGAAGGTAATGGTGATCCAGCCTTTGAGCACATGATCCATTTAAGGTTGGGCCAAAGGATCCAATCTAGCAGCCTCTCTCCCCAGCTCCCACAAGGAAGTTCATTCACCTGTTGACCCAGTGGCTCATACTTTGGAGTCGTCCCTCCACTGGAGGCAGGGAGAGTACTGAAAATGTCAGGAGCCCTCGTACATTATTCAAGCAGTGACACATTGTTGATGGATCACCATACAACTTGAGCCCTGTGGTGTCATGAGGCCTGTGGCTTTGAGCTACTCAAGCACTGCAACTAACGCTTGAGTGACTTATTCTGAACGTAGTGTGATTTTATTTATTTTTTAAAGTTATTTTGCAGTGTGTTTAGATTCAGCCTATGTGGCTGTGGTGGTATATGCAAACTGGGATGCTAGAACCTGCAGTAGCCAATCACAGTGCAGACATTCTGCCTACCATTTTATAGTTGAGCTTATTTTGGTAGAGGCAAGCCCACTTCAAGGGCATCATCCACCCAAGAAGTAATGATAGCACACCGTGACTAGAAATCAAAACCCAACCTTGTCTGACTTACTCTTGTTATGATCTCAGGCAAGTGGCCTTACTCTCCTGTGCCTTGATCCAACCAGCCATCATTAGGTAGCAATGAACGATAATGGCATTGCTGTGCTCTGCTGCGTCGAAGACTTTGGGTCCAGTTCCAGGGTCCAAGTTTCACTCCTTGGGCCGCTCGGGGCTGGTGATGCACTGGAGGCAATGTTTACAGCCACTTGGGAGGGTGGAGGAGTGTTGGCCATCCAACAGTTACTAGTCTGATGCATAGGTGCAAGCTGTAGCCCCTGGCCAAGGGACATTACAGCAACAGCTAGGCAAAGTTTGGGTGTGTGTGTGTGTGTGTGTGAGGGGGTGGTTTATAAAAAGAGCTTAGGGGATAATTGTGAATGAACAAGGATGGCATTATAACCAGGTGGAGGAGAAGTCCATTACCTGCTATTAATTGAGTTGACTTAGAAAATAGCCACTGCTATTACTGGCAACAGTAACATGGGATAGACTTAGTGTTTGGGTACTTGCCAGGTTCTTATGGCCTGGATTGGCCACTGTTGGAAACAGGATGCTGGGCTTGATGGACCCTTGGTCTGACCCAGTATGGCATGTTCTTAAGTATATTGAGTGGGAAACCCAAAGTAACAGGAGGAAACTGTTGGACAAAAAAAAAGACTTAAAGAAGCATTTCAGGAAAATTATATTAATTTCTCCAAAGCAAAGAGAGACTTTTTTTTAATATTCTGCTGAAAAGTGGAATATAAATCTAAATACAATAATAAATAAATAAGAACATAACCCAAACTAAAGTTTCCTGAATGGAAAATACCTGAAAAATAACATTATGTAACAGTGTAAGTGAGCTATTTGTGTACATAGCATTGTACATGGCGACAGTATATTTAAGAAGCTGCAGAGTGAGTTTGGGTGTAGGGGAGGTTTTAAGTGCTTGATCCTCACACAAAGTCTCTCAGTGAGTGCTGGATCTCTTCTGCTTCTATCCCAAGATGGGAGGCTAGTAGGGTTGCCAACTGGCTCCAGATTTTCAGGACAGGCTGATCCAGTCCTGGTTTTACCCCATTTCATGCTGGGCTTTATTCTGATTTCCTTATTGCATTCCTTAAGAAAAGCAAGACTATAAGTACCTGCATGCAGGTGAGTAAAAGTAGGACGGGATCAACTTGTCTTGAAAATCTGGAGCCAACTGGCAACCCCAGTGTCCAGCCCTCTGACCTCTTTCAGTTCAAGGCAAAACAAAAATAAAAAATCATGCACCCTTGGCCAGTACTTGATGATACAGGCCTGATCTTGGATGTTAGATCTAAAGAGGCAGGAGTACTCCCCTCCTCTCTGGCCCCTCTCATGTCCTGTCTCATGCAGTGAAATACATCCTCTATCAATAAATGTTTTCCTGTTAAAAATAATCTTGGCTGAAATTCCCTTTAAAGCAGCTCTCCTTCCACCTTTCCTGGTGCAGCTATGACTGCAGCAGTCTCCCCTGTGACATCATATTGGGACTGAACACAATTGGACCAGCCCGGCCACTGGGGACCAATCGGATGAGATGGGCGTGTTCGTGACGCCACTGATGACATCACAGTGACCATTTCCATGGGGTGATGGCTATTGTTTCTGCTGTTGGTCCCGTACATAATGATAGGGCTTCATTTGCATTTTCTATATTAGTCTGACATGTAGACATGGCCGCCGCCATTGACACGTGGCCCACGGAAATGAAAGGGGAGCTGCTTTTAGGGTGAGGGCTCCAGGGAAAATAGGACAAGCAGTATCATATGGCCTGAAATTATTTTTTTCATATTTTTTTGGCTAAAATGGATACAATTTGGTGAAGAAAGCTTTGAGTTATGAGGACATTTGGAGCACAAGCTCTGTCATTTGCTGGTTGTATCTGACCTCGGGGGTGAGTCACATTTTCACTCTCTGCATCAGTTCAAATGCAGGCTCTGTCACTAACTGTATAGCTCCGTGTGGTCTGAGGTCTCCTATTTAAGCAGAGTGACTTTCTCTGACAGCTCTGGCTGTCGGTATCTGCATGTGTAGGCAGTTACCAAGGTGACTGATTTTACCCAAAAGGCACGGGCAAACTTTGCATGTTATTCAGCTTGAGAGACTGCAGAATTCTGAGAATTAGAAAGAGATTGCAGAATACTGACAGTAGTAGTCAGAGGAAGAGAGGCTCTGTGTCCCTGTGCCCATTCCCTGGGCCATCCAGTCCTAGAAGTGACAAGCTGTGTGTCCCTGTGCCTATCCACAGCCCTCTAGTCCTAGAGGCAACAGGCTGTTTCCCTGTGCCCATCTCCTAAGCTGTCTAGGCCCAGAGATGACAGTCTGTGTGTCGCTGTGCCCATCACCTATGCTGTCTAGGCCTAGAGATGACAGTCTGTGTGTTGCTGTGTCCATCCCCTATGCTGTCTAGGCCCAGAGATGACAGTCTGTGTGTCGCTGTGTCCATCCCATGTGCTGTCTAGGCCTAGAGATGACAGTCTGTGTGTCGCTGTGCCCATCCCCTATGCTGTCTAGGTCTAGAGATGACAGTCTGTGTGTCGCTGTGCCCATCCCCTAAGCTGTCTAGGCCTAGAGATGACAGTCTGTGTGTCGCTGTGTCCATCCCCTGTGCTGTCTAGGCCCAGAGATGACAGTCTGTGTGTCGCTGTGTCCATCCCCTGTGCTGTCTAGGCCTAGAGATGACAGTCTGTGTGTCGCTGTGTCCATCCCCTGTGCTGTCTAGGCCTAGAGATGACAGTCTGTGTGTCGCTGTGTCCATCCCCTGTGCTGTCTAGGCCTAGAGATGACAGTCTGTGTGTCGCTGTGTCCATCCCCTGTGCTGTCTAGGCCCAGAGATGACAGTCTGTGTGTCGCTGTGTCCATCCCCTGTGCTGTCTAGGCCCAGAGATGACAGTCTGTGTGTTGCTGTGTCCATCCCCTGTGCTGTCTAGGCCCAGAGATGACAGACTGTGTGTCGCTGTGTCCATCCCCTGTGCTGTCTAGGCCCAGAGATGACAGTCTGTGTGTCGCTGTGTCCATCCCCTGTGCTGTCTAGGCCCAGAGATGACAGTCTGTGTGTCGCTGTGTCCATCCCCTGTGCTGTCTAGGCCTAGAGATGACAGTCTGTGTGTTGCTGTGCCCATCCCCTAAGCTATCTAACCCCTTCCTCCATTTACTTCTCCGCTGCTGACAATTGATGGTTGGGCTATAGGGGGTGGGTTGGAAAGGAAGGCAGATGTGGATTGGAGATGCAAGTTGCATGGACATGATCAGAAGCAGAAAGGCTTGACTAAATTCTTTTGGGGTTTATTTAAGAACTGGCTGCCTGCTAGATCCATCTCTGCCAGAAAAAGAAATGTGAATGGGGTAAATATCAATATGTGATCAGGCTTTGCACAAAGAAATCTTTTCTTCGGCCCTCTTTCATCTTTTAGATTGCCCAGGCTGGGAGCTCCCACTGGAGTCTGCTTACACACACCCACATCATGCACCCTCCCTGCTTTGTAGTCCCGAGGGAATGACTACATGGCCTTATGAGCAATGCTGGCAGGAAGAGCCATCAGGGACCTGAGACAGGAAGAAAGCCCGTGGAGATCAGATGATCATCATTCCATGCACCCTAGAGTTGGTGACTGCACTCATGGAATGATCCTAGAAAGAATAAGTGCAAAGGGAGAGAGCCCACAGAGAAGTTGTATCCAGGGAGGAACCATGGAGAGACTGAGGAAATGAGGAAACTACAATGATACTTACACAGGAAGAATTTCCAAGCTCACCTTGATATGTTGCCTATAAAGATGACGCCCTATGAACTCCAGAAGGAGGGCATTAGCTGTAAAGTTGAGAGCCTGGGATCATCCCCACCGTACCCTGACTTACAAACGAGGTGCATTCCTATCAAGGTAGAAGCAAAACAAAGCCAATTGGAGGCACTGCCCTTGACCCCCCCCCCCCCCACCCCACCCCACCCTATGGAGTCCAGATCACAGAGCGTCTACAAGCAGAGAGAAATCACGGAGAGACTGAATGTAAGGAGAGACTATGGCACAACTGTATGCACAGAGAAGAGTGTGTACAGGCAGTGACCATAGACAGACCAAGAGGGAAAATGTGTACTGGCAGTGACCATAGACAGACCAAGAGGGAGAGTGTGTACAGGCAATAAACATGGACAGACCAAGGGGAGAATGTATACAGGTAGTGTCCATAGACAGAGCAAGGGGGAGAGTGTGTACTGGCAGTGATCATGGACAGACCAAGGAGAGAGTGTGTACAGGCAGTGACCATGGACAGACCAAGGCGGAGAGTGTGTACAGGCAGTGACCATAGACAGACCAAGAGGGAGAGTGTGTACAGGCAATAAACATGGACAGACCAAGGGGAGAATGTATACAGGTAGTGTCCATAGACAGAGCAAGGGGGAGAGTGTGTACTGGCAGTGATCATGGACAGACCAAGGCGGAGAGTGTGTACAGGCAGTGACCATGGACAGACCAAGGGGAGAGTGTGTACAGGCAGTGACCATGGACAGACCAAGGCGGAGAGTGTGTACTGGCAGTGACCATGGACAGACCAAGGTGGAGAGTGTGTACAGGCAGTGACCATGGACAGACCAAGGCGGAGAGTGTGTACTGGCAGTGACCATGGATAGACCAAGGGGAGAGTGTGTACAGGCAGTGACCATGGACAGACCAAGGGGAGAGTGTGTACTGGCAGTGACCATGGACAGACCAAGGCGGAGAGTGTGTACTGGCAGTGACCATGGACAGACCAAGGGGAGAGTGTGTACAGGCAGTGACCATGGAAAGACCAAGGCGGAGAGTGTGTACTGGCAGTGACCATGGACAGACCAAGGTGGAGAGTGTGTTCAGGCAGTGACCATGGACAGACCAAGGCGGAGAGTGTGTACTGGCAGTGACCATGGATAGACCAAGGGGAGAGTGTGTTCAGGCAGTGACCATGGACAGACCAAGGGGAGAGTGTGTACAGGCAGTGACCATGGACAGACCAAGGGGAGAGTGTGTACTGGCAGTGACCATGGAAGCACAGAGGGACAGCGATAGAATACAGCAGCAACTAAGAATCACTGTCTAGTCAGTCTAATATCATTCCCGCTGTAGTACCTCAGACCCCCACTTGATCCCTGACTTTCCCCTCACACCTTCACAAGTAAGGATCTTCTGTGCTCATCCCAGGCTTTCTTCAGTTTTTGGACTCAAGAATTTAAAAACTGCCGTGCTGGATCAGACCCAATGGCCCACGGAGCCCAACAGTGGCCAGTCCGGGTCATTAGGGAATTCATGGCAGGTCTTAATGGGGAGATCCCTCCCCTTTGGCTCATTCCTAGGAATAATTAACTCTATAGGAATAAGAAGTGGCAATCTTGTCTGCCTGGCTAATAATTGTTAAAGGATCTATCATCCAGAAACTTATCCAAGCCATTTTTAAACCCAGCTGTGCTGCTGACTTTAACTTCCTCCTCTAGCGACACAGCCCACAGCTTAAATGTGCTTCATTGATTGAAAAAAAAATATTCAGTTAGTTTTTAATCTGCTCTCAGTTTCATGAAGTGTCCCCCTGTCCTATTACTATTGCAAAGGGTAAATAACCGCGTCCTAGTTCCCTGTTTGCACCCCACTCATATCCCTTCTGAGTTATCTCCAAGCCGAAGAGCCCTAGCCTGCCTTTCCCATATCTCTTGCCGTTCTCTGCACCTTTTCTACTTCTGCTCTATCTTTTCGGAGCCAGAGCTGGCCAGAACGTCTTCTCACAGTGGTCAAGGTGTGGCCCTTTTAACGGCCTCCGCACACTTTGGCAAGGTTTTCAACATATTATCCCCGAAAGGGCTCCTATCCTGGATGAACCTAGCATCACGTACCTATGGTCGGGATATTTTTTTTTCCCCTATGGGCATCACATTGCACTTGTCCACCTAACAGCGGGTATTTAGGATTAGCAGGCAATAATTCTTCTCAGTCAATACAATAATAAATTCAGTTGAGTTTCATCTGTCGTTTTTAGATGCCTGGCTCCCCAGCCTGTCACAGTCTGTCTGCGTTTTAAATACTTTGACTAACGTTGATCACCTCTTACTCACTGTTCCCTTTCCCCGATCACTAAGGAACAAGTTAAACCACTGGTCCCAGTACAGCTTTATTTATGTATTTATAAGCTTTTGTAGACCGTCATTCGGTAACTTCCATCATAATAATGGTTTACAACAATAGCGTAACATTTCTAGTACATTTCAGTTCCTAAAAACACGTATCACCATATTATCAAGACTTATAAATATTAAATATTCCTAAAACATAGTTAAAATGTTAACAGCATATAAACACACTAAAAGCATTTAAATCAATGATAACATAGAAATGACAGGTAAAAAACATTCTAACTAAAAATGTATAAAATGGCAGGGAATTAGTAATACTGGGGGTGGGGGGGGGGTCTGAGAAATCGTTGTTAAGGTGATAAAAAATAAGCTAACAGGTACAACAATGTTACTAAAATTCATAAAATGACAGTGAATTAGTAATAGGTGAGTCTGAAAACTTATTGTAGAGGGACCTGGGGCAGTCCATTAGGGGAACTGAACATTTGGTTTCACTCACTGTTTCCTGTCTTTTAATCACAATAGGACATTGTCTCCTATCCCATGAGGTTCTAATTTCCTGAGCAGTCTCTCATAAGGGACTTTATCAGACGCCTCCTGAAAATCCAGATACACTATATTGACCAACTTATCTCTATCCATCTACTTATTTCCACCTTCAAAGAATTCTAATAGATTGGTAAGGCAACTTCCAGTGCTGCTTCTTTCTCATTAAGCTATGTTTATCCGTATGACCAGTAATTTTGTTCTTAACAATTGTAGCTTCCACCGTTGTACTCAGCACCGATGTCAGGCTCTGTGTTGCATACTTACCTGGATCACCCCAGAGCCCTTTGAAAAAAAGAATTGGAGTTGCATTGGCTATTCTCCAGTTCTCAGGTACGGTGGCAGATTTGAATGATAGGTTACAAATTACCAATTGCAGGTCTGCAATTTCCTATTTGAGTTTCTTTAGAACTCTGGGGTGGATACCATCAGGTTATGGTGATTTGCTACTAGGTTTGTCAGTGTGCTCTAGCAGCTTTTCCAAATTGTTATTGATAGGTTCAGTTATCCTGAATCACCACCTACAAAGATTGGTTCAGGCTTGGGTATCTCCTCATTGTCCTTTGCAATGAAAACCAAAGCAAAGATTTCATTTGGTTTTTCTGTTATGGCCTTATTCTCCTTCAGCACCCCTCTTGTGCCTTGATCATCTAATTTAACTAATTAATTTCTTTCTATATTTCATCTAATTCATTTACATATCACCAAGTGGATTACAATAAGATTTTAAACACTAAACAATGAGGAATAAAATAGAGAGAGAAGCAAATAAGAAAATGAAGACAAACTAAAATGCATATTAAGAATGACAAAAAGCAACTTGTAAAACAAACTAATCTAAAAAAAACTGCCAGAAAATTCCCTTCATTCCTTCTAATATTTAAGTCTGTCCAAACCGAGAGGCCCAAAATGAAATTAGACCTTTAATAAAAATAACAGGCGAAAAGCCATGATTTTACTTTCTCTCTGACAGCTGGATAATTTAACTCAGTTTTGATCTTTAATGGAGTCTTGTTCCGTCATGCTGGGGACGGCAGAATTGAAAGCCTTTCTCCTGGTATCCACCAGCCTTCCCAGTTTCAGTGCTGGGTCGAGCCAAAAAAGACTTCTAGAGTAGACTGTGTTAGGGGACGTGGCGGTTTAGCACGCCAACCAAATAAGCAGACCCCCGAGCCACGTAAATCTTTAACATTCACAGCCGTGGCTTTAAACGTGATTCTCCCCTCCCCTCCACTGGAAGTCGATGCAGCTCCTCCAAAACCAACGTAAGTAACATGATCTTTAGATCTCTCCCCTCTACTGATAACTTTGCTGCTGTGTTTTGCAGCAGCTGCAACCAACCCAAAGTTTTATTTTTGGCAACCCATGGTATAGACAGGTGCAGTAATCTACTTGGCTTGTCACTAAGGCATGAAGAAGCGTGCAAGATTTATTTTTTTTTTTTGTTTGTTTTATCCAAAAATGGCCTTACTTGTCTATGTTGATGTAGACACATTAATCCTACTGCCATTACTTTGAAAATCTGCAGTTCGAAAGACGGAGGCATCCAATAAAATTCCCCATGGTTGGATTATCTCTTTGGATTCCAATTCTACACCTAGGATGGAAGGACGAATTGTCAGAGGTCTCTGCTGTCTGGTAAGCCATAAAGTCTCAGATTTTTTCCAGGTTAAGCGAGCCAATCTGCTGCTTTAAGCCAAGCAATCGTTTAGCCTGACCATAGCTCTCTGCTGATCGCCTCCTACAGGGACGCAAAGCTGAACCGTTGTCAGCATACGCAAAACTTCCAAATGTTGTAAAATCTCAGTCAGGTCTGTTAACGGACGGAGATGAATATTGGAGTGGGGGGCAGAGATCCGGGATCAGAAATGATTCTCCTTCCAAGCCACTGTCTCGCTGCTTTCCATCCCATGGACACGAGCGAAAGCGGCCTAGGAACTGCACTGCCTAGGCCAGTGCCGATGAAGTCACTGGATTCAAGGCACATGGTCAGCGCTTCTCAAAAGCGCTGGTGGGCCGTGGAGCGAGACGGCTCCTCGGTCTGCTCTCGTGGAAGACTCCCTCGCAGATTTCTTGCGTTTCATATGCTTGGGGGGAAAAAAGTTTTTATTATTGGTTTTTTTGCATCTTTGACAAGTTTCTCCTCAAATCCTCTCTTGGCTCATCTTGGAAATGCTTTGTATCTAATTTGCCAGTGCTTGTTATGCTCTTTTCTGTTTTCATGATTAGATCCTGCTTTTCCATTTTGTTTTTTTGTTTAAGGAATGCCTAGAAACTGTAAATCCCCTGAATATATGGTTCTATCTGCCAGGCTCCCTTCTCTTCTTAGATACCATAAGGACACGTACTTCCTAGAATAATTAGCGCATAATTTATTATTAGGAATGTGTTAGTTACAGCAACTATGATAGAACGAAAGGCAAGTGGGCAAAAGAAGAGAGAAATAAAAAAGCATGGCAAGAAGGAAAGGCAGGATTCTGAAATCTTTGCTGTGTTTCACATTGTGTGGGAGATAAAGCACACATTTACATATTATCTGCTCATTATTCTAAATTATCATGCCTGGTAACCAGCTAGCGTGTTAGCTACACCCACATCCTGTGACATCACTACATTGAGCTGATATTGATCATCTCAGAATTACCTAGTCTGTAGTGCCATCCAGCAGATACAGGCTCACAGAAGTAAAAAAACAAGTTATTACAATACCTTTTTGGCTTCTTTCAAAGCACTGATTAGCCATGCTGGTAGACATTTCTTCTTCTTTTGAGGTTTTTTTTAATTTGGTGGAATACATTTTATCTGGGCTTCCATGATGGTGTTTTTTTAAACAGTCTCCATGCCTCATGCAGACTTCTAACCCTCCTTTTACTTTCCTTGACTAGTTTCCTCATGGTATCATAGCCTCCTTCTTTAAAGTTATATGTTACTGCAATAGTTGTATTTATTATTCTCTCTCTTGTGAATTTGATAAGTGGCTCATTCACTGTTACCCCTTGCAGCAGGTCCTGTGATCCACTGAGAACTAGATCTAAAGTATCTTCTCCTTTTGGTTTGAGGACTAATGACTCCATAAAACAGTCATTTATAGAAACCTAACTTCTCTGGCACACCCTGATGAGACATTCACTCAATAAATATTGAGGTAATATTATATTATACGCCTATTATACTCCTCCTTGTTTGTTTCCTGCAGATTTTGTAATCTAATGAACACTATGGAATCCTTAGCTTTCAGTACTTCTATCTGCTCTGTCATTTCAAAATATCTTGTGTCCTGGTATCGCCTTGTACCTTTTTTTCACTAGATCTCTGAGATGCCTATGATGTGATATCTTCATTTTGTGCTATACAACTCTGATTCTCCAATTTTATTCTTTAGAAATCTGGCATTTGCATGTAGACACCTAAAAGCCCAACTTTCAAAACTGTCTGCAGTATACCATTTGCATGCATAAGTGGCTCCGTGGAGAATTATGCTAGTATTTTATAAAATGTGTGGCGGGAGCTGCAAGTTTATCAAATACTGCATATTTCTGCCCCCATAGTATGCTTTAATTGGCAGGAATATTTGTATAGGTTCTTTTCCAATTTTCTAAAACTACGTGGGTAATAATTGTAATAAGTTTTGCGTAATTTTCGGAATTAAATGTGGGGGCAAGTATACAGAGCTTCTAAAAATACTTGCACAAATACTTAGAATCCCCAGTTCACCCAGACCCTCCAGCACATCACCTTGAACCCCACCCCCCCACCAGTTCACCCAGATCTCCTACCCCAAAACCGAAGACAAGTGTGATTTCATTTGCCTGAGTCAGCCAGCAGGTGTAAGAGCGCACAGACACGTTTTGAAATGTACGTCCCACTAACAAAACAGCAGAGTCCACGCAGGCTTCTGCCTCAGAACGCTCTGGACCACCCCTTTTCCAGGTTTTCATGTGGCACTGCAGTGCGTGCATCCTCTCGGGGTTTATGAAACGGTGCGTGCGCGTGAAGGCTGCTTGCTCACGCATGTGCTGTTTTTATACATGCACCCCCTAGATAATGCTTTGAAAATGAGGATTGTTCATACTTTGTCTGCTCTGTATTTATTTGAGTTGTATTCCACCTTGCAGGCACTTCAACGGGGGATTTCATTAAGGTCCAATAAGGTATTTTTCTGTCCCTAGAGGTCTTGCGCTGTAAGGGGTGACTTTTCAAAGAAAATTAGCATAGACCCTTGCAGGTAGAAGCTGCCTGCGTGTACGCTTTTTTCTAAACCTCAAACATGCATAATTCTGCTTTTGCTCACATATATCCCTCCTCTTGAGCAAGCAACAACTTTCCCCCGTGCTTTGGTTGAAAAGCTGCTCCCTCTCCTTTTTGGTTGTTAGTAGCCGCAGCCAAGTTCCATTCTGGTTTCGGTGGAGCCCAGCCTGTCGGAATAGGCTCCTGCGTCCCCCAAAACGTTTCCCAGTTCCTAATGACCCTAGAGCACCTCCTTCTTGCAGCATCCTCTGGATCTACGCATTGAGGTTCTGGGGTTCAGCCTGCCTCTGGGATCCCGCCTGTGGAACTTGGGAGCATTTCAGGGAACGCTACTCGGCAGGTTCTGGAATTTAATTCCCTTCATAGAAGCTTAAATTTAGCCTCCAGAAGTTTGCTCCTGTACCTTCCAATGCCATTGGCACCCACATGGACCAGCACTCCCCAGCCCGCTCTAAAATTCTGTCTGGGCAAGGCATAAAGCCTGCTACCTTTGCACCAGGTAGGCAAGTTACCAAATGATCCTCATGGTCTCCAGCCACCCATCTTTCTACATTCATAATATTCCAACTGCCAATAACCATGGCGGTCCTATCATTTTCTCCAGGGCACCTTTCCCTGGAAATACCTCCTCAGTGCGAGAGGGTAACACATCACCTGGAGGGCAGGTCCTGTCTACAAGATCCCTTCTTGCCACTCTCAGGAGATGCTCTCCTTCCTTGTGACCTTGCTTCTCCAAAGCCAATGTCCCTGAAGGAGACCGCCTCAGGCATCCATCTCCTTATATTCTTAATCACCCTTGTTATAGTTCCATGTCATGCTCCTTTCTTTTACTATTTTCTTTCCACCGAAAAAAAGTTTGCTTCTTGCTTATTTATTGGGCCATGGATATATTTGACTATCATATTCCCCTCTTGCGCGTCCATTACAAGGGTATACATAAGAAAGTAAATCAAGGGAAGAGGAAAAAAAGAGGCCACTATGGTTTTTTAAAGAAGTGGCTGAAAAGGTGAGGGAGAAACGCTGAGCGATCAGAAACTACAAGAGATCGCAGAAAGAGGAAAAACAGGTGATGGTATCTAGAAAAGCTAGGAGAAGCTGGGAAGGAAGTCAGGAGAGCAAAGATAAGAGTTCCAGAGGACTGGAAATAGGAGGGTACGTTTCCTCTTCACAAAAGTGGAAGTAAGGAGGAGGACAGGCTGGTTGGTTTGATTTCGGTAGTGAAGAAATGAATGGAATTGCTGGTAAAATAGAGGATAATGCATTTTCTGGAATCCAGTGGATTACAGCAGTGGTCCCCAACCCTGTCCTGGGGGCCCACCAGACAGTTGGGTTTTCAGGATATCCACAATGAATATGCATGAGAGAAAATTTGCATGTTATGGAGGTATTAATGTAAAAGAAGTTCTAGAATGAGGGGGTCATGAGATGACGAGAGGGTGGTGGATGCATGGAATGGCCTCCTCATGGTGGTGGTGGAGACAAAAGCAGTATCTGAATTCCAGAAAGCCTGGGATAATCGCAGAGGATCTCTGAGGGAGTGGTAGGGCTTGGAGAGCTGAGTAGTTGTTGTGGATGGGCAGAGTAGATATTTATATTTTTCTGTGTTTCTATGCTTTGGTGCAGAATCTGCACTATTTTAGTTGCCTTTCTCTGGGCTGCCTCCACTCTGTCTATCTCATTTTAGAAGTACGGCCTTCAGAATTGAGCGTAACACTCCATAACATGAGCAGTCAAGGTCCCCCATTGTCCCCATATTCCTGTCTTAAGCAGGTGCCCATGCACAGAAAATCAACACAAAGGAATAGAATTAAAAAGAGGCCACAGCTTTATTAACAAACCAGCATAGCATGCAAAGAAATACTATCAGAGCCAACAATCTCTTGCAAATTCTGGATTGCCTGCTTGCCATAGGCCAGCAAAGCCATGGTCATCTGTGCAGCAATCAGATGTAAGGTTGTATTGGAGAAGTAGCCTAGTGGCTAGAGTAGTGAGAGGAGCCAGGGTTTAAATCCCACTGTTGCTCCGATTGAGTTTGGGCAGGTCCCGTCACCCTCCGTTGCCTCAAGTACAAGCTTAGGACCTAATTTAGTAAGCATTTTTGCATAGATACAGAATGGGAGAGAAGCCTTAGTAAATCAGGTCCTTAGATTGTAAGCCCTCTAGGGACAGGGGAATACTTGAATGTAATCACAAAGATTGCCCACTGACAGGCATGGCTAAAGTTAGCTCATGCCACATGATGTAATGGGGTTGCCAGGACTGCTATCTAGTACCCGTGCTTCTCTATAGCTTCTGTTTATCCTCCTGTCGGGAAATAATTGGGTGACGGACCACACTTCCCGGGCATCACTCTTTGGAGTTGACTTTCAGCCTCTCCTTTGGTGATGACTCTGTCAGTTGATCCTTCACTGATTGGCCAATAGTTACAAGTGTCTCCGGCACCCCCCCCCCTCCCGGCCAATAGTTACAAGTGTCTCCGGCATCTCCCCCCGCCCTCCCTCTTCATCTTCTCCCCCTTTTCCCTTCCGCCAAATCGCTCTCCCCTCAGGATCTCCTCCTCCCAATCACTCTCACAAGCTCACGCTTGCAGGCAGGCAGCCGCACCTGGCGTTCGAGCGCACTCACACCACCAAGCCCAGAACAGGCCAGCAAAGACAGAGACCGGGTCATTTTCAGTGGCACGCATCCATCAGCACGCACGTGCATGAGTCGGTGCGTCTAAGGTTCAGGCTGTGTTCTGTAAAACTGTGTGGCAGTAGTTTATAAAATGCCACGTATCTCCCCCCTCCCCCCACGTGTCAGTACGTGCACGTTTCTTTTAACGCAGGGATCCACATAGTTTGTGCACGTATTTTATTAAAGCACGTGTAATATATTTTACGCAGGAAGTAATTGTAACCTGCATGGATAATAACTCTCACTAACAGGTGAATTTTCAGAGTTACCCATGTAACTGTAACACGCTAGCATAGCAATTTTCAAAAGCCATATACGCATGTTACATGCACTTACACAGGGGCAAAACCCAGTTTTAAGCGTGCAAATGCTTTTGAAAATCAGGCCCTTAGTGCGCGGGATAGGCAGGCATTTTATAGCGTAGGCGCGTCCTCCGCTTATGAAAATGCTTACTTGTGTCTGTATGTTTTACCCACCAGTTTGTCGATGCCCTCCACCAGATCCTCTGCCACTTCGTCCCGACCCCTCGCCAATTCAGCCAAGACCCCTTCCATTCAAAAACTGCAGACAAACGACAAGTGCAATTTCATTTCCGCCACGTGAATATCGGGTCTTAAAAGCGTGCAAGATGCGCTTACAAAATACTTTCTTGTGTGCGTAGTTCCAAAGGCCGCCCTGGAATGCCCTCTTTTGTACTTGCCTAGAAATGCAGGTGAAACAGTAATGTGTGCGCATACTTCTGACCGTCTGAATATTGATTTACTGCGTAAAAGGGCTGCATACACGCATATCTCCCAATTTAACGCGCACAACTCCTGCAAAACTCATGGCCTCTGTTGGAAACAGGATGCTGGGCTTGTTGGACCCTTGGTCTGACCCAGCATGGCAATTTCTTATGTTCTTATATTCCCTCCTTCCTTGGGGGATGGGCAGGAAGATGGCAAGGTCCCCTCCTGCTTCTCGGGGGGGGGGGGGGTGTTCAGGGTTCGTCTTCTGTCTCTATACCAAAATAGCACTAACTCCCAGGACTCAAACAGCGAACATCCTGCCTATGAAAGGCAGGATTGCAAACATTATACTGGACCTAGAAGACCAACACACCTCCTACTGGGAATACAGAATAAGTCTGATTGTTTTCAGATCCCTAGGCAGAAACTAAACACTAGCAAAATACCTGACCTATGTCACAGGCAGGACACAGACAGCCCTCACCTACTACAGAATAAGGAACCACAATCAGAAATAGAAACATGCAGACAAAAGCTGAACTGGAAAGCCCCAATAAGCAGACTCTGCATGCAATATAATGCTGGAGAAACAGAAATGCATTTCTTCCCTTACTGTGCAAAAGATAAAGACATCAGAAATGCAGTCCCAGTCATTAAACTTAAAATGTTTTCTACTTTCATTGTCTGGGCATTTTTTTTTATAATCAGGTTGGCCCTAGTCTTTTTCTGCTTTCAATGCCTTTCTCTTCTCCATTTTCCTTTTCAAGGTTCTCCTTTCCATTTTCTGTTTATTCTCTTCTCCTGTTTGCTTCACTTTCTCACCCGACTGACATTTTTCTTTCATCTAATTTCTGTGCCTCTCTGTTCACTTATAGTTAGATTTTGCTCTTACTTCTCCCCCTCCAGTTCTTGCTGCCTCAACTTTTCACCTCCCTCCCTTCCAAGCTCCCCCTTGTTCTCCAGATATCTGGATCCCAGCTACTACCTCCTCCTGGCTCTCTCACCTTCCATCATCCCCAAATTGAATTGCTCTCTCCAGCTAATTCTCTTTCAAGCTCTCCTATCCCCATCTTTTTACCTCTCTCTTCCTGCCATTTCTTCATATCTTTGTTGTCTTGCACCCTTGCTCACATCCTCTCCATCCTACCTCTCTATCTCGAACACTTATTGTCCCTCCCGGTCTTCACAATCTCCTTATTGTTATTGCTTGCCCCCCTACCAGCTTTCTATCACCCAAGCTCACCCTCCTTCCTGGCCCTCTTCCCCTCTGTCTCTCTCACCTCCTTCCCAGTTCTCACATCCCCCCCAATTTTCTCTTCTTCTCTAACCTCTTCTTTCTCCTTTTCACCCACTCCCTAGGCCCACCTTTCCATTGTTTATACTCAACCCTGCCGCAGCCCTCATTTACTTTTTTCTGCCTATCATCCCCTCACCAGCTCAAGTTCCTTCACTGTTTCTTACCCTTTCTTCTGCCATCCTGGGCCCTCCTGCCCTCCTCATTCCCCCATCCCTAATTCCTTCTCCAACTCCTTTCAGCTCCATGTCCTCTCTCTCTGCTCCCCCTTACTCCCCAGATTTGGTCTCCTGATAATCCTGATCTCCTGTACTCTCTAAATCTTCTGTTCACCCAAAATGTGCCCCTCTCTTCCTCTCAGGCCCACTGGCCCCGGAACTCCAGTTCCTCTATCTCGGGCCCTCTCTCTCCATCTCCCTCCCAGGTCTTTTTATCCTGGATCTCCTCCCTCCCTTTTCCTGCCCCACCAACCTAAAATGTAGGTCTCCCTCTCCCTGCTGCCTTCTGATTCCTGGTACTTTCAATCTCCTCCTCGTGTAGTGGGTCATATCCCCAGCTGGCAGACGTGGCGCTTAACCCATTATGTCTCCCTGGTCCTTGTCAGAGGATAGCTTCTTAAACAATTTGGGACATAATTTGGGTTGATTTTATTTATTTATTTAGCTATTTTCTATACCGGCTTTCACGACCAGGGGTCACATCAAACCGGTTTACATTGAACAGTTTGTGCATTAAAACATAGAACTGGAACAACTAACTGGTGCAGAAAATACAGTTACAATGAACAGGGAATTATACAACTGGGAGAGTGGGAAGAAGAAGAAGAAGAGAGTATAACAATTAATAGAAATGCATTTACAATGGATCTTTACAAAATATGTAACTTAAAGACCCAGACTGAGAGCAGTCCTGGTCTGGAGTAGGTGGTGGATGATTAAGACTTTATAGTGGAGTTATGAGATGATGCGAACTCTGACAAAGTAATTAAGGGATAATATTAACATGGGTTAATCTAAGATCGGAAAGGCTTCTCTGAAAAGCCAGGTTTTTAGTCTTTTTCTAAAAGTTAGTAAGCATGTTTCCTGGCGCAGCTCTACTGGGATAGAGTTCCATAGGCGTGGTCCTGCTGTTGATGGTGCTCTGTCTTCAAGTGATTTGTGTTTGAAGGCTTTGGCGTGTGGAACCTGTAATGTTTCTTTATAGCAATTCCTGGATGGTCTGACTGTGGAGTGTTTTTCCAGGGGGATTTGTAGATTTAATGGTGCGATATGATGGATGACTTTGAAGATGGAAGTTATGGACTTATACATTATTCTGTATTGAATAGGTAGCCAGTGAAGGGCTATCAGGATCGGGGTTATGTGGTCGATTCTCCTAGAGTTGGTCAGAATTCTGGCAGCTGTGTTCTGCACCATTTGTAGCGGTTTTGTATGAGAAGCTGGAAGGCCTAGTAGAATGGAATTACAATAGTCCAGCTTGGAAAATATAATTGATTGTAAAATTGTTCTGAAGTCGCGGGAATGGAAGAGCGGTCTGATTTTTTTGAGGGTGTATAATTTGTAAAAACAGTCCTTGGTCGTTTGGTTGATGAATGGTTTTAGGGTTAGGCGGTTGTCGAGGATAACTCCTAGATCTCTTACGTTTGTGGTTTGCAGGTTGGCTGGTGGATTTGTGGTGATCTTGTTGTTGTCGTGGGCTATGATGAGGAATTCTGTTTTTGAAGCGTTGAGAATCAGGTTCAGACTGTTGAGGAGGTGTTTGATCTCCGTTAGGCAGCTCTCCCAGAATTCTAATGTGTTTGTAATGGATTTATTTATGGGGATAACGATCTGCACGTCGTCTGCGAATAGGAAGTGTTTTAATTTTAGTTTAGTAAGAAGGTGGCAGAGTGGGAGAAGGTAAATATTAAAAAGGGTTGGAGAAAGGGAGGAACCCTGTGGCACCCCTTGTGAAGACAGATGGTATTGAGATTCTTTATTGTGGATTTTAACCTTGTATCCTCTGTTCTCCAAGAAGGTTTTGAACCAGGTCCGTGCAGTGCCTGAAACTCCAATGTTTGCCAGTTGGTTTAGTAGGATGTGATGGTTAACCGTATCGAATGCCGCCGAGAAGTCTAGGAGAATTAGAAGGTATGCGTGACCTTTATCGATGCCGGCTAGGAGGAAGTCTGTAAGAGAGAGCAATAGTGTTTCCGTGCTTGCTGCTTTGCGGAATCCAAATTGATTGGGCGATAGTATTTGGTGATCCTCCAGGTAGTTGGATAACTGTGTGTTAACTAGTTTTTCCATAATTTTTGATATGAATGGGAGGTTAGAGATGGGGCGGAAGTTGCCGGGATCATTGGTGTTCAGGTTTGGTTTTTTGAGTAGGGGCTTGATTGAAGCTGTTTTAAGGTCATCTGGGTAGATACCCTGGGCTAGGGAGCAATTTATAATGTCGGCTAGAGATTTAGAAATGGTATCCGGGATAAGTAAGAGTATTTTGGTAGGGATTTGGTCGAAGGGGTGTGATGATGGTTTCATTTTTTTCAAGATCGTTCGGATGTCATCGGTAGTGATGGGTTCGAAAGTGTTGAGAGTGATGTCTTTGTTTGGATGAACATATGAAGTATTGGAAGGTCCACTTGCATTTGGAGTCAACTTATTCAGGAGGTCGGATATTTTTCTATTGAAGTAGAGAGCCAATTCGTCTGCTTTAGTTTTTGCTAGGTCCTCTGGGATTGCTGGGGTGATGGCTTTTGTGAGGCTGGACACGTAATTGAATAAAGCTTTCAAGTCAAAAATGAGGTGGTGAATCTTGCGGGCATAATAGTCTCTTTTGTTTTTAATGTGCTGTTTTTGTAGAAGTGGAGGGTGCGTTTATATTCCTGAAGCGAAGTAGGTGAAGGGGTTTTTCTCCATTTTTTTTCCTTCTGTCGTAAAGTTAATTTGAGTTTTCGCAGATCCTCGTTGAACCATGGTTGACTCTTTGGTGCATTATGTTTGAGATTTTTTGGAGTTAGGGGACATAGTGTATTGGCTGCTGATTCTGTTATTTTCGACCAGGATTGGACTGCTGAGTTGGGAGTGGAAACGTCTAAGAGTGAAAGATCTGGGGCTAGATGCTTGGCGAGGAGATCCGAGGGGCATGTTTTCCTGTATAGAAATGGTTGAAGTGGGGGATTATTGTAGCTTGGTTTTAATAGAGAGAATGCGGTGGAGATTAATGTATGATCTGACCATGGGACCTTTTTGCACTCGGGATGTTCTGGGAGAGAGATGCCGGAATTGGTAAAGAGAAGGTCCAGCGTGTGACCCGCTTTGTGTGTGGGTTTGTTAATTTGTTGTTTGAAACCTAAGGCTATCATGGCTGTGAGAAATGTTTCGCAGTTAGAAGAGAGAGGGGACTTGTCCACGTGGAGATTGAAGTCTCCCATGATAATGGTTGGAGAGTCCAAGTTTAGCTGCGTAGTAATGATTTCCAGAATAGAAGAGGAGTCTGATTCTAGGAGGCTTGGAGGGGCGTAGACTAAGAGAATTTGAAGATATTCAGATTTAAAGAGGCCTATTTCGAGTTTGGTTGGTGATTTGATTGGATGATGGGTAAATCTCAGAGATTTTTTTACTGCCAGGAGGATACCCCCGCCTCTTTTTTTTTGCCTCGGGATGGAGAAGAGGTCGTAGTTTTGGGTAGGGAGTTGGTTTAAGAGGGCGATATCCGATGTTTTGAGCCATGTTTCCGTTATGGCGCAGAAGTCTGGCTTGTCATCTTGAAGAAGGTCGTTGAGTATCAGCGTTTTGTTAGTAAGCGATTGCGCATTGAAAAGGATGATGGTGAATAATGTGAGTCCTAAAAACTGAGTTGTGGGGGAGATCATGATCGGAATGAGAGATTTGTACGTGGTTGGCCGGTTGATCATTGTAGATTTTGTAGATGATTAAACTGCCCGCTGAGAAGATGTTGTGGGTGTAGTAAGTATTGTCTCCTTGCTGATAATGTGGTTGTTCGAGGTGGCGTTGAGAGAGGAGTTTATGGTCCTGTGTAAAAGGTAAGGAAAATGCTTTGCTACTCGCTGTTCTTTCTCCGAAGTGTTGTCCTTACTGAGTTCTATGAAGTTGAGTCTGGTTGTGGCTGGATGGGTGTTGTATGGTAGTGGACGTGTGCTGGGTGTGGCTGGGTATTGTTGAGTGGGTCCTGGATGTGTGATAGAAGAATATTGATGTGTCCTGTCCGTAGCGCTCCTTAGTGCAGGGAGTGGTACAAATTTAAAGCCCTTAGTGCTAGGCTCTGATAGGCCTGTTGCCTGACGTGGGACATGTCTTACTCACTGCGAAGGATTCTGCTGGGCGGGGTCTTCTCTTTTATTTAGTTCCCTTTTTTGATTGTTTGATTGGCTCTTTCTCTGCCTTCTGGTTGGCTGGATTGGTGGCAGCGGGTGGATAGGCCGTCTGGGCCGTCTGGCCTGCGGGTTCGGGTGCAGGGCAGCTGGGGCTATGATCAGCGGTCGGCGGGGCTGAGTCCCAGGGTTGGGCTGAGTCCCAGGGCGGGGTGGCGCCGACTTGGAGGTCCTGTACGTCCCGAAATGGGTGTCGCCGACCGCGCTAGGTCCAGTGGAGGGGGATGAGGTACGGCTGAGGCCGGGCAGGCGGAACGTTGTAATACCCGTTGTGGGTTCTGACAGGTTTCGGATATTTTGCTGTTAGTCTCGGGAGTTATGCTGCAGTTGATCTGTGGTTACTTCCATGAGTATGGGTCGGGGCTTCTTCAGGGCTTAAGCCTAATACAGCAGGGAATCTTGAATCAAGGCAGAGGTCCTTGGGAAGAAGTATAACTTGCCAGGCACAGGAAGGAAGAGGCAGCCAGGGGAGAAAAGGAAGCCTAGAGAAAAAGAATAAGCAGGCTTGGGTACTTCACCAGATTCATTTTGGGCCTTGGCCTTGGGTATCTGCATCTGCTTCCTTTGCCATGCAATGCCAATCTTGCAGTGTGAGCCATAAGGTCTGAGGGCTCTTGCAGCTCGCACTGGGCCCCTGCAAGAGAGGAAGCTGACATTCTATTAAGCTGAGCTTCTTCCTTTGCAGGCGGCACATGTGGCAGGGGGTGGCATGGAGGCAGACCTGGTCCAACCCAACAGGCACCACTTATCCTACGGCACCCTGGATGACCGTTCTCATTTCTTTCATCCTAGTTTTGCCCCTTTTCTAGTTCCACCGTTATCTTTTCTGAGTCGAGGCGATCAGAATTGCACGCAACGCTCGTAGTGTTCGCGCCATGGATTGATACAGAGGTATTATTATTATTTATTTGACTTGATTAATCACCATTTCTTACTCCAGTAAATCAAGGCAATTTACAATAAAAGCATAGAAAATTAGGTAGCTTAATAACAGGCAATAAAAAGACTCATTGTTGAACAGAACACCATAATAAAAGAATTAAAAATTAAAACATAATCATAATAATAAAAAAAAATCCGTACATGAATTAGACTAATGAAATGAAACCTAAAAACAAATTCTAAAATAATGAAGAAAAAAAAATATATAAGAAAATGGTGTAACAATGAGACAAAAGACAAAAATAAATAATTAAAGAAACCCATCAAGTTACACCCCGCTTGCAGCAGGGTTAACTGGGAAAAGATATTCCAGCGCAAGTTCACTCAGTAAATTATACCACTATGGGGTCTCTTATAAAGTTACCCTCCCTATGTAGACAATGCTGGGTTCTCTGTTAGAAGTTACACCTCAGGAAAAGGAATCTGGAGTCACAGTGGACAATGCATTGAAATCCTCAGTTCAGTGCGCCGCAGCCATCAAAAAAGCAAAGAGAAGATCAGAAACGAATAGAGAACAGAACTACACTAGCCTCTTTAATTCAAAGCTTAGGCTTTTCTTCATTCACCTGAATATCGGCTAATGCCTCCATAGATTTGAATACTCCTGGCCCTTTAACTTATTATCTCACAGACATTGCTTGCTGGCTAAAAAGCCACAAGCTCAAAGCCAATCCGAGCAAGTAGGAATCTTTGTGGGGTTATTTTGGCAAAAGCCATCCTGATCGAGGCAGGCAGTGGGCAAACGTGGTCAGGTCTAGGCAGCAGGAAAACACGACCAGGTAGGAGCAAAAGGTCAAGAAAAGGAAGTCAGGCCAAGGCTGGATGGAGACACACAGGAGGTGCTGGATGAGACAGGCTGGGCAAGGCAAGACTGGATAAGGCTGGATGAGGCGAGGCTGGAGAAGGGAAGCAATGCAGGTCACTCAAGACCACAGGAGCAACGCACACTGCTTCAGAGCAGGAGACCCATTATTGAGGCAAGGAACTACAGTCCCAGGAGAGCTTACAAAGGCCCCGGGAGTGTGATGTCATCCAAGGGTGCCGCAGGGCTATTTCCTCCATGGGCCCTTTAAGTATAGGTGTGTGCGCTTACAGAGAGGCTCAGGAGAAGCAGGAACATGGAGGCACCCAGGCGCTGCGCCAGCGTGCGAGCCGTGCAGAGCAGCTCTGCTGGTTTGAAGCAGCTATCCTGCCACGGGTGGCCTCAAGCAGCATTGGGGGGCTTGTGGGACCCTCCTGCCAGCCGTGCATCATGAAAATGCGTATTCAGATCAATGTTTTGTCTTTAAATGTGCCAGGCATATCGTCCCCCTTCAAGAGGAAGAGGATTATTCAGGTGAAGTAAGGCGCAAATTGTAATCCTGCAGGACACACACCTTACGCAGACAGAGCATGAGAAGCTGAAGTATGGCTGAGTAGGACAGCAGTACTCGACTTTCTATAACTCACTTAGTCAGGGGGGGGGGTGTATACTTATTGACAAACGCCTTCCCTTAGTGGTGAAGCAATTTCTTCTCAACCTCGATGGTAGATACGTCATCTTAATCTGCTCTATCAACGTATTCTCCTTTACTTTGGTTAATATTTATGGTCCTGATGCTAATGGAAGCAGATTTTTCACTCAACTCAAGGATAAATTATTGGTGCTGGGTCCTACTGCGTCAATACTGGGTAGGGACTAGAACTGGTGTCCAGACTCTAGATTAGACCCAACCTCCATGTCCCAGGAAGGACTTGGATTGAATTCCAGATACCAGGATTTGATATCCAACATTCAATCTGTTAGATGTGTGGAGACAACGCAACCTGACTTGTTGGGATTACACTCATTATTCACACAGACACAAGACATAGAGTAGCCGTGATTACTTTTTTTTGCACTGCTGAAGTAAGCACATTGATTAACAGGACTGATATTTTGTCTAGCAATTTGTCTGATCATCACCCGGTTTGGTTGTCATTTGACAATGTTGGGCTAACTCCTAAGTATGTATCTGGGGTTTAAATACTTCTCTGCTAGGGGACCGAAAATTTAAAGAAAATTTAAATTTAAAGACGTTGCAGATTTTCACCTAGAAGCTGAATACGATCCCACTTGGTAACAGAAGTGTTTTAAAGCGTATCTTAGGGGGCCATATTATTGCGTATTCTAGTCATGTATATGTAGCGGGTCCCCCGTCTGGTGCTTTATCCTTAGCTAGGGGTGTCACGGGTCCGGACAGGGAGAAAGAATGATTTGCCGGGGTCCTGGGTACAGTCCCTCTCTGGCCTACACATGGCTCACAAAAATCTCAAGAAAGTGCAGTATTGTCCAGAAAAGGAGCAAGGAAACAAACTGAAAAGAATAGGCAGAAAATAAGACTCAACCCATTGTCCATCCATTCAGCCCTTGCGATGGAATAAGCAGGAACAAATTGAAAAGGAGCCCTGAAGTGGTGTCCTAACATAAGTCCTAATCTGCAAATGAAAGAAAAGGGTACAAGCAAAACCCCACAAAAATTGAGAATCAGCCTACAGCAAATAATCAAATTAAAACATAGGGGAGTCCATTTTCAGCCACTGTGTGGCTTGGCTGTTTAGTCGAATAAACATATCTGGCTAACTAGCAGGGTATATTCAGCATGTGGTCGCTGGTTAAGTGGCTAACTCTGATATTAACTCCGTTCCTCCTTCAACGCCTCTTGCCCACCCCTGGAATGCCCCATTTCTTATCCAGCTAAAAATAGCCAGGTAAGCCATTTAGATGGATAGCTATTATGTTACCCATGTAAATGGCTTTTTAATATTGGCCTTGAGGTTTCCTTGTCCATGGCGAACCTTCTCCTCACTCTCCTATCTCTTGCACCTTCATCCTTAGCCAATATATCCTCACCAGAGGGGCAGGTCAACAAGAAGTGTGGCTTCCAGCATCAGCCAATCTGTTGGAAAAATATCCCCAATCCAAAATATTAAAAATAGGTGCCAAACTTCACAAAAACTTAAACGGTAATCCAATTATCCAAAGTTGAGGCTCTTGATTGTCTTTTCCAAAGTCTCTCATTCTCTCTCCACCCTCGCTTGTCTGCTTGCTTGGGCAAAATGATATCCACTCCCAATCCACAGGGAGATGGGGGCAACCCTTTCCTTCAAACCAAGATATCAAAAAATTGCCAAAAGTCATCTCTCCTTCTCCATCTCACCTCTGTCTTCCCATTTCTCCAGCACCTAGCCCTCTCAGGTCTCTCCTTCCCTCTGACTATTGAGCGTGCTCCAAGGGTACTTCCTACAAAGCCTATCCCCTGAAAAGGTGGGGTTCTGGCAAGGGGAGGATCCAAAATGCAAACTCTCTGCCCATAGCTGGAAAAATCTGAGGATTAAATTCGTGATGGGCATAGCTCCCATTACATACGCAAACAGCATCTGGCTCAACCGACTGTCCTAGGGGCTAAAGTTAAGCTTCTAGAAGCTACTCACAAGGTGGATCGTTCCCTGAAAACCTTGTGGGAGCTTGAGAAGGTGCGAGTGGAGGTGAAGTCCCTGAAGGTTGGGAAGGTTGAAAGGGCTCTTAAATTCACTAGATTAAAATATTGGAGTAGATTTTAAAAGGTGCGTGCGGGAGTAGATTTGTTCGCGCAACCCGGCACGAAACAAATCTACTCCCGATTTTATAACATGTGCGCTGCCGTGCGCATGTTATAAAATACAGGGTCGGCGCGTGCAAGGCTGCGCAAAATCGGCAGCTTGTGCGTGCCGAGCCGCGCAGCCATCCTCCGTTCCCTCCGAGGCCGCTCCGAAATCAGTGCGGCCTCGGAGGGAACTTTCCTTCCGGCCCCCCCACCTTCCCCTCCCTTCCCCTATCTAACCCACCCCCCAGCCCTAACTAATTCCCCCCCCTACCTTTATTTTACAAGTTACGCCTGCCCTGCGCCATGTTCTGGTCTGGAGGCCGCGGCCATGCCCCTGGAACGCCCTGGGCTGGAACCACGCCCATGGCCCCGCCCCTGGAATGCCCCGATGATGCGCCAGCCGTGACACGCTCCCGACACGCCCCCGACACCCCCCAGGAAAGCCCCGGGACTTACGTACGTCCCGGGGCTTGTGCGTGCCGCCGAGCCTATGCAAGATAGGCTCAGCGCGCGCAGGGGGTGGAAGGGGCAGCTTTTCGGAGGTTACACACATAACCCTTTGAAAATCTGCCTCATTGTGAACAAGGGAACAAAGCAGAGGCATTCCCGGCCAGAGTGGTTAGGAGAAGGACGAGTGGTACTGTTGCCTCGGTTAAGGATGTGGAGGGTCGATTGCATCATTCGTTTGCGGAAACTGAGCAAGCGTTCATCAGACGTTTTACTGCGCTTTATGCTGCACCAGGGAATGCGGTTTTGGATGCCATCAGACCTTTTTTGTCATCCATCCAGTTTCCACAGCTAAAGCCCAATAATGCAGAGAAGCTATCTGCTCCTATTACACTCTCAGATATTCAAATGGCAGTTGCTGCTCTTCCAAAGGGACAATGCCCAGGACCTGATGGGGGTACCCCTTGGATTTTTATAAGACGATTCTGGCTGGTGTGGGTCCCTTCCTCTTGGGTCTTTTTAACACTGCAGGACAGTCAGAGTTTCATCAAGGTAACCTGGCAGTTACAACTAGTTCCCTTATCTATAAGAAGAGGAAGGGTGGTACTGAACGTGGTTCGTATCGTCCCTTCTCTCTGATAAATTCCGATGTGAAAGTTTTGGCTAAGATCCTACAGCTACGGTTAGAAAGTCTCATGATGGGCTTGGTTCACAGTGACCTAACTAGATTCCTAAGAAAGGAGATCTTCTGTGGCGAATACTAGACGGCTCTTTCATATTTTTGCAAGCGGTGAGTGGTAAGGGCTTCTCTGGAGCGGTAGTCTCACTTGATGCAGGCAAGGCCTTCAACTGGGTGTCCTGGCCCTTGTTATTTGCTATGTTAGAGAAATTTAGCTTGCCTGAGTTATTTTGCCTGGGTGAAGGCGCGATATATTCAGCCTTAGATCTCAGTTGCTTATCACTAGCACTCTGTCACCTTTTTATGATATACAACGGGGCTTCAGGCAGGGCCGTCCCTTGTCCTCCTTACTCTCTTCGATCTTGTTATAGAACCACTGGCGGAGGCAGTTCACAGCGCCACAGATATTAAGGGGTTTAATCTAGGGGCCATAGTACACAAAATCTCCCTGTACGCTGATGATGTATTACTCCACATGGCTAATCCATCTACATCGGGACCGACTCTCATGAAACTCTTGCGTCCGCACAGGGTGGTCTCCACTTATACAGCTTAGCTATTCAAAGTGTGAAATTTTTATGCTGGGATCCAGTAGGTAAGTTCCCTGCTCTGCCTTTAAACTCGCTAGGGCCGAGTCTACTTTACTGTGGACTCTGGATTGTTCCCCCCCATAAAAGCCTGTTTGCTGCTAATTATACTCCTATGGTTGCTAGTATTAAATAAATCTGACCTTACCCAGTGGGGGGAATTGGCAGGATAAATCTGGTAAAAATGAATGTTCTTCCTCGATTGCCATATTTCTTTTCTCATCCCCCATGAGGTGCTCCGGGGACAGTATTTGACGATCTCCATCGTATTACTGCTAAATTTGTCTGGAACCATAGACAGGCTAGAATTAGGCTACGTACATTATGGCAACCTGAAAACCAGGGAGGAATGACCCTCCTGAATCTTTGGGACTATTATTGGGCATCTAGGCCGCTGTGTGAAAAATCCGGGTTTAAATGGCGTGTGGATGGGTGTCCTGTGAACGGGGGTTGGTTGGCGATATTTAGTCTTCACTCTTGTTTGTTTCCCTCTTCCTCGTCTCCCGTCATCTGATCCGTCTATTGACGGTGTCCTATTATGGCTTGTACTGTAGGGGTTTGCTGTAATGCGATATTTGAGTCTTTCGGATGAGAAGCTTTCACCCATATCCCCCTATATACTGGAATCTTGGTATTTCTGAACTTACCTTCTCCAGAGGCTGGGAAAGAAAGAGGTCGACGGTGGGCTCAAATCTTTTATAGACCTGAAGGATGAATTTGACCTAGAGGAGGGGGTCCAAGTGCTCTGTACTTTCATCGTAAGCTTGGAGCCCTTGGTTAGCGCTTCCCAACCCCTTCGTATCCTCAGTCTTATGGATTCATTTTTTGTATATACGGGAGCAGTAACTTGAGGTTCTTCTCTTGTATATTGGGGCACACTGCTAGACAGGCAAGGCTCGAGCCCAGTCGCTTGCTTATTTTCCAGATGGAATGAAGATCTAAATCTTAGACTCACAGAAACTGGATACACTTATGGGTATCGGCGCACAAAACTTCTGTCTGTGTCAAAAGGGTGGAACTGATGACTAGACTGTTATACAGGACATACTGAAGTCCTCGTCACTTCGCTGATGTCTACCCCCAAGCGAGTCCCAGCTGCTGGAGGGAACTGGCCACATACTTGCACATATGGTGGGATTGTTCAGGGGTCAATCAATTTTGGGAGTCAGTGACATAAGAAATTTCTGATGTCATTGAATGCCCTCTCTACTTATCTCGGGTGCTTGGTTTGCTGGGTAAGTGGATGGGCTCAGGAATAGCAGTGAAACCTTGGCTTCTCAATTACTTTTGGCTGCTAGATTTACAGTGGCCACTACATGGAAAACTAATCCTAGTCTGGATTGACGCAGAGCACAAACTAGAGACATTGCGGATATAGAAAGACTACAGTATTCCCTAATGGGGCGGAAATCCAAACATGAGACCATATGGGACTGTTCTTGGAAATTTGATGCTATACCGATGGTTCCTTGAATGCTGTGTATTTGAAGAGCTTTGATTGGGTTTACGTTTACTGAAATATCTATGTAATTGTATTCACTTGCGCAGAACCTATACACGCCTAGTACTCATCTATTATGCATTCTGCTGGTTGTTACGCTTGTAAGTAGCTGGTTAAATAAAAAATTAAAAACAAAATTTGCAACTATGAACATAAAGTCACAACTCCCCAGAGACCAGTCGGATCAGTGCGGCAGGTTGATCGTAGTAAGGTGCCATCCGGAAAGGCCACAGGGACCTAGGAGGCCGGATGGTCGATTATATTGCAAAGCCTTGTGGTTCGACGTGGGAAGGGAGGAGGGGATACAGAGGAGGAAGAGGGCTGGAGTGATGTCTTATGGCCAGCAGCTGAGTTGTATCCTTTTCAGTGTGGACAGGAGGAACTGATTAGACTGGATGGCAAGATGGCCCAGCAGGTCTTTTCTTTCTGCCCTCATCTACTGAGAGGTCTCTATTGAGTAAAGCCGGTAGGATGACTTTACCTGGATAACTGTGCTGCTGAGTTTATCCGGATAACTTCAGGATGAGTCCGCCCCCAGTGTCGCCTCTCTTTATCTGGGTAAAGTCATTGCCCTTTAAATCTCCACCTCGGTATTGCTCTGTTACTATTTTTCAGGCAGTCTTTATTGAACTGAGAGACTATGAAGTGCAAAGCAAAGTGGCAGGGCTAGGGAAGCAAAGACTTCACTCGCTCATACTTTGCACCCATCAGCCATGTTGTGTACGGACCCCTCCAGCTTCTCACAGAGACAGGAGGTGAGATGTGCCAGACGCACCAGAGCTGGGAAGGAAGCCCCAACCAGGGGTAGATCCTTCTCAACAAAGAGCTGCATGGCCAGTGGCCGGGGATTGCTGCCCCTGGCTGCAGTCTCCCCTGCTTGTTCAGCGGCACCGGCAGGAGCCAGGGGCTGTTTGTGCCTACCTGGGCACAGCTAAGAGGCCTCCTACCAGACAGTGCCCTTTGGGATCAGAGACAAGGTAAGAGGGAGTGCCGACAAGTCACAGCTTTGTCCGTTTGCTTGTACTTGGCCCGGTTCCCTCCGTGAGTACTGAGATATTTCCCTGGGTCAGAGCACCGACAGGAGACTCCAGCCTGGAAGGCTCCGTGCCAGCCGGTATGCAGGACGGATGCGTTAAGGTGCTTGCAGGAGCATGGCTGAAGGCAGCCACCCTCTTGTTGCGGCTGGAGTAGGGGATGCAGTGATGGACAGAGGAGACTTCCGGGCCCCTAACCCTGCTGTCCTGAGCTGATGTGTGCAAGGGGGTCAGGAGAGCGGGACAGCATGAGGTATGTGAGAGACAGATGGGTGGCTGGTGCCCTGAGAATGCTTGCTCTCTCCAGGGAGGACAGCTGGGAGGGAAGGATGCAGGCTAGAGACCGTACAGCTGGCAACAGGCAGGTGTGGAAAACTATTGCAGAAAACCTGCACGTCATCCACACTTTTTCAAAGCCAGGGGGAATTTTTTTAAAATAATTTATTTCTTAATTTTTCTTTTCTGTTAGAAGGTATTGTTTCTTTAAAGTAATTTTGATGATTTTTTTTTTTTTAAGTTTTTTTTAACCCCCTTCTCAGGGCACATAAAATACTGTCTGATGCTGGGTGGTCATGATCTTAGCAACAATCTCCATTTTTTAAAAAAATTCAGAAAATGGTCTGGTCAGGAGTGGCTCAAGGCAATCTGCTGCCTGAGGTGAGGGATGAGATGGAGACCCCGCCCCTGTCCCCCCCCCCCCTACTCCCCTATAGGCTCCCTCTCTCTGGCTCCCACACAAAAGCACCCTCACACATGTTCTCTCACCCCCCAGGCTCGCAATCTCTCTCTCACACACACACTCACATACAAGCTGCCATTCACACACACAAGCAAGCTGCCTCACACATGCGCACATATACAGAAGCTGCCTCTCAAACTCACACGCACTCTGTTCTCAAACTCACACAAGCAAGCTGCCTTTCAAACTCACACACACACAAGCTGCCTTTCACACAATCGCGCACACACACGCACACAAGCAAGCTGCCTGTCTCTCATGTGCGGCCTCTCTCCAGTCTTCAGCCACTGCCGGACTGAGGTTTGGCGGCAGCCCCAAGACGAGCCTCTCTCCATTCTTTGGCCACCACAGGCCTGAGCTCTGGTGGCAGCCCTAAGCTGAGCCTCTCTCCGTTCTTCGGCCACTACTGGCCTGAGCTGAGGCAATCATGGCAGGGGCAGGTAGGGTAAGGCAGACGCCACAGCGGCGTTCTGAGGGGGGAATTTTTTTGCCACCTCAAAATTTTGCCGCCTCACCCTACCTCATTATAGAACCACCTCTGGGTCTGGTAGATGGTGGACTGGAGCTAGCCCATAGGCAAGGGCTGTATTCTCTCATGCTGGACAGGGAAAGTAACAAAATCCTTCCTTTCCCCTCTGTAATCATCTGACGCATCCGACACATATAGCAAAACCTTCAATCTTCAGTCCCTTCAGTGGCAGACTCACACCTCGAACCCACAGCCCTGGGATCTGAATAATCAAAATCCCACTTTCCGGAATATATTGCAAAAAAATGTTAACTTTCATTCTTCTGGGGTTACCAGCAGTCAATGCACAATAATAAAAATCACCAAAAATATGAATCACGGGAATGACAGCAGAAATAAGCATTGCAATAACAATAAATACAGCTTTGTATTTTCTTGTCCTCTAGTACAGCATCAACATCTTAATCAGGTTCTCAAGCATCCTAAGTGTTTTAGTCATTGTTCAAGCCATTCGTACATCCTGTCACAGAGTTCTTCTCAGCAGTATATCTCAACAACATCCTTAGAAATTATAACAAGGTAGCTGTGGCCCATAGGTTCCCCAGGGGCCAATGGGCACTAACTAGGAGCCTAGAGGTAGTGATCTTGCTTCCATAGTAGCTTGGCCTCGTTGGATTAGATAAAGCAGCACTCACCAGGAATCACTGCTGACTCCCAGATGCAATCTCTTAAGTCTCACTGCAGAAGAAAGAGGGGCGCTCTCTCTCACCCTGAGCACTAGTATGTATTGAACCCAGGGCCCACTCCCCATAAAGATCCGTTCCCACACCTTTACTTAAAGAAGCAGCTAAGAACCAGGCCACACTCATCTTGTGATAGGAAGATCACAACCTACCCAAAAATAGAGGCGAAGTGACAAAATGTGACTTAGGTAAAAGGACACGGAATTAGTGGCAAAGGGCTAGATTTAAGGCCTGGGCCACACTTTCTTTGATCCTCTCCCTTCCTTATCCACCTCTCTCCCTGCTGCCTCTTCCTGCTCCATCTCACCTCGTCCCTCAAACTAAGGGCTTGATGCGGCAGTAGCCCCTCTTCTCCATGACCTGGTGGCAGGCACTGGAAATTATATTTCTGTTGCCCACGGTTTTTCCATCCCATTTTAACAGATGTTGGCCATGCTTGCTGGCAGTTCCTCTGTGAGTCTCCCAAAGTATTTAAATTGTTGGCGTCATCCTTTGTGGTTTTGCATTTGCTGTAACGGTGGGGTATATCCTGGGTGGGTCTTTTTTCATACTGTTGACTTGCCACTTGCTAAGCCCCTGGTGCTGCAGAGGGCATGCAGATAAGGCAGGCTCACCCTTGCAGTGTAGGCAGCTGTCTACGGTTTCCTGCACTTAGATCAGGCTGATGTCACAGCTTGCACGTGCTCAGTGTGTTTTTCCCCGCCTTTTTTTCTAGGAGACCTTTCACTGGTATGATTTTTGCAGGTGTGAAAAGGGATAATGAGGGTCATAAATATGGTAATGAGGCAGATAATGCATTCCATGGCTCTGAGCCAAGTTGTTCACAGACTCTTCATTATACAATTATCAGCCAGATCTTGACTAGGTGGCCCGCTCCCGCACAGGTTCAGCTCCTCTCCTGGCCTCCCCAAATAAACTACTCACCACAGCCTCCTTCCTGGCCTTAGGCTGAGTGACTGAACCTCAATGATAGTCACATGTATTTAAACATATTTGTCACCCACCTCTCCAATGATCTTGGTGCGGTACAGATAAAACATACATAATAAAAAAAAACCATACAATAAAGGACCGAAAAAGCAATGCATCAAAGATAAAGACTAACTCATACAGCCAAAAGGGTATTCATCCGATTTTAAACACTACACAGTCAATTCAAGAGAGCTTGTTTGCCTAACCATGTCTTTAGATTCTTTTTAAATTCCTTAGTGTCGACTGTGAGCCGAAGATGTCGTGGCCTAAAATTCCAAATTATGGGACTAGCCACAGAAAGCGCACGCTCATGCACCTAACCCAGATGTGCAAGGTGCTAGAAAGGACTACTAGAAAGTCTTTGTTGCTGATTATAGTGTTCATGGTATGAGGTATGCATGAAGAGCAGCACCCAGCCATATGGAATGGTTGTTTGAGATGATTTTGTGTAAGATTGTTAATATTTTATATTGAATTCTGAAAGAGATTGGTAGCCAGTGTAACATCGAGAGAAGAGTGGGGGGTGATGTGATCATATCTTAAGCAACCGGTTAGGATTCCGCCTGCCGAATTTTGTAATAACTGATGGATCCTTATTGCACAGTCAGATAAGCCCAGCAACAGGGAATTGCAATAGTTATTCTCCGACAGTAATAGCTGCTGCAATACCATTCTGAAGTCTGCAAGTTCTAAGAGTGGTTTTAGTCTACGTAACATTCGCAATTTGTAATATCTGGTTTCTATCAGGTTGCGAATGTGCATTTTCATGTTAAGGTTTATATCAAGTAGCACTCCAAGATTACGTACATAGGGGGATATGGTAATATTGTGATTTCCGAACACAAACTTAGGTAAATCTTAAGTGGGAGTCGTCGAGTTACTTATATTATTTCAGTTTTTGAGATGTTAAGAAAAAGACAATTGTGAAACAGCCATTTTTCAATGGCCGATAGATATATTTGTAAGTACTTAAGTGTTATTGATTGAATTTGTGACTGGAATAAAAAATGTAATATCTGCGTATATGCGAAACTATAAGCCTAGACCACCAAGTAGCTTACACAGGGAGGGATATATGTTGAATAAAGATGCTGAAAGAGAGGATCCCTGATGGACTCTGATACTAATTGGAGTCCATTTTGATGAAGAGCAGCCAATTTGTATGTGCTGCGTACGGCCAGATAGATATGGCATGAACCATTTTAAAATGGTATCAATATTGCGATCTCTGAGAGATGAATTGCCAGTATACGATGGTCAATGGTATCAAAGGCGGTTGAGATATCAAGTAGAAGAACCATAAGATAACTCTGGCTGCTATTGAAGCCATGCCAGAAGATGTTGGTAATTGAAAGGAGAAGTGTTTCAGAGCTCTGATATTTTTCAGAATCCATATTAATTTGGGTTTACTAGAGCATTTCTCTTCTAAGTAGTAGATGAGTTGTTTATTGACAACATTTTAAATGATTTTGGAAAGAAAGATAGAGAAGAGATGGATTGATAGCTCGATAAGACACTGGGATTGGAAGAGTGAGTCTTAAGACTTGGTCGGAGGGAGGTTTTTATTTTATGGAGTCAGGGAGATTTCCTTCCGATAGAGAGAGGTTAACAATACGGTTTATGTAAGGAGAGATTTCATTCCAAATACATTTCAGTGCATTTACGGATATCAGATTAAGGATACAGTGAGGTAGATTTAATTTGTACTTAATTTGTTGAACCTCTGTTGAGGATACTGGGTCAAATTGGTTCCATGTAGCTTCTGAAATATACGGTATTCTTATGATCTCTTATTAGATGGAACCTCCTATGCGAAACTTGTAAGATTTCTTACTGTAGAGAATTGTACAACACCCTCTGAATTTCTGATGAAAAATACTTTTTGCAGAATTTGCTGTCTCTATGGTGTTCAAGTCACTGTATATTTTTAGATTGGAGCTGGATTTATGTTTTCTCCATTCAGCGCATCATAATTTTTGGTTTTTCTTTTCTGAGTCTAGTTGTAAACCAAGAACATTTCCGTGAGTGCTAAGGGACTGACCTTATGGTACACAGTGGGGTCAAATCATCAGCAACTTTAAGTGGGGGAGAATTCCACTCAGTCATGGCTGCTAGAGTGTTATCGTAGTTCATGTTCTCTAACAATGGTGGAAGCTTATTTTTCAGTTGTTCTAAATCAATCTGTTTCCTCTTTAGTAATGTTTGAGAAAAGTCAAACTTCTGTGTTTTATAGTGGGTACTTTCAAGGTTGCTGAGATTAGATTATGGTCAGAACATATAACTGAAGTAATTTTAGTTTAAGATGGTTGGATTTCAATGTAACTTTGATTTATAAATAGTAAATCCAGGGTATGCCCTGTCCTATGAGTGACCCCCTTGGATGATCTGATCCCACCTTAAAGCATTCATTGGCATTAAAAATGTTTCACAGGAGCTTGACACGGGAGATTTGTCAAATGAATGCTGAAGTTGTCTATTGTACATTTGAATCGCTTTTAGCAAAACGTTTGATTAATGGAGATATGTTGTGGGCTAGTAAGCCCGGTGAGCAATATTTAAAGCATAATGTATGTTCAAAAGGTGAGATTTTAATATTAGTACTTCAAATGGGGGTGCAATTTTAACATCAACAGGGGAGAAATCTAGGAAATTTTTAAATTTTACCATAAGGCCACCTCCCCTCTTCATTCTACTCCTGGGTGAGAAACTACGGAGTAATTACATGCAGCAGTCTGATTAATCAATACATGGTTGGCATTGGATAGCCATGTTTCAGAAAGACATAAACAAGAGGGCTGCTGGACATGGATCAGCACCATGATAGCAGGAGCTCTTTTTGTGACTGACTGAGCATTCAAAAGTAGAACAGACAGTAGTAGACAGGAGGACATCATGGTTATACTCTCAAGCTTGCTGTGAATAAGGTTCGAAGGTCAGCCAGGGGTAGAGTACTTACGATGATATGAGTGGCTACCATAACGTCCACGGCCATAAATTACTGGAATGGGAGCTTCAGGCATGTTCACCCAACATGTGTGCAACAGATGAAGTGGAGAGGTAAAACATACAGTTTGCTTCCTCGATGGGCTTCCTCAATGGGCGCATGAAGGGGCGCGCTCCCTCGACATGCGAAATAAAGGTGCATGCCACCCAATGGTCGGAGCCTTTGGCTCTGAGTCCTTTGAGTTATCCTGGTGCCCCAGAGATGATGCAGTTAGGGGATGGGAACCAAAGTCCCACAAGGTAACTTGAGGGGGAGGTGTACCGGCGTCGGAGGTCAGCAAACCAGTTGGTCGATGGCTCCTCGGATGCCTTTAAGAGCAGTCAGTGTGAGGCAGAAGAGCAGGTTGGCCAGAGAGGTGGTGCTAAGTACTGTCCGGTGGGGCGCCGTGCGTCTCGCCACACTCACAGGGTCATTTATCATTTCGCATTAGGGCCTTAACGCTAGCCCCTAATGCACGCGATATTGCCGTAACACAGCTAGGTAGAGAGTGCATCAAGCTAGGTAGAGAGTACATTGTACAAATCATTTCCTCTTTTAGCTTTCATCGCTCCAAATGACAGGAAATGTTCACTGATGCCTACTTTTCTGTTCGTACCTCTGACTGTGTATGTAAACCTGCCCAAACCTCGCCCCGAGTTAAAAGTGCCCCCTCTTATAGTGCTATAAATAGTAGAGTGGCTTGTTGGTCCCTATGGAGCGCTCATGCTCTCTCTCTTTCTATTTCTCTCTCCTGCCCAAACCACCATTTGCAGAGGGAAGAATAGCACAGGGTGTGATAGGTGTATCACACGTTGCAGTAGCAGGGAAATTAGCCTAACCACACCCTCTTTTTTTTTTTATTTTTTATCATGGGCGCTATTTCTGCTATATTTATCGCATTTTGATTAATCTAGGGCTAAGGTTGTAAACACTGACGGTCATAAGCTCAGTATTCTGTAATGGGGAGGCTGTGAGGTCCGTATTCAAGCACATATTCAAGCACATATTCAAGCTGGAAAGAAAGCCTTTCTTTCCAGCAGTCTACGCTTCCAAGTTTACTCTCCTTGTTGAATGTAACTTTGTTCTTCCTGTTCAATCTATTGTTTTTGGTTACACTCTCTGGTTCAATTCCCCAATTCGATGTAAACCGATCTGATATGGTCTTCAACCATGAAGGTCGGTATAGAAAAGTGTTAAATAAATAAATAAATAAATAAATTTAGCTGGATACCTTAGAAGTTATCAGCTAAATGAAAAATGTATCCACGTATCTCTCTAAATGCTAGCCAGGTAACTATTTAGCCAGCTATAATTTGGCAGGATAAGTTGGGGGCAGTCCAGAGGCATTCAGGGGAGGCGCTGAGTTAGCTGGATAAGGTATCTGGCTAACTCCGATATTCAGTGTTAGCTTATCCGGCTAACTCTGGCCAGCCCATACGCTTGTTCTAAACTTATCCACCTAACTTTAGGATATCTGGGGATATTCCGTGGCGCGGCTGTGCCACTGAATCTATAGCACTAGCTAGCCGGATAGGTTTATCCAGCTAACCAGCAGAGCCCCACAGCGGCTGAAGGCGAACCTCATTGTGTCACTCCCTGCTCAGGCTGTAAACAGAGATAGTCACAGGCTCATTACTGTGTACTTTAGCAATATAGGGGGTCAATATTCCAAAGATTTACCCAGATAAACCATGTTTTAGCCCAGTAAATTATACCTATTCAAAATGTCCTCTTTGCCCTCCTAAAAATGTGTTCCTAAAATTGCTCTCCACACAAATGTACTTAGGTAAGAAAGGGGGGGGGGGGGGTTGGATCGGGGCATTTCTGGGATGTTTTTTTTTTTAATTCATCCAGGGGGAAGGGTGATATTCAGTGCTACCTGGCTGAGTTTTTGTGGACAGCGCCATCCATCCAAAGAGCTGGCCTAAGTCCACCTGCACAAGGTGCACTTTTAACCGGATAAGTGCCGCTGAATACCTGGTAAGTTTGCCATTATCTTGAGCTGCCCTGCGGCTTTTAAATATCGACCCCCCTCAGTAGATGATGGCAGGTAATGACCAATTGGCCTGTCCCATCCTGTCTTTCTTGCTCTAGCCAAGGATATCTCCCAGTTGTTGGCTGTACAAGCTTAAGCACCTGCAGAACGTTCACCCGGGTCAGTTTAATTTTTAATCTTTCCTCTTTGGTCTTGATGCATTCTTGACAGATGAGCATACAAAGCTCTAGACTTACGCCAACATTCAGACCCTTCCCCTCCTCTCACCCTTTTTCCTATCACTGTCGCTGGCTTATTTGAGCCCTGTGGTGGTTTGGGTTTTCAGCACCTCTGCTGGTGTTCTCTTCCAGCTATCTACCATCTCCCCAGTGAAGAATTCCTCCCCTCCAGCTTCACATCATGATCCCACTCAGCCTTGAATTTCTCTTTCTATGGAAGATTGCACCTGGGCAAACTTTTGTGCTTTGATTTCCTTTTATTTATTTATTTTTTTTGCTCTGCTGACCGCTACTCACCCTCCCCTGTCTGACCTCAGCACTCTTCTCCTTCCCTTCCATCCCTTCCCCCAAGGTTGGCCCCTACCAGCCTCTAACTGACTTTGCTTTCACGCTCCGCCGGTGCATCTGATGCCGCCGGCCTGCTGCTGAAACTTGCCTCCTCCTTTGCGCCGGTCGATGGGAGAACGGCCGTATAGCTCCTCGTCCTCATTTTGGCCTATGCGGGCTGACCCCGGTACGCCTTTACGGTCTTCCAGACTAAGTGGGCCAACACAAGAGTGCCTCTGCCTTCTGCTGGCCAGCACGGGCCCTTGCAAGCGTGGCGCCAGGCGCCTTCCTCCATCCTTCGGCCTGGGCGGGCTGGCACCAGCCTGAAGCCTTGCTCTGTGGGCCTCCTGCCGTGCAGGGGCTGGGGGCAGCTGACAGGTGAAAGTGGGCCCCGATCATATCCCCTCCAGCTCTCTTCTTTCTTCCGAGTACATTTTAAGTTCCTTAATCCCCTTGGGCAGAGTTTGTGCTGCAGGCCTTGGACCGTTTTGGTAGCCGTTTTCTGAACTGCTCCTATGCTCTCAGTGTCTTAAGGAAGGCGCAGCCTCCAGAACTGAACACGGTCCTCGAGGTGGGGGTCGCATTAGGGAGCTAAGCAAGGGTAATGTAATACCTCCTATTCCCTGCTGATACTACCCCTCCTTATACACCCTAGCTGCTTTATTACTAATAACCTTCAGCATATCTGAGATGATTACTTCCAATCTCTTTCCTGCTTGACAGTTGCCAGTTCTTGACCTCCTAACTGATGCGTGGCTAATGCATTTCTGCACCCCAATTGCAGGATTTTACACTTTTTTTAAATTTTTCTTGCACTGATGTGTGGCTTCCCAACCTGTGACAATTGTTCTATTTTATTTCCATCTCCCCCTTTATATTTTCCAACCACCCCCCCCCTCCCGGCGTCTGTATCCTGTTATGGATTTTTGAATCAGCTGCAAACAAGTGTAGTTTTCCCTCAAGCTCCTTGACACTGAAAAAGAACGGATACATGGACGGTCACTTTCCCATCTCCAGAGTGGATTCCACTGACCGCTACTCTCTTTGCCCTTCCCCCCCCCCCCCACATACACACATCACCACCACCACCACCAGCAGCAGCCTCTGAGGTCAAATTGCACAGAAGTGTGAGGGGAGCATCAGAACCTCCTTCAGCTCTTTCAGGTCCCGTAGCCTTATCTGTTCTCGTGTGTGGAAGGACTTTGGGTACTTCCTCCTCCGCAAGTGGATCTGGGATCATTGCACAATAATTCATGCTCTGTTTCCTGGCTTGGGTTCCTCACATCCCCCCTTTTCTGTTAATCCTGAGCAGGAGAAGCTTGTCTAAGGTTTCTGCCTTTGGTGGGACCTCCTCTTTGCTAACCTCACTTTCTTTCCTTCCTTTATCTGACGCCTTCCCCCTTTGATTTGTCATCTCTCCCTTACGTACCCCCACATGTCATCTGTTAAGTGATCGGGCAATTTTCTCCTCTGTGTGGACCTTTGCTTGCTTAACTGCCCTTCCTGTTTTCTTTCTCCCCCCCCCCCCCTGATAATTCTGTCTCTCCTCCTCTGCCTGTGTGGTTTTTGTTTGGATTTTTGGAAGACTTATCCTACATTCACTGTCTCCAGGATGCAGTTCTGGTCACCCCTATCTCAAGAAAGACATAGCGGAACTAGAAAAGGTGCAGAGGAGGGCAACAGAAACGTTAAAGGGGATGGGACGGCTCCCCTATGATGAGGCGAGGGCTCTTCAGCTTGGAAAAGAGGTGACTGAGAGAAGACATGGCAGAGGTTTCTAAAAGTGCTCACAATGTATGGAAGACACTGGTTTTAAAGTTGACCAGTCATGATAGGCTTCATCGTAGGAGCAAGATCGCTATATGACTCCGCCTTATTTTTAATCAAATAATCAAAATAAGGCGGAGTCAAATGGCGATCTTGCTCCTACGATGAAGCCTATTATGACTGGTCAACTTTAAAACCAGCGTCTTCCATACATTGTGAGCACTTTTGGCATTCAGGTTGTTACATTAGATTCTGCCATAGCACTGTGTTAAGATAGTGAGGATTACGTAATTTATTGTTGAGAAGTTTCTAAAGTCATGAGTGGGGTGGAATAGGTAAACAGGCAATGTTGGTTTTTTTTGACCCTTTCAAATAGTACATGAAACCAACACATAGTAGATTTAAAGCAAATCGGAGGAAGTATTTTCCCACTTAATGCACAAACAAACTGTAGAATTTGTTGCCAGAGGAATTGGTGATAGTTAGCGTAGCTGGGTTTAAAAGGGGTTTGAGCAAGTTCTTGGAGGAAAAGTCCATAAAACAGTTATTAGCCAGGTAGATACATGATACTCACCACTTATCCCTGTGAGTCTGAGTAGCAAGGAACTGGATCTACCCTTTGGGTCCTGGATTGGCTTCTGTCGGAAACAGGATGCTGGGTTCAGTGGACCTTTTGTTCTGACCCAGCATGGCACCTCTTAAGTTCCTAACCTCCTTGGGGAGATTTTTTTCATTAAGTAGCTCAGTGACAAGAGAGCTGGCCAGGTTGCTACGATCTAGCTGGCAAGATTTAAGCCTGCTATTCCCATGCACAGGGATATCTCACTGACTAAAATTAGTCAGCTAGTGCCAGAAAAATTGCAGTATCCAGCCAAGTTCCCCTTATCCCCCCCCCCAACCCTGACCTGACCCAAACACACCTCTGGAAATGACTACATTTTTCAGTGGCTAAATACAGCTACCTAGTAAACACAGGAAACTATCAAGATTTTAATTATTCTTTTAGTGGTCACTACCTCAAAGGGGATAATTATTAATTAATTAAGATGAATTCTTAATTACAAGTAATTAATTTATTAATAATTAAGATTAATTCTTTACTGAGGAGATGGAAGATAGCTGCATAGAGAATACAGCCCTTATGAAGATTTTAATTATCCCCTTAGAGGTCACTACCAGATTAATAATGAATACACCAATACATTTAAAGGACTCTAATTTACACATTCCTACTCCCTTAGCAACCTAAGCTTAACTAGGAACTTAACAAAATTAAAATGAAGGTAGCAAGAGCGGGGTGTTCCTGTCTTTTGCATCGAGTGCCACATGTATGATTTTTTACCCATTGGTGAGAAGTTGTATGTGTGCACCTGGTGCAAAGAGCTCCTGGCTCTCAGAAAACAAGTCCAGTCTCTGGATGCTAGAATAGCACACCTGGAGGACCTGAGGCAGACAGAGTTATATGGATGAGACCTTCAAGGACATAGTAATCAAGTCTTAACTCCAGTCTGGCAGCCCTGGTGCTGCCTTGGAGGAGGAAGGTCTCCTTGTCGAAGAGCATCATTCTGGTGTAGCAGGAAGTGATCCTAGGGCAAGGACCTGCTCTCCAGATGATGCATTGTCCTCTCGCACTGAGGACGAGTCTCCCAGGGCTACTGCCCAGGAGGGAAGAGTTAGGTTGGCTGTCATAGTTGATGATTCAGTTATTAGGAATGTAGATAGGGTGGATGTGAGGATCGCCTGGTAACTTGCCTGCCTGGTGAAAAGGTCACAGACCTCACACATCACCTAAACAGGATTTTAGACCATGCTGGGTAGAAGCTGGTTGTCAAGGTACATGTGGGCACCATCAACATAGGGAAGGCATAGGAGGGAGACTCTGGAAGCCAAATTTAGGGTTTTAGGTAGAAAGCTGAAATCGAGAACCTCCAGGTACCATTCTCTGAAATGCTCCCTGTTCCACATGCAAGTCCCCAGAGCCAGTCAGCTCTGGAGTCTCAATACATGGATGAGACGATGGTACAGTGAAAAGTGTTTCAGTTTTTTAAAGAACTGGCCAACCTTTTGGAGAGGGGGAAAGTCTTTTTTGAAAGGATGGACTCCACCTTAACCAGGGTGGAACCAGGCTGTTGTTGCTAACCTTTAAATAGGAGATAGAACAGCTTTTAAACTAGAACAAAGAGGAAGCTGACAGTTGCTCAGCAGCGCATTGTTCGGAGGGAGGTATCTTTGAAGGATACTAATGAAACATGAGAGTTAGGGCATCCTAACAGAGAGGTTCCAATAAAAGCAAAAGTAGTACATATGCCTATAAGAAAATAACCACCTAAGTTAAAAGATTACAAATTATTGTCAACTAATAAGCAGGTTGTTAATACAAACAAAAAACGCACTTTGAAATGGTCTGTATACCAGTGCCAGAAGTCTAAGAAGTAAGATGGGAGAGTTAGAGTGTATAGCACTGAATGAAGAGGTCAGCATAATTGACATCTCATAGACTTGGTGGAAAGAGGTTAACCAATGGGACAGTGCTATATCAGGGTACAAATTATATCGCAGTGATAGGGTGGATCAACTTGGAGGTGGGGTGGCGAATTATATTTGAGATGGCATAGAGTCCAACAGGATAAAGATCATACAAGAGACTAAATGCACAATAGAATCTTTATGGATAGAAATCCCATGTATGTTGGGTAAGAGTATAGTGATAGGAGTATACTACCATTCACCTGGCCAAAATAATAAGACGGATGATGAAATGCAAGAGAAATAAGAGGCTAACCATTTTGGCAATGCAGTAATAATGGGAGATTTCAATTATACCAGTATTGACTGGGTAAATGTAATAACAGGGCATGTTAGAGACATAAAGTTCCTGGATGGAATAAATGACTGCTTTATAGAGCAGTTGGTTCAGGAACCAATAAGAGAGGGAGTTATTTTAGATTTAATTCTTAGTGGAACGCAGGATTTGGTGAGAGAGGTAACTGTGGTGGTGCCACTTGGCAATAGTGATCATAACATGATCACATTTGAATTAATGACTGGAAGGGGGGCAATAAGAAAATATACAGCTCTAACACTAAATTTCAAAAGGGAGACTTTGATAAAATGAGGAAGATAGAAAAAAAAACTGAAAGGTGCAGCTGCAAAGGTTAAGAGTGTGCAACAGGCATGGACATTGTTTAAAAATACAGTCTTAGAAGCACAGTCCAGATGTATTTCACGCATTAAGAAAGGTTGAAGGAAGGCAAAATAATTACTGGCATGGTTAAAAGATGAGGTGAAAGAGGCTATTTTAGCCAAAAGAACTTCCTTCAAAAATTGGAAGAAGGATCCATCTGAAGAAGACAGGAGAAAAGCATAAGCATTGGCATGTTAGATGTAAAACATTGATAAGACTGGGTAAGAGAGAATTTGAAAAGAAGTTGGCCATAGAGGCAAAAACTCATATTAAAAACTTTTTAAAATATATCTGAAGTAGGAAGCCTGTGAGGGAGTCAGTTGGATCGAGGGATTAAAAGAGCACTTATGGAAGATAAGGCCATCGCGGAAAGACTAAATTAATTCTTTGCTTTGATATTTGCTAATGAAGATGTAAGTGAAATACCCATTCCGCAGACTGTTTTCAAGGGTGATGATTCAGAAGAACTGAACCAAATTACGGTGAAGCTGGAAGATGCAGTAGGCCAGACTGACTAACTGAAGAGTAGCAAATCACCTGAACCAGATGATATAAACCTCAGGGTTCTGAAAGAACTCAAAAAATGAAATTTTAGATCTATTACTAGTAATTTGTAACCTGTCATTAAAATCATGTGTTGTACCTGGAGAGACTACAAGGTGGCCAATCTAACCCTGACATTTAAAAAAGGATTTAGGGGTGATCCGGAAAGTATAGACTGGTGAGCCTGACTTCAATACCAGGAAAAATAATGAAAACTATTCTAAGGAACAAAATCACAGAACATATAGATAGACATGGTTTAATGGGACACAGCTAACATGGATTTACCCAAGGGAAGTCTTGCCTCACAAATCTGCTTCATTTTTTTGAAGGGATTAATAAACATGTGGATAAAGGTGAACCGGTAGATGTGGTGTATTTGGATTTTCAGAAGGCGTTTGACAAAGTTCCTCATGAGAGGCTTCTACGAAAACTAAAAAGTCATGGGATAGGAGGCGATGTCCTTTCGTGGATTACAAGCTGGTTAAAAGACAGGAAACAGAGAGTAGGATTAAATGGTCAGTTTTCTCAGTGGAGAGAGGTAATCAGTGGAGTGCCTCAGGGATCTGTATTTCCACCGGTGTTTTTTAAATTATATTTATAAATGATCTGGAAAGGGGTTTAATGAGTGAAGTGATCAAATTTGCAGATGACATAAAATTATTCAGAATAGTTAAGTCACATGCAGATAATGATAAATTGCAGGAATACCTTGTGAGACTGGAAGATTGGGTGTCCAAATGGCAGATGAAATTTAATGTGGATAAGTGCAAGGTGATGCATATAGGGAAAAATAACCCTTGTTGTAGTTACATGATATTAGGTTTCATGTGAGAAGTTACCACCCAGGAAAAAGATCTAAGCATCATAGTGGACAATGCTTTGAAATTGTCGGCTCAGTGTGCTGCAGCAGTCAAAAAGCAAACAATGTTAGGAATTATTAGGAAGTGAATGGCAAATAAAACGGAAAATGTCATAATGCCTCTGTATCGCTCCATGAATACTGTGTACTGGTCGCCGCATCTCAAAAAAGATATAGTTGCACTGGAGAAAGTACAGAGAAGGGCGACCAAAATGATAAAGGGGATGGAACGGCTCCCCTATGAGGAAAGGCTAAAGAGATTAGGGCTGTTTATTTTGGAGATGAGATGGCTGAGAGGGGATATGATGGAGGTCTATAAAATCATGAGAGGACCAGAACAAGTTAATGTAAATCAGTTGTTTACTCTTTCAGCTAATACAAGGACTAGGAGGCATGCCATGAAGTTAGAAAGTAGCACATTTAAAACAAATTGAAGAAAATTCTTTTTTACTCAATGCATGATTAAGCTCTGGAATTCATTGCCAGAGGATATGGTTAAGGCATTTAGCTTATCTGAGTTTAAAAAAGGTTTGGACAAGTTCCTGGAGGAGAAGTCCATAAACTGCTATTAGTGAAGTTGTCTAAGAGAATAGCCACTGCTATTACTGGCATCAGTAGCATGGGATCTATTTAATGTTTGGGCACTTTCCAGGTACTTGTATTCTGGATTGGCCCCTGTTGGATGCTGGGCTTGATGGACCCTTGGTCTGATCCAGTATGGCAACTTCTTATGTTTTTATATTGTTATCATTTAGCCAGTCTGCAGGGAAAATATTTTCAAAAGCTCAGATTTACCCATCTAATTCTTCAGTGAGGCAACTAGATCTTTTTTGATAGAGCTACCCTACTGGCTCTTACCATTTCTGCTTCCTTCGGGAGAACCCTACCTGGCTCTTTCTCCCCTTCTCCTTGCTGACCAGCCTGGCACAGAGATCTGTGTGTAGCCTACAGCTCTCTTGGGCCTTTCAGTTCTCATATTCCTGGGAGGGTCTCCTCAAATCTATCAACATCCTCTTGAAGTCAGCTCTCCTGAAGTCTGGCCTCCCATTCTTAGAATGGTTCAGTTCAGGTTCAGATACAATTTTGGAACCACACAGAACGATGATCATGAGACCCTACATTTTCCCTTACCAGGAGATCAGCGTCAACACCTCCGTTTGTCAGTCCCAGATCCAGTGTGGCCTTCCCTTGCGTTCACATCGTCCACTATCTGCCTGAGGAACGGTAATGGGGAAGCACGTGTCGCTGCCAGCTTGGGCTATAAGCAATAGCAATGACCCGCTCACGGTCAGGATTAGTGCTCCATCTTTTCAGTCCATACAGGATGCTTATTGGCCTCTCTCATGTCTCATAAGTCCTCCTGGCTCATTGGTCTAGGGGTATAAGAACATGCCATACTGGGTCAGACCAAGGGTCGATCAAACCCAGCATCCTGTTTCCAACAGAGGCCAATCCAGACCATAAGAACCTGCAAGACATTCTGGGTTGGAACAGGAACAATATCACACAAGTGGCCAAGAGATATCTCCTTAGCAGCATAGACCAGAATAACTGGGCAGGCTAGATGGACCATTTGGTAATTTTTTCTGCCGTGTTACTATGTTTCAGATCCCGGACGAGCCCAATATTATACCGCTGTGCACATCTGATAGTGCTAGAGAAACAATCAGTAGCAGATGGATGTCAGAGCTCTGTTCCTGATGTGTCTTTCATGGCAGCAGAGGGAAGGAGGAGAGTCTAAACTAATGAGAGCTTCACTCCCTGGAGTCCTCGGGACATTATGCTATAACGTTTCCTTGCCGCCGTCTCGCCCTTTTTGGTCCTTAAAGCCAAAGTGACGCCTGAAGGGTTACGTTTCCCAAAGGTTTCGATCGCTAAGGCTTGAGATCACAAGGAGTTAGGCAGGCAGAGACGGGCTGATTCCTCAGAAGTGGATTTTCAGTCACCTGGGGGGAAAACCAAACCCTGCGTGTTCTTCCACAGCACGCGTGGCTGTGAACCGCATCAGAAAGAGCTGTCTCCTGGGAGGGGGAGGGAGAGAGAGGGGCATGTCAGAGTTGTGCTAGGCATGTTGGTTTGAGTTTCCAGAAAGTGTATGCGTGTGGTAGGCAGGCCGCTAGCAATGCGTGCCCTGCACCATGGTTTCACGCGAAGTGAACCCGTGTGTGAAAGCCAGCCGGCTTTGAGCAAGCAGAAAAGTAATCCTGAACATTGTCGGCTAGACAATACGCGCTCTAAAAGAAAATACATTTAACAGTGGTAAAAATCAAATCAAATGACAGTTTGTAGCTGGTCAGGATCCTTTGCTGGTCAGGTCACTTTTCTGGCAGGAGAGGACATAGTTTGCCTCTGTTTCCCCCCCCCCCCCTCCCCCAGGGACGAGATGTGTGATTTCCCTGCTCTCTGTATAAAGCTGCGTTTGTGTTCTGACTGTCTCCGTCTCTCTCCATCATCCGCAAGGCTCCGTCTCACCACCGTGACTGCCTTTGTCTGTCTCTCCTCAGTGTATGTCAACTGTTTGTCTCTTCTCAATGTAAGCAGGCTGTCTCTCTGTCTCACCTCCATGTAAGAAGGTTGTCTCTCTTTTTCTGCCTCTTTCTTTTCAGACTGTCTTTTTACCCTTATCTTTCTCTCCTTAGTGTAACCACTGCCAGGCAGGTTCTGTATTTCTGTCTGTCTCTCTTCAGTATATCTCTGTCTCTATGTGTTGATGCTCATTGTAAGCAGGCTGACTCTCTACCTCTGTCTGTCTCTCCTCGATGTAAGTAGACTGACTGACTCTCTCTATCTGGTGCTTCTCATTGTAAGCAGGCTGACTCTCTATCTCTGTCTGTCTCTCCTCAATGTAAGTAGACTGACTGACTCTCTCTATCTGGTGCTTCTCATGGTAAGCAGGCTGACTCTCTACCTCTGTCTGTCTCTCCTCGATGTAAGTAGACTGACTGACTCTCTATCTGTTGCTTCTTATTGTAAGCAGGCTGACTCTCTGTCTCTGTCTGTCTCTCCTCAATGTAAGTAGACTGACTGACTCTCTCTATCTGGTGCTTCTCATGGTAAGCAGGCTGACTCTCTACCTCTGTCTGTCTCTCCTCGATGTAAGTAGACTGACTGACTCTCTCTATCTGGTGCTTCTCATTGTAAGCAGGCTGACTCTCTACCTCTGTCTGTCCCTCCTCAATGTAAGTAGACTGACTGACTCTCTATCTGTTGCTTCTCATTGTAAGCAGGCTGACTCTCTATCACTGTCTTTCTCTTCAGTGTAAGCAGTCTCTCTCTCTATCTCTGTCTGTCTCTTCTCAATGTAAATAGACTGACTGACACTCTCTATCTGTTGCTTTTTATGGTAAGCAGGCTGACTCTCTATCACTGGTTCTTGTGGCCTGGTTTGGCCTCTGTTGGAAACAGGATGCTGGGCTTGATGGACCGTTGGTCTGACCCATCATGGCAATTTCTTATGTTCTTATGTTCTTAAGTATTGTCTTTCTCTCCTCAATGTAGGAAGACTGTCTCTCTCTACTTCTGTCTGTCTCTCTTCAGTATATCTCTGTCTCTATGTGTTGATTCTGATTGGAAGCAGGCTGACTCTCTACCTCTGTCAGTCTCTCCTCAATGTAAGTAGACTGACTGACTCTCTCTATCTGTTGCTTCTCATTGTAAGCAGGTTGACTCTCTATCACTGTCTTTCTCTCTGCAGTGTAGGAAGACTGTCTCTCTCAATTTCTGTCTGTCTCTCCTCAGGGGGAGCAGGCTCCCTGTCCCTATTTGACTCTTTTCAGTGTAAGCAGATGATATTCCCTCAGTGCCTCTCTTTCTCTGCCTATTTATCTTCAGTCTGTAAGCAGGCTGTCTATCCCTCTCTGTCTCTCCTAAGTGTAATCACTCTGCCTTTCTATCCCTCTCTGTTCTTATCACTGTAAGCAGGCTGTCTATTTATCCCTCTGCTGCTGCTCAGTGTGGGCAGGTTGTCTCTTCTGTCTCTCCTCAGTGTAGAAAGACTGTCTCTCTTCGGTGTCTGTTGCTCGTCAGTGTAAAAAAGGCTGTCTCTCCATCTTCCCTCGGAATCAGGAGGCCACGTCCTGGCTGTCTCTCTCTCTCTCTCAGCTGTCAGGCCGTGGGAGACACCAGTCCCCCCGCCTGCGTGCGTCACAGCCCTGCTCTCGGTTAAACTTTTCTCTCCGCCACCACGCTTCCGTTTCACTGTCGCGATCCGTGGCCGCCGCACTCCCTCCTGGCATTGCCATGGAAACCAGCTGAAACTCACTTTCCCTCATCTCATGGCAAGAGCTTACTCACAACTAGCGAAATCATCAAAGTCTGACTTCTATGTACTTCCTGCGCTGCGCTTCCTGCCACGGCCACCCACGACATCCCTGCAGCGGAGGGGCCACGCCTGAGGCCACCAGCAAGGGACCTCGTCAATCTCTGGAAATCAGACTGTCCCACTGCAGTAATGCTCCAGTGCTGACACTCTATAGTGCGGCTATTCCTCCAATAAAATACCCACTCCCCTCGCTGTCCCCCATAAACGAGTTACACCGTATCACTTTATATTAAGGATAAAACCCCCGCTCCCCTCACTGTCCCACATACACGAGTTACACCGTATCACTTTATATTAAGGATAAAACCCCCGCTCCCCTCGCTGTCCCACATACACGAGTTACACCGTATCACTTTATATTAAGGATAAAACCCCCGCTCCCCTCACTGTCCCCCATACACGAGTTACACCGTATCACTTTATATTAAGGATAAAACCCCCGCTCCCCTCACTGTCCCACATACACGAGTTACACCGTATCACTTTATATTAAGGATAAACCCCCCGCTCCCCTCACTGTCCCACATACACGAGTTACACCGTATCACTTTATATTAAGGATAAAACCCCCGCTCCCCTCGCTGTCCCACATACACAAGTTACACCGTATCACTTTATATTAAGGATAAAACCCCCGCTCCCCTCGCTGTCCCACATACACGAGTTACACCGTATCACTTTATATTAAGGATAAAACCCCCGCTCCCCTCACTGTCCCACATACACGAGTTACACCGTATCACTTTATATTAAGGATAAACCCCCCGCTCCCCTCACTGTCCCACATACACGAGTTACACCGTATCACTTTATATTAAGGATAAAACCCCCGCTCCCCTCGCTGTCCCACATACACGAGTTACACCGTATCACTTTATATTAAGGATAAAACCCCCGCTCCCCTCGCTGTCCCACATACACAAGTTACACCGTATCACTTTATATTAAGGATAAAACCCCCGCTCCCCTCACTGTCCCACATACAAGAGTTACACCGTATCACTTTATATTAAGGATAAAACTCCCGCTCCCCTCGCTGTCCCACATACACGAGTTACACCGTATCACTTTATATTAAGGATAAAACCCCTGCTCCCCTCGCTGTCCCTGATACACGAGTTACACCGTATCACTTTATATTAAGGATAAAACCCCCGCTCCCCTCACTGTCCCACATACATGAGTTACACCGTATCACTTTATATTAAGGATAAAACCCCCGCTCCCTTCGCTGTCCCTCATACACGAGTTACACCATATCACTTTATATTAAGGATAAAACCCCCGCTCCCCTCAGTGTCCCCCATACATGAGTTACACCGTATCACTTTATATTAAGGATAAAACATTTGCTCCACTCGCTGTCCCACATACACGAGTTACACTGTATCACTTTATATTAAGGATAAAACCCCCGCTCCCCTCACTGTCTCACATACACGAGTTACACCGTATCACTTTATATTAAGGATAAAACCCCCGCTCCCCTCGCTGTCCCACATACACGAGTTACACCGTATCAGCTTATATTAAGAATAAAACCCCCACTCCCCTCACTGTCCCCCGTACACGAGTTACACCGTATCACTTTATATTAAGGATAAAACACTTGCTCCACTCGCTGTCCCTCATACACAAGTTACACTGGATCACTTTATATTAAGGATAAAACCCCCGCCCCCCTCGCTGTCCCACATACACGAGTTACACCGTATCACTTTATATTATGGATAAAACCCCCGCTCCCCTCACTGTCCCCCATACACGAGTTACACCGTATCACTTTATATTAAGGATAAAACCCCCGCTCCCCTCGCTGTCCCACATACACGAGTTACACTGGATCACTTTATATTAAGGATAAAACCCCCGCTCCCCTCACTGTCTCACATAGACAAGTTACACCATATCACTTTATATTAAGGATAAAACCCCTGCTCCCCTCGCTGTCCCCCATACACGAGTTACACCGTATCACTTTATATTAAGGATAAAACCCTCGCTCCCCTCACTGTCCCACATACACGAGTTACACCGTATCACTTTATATTAAGGATAAAACCCCCACTCCCCTCACTGTCCCACATACACGAGTTACACCGTATCACTTTATATTAAGGATAAAACCCTCGCTCCCCTCACTGTCTCACATAGACAAGTTACACCGTATCACTTTATATTAAGGATAAAACCCCCGCTCCCCTCACTGTCCCACATACACGAGTTACACCGTATCACTTTATATTAAGGATAAAACCCCCGCTCCCCTCACTGTCCCCCATACACGAGTTACACCGTATCACTTTATATTAAGGATAAAACCCCCGCTCCCCTCACTGTCCCACATACACGAGTTACACCGTATCACTTTATATTAAGGATAAAACCCCCGCTCCCCTCACTGTCCCATATACAAGAGTTACACCGTATCACTTTATATTAAGGATAAAACCCCCGCTCCCCTCACTGTCCTGCATACACGAGTTATACAGTATCACTTTATATTAAGGATAAAACCTCCGCTCCCCTCACTGTCCCACATACATGAGTTACACCGTATCTCTTTATATTAAGGATAAAACACCCACTCCCCTCGCTGTCCCACATACACAAGTTACACCCTATATTAAGGATAAAATGCCCACTCTCCTCCCTGATATACAAGTAAGAATAGATAACTTTATTTTAAGGAAAAATTACCTACTCCCCAATACACAAAGTTGCACTGTATGACTTTATATAAAAGATATAATTGCTTCTTCCCTTTCTGTTCCCAATAAGCAAGTTATGCTGTGTAACTTTATAATAGGAGGATGAGACAGATGGAAAGCGAGGGAGAGACAGGCAGCTGGGAGGAAATCTAGAGACTGTGGCACATATGAGAACCATTTTCTTCCACTGGTGAATATTGCAGGCTCAAGAGACTGAAATATCCTCCTCCATTCCCTCCCCCCTTTTTCTTGTGTTCCTGCTCCTTCTTCCTCTCTCTCCCTGTATCTTCTTCTCCTCTTTCTCCTCATTCACACCTCCTGGCTTCTTTTTTTTTTCCTCCCCTTCTTCTTCGCTCTCCGCTCCCCTCTCCTCCCAGTTCCTCTCCAGTCTCCCTTCCTGAAGTATAAAAATGTTCTAGAATGTGTAGGAGAGAAGACTGTGCAGGGAAGCAAGTGACACCCAAACCTGTGGGTGTGTGAGAGAGAGAAAGAAAGAGGTTGTGTAGCACTTTGTGTGGTTGTACCAATGAGCACATGTATTTGTGAGCGTGTGGGTATGATTCTGTGTTATTAGCCGTAAATATGTGACTCTGCACGCTTGAGCCTCAGTCTCTGTGCGGGTATGTGTGTGGTCTGTTCATGTGTGCACATGATTGTGTGTCTGATTCTGTTTATGCATGCTTATACGTGGGAGACTGTGTGTGTGTGTAAATCTGTGTATGGGTATATTTGTGTGTATGGTTTTGCATGTGTGTGTGTGTAAGATTGTGCATCTGTGTTCACGTGTGTGATTCTGTGTGCCTGAGGTCCTTTTATATGTGCGAGAGTCTGCATGTTATTTTGGGTGTGATTTGTTCATGTGTGTATGTGTGTGAGAGAGACAGGGAGAGTCTGCGTGGTGTGTGTTTATGTGCGTGTGCGTGTGAGCGGTGTGTTAAGCAGGGGATTGGGAATTCAGGGGATGAATGGGCTACATATTTAATCACTCCGGCCCGGTATCACCAGTGCACCCGCCTGTCACCATGGCAACCCCGGAGGCCCCGGTGACTGGGTTGCTAGGCAGCTGGAAGCAGGGAAGGGATCCGCGGCGGGCCTGATTCCCGGCTCCATGTGGGCGGCAGGAGAAGCCGCTCCTATCTGTCCTGATTTGTTTACGAGAGAACACACAAGCAGAACGCAGGGGGGCTCTTCTGTTACTCTCCTGTGTCCTCCTCACCCACATCACTCCGCCACACACATGCAGAAGAGCACAGCCAGTCGACGTGAGAGACTGAGATCCCACCCAACACACTATGGCTTAGGAATGAGGTTCATTCTTGTCATGGCATGCACATTTAGAGACGGACAACCCATCCGACCACCTCCATGAGAGATGGGCATACAGTGTCACACCAAAGAGAGAGCCGCAGAGAGAGAGAGACATGCAAGCACTAGAAAATCAAGCAGATACACAGAGGGACAGGCACACGGAGAGATATGCACATGACAGAGAGAGAGAGACACGTGCTGGCACACATAGAGAGATGCACAGACATCTATCTATATAGAAGCACACATACACGTTGCCACACGCAGAGGGAAACATATATGCAGATAGAAACTCACACACAGATCGACAGAAAGAGACTGACAAACACAAACAGTAAGACACACACCGACACTCAGAGAGAGAAAGAGAGTCGCCTACTCCGCCACATGCAGAGACCATAGATGCAGATACACAGATGCACACACTGGCGCAGAGGGACACATCAGTACATAGAAAGATACACAGATACTGAGATGTGCATCCACCAAACACAGAGACACACATGCGGCTATATATACACAGACAGAAGCACATACTGCCATATGTATAGAGAGCTACATCCAGATACAAGGAGACACACACTCACACATATACACAAACACAGAGACACACATGCGGCTATATACACAGACATAGACAAACACTGCCATGTGTATAGAGAGCTACATACAGATACACGGAGACACACACACTTACACATATACACAAACACAAAGACAGACATGTGGCTTTTTACACAGACACACAATGCCATATATATAGAGAGCTATATACATATACACGGAGACACACACGCACTCACACATATACACAAACACAGAGGCACACATGTGGCTATATACACAGACACACACTGCCATATGTACAGAGAGCTACATACATATACATGGAGACACACACATACACAAACACAGACACACATTTGGCTGTTTACAGAGACATAAATTGCCATATGTATAGAGAGCTACATACAGAATCATGGAGACAAATACACTCTCACATATACACAAACACAGAGACAGACATGCGGATATATACACAGACAGAGGCACACACTGCCATATGTATAGAGAGCTACATACATATACATGCAGAAACACACACTTACACATATACACAAACACAGAGACACACATGCAGATATATACCCAGATACACACTGCCATTTGTACAGAGAGCTACATACATATACACGGAGACATGCACACACTCACATATACACAAACACAGAGGCACACATGTGCCTATATACACAGACACACACTGCCATATGTACAGAGAGCTACATACATATACACGGAGACACACACACACATGTGGCTATTTTACACAGACACACACTGCCATTTGTGTACAGAGCTACATACATATACATGGAGAAATACACACACACACTCACAAACACAGAGACACACATGCAGATATATACACAGACACACACTGCCATTTATATAGAGAGCTATATACATATACACGGATATACACACACACTCACACATATACACAAACACAGAGGCACACATGTGGCTATATACACAGACACACACTGCAATATGTACAGAGTGCTACATACATATACACAGAGATACACACATACTCACACATATACACAAAGACAGAGACACACATGCAGATATATACACAGAAAGAGGCACACACTGCCATATGTATAGAGAGCTACATACATATACATGCAGAAACACACACTTACACATATACACAAACACAGAGACACACATGCAGATATATACACAGACACACACTGCCATTTATATAGAGAGCTATATACATATACACGGATATACACACACACTCACACATATACACAAACACAGAGGCACACATGTGGCTATATACACAGACACACACTGCAATATGTACAGAGTGCTACATACATATACACAGAGATACACACATACTCACACATATACACAAAGACAGAGACACACATGCAGATATATACACAGAGGCACACACTGCCATATGTATAGAGAGCTACATACATATACATGCAGAAACACACACTTACACATATACACAAACACAGAGACACACATGCAGATATATACACAGACACACTGCCATTTGTACAGAGAGCTACAAACATATACATGGATACACACACACACTCACATATACACAAACCCAGAGGCACACATGTGGCTTTATACACAGACACACACTGCCATATGTACAGAGAGCTACATACATATACACGGAGACACACACATACACAAACACAGACACACATTTGGCTGTTTACAGAGACACAAATTGCCATATGTATAGGGAGCTACATACAGATACATGGAGACAAATACACTCTCACATATACACAAACACAGAGACAGACATGCGGATATATACACAGACAGAGGCACACACTGCCATATGTATAGAGAGCTACATACATATACATGCAGAAACACACACTTACACATATACACAAACACAGAGACACACATGCAGATATATACCCAGATACACACTGCCATTTGTACAGAGAGCTACATACATATACACGGAGACATGCACACACTCACATATACACAAACACAGAGGCACACATGTGCCTATATACACAGACACACACTGCCATATGTACAGAGAGCTACATACATATACACGGAGACACACACACACATGTGGCTATTTTACACAGACACACACTGCCATTTGTGTACAGAGCTACATACATATACATGGAGAAATACACACACACACTCACAAACACAGAGACACACATGCAGATATATACACAGACACACACTGCCATTTATATAGAGAGCTATATACATATACACGGATATACACACACACTCACACATATACACAAACACAGAGGCACACATGTGGCTATATACACAGACACACACTGCAATATGTACAGAGTGCTACATACATATACACAGAGATACACACATACTCACACATATACACAAAGACAGAGACACACATGCAGATATATACACAGACAGAGGCACACACTGCCATATGTATAGAGAGCTACATACATATACATGCAGAAACACACACTTACACATATACACAAACACAGAGACACACATGCAGATATATACACAGACACACACTGCCATTTATATAGAGAGCTATATACATATACACGGATATACACACACACTCACACATATACACAAACACAGAGGCACACATGTGGCTATATACACAGACACACACTGCAATATGTACAGAGTGCTACATACATATACACAGAGATACACACATACTCACACATATACACAAAGACAGAGACACACATGCAGATATATACACAGAGGCACACACTGCCATATGTATAGAGAGCTACATACATATACATGCAGAAACACACACTTACACATATACACAAACACAGAGACACACATGCAGATATATACACAGACACACTGCCATTTGTACAGAGAGCTACAAACATATACATGGATACACACACACACTCACATATACACAAACCCAGAGGCACACATGTGGCTTTATACACAGACACACACTGCCATATGTACAGAGAGCTACATACATATACACGGAGACACACACATACACAAACACAGACACACATTTGGCTGTTTACAGAGACACAAATTGCCATATGTATAGGGAGCTACATACAGATACATGGAAACAAATACACTCTCACATATACACAAACACAGAGACAGACATGCGGATATATACACAGACAGAGGCACACACTGCCATATGTACAGAGAGCTACATACATATACATGGAAAAACACACACACACACTCACACACATACACAAACACAGAGGCACACATGTAGCTATATACACAGACACACACTGCCATATGTTCAGAGAGCTACATACATATACACGGAGACACACACACACACTCACACATATACACAAACACAGAGACAGACATGCGGATATATACACAGACAGAGGCACACACTACCATATGTATAAAGAGCTACATACACATACACGGAGACACACACACTTACAGATATACACAAACACAGTGACAGACATGTGCTATTTACACAGACACACACTGCCATATATATAGAGAACTATATACATATACACAGAGAAACACACACACTCACACATATTCACAAACACAGAGACACATATGCGGCTATATATACAAACACACACTGCCATATGTACAGAGAGCTAGATACATATACACAGAGACACACATATACACAAACACAGAGACACACATGCAGATATATACACAGACAGAGACATACATGCAGATATATACACAGATACACACTGCCATATGTACAGAGAGCTACATACATATACACGGAGACATGCACACACTCACATATACACAAACACAGAGGCACACATGTGCCTATATACACAGACACACACTGCCATATGTACAGAGAGCTACATACATATACACGGAGACACACACACACACACACATGTGGCTATTTTACACAGACACACACTGCCATATGTGTACAGAACTACATACATATACATGGAGAAACACACACACTCACAAACACCCTTGGCCTCCTCCTGTATCCTCCCACTACCCAGACATGCACGCGTCTTCCCTAGCCCAGTAGTCCCTCGGCTCCCCCCTCTCCCACTGGATGTGCCTGCAGGCTCCCAGTATTGACCCAGTAGGTGCCCAGCCTACCCCAACATGGGAGCAGCCATGGGAACCACACAGCCAGCCGGGGAGCAGGGTTGCTAGCGTTCAACCATCAAATTTCCAAACACTTGGAGACACTGTATGATTTCTTTTCTGACGGGGTTTTCACATGTGCAAATTTTATTGCTAATCTCTCGTCATTAAACAGACAGAAACATAGAATACAGCAGTAGATAGGGACTCGTCTGGTCTTCCCAGCTTACTTCCAGTTTCAGTGTGCAGACTCCAGTGGATCTCTGGTTTTCCTTTCAGTTCATGAGCCCGGGGGCTGCTCTGTCATTAGGCAGGGTGAAGCGCCCACTTCAGGTGGCAAAACTTGCTCCACGAAACACTCCTGCCACATCCACCACCTTACCCTGAATCCAGACCCCAAGACACTACAGGCAGTTTTAATGACGTGCCTGTGGGATTCTCACTCCCTCGCCGGCAGAAGGGAAGAACCGCGAGGCAATGAAAGGGAAGAGAAGGGGAGCTGAGCTGAGTGAGTGAAAAGGAAGCAGAGGAGAATTGAGCTGAGTGAGTGAAAGGAAAAGGGAGAAGAACCGAGCTGAGTGAGTGAAAGGGAAGGGGAGCAGAACTGAGCTGAGTGAGTGAAAGGGAAGGGGAGCAGAACTGAGCTGAGTGAGTGAAAAGGAAGCAGAGGAGGGTTGAGCTGAGTGAGTGAAAGGAAAAGGGAACAGAATTGAGTGAGTGAGTGAAAGGAAAGGGGAGTAGAACTGAGCTGAGTGAGTGAAAGGGAAGGGGAGCAGAACCGAGTTGAGTGAGTGAAAGGGATGGGGAGTAGAACTGAGTGAGTGAGTGAAAGGGAAGGGGAGCAGAACCGAGCTGAGTGAGTTGAAGGTAAAGGGAGCAGGATGAGTGAGAAGGAAGGAAAGGAAATGAGTGAAAAGGGAGGAGGGAAAGAGGAGGAGATTGAGTAAGGGAGGAAAGCAAAGGGGATGAGTGAGAAGGAGGAGAGGAAATGGAAGGGAAGAAGCGTGAGAAGGAAGGGAGGGGGGTTATGGGTGAGGGGAAGGAGATTATGGAAAGGAAGGGTGGGAAGGGAAGGAAACGGAAGGGTGTATGAGTGCGATGGGCGTGAGAGGAAAATCTTAAATCCAGCCTGGAGAGAGAGGGAGCAAGAACGTGTGAGGGGTGAGGGGTGAGTGCAAGAGAGTGCAGGGCCAGCAGAACAACGAGGTGGGCTAGGCGGCTGCTTAGAGCACCACAGCTTTGGGGGCGGCACAGCAGTGCGACCCCCCCTTGTTCTTCCCGCCCACATAGGCCCAGGAGAGGAAGTTGGGGTTGTGTGGGCTTACGTGGGTAGGAAGAAGGAGGCGCAATCGCTGCAGCCAGAAGGAGCAGGAGCAGCGTTGGCCCGTGTGGCCAGGAGAAAGCGGCAGGAGCACAGTGTAGAATGGCTTATGTGCAGCCTCCCTTCCCCCGCTAATCCAGCACAATCTCAGGCTAACTGGAAATCAAACGTTCCCAAGTATGGAGAGGGTGGATTATTCTAGCTTTATTACTTGTAATTATTGGGTGCTTTTTGATGTGTCTGCTCTTATGAAACATTTTATTGATTTTTGGAAACGTAAAAAAATGTTTGATATGAGTTTAATAATTGAATGTTCGATTTCTCAGCTGTTTTGAAATATACTTTTTCTTAGTATGATTTTACTATGATGTTTTATATTTCTTGATTCTATTCTTTGATGTTTTATGAGGAATGCTAATGATTCTGTTTTTCCATTGTTGCACTGCACAAAGTCTGGCTTGTTGTGCTTTCCAATTCAGGTTTTGTCTGCATTTTACTATTGGGTGAGGGTCTGTCTATTCTGCATGTGTGACCGAGCTGGGGTATTCTGCTGCGGTGTAGTTTCTGTGCAGGGATCTAGAGCAGCCTGGTTTGTTCTGTTTTCCTCAGAGGAAGTGTATTGGTATTTTGCGGCCTTGTGTAATATTTGCAGTGTTGCTTTTCGTAGGTAAAGTTGTTACTGTTTATGTGCTGGCAGTTAGTGCTGTTTTGGTGTGGGAGGTTTATTATATTGGTATTGTAATTTGGTTTACTCACAGCTTTCTGAGAGCCAAGCCCATTCCCAATGCAGTTTACAGGTGTCTTTTTTGCAGGGTTTTCTAGTTGGCACCACAGCAGTGCATGTAAATATAATATTGTACGTTGTTGTGTGTGATAGCTTCACCTCAGAAAACTGTACTTGGAATGTCCTTTTTCCTGTAAAATCTGATTTTTAATAAATGCATTATTTTAGTGTGTGGGGAGCGCTGGGCGGGAGGGAGGAGGAGAAGGCACAAGGCTGTGAGGTTCTCCTAGGGAGCTCAATACCCGTGCACCACACGCAGGCCCTCACCCACTTCCCCAGGGAGCAAATGCTGGAGAAGGGGGAGAGGCAGGTGGTATCTGTCACTGCTCTGGGAGCCCAGACCCGCCTCTCCCTTCCCCCGCATTTCTAATCCTGGAAAGGGCTGGGATCCAGGGGTGCACCTCCCTCTCACCCGCTTTGCACGCTCGTGCCGCGCCTGGGGGCGGGCGGACGCCATCTCTTTCCTCGCCTCAGGCATCAGATTGCCTTGGGCCACCTCCGAGTCATCCTCCAGGTGCATCTTGGAACCTCGCGACCCATTTCTGTTTCTGGTGCGACCACCTCCCCTGGGAGGCTCTTCCATGCATCCGGCCCCTGCTCTGGGAAGAAATCTTCCCTGCTGTTACCCCCCCCCCCCCCCCGAGTCTGCCCCCTTGAAGCTGATTCTAGGGCCTCTATCCGCCGAGAGAGGTCGGTGTTTACTAACCCTGGGGGGGGGGGGGGGGGGGCCAGACTGGTGACTTGTACATTTTTGTAGGCTTGTGACTAAATCTTGTTACTCACCTGTGTGGAGTCTCTGTAAGTGACCCTAAAGAAATGCATCCAACACCTACCGCCTATAGAGTGCGCTGTAGGGCAGGGGGGGGGGGGGTAGGCAGGGCCGGTCCTTGGAGAGCCACCGATGGGTCTGGGTTTCAGGACATCCACCAGGAATATGCACGAGCTAGGTTTGCCTACAGTGGAGGCAGTGCCTGCAAATCTATCGCGCGCATATTCCTGGCGGATATCCTGAAAACCAGGCCTGTTTGTGGCACGCCGGGACCGGAGATGCCTGCTCCTGCAGGGGAGGATCGGAGCCCACAGCTGCAGCTGGACGGGCTAAAAGCAGGACATTTCCGGACATTGTAGGCCTCCCTCTTCCCCCCCCCCCCCCCCCCCCCCCCCATGATACGGCAAAAGTCTATACAGTCTAGAAAAAACCAGGACAGTTGGCAGCGCTACTGGGGAAGGGGGGTAGCCAATAGCAGCCCTTGCCTGGGCCACCATATTCCCTCGTGACAGTCCTGTTGCTGACTCTTAGAGAAGGGTTTGCCGTTTCACCCCAGGTCAACAGGATGATCCGGTCCTGGTTTTTCCCCACTTTAGGCTTGGAGATGTACTTCTGATTTTCTTAAGGAAATCGATGGGAAAATTCAGAGCTTCAACTCTGTGTTTGCAATGGAGTAAAAATCAGGGCTGGATCTTCCCAGGTCAGCTGAAGGGATGTGATGAGGCTAAACCCAATACCTCAGTTCAAATCCCCAGCTTTGATATTTACTCTCCATATGTGACCATGGGAGTCACTTTATCTCCCTGTGTCTCAGATCTAATCCCCGGCTCTCTCACTGGCTCTGTGTGTGACCTTGGGGGAGTCACTTTATCTCCCTCTGCTTCTGTTCTGAAATCTGGCTCAGTCCCCAGTACCTCAGTTCTTATCCCCAGCTTTGATATTTACTCTCCATATGAGACCATGGGAGTCACTTTATATCCCTGTGATTCAGTTCTAATCCCCAGCTCTGTCACTGACTCTGTGTGTGACCTTGGGGGAGTCACTTTATCCTTAGTGCCTCAGTTTTAATCCCCAGCTTTGTCATTTACTCTCCATATGTGACCATGGGAGTCATTTTATCTCCCTGTCCCTCAGCTCTAATCCTTGGCTCCATCATTGCATGTGACTTTGGGTGAGTCTCTTTATCTCCCTGTGCCTCAGTTCTAATCCCCAGCTCTGTCACTGACCTTGGGGAAGTCAGTTTATATCCCTGTGATTCAGTTCTAATCCCCAGCTCTGTCACTGACTCAGGGTGACTGCGGTGGAGTCACTTTATATCCCTTTTATTATTTTTTTATTTTGAGGCCTGGTCCTTTCATCCTGCTCCTGTGGGTTTCCAGCTCAGTCTGAATGGAGGCTGTCATCTGGTGCCATGAGCAAGTTTAGTAAATCTCGCTTCACAGTCTTTGAAAGGTGAGCGTAAGTGCAGGATTAAAATAAAAACTGCTTGGGAAACTTTCCCCATTGGGCTCTGAGGGGAACTGCAGTAATACTGCTGATATTCCTAAAAACGTATTGACAGACAGCTGGCGGAGAGCATTTGTGAAGGCCTGGGGACTCCAGCACTTGCTTGCCCCCAGTCTGATGGCCCCTGCTGCCACTGCCTCCCCCTGCTGACCCAGACGAGCCCATGGAGCTGTCCCGACCACGCGCTCCATGTTACGGCCTGCAAGGTCTGCTGGCCTTTGGCGATAGAGCCATGCTATGGAGTCTTCAGGAGGCCAACGCCCCAGCATCCTTCAGTCTGAGGGGAAGCTGGAGCCATGCAATGTGCACCCTGCTGGTCCCCGATGGACAGATGCCACTGCTAGAGACCTAAGCATACTATCTATATGTATAGGATATACTCTATACTCTCTCTCTAGTATCTAATTACTAATTGCACAAGTAAGATGTACTGTAGGGAATGGTGCGGGAAAGCTGACTGTGGGGGGTGGAGATGCTGGAGCGAAAGGGACAGGGGCACCGGTGGTTGGGGGTAGGAGCTGAGAGCTCCGGCAATCCCAGCCTCTTCCACTTCCAGCAGGAGGCGCTGTGGCAGGGGTGGGAAGGTGTCACGGACGTCTATTTTATAAGGTACAGAAAAGAAATGGAGAGGCACAGCATGGGAGGGTGGTGGGAGGAAGTGCAATTTTTAATGGAGAGATGGATTACTTCTCAGGGTGATCTGTTCTGGTCTCTTGGCTGATTTTGACGGGAGAGAGAGGCAGGCTGTAGATGGGCTCCATCCAGCAGGGCAGTCCAAGACAGACGTCTCCTATGTAAATGCAGAGCTGGGTCCGGCACCTGTCTCCTCCTCTCCTCTCTCTCTCTCCTTCATTCATTCTCTCTCATAGTCTCCTCCCTCTCATATCTACTCTCTCTCTCTCTTCTCGTATTTTCCTTTCCTTATTCGCTCCCCTTGTTTATCCCTCATTCATCATCCCCCTTTCTCGTCCGGTCTCTCTCTGTCTCCCATTCTGTCGATCCCTCCCCTCTTCCACTCCCCCATCTCCCCCCCCCCCCCAGCCTTTTTCTGCTTCACCGTTCCCGTCTTGTCCGAGGCCTTGTTTTGCACCCTCTCCCACCCCATCCCTCTCCTTCTCCTCTCTCTTTCTCTCCCTCCCCCTTTCCTCTGGTGGAGAAGAGACGCCCCCACCTCTCTGCAGAATTAGCCCCGGCTTCTGATGAAGAGGAAAGGGGGCTTTCCGTCCCTGTGTCTCTGTGTGGTAGGTGTTGTTTACCTTGTCCCCTCTTTCCCTCCGTCCTCTCTCCTTCCTGTAACAGGTCCTGTGGAGCAGGGAAGACCCAGGGGTGCTCTGGAGCAAGGTGAGGATGGGTGACTCCTGCCCAGCTGATCCTGGGTGCCCGGAGAGTGGAAAGACAGTTTTTGCATTACCCAGTCTCTGTGCATTTTTTTTTTTAAATTTTATGAGAGATTGCAGTTTAATTCTTATCCACCTCTCTGCAGCTATCGCTCTTCTTCCTAGCCCAGGGGCTTGTTAAAACTGGTCCTGCAATTAAGCAGCAGCAGCAGCAGAGGCAGTAAAAGCGCCTCTGCTGTCAGATCTAGGCGTGCGATGCTGTTAAATTATGAAGCAACGTGAGCTGAGGGTCGTCCAGCACTGAGACTTGCCCTGCCTCACTGCACTGAGAAACCAGTTCCCACCTCCTGCAGTCCCAGCCTTTCCCAGCAGGAGGTGCTGCAGGGATGGCGCAGGGTGCTGGCTGAGGGATGGGGGGGGGGGGGGGGGGGGGGGGGGGCGGGGTGCAATCCTGGCTTCTCCCAGGATAAAACGAAGTGCCCAGGGAGAAGGGAGCTCACAGCTCCTACAGTCCCAGCCTCTCCCTGCCAGGGGGGCTGGCAGGGAATGGGGGAGAAGGGGGAGGGTCCAGGTGAGCTCACAGCTCCTGCAGTCTCAGCTTCTGCCAACAAGAGGTGCTGTGGGGAAGGGTGCAGGAGGGCTGAGTGAGGAGGGAGCGCAGCCTCTCCCATCAAAGGGTGCCACAGGGAATGGTGCAGGAGTGCAGGGGATAGCATGGGGAGCAATTTTTAAAAAGCTATGGGCAAAACTCTTTTGTGCAACTTTTTATAAGCTGATTTCAAATTTGTGCACTATGAGCCAGTATAATGCAAATAATCTTGGGATTTCTTATGTGCACTGTGTTATGTCCTGTGCATAGGGTTCACCACCTGTGTGCGCCTGCACATGCACACGGCTTAGGGGTGGGGAGCTCATAGATCCTGCAGTGCCAGCTTCTAACAGCAAGAGGTGCTGTGGGGAATGGTGCAGGAGGCCTGAGTGAAGAGGGAGCTCAAAGCTCCTGCAATCCCATTCTCTCCCAGCAGGAGGCACTGTAGGGAATGCTGTTGTAATTTTGTATATATCTGTCCATGTGATACTGTGTTGATATATTGTAATATATATATATGTGTGTGTGTGTATGTATATTCTGTACTGAGTTTCTTCACACCTCCTCTCTTCCCCTCACCCCCTCTCCAGCCTTGGAGTTCAGCAGTACTAAGTGGAGCAGTGTTCCTCTGCTTTCCGAATTTCCAGCAGAACTTTTCAGTGGTGATTTGGCGAATGATAGTAATAATAGAGAATATTATCCTCCCCTTCTTCTACCCTTCAGAAGTCTTCATGCAGTAGGGGGGGGGGGCTTCACATTTGGTAGCCAGACTGTTTCTGTCCCCCTCCCCTACAAACCCTTAGAGGTGGCTGCACAGCCCTCCTCCACCCTTTCACGTATAAAACCCACACAGCTCAAAACCTGATCCTCTCAGTTGGTTGTTTGTTTTTTTTTTTTTTTTAAATTACTGGTAAAGCGCCGTCGGGCCCATACAGGGCTCTGTACACATGATGGGGAGCATGCGGAAAAAGAGGGAGCCTGGCACAGAGGGGGCCCGTAGGTCCCTATCCCAGCGGGCTTACAAGCCGAGTGGCAGAGCAATGATGGGGTACTGAGGAAGGGGAGAAGGATGGGGGGGGACGGACTGGGGAATAGGGAGAGAAATGCCAGGGGCAGACCGTGCCTCTCGCTGTAACTAGCAGAGGGACTTCAGCACCCTGGACAGCTCCTTCTCTAGCCTTGGGCTCTAGGGATGACGAGGACAGCGCCGCCGCCGCCGTGGTGTTCAGAGCCAGAGGAGGGGAGGGAGGTGGGATTTACCCCGTGCAGGGGGTGGACGGGGGTGGACATGGCTACACATTTCTGGAACTGGACTGGAAAAGAAAAGGTGAAAGTTTCTAAGGCGGAGAAGGGAGAAAAGTGCCACTGATGTCTTGACTATGAATGGCTGGAGTGAGGAAGAAGGACAATTTTATGTTGGTTTATATTTATTTCGATCCCACTATCTTGCTGTAGGCAAATTAAAATCATGAAACATAAAATAGTCTTACAGTGTGTTAAAAACAAACACAACAATACAGTAAGATAAACAAATAGAACAGTAAAATCAATTGTCTGGCCTGAAGCAGGTGGCGTGCGGAAATCTGATTTTGAATTAGCATTGATCCCAGGGGGTGCCTTCATCCTGATGTTTACCATCACTTATTACTCCCACCTCCTTCCCACGACCCTTCCTTAGCACCTGCCACCCTCCCTCTCTACTCTGAGAAAACCCCAGCCATCTTTTCATTCAGGAGGAGTGGGGGGAGGGAGATGCAGCATCCCTCATTAAGAATTATGGAAGAGATTTCAAGACACAGATTACTTCTGTCATCTGGTGCCTTAGGAAAACAGTGTCTGATCCATCTCCCTCGGTGACTGCCCACTCCAAGCACAAGAGGGCAGAGCATGCCAACAGATGGCCTGCACATTCAGCAGACTCTCAGTGCTCTTCACCCTTCCACACCCACAGGCCTATTTTATTATTATTTTTTTTAATATACTGCAGGGTTTCATTTGGAATTTCACTTCTGTGCAGTTATTGACATTGAATGCACCGGAATGCAGAAGGATGGTTGTAGCCCAAGGATGGTGATGCAGAGATATAGATCCTGTCACCTCTAGGACTGGGGCCTCAGGGGATGGGCACAGGGATGGAGAATCTGCCACCTCTAGGATGCCATGGCTCAAGGGCTAGGCATAGGGAGAGAGAGCCTGTCACCTCTAGAGCTCAGTGGCTCAAGGAATGGGCATAAGGACACAGAACCCGTTGCATCTAGGGCTCAATGGTGCAAGGGATGAGCATGAGACAGCAGAGCCTGTCACCTCTAGGACTGGATGACTCAGAGAATGGGCACAGGCATACAGAATCTGTCACCTCTAGAATAGGTGACTCAGGATAGGGGTGGAAACATTGAGCGTGTCACCTGTTTGATGGGGTTGGGGAAGTTTCGGAAGGCATGCGGGGTGGGGAGGGACCCCCAGAGAAGGAGCTTGTCCCCCCAGCTGCCTCACCAGTCTGGCTGGATCACTTTGATTGGTTGGAGGGAAAGGAACTTGGAGCTTGCCCACCCTGACATTCACTGTGCCCCCTCTATGCTGCCTCTGTTGGATGGAGTAGCTCAAGAAATGGGCACAGGGATATGGAGCCTGTCACCTCTAGGCCTGGAGAGCTCAGGGGACTGGCACAGGAACAGGACCCATGCAAGAATATTTGGCACCCTAGGTGAACCTTTTGTCATGCACCCTCTCTCCTCCTTACCTATTGGTTGCATTTCCAGCACAGCAATCCCTGCTGTTGTGGCGGTGGATCCAACCAGTGCGCCTTGTGCTGGCAGGATTTTGCCATCCCCCCCCAATTTTGGTGGTGACCGGCTAGTTTGCCTAATGGAAGCCCCAGTTCTGCTCAGGGACACAGAGCCTGTCACCTCTAGGACTGAATGGCTCAGGGGATGGGCAGAAGGACAGAGCCTGTAACCTCTAGGACTAGGTGGCTTGGGATGGGCATACAGAGTCTGTCACCTCTTAAAACTGAATGGCTCAGAAGATGGGTATCGGGGTGCAGGACGGTCACCTCTAGAACTGGTTTGCTAGAGGATGGACACCAGGATACAGAGCCTGGCACCTCTAGGACTGGATGTCACCTCTGGGCAATTTGGAGTTAAGATTATGGTGCCCATAAGCAAAAAATACTGGGGGTGGGGGATTTCACCCCCAGAAATGAAAGAGCAGTGGGGTAGTCTCCGCTTTTGGCTGCCTTCAGAATTTGGCACCATAGGCAGGCACTTTCCTCTAGGACTGGATGGCTCAGGGGATGGGCCCAGAAATAGAGAGCCTTTCATCTCTAGGATTAGGCGGGCATAGGGGATGGGTAGGGTATTGGGATACAGAACCTGGTGTCTATAAGGCTTTCTAAAATACTTCCAAAAATCCAAGCCAGCATGTCAATGTCTGTGCTGTCCCTTGGGGAGAAAGTCTCTGGAGGAATCAAGTCTCAAGTCTCTGGAGGAATCAAGTCTCAAGTCTCTGGAGGAATCAAGTGAAGAACAGTCCATTTCTATCCAGATAGCAGAGAGCAGAATGTGTTCCTTTTACACTGGGTTGCTTGTGAGTTTTTATGTTGTGAGAGGAGCTTGCAAAGGGCTAAAGGTCCTGCCTCAGCATCCCCTCACCCTGCCTGTTCCCTGCTCGCAGTAAGTGAGGGGGAAGACTGGCTGGCGCTGCAGGACCCAAAGTCCACTTGGGGGCGACCGGTGCCGGGCCAGCATGGGAAGGTTCCTGCCGCCTCTCCGACTTCACCCCCAACTGGGCCCTCGTCTTTCCTGGGTGACTTACTTTGCCCTGATCCAGGAGGAGCTGCCGGAGTAGACGGTACGGGCTGGGAGCATGGTCAGGAGCACTCATCTGCACACCTAATGTACAGAATAGTCCTATATAAGACACTGGTGTTTATTCTATATCCAGACACCTGACCCGGACACCAGAACTTGTACTTGATCAACGATTTGTAACGGATTCGTAAAACTGTAAGAAAACCAAGACTCCCAGGCTATATGAGGCTTCTGATTTTAGCAATTTGTAAGGTAACCTTCACAACAAAATGCCCCGAGGAAGGGCAAAAGAGTTAAGCGAGGAGACAACCGCGAGCAGCAGATCTCTGAAGATGCCTGCGAAGGATCCTGGACTGCATGGCGTCAACTTTGAAAGAAGCCACTAAGGAGCAAACAGAACTGCCCAATCTCCAGCACTTTTCTTTTAGAGCATTTTCAGCCAGACCTAAGTGGCTAAGGTTTTTAGCTGAAGATTTTTGGTTTTTGGCCTAAATCCAACCAGTGGAAATGTGACCTGTAGTTTGTGCTGCCGGGTTTGCCAGCTCCATTTAGCCGGCTAGCGCTGCAAATCTATGCTGGCCGGCATGGTCAGACCCGCACCCTGGGAATGACTTCAGAGTCACCCGTTCTTTTCTTCAGCTTCATTTCGGCACCTTGCATGTTTAGCCAGTCGGAAGGGGGCGTTGTTAACTGGTGAGGTTTAAGTGGCTAATTCCCAAAGTCTGCCAGCTCTTTCCTTGGTCGATGAGCTTTCCGTGGACATCAGGGCCCAGAGTCTCCGTAATCAGGGCACCTAACTCCCACCCCCCCCCCCCCAAATAGCAGCAATAGAGAGCATCCAGCTGTCAGAGTGAATGATGTATTCAAGTGTAAATATTGAACTGATACACCAAACAAGAAGACTCCAGGGTCCCAGGGAATATCAGACCCCGTCTTTCTAGTGTTTTGAATAGATTTCCAACCAGAAAATAAGACAGGACAAAGCCATCAAGAACTATGTGCCACCCCGCAACTGTTGAAGTGAAGCTCTGAGTAACATCAGCTCAACTTTGTTGGTTCTTTGCTGACAGGGGAAGGTAGGGGAGAAGGGCAGTCATCAGTCAGTGCTGGTGCAGGGGATGCTGCATGGGGGGAGTCATCAGTCAGTGCTGGTGCAGGGGATGCCTTAGGGGTGTGGAGTCATCAGTCAGTGCTGGTGCAGGGGATGCTGCGGGGTGGGGGGTGGGAGGAGTCAGTCAGTGCTGATGCAGGGGATGCTTTGGGGGGAGGAATCAGTCAGTGCTGGTGCAGGGGATGCTGCAAGGGGGCAGTCATCAGTCAGTGCTGGTGCAGGGGATGCTGCAGGGGGCAGTCATCAGTCAGTGCTGGTGCAGGGGATGCTGTGGGGTGGGGGGAGTCATCAGTCAGTGTTAGAGTAGGGGATGCTGTGTGTGTGTGTGTTGGGGGGATGGGGGAGGGATATGCAGCCTCTATTAGTGAAGGAGATGCTACAGGCAGTAGTCACCATTTCATTTTAGTACAAGAGATGGTGCTGGGGAGGCAGGGATTCACCATTCAGCATTAGTGCAGGGGATGCTGGAGGGGGTTGTAATCAGTCAGTGATGGTGCGGGGAACACTGCAGGGGGGAATCACCAATCAGTGTTGGTGCAAGGAACTGCAGGGGGGGGGATCATCAATTAGTGCTGGTGCAGGGGATGCTGCAGGGAGGAGTCATCAGTCAGTTTGGTGCTGGGGATACTGAGAGGGGGGGGTGTCATCGATTAGTGCTGGTGCAGAGGATGCTGCAGAGAGGAGTCATCAGTCAGTTTGGTGCTGGGGATACTGAGAGGGGGGGTCATCGATTAGTGCTGGTGCAGAGGATGCTGCAGAGAGGAGTCATCAGTCGGTGCTGGGGATGCTGAGAGGGGGGGTCATCAATTAGTGCTGGTGCAGGGGATGCTGAGGGGGGGGGTCATCGATTAGTGCTGGTACAGGGGATGCTGCAGGGAGGAATCATCAGTCAGTGCTGGTGCAGGGGATGCTGCGGGGGTGGGGTGGGGGGAGGAGTCATCAGTCAGTGTTAGTGCTGGGGATGCTGTGGGGGTGGGGTGGGGAGTCATCAGTCAGTGCTGGTGCAGGGGATGCTGCGGGGGTGGGGTGGGGGGGAGGAGTCATCAGTCAGTGTTGGTGCAGGGGATGCTGTGGGGGTGGGGTGGGGGGAGGAGTCATCAGTCAGTGTTGGTGCTGGGGATGCTGAGGGGTGTTCATCAGTCAGTGTTGGTGCTGGGGATGCTGCAGAAGTAGTCATCAGGCAGTGCAGGGGGGGTCATCGATTAGTGCTGGTGCAGGGGATGCTGCAGGGAGGAGTCATCAATCAGTGCTGGGGATGCTGCAGAAGTAGTCATCAGGCAGTGCAGGGGGGGTCATCGATTAGTGCTGGTGCAGGGGATGCTGAGGGGTGTTCATCAGTCAGTGCTGGTGCTGGGGATGCTGCAGAAGTAGTCATCAGGCAGTGCAGGGGGGGGGGGGTCATCGATTAGTGCTGGTGCAGGGGATGCTGCAGGGAGGAGTCATCAGTCAGTGCTGGTGCAGGGGATGCTGCGGGGGGGGGGTGGGGGGAGGAGTCATCAGTCAGTGTTGGTGCTGGGGATGCTGATGGGTGTTCATCAGTCAGTGTTGGTGCTGGGGATGCTGCAGAAGTAGTCATCAGGCAGTGCAGGGGGGGTCATCGATTAGTGCTGGTGCAGGGGATGCTGCAGGGAGGAGTCATCAGTCGGTGCTGGGGATGCTGAGAGGGGGGGTCATCAATTAGTGCTGGTGCAGGGGATGCTGGGGGGGGGGGGTCATCGATTAGTGCTGGTACAGGGGATGCTGCAGGGAGGAATCATCAGTCAGTGCTGGTGCAGGGGATGCTGCGGGGGTGGGGTGGGGGGAGGAGTCATCAGTCAGTGTTGGTGCTGGGGATGCTGAGGGGGGTTCATCAGTCAGTGTTGGTGCTGGGGATGCTGCAGAAGTAGTCATCAGGCAGTGCAGGGGGGAGGTCATCGATTAGTGCTGGTGCAGGGGATGCTGCAGGGAGGAGTCATCAGTCAGTGTTGGTGCTGGGGATGCTGCAGAAGTAGTCATCAGGCAGTGCAGGGGGGGTCATCGATTAGTGCTGGTGCAGGGGATGCTGCAGGGAGGAGTCATCAGTCAGTGTTGGTGCTGGGGATGCTGCAGAAGTAGTCATCAGGCAGTGCAAGGGGGGGGTAATCGATTAGTGCTGGTGCAGGGGATGCTGCAGGGAGGAGTCATCAGTCAGTGCTGGTGCTGGGGATGCTGCAGAAGTAGTCACCAGGCAGCGCGGGAGTCCCCAGTTCGTGCAAGGGACGCTGCATGGCGGAGGAGGAGGAGGAGGAGGAGGGAGTGGCCAGCCAGCAGCACTCTCTCTGCAGCAGGCTCTGCATTCTCCGGGAGGGCTCGCACTGCAGAGGCACTGCTGCACTCCTGGCATGCACAGCACAGCACAGCCCACTGTGCACTGTAGAGCTTCCCGGCCTGGGGGGGGCGCCAGCTCCGGCCTCGCCGTCGCTCGGCTTAGAGAATATACGGCCTCCCTGCCAGCACCAATGGCTGCTGCGGAGGCCCTGGATTGGTTCCCGGGTCCCCTTGGCTGGCGTTATTAGCCAGAAAGAGAGCACTGGAAGGACACAAGGGAACAATGGAGGGACGGGGGCACTGGGGAGAGCAGTGAGCGGCGCCCTGGTCCCGGGGCCCGGCGGAGGCAGGACCGGGCCGCCCCCCCTCCCCCCCCGGGGGGCTGAGGTGGGGGGATGGGGCTGAACGGCACGTCCCCCCCGTGTAAGAAACTGAGCTGCTTCTCGCCGGTCATGTGTCAGTGTAAACTCATCTGTAGCCACAGGACCCTCTCCCTCATGTTTGGCTGCAAGGTAAGGGGCAGGGGCAGTTCTTGGGGGCTAAGCTATGCCAAGTTTAACTTGCAATGCAGTCATTCTGCCAGTCCGGCTCGCCTGCGGAGCCTGGAAATAGGCAGGGGGTGCCGGGGCAGGTACCCTGGGTCTGCAGCCCAGCCCACGCTGCGACTGGCACCGGATACAGGAGAAGCTGAACGGGTGCCCAGGGTCCAGGAGCAGCCAAACGTCCTTCTGTGTTTTAGGTTGCAACGCAAATCTTGGGAGGGGAGGGTCATAATGACTGCCCGGGGGGGGGGACGGACACAACAGTGCTCTCAGCCTTTAGCTGCATGGGAGATGGACGTGGCTGGTCTTCGGACAGAAACTCAGATGTGCCTGCAGAATCTGGGGCCATTTCTGCCTCTGCAGATTTGGTTGCATGAGCACGTTTCTTACAGCTCTGGGGCTGGGTCTAGGTCTTGTGTGTGTGTGTCTGGCTCTGCAGATATATTGGCTTCATTTCTCAGGGCTGTGTGCATCTCTTGTGCGTGCCCCTCTGCATATTTCTCAACATTTAAGTGTCCTTTTGGGAGGGGTGTGTACGCATGTCCATATCATCCGTCTTCCCTCCTGCTGGATGAGTTTAGGGGGTTTTCATTGGCATTTTCTTGTCTGGCACTGGTTGGAGGACCTGAAAAAGCAGAATATAAATAACAGCATGGAAAGAACCATTCTTCTGTAAGTCTGACAGCCAAGGCTTTGGGGCTGTGGGTGCCGATCGCCCAATGCCTTGGGGTGAATCAGACTGTGCTCTGAGGGTCCGTGGGGGCAGATGGGGAGGGGGAGAGACATGGTTAGAGAGGGTACAGATACCCTGTGCCGGTTCACCAGGGAAAGGGGTGGGCATGTGCACTGCCAGGTTTAGGCATCGAGAATCTCCCTGCTCTGCTGGAACATCTGGAACAATCTCCAGGAATAGCAGGTTTGCCCTGAGCGAGGAGAAGCAGAGAAGGTCCCTGGTCAACCCATTTGGTACAGGACCAGATGCTCAGCTGGGTTTCTCCCATTTGACGTCCACCGGGAACGCGCTTAGTGCATCTGGCACTGTGGGCTCTGAAGGGCCTGTTCTCTCTCTCTCTCTCTCTCTCTCAAGCTCCAAGAAACTTTCTCTGCAGTCAATTTGCGTGTTGCAAAAGTAATAAAAAAAAAAAAAAAGAGAGGTAGGTGGATGGAGTAGGGATCTGGAGCAGCGTGGCTGGTTCTGTTTTCTGAACAGGATTGGGGGGGGGGGGGTGTACTGGGGTTAGAGGGCCCAGTGGAATATTTGAAGTGCGGCTGTTTCATGAGTAGGGTTGTTGCTGTCTCAGGTTCAGGAATCTTTCCCAGGCCTGATGATTTGTCCCCGTAACCAAAGTAATAGAGAAAGCAGGAAAAGGGAAGAACTGCAGTGTACAGAGGAGAAACAAGGCCCATTGCCAGGTCCTGGTGCTGGACAGGATCATCGCTGGTCAGCTCACGTTTCTGGCAAGCGATGACACATTTTGCTGCGGCTTCTCCTGTCTCCCCCTAGGATACGTTGGGGCTTTTTCTGCTCATTCTTTTGTGGGAAATCTTTAAAAACACAGAAACAGGACAGAGAAACACCACACAGCCCATCTTGTCTATCCATCCACCCAACTAATTTAGCTTTACAATTCCCATCACTCCCTCAGAGATCCCCTGTGTTTATCCCAGGCTTTCTTGAATACTGTTTTTTGTCTCCACCAGTTCCATGCATCCACCACCCTCTCTGTAAAGAAATATTTCCTAAGATTACTCCTGAATCTACTCCCTTTCATCCTCATCCCATGACCCCTTGTTCTGGAGCCTCCTCTCCATTGAAAAAGGCTCAGCTCCTGTGCATGAAAACCTTTGAGATATTTGAATGTCTCTATCATGTCTCCCCTATCTCGCCTTTCCTCTAGGGTGTACACGTTTAGATCTTGAAGTCTCTCCCCATATGCTTTAGAATGAAGACCTCTGCCCATTTTAGCAGCCTCCCTCTGGGCCTGACTCCATCCTGTTTATATCCTTCTGAAGGTGCGGTCTCCAGAATTGTACACAGTACTCCCAGTGAGGTCTCACCAGGGACCTACACCGGGGCAATATCACCTCCCTATTCCTGCTGACCATTCCTCTCCCTATGCAGCCAAGCCTCTTTCTGGCTTTTGCCATTGCTTTATCCTCCTGTTTGGCCACCTTAAGATCATCAGATACAATCACCCCCAGATCCCGCTCTTCCTTTTTGCCTATAAGAATTTCACCTCCAATACCGTAACCTTTCCCTGGGAATTTGCATTTTAAATGCATTACTCTGCATTTTTTAGGATTAAATCTTAGCTGCCAGACCATAGACCATTCCTCGAGCTTTACCAGACCCCTCCTCATGCTTTCCATTCCTTCCTGGGTTTCGACCTTGTTGCAAAGTTTGGTATTATCGGCAAAAAGACAAATCTTTCCTGATAATTCTTCAGCTATGTCACAAAAATGTTGAAAAGAACTGGTCCAAGGCACACCACTAGTAACACCCCCCCCCCCCTCCTCAGAGCAAACCCTTCATCACCTCCCACTCACCCAGTTTCTAACCCAGTCCCTCATTCTAAGTCCCATATGTATAATCCAAGAAAGATGGAAAGCAAGTGATGGATCCCACCACAGAAACCATGAGGTCCATATTCAGAATCCATTTAGACAGATAACGTAACAGTTCTCCATCTAAATGTCTTACCCGGCTATAGTCAGCCTTTATCCAGCTAAATATAGCCGGCTAATAAGTCAGGTTGCTAAAATCTAGCTGGATAAGTTAGGGGTGGTCCAGGGGCATAACTGGGAGGAAAATCCTCTAACTTTTCTAAAAAGAAAAAGTCCTGTCCCCCTGTTTTACCCTATTTGTTATTTATTTTTCTATTTGCATTCCTGACTGCTTTCCCAGCTTCTCTTAGCTTTTCCAGATATTGTTGCCTGTCTTCCTCTTTCCCTGATCTCGTGTAGTCTATGAATGCGAACCTTTTCTTCCTTATCTTTTCAGCTACATGTTTAGAAAACCATGGTGGCCTCTTTCTCCTCTATTCTTTATTTACTTTCCTAATAAAAACATTAGTTATTCTTATAATATCTCCTTTTAGTTTTGCCCACTGCTGTTTTCCCCGGACTTTCCCATCCTGTTTTGATTTTCTCTCTTTCTCTCTCTCTCTCTTTGGGCAATCTGCCTCTCTTTTTTTTCTCTTTGGATCGTGCACACGGCGCAGGAGGAAATGCATTTCTGTTTCTCTTTCTCTGGTGCTGCGCCGCAGGCAGAGTCTGGTTCTTGGGGTTTCAAGTTCGGCTTTCGTCTGCACGTTTCTATTTCTAAATTTGGGGTCCCTTATTCTGTACCGGGCGAGGGTTTGTCTATGTTCTTGCGTGTGTGAGACCCAAGAGGAGGGGGCAGAGATGTTCTGCTAGGGAAAGGGTGGGCAAGCATTTTAAACTTGAGGCCCAGAGTACGGGTCCTGTTTGGATGTGGAGGGGTAAGGCAGTGCAGGGCTGGTGGGGAGCAGTATTCCCCCCCCCCCCTGAAGTTCTGAGCCCCAGGAGCAAGGGTCGGGTACCCCCTGGAATTCCGAGGTGTGGGGGTGGATGGTGGCCCCTTCCTCCCGCACTCCATCGATGCTGCAGAGGATCGGTCCAATCTGGACCAAGGCAACAAGATCAGTCCCAGTCCTGGGAGGTCACATCGGGGTTGAAGGAAATTGCTATCGCTGCCATGGACTGGACGGACGGACGGAGGAAGCATCCCGCAGGCTCACCTCTGGGTTTAACATGTAAGAGGTCCATTCTCTGTCATTATCCAGATTGCAAAGTTAGCTGGATAAACTTATCTGGATAACTTTGGGAGCATATTCGACAGTGCAGCCACAGTAAGAAATATAGCCGGCTATCTTAATTAGTTAGTCGGATAATTCTAGCCAGCTAACTGTAGGACAGCTCTTCAACTTGACTGGATTTAGCTGGCTTAATCATCCAGTTAACGCTGAATATGGGAGTTAGCCAGCTAATTCAACTCCTCCCAGTTATGCCCCTGGCCCGCCCCTAACTTATCCAGCTAGATTTTAGCAACCTGACTTATTAGCCGGCTATATTTAGCTGGATAAAGGCTGAATATAGCCGGGTAAGACATTTAGATGGAGAACTGTTACGTTATTCATCTAAATGGCTTTTGAATATGGACCTCATATTTCTGTGGTGGGATCCATCACTTGCTTTCCATCTTGCCAGTAATAGCAGTGGCTATTTTCTAAGTCAACTTGATTACTAGCAGGTAATGTACTTCTCCTCCCAAGAACTTATCCAAACCTTTTTTAAACACAGCTACACTAACTGCACTAACCACATCCTCTGGCAACAAATTCCAGAGCTTTATTGTGCGTTGAGTAAAAAAGAATTTTCTCTGATTAGTCTTAAATGTGCTACTTGCTAACTTCATGGAATGCCCCCTAGTCCTTCTATTATTCAAAAGTGTAAATAACCGAGTCACATCTACTCGTTCAAGACCTCTCGTGATTTTAAACACCTCTATCATATCCCCCCTCAGCTGTCTCTTCTCCAAGCTGAACTTAAAAACTTAACTCAAACATAGCCAGTCAGGTTTTTTTGTTATCCACTTACATGTAGCCAGATAACTTTAAGCAAGTATATTTAGCGGGAAGTTTCTCCTGCTCTCAGTATGCCCTCCCCGAATAAGTTGTCCACTATTCGCTGTACTAAATATGGACCTCACTAGATCCTGCAGGCAATAATCAGCTCCAAGGCCTCTGGGTAAGTTAGTTGGATAAACCTATCTGGCTTACCCTGAGGCAGACCTGGCAGCCCGATTCCCAGACCCAATGTTTAAAATGCGGGTCTTGCCGGGCTAAGAACCCCCCCTCCCCCACTGTCCCCTAAATCCCTCCAAGTACATTAAAAAAACCAAACTGTACTGGGTCTGCACAGCGACCTCTCCCACTCTGCGCCCTCCCTGGTTAGCATTGCCACGTGCTGTCCCTCCCCCCCACCCAGTGACTCTGCAGACCCCTTCCTGGTGCTGGGAGAGGAAGAGCCGACCCAGCTGTCCAACGGAGGAGCTTTGCTGTCTGAGCCACCGGGCACTTTCTGAATGCAGAGCCCTTTAGTAATGTAATGCGATGTCATTCATTGCTGATGTGTTCCTTGCATTTCTGTCCCGCCTTTTTGAATATGGACATTCACTCAAAGTGGGCTACGGCTTGGAGTGGAGGAGGAGCCCAAAGGTTAGAGCAGCGGGTTGTGACTCGGGGGGAGTCAGGGTGCAAATCCCAACGCTGCCATTCCTGACCTCGAGGAAGTCACTTCAGCCGCAAACCTAAAGGGTCCTTTACCAAACTGCGCGGGAAAACCGGCGCGGTGTAAAGGCCCAAAAAGACGCGCAAAGGCAGCCCTTTCGCTCGGGACCGCCATGTTCTTAAAGGGCCATCACAGCCCGAAAGGCACCTCCCCCCCCCCAAATGCCTTGGCAGACCCCCGCCACCTCCAGAGGCAGCTCTAAGGAGAAAAAGTAAAAAAACCCCCAAAAACTGAAGTTGCATGGGGAATTATCCACAACCCTCTCAAACCCCTCCTTTTCCAATAAATCTATGCCCCAATCACCGGCTTTTGCAACCTCCTGTCCTCCCGCCCCCAGCAGCCCATCTTCTCAGGCAGACCTGGTGGTTTAGTGGGGCCTGGCTCTCTCTCTATGCTAGATATGCCCCTGTCACGGGAGCGCCGGGAGGAGGCCCGTTAGCGTCCCGATGCTCCTGGGTAAAGGCAGCCGCAGCGCCTGAGTTGTAGCTCACGTTAAGGGAAACAGCGCAGCTTGCATGGTTTTTTTGGTTTTTTTTTTAAGGCAAGGTGCGTTATTTTATTAGCATAAAGATGACTAGTAACGAGCCGCTTTGCATACAGATTACAAAGTATATGCATGCAAAGCAGCTCATTGCCGTGCCAGCATTATCTGGGATTAAATAACAGGCGATATTTAAAATAGGGTCCGCAATGGCTGCCTTAGGGGTAAATGAGGCCCTTGGACAGCGAGCCCTCTGAGGGCAGGGAAATACTTCCAGCACCTGAATGTGATCCGCTTTGAAGTGCCCGACAGGCAGAATATAAATTAAATAAATCCAGCACGTTGGAAAAAGTAGCTTACAAACAGGTCACCTGTGGCTTCACGTTTCAGAGTTGACTGCCTGAGGTTTGCTGTGCTGGCTTGGGCTGAGTCTGCCCTGAGCAGAGGGAACTAATTGAGTCATTAGAGCTCTCCTGGCACAGGATGTAGAGGGGGTGCCCCTCCACTCTGGGTCTGCCCTCCCCCTCTACACACCAAGCTTTATGCCTCTGTTTCTCTCTCTTCTTGTGACACTTTTGTAGGGGAAGAGGTATTTAAGGGGGTGAAGCCATTGAAACCTCTGGGGGTGAATGACATGGGGATGAGATATTTAAGGGGGTGATGACATGAGGATGAGATATTTAAGGGGGGTGATGCCATTGAAACCTAGGGGGGTGAATGACATGGGGATGAGATATTTAAGGGGGTGATGCCATTGAAACCTAGGGGGGTGAATGACATGGGGATGAGAGATTTAAGGGGGTGAATGACATGGGGGTGATGCCATTGAAACCTCTGGGGGTGAATGACATGGGGATGAGATTTAAGGGGGGTGATGACATGAGGATGAGATATTTAAGGGGGTGATGCCATTGAAACCTAGGGGGGTGAATGACATGGGGATGAGAGATTTAAGGGGGTGAATGACATGAGGATGAGATATTTAAGGGGGTGATGCCATTGAAACCTAGGGGGTTGAATGACATGGGGAAGAGAGATTTAAGGGGGTGAATGACATGGGGGTGATGCCATTGAAACCTCTGGGGGTGAATGACATGGGGATGAGATATTTAAGGGGGTGAATGACATGAGGATGAGATATTTAAGGGGGTGATGCCATTGAAACCTATGGGGGTAAATGATATGGGGATGAGAGATTTAAGGGGGTGATGCCATTGAAACCTAGTGGGGTGAATGACATGGGGATGAGAGATTTAAGGGGGTGATGCCATTGAAACCTAGGGGGGTGAATGACATGAGAATGAGATATTTAAGGGGGTGATGCCATTGAAACCTATGGGGGTGAATGACATGGGGATGAGATATTTAAGGGGGTGATGCCATTGAAACCTATGGGGATGAGATATTTAAGGGGGTGATGCCATTGAAACCTATGGGGGTGAATGACATGGGGATGAGAGATTTAAGGGGGTGATGCCATCGAAACCTCTGGGGAGTGAATGACATGGGGATGAGATATTTAAGGGAGTGATGCCATTGAAACCTATGGGGGTGAATGACATGGGGATGAGATATTTAAGGGGGTGAATGACATTGAAACCTATGGGGGTGAATGACATGGGGATGAGATATTTAAGGGGGTGAATGACATTGAAACCTATGGGGGTGAATGACGTGGGGATGAGATATTTAAGGGGGTGAATGACATTGAAACCTATGGGGATGAGATATTTAAGGGGGTGAATGACATTGAAACCTATGGGGGTGAATGACATGGGGATGAGATATTTAAGGGGGTGATGCCATTGAAAGCTCTGGGGGTGAATGACATGGGGACGAGATATTTAAGGGGGTGAATGACGTGGGGATGAGATATTTAAGGGGGTGATGCCATTGAAACCTATGGGGGTGAATGACGTGGGGATGAGATATTTAAGGGGGTGAATGACATGGGGGTGATGCCATTGAAACCTCTGGGGGTGAATGACATGGGGATGAGATATTTAAGGGGCTGAATGAAATGGGATGAGATATTTAAGGGGGTGAATGACGTGGGGATGAGATATTTAAGGGGGTGAATGACATGGGGATGAGATATTTAAGGGGGTGAATGACATGGGATGAGATATTTAAGGGGGTGAATGACATGGGGGTGATGCCATTGAAACCTCTGGGGGAGAATGACATGGGGATGAGATATTTAAGGAGGTGAAGCCATTGAAACCTCTGGGGGAGAATGACATGGGAATGAGATATTTAAGGAGGTGAAGCCATTGAAACCTCTGGGGGAGAATGACATGGGAATGAGATATTTAAGGAGGTGAAGCCATTGAAACCTCTGGGGGAGAATGATATGGGGATGAGATATTAAAGGGGGTGATGTCATTGAAACCTCTGGCGAGTGAATGGAATGGGGATGCAGGGATCGGCTTTGTCCCCTTCACTTTCTAATATATACATTACACCTATTTGCCAAGTGTTTGCTGAGCTGGATGTCGAGTTTCGAATATATGCGGATGACATCCAGTTTTTGCATACTGATAAATGGAAATTTCCCAAAGGCTTTAGATAAGGTGTTGCACTGTTTGTCTTATCTTCAAGCATGGCTGACTAAGAACAGTTTGGTCCTTAACATGGATACAACTGAGATCCTCTCCTAGTCAAGACTGCCATCAGAAAATAGGCCGAAATATATGTTAATTAATAATATGAAAATTCCTATTTCCCAGGAGATGGCAACTTGGGCATTATTCTTGACACTAAGCTGTCATTCCATCCACAAATTAGGCAAGTTGTGCAATCATCTTATTTTAAATTACAGATGCTCTTACTAGGCTCTTAATTAAATAATTATGACCTCAAAACTGTCATACATTCCTTAGTAATGCCTACTGTTGATTATTGTAATTCATTCTGTATTGGCTTACCTCAAATCACGATGCACTCACTCCAATACATCCAGAACTCTGCAGTCTGAATTGGGGCTAGAATCCCTATAAATCAACATGTGATACCTTATCTGAAAAAAAATATCATTGGTTGCCAGTGGTTTGGAGAACCAAATTCAAGCTGACTATTTTGGCTTTTAAGGGCATTGATGGCTTAGTACCAAGCAGCTTCAACTCAGCTTTAAAACTGTATCAACCCACACGATGATTGAGATCTTCTTCCCAAGTGTTATTGGATGTTCCATCCTTAAGAGTGGTTCGATTGGATGAATCCAGAGAAAATGGGGGCAATCCATGAAGTTAGCAAATAGCACATTTAAGACTAAATCGGAGAAAATTATTTTTCACTCATCGCACAATTAAGCTCTGGAATTTGTTGCCAGAGGACGTGGTTAGTGAAGTTAGTGTAGCTGGGTTTAAAAAAGGTTTGGATAAGTTCTTGGAGGAGAAATCCATTAACTGCTATTAATCAAGTTGACTTAGAAAATAGCCACTGCTATTACTGGCATCAGTAGCATGGAATCTTCTTGGTACTTGCCAGGTACTTGTAGCCTGGATTGGCCACTGTTGGAAACAGGATGCTGGGCTTGATAGACCCTTGGTCTGACCCAGTATGGCAATTTCTTATGTTCTTATGTGCAGGTCCAACTATTTGGAATTATTTACTAGCTAGTTTGACGGTGGTAACTAGGCTTCTAAAGTTCAGGAAAACAGTGATAGCCTTCTTTTTCCAGCAGGCATCTGGGATAGAGGAAAGGCTGACTACAGAATGTAGTTCAAATTCATGAAGGGCAAATTCTGAATTTAAGAGGAAGTAGGAGACGGTGAATGATATAATAATATCAGCAATGACTGTTTATTTTAAAATATATGTTAATGGATGTCTAGTCTGTGATGTGTATTAGTCTTATTGGTTATTTTTATAGATGTTTTAATTGGAAACCGCTTAGAAAAGTTGATAAGCAGTCAATAAATTTGATAAATAAATTAAGGGGGTGATGCCATTGAAAACCTCGGGGGGTGGGTGGGTGAATGACATGGGGACGAGATATTTAAGGGGGTGCTGCCACTGAAGCGTAGGGGGTAAATGATGAAAGGGAGGGATATTTATGACAGCGATTCGTCTCGGTCCCTAAGCTCTTCTTTCGATGAGCTTTCAGGACTGCCCCTCCATGCTCTGTCCCCCCTGGGTGACCCGCCACTCCTTCCTTTTGTCTCCTCTCAGAAATATCGCTATCAAGATGAAGACAGCCCGCCCCTGGAGCACAGCCCTGCGCACCTCCCTAACCAGGTAAAGGCACCCGAGCTGGTACACGTGTCCGAGAAGAACTTGTCTCAGATTGAGAGTGTCCACGGATACGTCTCCCATTCACACATCTCGCCAATGAAGGTAGGAGGATGGCTCTCACTTTTTGCCCTGTTGCTCTCAAAGGTACGAGGTCTCTGGATTTCTGTGCCTTCTGCGGACTCTTACTGTGCCTTTGGTGAGAATAACTAATGGGAGAAAGGGGGGGGGGGAGTGTTGGGGAGGTTTGCTCTTTTAATTCCGGCTTGGTTTCGCATATTCTATTCTTGGCAAATGTAGAATCTGCTCAGACTTTGTCAGTTGGAAGGGTCTGGCAAAAATATTTTGATGCTGGAGTTCTGCCAAGTTCCTTTCCCCACACAAGTCGCTTGTGCCAGTGAAAACGGAGACAGACCTGAAGAGTAGAAGAAGCTCTCTCTCAGCTGCTTGAACTCGCACCCCCCACCCCCAGCCTCTGACCAATAGAAGAAGCTCTCCCAGCTCCCTACTTTACCCTCAAAATGAGTTTTCCCAGCTGCCTATGCTCCTGCCTGCAGCCTTTGACCAATCAAAATCCTCCGAGTCACCTATGCTCCCCTCCTCAGCCTCTGACCAACAGAAGAGCTTCCTAGGCTGCCTTGCCTCCTGTTCAGTGTCTCGGGCCAATAGAAGTAGTCCCCCTGGCTAACAGTGCTCCCATCCACCAATAGGAGAGCTCGCCCAGCTGCCTGCACTCCCTTCCACACCTTCTGACCAATAGAAGTGTTCTCCCAGCTGCCTGCACTCCCTTCCATGATTTTTCTCTACTGTTATCTAACCTTTTTGATCCCTTGCTCCGGTCAAGAACACAACACTGACATGAGAATTACAGGTTAACTGTACTTCCTGCTCTCCTCCTTCATGTAACCTTCTGCATTCTGAGAATCCCTACCCCTGCGCCATCTGTCTATGATCTCAAGCTTGGTGGCCTTCTGCCCTCCTGCTCTGCGCCTTACCAGAATCTCTAGGGAACCAGCATGCTTTGCACCAGGTCAGGGTCAGCTCTGCCAGGACATGCACAGTGCAATGGAAGGAAGAAAGCATTGTTTTAATTACAGAAAATAATAAAGACATTAATCACCTTCTTCATTCACACCTCCTCCTAACAGAACTTACACCTCCCGCTATCCTGGCCAAACCAGCTTAGCTTCCTTCTGATGGTATCTCTTTGACCAAATTCAGAACAATCTCTCCCAAAAACTTTCAGAGGGTCAGCCATTCCACCTGCTCATTAGATCCAACACCTCCCAAATACCTTTGTGACTTAAAATATAGCTTAGCCCCTCCTGACTAACCACCATAGTAAATGCTGTGCTAATCCAAGGCTTTCCGAATCCCCAACTAAAGAAGGCCATAATCAAATCCATCTTGATCCAAAAACAGTTGACCACTATCATCCCCCTTTCTTTCTAAATTAATGGAAAAAGTAGTCTACTTCCAACTTCTTGACGTCCTAGAAGAAGAAAATGCCCTTCAACCTGACCAGTCTGGGTTGAGGAAAGGCCACGAGATAGAATCTGTCCTAGTAACCATGACCGACAGCATCCATATGAATGCCAACCAAAGCGGTGATTCCCTCCTAGTCCTACTAGATCTCGGTGTCTTTGACACTGTCAATCACCAACTGCTTATACAGGGCTTAAGTGACATTGGCATTGAAGGCACTGTCCTTAAATGGTTTGAAACTTTCCTGGACAGCAGGAGTCAGTTCATATCCTGGACCAACAAATCAACTACACCCAAAGACCTCACCTATGGAGCGCCTCAGGCCTTGGTGTTATCCCCAATCCTTTTCAACATTTGCATATGCCCGATCTATGACCTCATCCAGTTCTTCAACACTGACACCTTTTTGCTGACAACATCCAATTCTACATCAAAATAGGATCAGACTAAACCTCATCCATTGCAAATCTTAATAATTTTCTTACAGCAGTAGCCCAGTGGCTCCATATCCACAAACTCAAACTCAGCCCCTCCAAATTAGATCTCTTTTGACTAAGCTGAAAGATAACCCTCCTTGTTAGGTACTCCCTTACTACCAAAAGAGTCAGTGCAAAGTCCTGGAGTCATCCTTGATTGTAACCTTACAATGGAAATCCACCCTATTCATTTACATTTTATATTTATTAAACTTTATTAGTCGCTTAACACAGTAAAGGCCTAAGCGATGTACAAAATAAAGCATCCATAAAATATGTTACAAAAACTTGCCCAGAACAAAAGACATTAATTGCTAGACATAATAAATAATAGATCAAATATAGAAGAAAAATGTAAATATTAAGCAGATCTGCAACCATACCTTATTCAGTGGGGGTGAAAAACAGATTAAAAATGAATCAATAATAAGCCTTTTTGAAAAGGAAGGGTTTGAGAAGACCTCTAAAAGTCTTGAGACACATTCACAGATGCAATTCCTCAGGGAGGGAGTTCCATATAATAGGCCCTGCTACCAAGAAGGCGGATTCTCGTGTTACAAAGAGGCGAGCATTTTTGATTGATGGAACACATAAAAGACCTCTCTGAGATGATCTAAGTTGTTGTGAAGGCTGGTATAGTTTAAGTAAAGCGTTTGACCAGGGACAAGAATCCAAGTGTATAAGTTTGAAAACAGTAAGACCAATTTTATACTCTGTGTGCTATTGTATAGATAGCCAATGAAGGTCAATGAGTGTTGGTGTAATATGCAAAAAATGCTTAACCCCAGTTATCAAGCAGGTTGAAGCATTGAGATGGAATTAAAAAGGATGCAACATGATTATTGGAAGACCTAGACAGAGACCATTGCAGTAGTCAATTAAAGGAAAGCTAGAAGCTTGAACAACAGTTCAGAATTCAGACTCATGTAGTAGTCATTTAAGCCTAGCCAACACACAGTTTGAAAAAACCTGATCTAATGACTACTTTGATGTGAGCTCGAAAAGAAAGATGGGAGTCAATCCAAACACCTAGGCTCCTAATGCTTTGATGTAAATTGAAAATAGAGCTATCAAGCGTGATGGATGAATATTGTAACATGGAGTAAGCTCTTTGTATCAAAACAAATTCTGTATTTTTCCTATTGAGTGCAAGTTTATTCTATAGTAACCATTGTTCAATGGAAGAAATACAAAATTTGAGTATGTGCAACAATATCCTGCCAAATGGGATGAAGCCGGATGAAAAATTGAATATGATCTGTGTACATTTTGTACCCGTCACAAAGACTGGATAAAAATTTACAAATTGGTGCTAGGTGCATGTTAAATAGTGTGGTAGACAGGGTAGAACCCTGTGGAGAACCCATTTTCAGACGAGACCAAGGAGAATATTGATTGTGAAATTTAAATTGTTGAAAGTGATTGTCCAGAAAAGAAGAAAACCAGTCTAGGACAAGTCCGGCTATCCCATGTTCTTGTAGGCGATGCAGAAGAATAGAACAATCAACTGTATCGAAAGAGGAGAAAAGGTCAAGAGAAACAAGAATATAACGATAACCTGAATTAAGACCTCTCCTAAGTGTGTTGGTTAAAGACAGCAAAAGCAATTCCGTGCTCATGGATTTCCTGAAGCCAAATTGGTGAGGGTCAAGGATATTCTCATCCTCAGTGAACTCACTGAGTGGCTGCAGAACTACCGATTCTAAGATTTTAGATAAAAAGGGTAAGGATGAAATCAGTCTATAATTGTTGAGGTCAGAGGTATCAAGATTAGGTTTTTTTAATAATGAGCAAACTATTGCTTTTTTAAGTGGTGCAGGGCATATCCTTGCTCTAGAGAAAGGTTGATGATAGTCTTGAAGTAGTCTATGATAAGAAATAACAGAATCTGGGGTGCAATATTTACGCCAGAAGCTCTTGCTTTTCCTTAAGGCCTGTCGAATGGATGTAAAAGCTGGGGTTATCCAAGCATATAATGCAGTAGGTCGAACAGTTGAAGTTTTAAGCGGAGCAAGTGAATCAAGAACAGTTAGACTTGCAGTGTCCTATTTAAGGACACTGTTATCCAGGACATTGCTCGAAACGGTATCGAACAGAGGTGTAATATTAGCAAATTCATTGGCGTCTCCATGACTATGCCGAAGTATGGAAGGGCAAGCAGTCTGAGAGGGCCTTTTGCACGTGAAAATATTAAATGAAAAAACCAATGAGTCTGACCAAGGAACATCATGGATGTTTATAGTGTTACAACAGTCATCCTTAATGGTACCATTAACAATCACTAAATCTAGACAGTGAGCTTGTTGATGAGTGGGTTGTTCCACAATTTGGAATCAACCTAATGATTCAAGAATATCTAGAAATAGAGCACATTCAGGAGCAAGGGGAACGGTATTAACGTGAAGACTGAAATCTCCAATCAACAACATCTTGTCAAGATCAAAGCTAGCTGAGAGAAGTAATTTAATAAACAAAGGGAAAGGCCAGATTGCAACAATTTGGGCAAACAATAAACCAAACAAATAGAAAAACTTGGGACAGAAAAAAATAGCAATTCAAAAGGAGAATCTCTACTAAGGTCCTGAAATTTCAGTTTCAGGTAATCCTTATAGATGATTAGTAAAGCACCATCCCTGGTTATATCTGAGAAAGGCAGATATAACCAGTGGGACAAATAAGATTTAGGGTGACATAATCTGAGTCCAAAATCCAGGATTCAGTAAGACACAGGCACTCTGGTTGCCTCTTTGAAACAAGATCATAAATAAGTTGAGTTTTCTTTCTAATTGCTTGGGCATAACAAGCAAAATGGTATTGGTGACAGAAAACGCCAAAGCAACTGCTTTGGAACAAATGAGAAGAATTAGACAAGATGGCTGATGGGAAGACTTCAATCATTTAGAGTTACATAAGACACTATACCTCCTTTGATGAATAATAACAGGAATTTTGGCACCAGTCTCTGAGGCTCCATCTATATCGCTCCATGGTGAGACTGCACCTTGAATACTGTGTACGATTCTGGTCGCCGCATCTCAAAAAAGATAGTTGCGATGGAAAAGGTATGGAGAAGGGCAACCAAAATGATAAAGGGGATGGAACAGCTCCCCTATGAGGAAAGGCTGAAGAGGTTAGGGCTGTTCAGTTTGGAGACGAGATGGCTGAGGGGGATATGATAGAGGTCTTTAAGATCATGAGAGGTCTTGAATGAGTAGATATGAATCGGTTATTTACACTTTCGGATAATAGAAGGACTAGGGGGCATTCCATGAAGTTAGCAAGTAGCACATTTAAGACTAATTGGAGAAAATTCTTTTTCACTCAATGCACAATAAAACTCTGGAATTTGTTGCCAGAGGATGTAGTTAGTGCAGTTAGTGAGGCTGGGTTAAAAAAAGGTTTGGATGAGTTCTTGGAGGAGAAGTCCATTAACGGCTATTAATCAAGTTTACTTAGGGGCGGATTTTCAGAGCCCTGCTCGCCTAAATCCGCCCAAAACCGGGCGGATTTAGGCGAGCAGGGCCCTGCGCGCCGGTGAGCCTATTTTACATAGGCCTACCGGTGCGCGCAGAGCCCCGGGACTCGCGTAAGTCCCGGGTTTCTCCGAGGGGGGCGTGTCGGGGGCGGGCCCGGTCGTTGCGGCGTTTAGGGGGCGTGTCGGCAGTGTTTTGGGGGCGGGTATGGGGGCGTGGCTACGGCCCGGGGGCGTGGCCGCGCCCTCCGTACCCGCCCCCAGGTCGCGTCCCGGCGCGCAACAGGCCCGCTGGCGCGCGGGGATTTACTTCTCCCTCCGGGAGGCGTAAATCCCCGGAGAAAGGTAAGGGGGGGGTGTAGACAGGGCCGGGCGGGTGGGTTAGGTAGAGGAAGGGAGGGGAAGGTGAGGGGAGGGCGTTAGAGGATTCCCTCCAAGGCCGCTCCGATTTCGGAGCGGCCTTGGAGGGAACGGGGGTAGGCTGCGCGGCTCGGCGCACGCCGGCTATACAGAATTCATAGCCTTGCGCGCGCCGATCCAGGATTTTAGTGGATATGCGCGGCTCCGCGCGTATCTACTAAAATCCAGTGTACTTTTGCTTGCGCCTGATGCGCCAGCAAAAGTACGCCTATTCGCGTTTTTTGAAAATCTACCCCTTAGGGAATAGCCACTGCTATTAATTGCATCAGTAGCATGGGATCTTCTTGGTGTTTGGATAATTGCCAGGTTCTTGTGGCCTGGTTTGGCCTCTGTTGGAAACAGGATGCTAGGCTTGATGGACCCTTGGTCTGACCCAGCATGGCATGTTCTTATGTTCTTATGTAGGCATTAAAACTAGGCAAAATACCAAGGAGTTAGAACTTGACAGCACTCGGTGCACATGAAGGAGCAAACAAAGGAGCTCCTTTTGCCACACGGAGCACCGCCAGCTCCTGACTGCCCCATTCTGATGACATCACTGGGGGGGCCAGGGTCTCATGCACCAGCTGACAGCTGAGCCAGCAGGAGCATCTGAAGGCAAGCCCTGTCTCTCTCTCTTCAGGGCCAGCAGGTATCAAATTATGAAATGGACAGATGAACTGGGGAGATGTAGGCAGGTCTGTTGTGTCCTTCTCTGGTGTTGACCATTGGCTCTTGACCCCCCCCCCCCTGTTCTGATGACATCACCTGGGGGACAGGGCCTCGTACCCCAGTTGACAGCTGAGCCAGCAGAAGTGTCTCAAGGCAAGCACTCTCTCTCTCTTCAGGGCCAGCAGGTATCAAATGGACAGATAAATTGGGGAGACAAATGCTTTAATCACCATCCGAATTGACTATTGCTGTTCTCTGTTTCACAGAATCTCACAACACAAGCTCAAACACTTCCAACTTCCACAAAGTAGAGCGGTAAGAATCTTAGATGGAGCCAAAGCATCTGACCATATGTTCTGACCGCACACACTATGGGTTTTATCCAAGGGGCTTCTGCCTACATGCGTACAGGACTATACATTGGGAGCTTATTCAATATACAAACACACGCCTACTCTGACTCAGGATATTGCAGTTCCATGTCTTTCCTTTAGGTTTATTTAAGCAACAAGAGGATAGAACAAAAAAAAAAATAAAATCAGATAATACAAAAATGTCAATTGCAAATAACAATTACTAAAGAGAATTCCTAAATATGTACATATAGTGTATACATATTTATACACATACAGTAAATCTTACATGTCCAAAGATCAGTCTGCTTTATCACATCCGGGAAGCATTTTCTATCCCCTCTAGCTATTTTTACTTTTTTATACATTAAAATCTGGCAACTGCTTGAGTTAGGAGCAATGTCCCCTCCCTTGCAGCTTCTTATCCGTACCAAGCACAGCTGTGAGGCCTCCTGTAATCTCAGACTCTGGTACCACTTAATTGCTTACTTTCCCATCTGGGAATTGCTGCCACTACATTTCAAAGGGGTAGATTTTAAAAGACGCACATGGATGTGTAGATTTTATAACACGCACGTGGCGCTGTGTGCATGTTATAAAATATGATACCTGTGCGTCCAATTGTATATTGGTGTGTGCATGTGCGGGCAGGTTGTGACTCGCGTGTGCAAGGGGGTGATTTTTTAAAAAAACATGGCAACGTGATTGGGCCATTCCCAGTTCCCTATCCCCCTACCTACTCTTCCTCCCTTTTCCCCTCTCCTCTCCTCTCCTCTCCTCTCCGACCCCTAACCCCCTAACTATTAGAAATTTTTTGTTTTAAAACTTACTTCATCTTTGCTGGTGAAGTAAGTTCCAGCTGCCAGCGCGCGCTTCCCCAGGACAGGGCATAATGGCCGCTGTCACAGCTGGCTCCTGCCCCTGTCCTGACTCTGCCCTGCCCAGACCCTGACCACGGCCTGCTCCTTTCACAGAGCCCGGCACTTCCATGCATATCTCCTGGTGTTTGCGTGTGCCAGGTTCTGAAAATTTACCCATTAGATTCTTGCCTGTTTGTAAGCATTTTTTAGCATATTACAGTGCAAAACTATAAATATGAGTTCACTCAGAGGTTGGCCTGTGGTTTTCAAATCACTCAGTAAGTTCCATTACAATCCACTCCTGGACACAGGTAACTGATAGAAAACTCATATTAGTAAACAACAAAAATAAACAAAAAAGTATTCTGATTAATGGGTTCAAAGCTATATGAGTAATACCATTGAAACATAAAATTACTATATACTGTATATTGCTTTTCTGGTGCAGCTGGTCAGATGACCCTCATCAGGAATACTTATACCCCATCACAGCTTTATTTCACCTGGAGCCTAGTTGATCCAGAAGTCTGGCCAATTTGAAATCTTTAGCAGGGCATGCCTCCAGGCTGCCAGGAGCCTCTGCAGTAGTTCTCAGTATTTTCTGTTATCCATTGTGATCTCTGTGCTAATGGTTGTATATGTGGCTGATCTGACTTATGGGGGACACCTGGCTCATCAGAGTTTGTAATCAAGCTCTCAGCTGTTAAGCGTCAAGCCCTTTTTGCTCATCATGGCCTGCTTAACAAAAGTTCACAGTTATCCACATCTGCAGTTATTTGGGTGTCTCTCCACCCTGTGCTGAATTATGGTCTCAGGTCCTTGCTTGTCAACATCTCCCACTGGCAGTTCACACCCTGCTTTATGAGACATATTTTGTATGTATCTGGAATGGTTAAACTCAGATGTACCACCTATCTCTCCCCACCTACAGGGGGTGGAAAGGGTAAAAAAAAACCCCCAACAAATCCCTGTCTTGTCTATTTCTATCTACAAAAAAAATTATTATCTGGGTGTCAGATTGATATACAGATAGCAATATTCTGCTGAACTGGTAACAGAGTGGAGCAACTACAAACTCATAAAATTGCATTAATTCAGACTTTATTATTACTATGTGAGAATCGAAATAATAGCATCTGCAAACAAGTATGTAACTAGGTATTAGCTAAGGGGTAGATTTTAAAAGGTGCGCGCGGGAGTAGATTTGTTCGCGCAACCCGGCACGAACAAATCTACTCCCGATTTTATAACATGCGCGCGCCATGTTCTGGTCCAGGGGCTGGTCCGGAGGCCACGGCTGCAACATGCCCCCGACACGCCCCCCCCAGGAAAGCCCTGGGACTTACGCGCATCCCGGGGCTTGCACGCGCTGCCGAGCCTATGCAAGATAGCCTCGGCGCATGCAGGGGGTGGAAGGGGCAGCTTTTCGGGGGTTACGCGCGTATGTTACGTACGTAACCCTTTGAAAATCTGCCCCTAAGTGCATAATAAAAATGTTTCAACTTCGTAATTACATTTCAGATAGGTATATATATTGTCTCATAAAAAAAAAAATAAAAACTTTCCATATAGGCCCACTCCCATGGAACAAAAAACATAAAGGTGTAGTTCTGAATAAATTCTGAGCACTTCAGTCTATAAAGTGTTGCAAAAGAATGTTGCTCTTCACCCAGTTGCGGTGTCACTGACAAATGATATGTTCAGTCCTCTTTACAAGGAGCCAGCGTTGTACTCAAGAAGTTGTTGCTTAAGCTTAGTTTCTGCATTCCGATCACTAACGCAGATGTTTGTGTTAATGGATTAATACCTGATATGAGATAAACAAAAACTCAAATTAAGTAAAAAAGAAAATCTATGATAAATGTCAATAACCTCTTGTACTTAATAAACTCTGCATATGGTATTGTTCTGTCATAGTTTAAAGAAGCAGCTGCATAACATTCAATCCCATATACCGATGAATGTTGGTATAGAAAAAAAACCTTTAAATAAATAAATAATAAATATTTATTTCTTCCCACTTTTCCATAAGATAACATACAATATTCAGAGACACAAGCGATCTAGGTGCTCATCCATCCATTCAGACTCTACATGGAAAATCACAACATGGACCCCCAAAAAGTGAAAAGGAAAAGAAAAATTCACAAGTACTTCTAAAAAAAAAAACAGATAAAAAATCCCTACACTCCCTCCTTGCCTGCAGGTTCATGGACTGTGACTGAATTTAGACAAAAGTTAACAGGGAAAAAAACGTCAATTATCACCTTTTGCATAGAACACATTCTTTAATACATTTTGCCCATAAAACTTCAGCACAGTGTCAATTTCACTTCTTACTCAGGCTTCTTCTTTCTGTAACTGACTGCAGAAGCTATTGTTTATTCATCGCATTTTTCTCATACTCTTTGGCAAGGTAAAACACAGTTGTGGTTTGTTTGTTTTTTTTTTTCAAACTCTGCTGTCTTTATCTTTGCTAAAGATACACAAGTGTAACATACACAACATATAATAACACAACCATAACATATAATGACAAAGAACCACAAACAGTGAATACTTTTCAAAATATTAGAGCTCAAAGGTAGGCTCTTAAAAAAACTTTAAAAAAATTATTTGGATCCAAAATTAAACAAAAAAACCCAGAATTTTTAAAACAGATCTGTTCAAAAAAGGAATACATGAAAAAACTTCAGGTTTTGCACTTTATTTGGCAGAGCAGGCAAATGTCATCTTGTCAGCCTGTAAAAAAAAACTTCTCACATAAGAAGAAAGGTTAATTCAATCTTTTAAATCAAATCACATCACAGGGCGAGCTAACTAGACACATCTTCATTTCTAAACAATTAAGGTAGGAAACAACAACCTTGATGAATTTACACAATGAAAATTCTCTCTCTTCTAACGACATGATTTTTCTTTCAGCTTCAGCACACTATACTCCTGTTTTCTGCAATTTGTGCAATTCCTACATTCCTAAACTAAAGCAGGGAAGAGTCATTGTCAATGGAGCAGAGGCGAGAAGAAAGAAAAAAAAATAGAAAACAAGAGTTTTTCTCTTCAAAGTCAAAACATATAAACGGAAACACAGATACCACAAAAGGCAACAAATATTTCCCGTCTCTTCCCCCTCTGTGAAACCCTTTTACTAAAGCAAATCCTCAAATGACTTTCATACTGCCCTGTTCAGAGAGAGAGAGAGAGAACGCTGACTGACATAACAACTAGAATTCAACATATAGATAATTTTAAAGAAAATACTCTGTGTGCAGAGCTGTGTATGAAAGGAAACAAAATGAAGCACTTCAAACACATATTTTACCTCCTAACAGGTTTCTAGCCCTGTATACTGCCAACATCACAAAAACCAAGGCCACTCAGGCATAAGGGAATCAGCAACTAGCAGCACTTTAAGGTTATCAGCTGAGGCCAAACACCCCACTGTTTAAACAAGTACTGGGTTTGCCAAAAAGAGAGTACAAGGAATGGGGCCAATCAACCCCATCTTTTGTCTTTAATAATTCCCAAGCCTGTTGGGCGGGGGAATTAGGTACTGAATGCAAATATCGTGAAACTTCCCTGACTGAGTTTTAGGAGCTGGAATAGGCTTTTGATAAGATGCTGGGCTACAGGCTAATGTCCTGTCATAAAAGCATACAGTGGCTACATCCTCTCTCCTTCTCTCGGCTGGATTATTTTTTTCCCCACTCCCCAGTGGTTTCTATATCACTTCTATCTGATTCTTATCATCTGAGGGGGGATTCAGGTAGAAGCCCTGCAGGTTTACATGATCTCAGAGGATCTGTAGCTCCTCCTATTTGTCAAGTAGCTGTCTCTTTAAATGTGTAATTTCAGACTTTAAAGCCTTACTCTGGGTGCTAAACATTTTTAGCTTCTCAATTAAATCAGCCTCATACTCCCATTGTCTATCTAATTCCTCCTCATATCACTGTCCACCTTCTGCCGACTGGGCAGAAGATAAACTAAAGCAAGAAAACTGTGATAAGAAAAGTTATCTGTCAAAGTACTGAGACATTGGGGCCAAGCTCTTGCAGTATCCAGCAACAGCCATACGAAGTCTGTCCTCTGTTTTTTTCCTTTCCTTGGAGATGGGGGAGTTTATATATTTAGTAATCATATCTTCCACATCGGCAAAAGAATGTATGTCTGCCGTGACATTAGGACCCCCATGGGCTTTTCCCACATGCTGCTACAATCTCCAAAAGTTACTTTCCCTTTTCTGCTTTTAATTCTAACTTACTTTCCTCTTGGCCCTTAACAAATGACACCTTTTGTGACCACATGATCTTGAAATTAAATACACAGCATTCTGTGCCCAATATGTTTTCTTATTTTCTATCCTGTGTTCTGCAGATTACAAGAGAAATCATTAACACAAACTATACGATACCAAAACAAATAAATCTGCCCTTCACAAGAAATACTAAAATACATAAGGTGCAGGCTCATATAAACCTCAGCTTGGAACCCCACTCCCAGGTACCAAATTTGTTCTGGGTTCTGACTGCACACACTATGAGTTTTACCCAAGGAGCTTCTGCCTGCGTGCCTACAGGACTATACCTCAGGAGCTTATCCAATAAACACACACATACATGCACTCTCTGACTCAGGACATCACGGAGGACAGAACAGAAAATAAATACAATCAGGTAATAGAGAAAAGTTAATTGTAAATAATAATTACTAAAGAGAATACCTAAATCTATTCATATATACACTGTATGTATATGTTTGTGTGGGCCTGCTCTGTCTCCTCCAGGAAGCGATCTCTTTTCCCTCTAGTTATTCTCACTTTTTTTACGCACTAAAATCTGGCAATTGCTTGGGATAGGAGCAATGTCCACTCCCTTTCTGCAGTCTTATCAGTTCCAAGATGTGAGGCCTCCTGTAATCTCAGACTCTGGAATCTTTTAATTGCTTACTTTCCCATCTGGGAGCTACTGGCACCACAGTTTTCAGGTTCTTGCCTGTTCATAAGCATTTGTTAGCATTTCACAGTGCAAACCAGTAACTATGGGTTCACTCAGAGGTTGGCCTGTGGTCTTCAGATTAGTCTCAGTAAATTCCATTACACTATATAAGACCCACTTTAAGCCACTTGCCCTGGCACCCAGTCAAAAACAGGATTCAATTCAACGCTCTCTGCTTTGTCTTCAAGTGCGTAAACCAAATGGCCCCAGAACACCTCTCCCAGATACTGTTCTCCTACACTTCATTCTTCCCAAATGGCCTTTTTTGCCTCTTCCCCCCTCTGGCTTATGCCAGACTGACCTGCAGCAGACTTTGTGCATTCACTTGCTTCTTCCCTAAGCTATGGCTTAAGATACCAGGAGCAGCCTAGTGGTCAGAGAAGCCAGGGTTGAAATCTTCCTGGCACTCCTCGTGACCTTGGACAAGTTACAACCCCCGTTGACTAGCAGCCCTCCATCATGAGACCATTGCTGGATTTTCTTACTTGTTAACTCTCTTTTCCTATACACTAGGCTCCTGCTCTCCCAGTGCAACTACACTATTTTATCTAAAGGGCCCATACCATTATTATTCCTTCTACTACTCTAACTCGATCTATTCCCCAATATACTCTGATCTCATCCTACATGCCCCTCTCTCCTGTTCTCTATGTTGATTATAACCTGTTGCACTATTGCAGTAGGAATAGAATTTTTTAATATAATTGTAATCTGCTTTGAGAACATCTTGTAAAATCAGAATATCAAACATTTATAAATAAATGTTGTACCAAGCCTTCCTTTGAATTCAGAGCCCAGATCTGACAGCTGTTTAAGCGGGATATTTGGTGAGAGAATGCGGAGAGATGGTTGAGCTTTGGAGTGAAACTCATTCCTGTCAAAATGCTTAGGCTGGTGGCTGTGACATACATAGGTTGGATTGGCGACGCATGTCCCAGAGCTGATCTCTCATACTGAAGCATTTGAGGATATCCATTCTATAGCAAGTAGTCCCCATGGTCACCACCTGCAATTTAGAAAGTGACAGGGTTGCCAAGAGTCCACCTACTAGTTGACCTCATACTTTAATCTCGAGTTCGGATGAGATGCAATGTCTTTTTGAGGTTCTGAGATATGTGTTGTGGGAAGCATTACTCTTACCATGGGCCAGTTTTCTGGTGAAGTGCTGTGAGAGATTTGGCTTGGACTGATGCAAGTCTTTAGGACAGACAAACAGGCAGGCAGGCAGTACAGAGAGACAAGGAATTGCAACTGGATTCACATGCAAACTGGAGAAGAGGATTATAGGTTAGACTATTGAACAGAGGATACAAACCAAGTGTGGAACTCTCTCTATATAGAGAGTCAGTCTGTGAGCTCTATATAGAGAGACAGACTGAAGGAGAGGGATGTAGATGAGTGTGAGTTTACTATAGGGTTAGACTATGGAGAAGAGGATTATAGACTGCATGTGGACTCTATAGAAATGATGATAGTAACATAGTAAATGATGGCAGAAAAAGACCAAAATGGTCAACCCAATCTGTCCAGAGAGATTCATCCAGATTAGATATATATGTTACACTTATTGAACGTGTGAAATATTTGCATGTACTTTTAAAAAATAGATGTATAAACTCGATTGTGGAACAGAGGGTTAAGACTTAGTGTGAGGACTATCTAGACAGTTAGATTGGCGCAGAGAGTGACAGACTGAGTGTGGCCTCTATAAGAAGAGACTGTGGGGGAGTGGGTTATGAAGAATTAGACTCTGCAGCAGAGGGCTGAAGACTGAAGTTTACTGGCTGTGCTGTCTATTGTATTTTTTTACTGGATGTCTGTTTTATTATTGTAATTATGTATATTTTTATTGTACACCGTCGAATTTTAGATCACGTGATTTATAAAAACTTAGACATAAAGAAATAAGTAAAGAGTGTGACCTCCATAAGGAGAGACTGTGGAGGAGAGGATTATAGACGGAGTGTCTGCTCTAGAGAGATGGTTAGACTGTGGAACAGAAGGCTGTAGACTTATGTGCTCTGATAGAGAGTTAGACTGTGGAGGAGAGGGCTATAGACTGAGTGTAGACGAGAGTTATAAAATGAATGTGAGTTCTATAGAAAGTCTATGGCAGAGTGGATTATAGAATGAGTGTAAGCTCTCTAGAGAGAGTCAGGCTGGGTGAGAGGGTCATAGAGTGAGTGTGAGCTTTATAGAGAGTTATACTGTGAAGGAAAAGGTTATAGTGAAGCCCTCCTTCCAATATCTTTCTAGACAAGGGAGCATTTCTAGGACCTGCTGGGCCATTGTGCAATCCATGGGGCTCCCATTTCTCTAAGTACCTTTTGGGCTATCAAGGATCTATTCTTGACTTCTATAGACTCCCCTTTGTACCTGAAAAACCTAGGGTGTAACTCTTCTCCACTCTGGAGATGCAGAAACTGTAGCACACCCTTGACATAATGTGTACCCCTTTCTTCATTACATTCTCCTGCCCTTTCTTGATCCAGTCACCAACTGTAGGAAGTCCGGCTTCCTTCTTCCTCTTGGTTTCAGGCCTTCCATAGTTTCAGATGTACTGGGACTCTCACTGATCCCTTGTCTCCCTCCAAACTCCATACTCAAAAGGAACAAATCTCAGCAGAGCAAGGACAAGGAACCCCTTCCAGATTCCTCCTGAGACCCCCTCACAGGCTCTTCCAGAACTCAACAGGCTCAAAGAGCCCCAAAGCTAGCTCAGCCTCTGCTTGTAACACTCCTCGAACTCCCCAGGCACCATCCAATGGGGCGTGTCTTCAGCTTTTACTCCCACTCTGTTTCTTGTCCCATGTACCCCCTGAGAAGGCTGAAATTCTGGAAGAGGGAGTTGTTAGTCATGGTTTAGGCTCAGTAGTAGCTGTTTAGGGTGAACGGGGTAGGGGGTTGTAAGTTGAGTTGTAGGGTGGAGTGGACTCCTTGGAGAAAGGATTTTGGGCTGTATTTTAGCTGGACTCTGTGGGGTAGGGCTGGGGGTTTGTTTAGGTTCTACTGAGAAATACTGGGAGTGTGTTGGGATCGAGATGGATTGCTCAAGGGAATCCAGTGAATTCTGTGAGTGAATGCTATGATCTGGTATGGATTCTTTCTGTATGTAGCCAATTACTTCTGGATAAAGGGGATGGAACAGCTCCCCTATGAGGAAAGGCTGAAGAGGTTAGGGCTGTTCAGCTTAAAGAAGAGACGGCTGAGGGGGGATATGATAGAGGTCTTTAAGATCATGAGAGGTCTTGAACGAGTAGATGTGACTCGGTTATTTACACTTTCGAATAATAGAAGGACTAGGGGGCATTCCATGAAGTTAGCAAGTAGCACATTTAAGACTAATCGGAGAAAATTCTTTTTCACTCAACGCACAATAAAGCTCTGGAATTTGTTGCCAGAGAATGTGGTTAGTGCAGTTAGTGTAGCTGTGTTCAAAAAAGGTTTGGATAAGTTCTTGGAGGAGAAGTCCATTAATGGCTATTAATCAAGTTTACTTAGGGAATAGCCACTGCTATTAATTGCGTCAGTAGCATGGGATCTTCTTAGTGTTTGGGTAATTGCCAGGTTCTTGTGGCCTGGTTTGGCCTCTGTTGGATACAGGATGCTGGGCTTGATGGACCCTTGGTCTGACCCAGCATGGCATGTTCTTATGTTCTTAAATATCCGAATGTCATTATTAGGTTGCTAGCCGCTGAAATGGATCTTGGGACTCATGACAGAGGGAGTTTTTTCCTCTCCCTTAGAATGTTGTCCCTGGTAACTAAACAATAAAGCAGAGTACTCGGCCAGGGTATTGTTCCAAACTGGTCTGGTCTGTTTACACAGGAGGGTTTCCCATAACAAGGTGCAAGCCACAGAAACAAAGAGCTAAGAGTTCTCACGTTTCAGGATGGCTAGGAGAAATCCCGGCAGGGACTCCATTACTGGAGCTAGTCCAGCCTCCCAGGGATGCCAGACAAGATAAGACCCATCTCTGTCTTGGGCTGGTTCCTGGGATAATCCAGTTCCACTATGCTGGTTTAATGGGAAGAGTCCTCACTGTACTCCTGAAGGTAGCCAACTCATCATCTTTCAGACTGGAGCTGGTGACAATTTGGGAGTCCTGTAATTGTTCTCAGTAGCTGCTGGCAGCCAGTTAGGGGAGCTCTTCTGGCCTCTAGCTGGTGCTCATGTAGTCCTCTTCCTATGTCCCCATTGTGGCAGTTTTGCAAGAGAAAGTACATGCCTACCTACACTCTGGAGCTTGATGCAAAGTCCATGAGTTAAGAGCATGTGCCAAATGTGTCCCATTGCTGACAGGTTCGAAATTGCCCCCTATATCTGGGGAAGTTCTTGGATTGACTTGTGCTGTATAGTGGAACGCTGGATCTCGGGTAAATTCTACATGTTTGGGTTGATGGTTGGCCATTTTTTCTCTAGGGGAGGGTTTGGGTTAGGAGACATTCTACAGGAAGGATGTTGATGTTGGGATGGTTTTCCATAGATACAAGGGAATATTCTGAGCTGGGGCTAATTCTGTAGGGATCAAAATTGATTCTGTGGGTGACTGCTGTGGGTTGGGTTGCTTCTAGAGGAAATTATTGGAGCAGGAATGGATTCCATAGGTGAGGGTGGTAGACTGCATTGCATTATACAGATGTTTGTTTGAGGTGGGAATGCATTTTATTGGACAGCACTGGATTCTGTAGGGCTGTGATAGGTTGAATTGATTCCATAGGGGACTAAAGAGGTAGGTATGGATTCTGTGGATATTCCAGGCTCAAAGTGGATTCTATAGGGGGCAGGGTGAGATGGGTGCAGTCTATAGAGGAATGTTAGTCAGGCTGCACTCTATAAAGGAGCATTCTAGGTCGGGGACACAGAAGAACAGCTTTTGGGTTACAAGAGGTGAACTGCTTCCGGTTGGGATGATGCTAATTTCCCCTGAAACTGTTGCCTTTCTTTTCTTCTAAAAATAAAATGGTGACTTATACACTGCTAGCATGAATGTAACTATGGAGATGGAGTGCCACCTTGTGGTAGCTAGAGGAACTGGAAGCTACTCCTTAATTATAATAGCGCTGGGTAAGCAAGTGGACAAGGCTGGTTCTTCCATTAGGTGAACGAGGTCGTTACCTAGGGTACCAAAATGTGCTGGGGGATAGCAAAAACCCAGGAAACCTCCAGGTGCTGCCTGCCCACTTTTAAGCCATGGCACCACAAGAGAAGAGAATGGACGATGGACAGATATGTGGGTGGGGAGGAAAGTGGTTAGAGAGGAAGTTGGACGGGTGTGGGAGTTGTGTAGAGAGGATGCTGGACGGGTAGAGATAGAAAAAGGGCTGGGCAAGTTAGTGCAGTTAGTGTAGCTGGGTTCAAAAAAGGTTTGGATAAGTTCTTGGAGGAGAAGTCCATTAACGGCTATTAATCAAGTTTACTTAGGGAATAGCCACTGCTATTAGTTGCATCAGTGGCATGGGATCTTCTTGGTGTTTGGGTAATTGCCAGGTTCTTGTGACCTGGTTTGGCCTCTCTTGGAAACAGGATGCTGGGCTTGATGGACCCTTGGTCTGACCCAGCATGGCAATTTATTATGTTCTTATGTAAGAGAGGGCAGGGTGTAGCAAGAGAGAATTTGGGGCAGCTGGGGTGGAGACAGAGCTGGACACTGTAAAAAGGGGGCAAAACAATTGGGATGATGTTAGTGTGATGAGCAGGAAATAAAGGGGAGAGAGGCAGATGCTGGGTTGGGAGCAGAGAGGAGAGTTGCTGGACAGCGAGACAGAGAGAAGATATATTGGGCACTGGGGACAAGGGGCAAAGGGATGCAAGACATGGCAGAAGGTGAGAGGAGAGTGAGACGTAGATGCTGAGGGGGAGAGTCACCAATGCTAGGCAGGTGGGTAAGGGGGAGGGCAGGAGGTTGAAGGTTTGCCTAGGCTGCCTAATTCCCTTGCAAGTGGAGTAACCATAAGGTGTGTTAGACATTGCTAGTCCACCAGAGCCACCTTGTGGCAGCTGGAGGAACTGCAAAATGCTCAGGACATCCTCCACCTTGTGGAAATGTAGGAAGATGCAGGGCAATGTGAAAAAGGCCTTGGTCAGAGACTGGAGAGAGCCGGAACTGCTGGGGTAAATTTCAGCAAAATGCAGAGGCAGGAAATACTGAGGAGGCTCCAACCAAACGCAGAAAGTGCAGGGACAGAAAAAAACACTGGAGGGGACGCCAGCAAAATGCTGGCGTCCCCTCCAGTGGCCAGGAAGTACAGAGAAGGATCTGGGATCAGGTAATACCAAAAGCTTTGTCAAGAGAATTCCGAATGCGTGACCCCCGGAAGTGAGCGGGCACAAAACGTTGCACCACTGCTGGACGCCATGCGAGGGGCGCTGGAAGGGCCGAGGAGGAGCGGGCTTCCTCTGTCATGGCTCATGGTCCCTCACCAGCACCAATAACAATCTCCGGTGTTTCTCTTGCCCTTTCATCTGGCAGCAGCTTTGCCTGTGCCAGGGGTAGGTTCTGCCCTTTTGATTGGATGCCTGCCCATGGCTGCCGGACAAGATGGGGCCTTGCGTTGAGGGTCGCAGTAAAAGCTGCCCATCGATCGTTGCATACGGTTATCTTGCACAGTGTTCTTCATGCAATTTGGCACTTTCTGTGTTAAAAGATAATTACCAGAAAAGACACAAGTGTGGCAAGCGTTCCTTAAATGTGTTTGGTCAAGGTGGTATAGTCCAGTCCTAACTTTTTAATTTACAAGTGCTGGGGTAGAGTAATTGTCACTGAATGAGACATTGTAAAAGGATAGTTTGAGCTTTAATATAACTATAAAAGGGCTTGTGATTTCCTATTATATATTGTTGGGTTTGTTTTTTTTTGGGGGGGGGGGGAATGTCTTGGTTTGTGCAATTGTATTTTGCAAATTTCCTTAATAAATTAGTTTTAAATGTACAAAATAACGCAGAGAGCGCAAGGGCTGAAAATAGCAGAGGAGAAGCCAACAAAAAGCAGAGAGTGCAGGGACTGAAAATAGCAGAGGAGAAGCCAACAAGAAGCAGAGAGCACAGGGGCTGAACATGCCAGAGGTGGAGCCAGCAAAATGCTGAGATAGCAGGAGCTGAAAATACCAGAAGAGACTCCAGCAAAATGCAGAGAGGGCAGGAGCTGAAAATACCAGAGGAGACTCCAGCAAAATGCAGAGAGTGCAGGGGCTGGAAATAGCAGGAGACTCCAACAAAATACAGAGTGCAGGAGCTGAAAATACCAGAGGAGACTCCAGAAAAATGCAGAGAGTGCAGGGGCTGAAAATACCAGGAGACTCCAGCAAAATGCAGAGAGTGCAGGGGCTGGAAATAGCAGAGGAGTCTCCAGCAAAAGGCAGACAGCGCAGGAGCTGAAAATAGCAGAGGAGACTCCAGCAAAAGGCAGAGAGCGCAGGGACTGGAAATACTAGAGGAGACTCCAGCAAAAGGCAGAGAGCGCAGGGACTGGAAATACTAGAGGAGACTCCAGCAAAAGGCAGAGAGCGCAGGGGCTGAAAATACCAGAAGAGACTCCAGCAGAATGCAGACAGCGCAGGGGCTGGAAATGCTAGAGGAGACTCCAGCAAAAGGCAGAGAGCGCAGGGACTGGAAATACTAGAGGAGACTCCAGCAAAAGGCAGAGAGCGCATGGGCTGAAAATACCAGAGGAGATGCCAGGAAATGGCCGAGCATGCAGGGGCTGAACTTAACAGGGGAGACTCCAGCAAAATGCAGAGAGTGCAGGGGCTGAAAATACCAGGAGACTCCAGCAAAATGCAGAGAGGGCAGGGGCTGGAAATAGCAGAGGAGACTCCAGCAGAATGCAGAGAGCGCATGGGCTGAAAATACCAGAGGAGACGCCAGGAAATGGCCAAGCATGCAGGGACTGAACTTAACAGGGGAGACTCCAGCAAAATGCAGAGAGAGCAGGGGCTGAAAATACCAGGAGACTCCAGCAAAATGCAGAGAGAGCAGGGGCTGAAAATACCAGGAGACTCCAGCAAAATGCAGAGAGCGCAGGAGCTGAAAATACCAGAGGAGACTCCAGCAAAAGGCAGAGAGCGCAGGGGCTGAAAATACTAGAGGAGACTCCAGCAAAATTCAGAGAGTGCAGGAGCTGAAAATATCAGAGGAGACTCCAGCAAAATGCAGACAGCGCAGGGGCTGGAAATGCTGGAGGAGACTCGGAAGGTCTGAGCAGAGCCGTGAATGAGTGGAGGAGGATGGGGGAGGCAGTCGCTGACAGGGGTGGATCCCTGGGAGGTATAAATATGGATCTTGTTATGTCATACTGGAGGCAGCAGCCAGTATCTGCCTCTCCTTCCTTCTCCCCTCTCTCCTGGTCGGGGTTTCTTTTCCCCTTCTTCCTCTCTGGGTTGTTAATTCTGTCATTGCGTGGGCTGTGGGATTGGTTGTTGTGCCCGGGCCCCCGCTGCAGTCAGTCCCCGGGCCCCAGTGGCAACCAAGAGAAGGGGAATACATTAGTGTCTGTGTGTGTGTGTGTGAGAGAGAGTGCAGATAGCACAGAGTCAATGAAGCATCCTTCAGCGCTGCACCTCTCCCCTCCACTCTCAGCTCCTCTCTCTGTTTTCAGCATCCTTTGTCCCTCACCCCCCCCCCCCCCTTCTCACTCTCTCTTCATCGTCTTGGATAGGTCCTTCTCTCTCTCCTCTTGTCTGCTGTCGTTTGCTTTCTCCCTCTCCCCAGATCCTTGCAAACCCCCCCCCCCCCCCCCCGGGAAAGACTAGGATCAGCCCCGTTTGCAAACAAATGTGCAGGAGGGAAAAGCGAGAGGGGGGAGTGTGTGTGTGTGTGTTGTGGGGGGAGGGGGGAGGATGCAGAAAGGTGTCCCAAGCCTCCGTCCTGGCCATTAGCTCCCAAAGCCCACTCAACAGAACCTGTAGGGTTCTGATCCCGGTTCTGGCAGTGGGTCCGCCTGAGGCTCACATCTGGGGGATCGCGGGGAGGCGGGCAGGGAGCTGGGGAAGATCAGCGAGAGGAGGGGAGTGAGTGGATAGGAAATTAAAAAAAAAATAATTAGAAATTATCTCGCCTCCCAGAAGCCATCCGTGCTCCCCCTCCCTCCCTCCCTCCCCCCCCCGGGTCTCCCCCTCCTCGCTCTGTTTCTCTCGCCTTCTCCCTGTCTCCGGCTCTCGGCTATGTTTGTGTCCGTCTGGTACGCCAAAAAGATGGGGAGACGCTTCATTAAGAATGTCCGCAAGGCGAAGAAGCAGAGGCAACAGATGACGGTAGGGCTGGAGGGGTGGGGGGCTCTCTCTATAGAGGCTGGAGGGGTGGAGGGCAGTTTGGGGGGGGGGGGGGAACGGGACGCTCTTCCTATGGGAAATGCATCAGAGCCGGAATTTGTCGGAGGAGAGACACAGGTGGAGGGTGTGGGGGGGGGGAATGGAAACGCTCCTGGCCAAAAAGGAAGGAGAATGGCGAATCCCTGGACCCGAGGCCGTCAGCGTCCTAGTTACCGGATCTCTGCGTGCGCAGATCTCATGGATTTAGCCTTCTGATTCCAAGGACTGGGGAGGGAAAGAGAGAGGAGAGCAGCCTCCCCTGGGAATAAATCGGGGTTTGGGTTTTTTTTTTTGGGGGGGGGGGTGATTATGGAATCTCTTCCAGGGATTTTGTGGAAGTGGGGGAAGGAGCAGAGAGCTCTCTTTCCTGGGATTTGGCTCTTTGGATTTGTTTCAGGAAGGTGTATGGGGGTTTTTTTTTTGGGGGGTGGAGGGGGGGGGAGTGAGGGAAGACAGCAGCAGAAGCGCTGTAGAGGGAGGGCTGTGATGGTAGAGCCGGCGTCCGGTGCCCAGAACCCATCAAAAATCCCATTGATAGAGACTGGAAGGAGGGAGGGAAGGGGAGAAGAAGAGACAGCAAGCGACTGAGATGGAGGGGGACAGAGAGGGAGAGAGATGCCCTGAATAACCCCCCCCCCTCAAGATGGACTCAGGGCTGCTTTGCACTAGGAGGGGCTGTAAAGCGCAGACTTCTTAAAATGAGCTGATAGAAACGCATTTATTGCTAACTCGCATCTTGGAGTCAGCCTAGGATTTCCGCTGTTCAAATATCCGCAGGATGGACGTGAGCAAAGCTTCAGGGAGGCGCTGGGTGAGGATGGTGCCCTGCCTGTACAGCCGGGGAGATGAGTTCGTGAGGTCTCAGCCGGGATTCTGGAGGGCAGTGGCCAGATCCAATGCTGTTCTCGCAGGGGGTGCGGAAGCGCAGGACTGGGGTGCATTGGGAGAACTGAGTCTCGGTACTGGAATTGCGGAGGGGTGGGGGAGGTGCTGCATGGCAGGAATGAGGTGCATTGGCAGAGTTATGTGTGCGTCTCGGTACTGGAATAGCAGGGGGTGCTGCATAGCAGGACTGAGGTGCATTGGCAGAGCTGTGTGTGTGCGTCTCGGTACTGGAATAGCAGGGGGTGCTGCATAGCAGGACTGAGGTGCATTGGCAGAGCTGTGTGTGTGCGTCTCAGTACTGGAATAGCAGGGGGTGCTGCAGGGCAGGAATGAGGTGCATTGGCAGAGCTGTGTGTGTGCATCTCAGTACTGGAATAGCAGGGGGTGCTGCAGGGCAGGAATGAGGTGCATTGGCAGAGCTGTGTGTGTGCGTCTCAGTACTGGAATAGCAGGGGGTGCTGCATGGCAGGAATGAGGTGCATGCTAGCACCCTGTGTGTGTAGGAAGGCAGAATCTATAGTAGGAGCTGCTGCAGTGCACTGGCAGAGCTATGTGACTTTATTTATTTATTTATTTTTTCTAGGGAGGGGATGGGGTGGGGGGGGTTGGCTGTTTCTTGGTGCAGCTCCTTTGGGAAGGGAAGAAGGGGTGTCTCAGTGACCAGCTGAGGCCGGGGCGCTGTTTTAGGTGCCAGTGCCAGGGCAGGGGATGTCCACATCGCCTGATTGTAGCGACGGTGCCCGCTGTGTGTGAGTGTGTGTGTGTGTGTGTGTGTGTCACGGCGCGTGAGGGAGCGTGTGGGTGGGCCGCACGGAGCGTCCGTGTCACTATGGTTGTAGGACACCGTGTTTGCCTGTGTGTGTGTCATCACCTCCCTGCTCTCTCTGGAGCATTATCCCGCCTTCCCTCCGTACGGTGCTCCCTGCTCTATCTCCAGCTAATGCTTCCTGGACTGGCCCGAGAATTTGAACCTGAGTGGTCAGCGTGATCCACGACAGAAGGAGGGTCATTTCCAGAGGCCGTTCAGCCGGGTGAGCAGGCGCTGGGAAACCTGCCCACCCGGGCCTCCCTTAATCCACTTACTACTGGGGGTGTCCCCCCGGGGGGGGGGACAAGCAGGGCGGTCACGGTGCCCACGGAAACAGGAGCTGCCAGGCCCGGCGGCTGCTTTACCCTTCCGCAAAAGCCCACAGGGGACACATATTGGGGGACTTTGCGTCAAAATGCAGAGTGTTTGAGAATCGCCCAGCAGAGGACAGGAATTGCAAGAAGCTGGCGGGGCCGCTCGGGGTCATCGCTGCTCGTGGCCCTGCTCCTGGCGGGAGAAGGCCTTATTTTGCTTGCTGTTTCTCCTCGTTCCCCCCAGGATTACGCAGAGTTTTTTTTTCCTGCTCATCCTTTTGGGGGGGGGGGGGGGGGAAGTCTCTTGGATTTTCTGCCTCAGCTCTGGGAAACGCGCGTCTCTGGATTTCGCAGGGCCCGGGAGGAAATGCCTTTCTGTTTCTCTCCCCCTCCCTGGGTGCTGCGCCGCAGGCGGGGTCCGGCTCCTTGGGGTCACTTTTTACCTGCACGTTTATGCTCTTTCTTTTCAGTTTGTCTGCACAGGTGCCGGAGTGTGGGTTTATTGCAGGGTTTTGTGTCAGGTCACAGCCTGCCTGGTACTGGATGGGTCACTGTCACTGGGTCACTGAGGTGACAGCAGACTTGGAATATTCTTTTTTTTTTTTTGTAAGGAGCTCCGCATCCATCATTTCTGTGGACGTGCAGGGTTTATAGTGGGGGCCCTGTACCTTTCTGTATACTATGGGATTAATTCATCACTTCATTAATTTAAGCTAAACTTTGATTCCTCGCCCTACCCTTTCAGCCCGGGGCACCTTACGTAGCACTTAGACCTGTCTAAAACAGAAAAAGAAAGTGCTGACAATATGCAAAACAGCATCCGATCTCCCACTTCTTTACACACCCCCATCCCCTTCCAGACAACCCTTCCACCCCTCATTCCCCAATTCTCGACCACCTGTAAATTAACCATCCCTTACTGCAGCTAATGAGAGACCTGAGAGCTCAGGCCAATGTACTGGGATTAGCTGAATGGTCCTACCAAATGATCTGAATAGCAGTTTTACTGGGGCTACAGGGGGTTATTTAGTGCATACAGGGTCTTTATGGCCAGTTGAAAGCTCTCAGACACATTTAATGACTGGACAAGACCTGCATAAGCTAGGGCGGGCTCTACTTCTTGGGTATTTAAGAGGATTTTGGGGGCCCTTTCTGGAAAATCATCGCTGTCTGCTCCAGGCTCATCTGTAGAGCCCATGGCTTGCAGGAGGTCTCCAGCAGGTTGAGAAGGGATAGAGGATAGGGTGAGCAGATCCTCTGCTTCTGGGATAGAGGATAGGGTGAGCAGATCCTCTGCTTCTGGGATAGAGGATAGGGTGAGCAGATCCTCCTGCTTCTGGGATAGAGGATAGGGTGAGCAGATCCTCCTGCTTCTGGGATAGAGGATAGGGTGAGCAGATCCTCCTGCTTCTGGGATAGAGGATAGGGTGAGCAGATCCTCCTGCTTCTGGGATAGAGGATAGGGTGAGCAGATCCTCCTGCTTCTGGGATAGAGGATAGGGTGAGCAGATCCTCCTGCTTCTGGGATAGAGGATAGGGTGAGCAGATCCTCCTGCTTCTGGGATAGAGGATAGGGTGAGCAGATCCTCCTGCTTCTGGGATAGAGGAACTGGGATAGAGGATAGGGTGAGCAGATCCTCCTGCTTCTGGGATAGAGGGATAGGGTGAGCAGATCCTCCTGCTTCTGGGATAGAGGATAGGGTGAGCAGATCCTCCTGCTTCTGGGATAGAGGATAGGGTGAGCAGATCCTCCTGCTTCTGGGATAGAGGATAGGGTGAGCAGATCCTCCTGCTTCTGGGATAGAGGATAGGGTGAGCAGATCCTCTGCTCACAGCAGGCATTTGATCTCCCCGCTGTTTACTTTTAATCCTACAGCTGGAGATCACTGATGTAGATACTGAAGAGACTGGGGCTCAGGTGACAGCCCTGCTGGCTCATCCCTCCTGCCTGCAGGTAGTTACAGCTGATGGATGAATACCGGGATTTTAACTCTATCATGGGTTTATCTCCCCTCCATTCCACTTTCCAGTACTTTTAAGGTGCCAGATGGAATCAGAAGCTCTTGTAGAGTCAATAAAATATGCAAATATTCTGTCTTTACCTGCTGGTCTAGCAGTGACGGTCAGGTAAAGACGTGGTCAGTAGGGATGTGCGGCATCATAGAAACATCCCTAGTAAGTTAAATTCAGAGCATATTTACTGTTAGAAAAGTTATTATGTAAAGCAAGTCTTCTTTATATTTACTCGGTTAATCTGTTATATACTGTATCACGTCACCAAAAGGCCTGGCTTTCAGACATCCTGTTCTATGCAAACCGGTGTGAAATTTTGAATCGAATATCGGTATAGAAAAGTAAATAAACAAATAAATATGGCTACCTAATCTGCCCATCTCATTGAGCTTTATACATTGTCAGCGCTGCCTCAGGGATCCCCTGTATTTATCTCATGATGCTTTCTTCAATTCTTGTCTGACGCCTTTCCACGCATCCACCACCCTCCCTGTAAAGAAATATTTCCTAAGGTTACTCCTGAGTCTACCCCCTTTCACCCTCATTCTAGAGGACACGGAAAGCTTTGAGATATTTGAATGTCTCTATCATACTGTCCTTTCCTCTAGGGTGTTCATGTTTACATCTCGAAGTCTCTCCCCCATATGCCTTACCCCATTTCAGCTGGACCTGTTTATATCCCTCTGAAGGTGGGGTCTCCAGAACCGTGCCCAGTACTCCCAGTGAGGCCTTGCCAGGGTCCTACACCGGGGCAATGTCACCTCCCTAGTCCTGCTGACCAGTCCTCGCCCCGTGCAGCCAGGCAGCCTTCTGGCTTTTGATGTTTGAAACAAACATGGAAAGCAAGACGAATGACCCCAGTTTTGTTTTGTATCACATGAAATGAATTTGGCTCCAGAAAGACAAAAACAAATGTGAGTTTTCATTTGTAAAGTGTGACAAATAGTGTGCCGAAAACAAAGAATAAGAAATGCAAAAAATAAAAGCCCTGAAAGAATGAAAACCACAACTTTCTGGTTGTGCAAATCCCTGGTGGGCAGTGGGGAGAAGTCCCAGTCCGACTTCTGCACAGGCTTTTGTTATTCGTTAGCAAAGGCCTTCAGATTGCTGTCTCTCTGGAAATGAGGATCAGCAGCAAACAAGTTATCAGCGAGAGCTCTTCATTGGACTAAATTAGGGCGTTTCATTTCTGCAGGCTGCAGATCCAGGGGCCCGTCTGGGCTTTATTTGATTTCTGTAGATGAATAAATAGTTGGATTTCTAGCCTGCCTTTCCCAAGAATGCTCAAGGCACTTAACACCATTATGAGTCCCTGCCACAGAGAGCTTCCTATCTGATTGGGTATCTTCCCCAGAGTCAGTAGGAGTGTGAGTGGGGGCCATGGGAGTTGAATCCTGGCTCTGTGCCCTGGGCCACCCCTTTCTCCCTGTGCTCTTCTCGTGGTGGACGACACTTTCTGATTGCCCTTTCCAGCAGGATTAATTTCTCCTGCGTGAGATCTTGGGGTCTGATCTGTTTAGGAAGGTACTGGAAGGGCTCCGTCGGGTTTGGTTTGGGGGTTTGAGGCCCTTCCACGTGTCCCAAAAGGAACCGTTACCCCTGTCACGTCCCCAGTTTCAGGCGGTCTTTTTTTTTTTTTTTTCCCCCTTTGCTCGCTCCCCCTCTCCCTCTCATAGCGCTTCCTGCTCTCTGTCCTGGTAGAAGCCTCTGCCCACGCCGGGGCCGTCCGTAACCCCCGATGCAATACGGAGATGAGCGCCTCCAAATCACCGCGGGGCTAATGGCGCTCGTCACGCGTACATTCCACGTCGATGAGGCTTGTTGGCCGATTCCCCCCCCCCCCCGCGATCCAATACATTTTCCGTGCGGCCGACGCGCCACTGCAGCGCGGCAAATTTCACGCCAGCCCGGGGCTGGCACAAAGGTATGCCACTCTCTAGGGTGCATTGAAAAAATCCTGCTTTCTGTGATTCCTCCCAATAGTATGGGCGCGATGCTAAGTAGGAGGAACCAAAGAGAGCGGATTTGGGTTAAAAAAAAAAAAAAAAAAAGTTTGTGAAAAAAAAAAAAAAAATTCTGGAAGCCAAATGTACACAGCCCAGGCTGTGAACCTCGTGCGTGCCTGCGCCGTTAGCGAGAGAAAATGGACGCTCGCGGATTTTTTTCCCAGCCTGCTTGACAGCCACCTCTCCAGGGGGGGGGGGGCTGACGCCGAGGAGGCGCCAGGGACGCACAAAAAACTTCCCTAGCGCCTCCTGGTTTAAATATCGCATTGCGCGCCCAGGAGTGGGGGCTGGGCCCGCATTAGGAACATGGGCACTCAACGCCGAGCGCCTGTTTTCTGCGCGCAAATATTGCATCGGCCCCTCCGTCTGCTACTCCCTGCTCGTGATATAGAAACATGGTGATGACGGCAGGAAAGACCGACTGGTCCGTCCAGTCTGCCCAGCAAGCTTCTTTTTGGTAGTATCTACTGCACCGTGTACAGGTTACCCCATGTTTCTCTTAAGGGGAGCAGCTGCCGCTCCATGCAGTTATTTGATGAGCCTGCTTGAAGATTCAGACAATGCCGACACGTTTTGCTTCTGCACTGGGCCTTAGAAGCAGCACTTATGTCTGCGGATCAGCACCCAAGACCATGAACGTCAGGGCTCGTGTTGGTTGTCGTCTGAATCCATGTCTCTTTTCCCCCTGCCGTTTAAGCAGGAAGCAATGATGGAGTTTCATCAACAGTAGGAAGACTTATTGGGTAAGGGTGGTAACCGGCACACCAGCAAGTTACCCCCATGCGCTCTTTTCTTCATTCCCATCCTCTGGCCTTTAGGGATCCACAGCGTTTATCCCCTGCCCCTTTGAAATCCTTCACCGTTTTTGTCTTCACCACCTCCTCCGGAAGGGCATTCCAGGCATCCACTACTCTCCGGCTCTTTCTCTATAGCATTCGCTGCCCTCTCTCTGTTGCACTCTTTGCTTGTTCTTTCTAATGCTCTCTGCCTAGTGCTCCTTGCTTTCCCTCTATAGTGCTTCCTGCTCGCTCTCTACTGCCCTCCTTGCTTTCTGTTCTCTCTGTAGCATTTCCTGCTCTCCCTGTAGTGCTGCCTAATCTCTCTTCCTGCAGGACAACTTGCTCGCTCTCAGTAGCACTCTCTGCTCTTTCCCTAGCACGACTTACTCTCTGTTGAACATGCATCCTGCTGTTTGTCTGCACTTTTCCTAGAGCTCCCTTGTCTTTCTCTATAGCACTCTTTACATAAGAACATAAGAACATGCTATACTGGGTCAGGCTAAGGGTCCATCAAGCCCAGCATCCTGTTTCCAACAATGGCCAATCCAGGCCATAAGAACCTGGCAAGTACCCAAAAACTAAGTCTATTCCATGTAACCATTGCTAGTAATAGCAGTGGCTATTCTCTAAGTGAACTTAATAGCAGGTAATGGACTTCTCCTCCAAGAACTTATCCAATCCTTTTTTAAACCCAGCTATACTAACTGCACTAACCACATCCTCTGGCAACAAATTCCAGAGTTTAATTGTGCGTTGAGTAAAAAAGAACTTTCTCCGATTAGTTTTAAATGTGCCACATGCTAACTTCATGGAGTGCCCTCTAGTCTTTCTCTTATTAGTGTTCCCTGTTCTCTGTTTATCACTCTCTGCTGTCTCTCTATAGTGCTCTCTGCTCACCTAGCTCTAGCATTTCCTGCTCTCACTATATTTCTATCTGATCTCTCTCTTTCTCTACCACAAGTTTTATCTATAGATCTCAGCACTCTCACTTTCTCGCTAGCACTCCTTGTGGTTTCTATACTGCGTGATCTCTCTAACACTCTCTGATCTCTCCCTAGCACTCCTTGCTTTCTGTCTAGAGTATGTCTTGCTGTCTAGTGTTCTTTCTCCAGCACTGCCTGCTGTCTCTTTCTAGTGCTCACTTCCCTATCTCTATAGTGCTCTCTAGCACTCCCTGTTCTTGCTCTCTCTCTCTCGATGTCCTTGCTCTTTTGCTCTCTAGCACTGCCTGCTGTCTCTTTCTAGTGCTCGCTTCCCTGTCTCTATAGTGCTCTCTGCTCTCTAGCACTCCCTGTTCTTGCTCTCTCTCTCTCTCTCTCTCTCTCAATGTCCTTGCTCTTTTGCTCTCTAGCACTGCCTGCTGTCTCTTTCTAGTGCTCGCTTCCCTGTCTCTATAGTGCTCTCTGCTCTCTAGCACTCCCTGTTCTTGCTCTCTCTCTCTCTCTCTCTCTCTCAATGTCCTTGCTCTTTTGCTCTCTAGCACTGCCTGCTGTCTCTTTCTAGTGCTCGCTTCCCTGTCTCTATAGTGCTCTCTGCTCTCTAGCACTCCCTGTTCTTGCTCTCTCTCTCTCTCTCGATGTCCTTGCTCTTTCGCTCCCTAGCACTGCCTGCTGCCTCTCTAGCATTCCTTGTTCTCTCTCTCTAGGTCTCTCTGATCTCATAGTATAGCTCCTCTGGCTGTGTCTTGTCTTATGTGCTCCCTGCTCTCTCTATAACACAATCTTCTCTCTTTCTAGCACTTTGTTGTTTGTGTTTAGCACTTCCTGTTCTCAAGCTCTATAGTACTCCCTGTTCTCTTTCTATGGAGCTCCATGCTCATTCTCTCTCTAGCACTCACTGCTCTGATTTTATAGAGCCCCTTTCTCTCAAGTGCTGTCTGCTCTCTCATTTCTCGTTAGGGTGCTCCCTCCTCTCCTTCTATGGAGATCTCTGCTCTTGCTCTCTCCAGCATGCTCTGTCCTCACTACGGGACTCCCTGTAGTCTCTGCTCTTTCTGTAGCACTCTCTAACACTTTTCAGGGCTTCCTTCCCTCTCTAGCATGCTCTGCTCTCTCACTCTCTAATACTGCTGTTTTCTGCTTAGTGCTTCCTGCCCTCTTGATAGTGCCCTGGTCCTGACTGGAGCCAGGGCTGGGAGCAGCACGTGGTGAGAGCTGCTGTCCCCTCACCCTTATATTTAGTGCTTGTTATATGAATGTGTGTGGCTGTGTGCATTTCTCTGGCTCTGTGAATATCAAGGGGTGCTGCTGTGTGTGTGTGTGAGAGAGGGAACCATGCAGGTAACACGGGGGCAGGTGGACCAGCCCAGAGAGCCACATTATCTGGGAGCAGGGTATGGGAGTGTGAGAGAGGGGCACCTGCTCATAGTAGGGGGACATCAACAGGGAGGGAGGGAGAAGAGTGGCACAGAGGAGGGCCCTGGGTAGGTAAACACAGCTGTTCCAAAGAGTGCAGAGAGGGCCTGACAGTTATCTTCACACCCTGATACTAATCCATGACTCAGGGACGGTAATTATTCCCCAAGAGGAGCTCACAGGAGTGACAGACTTTCCAAGGCATTACCAAGATAAGGACTACAGACCTCCCTGTCTGTGCCCACCCCCAGCTGCCGCAGTATGACCAATCTTATCCCTGGGAAGGGGAAAGTGCCTGCTCCTCAGATGAAGGGTAAATGGACAGGATGGAGAGAGCTGAAAGTACAGAGTAACGATATATGGGGGACAGCGAGGGGAGCGGGGGTTTTATCCTTAATATAAAGTGATACGGTGTAACTCGTGTATGGGGGACAGTGAGGGGAGCGGGGGTTTTATCCTTAATATAAAGTGATACGGTGTAACTCGTGTATGTGGGACAGCGAGGGGAGCGGGGGTGTTATCCTTAATATAAAGTGATACGGTGTAACTCGTGTATGTGGGACAGCGAGGGGAGCGGGGGTTTTATCCTTAATATAAAGTGATACGGTGTAACTCGTGTATGGGGGACAGCGAGGGGAGCGGGGGTGTTATCCTTAATATAAAGTGATACGGTGTAACTCGTGTATGGGGGACAGTGAGGGAGCGGGGGTTTTATCCTTAATATAAAGTGATACGGTGTAACTCGTGTATGGGGGACAGTGAGGGGAGCGGGGGTTTTATCCTTAATATAAAGTGATACGGTGTAACTCGTGTATGAGGGACAGCGAGGGGAGCGGGGGTTTTATCCTTAATATAAAGTGATACGGTGTAACTCGTGTATGAGGGACAGCGAGGGGAGCGGGGGTTTCGTCCTTAATATAAAGAGATACGGTGTAACTCGTGTATGAGGGACAGCGAGGGGAGCGGGGGTTTCGTCCTTAATATAAAGTATCTTGTCTATTACCGACAGTAGGTATTTTATTCTTTACAAATTGTTGAAAGTTCCACGTCTCTAGAGGTGAAAGGCTCTGTCCCTGTTCAGCCACGGTGGATCCTTGCTTACAAATGCGTTTGGTTCTTGTTGGTTGTAAGGGACCCCCCCTCCCTCCCCCTCCCTGATCTGCGTCTTCTTTCTTGCCCCTTCCCCCTCCCTGCATGTCGGACCTCGGGCCCGGCTGGCGTGATGTCATTGTTGGCGAATCCGAGGCTCCAGCTCTCGCTGCCTCATTGAGAAATCCCCCAGCACTGCGATGATTGCAGCTCCCTGCTTTTCATTCAGGGGAAGGGGACCCTGCGCTTTCTCGGAGATGGGCTTTTTTTTTCCCCTTCGTCGTCTTCTCCTGTGGTCGCCATGGTAACTGTCTCCAGGGATGGTGCTCGGGAGAGAATGAAAGGGGACAGGGTACACGCATGTGTGTGTGTGTGTGTGTGCGCTTGTGAATGTGCGGGGGTGGCATGGTGGTGGGAGGAGGAGGAGGATTGGAGAGGGGGGGGCCCACATTACCGTCAGCTTTCCTGGAAAACATCAAACACAATCCGCGAGGCAGAGACTGACAGGCGGAGACGTGCCGTGATGTATTCCTGAGGTGGGTGATCGGGGCTGGTGAGGAGGGCGACGGGGAGCGTGTGTGGGAGGCTGGGAGGGAGAGGGACCGGCAACAGGTGCAAAAAGAGACAGGAGACAGATTAGCAGATGGAAAGAGACAGACGGCAAGTTCTCTGGGATAGGCAGATCCTCTGGGTGCGCGTGTGTGACGGGGAGTGTATGAATGAATGTGTGTGTGTGTTAGGGGCACATGTGTGTGGGATTATGAGAATGAATGGCTGTGTATGTGCTCCGTGCATAGGAATGTGTGTGGGAGGAGCGCGTGTGTCTTGAGATGAATGGCTGTGTGTGTGTGTGTGTGTGTGTGTGTGTGTGTGTGTATGTGTGAATCTATGTGGAAGGGGCATGTGCGTGTGGTGAGCATGCATCTCCCTCCTCACGTCCCCTCTCTCCATCCCATTTGTGTACAGGGCAGCAGGTGTGGGATGGATCCAGGCGGGGCAGCGGGAGGTCAGTGAGCTGAGGGATGGTTTGGGAGAACTCTTACAGTTTCTCGCTTGGCATGGTTCTGCCCTTGGAGGGTCTCCTGATGGTGCCACTTCTTTTCACTGATTTTCGGTAGTGTCGAAATGCTTGGCCCATGATCCGACAGCTTGTGAAACCACAGGGAGCAAGTTTAGCCTGCTTGCCGCCATCTGTACAGTCTGTCTTGGAAGGATTCCATACTGGACTTCCACATCTTTCAGGTTCTCCCTTCTATCTAACAACTAATGCTGTCCCTTTATCTCCTATACACATGTGCACACACACACATGCACTCGCTTCTTCTCTCCCCCAGACACACACACTAGCCTCTTTCTTCACCCTCACTCACATTTCTCTTATTCACACACACACACACACACACACTCTCACCTCTTTGCTGAGCTGCTGTCCCTTTATCTCCTATGCACATTTCCCTCCCTCCTGCACACACACACACGCACTCGCTTCTTCTCTTCCCCATACACACACACTAGCCTCTTTCTTCACCCTCACTCACATTTCTCTTGTTCACACACACACACACACTCTCTCCCTCTCACCTCTTTGCTGAGCTGTTGTCCCTTTATCTCCTATACACATGTGCACATTTCCCTCCCTCCTGCACACCCACACGCACTCGCTTCTTCTCTCCCCCATACACACACACTAGCCTCTTTCTTCACCCTCACTCACATTTCTCTTGTTCACACACACACACACACACACACACACACACACACTCCCTCTCACCTGTTTGCTGAGCTGCTGTCCCTTTATCTCCTGCACAAACACATGCATATCTCCCTTGCACAGACACACACCCCCTTGTCTCCCTTCCACACACACACACACACCTCTCTCTCTTTACACACACTCCTTAGGGAAGTTCTGACAGCTCCACTGGCTGACCTTTTCAATACTTCTTTAGAATTGGGTGTCGTTCCAAAGGACTGGAAATGGGTGGATGTGGTTCCTTTTCAAAAGTGGAAGTATGGAGGAGGACTACAAGCCAGTTGGTCTGACCTCGATGATGATGAAATTCATGGAATTGGTGCCAAAACAGAAGACAGTGCAGTCTCTAGTATCCAGTGGCTTCTAGGGTCCGAGGCAGTGTGATTTTAGAGGGAAATCTTGTCTTTGATTGGGTGACCCGAGAGTTGGATCAAGGGATGGCGCTAGACGTAGTATATTTGGGATTCAGTAAGGCCTTTGACACGGTTCCATGTAGGTGACCTGTAAAACAAACCCTAAAATGACTGACTGGGTTAGAAACTGGTTGCGTAGTGGGAGGTGTTGGGTTTCCCTGAAAATAGATGCATAAAGGCAACAGTTGCATAGAAAAGCTTTTATTAAATGCTATGAAATAATATAAATCTTAGACATTAAATAATAAGGGACCTTATGGAGAGGGCAGGGTAGGGGTAAATGGAGCTCACGCTGAGGAAATGGGGGTGGGCACTGCAGGGATCGGTTCTCACTCCGGTTCTGTTCACATTTTTTTATTAGCGATATTATGGAACAGCTAACGGGGAAGGTTTGCCTTTTTTCTGGACGATACCAAAGTCTGCAACGCCGTAGCCTCGCAGGAGGCTGTGGAAAGGTTGAGGAGTGATCTAGATTCTAGCAGCCGAGATTTGATGCTAAAAAGCAATGCAGAATCCCAAGGGAGCAGCGCAGTTATAGGGGGGGGGGGGGGGGGGGTGAAGCTCTCTGCATAAAATACACTCGCCCCCCAGATCCTGCTCTTATTTCATGACCTTAAAGGTGGCCAAATAGAGGAAGATAAGGCAATGGCAAAAGCATCCTCCTTGGGTGCCCGGGGAAAGGAATAGCCAGGAAGAACGGGGAGGGGATCATATTTTGCCTCTGTATCAGTCTTGGCAAAACCTCATTTTGGAGTAAGGTGCCCGATTCTGGAGGCCACACCTTTGAAAGGATATAAACCAAATATGTTTTTTTTTTTAATTATTCAAGGATTTATTACTTGCCTGTCTACACTAACACTCAGAGTGAGGTAAAGGGTTTTTTAGGAGCTTACGTTCGTATGATAGAAATAGTGTCATGGATCAGGGAATGGACGGGGGGGAGGGCAGGACCTATAGAATAAAAGGGGTAGTGCAATACATGTAGAATATATTAGATGGGGAATGGGGCGAGGGGGAGGGGGCAAGGTAACGCTGTATATATAAGATAAAAAAAACCATAGTGTTAATGTACAGAGAATGGGTTGGGGGTAGGATTTAGAGAACCGAAGAGTAATGCAAATGTCACGGTACGTACATAGTGCAATGTATAGTACAGTGTAGCACAAATTATCCAAGATGAGATGAACACTATGCAGTAAGCTCACTGGTCATAGTCCATAGCTGGTGACAGTGGGGGGTTCAGAAGGGTAGGGTTGGTGAAAAAGCCGGGTTTTGACCGTGCAATGGAATGTTAATATATTGGTGGCCATTTTGGTCTCTGTTGGGAGAACGTTCCAGAGCCTGAGGAGGAAGAGGGAGAAGGTGTGCTTGCAGGTTCGGCCCATCCCAGAGTCTTTGGCAGTCATAGAAGAGGCCCTGTTTCAGACCTCAGCCTCCGAGTGGGTTTGTAAGGGGGACATTCTTTCAGGTACGCGGGGCCTAGACCATTTTGTGATAGTTGATCCAGAGGGAAGCTATTAAAATGATCAAAGGCCTTCATATTGAAGCACCTAGGAACAGATCTAAAGATGTATATACCCTGGAGGAAAGGGGACATGACAGACATTTAAATACCTCCAAAGAATAAATGCATAGGAGACAAACCTCTTTCAATACATAGGAGGCTCTGGATGGAGGGGTGATGAAGGAGGATAGAGTACTAAGGAAATATTTCTTTTAGAAACATAAGAACATAAGATGTGCCATACTGGGTCAGACCAAGGGTCCATCAAGCCCAGCATCCTGTTTCCAACAGTGGTCAATCCAGGTCACAGGTACCTGGCAGGATCCCAAGGGGTAGACAGATTCCAAGCTGCTTATCCCAAGAATAAGCAGAGGATTTCTGCAACTCCACCTTAATAATGGTTAATGGACCCCTTTCTTCCAGGAACTTGTCCAAACTTTTTAAAACCCCTCTACACTAACAGCTTTTTTTACATGAATGCATGGAACAGGCTTCCCATAGAGGTGGTGGAGACAAGGACAGGGGATCTGTATGGGAGAGGAAGGGACTGTAAAGCTGAGCATGAGATGTGGATGGGCTATGTGGTCTTTATCTGCTGTTCTGTTCTATGTTTCAGCTCTCAGATACACACAGTCTGCTCTGTCCCCATACATGCTCATAGTCATTCTTACACACACACACACACACACACTCTCTGTCCCTCACACATACTGACACTCATCACTCTCATTCTTCTTACACACACACACTCTGTTCCTCACATATACTCTCACTCATCACTCTCTCATACACTCATTCTTCTTACACACAGACACACACACACTCTGCCCCTCACATATACTCACACTCACTCTCATACACTCATTCTTCTTACACACACACACACACATACTCACATGCATCACTTTCTCATACTCATACCCACTCTGTCCCTCACACATACTGACACATCACTCCCATACATTCATTCTTACACACACACACTCTGTCCCTCACATATACTCACACTCATCACTCTCATACACTCATTCTTCTTACATACACACACACTCTGTCCCTCACACATACTGACTCATCACTCTCGTTCTTCTTACACACACACACACACACACACACACACACACTCTGTCCCTCACATATACTCACACTCATCACTCTCATACACTCATTCTTCTCTTACACACATATCTCTTTTCTAATATATCATATTTCATTCCCCCTTCCCTCCCTGCCCTTCAATGATATACTAAGCTGTGCAGTTCCTTGGGCCCATTTGGTTGTAGGAGTTTGTACTAATTGATTACTGTAACCACTGAGGCTTTTGACAAGTTCTCGTCTCTGGTCACCTCCCGGATCGCCTATTGGTCCAGCTGTTCATTTTTCCCTTGCTTTCACTTTGGGGTTTCCTCCATCCTGACACCCTAAGAGTTGTCTCCCTCCTTTGTGTCTCCTCTGCAGGCAAACTCCCCTCCTGTAATAGTGAATGCTGACACCTTGGAAGCTCCCACCTATGTAAGTATGTGCCAGGAAAGATGGAAGTTATTGGGTGGTGGACTGGGGCTGAGGGAAGGGTTCGTATTGCTGATGCAGGCACCCGCGCTGTACTGTATAGACTTCCACTGCATGGACTAAGGGCTCCATGAAACTGCAGCCCCTGCAAATGTAACATCTAAGATGACCCCCTGGGGTCAATCCGGTGGAAGTCTGGAGTGCTAGTGAATATCTGTACGCTGCACCACTGCACTGACCTCTCCCCTCTGTTTGGCTTGTAGGTGAACGGGACAGAAGGGGAGATGGAGTATGAAGAGATCACATTGGAAAGGGTAATTGCCATTTGGATCATCATCATTCACACGCATCCCCATCATGGTTCTGTTTACTCTATTATTTGAATTCAGATTTTTGGTCTGGAGTTAAGACCGTCCTTCCTGTGAGAGAATGCCGTGTGGGATGGAAGGGTAATTCATTCTCCATATTCCTCCATTTAAGACCTCCCCCATAGGATTCCATCTAAAGATCTCAACCCTGCCCTGGAGGAACAACCTCCTTGAGGCAAGAGCTTCAGTTTCTTTCTTCCTTCGGTCAAGAGCTCCTCAGGGGGTTCCCCAACTCTGCACCCCAGCAGGCTACCCCCAAAGTACTGGGGTAATGAATGGAGATGTATTTCTCTTGGGTTGGGCTGGAGGGTGGTGAGAGAGGAATTTAATGTTCATATTTGTTAAATCCAGTGTTCTAGCCATGGATCTCAAGACCTATTCTGGAGCATACAACCCCCCCCCCCCCCTTCTGGGATGTGTACCAGACCTCTGTCCTAGAGGCACTATACTGTCCTAGGAGAGAGAAATTCAGGTACTGGGATTGTCCTTCATGCTGGTCTAGCAATTGCCCGTACTCTACCCTTGTACTGTCCACTAGGGGGGGTGGGGGGTGGGGTGCAGAGGGACCACAGTGCTTATGATCGTTCTCGGGCTTTTAGATGGGCCTCAGTCTATCACTGCGTGAGTGCATGGATGGAGGAGGTCACCCCTTTGCTTGAGTTGCTACAAGACGGAAAGAATAAGTTCCATTTCATTGTCCATGGCTTTTATCGAGGGACTTCACCCCTATCCTGAGTTTATGCACCCCCCTCCCCTCAGAAAAAGAGATGGAAGGGAATCCCATCTCGATTTAATCCCAATCTTTGACTAACAAAACGCCACTTGCTAGACCTCCATTTCCTTCACACGTCCTGCAGCATGGAGATCATGGCCAGTCTTCACAAGAGTCACTGAGTTTATGAGAGCCTTGTTATAAATGTCCTTTGTCTCTCCCAACCGCAGGGTAACTCTGGCCTGGGCTTCAGCATTGCTGGTGGAACAGATAACCCACATATTGGAGATGACCCCAGCATTTTCATCACCAAGATCATTCCTGGAGGAGCTGCTGCCCAGGATGGTAGGCTACGGTAAGGCCACAACACGGCTTTAACTATTTATAAATGGGGAGGAGAGCTTTTTTCTGTCACCATGTGGTCTGTGTCAAGAGACCTGCTTTCTACTCAGGCTGCAATCTATGTGCCAGCAGTTCTGTTCTTTGCAATGGCTTCTATCATTTTTGGCGCCAAACAGAGGGAAGTGCAGGTAATTCAATAAGTTTGAATTACCTGCACTTCCCTCTGTCTGGCGTTGAATATTGGAAGTGCAGGCTTCTGCTCCTGCATTGTGTTGTGGACTTCCATCATTTTTGGCCAGCACCGACAGGCTCACTGGTCTGAAATTTCCTGGACAACACTAGAGTCCTTTTTAGGCGAGTTTTGCTATAGCAGGAGTGTCTATTGGGGAGGGTCCATCTGATCATTCTTATATGTGTGTGTGTTCACGGGCAGCAGTGCACCCTTACTGAAGAAGGCAGAGGAGGAGTCGGGATGACAGTGGGAGGAGCAGCGGGCATCCATGCTGTTGCCAGAGAGTGAGAGGAGCACCAGGAGTTAGTACTGGCGGCGTTACTTGCAATGTCTGCTGAGGGTACTGTGTTGTCAGGGGTGGGGTAAAGGGGCACCTGTGGCTTGCGCTTTCCGACTTGTTAAAAATTGTTATGTTGGCTACTCTTTAGGCCGCAGAGCCGGTGGCAGATTTGAATGATAAATTACAGGTTACCAGTGGCAGGTCTGCAGTTTCATGCTTGAATTCCTTTAGAACTGGGGGGTGAATACCATCCGGTCCTGGAGATACGATTTTAAGTTGTCCAATAATTCCCTTCCCACAAACAAATAAGTCCAGTGAAAGGATATAATCACATGCACAAAAAAATGCTCCCAAACAGTGTACCATATTAACAAATAGAAAATATTATTGAAGGGCTGTCATAGGAGACTTATCCGGCTAACTCAACTAGCCATGCCGCTGAATATACTAGGTAAGTGTTATTGGGCTAACTTTAGACCTGCTATTGAGCAGATCTGACTGAGCTGGTTCAGTCTGAATATCGCTGCTTAGCTGGATGAGAAGCTCCTCCCTGAAATGCCCATTTCCCGCCCCCCACTTAGCCGCATAAGTCCTTACTTGTCCAGCTAAGTGCTGCTGAATATCGACCTCCCGGAGCCGACGCACCATGCAGCGACACAGAAGCATTAGGATATTCTCCTGTTTTTTCCTCCATTCCTTACATTCTGTTTGTGTTTTTGACTGAGCCAAGGATTTCCGCGCACTGTCCAGCAGGATACCCGGGTGATGATGCCTAACATGGAACTCAGAATTACGTACCTAGAGTTTGGAGTTTTCATCTCTTTGCACTTGTCCAAGCTAAATCTAATGTGCCATTTAGATGCCCAGTTCCCCAGCCTTGCACGACCCTTCGGCAGTTCCTCACAGTCCGCTCATTTTTTTTAACGACTTTTGAATAATTTTGTATCGTCTGCAAATTTGATCACCTCACTCGCTTCCTTTGCCAGCTCATTTATGAATATTTTAAACGGGGCTGGTCCCAGTGCAGATCTCTGTGGTGCTCCACTATTTACTCTTCTCCATTGGATAAAGTGACTTTTAAGCAGTTACCAAGCCACATTAGGACACTGCCTCCTATCCCTTGACTTTTTAACTTCCTGAGGAGTCTCCCATGTGGAAATTTTGTCAAACGCCTTTTGAAAATCCAGCTCACCCCATCCATGCATTTATTAACTCCTTCAAAATGCGGCGAAGCCTGCTTTATTTTTATCAACTTGGCTTGTGTGGAAGCTTCTCCCTCACTCAGCCTTGCAACTGTTAATCCATGCTTCAGCAGCGAGTGGTGTAGATTATTGCAATGGGTTGTATGTGGGTGTACGCTGTGTCGGCTGCGACGCATCCAGAACTCAGCTGCTCAGACTCTATTGGGATTCAAATTAAGCGATCACGTCACTCCGGTTTTAGGCAGCCTCCACTGGCTGTCTGTTTTACAGCTTCTTGCAGCCCGTTTAAGATGGCTCGCCTAATTTTTAAAGCTCCGTTTCCTGGAGGTTCTGTTCGTGTGAAGGGGGCATCGTAAATTATGTTGCACATAGGCAGCTTCGACTGGTGCAAGACATGTGCGCGCCTTCCATAAAAGATGTAACTTATGTGGAAACCCGGAATAAGGCTTTTTTGCGTACCCAGATCCTTATGTACAAATAACTGTTTCTCTTTCAGGAAAAGCTATAAAGCTGGCCTTTTTACTATTGCCTTTAAAAAAGCGATTATTTTTTATGTAGGCTGAGCTTGGTTTTCGAATGATGGGCTTCTGCGCTGCGTTGCTGGTTCTAATTTTGCTGTATATTAATTTTCTCGTTCAGTTGTTTGCAGGGTGAAGGGGTGATTCATTTGTTCTATGCATTCATTTTAATTTTATGATGCTGGATGTATTAATGTTAACCAGATCAGAGCTTCTTAGTCTTTTTTTTTTTTTTTTTATATCAAGGCAACACTTTCGAGCTTACTTTATCCTCGTGGCGCACCAAATCACATTTTACAATGTCATATATTCATTAATTATTAATATATACTGGCTCAAAAAACCTCAAACATACAACACCAAAAAATAATTTCGTTACGACTTGAGGTAAACTGCAAAATAGCAGATATATCCTAATAATCCCTTTCGGAAATAATTCAAAAGACAACCAGAAGAGAGCGGCATCAGAAAGTTGTAAGTGTTTGCAGTCTCATGGGCTCTTGCCCTTACAGGGCAAGAGCCCCTCTCTTGGCTCCAACACCATTTATCGCGTCATTTACCTACTCTCTAGAGGTTTGTCAATTACTTTTTTCTTTTTTTGTTTTTAAAGTGCAAAAGTACACTGAATTAAGTGTTTGTGAAGGATTGATAGCCCCTGAAGCAGGCGCGAGGAGCGCGCCGAAACATTGTCAATGTCGGGCGATTTACCTGTGTGAAGCAGTGAAGAAATACAGTCAAGAGATAAGCACGATTGAAGCGAATAAATAATGTTTTAATGATTGGATGGTGTATGTTACATGAAAAATACGGGTGATTTTAGGGAGGCACTTTTGCACTTTAAAAACAAAAAAAGAAAAAAGTAATTGACAAACCTCTAGAGAGTAGGTAAATGACGCGATAAATGGTGTTGGAGCCAAGAGAGGGGCTGTAGCCCTGTAAGGGCAAGAGCCCATGAGACTGCAAACACTTACAACTTTCTGATGCCGCTCTCTTCTGGTTGTCTTTTGAATTATTTCCGAAAGGGATTATTAGGATATATCTGCTATTTTGCAGTTTACCTCAAGTCGTAACGAAATTATTTTTTGGTGTTATATATTCATTAATGCCAGGAAATAACGCTTAACTCAATTGAACAGTCTAAGAAGACTAAAATAGAATTAGACAAGTTTATAAACATGGGTTGGGAATGATGGCCGAATCAATGGCAGTATTCTCTTTTTGTGATTTTAGCTTCTTTCCCCGAGCCAGCTTTGCATTTAAACGTGCTTTAGCAGGTGCTTCCACTCCAGGGATATTTACATTTCTGTAGGAACGCCAAGCCAGGATCCCCCGTTCTCCCCTCATTCCTCTCATCCAGCCTGGAGCAGTCGGTATTTTCCTCCTCCCCTCCCCATGCTGTGGACCCCTTGCAATAAACTCAAAAGATATTAAAATATTAAAATTAACAATATTAAAAACCTAGCCTTATGCCCAACACCCGTTCTCAACTCCAGCCTACATTAGGCCCCATAACTCTTACTTTATGTTGTTAACCCCAGTTACTTTTATCCAAGTTCATTCTACCTGTTTATTGTAAGACATCCTCTTGTCATGGTTACTGTTTGGAATGTAAACCGACTTGATTAGTAATTCTGTTACTGGAAAATCGGTATATAAAAGTGCTAAATAAATAAATAAATAAAACATTCACAATAATTCATAAATCTAAGAACTCAAGTTGACACCAAAACTTTCAAAAAAGAATTAAAAACCTGGCTTTTTACCAGAGCTTTTTCAGAAGATCTCGACTAGCAACACCAACAAACTCCCAACCAGACAACTGCAAAGAAAACAGAGACACCATCCTATCAACTTATGACTGACTAATAAAACCACAAACTCTACCACAGACATCTAAGAACTTTTCCCTATATAATCTAACCCTCTCTTACCCCCCAATGCTACCCAACTTTATCTTCAAATTGTATTTGTTAAAACTCTAATGTTATTCTCCTAATGTAAACCGTTATGATGGCAAAACCGAATATACGGTATACAAAACGTTAAAATAAATAAAATAATATTACAGCAATACTAATAAATGTCAACACAGCCAACAAACAGCCAGTATTTTAAAAAGCTTGCATACATTTGTTCTATTTGTCAAACACTAATAAAACATTTCAAAATATCTGATAAAGCATCCAATAATTAAAAAATGGTATACATTTCCCAAAACACCAATAAAATATTTCAAAACGGCAGAAACACTCAAAAACACCCAATAATTAAAACTTAATAAGGATTTACAAAAGCTCCTGCTTTCCTACCAGGGCTCTTTTGATTTCCAGTCACCCTGAGATTGTTGGGGATTGGAGAAGGTAGGGCCGCCCAAACTTGATCTTCTCTCTCTCACATACCTGACCCTGCTCTCTCATATACCTGACCATGCTCTCTCACACACTCCCTCTCTCGCTTGTGCCTGCAAGAGCCTGGAAATGACACTTAAAGGCGAATTACACACACCGAAATTGGGCCGGTGCACACCGCGTGGATGTTAAAAAGTGCACAACATTTTTTTTGCATTTTTTAAAAAAGGGGCGGATGTGGGCGTGGCATGGGCGTCCCTAAATTTCTCAATGAAATCTGCGCGCAAGAATTTACACACACAAGGGCGCACTAGGGTCCCCTACCATGTAACTTTACTTCTGTAAGGGGTGGCGTGTAAGTCCTGATACAAAAAGGGTTTTAAGGGCTGGAGCTAACAGGGTAAAAGGGAGGCTAGTTAACTAGGGAGGTTAGGGAGTGCTATCCCTTACCTGGATGAACTGGGGAAACTGGTAATTGTGTTGGCGCGCACCTACTAAAATCCCTCCACTTAGGAGGTAGAAGCGGCATTTGCGCACACATGCACAAGTCCATATAAAACTGTGCGCACGTACAGCCTATTTTATATCATGCGCACATCTATGCGTGTATAATATGGCCGCGTCCTTTGGCATGAGCTGGCATGCGTACGTTATATGTGCACCCAGGCGCCTGTTTTAAGCTTACTGTCCTAGACTCTCACAGGCATGTACATTCGCACAGACACACATATAGATATGCACATAGGCTCTCATACACACACAAGAATGCACATCCATGCACACAGGCTCTCACACATATACTGTACATACACATACGCGCACTCTCTTTCTCGCACACATACACGTAGGGCCTCTTTTCTCTTTGGGCTGTTATGAGATGGGCTCCACTGTGACCCCCGCCAGCCTCCTCAACTATTCGAGCCATGGTAAGATGGACTCCACCGCAGCCCCCCATCAACCTCTTCCACTCTTCAGGCTGTGGCGAGGAAGGGAGAGGGGAGAAGGGTGACCACCATGGCACAGGAGGAATCTTGCGGCAGCACAATGGCATTTGACAAATAGCTGAGAAGCTCTGACCTAGATTATGCTTAAATCGTTACTGATTTTGTAGGTCGCCTAGATCCTTTGATTGGACAGGCGTCTCTCAAATGTGATAAATAATTAAACATCCAGTAGATCTGGAAAGGCAAGATTTCCCTTTGCTAAATCCATGTTGGCTCCTCCACAGTAAATCAGGTCTATCTGCATGGACAGTCATTTTTAATCAAATTGAGTCAGAGGAGGTAATTCTTGGTAGAGTGTCCTACGGCGTCTTTATTGCTTGGCCTTTGGGCAGAACCTGCAGCACAGATGATTCGGAAAGGACATTTGATGCCAGAGTTGGGAGAATCAAACTCGCCCTTTGCACGGTTCGTTGCACGGTGACCTTATGAAGGCAATTTGTAAAAGCTAAATTTGCCCATGTAAAAGGACTACTTGCAAAATGCCTGCACTTTCGGCAGGCAGATGGAGGCACGTTTACCTGCATTATCATGGAGGCTTTCCCGGAGCATGGATAGGCTGGGGGAATTGCATGTTTTCAAAACTGCATGCGTGGTTTTGGCTGGGGGAAAAAAAAAAAAGCAATTTTTAAAGGGAAAAACTGCTCATGATTTTCCTTTGAGAACCGGGTGCAAAATTTGCAGGTGGACGTTGCCTGTGGATCTTGCATTGCCCACCCAGTTTTGAAAATTGCCCTACCTGTACTAGTCTATTGAAGGACCCACCTGGCAGCCTCGCAAGCCGGACCACCTACACTGGCCTAGCTGTGGCCATCCCCGTTCCTTTGCCCTAACCGCTGACCACTTTGCTAAGGATGTTTCCCAGCTGTCAACCATACAAGCTTGGGTTGCCGCAGGAGGTTCTTAGCTGGGAAGTGTAGCCTGGTCAGCCCATGCTAGGAAGACGTACCATCTCCCCCCGACAGTAGATCAAAGCACTGATGCTTCAAGCTCATTGGCCTCGCCTTCTTCTCTTCGCAGCTTGATGCAACCATTCCGCCATTCTGTGCCCGTTTCTACATCTCGTGAGAAAACAGTGGGATGAAACCTGTGACGGACTGTTTCAGGGACAACGCTTTATCCCCCTTTCAGCAAACAAAACAGAAATGTAACTTACTCAGCCAACAGCAAAGTTTCCTTTCTTTATCTCTACTAGTACCTAAGGCAAGCTCTTGGATGTAGGCATAGCCGTCTTGAATCTTGGCAAGAAGATCTGACTTTAAGGCAATCTCAATATATCCTAATAATTTCTGAAGTTGTCTGGCGAACTGGATGTCTCTCTCAAAAATCAGGTTGGGGAAAGTGATGTCATGGGGACGTTTCCGGCAGTGCGCCTAACTGCAAAGCTGCACGCGCGCACAAAACAACTCCGTTATCAAGCACTTAGGGCCTGATTTTCAAACGCATTTACACGCTTAAACCTGGGTTTTACATGTGTTTGTGCACTTTACCAGTGTAAGTGGGCTTTTATAAATTGCTACAAAATATGCCATTGAATTGTCCATAAAATTTACCTGCATTAAGTGCACTTACGCGGGTAAAAGGCTTTTGAAAATTGCTAGGATAGTATGTTACGTTTACATGCGTAACTCCTTTGAAAACTCACCTGTATGGTTCCTGCATAAAATGTATTTTGGATAGCGGATTGCTGGACAGCTAAATGTCCATGCTCAGTGCTTACCTGTCTCGCAACCGTGGCGCAAAATGACATGCGTTATCCGATTTTGAAAACGTAAGTCGTGTGTATACATTCATAACACCCCCTCCACCACCGCCTTCATCCCCCACCTCTCTGTTCTTCTTAATGTGGCCACGTTTTTGCGTGCGTATTTTCAGGCGTTGGAAAATTCACGGAAGCACGTTTGGCCGTTCTACGCCCACAGCTCCCTACTAAGCTTTTGAAAGCTTGCACCTTATTATCTGAAAAGGAATGGCGGGAGGCAACTGAGTACACTGCCGAAGCTTGCGGGTGCCACAAATGCGGACAGGTGCAGAGGGTGGGAGGAGAAACGCCTACCCCATGAAAGATGGAATTGGAACAAGGCATGTTTTCCAGCCCTCCCCCCCTTATTACTTTGCGGCTCATTAAGAATTTAATAAACTATTGCTTTTGAATTGTGACAAACGTGTTACGGCATTTTTACCGCAGACCCCCTCCCTCCCTCCCCCGTGGTCTGTCCTACTCCCTCATGAAGTGAGGAGTTATCTTTCTCAAATAACTTCATGCAAGCCCAGTTTGAAATTCTTCAAACCTTTTCCTTCCATTACGCCCCCTTCCTAGCCCTGAATCACGTCCCCGGGGGGGGGCGGGGAGGGGCAGGACATGCCTTCAAGGCCACTGAGTGGGCGGCACCACCACCAAAACAAATAGCGGCCCACAGCAAGGCTGTGCTCCAAACAGGAGGAAGTTTGCTAACAGCTAGTAAACAAAACATATGATGCCCGGAGTAGAAACAGGAAGGCAATCCAGAGACGCAGTACAGATGGAGAACCCTGCTCGAAAATTGCTCAGCAGAATCCGTCCTTATGCACCGTCAGACTCTTGACATAGGAGCACCTTGCTGCTTCTTCCACAGGTTTCTGTTGTACTTTAGGCTGGCCCACAGAAAATCCTGCCACTTGCTTTTCTCGTGGCGAGGCCTTCTTGATGCACCTCTGGCTCTCCATAGAAGGGTTCATTGTCCTTCCACAGGACTCACAAACGCCGGAGAAAGCAGGCCAGCAACACTTCAACCTTGTTCTTCCTCCCAGCAGGTGAAGAAATCCTCACCTCTGTTCTCTCCTCTCAAAATGTCTTCCCTGGGCCTTGTGGAGACCACCTACTGCCCAACACCCTTGGGAGGTGGTGGTGGTGGGGGGGGATGAACCAACCCCATCACTCACCACCTAAGCTCCCACCTTGTAAACTCCCTCTGAAACCTTTCATTGCTGGAAAATTCCTTTTGTTAAAAGATTAGGCAAACTCTAGTGCACCTCTAGTGGTCGGGCACTTCACAGCAAAAACAAACAGCAACATACTTCTCTCCTAAGCAATCTTTGAGAAGGTGGAGCTATGGAATTACTGCCTAAATTCAGTGAGCAGCTATTTCTAATAGACCTCGGTAGCATATGAAACACAGGCCTGAGTCCTGAATGGATTTAGGTAGCTTCTCATAGGCCTTGGGGAAGGGAGGGGGGGGGGGCAGGAATATTTTGCATCACAGATAAAAAAAAATGTGATTATTTCATTCTCTTTTCTCTTGCCCTTTTCTGACTTGAGTTTTGGGGTTGATAGTGGGCCCAGTATTTGTGTCTCTGATGCACTATCGGAAGCAGGAAATCTATTTACCTGGGAGGCCATCCTGTAAATGATTATCAGCCTGGCAAAGTAGGAATCCAATCTATGCTTTACCGTTGACCTTGCATTTTCAAACATTTGTGTGTTCCGATTCCTAATTTAAAAAGAAAGAACAGGCTGGAACTGCTGTCATGTTAAAGGAGACCCGCTCTTTCTTCAGACCGGAATCGAGTGCTTGTGTAAAGGAGACCTGCCATCTCCTCAGGCTGGAACCGTGCGTGTGGCTCAGAATCCGTGCAAGAAGTTAGGGGTGGAGCTGTGACGGAGGAGAGGGGAAAATATATGAGAGAAGGCTGAGGGGAGCTCCATCCAATGAGACGCATCTCATCAGGCTGGAACCGTGCGTGTGGCTCAGAATCCGTGCAAGAAGTTAGGGGTGGAGCTGTGGCGGAGGAGAGGGGAAAATATATGAGAGAAGGCTGAGGGGAGATCCATCCAATGAGACGCATCTCCTCAGGCTGGAACCGTGCGTGTGGCTCAGAATCCGTGCAAGAAGTTAGGGGTGGAGCTGTGGCGGAGGAGAGGGGAAAATATATGAGAGAAGGCTGAGGGGAGATCCATCCAATGAGACGCATCTCCTCAGGCTGGAACCGTGCGTGTGGCTCAGAATCCGTGCAAGAAGTTAGGGGTGGAGCTGTGACGGAGGAGAGGGGAAAATATATGAGAGAAGGCTGAGGGGAGCTCCATCCAATGAGACGCATCTCCTCAGGGAAACCTTTTTTTTCTTTCTGGTGGGAAGAGAGCAGAGACCTCTGATAGGAATTTTAGAGTTGCATGCGGGCCAATGATGCGGGTTCCTCTTCTCTCCTACCTCGTCCGCAGGGTGAACGACAGCATCCTGTTTGTGAATGAGGTGGACGTGCGGGAGGTCACACACAGCACCGCGGTGGAGGCCCTGAAGGAGGCCGGGTCCATTGTCCGGCTCTACGTCATGAGACGGAAGCCCGTGTCTGAGAAGATCATGGAGATCAAACTCATCAAAGGGCCCAAAGGTATCCATTGAGAGCCAGGAGGAAAGAGGCAGGGGGGAAGGAAGGCGAGAGATTTGAGGGATGGGGGTCAGAAGAGCAAGGGGACAGAGATCAGAAGGGAAAGGAAAGAGAGAAGCAGTACAAAGAAGCAACAAGGTTGAAGCCAACAAGGCAGGGTGGGGTAGGAGGCTTTTGGTGAGCTGCTGGGGAGGGATTTAGGTGTGACATTTATTCCCCCCCTTCTCTTCTTTCCCGCTCACCTTGTCCTTCCTCTTCCCTCTCCCCCCTTCATTTCTCTGGATCCCTCTCTCCTTTCTCAGGTCTGGGCTTCAGTATTGCGGGAGGGGTCGGAAACCAGCACATTCCTGGAGACAACAGCATCTACGTGACCAAGATCATTGAAGGGGGAGCAGCGCACAAAGACTGCCGGCTGCAGATAGGAGATAAGATTCTAGCTGTGAGTAGCAGGCCCACTAACTACCACCCTACCACTACCTCTCTAACCCTAGCAACACCTCATCAAGCATAACTGGACATCCACCCAAGCTGTCCCCATCTCCTCAAGCCCAGCATTGCCACCTTCCCCGCCCTACTACTCTCCACCAAACACCTCCTCAATCCTACTATCACCTCGCCAATCGCGGACTCGTCAGACCAGTCTTCCTTCTTTCGCCTCTGCAAGTCAACATCTACCTCTTTGATGCTGGTAAATGATCTTTTCTCACCTGTGCAGGTAAATAGTGTCAGCCTAGAAGATGTGATGCATGAAGATGCCGTGGCAGCCCTAAAGAACACCTCTGACGTTGTCTACCTGAAGGTGGCCAAACCCACCAATGTGTACCTGAATGACTCGTATGCCCCGCCTGACATCACCACCTGTAAGATGTCCTCTGACTCTTGTTTGTCTCCGGCTATTTAACTCGCTCTTTATGTGTCATTTAGGCGTCCCTTGCTCCTGCCTCTCCCTGTCTCCTCTTATACTCACTGCCTTTCCCCTCTCTCATCGCTTGTCTCTCATTTCCCATTGCCTGTCCCTCTTTATGTCTCTTCCTGTCTGATTTCTGTCCATTTTACACCTTCATCTCTCCTTTCCCTCTCTTTCTCTCACTGACTCGTTCTCTGTCCCTTTTGTTCTCTTTTTACCTAGTCCTGTGTCACCTCTTCCCCATCCTACCTTTCTCTTTTCTTTGGCAGTCTGTCTCTCTTTTGCACATTTGTGGCTCTGAACTGCTTTCTCATAAGGCCTGCTTCCTGTTTCTTAACCACAGCCTACTCTCAGCATCTGGACAGCGAGATCAGTCACCCCAACTACCTAGGCACGGACTATCCTCAGGCCCTCACCCCAACCTCCCCACTCCGGTACTCCCCGATCCCCAAGGAGCTGATGGGAGAGGAGGATATCCCCAGGTGAGAGACCGCCATGGCCATTAGAATCTACCAGGAAGTGTGGCCAAGGGGATGGATAAACTGTGTCTTCCCCATCTACAGTTATCAACCAAGAGCCAGCTCTCAAAGCCTCTTATTTTAGGGTAACTCAAATGTAGGGTTGAGCAATGAGTCATCAGGGGTAGACTCAACCGGTCCTGGTATTGATCTGGGGTGGGGGAAAGCACTAGTTATGATTTCTCTAGGAAAAGCAGGGGGCTCTACATCCAGCCCTGTGTGGGCTTTTAAAATGGTAGGAAGAGTTGAGGTTTGAAGTTGTAATAAAGAACCTCACAGAATTCCAGCCCTTTTTTTGGTTAATGGTTGCTCGAATAAAGAGATTTATTAACATATGATGGTTATTAAGCCCACATAGACGGCACATCAATAAGTACTGTGCTAACTTATTGCTTAATTGTTAGCCTAATTTATCTCAAACCCACAGGAACCCAAGCTGACTTATTGTGTAATTGTTATCCTAATTTATCAGAAATCCACAGAAACAGAAGCACCGATCGGGGTGATGCTGAGATCTTACTAACTGCATTTAAGGGGCCAGTGGTGTCCTTTGTTCACCCCCAACCCCCCTAGCTCTAATTAGGCCCAACTGAAAAGGCAGAAAACATTTCCATGGTGCCCAGGTGGTGTCGGACCAGATGTACTAGTGCTGAAGAGCGAGGTGGATTTCATTCAGTGGCAGGAAAGGGGGAAGCTCCACCTCCCTACGGTTATCCATTGACTTCCCTGTTCAAGGGCTGAGCAGGAAGATGTAGTTCCTGCCTTTTCGGAAGGGAAAGTGAAAGCTCTCTCTCTCCATGCTGCTCACCATCTTCTGCTTCTCGCTGGCACAGGGAGCCCCGTCGAATTGTTATTCACCGCGGCTCCACGGGGCTCGGCTTCAACATCGTCGGAGGCGAGGACGGCGAGGGCATCTTCATCTCCTTCATCCTGGCCGGCGGCCCAGCGGACCTCAGCGGGGAGCTCCGGAAAGGGGACCAGATCCTTTCGGTAAGGACAGAGTGAGCGGCGGGAGGGAGTTGGTGCAGGTACCCGCTTAGGGTGCAGATGTGTCATGAGTCTTCCGCCCAGATCGGGTGGGGGATTTGGTGTCCATGCTGATTCATTCTGGAGCTGCTCTGCTCTTCCCTAATGGGCATTTCCTGGTGCAGAGCATCGTGTTCTGGAGGGGGTCCACCTTCTCTTGGGATGAGAGGGAAAGCATTGTGTTCATTTGTCCTGGGCTATGTGCACGCTTTCTACGAACAGAGCTCTGTCCCGCTCCAGAGGAACAGATAAAAACACTCCTTCCACTAAGAAAGCCCAGTTCTTCCCAGAAGAGACCATCCCCTCTTGGGGTAGGAGAGAGCATTCATGATGAGTAGATGCATTTTGAGATACCATTTTGGTAAAGTGGTGGTTAAGTTCCAGCCATTTCCTGACTATGGACCAATTCTTCAAGGACTCTTACCTAGGGCCTTGCAGTTGGCCACTGATCCTGCAAATTCCTGTTCCCTCCGAGTTGGGGGGGGGGTGGGGAGGGATCCTGGGAGCTGTGATGTCGCTATCTGTTCTCTTATTGTCCATCCACAGCCCTATTTCAGTCTAATCCTGGAGGGGGTGGGGGGTTCTTCCTGATCTTCGGCAGGTGAACGGCGTGGACCTCAGGAACGCAACGCACGAGCAGGCCGCCATCGCGCTGAAGAATGCTGGCCAAACGGTGACGATCATTGCACAGTACAAGCCCGAAGGTACGGTTCCATCTCATCCGCCAGCCGAGGAGAAGTTCCATGCGCCCTGCGAGTGGTTAGAAAGTGCAACATTGCCCTGAGCTTTCTGCTCATGTGCAGAGAAGGACCAGATCAGCACAGCTTCTCCTTGGAAATGAGGGAGCTGTAGAGTGGTGCTTAGCGTGGAGTATCCTCAGGTGGATGTTCATTTGAAGCAGCATAAGTAATAGTGTAAAATCATTTCTTTTGTCTTAACATACTAGAGATGATGCTAGACGGCCAGTGGGAACCAGGGTGCGTTGTATCAAAGGGGGGGTAGAGATACAACAGCTGCTGAACCTTTTTCTTTGTCAAAGCTAGAAAGGCGTAAGGCAATCTTTGCTACTAGTTCCAGTAATCCAGGTATAAGCTGAACGTAAGACGCCTTCACGTCTCCTTCTCTCACCCAGAGTACAGCCGGTTTGAGGCCAAGATCCATGACCTTCGCGAGCAGCTAATGAACAGCAGCCTTGGATCCGGGACAGCATCTCTGCGCAGTAACGCCAAGCGTGGCTTCTATATCCGGTGAATATATTCATAGGGACAGAGTGAGCTCGGGCCAGGCCAGTACCTCTCCGCCATCCTTCCATACAGAAGCTCGTTAGGGTAACCAGTTGGCCTCCGTGCCATCTGGGCTGAGATGGGCTCAGCTAGCCCCGGGTTTGCCCCCCAAATCGCGTCTGGAGCTGGATTCCTCCAAGCAACGCGCCCTGAGCTGGGGGGGGGAGGGGGGGTTGGCATGGCTGGCCCCCTTGGCACTCCCCACTGATCCTCTTCTTCTTCTTCCCCCTCCTCCGCCACGGCAGGGCGCTCTTCGACTACGACAAGACCAAGGACTGCGGGTTCCTGAGCCAGGCGCTCAGCTTCCACTTCGGGGACATCCTGCACGTGATCGACGCCTCGGACGAAGAGTGGTGGCAGGCGCGGCGCGTGCACCCGGACGGCGAGAGCGAGGAGATCGGCTTCATCCCCAGCAAGAGACGGTGAGAGCCTGGCAGGGGATGTTCAGTGAAACCGATAAACGCAGCACTGATCGCTGTGGTGGCCGCACCGGCTACAGTCACAGGGTCCCCCGTCACAGCAGCTTCCTGACCTTTGCCCCCCCCCCTTTCTCTTTTACTCCCGCAGGATGGAGAGAAGAGAATGGTCCCGATTAAAGTCAAAGGTAAGGCGCCCGTCGGCTTCCTGTATCGGGGGGGGGGTCCTGTATATGCTCCTGCTGCAGTTTAACAGGGCTGATGCGTTTCCCCCTCTCTGCCCTGCATTTCCTTTAATATTCCGGTGTCCCTCGTCCGTGCCGCCCTGCGGTCTCCCTTCCTTGCTCCGCGACCGCCCCCCCCCCCCCCCCCCCCCCCCGCCGTCCCTTGCTCGCTAACGCGTGGAATCCACCCCACAGCCACAGCCCTGCCCCCCGCCCCGGTAGTCTCCGTCGATGTAACGAATAACGACTGACAGGCAGGCCTGCGAGGGCTCACGAAGAAGCCTGGCGTTAACCTCTTCTGAGAGAATTAATTTCACGTGGTTTTATTATTTTTTTTGGGCGGGGGGGGAGGGGTGGGCATTTTCGAGGAAGGGCTTCTCAGGGTCTCTCGTTGCTGCCTCACTTGATCTGTCCACCCGGCAGGGAGGGGGGTGGGGGGTGTCAATGCCTTGCGTGCCCACGCGAGCTCCCAGGATGCAGCCCCGCCGACAGGTTGCGAGGTCGCAGAAGAAGGCGCGGCCGCGGCGGCGGATTGGCTGGCGTTGAGCGTGATGTCGTATATGACGTGGCAGCCTGCGCCTCTGACTGCGTTCTGCGCGGCTCGCGGAAAGCTGGGAGGGGGAGGTTCCTCGCTGGACGTCAGCCACGCACCTTTGTGGTCTGCACCGTGGTCGGACGCAGGTGTCAGAATCAGGCGGAGCAACCGGATCTGTTTGATTTCCCCCCCCTCCCTCCTCCCTGGGTGCACATACGGACTTGTGGTGACCGTCATCTTGTTCTCTCTCCTCTCTCCCCTCTCCCCTCCATCCCTACCCTTCCCCATGAACCACCCACCCTCTCCAGGATCGGGGCAGTGGAACAGGATCCCAAAGTAAGTGACCTCATTCCTCTCCCAGTTTTCTGCCTCTTTTAGTCAGTGAAGCAGGAAGGCCATCGAGGGTGAGGTTCCTGCCCCGAGACCCCCTGTGCTATCCCGTGGCTAAGGCGCCCCCTTCCCCTCTGCCACCCACGACGCTGCTGCTCCTGCTGCTGCCTTGCTAAACCCCTAGAAATCCTTCTTTATCTCTTTTTTTTCCATCTGACAGGTCGGGAAGACGCTGTCCTGAGTTATGAGACTGTTATGCAGATGGAAGGTAAATCATCTTTTTTTTTTTTTCTTTCTTTGCCTCTCGTGCTCTTGTCAATTCAATTTAATTAAAATTCGAGAACCCTCCCCTGGTGGGCAGCCCGGGGAAGCCGATCTTCCAACCCGGGGGTAACAGGGCCTGGCTACATTTTAAAGCCCCCCCTCCCCCTTGCCGGAGGACGGGGCGGGGGGGGAACATGGGCAGGGGGAGTAAAACGGCGGGCAGCTCTATGGGGACACAAAACGCAAGCGTGAAATCCTCGGGAGAGCCTCGAGCTTGTGCGCTTCTTAAAGGGCGACCGAGCAGGTTACGCGGGCTGACGGCGCCCGCGTGCAGGGCGAGAAATGGGGTGGGGGGGGTTATTGAAGACTGACGCTCCTCTCCACCCCCCCCCCCCCCTTAACAATTTTCAGAAAGATCCAGTTGGCTCTGAAACGAATTAGGTTTGGCTTCTCCTCACATTCCCAAATCTGAGCTCGGGGCGCGCGCTACGTTCAGGGCCGGTCGGCAGGTCGCTGCCCCCGCCAGCCGGGAGTCAGCTGGCTAGCTGCAAGGATGTGAACGTTGCCTCCTGCACGGTGGTGGCTACATAGAGCCGCCTCGTTTTAGCCACTCAGCGGCCCAATGCACCACCAGATTTGGGGGCTCCCCCTAACGCACCCCCATACGGAGGTTTTGTGGCAAAGAAAGATTATAATTACATCCCAGGCCCAACTCCAAAAAAAAAAAAAGCATCCTCTCCCCCCCAACTTTTCTGCCAAACAAATAGAAACTCTGCTCTTTCACCTGGCGCGACGCAGGTCAGCTCTTCCTTTCGGCACCCGGCTGTCTCGGTCCTCCCGCAGCAGCGGTTTCCCTGAAAACAGAGTGCCTTTAGTGGGAATCACCTCCTAGAAAGTGGTAAAAAATAAAATAAAATAAAATAAAATTACAAAAGCAAATCCTTTCCAAGCCTCTGGATTGCGCACGGCGCAGGAGGGAACGCGTTCCTCTGTTTCTCTTTCTCCGGTGCTGCGCCACAGGCGGAGCCTTTCCGGTGCAGCTTTTTAAAGGCCCCTGTGCTTGTTCTCTCTCCCTCTCTTGTCTCCGCAGTTCATTACGCTCGCCCCATCATTATTCTGGGCCCCACGAAGGACCGCGTGAACGACGATCTGCTCTCCGAGTTCCCGGACAAGTTCGGCTCCTGCGTCCCCCGTGAGTTACAGGAGGAGGAGGCGCCGGGCCCTCTCTGGGATCATGGTGGTACTTTTATAAGGGGGGAGAGGGGAGGGACCCCCGCCAGATCCCCGGTTCGGGCCACGGCTCTAAGCCTCAGAATTTCCGCTGTAAATCTTCTCCCGCCTTCGGCCGCCGGCAGTGGCCGAGGTGAGAGGAGCCTCTAACTCCCACGGCCCGGATGGAGCGGGGACCTCTGGGAGGGAAGGGAGATTTAAAACCTCCAGGGAGGCGAATCCTTTGCTGCTAGGGGAGGGGAGGGGAATATTTAATCTGTCAGAGGATGATCTTTTTCATCTGGGAGGCACTGTTCACACTGTGGAAAGAGGAGTCCCCTTTTGCTGGGCATTTGAATGGAAAAGCCCTGCGCTTCTCTTTCCTCGCCACAGATACCACCAGACCAAAGCGAGAGTATGAGGTAGACGGGAGGGACTACCACTTCGTAGCGTCGCGGGAAAAGATGGAGAAAGACATTCAAAGCCACAAATTCATTGAGGCCGGCCAGTACAACAGCCACCTGTATGGGACCAGCGTGCAGTCTGTGCGGGAGGTGGCAGAGCAGGTAAGCAACATGGGCATCCAACCCCAGAGCCCTCCAGTCCTAGAGGTGTCAGGCTCTGTATCCCTGTGTCCATCCCCTGAGCCCTCCAGTCCTAGTGGTGACAGGCTGTGTATCCATCCCCCGAGCCCTCCAGTCCTAGAGGTGACAGGCTCTGTATCCATCCCCCGAGCCCTCCAGTCCTAGAGGTGACAGGCTCTGTGTCCCTGTGTCCATCCCCTAAGCCCTCCAGTCCTAGAGGTGACAGGCTCTGTGTCCCTCTGGCCATCCCCCGAGCCCTCCAGTCCTAGAGGTGTCAGGCTCTGTGTCCCTGTGTCCATCCCCTGAGCCCTCCAGTCCTAGAGGTGTCAGGCTCTGTATCCCTGTGTCCATCCCCTGATCCCTCCAGTCCTAGAGGTGACAGGCTCTGTGTCCCTCTGCCCATCCCCTGAGCCCTCCAGTCCTAGAGGTGTCAGGCTCCGTGTCCCTGCTCCCATCCCCTGAGCCCTCCAGTCCTAGAGGTGTCAGGCTCTGTATCCCTGCTCCCATCCCCTGAGCCCTCCAGTCCTAGAGGTGACAGGCTCTGTGTCCCTGCGCCCATCCCCTGAGCCCCCCAGTCCTAGAGGTGACAGGCTCTGTGTCCCTCTGCCCATCCCCTGAGCCCTCCAGTCCTAGAGGTGTCGGGCTCTGTGTCCCTCTGCCCATCCCCTGATCCCTCCAATCCTAGAGGTGTCAGGCTCTGTATCCCTGTGCCCATCCCCTGATCCCTCCAGTCCTAGAGGTGTCAGGCTCTGTATCCCTGTGTCCATCCCCTGATCCCTCCAGTCCTAGAGGTGTCAGGCTCTGTATCCCTGTGTCCATCCCCTGATCCCTCCAGTCCTAGAGGTGTCAGGCTCTGTATCCCTGTGTCCATCCCCTGATCCCTCCAGTCCTAGAGGTGACAGGCTCTGTATCCCTGTGTCCATCCCCTGATCCCTCCAGTCCTAGAGGTGACAGGCTCTGTATCCCTGTGTCCATCCCCTGATCCCTCCAGTCCTAGAGGTGACAGGCTCTGTATCCCTGTGTCCATCCCCTGATCCCTCCAGTCCTAGAGGTGTCAGGCTCTGTATCCCTGTGTCCATCCCCTGATCCCTCCAGTCCTAGAGGTGACAGGCTCTGTGTCCCCTTGCCGATTCCCTAAGCCACGCAGTCTTGGAGGTGACAGGCTGTGTCCCTTTATTGCTGCCCCTGAACTCAACTTGTATCATTTTTACAGCCTCGCATCGCACCAGAAACCCAGCTCTGACTTTGCTCAGGCCCACAGCTCTCTCTGCTTCTCTGAGCCCTTTTGCTGACTAATCTCTGTTGTATCCTTTCTTTGATTCTTTTCCACAAACTGCCCCCCTCTCCTCTTCTCTCTCACGTCTTTTCCACCTTGCGCCTCCCTTCTCCTCATCCCCCGTTCCCTTCCCGTGTTCCTCCACCGCTCCGCAGGGGAAGCACTGTATCCTGGACGTATCCGCCAATGCCGTGCGACGACTGCAGGCGGCACAGCTTCACCCCATCGCCGTCTTTATCCGACCAAAATCTCTCGAAAACATCTTGTGAGTACCCGGGGGGTACTAATCCCCCCCCCACCCCCAATCCTCTCCCAGTGGGGCCCGGCTGGGTGCAGAGGAACCTATGGACATTTCCTGCCTGATACAATAAAACTTAGGTTAGCGATCGGGGGAGTGAAAATTACAAAATAAAATAAAAACGCGTGATATGATCTTGTGAGGAAGTGAGATCTTTGTGTGGGGAGTGGGAAGAAGGAATTGTCTTGCAAAAAAAAAATGTAAAACAAGTCTGGCGCTTCCAGGAAGTCAGCCCGGGGGGGGCGGGGTTTCGACAGCTTCCAGTCCCTGCAGGCACCAACCCGCTCGGGTTTGTCAGACTGTTCCCAATGAATACGGCACGAGACAGACCTGCCTGCAGATCTAGCTCATGCATATTTGCTGGGGAGATCCCGAAATGTATTTATTTATTTATTTAGGCATTTTATCTACCGTCATCGCAAAAGAAGATCACAACGGTTTACAAAAGCGACATTTATGTTCTAGGTCAACGCCCCATCTATCACATGTTAACTAGAGGGCCAGGAGAGCGGCTTGTGACACGCAAGTTCCATTTCCATAACCGTCACGTGCTGGTTTGGATAAGTTCTTGGAGGAGAAGTCCATTAACGGCTATTAATCAGGTTTACTTAGGGAATAGCCACTGCTATTAATTGCATCAGTAGCATGGGATCTTCTTGGTGTTTGGGTAATTGCCAGGTCCTTGTGGCCTGGTTTTGGCCTCTGTTGGAAACAGGATGCTGGGCTTGATGGACCCTTGGTCTGACCCAGTATGGCAATTTCTTATGTCCTTTACTTGTCGCTCATTTTTCTAACATTGTCTATGTTTTTGCTAGTCTAGTTCTCTGCCTGCTAGGGAAAACATTCGGTCTCTTATTTGCGTTAGATGTGTCCTTTTGTTTTGCGATCTTAGTGTTCGTTGTGGCGTGCATGGTTGGAGTGTCAAGTCTATCATGCAGGGGTTTCTGTCGTTCATGATATTAAAGATTAGAGTTAATACTTTATAATGGATTCTGGATTGTCACTGGCAGCCAGTGCAGAGCTATCAGCGAGGAGGTGATTTGGTCACATTTCCTTGTCCCTAATAGAAGTCTGGCTGAGGCATTTTGTCATAACTGTAATGGTTTTAATAGTCCTGAGGAGAGTCAGTAATCTAAGTCTGAGAACGTTAGAGTTTGTAAGACAGTGCGGAAGTCCTGGAATGTTAGTAAAGGTTTCAACCGATGTAATATTCGCAGCTTGGAGTACCCTGTTTTAATTAATTTGCTTATGTGCTTTTTCATTGTAATACTCTCATCAATCTGCATTCCTAGGTCTCGTACTTGATCTGAGGATGTAATATGAAAATTACCCAGGTCTAGAGGTGGCGGTTTAACTATAGAGGAGTTTCTCTTTAACCACACCATTTCAGGTTTTATTGCGTTTAAGTGTTAGTTTAAGCTTCGACAGTTCTTGCTGTATTGCCTTCATGTATGTTGAGTGTCAATGCTGTATTTTCAAACGATTTGGCGAATGGGATGTAGAACTGTATGCCATCAGCATATAAGAAGTTGATTCCTAGGTCCGCTAGTAACGTACACAGAGGAAGCGCGTACATGTTGAATAGTGTTGCCGAGAGTGCTGAACCCTGGGGGACACCTGTATCGATAGGGAAGGTGTCAGATATGTGGTTGCCCAGTTTGTCTTGGAATGTCCTATCGGCTAGGAAGGAAGAGAACCCTTTGAGAACACTTCTCATCTCATGGCAGAGCAGGGTATGCTCCACAGTGTGGAAGGCTGCTATTAAATCAATTAGTACCAGGATATAAGATTCATCATTGTCAACCCCCTGTAGTACAGGCTCAGTTAAAGATATGAGTAATGTTTCTGTTGTTCGATATTTTCTGAGTCCATATTGGTTTGGATCTAGAATATCATTGTCTTCTAGGTGACTTTCTAATTGGGATAACACTGCTTTTTCAAGGACTTTAGTGATAAAAGGCAAGTTGGATATTGGTCGATAATTGTCCCAATTGTCAGTTTTTTTAGGATTGGTTTGATCACAGCTTGTTTCGCCCTATAAGAGGCCAATCCTCCTGAGAGCGAGTGGTTGATTATGGTTGCGCTTGTCGGTGTGATTACGCTGTGTACTCTTTCCAGGGAACTGGGTCCGGCGGGTGGATGGCAGGCCTGATTTTGGTAATGATTTGGTTAGTTTCGAGTTGACGTACTCTGTCGAATGTGGTCCATTTAGCCTGCTCTTGTTTTTCTTCAGGTTCTTTTGTCGGCGAGCTAGTGGAGAATTGTGTTTTTAACCTGTTGATTTGATTTAGCAAGGAGGTGGCTTAATCATTGCAGGCATTTTTTTTTGAGTAGTAGTTACTCGAGATGGAGGAAGATGGATCCTCGATTAAGTGTTTAAGGCTTTCGAAGAGTAATTTGGAATTAAATATTACCCCGTGAATCTGTTTGGTGTAGTAGTTTTATTTTGCTTTATTGATTTGTGCTCGGTATTTTGTTAGGAGGGGTCTGCACTTCTGCCATTGTTCCTCCGATTTTTTCATTGTCTGTTTAGTGCGTCTTAGCTCTTGGCTGCACCATGGTTTCTCTTTTGTTTAGAGGGATTCTGTTCATTTTGGAACGTTTTTGTTTGGACTGGGCTTAGGTTATCTGCTATGGCAATGACAATTTTATCCCAGGAGTTAAATTCTGATGAGGCGTTAGCTTGATTAAAATCGATTAGCTTATTTTTAATTGGTTCTTCAAGTATATCCAGCTTCTGTCTTTTTTTTTTCTGAAGGTAAAGGCTGGATTATTATTTATATTTGTTTGTTCTGTGTTGAGGAGGGTTATATCCCTGGGGACTGCAGGTTGACCTACCCCTGGTTTCGGGTGGGATCATAAAATAACCCGCGCAGACTGTGTTTTCAAAATCTATGCAGGAAAAAAAAAGGGTATAGCGGCACCGAAAAAGCAGGTGCAGGCACCCTGTACGCGATGGCCATCGTCAGAGGACGCCGTTGGGCGGCTTCTCCTTCGAAAGCTGGGGATGAGATTCACGGGTGCTTGCGCCGGCTTTGAGTGCAGGCGGGAGTGCCACGTGGAAAAGGACGTCCCGGGGGGGGGGGGGGGGGGGGGGTTGGAAAAACAAATCCCTCCGTGAATATCTCCTCCCCCACCCGGGAATGCTCTTTTTGTCCGTGCGCCAAAATCTGAATGCCTGGTAAAATGCGGCAGCCTGGCTTTAGCCCCAGGAGTTTATGTAGGTAACCATCCTTTCAAAATTGTCCCAAAAACAATTAAAAGAAGAGAAAACGAAAAAATGATAGCAAATAATATGACAGTGAAATAAAACGACAAAATATGGAAGAGAGTTCCTGCATTCTACTGCTGCTGTTACCTTTCCGGCCGTGCCGCTGTGTCCTCCCAGGATTAGATAAAGGTTTTCCTGTTCATTCTCAGTGTGGGAAGTCTTTTAAGGGGTCATTGTGTAACACTGCGCCTAAAAATAAAAAAATCTGGCAAATGCATGCACCGTCTCCTTTGAAAATGATCCCCACCCATCTACCAGCCAGTCGGGTTTTCAGGATATCCACGATGAATATGCATGCAAATTTTCTCTCATGCATATTCATTGTGGATATCCTGAAAACCCGACTGGCTGGTGGGCCCCCAGGACAGGGTTGGGGACCACGGCACTAAAACATCCGCCTGACGGTTTCCTGAAAATGTACACGCAGGCGTTATAAAATCCAAAAGTACGCCTGTTAAGCCCCAACCTCGGAAACAGCTCCGTTAAGCCTGAGTAAAGTTCCTTTAGATTGGGACATGCGTGCCTAAGTTGACCCTCCTGTTGGGCCACCGGTTCTGCCAAAGGCGATTTATGCACATAAAACACTGCCCTGCCCATGGGAGTCCCTGCCTGGGAGGCAGGTTTCTAACAGCAGGGAGTTCACAGACCCTTGGACCTGGCTTGGTGTCTGTCCGAAGAGGACCTATGGGCTTTGCACTCTGCTTCTCCTGCCGGATGATTCTGGCTGGGCAAGCAAGGCCTGGGGACCTTGAAAATACCCCATGTCCAGGCCTCGTCTTCCCACCTCGCCCTAAACCCTCCCCCATGGAGGCCGCGGAGGAAGGCAATTTAATGGGTAAATGACCATCAACTCATTAAAGGGCTTTCAAAATTATCATCTTCTTGTCCCTTTTAGGTTTGGAAAATGTGCATCTCTTCTGTCTTTGGATTTTGAAAGTACCTCAGGAAATGAATTTGTTTCTCATTCTCCAGTGCCTAGTCTAGCTCCTTTGGGTTTCCATTTCAGCTTTTGTCTGATTTTGTGGTTCCTTAGTCTGTATTGGGTGAAAAGAGAAGGCTCCTGCTAGCGTATAGTTTCTGTAGCAGTCTGCCGTCTTGTACTTTCCCATGTATTGATGTTCTGGGGCCCAGTATAAGATTTGCAGTGTTGCCATTTTCTAGGTGGGGTTGTTGCTACGTGAGTCCTGGCCGCTGGTGCTGTTATGTAGTGCAGACTTGCTACACAGGGGCAGAGTTGTGTTTTTGTTTTTTGGGTTTTTTTTGCAGGGTTTTGTGTTGTCACAGAAAATCTGGTAGTGGAGGGAGTTTGTGCCACTGTTACTGATGTGACACTAGAAATAGGGGTAGGCCAGGCCAGTGTGTCGGGTTTTCATGATATCCACACCGCATACTCCTGAGATGCATTTGCTTACACTGCTTCTGTTGCATGCAAATACATCTCGCGCATATTTGTAGGCCGATGCGATATCGTTGCGGGAAAAACCGGCGCGCGCGTGGTTTGAGTGACCGCTTTTCTAACACGCACCCATCCTCCCTGGGCGCACAATGCAGTAGGCAAATGAGCCGCTGCGTTACAAAGGAGGCGCTAGGGGGAATTTTGTGCATCCCTGGCGCCTCCTCGACGTCAGGCGCCCAGGAAAAGTGGCTGGGCGCGGGTTAGGAAGACAGAGGCTCAATCGTACGAGCATGTGTTTTCCTAATCTGTGCACAGCCCCGGGATAGGAAGATGGACACTCATTAACTGAGCATCCGTTTTCTAACCTGGCTGCCGGCAAGAATTTTTTTTTTTATGTTACTCCTTTTTTTTAGTTCCTCTGACTTAATATTGCCACGATATTAAGTCGGAGGAACTACAGAAAAGCAGTATTTAGGGGCTCCTCAAATGTTAATGCCTGCTCCGGAGCAGGCGTTCATTTCTGAGAGTAAAAATGTGCATGTTGGCCACCCCTTTATTTTTTTACATAAGGGGGGGAATAGCTAATAAGCTCATCAACCTGGCATTTACGTGTGATGAGCGCTACTAGCTGTGCGTGTGTGCTGAACACGCTGGGTTATGGATGCGCATCCAACCAGGGGTTAACCTGCGTGCTGGCCTGAGTGCAGGTATCGCATCGGCCTGTGAGTGGGGAGATCCTGAAACCCAACTGGGCTTGCAAGCAGTCGAAGACTGGAGTAGTCTCCCCCTGCGCTAGAATCCTATCTCCCTCCCCCCTGCTTCTACTTTCTGTCTCTGTCCTACACCATGTCTGGCGTTTTATAGTTCAGCTGAATGTACTCGGGCTCATCCTGCCTCCGCTTCGTTCTTCCAACCACTGGAAGTCGCTTAATCACCTCCCTACCTGGACTCTAAACTCGTCGGGGGAGGGAGGGGAAAGGGCACATTGCAGCCACCTGATTTATCTCCAGAGTTTTGGAGGGATTTCCACTCACCGGGGGGATCTGGTTCTTCTTTTTATCTCCTCCCAGAGAAATTAATAAGAGAATAACAGACGAGCAGGCCCGAAAAGCTTTCGACAGAGCAACCAAACTGGAACAGGAGTTCACGGAGTGCTTCTCAGGTTCGTGTGGTGGGGGAAGGGTGCGGGGAGGTGGGGGGAGGGGAAGGAGGGTGTAGTTATGGCCATTGTAAAATAGGACTTGGCATTAGATGAGGACCTCTTGACCCAGCCATTCTGCCAAGTTGGGCCCCTGTCCTGTTTTTTAATGCAATAGTTTCTTCCTGCCTTCAGGTTCCAGCTCAGTCAGAAGCAGGGCGGGGACTCTAGCGTTGAGCTAGAAGTAGCTGAGGGCGCCTTCCAGAACTGCACTGTCAGGGGCCCTAATTGCAGCCACTAAGGTGTTTCCGTTGCTTGAAGGCAGGGACATCCTCCCCTCCTAACTCCACCCCCATCCCCTTCCCCCCTCCCCCCTCCCCAGGCCTGTGACCGCCGCCTTCGCAGCATCCCCGGCCAACTGGAAAACCTAAGCCAGAAATGGATCCTGGGTCCCCGCTGACAGCAGGCCGGCCCCTGGCCCCCGTCTCCTGTCAGCCTGCAGACCTGACCCGGTCAGTGGCGGCCATCTCTCTTCCTTTCCCCCTCACCCCGCCCTCTCTATCTGCCCTAAAGCATGGAATCTCCACCTGCGAGTGCTGATTCCGGACCCCCCCCCCCCCTCCCCTCGATAAAGAAGGATGAGGAAGTGCTCAGTGTTTCGAGCAAGCCTGCTAAGAGAGCAGAAGCGGGCGGCCCGTGGAGCGCAGGCAAGGCAGCAAGCCGGAAGCCGCTTTTCCTCCCCCCCCCCCCCCCCCATGCATTGTTTCCTTTTGCTTCTGTATAAGAGAATAACACGAGGACCTCTTGCTTCCTTTGCCCCCGTTTCCCCTGTCCCGTGCAGCCATCGTAGAGGGAGACAGCTTCGAAGAGGTCTACCATAAAGTGAAACGGATCATCGAGGAGCTGTCCGGCCCCTACATCTGGGTCCCTGCCCGCGAAAGACTCTAGGACCTCCGCAAGCCGTCCCATTTGCTGGCGCGCCCCGCCTGCCTTTTCGCGGCCTGGAAGCAGTGGTTTTCATCCCTGGCCCAGGGGCCATACTGGAGCCGCCAGGTTTCCAGGCAGCCCCGGGCGAATACACTAGGCCTCCCCACCCCCATCCAGGCAGATCTCTTCTCCTGCATCTTCGCGAGGGACATCTTGAAAACCAGACCGGCGAGGTGCGCCTCTAGGGACAGGGGCTGAGAACCATCCGTTACTGGCGCCCAACGAGGAACTGCTCGGTTGCATCTCTTTCCCATCCAGGGTTGCCAGCTCCCTCCAGGTCAACCACGCAAACTGTTCCAGCCCTGCTTCCCCCACCCCCGTTGCATGCAGGGATTTGCGGTTCAGATCACACGGCAAAAACTTTGGGAGTCTGCTGGATCCCGTACTGACCGCTGGTAGCGGCTGGGAGGAGATAAGCCAGGAGGGAGAGTCGAGTCCAAAAGCACCAGAACCTGTCCAAATCTTATTCCATGCCCCCTCCCACCATCGATGACTCTAAAAATAAACAAAATAAAATAAAATTAGAACTGCAATTCTGTGCATGGAATGGGGGCCACACGAGGATTGGATCTGCATGTTTGGTAGACCTGGGGTGGAGGGTGGCCTCCCTCTGCTCCTGCTCTCCTCCCCCCCCCCCCCCCCCCCCCAAGATTCATCCAAGGAAGCTGTGCTGTCTTATTTTTCCAGTTTGTTTTGGGGTTTTCGTTTTCCCTCATGACCGCTCTTCCGTGCCAGTGGGACCCGTGCATGCATCCTGTGACGGCAAAATTAAAAAAAAAAAAAAAAATTTTTAATTAAAAAAAAGACAATAAACCCAGCAAGTGGAAGAGAAGAAGTCCCGCCATGAAGCAAACGACAGAGGCTTAAAAAAACGAACCCGCCCGTAAAACGAGGACGGCAAAATGGAAAGCTTTTGAAGGCATAGCGGGAGGACAACAGACATTTAAAAAAGAAAAAAAAAAATCGAAACAAACATTTCAATTTAGACTGTCTCATGAAGAACAATTCTTTCTAAAAACTGGAGCTCTGTATGCGTGTGTGTGTGTGTCAGATTTTCATTTTTTGGGTTGTTTCCAGAAAAAAAAAAATCATTGGATTTTGTTTGGGGGAGGGAGAGGTGGTGATGTGAGGACCCATTTCACTCCACGGCCCGGTTTTTTTTTTTCCCCAAATAGGCCGCAAACGATGAGCAGGCAAAGCAAAAAACGGAAAAAGTCACCGAAAGGAAAAAAAAAAAAAATCGCCAGGAAGGAAGACGCTTGTATTTTGGATTATAAGGGTGGTTTTTTTTTTTTTTTGTTTTTTTTGTTGTTCTTTTCTTTGTTCTGAGACAAAAACTAATGGCAACCCCAGAGAAGGGGCAAAGGAGGCCATCTTTGTTGGAGGCTGACCCAGAAATGTACATGTGGTGCTTTCCGGACTTTTTGTTTGGTTGTTTTTTGGTTTTTTTTAATCTACTTTTTTTTTTAGGTTTTTCTTTTGCCTTCAAAAAAGAAGCAAAGCAAAGACGTGAAATACAAATAGAGTTGATCTGAGCTCTGCCGTGTTGTATGGCCGTGGTGGATGATGCGATTTTCTCATTCTCTTTGTCTCTCTCTCTCCCCCCCCCCCCCCCCCCCCCCCCCCAGAGCATTTTAATATCTCCGTATAACTGGGGAGGACTGTGTCTTAGTTATGATTCTAATGCTTTAGGGTTTTTTTTCTGTTAATTATTAACTTTTCTTTTTAAATTATTCATTTTCTGGTTCTCTCGTGGCATGGACATCGGTAAGCGTGGCTTTAATGACAGCAAACAGACTGGTGGCAAAAAAAAAAAAAAAGTTTTATCGACTTAGTAATTTTATATTTTTTGGCGGGAGGTTGGTTAAAAACAAAACAAAAAAAATAATATATCTATATCTGTTTTGTGACTATTTTGAGTATTCTAAAGTATCACAGTGCAGGTGTCTGTATTGTAAAAACAGAGGAGGACTTTGCAAGTTTTTATTTTTTCCTTTATTTTATTTTGTAAATTAAAGAAGATTTGGAGCATCCCTGTAAGGAAACTTGAACCGATTTTTATAGGGGGACTTCTGTATGACTTTTGAAAATTATTCAATGGTATAAATTTCGCCTTTCGAGTCCTTCCGCCCGTCCCCATCTCTTTTTAGTTCTTATTTTCTTTGGACTGGTATCGCCAAAACCCAGGAAACAAAATTTTCGCTTGGTTCCCTACCGCACTGCAGTCTGTGTGGCTCTTTCCCCCACAGTGCATTGCAGACAGGGTGGGTTACACTTCCCCCCCTTCCTTGGAATCTGTTTGCCCCTCGCTGCTCTCCTGTGAAATATTCCTTCAGTGCCCTTTTGGGGAAGCAGTGATGCAGACTGCACTGTGTGGGTGTATATATATATATGTATAGAGAGTCCGAAAAGGCTAACGGATCGAACCACAGAAGCACATCCGTATATAAAATATGTAGAATACGCGGTTGCAAAGAAAAAGATTTAAAAAAAAAAAAATGGAGAGATTAAAAACCTAAAGTCTATAAAGGGTTAATGATTTTACGTTGGAAAATAAACAAAAATTTTAATTATTTACTGAAAGGTCTCTTTTTTTTTTTTTTTTTTTTTGTTACTTTTGTCCAGGAGCATGACTTTTTTTTTTCGGGGGGAGGGGGGAATGGACTCAGCAGTTTCTTCCTGCTCATTTTGGCCTCTAGCACAATCAGAACCAGGGCTCTGATTTGGCACCACGAGCAACTACCTGGGATTTTTTTTTTCCTATTCTACATGTCTTCCTGACTTATCCAGCCCAGTCATTGCAGTGACCCTGCTAAGTTTTTTTGTTTTTTTTTTGGGGGGGGGGGGGGCGGGGAAGAGTGCCATGGACCAGGGCTCCTTCCAGAACCATACAATCATGAGCCCTGAATCTGGCCACCGGTTGACCGGGACTCTTTCCCTACAAGGCTGGGAAAGCTGCTTCCATTGCGTTCCCAGCCCTAGCCCGCCCAGCAAGCAGAGGACTTGACCTCCCGTCCTGGGATTCAAAACCCCCAGGGTTCTCTGCAGGGCACTTCATGACCATTTTTTTTTTTTAATAAAGGAGTTTGTAGAACATCTTCTATTTGCTTTATTAGGTTATATTTTGAGGTATTTAATTGGGGTGATTTTCAAAGACTACCGTGGGTGTGTGTGTGTGTGTGTGTGTGTGTGCGTGCATTCATAGCTTCCATGTGCGGGAAGTGAAACTGCGGAAAGGCTGGAGTACGAGTGTAGTGTCGTGCCACGTGGAAAAGCATGCACAGAGAGAGGGCGATTTGAGGGCATCCCCAGGGCAGGTTTTGGAAGTGCACAAACATTTAAGTATTGTATAAACGGAGCCTGCGGATACATCCTCGCATGCTTTTTACACCTGCTGATCAAACTGCGAATATTAAATTATCACTTCTTCCAAGGATGTTGCTAGGTACTTCAAAGATCTGAGGCGTGGGCACATAGTATCCTCAAACTCTGCATTCCCTCTACAGCCCTCCGCCTGGACTCTCAAGCTCTACTGGAAATTCCTGCCTACATGCAGCTAGACTGTCATGCATGCGAGAGAGCGCGTTGCAACGCCCTCCCACAGCCTTATTTATTTATTACAAGTTTTTATATACCGGAATTCGTTTTCACATCATATCGGTTTACACGGAACGGATTAACGAGGAAAAGAAATACATTTAACCGGTGAAGCTCAAAAAAAGAAGATAAGGGAAAGGTTAGGATATGTAACAGCAATGATATAATTCAACATGGTGGAAATTATGTACAATTATAGGTGGTCGTATTATTTACACTTTCATAAGGGTCGGTTAGGTGGTAGGAGAGGGATGCAGGGGGGGATGCTGAGGGAGTCTGACGCTAATAAGTATGAGTACGGAAAGGAGGAGGGTAGAGTTAAGGGAAGGCCTGTTTGAAAAGCCAGGTTTTTAGCTTTTTTTTGGAATCTCTGAATACAGTGTTCCTGGCGCAGATCAGGGGGCATGGAATTCCATATCGTGGGCCCTGCAACGGATAAGGCACGTTCCTTTGTGGATATGAGATGAGTGAGGGTGGGAGCAGGAGCGCGCAGGGCTGGTGGGTCTGTTGGAGGTGTGGAACTGTAAGGCGTCATTGAGCCAGTGTATGTCATGGTTGTGTAGGGTTTTAGGGACGATTGTGAGGCTTTTGTAGAGGATTCGAAAGGAGATTGGGAGCCAGTGGAGCTCTTTGAGGATGGGGGTAATGTGATATTTCTTGGTGAGGATTCTAGCTGCAGAGTTTTGGAGCATTTGGAGGGGTTTGGTGGAAGCTTTGGGGAGGCCTAGTAGTAGGGCGTTGCAGTAATCAAGTTTGGAGAATATAGTGGCTTGTTAGGACCATGCGGAAATCAATGAAGTGTAGTAGGGGTTTAAGTTTCTTGAGAGTGTTTAGTTTGAAATAGCACTCTTTCATAATTGAGCTGATGAATTTAAGGTTTTGCGCACTCCTTTGCCTTTGCGCATGCCGACCGATACAAAAGAATTTAAGAAAGTCCTGAAAACACATCTGTTCCCAAACGCTTTTGGCCTAGCCCTTACTGACAATCAACCTCCTCCTTAGCTTAGCTCTTTCTCCTCAAAATTCATAGGCCTGTACCATCTTGTTCCTCAGTATTCCCAAAGTCTAGCTTGATATCTCGCTAGCCAGTATTCAAACGTACAGGGAGATTCACTCGAAAGAGGCCCCAAATATTCTGTTCTAACTTCTGTTAGGATGAAGCAATCTGAACCAAACAAATACGCTACATACCTTGACGTCTGTGTAATCTTTTGCATTACATGCGATGCTGTAAGCGATTGCCGTTTTCTGCCAGACACATTTCGACTCTGCGCTCCATGTTCCCGAACGTGTCTGCGAGCCTATCGGGGGGAATAGCAGCAATTTCACGTTGGATGTTTTCCTTCAAATCTTCCACAGTGCGAGGCTTGTTCTGATAGACTTTTCCTTTGGGCATACCCCAAAGGAAGAAGTCTGGTGGTGTCAGATCCGGCGACTGTGGGGGCCAAGGCCCCTTTGAACTTACCCTGTTGCCGAAAAAGGACTCAATTGCTGCTATGCTCTTTGCCGATGTGCGACACCTTGCTCCACCTCGCAAACGGAGGTTAAACGTCGCGACGGCTGACCGGCGCCTACCTCATCACTCCGACGCGGGGGCATCCCAGCTTGTTCAAAGCTCCATATAGCGAGGAGCACATTGCACATGGTTTCGTTCAGATTGCTTCGTCCTAGTGAGAGTTATTACAGAACATCCGGGGCCTCGTTCAAGTGACTCTCCCTGTAGAAATAAGAAATAAGAAACCAACAATTTTGATGAATTTTTATATCGACATCGTGCTTTTATGTAGGTTATACTGTTTCCCGCCCTAAAGCTCAGAGGGTGCAGGATACAAATGATTGTAAATAAAGAAATAGGTCCTTCCTTTCCTACCCTCCCCCATCCCCCTGAGTTCTCCACTTTTCCACAGACCAGAACTGGACACCTAAGGACTAGGGGTGGGGGTAAGGGGGAAAACCTTACCACCTGACCCTCTCTGCATTTGCATAAATTTGCCACCACTGCCCCTGAACCGGCCTCCTCTCTCTCGTCCCTTTGTTCCTTCTGTTCTGGCTCCCCCAGGACAGGGGCAATGAACAATCTTAACAATGGAGCAACAGAACCAGCAGGACCATCGATGAAGAGCGATGCACTCTTGAATCAACTTGAAATAACCTGAGAATGACAGGGCATAGATGCATGCGTTCCACTAATTGTGTGCACGCATGTGCATTACGGGTGCACACTGCTCATTTTTCCCAATGTAATGGAAATATTAGGAGTGCATCAATCATCCGCTCTCTTTACTGATCTCTTCTTAAGGTGCTCCCAACAGCTGACCGAGGGAACCAGACACAGCACAGCACACAGCCACTTACATTCAACCTTCGCTTTACAGTATTATAGACGTTTAAAAATCGTGCTCTCTTTATTTTGATACTAAAAACAAATCGACAATGAATCCTCTGGGAAAAAAAACTGAATTACATATAGTAAACCTCCCATCCCAAAACAGTACTAACTGTCAGCATTCAAACAGTAACAACCCTACCTATGAAAAGGCAGCACTGCAAATATTACATCAGGCTCTAAATAAAACATCACTACACCTCCTATTATGAAAATAGAACAAGCCAAATACTATAGATCCCTACACGCTAGCAGAATACCTCACCTCAGTCACACATGCAGAACACAGCCAAACCCACACCAAACACAGAATAAAGAGACCATAAAGTATAAATAGAAATGTGCAGTCAAAAACTGAACTGGAAAGAATATGCACAAATTTAAAACATACATTTTTTGTTTTAATTCCCAAGCACCAATGAAATATTTCAAAACAGCAAACACATCAAATAACATACAATAATTATAACAAAAAGATTTTAAAAAACCCACTTTCCAATCATCCTGAGATTGTTGCGGATTAATAGGGGAGGGGACAACAAGCTCTCCTCACACACTCTTTGTCTACTCATAAATGCTCACATGCATTCTCTCTCCTATATGTTCTCACATGCTCTCTCACACATACTGTCTCTCTCTTGCTCTCCCTCTCCCCATAATATAGAGGCAGCAGCAGCCTCCCCCTTGGGCCTGTGCAGCATCTCTCACATCCACATGTTCGCTCTCATATAAGCTCTCTCAAATGTTCTCTCCTTCCCATATGTCTCACATGCTCTTTCACTCACACACACACACATATATGCTCTCTCCCGGAACGTACAGGTAGAAGCAGCGTCCTCATTGGACCCATGCAACATCACTCACACATGCTATTGCTCTCACACACATAGCATCTGACAAAGTGACACTGGTCCTCAAAACCTCATGCCTCAATAAATTGGTTAGTCTATAAGGTGCCACCCATTTCTGTCATTTTTTTAAATACACACTTGCTATTGCTCACTTACACACATTCACACAAGCTCTCATGCATGCAAAGCTCACACATGCTTTTTTCTCACACACGCTCACACATGCTGTTCACACACACAGCTCTCACACGTACATATACTCACACAAGCTTTTTCTCACACACACACTCACACATGCTGTTGTTCACACTGACAAACACACAAATTCTCATTCTCTCTCTCCTTGGAATGTGGAGGGTGCAATCAGCAGCAGCAGCCTCCTCTCTTTGGCTATGTGGCCCAGCCGACACAGCAGCTTACTCTCTTCCACTGTGGGGACTGAACGTGGCAGCCTCTTCTCTTCAGTGCGTGGGTCGTGCTGACACAGCAGCCTTCTCTCCTAGGCTGCGCGGCCCAGCCTCCCAATCAGCTCAGCCATGGGCCCTGCCTTGCTCGCACAGCAGAGCAGCATAGTGCAGCAACTGATGGTGCAGTGCTGCCTGCTAGCAGGGTAAATTGGGATTGAAAATAAGAAAATTAGCAGGGACATGGACCCCCATGTGCTTGGTGCTAACAATGCCTGGGATTTCTTTTGTTTGCAGATTTTAGATGAGGGATCTGCAGAAAGTGTGGAGGATGTGGGTGAACAGGTGAAGGGCTGGGCAAACTGGTGCTTGTAAATCTGGGCCGGATTTTAATACCTACGCGTGGGTATACATTTGTGCGCACAACCCGGGGCGCACAAATGTACGCCCGATTTTATAACATGCGCGCGCAGCAAACTGAGGACTTTTAATGTTGTGGTCACCCTGAGGTCACCCTGAGATCACCCCTGATTAGCAGAGGGTGGGGGGAGGAAGGAATGGAGTAATATGCATCATCTTTCTCTCTTCCACTGCCCCCCACCCACCCAACTAATCCACTCTTCCTTTTTCTCCCATCCATCACTTGCTCCCCCCTCCCGAGATGTCCCAGCCTATTTCCCCTTCGTCTCTCCCTGACCCCAGCACTCTCTTTGCTCCCTCCCCCTATAGGTCTCGGCTCCTTCTACCCTCAGCTGAGTGATCCCCACGTCCTGGAGTCACAGCTGCAGACTGAGCTGTGTGCAGTGCAGCCCCTCTCCAGTTTCTCCCCACATGCTGCTTGCAGGGTCTACACCAGGCTCGCACCACTTCTCCTGCTCTCTGCAGGCGTACTGAGGAAGGGGAGTGGCTGAGCCCCGTTCTGGCCTTTCCCCGGAGACCCTGCAACGGATGCTGAAATCCTGAGAGGTCCCAGGCATGGAGACACATGCTCACAGCAGCCAACTTTATCAAAATAACCACCTCCAGGCAGAACCTGAGGGAAATCAGGCACAAATGTTACAATTACTGAATGTGCAAAATATATGCTCCTACTTTTAGAGGTGTCTAACTTATGCAGATCCTTCCTTTAAAAACTGCGCTTGCGCTGAAATGTACGTGTATACGTTTGAGGCAGAAATGCACCTATTTGCACGTGTATGCGCTGAATTATGTACTCTGTCGAAAATGACCCTCCTTATATTCAGTGACGGATTATGTAAATGTAACCGCTTTGGGTTCCCTTGGGGGGGGGGGGGGGTGAGGGGGGTAGATGCAGTATACAAAATCAAATAGAAATCGGCGTCAGTCTTCATAAAATGTTCGGTGCTACACTTAGGTGCTCCAATTTACCTACCTAAGTTTTCAACTGAAATTTTCCTCAATTTAGGGATCCTGAAAAACCAAGGCACCTAAATTTAGGCCTAGAATTCGGCCCAGGAGTCCATTTTCAGCCGCAGTCCGGCCAGCAAAGTTAGCTGGATATCCTTGACTGTATTAAGGACAGCAGGATCGTTTAATCTGGTTAACTTTAGGCCTGCTCTCCGGCACGACCACAGCTAGCTGAGTAAGTTATCCGGTTAGCTCTGAATATCGGTGTTAGCTGGATATCCTTGACTGTATTAAGGACAGCAGGATCTTTTAATCTGGTTAACTTTAGGCCTGCTCTCCGGCACGACCACAGCTAGCTGAGTAAGTTATCCGGTTAGCTCTGAATATCGGTGTTAGCTGGATATCCTTGACTGTATTAAGGACAGCAGGATCTTTTAATCTGGTTAACTTTAGGCCTGTTCTCCGGCACGACCACAGCTAGCTGAGTAAGTTATCCAGTCAGCTCTGAATATCGGTGTTAGCTGGATATCCTTGACTGTATTAAGGACAGCAGGATCGTTTAATCTGGTTAACTTTAGGCCTGCTCTCCGGCACGACCACAGCTAGCTGAGTAAGTTATCCAGTTAGCTCTGAATATCGGTGTTAGCTGGATATCCTTGACTGTATTAAGGACAGCAGGATCGTTTAATCTGGTTAACTTTAGGCCTGCTCTCCGGCACGACCACAGCTAGCTGAGTAAGTTATCTGGTTAGCCGGAACTGAGGATGATGGGGGAGGCAGCGTTCACAGCCCCCGGTGGGGAGGGAGTCACGGCTATTGCTCGAGGGCAACCCCTGGTGGCCATATTCAGGACCCATCCCCGCAGGGTTTTGGAAGGAGCGCCGGTGCTTGCTCTGGCTGAAGGATTGCTCTTGCAGTCAGCAGACCAGATACATGGGGATGGCAGGGAAATAAAATAGGGGAGAAATCCCCAAGTAGGCGTGGCTCATAGCGCCAAGGTTTCCCAGCACTGGTTGCAGCCTGAGGACCAGGAGGAAACTGCCGAAGTCAAAAGAAAGCAAAGAACATTTCTAGGGGCTACCTAAAACCTACAACATTATCAGACTGCATGGACTCCCGGAACGCAATAGGAGTAACAGAGTCACGCACCCACGCCTAGCTTTGGCCTGCCATCTCCAGTCCAATGGGCAGACAGACAGAGTAAATCTAATTCTCGCCTAGGGTGCCAATGCCCCTCAGACTATCCTCACAGACGCCAGCAACAGAACAATTCTCAAGCAATCTGCAGGCAATCTGGAAGACGACCCCTGCCCTTCTTACAAGAGCCACTGAACATTATAAATGCCATTCTGACAGGATGTGCAGGCCGCTTCCCCCCCCCCCCCCCCCCCAGTTCCTTCCAGGTGATAAAGTGGGGCGTAGAACAAAGTGCATTCATCTCAAAGTACCCTCCATTAAATTCACACCCAAACTGAGTGGACCTTACTGAGGCAAATTAACCTATCAACTCCAGCTGCCTCCATCTCTCCGTATCTGTAACGCCTTTCATGTTTCAGTTCTTAAATCCTTGATCCTTAGCAGGATTAATGCTAAGACTATTTCTACGCCCACCACCACTGCAGCTGATTCCGATACAGAGTTTGAAGTTAATGATATCCTTGTCTGGGGCAAGCTCCATTATTTAACTGACAGAGTGTTAGCAAATGTGGAGGAGAGGGCCCTCATGGTGTCTATAGGGTGAGTCCTGGCGGTAGCAGAAGGGCCACCAAGACCCGAACCTCAAAAGCTGGAAGAGGTTTCTGATGTGTGTGGGGGGGGGGGGGGTCCTTGCAGCTGCTGAGTTGGCAGTGGCAAGTTGCGGACAAGGGGACAGCATAGGAGATGGGCATGGGAGTGGCAGATGGATCTAGATGTTTCCACCTTGGCACAGGTTTGAACTGTAGTAGACAGTATAGAGAAAGCCCCCTCGCAGAGGCGTTGCTAGGGGACCCATAAAAGCCTTCCTCCCACCGCTCACCCCAGATTATGATAATTATCACGATCTGCCCCCTCCCAAGAATAATCCACAAACAACAAAAAAAAAAACTGGATATCACCCAAATAACCTCTGTTCTACATCCTCCTGCAGCTGTCATCAGGGAGTCATTCTATATGACCTGAACCAGGGAAAGCACCCTGGCAGGGGTCCAGTGGCTATACCCATGCCCACCTCTCGCCAAATTCTGTCCATGCTCCCCCACTCATAAAGCAGAAGGTGCCGCTACTAACATTTTGCACCATTGTCCCCCAGGTGCTGAGCATGCCTGGCAGCCAAGTATCGAAGAAACCCCTGGCCAGTTTCAACCATCGCGTAAAACTACCACTAAAATTATTTGAATGCATCAATCAACATTCTTCTATATGAGAGTAAAGTCCGGGATCCATATAATATATTATACTCTGTATTGGAATCAACTGATAGAATCCCAATATAAAAGCTTCACTTCAATTTCTACAGTATCCTGTGTTTACAGCAAAGTGGGTAGAGCAGAACAATAGAAAAATATTTTGGTGTCACCTCCGTAACAGCAACACAAACTCCCTCCACTACCAGGAACATTGTATCATAGTTTAAAACCCTGTAAAAAATGTATTCAGAACCTATAGCAACCTTGCCATACCATAACACAGTAACTGCCAGACTCAAACAGTAACAACCCTTCACAATTAAAAAAAAAAAAGTCAACACTGCAAATATTACATCAGGCCCTAAAACACCAACATACCTCCTATCAGGAAAACAGAACAAGCCAAGCTGTTATAGATCTCTACATAGAAACTACATGCTAATAGACCACCTCACCTCAGTTACACATGCAGAACACAGACAGACCCTCACCTAATAAGGAGACTATAAAGTAGAAATGCAAATGTGCAGACCAGAACTGAACTAGAAACTGCAACAAGCCAGACTATGTGTGCTCTGCAACAATGGAAAGACAAAAACATCACCATTCCTCATAAAACATCAAATAAAATCAAGAAATATAAAAAAAATATCAATCATAATAGTAAAACCATACTATTAAAAAGAATACATATTTCAAAACATCTGATGAACAGATCATCCAATAATTAAAATTTCCCAAACACCAATAAGATATTTCAAAACAGCAGACACATCAAATAACACTCAATAATTAAAGCCAATAAGGATAAATAAATCTCCTGCTCTCCATATCTAGGAATTTCTGATTTTTGGTCACTGTGAGATCATCATGGATTAGTGGGGGAGAAAGGGTTGCACAAACTTTATCCTCTCTGTCTTTCATATACACACTTCCCCTCTCTCTGTCACACACAATCCCTCTCTCACATACACACATATATATAATCTCTCTCACACTCTCTCTCTCTCTCTCTCACACACATCACCACCGGGTCTCTTCTTTGGTGTCACAGCCGAACTGGGCTTCCTCATTTCAGTCGATTCCTCCAGGGCCCCGCATATTCCTATCAGCACTTGGAGGCTCTTTTTCCCCCAGGCCTACGCAAAGCTGTTTCTTCCGCACTGCTCTGTTTTATTTCCGCAGACTATTAGGTAGTGCGTGAGTGGGTTTCAAACAACCTCTAGTAAATAATTAGGGTGAAGGTTATTGGGTGAGGCAAGTGTGAATGGAGAAAAAGTAAAATTCACTGCAATTTTTTTTTAAAGACCTGCTTTGACGCCCCACCTGTTGTGTATATGTATGTGTGTATAGTGTATGTATATCTATGTGTGTATATGTATGTATGTGTGTATAGTATATGTGTGTGTATATGTGTATATGTATGTATGTATGTGTGTATAGTGTATATATATATATATGTATGTGTGTATAGTGTATGTATATATATGTGTGTGTATGTATAATGTATGTATATATGTATGTGTATGTGTATAGTGTATGTATATATGTATGTGTGTATGTATAATGTATGTATATATGTATGTGTATGTGTATAGTGTATGTATATATATATGTGTGTGTGTATGTATGTATGTATATATATGTGTGTGTATGTATGTATGTATGTATATATGTATGTATATATATGTGTGTGTGTATGTATGTATGTGTGTGTGTGTGTGTGTGTGTGTTGGGGAGGTGAGGGCAGATGGCGAATGAGTTGCTGCTGCTGCTGATCCCAGGACCCATGGAAGCCTTCAGCCAAAAAGGTGAGAAAAAGAAAGAATCATTTCCAAACCCCTTACCTATCCCTGAGCTAACGCGCGTCCAGTGGTGGAGCGCACTGTACTGTATCGGCCTGGGTGGAGGGGAGGGAGTAAAAAAGAGACGCTTAGAGAGTTTTGGGGAAGGGGGGAGAGACTGTTTTTAATATGCAGCGAGGGGGGGGGGGGGGGTGTTAAACTGAAATATGTGAAAATTAGGAGGGAAAGGCCTGTTCACAGGGTCTCCGGCTGTAAAACTGGATGTTAAGCATCTCAGTAGCATATTCGCCTCCCCAAAAGCTTACAAACAGTGGGGGGAAAGGGAGGGCTGGTTTAAGGCCTGTGTCTGCGCGTAGTTTATAAATACACCCAGGTCACAATTCCTGCAGCTCCCTTCCTTCAAAAGATGCTGCAATCTGTGCCTGCCACGCAGTTTGTAACACCCAGGCACAGCTTTGTATGCCCTGAAAGTGACCTTCCCTGTGCTTAAAATTAGCACAAAAAGTACGGTTTCATTTCTAGATACAACTGCAAGAGCGGGTCTCATGGACACAGCCTCTTCCAGGGGAAAGCAGAAATGCAACTCCGTGCAGGCGATGGGGCAAACTCAGGGCGGGGTTAGCCTGTCCCCCACCAGCAGGAAAGGCTACGCTTTCTCCTTTTCTCTGCGCTCCCCCCCCCCCCCCCCCCCCCCCGGTCACGAACAAACATGAGATCCACGGGTTCTGCGGTTAGAAAGCAAAATTACTGATTAACAGCTCGGGCTCCCCCGCCCATGAATGATTCACAAGGCACAGACCGTTTCCAGGATGGGGGCCAGGCCTGAGGTGCTGCTGGTCGCCTTCCTCGTGGTCGCAGCCCCGATCCTGGGGGCAGCGCCGAGGGGCTGCGTCTCCTTCCCTCCATCGCAGGGACGGGGGCGCGGCGCGGGAGCAGAGCGGCCCTGCGCTGTGTTCCACCCCCCACCCGAGGCGCCCTGCCCCCCGACTAACCTCACGGCGGGGAGGACGGTGCTGGTGCTTCACTCGGCCCGGGATCTCGCTTTCCAATCCGTGGAGGTAAGAGGCAGCCAAGGGTGCACATGACCTACCCCCTGTGGAGCGTGGCCCCCGGGCCCAATCTCTTAAGTTGGCCAGCGCACGAGGGGTGGGAAACAGAGAAAGTTAATTCTGGGCTAAACTCCGAGGTTCTGCCTCGGAAGAAGGGAGAGGGGTAAGAGGCAGGTTACATGCATGTGCTTGTTTGTTTACGTGTTGTGTGCCCCTTTTTATATTTGTGAATTTGTTTTCCTATCCTATTGACGCAAGAAATCGAATCCATAGACAAAAGATCTCTTTGCCAGGGTTGTGCTAGCATTTGAAACGAAATAGGAAATATCACTGACGTTTCCTATTTCGTTTCGTTTTCAAAACGAACGAAATTTCATTTAGATTTTCTTTTATTTTGTTTTGAAGGCGTAGCTGCCCCCGGGTCTGGGTTACTCCTTCTGCCCACCAAACCCACTTAAATGCCTTCCTCCAGCTCGCCTTCCTCCTGGCGGTGGTCGTCCAGAGGATTTTTCAGTAATGGCTGCTGGTCATCCTGAGGCCAGCGCACTTGTGTTGCAGATGCAATGCAATGGTGCCCGCTTGGAGATGACTGGCGACCACGTTGAAAATCTGCATCTGTGAGGCAAGAGAGACTGGGGGGGTCAGAGGGGTCAAGGGAGCCAGAGAGGACCTTTCTTCAAGCAAGTTTGGTGAGAGGGAGGAGAGGAGATATTCCTTTTGTCTTGGCGTTTCTGATTTTACTTGTGAAGGTTTCATTTTGGATAATTGAAACAAAATAAAATAAACAAGAAACAAAATGAAATAAAAAAGAAAAAACTAAATAAAACCCAAAACAAATCCAACATTTTTCAAATGCACACCACAGCGTCCTTTTGCAAATTGTCTTGCAGGGCTTTTGTATTTTTGCACACCTCTAATTCCTGACCTTTAGCTTAGATAACAGAAAAAGAGCCAACCAGCCTATCCAGTCTGCCACCTGTTCCCCACTCTCTTTGCTGACGTCCATTCCTTGACCTACCTTGTTCTCTCTTCTGCAGGTAGCATCGGACTGCAACCTCGCCCTCTTCCGCCCGGGCACTGAACACCAGCACCTGCCGGCCGGGATGCACCTGCTGGGCAAACCCCCTCCCTCTGCGTCCCGTGCTGGCTTCAGCCTTGGCGGATTCCGCTGCGTGTGTGACTGGGCCCGGCCTGCTGAAGGACTGGCGCGATAAAGGCTCCTCGGTTCCACTGCTGCCACCCACAAGGCCTTTCTGCTTTCGTCATAGAAGGAAACCAAATCAGACAGGAAACATCGACCCGCAGTCGGCGTGGGGGCCATCGCTATGTCCATTATAGGAAGGGGGCCTGGTGTGAAAAAGTCACTGGGGGGTGGACAAAAGATTTAGGCAATGAGTTTTTCCAGGGTCTGGCTGCCCACGACTATTATGTTACTAATATATCAAATTACTTGGTGCTTTCTGCCGTCTTTAGTACACTGTTGGCGGGTCTTCTGCCCCCATTAAAGGCGCCTTCACCTTTGCTGTATTAGCCGGATTGCTCCAAATCCGGATTAGACTTCTCTTCGGGGATCTGTGGCTCTTATTCGTTCATCTTTGCTTTAAGTTGTTCCGCTTCTTTGTTCGCCCGTCCGTCCCCTTGCCTCTCAGGGATGTCCGACAACCACGCAAGGGTTACCACGCGTGTCCATGCTCTCGTTTTAATGCCCGGGGCACGCGAGGAGCCAACACAGCGAGCCGGCAGCTCGGACGGAGCGTCCAGAATGCAAATCTTAGACAGCGGAAATGGCAACTTTCGCATCAGACCTGGGCATGAAAGGGTGAATTTCACAGATGGGCCAATGTTATGTGCGCGGAAATACCGATGGCACAAAGAAGCGCCCCTTGAGAAAAGCCGCTGGCTTTCCCGCTACCCGGGCCTTTCTTGAGAAAAGTGCGAACCTTTGTTACCTTTGGGGAGAGGGGAGCGCAGCGGGACGTTGGCGCCAAACACCGTGAACTTTGGGGAGAGGGGAGCGCAGCGGGACGTTGGCGCCAAACACCGTGAACGTTGGGGAGAGGGGAGCGCAGCGGGACGTTGGCGCCAAACACCGTGAACGTTGGGGAGAGGGGAGCACAGCGGGACGTTGGCGCCAAACACCGTGAACTTTGGGGAGAGGGGAGCGTAGCGGGACGTTGGCGCCAAACACCGTGAACTTTGGGGAGAGGGGAGCGCAGCGGGACGTTGGCGCCAAACACCGTGAACTTTGGGGAGAGGGGAGCGCAGCGGGACGTTGGCGCCAAACACCGTGAACTTCTTTTGCCATCGGTACTTTTGGAAGGGGTTTTCCCGCGCAGGTAAGCATCCCCCGCCCAACTGGGGACTTCGCTTTTCCACGGCCCGGAGGGCGAGATGCAAGGTAACTCTTGCGTGGTGTCAGACCTGCTGCTGCAGCAGCTGCAGTATCCCTGCGAGGCAAGGGGACGGACGGGCGTACAAACGTCATCCCCCCGGTAACGCAAAGCAAACGTCACAAATCCAGAAGCCTGCTCTGCAGCGGTTCACCACTGCTCCCTCTCTGCAGCACTGCCGGCCACGATGCAAAACGCCGATCAATTTTATGCTCACAGCGGTCCAATCCTTCCAGGGAACATTGGCTAAGAACGTCCCTTAAAAAAAAAAATGGCCTAATCTACTAAAAGCAGTTACAATAAAATATGCAAGTGAAAAAATATTTTCTGCAAGATCATCAAAAACCGCTTTCTCTATGCAAGCGAAATGAAGAGCAAACTTCTGCTTAAAAGAGAAATGAGGCAGAGAGGACCATAGTGCCTGAAAAGCCAGTGATAAGCGCCATCATTTTCACAGCAAGAATTAAAGTCACGCAAGAACTGGACCTTTAAAATACGGGCAGGCCCTCACCAAATACAGAATCAAAAGACCGTAAAGGTAATGCGAAGAAGCTGCTGCTAGTGCTAACAAGAGGTTGAAAATACGTTCAGTTATAACTATACTTCTACGATTGGTGTTTGCACAGATTGCGTTTGTTGTTTGCATTTTGCTTCAATAAAGAAATATTTTAAAAAATAAAAGGCCATAAAGTATAAATAGAAACGTGCCAACAAAAACTACTGGAAACCACAAGCCTGACTGTTATGCAACGCAACAATAGAAAAACCAAACATTCCTTGCAAAACATCAAGCAATATAAAATAACAACACCATAGCAATAAAAAGAATATTTCAAAATAGTTAATGAACATCCAATAATTAAAAAAAACTTGCATAAACTTGTTCTAATATTTCCTCAAACATCAATAAAGTATTTCAAAACATCTCATGACTAAAATATCCAATAATTAAAAAATGTTCTGTTTCCCCCAAAAAACAATTAAATATTTCAAAACAGCAGAAACATCAAATTACACCCAATAATTAAAACTAATGATTAAAAAATCTCCATACCTGGGAAATTTTGATTTCCTGTCATCCTGAGATTGTGTATGGGGGGAAGTAAAAATCACATAAACTTTATCTTTCTCTCTCAAATACACACACACACACACACACACACACACACACACACACTAACACATTCACTTTCTCGCACACTCCTCTCTCTCACATACACAGGCTCTCTTCTCCCTCACACACATTATTGTGTGTGCCTGTGAGAGCCTGTGTGTGACATATAGGCTGTCACAGGCACAGTGTTCACACAGATGCACACAGGCTCTCACAGACACACACACGTACACAAGCTCTCACAGAGATACATGCACAGGCTCACTCACACACACACACATGCACACAGGCTCTCACAGACAGACACAGCAGCACACAGGCTCTCACACAGACACACACACATGCACATAGGCTCTCACACAGACACACACACATGCACACAGGCTCTCATAGACAGACACAGCAGCACACAGGCTCTCACACAGACATGCACGGCCATCTCTTCCTCTCGTGCCATGGCGGGATGATTTACATCACGGCTCTGCCGGCCTCCTCTTCATCTTGGGCCCACCACAGCCCCGCTGGCTTCTATGTGCTGTGGGGGGGAAAGCTGTGCACACCAGCAGGTAAAGTTGTGTGTGGGTGCCCACGTACGAGCTTCTCCGGCTTCCTTAGTGCGGGTTCGAGAGCACTGGAATCTTCCCTACCTCCTGATCTAACCCAACCATTGGACGCCCCGAAATCCTCCAGTCAGAGGTACCAGGGTTCTCACAGGAAAGCGACCTAAAAAACATAAAAGTGAGTTTTCTAAAGTCGCGTGTGCAAAAAACAGCGCTTACACATGTAAAATAGCACATACGCGAGTGCATGCTACTTAAGAACCTCAACATACAAATGTAAATCAGGGGTCAGGCATAAATTTATGCACTTAAAAAAGGGGCGGGCCGGGGCATTGCGGGAGGGGCCAACTTTTATAAGCAATTCACGCATGCAAATGTGGCACCTTACTTGCATATATTTACTCCTGCTCAGTATCATAAACATCTTAAAAAGTGAAAAAATGCCTGTGTGGGGGTCGGGGGGGGGGGGGAGAGAGTTCAGGGTGAAAAGCCAGGAAGGGTCTTCACGAGCTGCGGATGGACTGGGAAAACTGGTAAGATCAAAGCCACGCGCTTGTTATCAAATCCCCTGGCTTATGTGCGCAAAAGCCGACTCTAAATAAACGTGGCTAAAATTTACCCGTGTATCCCTTTCAAATCTGAAGTAAAAATAGGCGGGTATACCATTTGTGCTCACTTATCCGGATAAATTACAGCTTATCCAGCTAAGCTAAGCAGAACCTTTGCTGCTACTTAGATACATTTGAACTTATCCTGTTAAGCAGTGGCACTTATCCGGCTATGTTCCCATTTATCCAGCAAAGTAGCAGCAAACTATTTAGCCAGCTAAGTCTGAAAACATTACTTATCCAGCTAAGTCAGATAGCCAGATAAGTTTGAAAAGCCCTACTTGTCCAGTTATCTGACTTAGCCGGATAAGTAGCGGTTTTAGATTTATCCAGCTAAGTAGCATTTTTTTAATACTTATTTGACTTATTTTGACAAGTAGCGCTTTTTGGACTTATCCAGCTAAGTGCCGCTACTTATCCGGATAAGTCTGAACATGCACAGCTTGCAGCTTTTACGTGTGCGAGAATATTGTACACATAAGTACTTGTATTTTATAACCTGCGCATATCATTTATAGTACCGTAGCAACTTTGTACACACCCATAGACAGGCGTATATAGGCACATGCGAGCAGCTTTGAAAGTTATCCTCTCTGTCTAAAGTCTTCAATCAAAACGCCTGCAACCAGCACCAAGTCTATCCATCTCCTTCCTACTAGGGTATTGGTGTCTGAGCTGTGAAACTCAGTGCCCATGCAGGGGAACAAATCTCTAACTCAGGGATGGCCAACTCCAGTCCTCGAAAGCTACAGACAGGCCTGGTTTTCAGGATATCCACAATGAATATGCACGAGAGCGATGCATACAATGAAGGTATTGCATGTGAATCTATCCCGGGCATATTCTTTGTGGATATCCTGAAAACCAGGCCTGTCTGTACCTTTTGAGGACTGGAGTGAGCCACCCCTGCTGTAGCTCAGGAAAAACCCTCCTAATCTCTGGACTCCTAACTCAACGTGCAATACCTTGAATTGCTGCAGGCTGCTTTTATAAACAGCAGGGGCTGGCCCACCAGCAAAATCAGTGGGAAGAGCTGCTACAAACAGTGCCCCCCGCTCTCCATTACCTGTCCTAGCCCAGCTCAAACGGTTCAAGACTGGAGCCATAGAGTGAGCATCCCAAAGGGTGGTCACATCTGTATTTTGCCAGTATATTCAGTACCAAATGTATACAAGAGAGAAAGGAGAGGAAGGTGGATGAGGGGTGAGGCCCGGGGGAAAGGGAGACTCGCAGGACAGAAATGCACACGCATAAAATAACACACACATGTGTACAAATATGCCCCATAGAAATACAGACATGCAGAGATGTGCAGACGCACATGTGTCATATAAACGTGCCCCACGCACATAGATGTAGGGAAAACCCTATCCTATCCCCGGACTGGCTGGAAACCCCCCCCCCCCCCCTTCTGATTTTATGCACTAAAAATATCTTCTAGGAAGAGGGAAGCTTGAGTCAGGAAAGGTGGCCCAAAGGGTGCTGAATTCATCCAGGCCATTCCCTCCCCCTTCCTCTTCCACTCCCACTCTCAGCTTTTCACTTATTTCAGCACAAAGCTGCTAGCTGGTGTCTTTGCAGTTCAACAGTGGGAGAAAGGCAAGCCTGGGGATTCCCTTGTCTGGAACAAGTCCCGCGTCCTAACCTGTGTACCCGAAACCTTCCCGTTGCAGCCGGCAGGACGATAAGGGAGCGATCACGCAACCAGGGAACAAGGTGGGTACAGAATCTCCTTTTCAGGGTTAGGGAAAGGGACTATCATTGATGCCCCTCCCCCCCCCACCAAACCGCCCACCTGTCCCCCACCCCGCTCCAGTGAGGTCTGCGAGACTGCAGGCCCAGGTCCAACTGGGTTTAGTGCTCAGAGGCTGGGCTGACCAGGAGCCGGAAATGAGTTGGTAAAGCATTTGGGCAAAATGTTGTACAAGGAGGTCACTTTTCAAAATAAACCTGAAGCGGTTACTGTCCCTGTGGCTGAGCGGAGGCAGAGGGGCAGGAAGCAGAGATAAGGAAATGCTGAGAGACAGAGAGGGGCAGGAGGGGAAAAGTAGGGCTAAGAATCAGAGATACAAGAAGGACTGAGGAAACGTAAGAGGTTAACCTTTTGACCTTCCACAGCAATCTTATCTCTTACTAACAATTATGCTAAAAATATAATTAGAAATATAGAGGTCCCTATTCAGACACAGTCCGGCTAGCAAGGTTAGCTGGATAAACCTATCTGGCTAACTTTGGAGGCACATTCAAGAGTGAAACCGGAAAGGTTTTAATGATGCACAATTGACAAACCTTTTCCATTGGAAAGAAATCACTAGGATTAGGGGGGGTCACGAAATGAAACTGCAGGGAGGACGACTCAGATCCAAAGTCAGAAAATATTTCTTCATAGAGAGGGTGGTGGATGCCTGGAACGCCCTTCCGGAGGAGGTGGTGAAGATGAAAACAGTGAGAGATTTCAAAGGGGCATGGGATGAGCACTGTGGATCCCTAAAGGCAAGACGATGGAAATGAGGAGAAGAGTGCATGGGGGTAACTTACTGCTGCGGCGGTTACTACCCTTGCCCAATCAGCCTTTCTACTGTTGATGCTTCTCCATCATTGCTCTCCGCTTCAACGACAGGGCGATAAGGGGAATTAGATTCAGACAGCAACCAAGAAGGACATTGAATTGCACGGTCTGGGGAAACAAATAAGCATTGGGGGGGGGGGGGGGGGGTAACTCGCTGGTGCGGCTGTTACCACCCTTACCCAATAAGCCTTGATACTGTTGATGCAACTCCATCATTGCTCTCCGCTTCAACGGCAGTGGGAAAAGAGGAAAAGGGGAATTAGATTCAGACAGCAACCAAGAAGGACATTGAATTGCACGGTCTGGGGAAACAAATAAGCATGGGGGGGGGGGTAAGTTGCTGGTGCGGCTGTTACTACCCTTACCCAATAAGCCTGATACTTTGGATGCAGCTCTAACATTGCTTTCTGCTTCAACAGTGAGAGGTGACGGGGAATTGGACTCAGAGAGCAACCACAAGGGCCCTGACTTTGACGGTTTGGGAAACTGAGTATGGGGGTGACCTGAATGGCACAGCCGATGTCAGCATAAGCTTGCTGGGCAGACTGGATGGAGGGTCTGGTGCTTTTCTGCCGTCATTTCTATGTTTCTATGAAACCGTACTATTGAGTATAGCCGGCTAACCTTAGGTCAGCTCTTTGGCCAGGACCAGACTTAGCCAGCTAAGTCATCCGGTGAGCTCTGAATATCGGCGTTAGCCGGTAAACGTAACCCGCTGACTGGACGCCTCCCAGTTATGCCCCTGGACTTCCCCTTTAGCTGCCTAAATTCTACCGCCTATCTTATTAGCAGCTAGAAGTTAGCAGGATAAGTGCCCAAATATTCATTAGCCTATTAACTTCCAAGTTAGCCGGCTAAATGCTTTTGAATATAAAATCTAAACAAATTCCCTGAAAAAAAAAAGAAGAAATATTTTTATGTGAGTGAAAGCCCCAGTCATCCCAAAAAATGCGTCCCTGCCGTAAATGACAAATACTTTTCGAATAATCACGTTAAGTCAAAAAACACTCCTTGTGCAAAAATACCTTGAACTCGCTAATGTACAAATCACAACTTTAAATGTGGTTGCTGAAATACCTCAGAGTGTCATAAAGGTGGTGAGACCCCCACAAATTCCTTATATAAGGATCAAAACCCTGTTTTTCTGCTGATGAAGATGATGGCCAATGTCAAGCCTCCGGCAAAGGACCTCGGTTTTGCCTGTATTATGGCTTATTCGAGGGGACTTTCGCATCAACACACTCACCCGTAGCATCCTTTCGCCATCTTAAATCCGCTTACCCGCCACATTTGGAAGCGGCGTCACTGGCCTGAGCAACACGACGAGCTCGGCCAACAAAATGCGGCAAGAATAGAAGTTGAGGAGGGGAGGGGGGCAAAAGGGGGAAGGGCGGACAATAACCAAAGATACAAGAATTACTGATGGAGAGAGAGGGGCGAGTGGAGGAAAAGCAGAAGCAATAGACAGAACAAACAGACAGGAGGAACCGCTGAGGAAGCGCGAGTATGGAAACAGGGGCAATTACCAGAGATACTGGGGCAGGAGGGAAAAACGTAAGGGCAATAACCAGAGATCCAGGAACCTCTGAGGGGGGAGAGAGGAGGTAGGATGGAGAAAAACAATAGCTATACTGCAAAGGTTCATCAGAAGCGACGGGCACATGTTTCAAAGTAAATTATATTTTCATAACAAAACAAGCATAACAGTGCCAAAATATAAACTCCCCAAAAATATATCATCAAATCTTGCAGCATGAATTCTCAACAACAAAAAATAAAATTAACCCAGAGAGTCCACAGTTTCCTTAATTAAAAATGTACATTAAAAACCATCCCATTAAAAATCAGTCAAGCAAGCTGACATGAGCCTTGTATTGGGGTGACTGACACAAACACTCTACAAAACTAGATTACAAACACTGACTTACCTATGCATGCCTTAAGAAAAGCAAAAGTACAAGGGGGTAAAACCAGGACTGGCCTGAAAATCTGGAGCCGGTTGGCAACCCTAGGGGAAATGCACTTAATTACAGAAATGAACATCAAATATATTTTATTTATTTATCTAGCATTTTCATAGACCGATATTCGTTGGGAACATCCTACCGGTTTACATATAACATTAATGCAGCATACCCTTGCTTTACAGGGAACGTGTAAGTGCATGCAGTGTTTGGAACAGCGATTAAAAGTAACATTGGAATTAACAGGGAAAATGAGCATTGTAATATAGATGGCTGATGATCAGATTCCTATCAGCAAATGCTGCATTGTTTCTACTCATTTGATTTTATCTTGGTCCTGTGGAAGGTTTTCAATATCGGCCCCCCCCCCCTCCCCCCACCACTGTCTGTCTAATAAATGGTCCGCATTACATTTGTGTAAGTTGATTGCTGGGCTAGAAATATTTGGGATAATTGGTTGGGGTTTGTTTTTTTTTGGGGGGGGGGGTTCTTATGGTGCGTTTGTGAGTAGTGGATGTGGGGTAAGTTGTTTTTTTTATTTTGAATTGGCTTCTTTAATGTGATTGGCTGATGATGAGTTTCTTAAAAAAAAAAAAAAAAAAATACTAGGGTCAGTGCCAGAGCCAGTGGTGGCCTCCATGGCTCCAGGTCAGCTGGCATGACCGGGCAGAAAACCTGCACTGTGATTGGCCACCTGCGTCACCTAAGGCTTGCAATTTGCAAAAAAGAGTTACACTGGCAGCGCGCCTGCACCTTAGTTCTGCTGGGCCGGGCCTACCCTGATTGCTTCTGGGATTTTGGCGGGTTTGTTGGATAATTTACTTTTATGCTATGCTTGTGAAGGGAAAGGATGTTGAGCAGGCATGTCTTCATGGATGTTCTTGCTGTATATGCCTGCATGAGTGGTGGCCGTGGCTTTTCAGGGAGTAATTTTGTTACAGCCTGCATACATTTTCAATAAAACGTGCATAATAAATAAACAAGTTTTACCAATTTTCAAAGGGAAAGCACACGCCTTTTTTCCCTTTGAAAAATTACCCCACCAAACCTACCTGCATGAAATTCGGCGCAGATTCCCCCCTCCCCCTCCCGAGGACATTTACACCCGTACTTTTGAAAATGCAAACGTTTGCGCGAGAGTGCCGACCCCGTCCTTTTGCCCCCCCCCCCCCCCCTCCCCCAGGGGAATGCCTTGGCTTAGCCCGGGGAAACGTACAGGGACCCATGTGCGCAGGTTCACCCACCTATCGAGTGGGCAACTTTATAACAGGCCATTGCCCCTGGAAAATGACTTTGAAAAATGACCTTCTCCAGGGTTCACTGCCCCGTTTAAAGACAATCGGAGATTTCTAGTTATCTGAGCTGCGGCTATTTATATCTGTGGGCGTTCAGTTTTGGTACTGTGGGTGGTTCCTCTTATGCCCCTTATTCATCTAGGAAATGCCTGGCATGACGCTTGTGCGAGTTGGTTGCAGGGTTAGAATTAGTGGTGCAACGATGTTTGAAAGGCTGGCCTATGGATCTTTCCTGTATCCTTTATTGTAAATCTGTCTGTAACAGCACCTTTTTATTAATTATGAAGTGATTTTTTTGTCGATATGAATAAGAACACAAGAACATGCCATACTGGGTCAGACCAAGGGTCCATCAAACCCAGCATCCTGTTTCCAACAGTGGCAAATCCAGGCCATAAGAACCTGGCAAGTACCCAAAAACTAAGTCTATTTCATGTTACCGTTGCTAGTAATAGCAGTGGCTATTTTCTAAGTCAACTTAATTAATAGCAGGTAATGGACTTCTCCTCCAAGAACTTATCCAATCCTTTTTTAAATACAGCTTTACTAACTGCACTAACCACATCCTCTGGCAACAAATTCCAGAGTTTAATTGTGCGTTGAGTGAAGAAGAACTTTCTCTGATTAGTTTTAAATGTGCCACATGCTAACTTCATGGAGTGCCCCCTAGTCTTTCTAATATCCGAAAGAGTAAATAACCGATTCACATCTACCCGTTCTAGACCTCTCATGATTTTAAACACCTCTATCATATCCCCCCTCAGCCGTCTCTTCTCCAAGCTGAAAAGTCCTAACCTCTTTAGTCTTTCCTCATAGGGAAGCTGTTCCATTCCCCTTATCATTTTGGTGACCCTTCTCTGTACCTTCTCCAACGCAATTATATCTTTTTTGAGATGCGGTGACCAGAATTGTATACAGTACTCAAGGTGCGGTCTCACCATGGAGCGATACAGATGCATTATGACATTTTCCGTTTTATTCACCATTCCCTTTCTAATAATTCCCAACATTCTGTTTGCTTTTTTGACTGCCGCAGCACACTGAACCGACGATGTCAATGTGTTATCCACTATGACGCCTAGATCTCTTTCTTGGGTTGTAGCACCTAATGTGGAACCTAACATTGTGTAACTATAGCATGGGTTATTTTTCCCTATATGCATCACCTTGCACTTATCCATATTAAATTTCATCTGCCATTTTGATGCCCAATTTTCCAGCCTCACAAGGTCTTCCTGCAATTTATCACAATCTGCTTGTGATTTAACTACTCTGCACAATTTTGTGTCATCTGCAAATTTGATTATCTCACTCGTCGTATTTCTTTCCAGATCATTTATAAATATATTGAAAAGTAAGGGTCCCAGTACAGATCCCTGAGGCACTCCACTGTCCACTCCCTTCCACTGAGAAAATTGCCCATTTAATCCTACTCTCTGTTTCCTGTCTTTTAGCCAGTTTGCAATCCACGAAAGGACATCGCCACCTATCCCATGACTTTTTACTTTTCCTAGAAGCCTCTCATGAGGAACTTTGTCAAACGCCTTCTGAAAATCCAAGTATACTACATCTACCGGTTCACCTTTATCCACATGTTTATTAACTCCTTCAAAAAAGTGAAGCAGATTTGTGAGGCAAGACTTGCCTTGGGTAAAGCCATGCTGACATTGTTCCATTAAACAATGTCTTTCTATATGTTCTGTGATTTTGATGTTTAGAACACTTTCCACTATTTTTCCTGGCACTGAAGTCAGGCTAACCGGTCTGTGATTAGTAAAAATTTGTAACTTATCATTAAAATAATCCATTGTACCTGAAGACTGGAGGATAGCAAATGTAACCCCAATATTTAAAAAGGGCTCCAGGGACGATTCATTTCTTAATCATTTTCCTCTTTGGACAAGGAGAATTTTTGCAAAAGCAATGATAAGCAGTCGACCATCTATTTCAGATTGACAACGCCTAGGTTTGATGTGAGATTAAATATTTTTGGTAATAAATATGTGATCACCCGAGTGCCACTCCCACAAACGAAAGCGAAGTTGAAAGCGTTCCTAGGCCTTAACGGGATACTACGGCTGTTGGGGAAGAAAGCACCACAGAAATCTGGTGATTGAAAATGTTTTGTAGATAGGATTATTGATTTGGTTGATTAAGACATGGTCGATGTTTTTTATCCATGTTTCCATGATGGCTATGAAATCCGGTTTGTAATCTTCGAGTAGATCGGTGATGATGGGTATTTTCTTTATTATGGATTGTGCATTAAATAGTAGGAATGATAGTGCTATGTAGCTGCTGTAGGTCTTAGTGTTGATGTGAGTGAGGTTTGTGTGTTGGTACTCACAGTCTTTCTTGGTTTTTTTTTCTTGTTTCGTTCTGTGGGTTATCCGTGATTATTTCCTTTTTGCTGGTTGTAGTCATGGGATTGAGCGTTTTGCCCTTTTTTTTGGACTGCAGCAGTAGGATTTTCTAGTTTGGTGTAAGTACTAAGGCTAGCACTAAGGGGTGCACGGAGGGGAGTGCCTCTTTGTCGCTCTCCTTCGGCGTGCGACGCCTGGGGAGCGCGCCTTTCTTGTGGGTTGTCCGGGCGCCTTCCAATGAGGTCACCAGGGGGCGGTCCTCTCAGCCGTGGAGGCCCCGGTGGCTGCCGGGTCGTTGCGACATCTCCTCCTCCGGTTCGGGCGCCTGCTGGCGCTGTCGGGGCCCGCTGGTTCTGCCGGCGCGTCTCGGCGCCGGGAGGGCCGCCTGGGGAGCGCGCCTTTCTTGTGGGTTGTCCGGGCGCCTCCCGATGAATGACAGCAGATCGGCTCCAGTAGCACCACCAACCTGGCTGCGAGGTGATCTGACCGTTTAACCCCGGGCAACCGCAAAAAATTCAAACCAAAACAGTTAAATTTCTTAAACCGCCATTCCACACAATTTTTTTTTTTAATGTATGTATTAAACTGGCCCAAAATGTTCCACTTGATAGTAATCCCAAGTCATGAAATGTCAAACTGATTTTATGTTGGTAAATCTCATGAAAAACAACTTATCTTGATATCCAGATATCCCGTGGCATAGTCCAGTATGACAAGAATGAATTTATTTCCTCTGCTTCAACAGCAGGGGGAAGTGAAGAAAAGTGATTTATATTCATACAACAACCAACAAGGACTGAATTGCCCAGGCTGGGTAAACAAATAAGCGTGGGAGTAGCTTGCTTATTGCAGCAGTTACTACCCCTAACCAATTAAGCTAGATATTTCACTTAGATGCAGCTCCAGCACTGCTCGCTACATCAATGGCGGGGGTGGAAGGTAAATAGAACCAAAAGGTTACTAATAAGGGCCAAGAGTAACAGATAAGTATGAGAGAAAAAAAAAAAGTGTGAAGCTTGCTGGGCAGACTGGATGGGCCGTTTGGTCTTCTTCTGCCGTCATTTCTATGTTTCCTAGTTGGAGGCATCCATGAAATTACAAAAATGTGGGGGTCACAGGATTAATGTCCTTTGCCTTATCTCCCTTGTGGGGACAATCTCTGGCAAAATGGCACCTTTCTCCGCACCTGAAACATGGCAGCCCAGCTGAGGACTGCAGGTGAGGTGAGACGTCCGGCTGGACCTGCGCTACTGATGGTCAAGACCTCTGAGCCTTAGGACTCCGCCATCTTCTTTCCGGATCGAGGGGGCTTCTCTCGGAATTGTGGTGACTTGGGCACAGTCTGGATCTGGTAATAAGCCTCCGCTACTTACTCACTGCTTGAGCCCTGACTATACAGGTGGGGATAGCCCGCTTGGCCTGTTGTGCAAAGGGTGAGTGGAACTGGAAGGCCCCAGAAAAAGGGGGGGGAAAAACCCCCCCTGCACTTTTTTTTTTCTTTTCTCTTCCGTTGCTATGGCTGGGGGCCTCTTGTCTGGGCTTCCCGCTTTAGGCAAAAGATCCCACCGCTCCCACCATATGTGGTAACTCAAGTGGTAGCAGCAAGTCTCCCCCAGATAGCCCTAGATCTCTGGCCTGGGTTTTTCCAGCTTAGCGGGAGGTACCATTTCTATGCTGGCTGCGAATGGTTAGATCCTTAGTTCACTTGGCGGGGGCTAGCGGCTTAGAGCGTGTGGTCATTCTGAGTTCGCTCGTGGGAGTGAAGGAGCTGGTTTGCAGTGCTCTTAATGTAAGTTAGGCCCACCTTACCTAACAGTCCTTTCTGTGAGCGGAAGCTTCTGCAGCGCATCCCTTACCTGGCAGGATCCCTCTCCAGTTTTCAGCGGAGAGGCTTTTCGGTGCAGTTTGGAGATTTAAGCTGGCACCCCGGCTGAGACTCTGGCTGGTGCCGGTGAGGGACAAGCCCCAAATCCAGAGGCCGGGGGGGCTGAGAAGGGCTTGTGCGCTCCTTTCCCTGCAAGTGGAAGGGCAGCAGTGACTCATCACCTCAGGAGAGATGTTTTGGACATTGAAAGTGTTTTTTTGCATTTTTGTTTTGTGAGGTGGTTTATGGTTACCACCCCTCCTCACGCTGGAGCCTGGCTGTAATAGACTGGTTCCTTTCAGCACCAGACCTTTCCCGCAGAGAGGTCACAGCAGAACGACTCCGAGGAGCAGAGGCAAGACCTTTCGGAGACCCCCAACTGGATCCCCACCCTCTGGACACAGGACACACTCGTGGGGACCTCAGGTATGACTTTGAGTTGCAGGGGGATCCTCCACACACGCAGGGATTTCCCTGCCTAAGGGGCGTTTTCCTTCTCAGGACACAATCCAGGACCTGATACTGAGGACACGTGCACAGAGGAGAGGAAGCAGAGCCCACACTGTAATACCCCAGAGAGATCACAGATGTAACGAGAACGGCATTTATTTGACAGGACATTTACTTTTTTTTTTTTTTTTTAAGGAATCGCAGTAAATTTAATTTCAACACCCCCCAAACTGTGTCCTGCCTGTTCCCTGCAGCACCATTGCCGATAACACACAGTGGACAGGATTCCAGCTCACCCCCTACAAAGGACAATCAGAGAGGGGAGGCAGCCCCAGAAACAAATCCTTTTATGGCCCCATGCACTCCTGTAAAAAAAAAGAAAGGGGCTACACTGAATTCCCCGAGGAATTGGGAGGCAATGTAAATCAATAAACTTTGCACTAATCCTCTCATAACAACCTGCACCCAGTCTGGATAATAAGAGTTTTGCATGTATCTTGTAGAGCGCAATGCAGCTCCTGCCCGGGTAGATTCGGTGGGGTGCTTTTTGTGTTGTCATTTTAGAGGTCTATATTCAGGCACAGTCCGGATAGGAAAGTTACTGCCCGATTCCCTTTTCTCCCATTCTGCGTCCATGGGGAAAAAACACCTTGATGAATCGGGCCCTTATCCGGCTGACGTTGGAGGCACATTCAGCAGCGCAGCCGGCTAACGTCAGGACAGCGGCTAACTCTGACTATGGGAGTCAGCGGGCTATCTCACCTCCTCCCAGTTACGCCCCTGGACTGCCCCTAACTTATCCGGCTGACGTTGGAGGCACATTCAGCAGCGCAGCCGGCTAACGTCAGGACAGCGGCTAACTCTGACTATGGGAGGCAGCGGGCTATCTCCCCTCCTCCCAGTTACCCCCCTGGACTGCCCCTAACTTATTAAGCCGGCTAGAATTTAGCTGGATAAAGGCTGAATATAGCCAGGTAAGCTATTTAGACGGGTAACTATTACATCTAAATGGCTTTTGAATATGGACCTCTTAATATCTAATTTTTGCTAATAGAATTATGGGCCTTTTAAATCTAGGTTTTTTGGTTTGCTTGGGCTTTATTTGTCGAGATACTTTTTTTTTGTAGGCCTTGACAATATATTTGCTTTTGAACTGCTGGATTTTAGACACTGCCCTTTCCTTGTTTACAGCATTCTTGGGTCGATGCTTCTGTTTGAACCATATTTTGCTAACATAACGTTTCCCTTGTGAAAGCCGGACCCACAGGAGCGAGGGAGTGAGGCGCAGCGTGCTGGAGAGCGCACGTGAAGCTTGCGTACCCCCCCACACACACACACACACAGTCGTGGGCAGTGAGCATCCCGCCGCCGTGACCCACCACCATCTCTAAAAGGACCGGGAGGGGAAGAGCCTCTCCCCCTCCCCCCTCCCCCACCCTTTATCAGTTTCCCTTTCTGGAAACAATGATCAAACAGGAAATAAATACATTTTCTTGACTGTCAGCATTAAAGGGAAATCTGATAGCAGTCACAAGCCTGAGCCCCCTGTGAATCATACTATCCTTGCATTAACGCAGAATAAACACATGCCCAGGTCAGACTAAGGGTCCATCACGGTCTCCGACAGTGGCCAATTTGTATCTATGTCAGGAAGTGTGAGTCCTTGGGCTGTGGTGAGGTTGATATAGCCCGGCAGGTGAACATAAGAACATAACTGGGTCAGACCAAGGCTCCATCAAGCCCAGTATCCTGTCTCCGACAGTGGCCAATGCAAGTTTAAAGTACCTGGATCCCAAGCTACTGATGGCGGCAACAAGCAGTGGCTATTCCCCATTGATGAATAACAGTTTATGCACTTCTCCTCCAGGAACTTATTCAAACCTTTTTAAAATCCGGCTACACTGCCTTAACCATATCCTCTGGCAATGAATTCCAGAGCTTAATTGTGCATTGAGTGAAAAAGAATTTTTATCTATTAGTTTTAAATGTGCCCCATGCTAACTTCATGGAATGCCCCCTAGTCCTTATATTATCCGAAAGAGTAAATAACCAATTCATATTTACCCGTTCTAGACCTCTCATGATTTTAAACATCTCTATCATATTCCCCCTTAGCCGTCTCTTCTCCAAGCTGAAAAGCCCTAACCTCTTTAGCCTTTCCTCATAGCCGTTCCATGCCCTTTATCATTTTGGTCGCCCTTCTCTATACTTTCTCCAGTACAACTATATCTTTTTTGAGATGCAGTGACCAGAACTGCACACAGCATTCAAGGTGCAGTCTCACCATGGAGGTGAAACCAGCTGGGCCTAGGCTGACAGCAGGCAGACACACTCAAACTGGGACGGAGACTAGGCTTCACCTAGATCAGCCTCTTCCCCTGCGAGTTGAGCCCTTGGATTCTGAGGCCAACAGGACCTAGACAAGAGTCCAGCAAAGAACAGTCAAGAGTTGGAACACAGCAGAGATCGAGGCAGGTGGCAAGCAGGCAGAGTCAGGATCCAGCCAGTGGTCTCAGGCACAAGAAGTCAGAAAGAGAGGAGAGCAGGAGACAGAGGCCAGGAGAGGGCAGGAATGAGAGGTTGGAGCAGGACTGGAACAGGAAGCAACACACACTGCAGGCAAGGCAAGGCACTGCAGGGGACCTGTTGCTGAGATGTTGGGTGATTGCCGGGTTCCTGTTCAAATGATCAAGGTGCAATGATGTCATCAGGCAGTACTGCGAGCGCCTTCCTGCCATGGGGCCTACATCAGTAGGCCACTTACGTGAACCTAAGAGGGGGATGGCGTCAGCTGGTATGACATGCGGTGGAGTAGGTGGTGTCCCGGGGGTACTGGCCTGCTACAGAAAGGTGTGCCGGCTCTGAGTGGACTTCTACAGTTGACGCGATGTTATAATCTCTAGGAAGTACCTGGCAATAATTACATCCCGGATTGATACTTGCCTACTAACTACATCCCAGGATAAATTCACTCCCTCTGTCATTACATCCCAGTTTAAATGTTCACTCAGTAAGGCGTGTCATGCTGAGTCAGATGAAGGGCCAATCAAGCCCAGTATCCTGTCTGACAGTGGCCAATCTAAATCTCTAAGATAATTACACCCTCTTATATCTATAACCCAGGATAACTACTCCCCCAGTAATACATCCTCCCCTTGTAACTATAATCACAGCGTAAATATTCACCCAGTAATTGACCCTCATCTTGTAACTATATCACAGGATAAATACTCTGCCACTAACTACATTCCCAGATAAATTCAAGCCCCTAAAATCATTGGGTAAGCTCTCTCTCCCAGCAACTCCATCCCCAGCAAAATAGCCTCCCCTTGTAACTACATCCTGAGATAAATTCACTTCCTCTGTAAATACATCGCTGGATAAACTCACTCACCCACGATGCCCCAGGATGCCCTCCTTCTTTGGGAATATGTGTGGTGGGGTAGGGAAGGAGAGCGGCGCGGCTCTTTTATCAGCTTCAGGTCTCTCCGCTCTCCCCTGTCCTTCAGGTGTTGAGGCTGCCCAAAAGCAGTGTCCCTGAATCACATGCTGTAAACCCTTTGTGTGTCTGCTGCAGGGCCAAGGCGAACGATGGTCAAAGACTACCAGGATTTGCAATGTCTGGAGGTAGAGGATGAAGGCTGCAGAAATGAGAAAGGTAGGAGAGAGCAGCGAAAGCTCAGCAAAGGGAGGGCATGCGGGAAACACTAAAAGGTCAGGAGAGGACGGGACAGAAGGAGAGATCAGGAGAGGGAGGGAGGGACAGAGCAGTGGGAGGTCAGGAAGGGAGAAAGAGGAAGCAGTGAGAGGGTAAGAGAGAGAAAGGGAGGGAGCAGTGAGATATCAAGAGAGACAGAGGTAGAGGGGGAGCCGCGAGAGCTTGGGGTGGAAAATGGGCACAATATTATTACAGTAAGTGCTGGCCGGGCCCACTTATCTGCAGTAGGAGTAATTCCCACCCCCGCTCCTTCCCTGCCTGTACCTTCTTGGGGGTCAGCAATCTGTGCCAGCCACTCGCAGCCTCCTCCATCCGCCGGCTGACCACCTTCACCCCTTCTCCTGATGTTGGGTTGGAATGTATGCCTTCTGCTTTCCTTCCGCAGCCTGCTCTGACCAGGTACTTTCCAGCCCGTCACCACCCGATTGATCCTGTGCTGGCGCCAACAGGAGCAGCAACATTCGACATTTGTCACTGCTGGGATTCTGCCACCACGAGCCTCTCTTGCACCAACCCAGTGAGGTTTCCACCTGTGCTATATCCCCTCCTTCCAATGTACTTAAAGTTTGGGTCATTTCAGCAATGCTGCTGGGTCCAAGGCCACGCACGAGAGCTCCTTCCAGAACCCTGACTCCGGCCAGTGGGCGTCACCCTTGAGTGATGATCACGTCTTCTCTCTACTCTCCCCTCCGGCAGCATCCCCGGCCAAACTGGGGAGCAGAAGATCCAACAAAGAGAGAACCAGGTTCCTTCCGCACAGTGGCCACAGCACTGACCCTCAGCCAACCGGAGTCGGCTGTCATTCTAAAGAGGAAGCTTGAGGGAGGAGGAGGAGGGTCAGCCACATGGACAGGGAGCATGCACTCATTGAAGCTGTCACCGGCCTGTTGCTGCCATAAAGCCCTCCTCCTGGTGCTTCACCTGTTAGGGCCTGCTCCTTCTGCTGCCAATCCCAGTGTCGACTCCTCTTGCTGTGGCGCAAATGGGAACAGGGGAGATGGAAGCAGAGGCAGAAAGGAGCTAACAGAGGAGATGGGAGTTGGTAAGGGAGAGTGGGGGATATGGTGTGAGACAGCACAGTGTGAGGGCTGGCATGGACGAGACAGAGCTGGGGCCTGGGAGAAGGCTGGAAGGAGGTGAGAGATGGAGAGAGTTGGAAGGCTGGGAGGGGTGAGAGATGGAGGAAGAGAGAGACTGAGCTAGATGACTTGGAGGGAGGGGGAGGCATGGAGGGAGATGAAAGGTTAAGTTGGGGATTGGAGTGGGAGGAGACTGAGCAGTGGGAAAGGGATAGATAGGGATATGAAGAGTGGAGAAATGGCACTGGGACCAGAGAGGAGGATCTGGAAGAGGGAGAGAAAGGCAAGATGGTGAAATAAAACAGATAAATGCTACAAAGAGGGATGGGGACTCAGGAGGGATGTGAAGAGGAGGTGATGGAAGAGAGATGGAGAGAAGTGAGATGAGAGGGACGCAGGGATGGAGAAAGGAAGAGGGACATGGAAAGAAAGGTAAAATGGAAAAGAAAACCATGCAAACAACATAGGAGAAGAGAGATTCTCCTGTTGGGGATCCTTGCTTCGTTGCTGGTGGTGGAACCGAACGCTGCCAGGTACTGTAGAGAGCCCCGGATAAGCTTAACCCACAAAGCCCCCGAGTCCAGAACGTACCACCCTTACCCATTCAGCCCCGGGCTGTAAGCCAGTGATGAGAAGACCCCACCTTGAATTCTGAGCAGGGGCTTTCCAAGGGGACGATCAGCTGCACAGATCAATAGGAAGTTACGGAGGGATGCTCCCCCCCCACCCCCCCGGGATGAATTCTTGGTAGGTTGTGCCATGCCTTACTTGATTGAGTTTCTTATGACTTCTTAATACTGTAGGATCTGTGATGATCTTTTTTTCGGGGACAGATGTATGAGCTAGCCAAAGAGGTACATACACTTTCAGGAACACAGGGGTGGACAGAGAGACACTACGTGATGTCCAAACCTCATGTAAGCAGAGTAGGTCTACCAGACCTATGACCTCTGTACAGTGGTGTATCGAGGGGGGGGGGAGGGGCGCAGCAGCTCCCACTCTTCTCCAATCCCCATGTATAATTGTAAGCCGGAAGCTTAAGATATTATTCTTGCTCTGACTAGCAAAGGTGAATTAAATTGCAAAGGGGAGAACCGTAAAGGCAAATGGTGACCTGTGAATTACTTGGCAGTACTTTTGTTGGTGGAAACAGAGAGGGGCCAATGCAAATTCTTTCCTTTGAAGCCTACAGAAGTCCTTCTCACCTATGCACATGTTAAATTACCCTCTGGCTCCACTACAAGGTGCGGGGTGTGTGCCGCGGCTGGAAGCCAGTGGTACTATCCCCAGAACTGCAGTGACACCAAGTGGACCTGGCTACAATTGCTAGGATTTAATGGATATTTCCGCAGAAGGAAAATTTTGAGTTAAATGAACCTATGGCAGCTCTTGGAATCAGAAATTGGGGTGTAATCCCGGACCAGAGCCAATGAGGAGCAGGGGATCGACTGCTAATGAACTTTTTAAATTAGGTATAAAAGAAAGGTTGTCTTTTGTATACAGTCAGACAGGCAGAATTAGGGAAAGATAGAAGGACATAGCAATGAGGTGAGGTTCCTACCCCAGCCACATGGCTGCACCACAAAGGAAAGAACAGTTGCAGATAGATGGGAGCATTCTTCATAGCCATAGTATGTAGAATAGTAATTATATAGCAGTGGTTTGTTATTTTGTACTGAGGGGAAAGAGTGAGTTTCAAGTATTTCCTGACCTTTTGTTTCATTTATAGCTAGGAGGACAGTATTTAGAATAGTATGTGCATACATTCAGTTTCAGGCTGACTTAGTTGCAGGGAAATTCGGAAGACTTGTCATGATTTTATATAGAATAGAGAGGGAATTTATGGTTTTTTATGAGAACCAGGACTTCCAATCTCCTGCGAGTATGTGAGAGAGAGAGAAAGAGAGTGAGAGAGAGAGGATAAAAGTTGTGCACCCCCTAATCCTAGACAATCTCAGAGTGACTAGAAATCAAGATTTTCCAGGCATGAACAGCAGGGGCTTTTCAAAAATTCTCATTAGTTTTAATTATTGGGTGTTATTTGATGTATATATGCTGTTTTGAAATATTTTATGGTGCTTGGGAAATTTAAAAAAAAATGTATATGATTTTAATGAATAGAAGTTTGTCAGTAGTTTTAAAATATTCTTCTATTAGTATGGTTTTACTATTATAATTGCTGCTTTATGTTTCTTGATTTTATTTGTTTTATGAGGAATGGTGGTTCTGTTTTTCTATTATTACACTCAGAGTCTGGCTTCTTGGGGTTTCCATTTCAGTTTCTGTCTGCATATTGCTGGTTCTAATTTGTGATCCTTTATTCTGTATTTGGTGACAGTCTGTCTGCTCTGTGTGTGTGGCCAAGGGTAGAGATTCTGCTAGCGTGTAGTGTCTGTGTAGGGATCTATAGCAATCGAGTTTGTTTTGTTTCCCCAGTAGGTGGTGTATTAGTATTTTTTACAGGTAGGGTTCTTGTTGTTTGAGTCCTTGGTTTTACTACTACTACTGTTACGTTATGACAGATTTGCTGTATAGATTTTGAGTGTCTTTTTTGCGGGGGTCGTTTTAGTTCACATCGTGTCTGGCAGTGGAAGGTGTTTGCGCTGCTGTTACTGTGAGGTGACACCAGAATGTGAAAATATCTTTTTGTATGATGAGCTGTAAGGGAAACAGCCAAGCTCCACTGTTGGGGGGAATTTCTGTGGATGCGCAGTGAGTTACAGAACTGGAGATGCAGGGTTTGTATTGAAATTCTGTCCCTTCCTGTATACATTCCAGACTTCACTCTTATCGCCATGTAGAATTAGTTGAATGAGGCTATCAAATCATTTTCATAGTAGTTTTACTAGAAGTGTGAACTAGTCAGCTTTTTAAAATTACACAGAAGACCCTTTGGACTTTCTTAATAAGACTTTTTTTAATAGCCAATTTTAAATCAGAGGGCCATGCCATGGAGGTGGGTGTGATATGAGGAAATATTTTGGCTCCCCCTCCCAAACGCTGACTAGAGTCGCCACTGATTTTCTGTGACCTTAAGCATTACTACAAGAAGGATTGGGTGGGGGGGGGGGGGGACGACGCTAGAGAGGCACACAAATACATTGGCCCCCGGAGACCCTCGGGACGCCACTGCCTCTGTAAGAGGTCCAAGCAGCACTCCTCCCACCTAGACCACATTCTCCAAGCACCCCCACCTTGACCTTCACACCCACAGAGATACCCATTGGTCTTCGACCTCTGGAGAGAGGACGAGAACTGCTCCAGAGTTTTCACAGTCCGACTCTTCTCCAGTCTTCTCAGATCTGCCACCCGGCATCATGAGCTTCCCCGGCTCCTCCAACAGCACCCGGATCTTGTTTGGCCTGTTCGCCCTGTGTGCTATTGTCGTCTTCATCCTGATCATCATCGTTGCTATGAACAGTAAGTGTCGCTTATGGGGTGGGATGGAAGCGTGAAGACTTCCTTCTAGTAACTGGAATATGCACTTACACCTCTTTCCCTACCACAACTCCTCTCCTCCACCACCACCACCCCCTCGCTTCTTTTTTAACAGACTCCAACACACAGCAGACGCAGAAGCAACAGCAAGGAGACTTCAGCAGCTTCAGTGAGTCTGTGAAGTCCCAATTCAACAACCTTAGCAGAGAAGGTAAGTTTGTGTGTGTGTGTGTGTGTGGGAGGGGTTGAGGATTTTGTCTCACATGGCATATAGAATACGATAGGCACCAAGCTGGTACTGACTGCCTCTAGTGGCTGGAGGTCAGAGCTGCAGCCAAGAGGTGAAAGTCAGGGGGTGTGCGTGCGTATCTGATCCCAGCCATGGGGTTCGTACGGTGAGCGCTAAACCATGCACCGGAAGGTTCTGCCACTTTTCTGGACTGCATCGGGGAATGAGGTGGTAAGCGGGTGTATTCCTGCAGATTGACCAGGTATCCTTCTCCTGTCCAAGAGCCCCTCTCTCAGACAGTGCACGCTGCTTTCTTCTTGTCCTCTGAACCCCATGATATTCCACAGGGGTATTCCTAGGGAGCCCAGACATTGTATATAACTGGTGGGAGGGGTAAGACCCATGACAGAGGTTCTAGGACTTATTGGATCTGAAAAATGCTGTGAAGTGCTTGGAGCTAAAACTGGAATTGTGGTTTAGAAATACAAAAATTATTGTTAGTGGTCAGTGGTCAATCAGGGTGAAACGTCTCTCTGTGAATGGATCTCCCTGCTGTTCCAAAGCCCAAGTAATGAGTCCAGGCTATTCCGCTGGTTACGATTCCAGCACGCGTCGGGTTTTATTTAACGGAAGGAATATTTACTTCACAATAAATGCATAAACTCTGCCTGCTCTGAGAGCGGCAGTAAAGGCATTTCTCCAATCTGCGCATTATGCTCCCAGTAAAGCTGTACCAGCTGAAAGGCCCGACTCCTGGGAACTGCTGGGCTCCAGTGAGTCAGGAACCCCAGAAATAGTCCAGCCTTCCACTGACTCTCAGTCCTCGCATGCTGACTCCAGAAGGGACCCTTGGAAGGAGGAGGAGGTCGCACTGGGAGCTCGTGAGTGAGCAGCAAGCGAGCCCAGCCTAGGAGTATGGTGGGTGGCTGGAACTTTCCTTGCTGGTTCTGGTGCTGGGCTCCACTCATGAAAGACAGACTCTACAGGTCTCAGATCTTCAACCTCTGGGGGTCCCTAAACACACACACCGGGGTCACCTAACCTAGTTTACAGGGGCTTCCGTAAGCTATTATGCAAGGGCTTATGGTACATAGATGTTAAAGTGCTGATTATTACAGATGAAACGAGGGTCCTCTAGAATATTATGGAGCGCCAGATTCTGTGATGCACGTGCTACATCCAGGTGGTAGAGTGGCTGGCTTACATCCCCCCTGAATCCCCCCAGATCCCTATGTGAAGATGTTGACTCAGTTTGCCTGTCTGATGTTCTCTCTCACTATCCTCCGTCTCATTGATCCAGCTCACAGTAAACAGGCTCCCTTCAGCTTCTGCACCCTCTCTTTCTTCTCGCTCCTTACTCTGGAATCAAATCACCGACCTTCCTCCCAATCAACATTCATACATGCAGTGCATATTTAAAAATCACATACGTACCATTTTGCTTTAACTAATTACATTGTACCACTCCCGCCATTATATTCTTTTCAGCTGCCATCGACCATTGGGACTTCATGAGGCTGATATTCATAAAAAGATGAGCCACTATACTGAGGCATCGAGCAATGGACTTAGGATGTTTCCCCTTACAATTCACTGTACCAGAAGAAATATTATATACACACACACATTTATTCAAATTCTGGCCTCAACTCAATAACAGCCACACAGACATCTTCCACTACAGGAAACTTTGTGAAGTAACTGAAAACGCAGCACCCTGTCCCCCATTCAGAAGCCATGGCGCAAAGCTGCCGCTCCATAACTCCTGTGACCCACACAGCAACAGTGCAAATATCACCGAAAGGGCAACAGTGCAAACATCACCGAAACGTGGAGATAAAAACCCTGAGAAGGCAGACTCTGCAGGCCGTGCAACAGCAGAGAGAGAGAGAAACAGAAATGAATTGCCTTCTGTATTTTTATCTATTTCCATTCATTTTTATAGCCCGCCAAGTTCAAAACCAAAGGCAGTCCAAAGCGATTTGCAACAATCAAAACAAATACACGCCATCAAATTTACTGTAATGCAAAATACAGCAAAAATATCAATGCAATATCAGTAGTAATCATTTCTATTTTACACTTAATACAATACAAACTGCAGGGTTTCTCTGTTTCACACAAAGCTCCTGTACCTTTCTCTGCTTTTCTATCCGCTCATAGCTAAAGTTCACCTCTTCTCTTCAGTCCTCATCCTCTTTTTGCCTCTCACCTATCAGCCTTTCGTTTCCCTCAGCCCTCCCATTCCCCCCCCTCTGTCTCTCACTCCTTCCCCAGCCTCCTATTCCCTCATTTCCACCACTCTCTGTACTCACCTCTAACCTCGTCCCCTCACCAGCCCCAGCTCCTTTCCTGCCATTCATCCTGTTCTTCTGCCTCTTACCCCCTCCGTCACTGCCTCCCCAGCCCCATTTCCACTCCCACTCCCTCATCCCCCTTCACCAACCCATCCCTTTCCTCTCACACCCATTCGCAGGACTCTGACCCCCTTCATCCAATCCCTCCAGGTCATTCACACAACTTCTAAACCCCTCCCTCTCCTTTAGCCCCTCCCTCTTATTCCTGTCTCACACCCTCACTCATACGTCCTAGAAAAAACACCCTCTACATATCGTTTGTTTGGTTTTCTATCTATTGTACTAAGTTATTGTTCAGTACCAGTTCCTGTTACTGTTTAAATGTGTTAGATGTAACAGGTTGTTATAAATGTAAACCGGAGTGAAGGCATTTTTTTGCTATACCTCGGTATATAAAAAACTCCTAAACAAATAAAATGCCCACTCGATTGCTGAGTCCCCACTGGCCCCCACCCCCCATCCCCGAGTCCCTGAATCCCATCCTTCTGGAGGCAGTGATTTCTGCAGGCTGTGAAGGTGGCTGCGACTCGTATCAGAAGCTTCCGGCAGCTCTGAAGGCGACCACCCTCGATGGCGACAGCTCCTGGTGCTGGTGCCAGCCCGCCGCAGGTTGCCACATCCTCCAGAATTTTAACCACCCTAAGCCCAGGCCGTGCGGCAATCCCGGCCTGCCCTCCTGAGATCCCTACAAATGCCCGAGGGGGGGGAGACTGTCTCCCTCCTCACTGAAAAGTGCCCCACGGACCTCGGTTACTAATGATCTCTTTGTTCTTTTCAGGGGAAATGGGCAAGGAGAGGATGCAGGAGGTGGACGCAGCACTGGAAAAAATACGGACTGATAGATCTAAAGGTAGTCACCGACCAATCTCATAGCCTGGCTTGAAGAAAAAAAAATATATATATATATGAGGGAGTGGTAGAAGGAACAAGGTGGGGTTAGCGCCCCAAAAAGGTACAAATCTTATTACTGCAACAAAGTGATGGCAGGCGAAGAATCTTGAGGAAATGGGAGCAAAAGAACCGAACCCTGAGGGCATCCTCCCCCACCCCCACCCACCAAAAAAGGATGCAAAATTAAACAGGAAGAGGTTGGAAAGGGGCCAAAAAGGAGCAACATTATGAGTAAGATGTGCAAAAGAAAGTCAGGGGAAATGGCTTGCTAAACACAGGAACACCTCTTCCTCTTTTTCTGAGTATCTCAGCTGATTTACAATGGCTTTTCTGACATTCACTTTTCCCTCAAATAGCGAGCGTGCCACAGTGCTCTCTGTAAGCCGGGCCCGCATGCGTGCTACGAAGCAGGCGCCCAGAAGAAAACAAAGCACGCACAAGAAAAAAAGGAAACGAGAACAGTGTCTCAGAGAATCGTTGCACACGAGAACCCTGGTGCATGCACCACCCACAAAAGTAAATAGAGGGAACCCCGCTGTCAGTGTTTGCAGATTTTACTCGAGACTGGCTAATTTGTTGGCCAAAACAAATGCTAAGATCCATGCAACAGAGTGCGCGTTTCGGTCTTCAACAAGGGTTCTGTTAATAACTGGACCTGGGATGAACGCAACGGTCGACCTGCCAAATGCACGATCAATCATTCTTTAAGATCGCCCACTTCCAAACCGTGCAAAGATTTGAAAACAAGATGCGGAATTTGAAACTGTAAACGAAACTCGTCAGGGAGCCAACGCAATTTTTCAAGCATTCTGTGCAAGCCATTTGCCTCTGATAGTTTTGCATGTTTGCTGTCTTGCTTTATCAGGTGCTAGTTGGTCCTATTAAAAGTGTAACCCCCGTCTCTGGTGACGTCCCAGAATGCAGGGGGCACACATCTACTCCCAGATCTCCCTCTTCTAACACACAGTCCACTTGCTCCAGGGGGCCAGAGTTCATTCCGGCAAAGAGCAGGGTAAACCTCTGGGGCCTTGTGCTCATTCCATAGTACTCACAGTACTCATGCTTGGGATGTCCTTGCTTGAGGATACCTCTGACTCTGGACATAAGCATTTACTGCAACCAAGAATACTTAGGGGTAGACAATCAAACACTACTTAGCTAGCTAAGTGGCTGCCTTTGAATATCTAGCTAGACCACTTAGGCGGATAAGTGACTTATCCAGCTAAATAGTTAGCCATATAGTCTGTGGGAAGGCAATGAGCATAACTGGGAGTGCTACCTTTTCGGTTAACTTAGCCAGATAAGTCGTGATATTGAGCCTTTTCCGGTTAGGTTGACTGGGTAAATTAGATGTGGCCCATTGCTGGTCTAAAGCTTATCTGGATACATTCAGTGGCATGTCCCGGCCACTGAATATCCTATGTATGTTAGCCGGGTAAGTCTTATCCAGCTAACTTACATAGCCGGATATATTTTAATATTGGCCCCTTAAACTCCAATTTCCAACAAAAATTCTCCAATTTACCTTCTAACAAAAAATACAGTCCAAAAGTGCCTCTTTCTCATTTTCAACAGCCGAGTCAGTGTGCTTTAGGACAGCAAGCACTAGGTAAAGACCCAACACTCCTAAGTGATAGAGGGTGGGCTCCTAGTAGAGAGGTCTAGAACGGGTAGATGTGAATCGTTTTTTTACTCTTTTGGATAATAGAAGGACTAGGGGGCACTCCATGAAGTTAGCATGTGGCACATTTAAAACTAATCGGAGAAAGTTCTTTTTTACTCAACGCACAATTAAACTCTGGAATTTGTTGCCAGAGGATGTGGTTAGTGCAGTTAGTGTAGCTGTGTTTAAAAAAGGATTGGCTAAGTTCTTGGAGGAGAAGTCCATTACCTGCTATTAAGTTCACTTAGAGAATAGCCACTGCCATTAGCAATGGTAACATGGAATAGACTTAGTTTTTGGGTACTTGCCAGGTTCTTATGGCCTGGATTGGCCACTGTTGGAAACAGGATGCTGGGCTTGATGGACCCTTGGTCTGACCCAGTATGGCATTTTCTTATGTTCTTATCTCTATCTCTGATGGGACACAGGACTTCTGGTGAAGGAAATCCCCCCAAAAATGACAAAATCTAAAACTCTCTCTCTCCCCCCGCCCCCTTTCCCAGTGGCCAAACTTCCTGCCAAAACAAAAAGGAACAAAATGATCTATAAAAATACTTCTCTTTTCTTCTCTGTCAGGTCATCATTGTCCCTTCTTAGTTGGCTGATGGGAGCCTCAGCACCTTCCTGACCTCCCACGATAGGGAAGAAAGTCTTCCCTTAGCCTGGCACAAGAGCCCACAAGCAAAAAAACTCTCAAAAACAAAACAGTTCTTTTCAATCTTCTTCCAACCCTTTCTTCACCCCTGCAAGACAATCCTCTTCTAGACCGTTGGGTGCTGGCACAGGGCAAAGGCTCTTCCTTTGGCTCAAGCTGTGAAGCCTAAAACAGGGGTCGGCCACCCCAGAAAACAAAAGCCACTTCCCCTGTTACAGGCTGTGGTGCTCACAGATGGGAAGACCTCTACAGCTGCAGCTTAAAATGCCAAAAAAAGACAACTCGGAATACTCTTTTTAACAGCGCACTACTGACCAATCCAAAGGAGCCTCGGTGGAGGTGCCTGCAGGGAAGATTTGCAAGCCACAAAAATCCTAGCCTAGGAATGAAGCTAGGGATCCCACAGTATATGGGAGACCTAGGGATTTCTACATGAGTTTTAATTAAAAAAACAAAACAATTAAATGTACAAACTGAAACATACTTACCTTAGTTAATTTTTTTTGTTTTGTCTATTCTGGAGGTTGTGGGGCACCTGTTTCTTGGTGGAGGGTATCTGTGGAATTACAGATATGTGGTAGCATGCTGAAGGGCAATGAAATTACAGTGCAGATTTGCCCCTGTAGGTCTGAGCATGAGATAGGAGACAGGAAAATAGGAATAACTTAAGAGAAGAAGAAGCATTGTTGCTGGTGTACCGTTCCCTTTAAATCAAGTAATTTTGTTGATTTGATTCTTTTATAAGACAACATTTATTTTCTGCTGCAGATGAGTCGCAGATGAAGATGCAGCTGCAGGAGCTGAAAGACACCATCAAAGACTTAAATTGTCAACTACAAATTTTAAAGTCCAATGGTAAGAGAACAAAGAGCACAGGGAGGACATCTCCAGCATCTCAGCCAGCTTCTGTCCCTAGGTTAATATCTCAACAATAGAAAAGCACAGGGAAGACATCTCCAGCATCTCAGCCAGCTTCTGTCCCTAGGTTAATATCTCAACAGTAGCAAAGCACAGGGAGGGCATCTCCAGCATCTCAGCCAGCTTCTGTCCCTAGGTTAATATCCCAACAGTAGTAAAGCACAGGGAGGACGTCTCCAGCATCTCAGCCAGCTTCTGTCCCTAGGTTAATATCTCAACAGTAGTAAAGCCCAGGGAGGACGTCTCCAGCATCTCAGCCAGCTTCTGTCCCTAGGTTAATATCCCAACAGTAGTAAAGCACAGGGAGGACGTCTCCAGCATCTCAGCCAGCTTCTGTCCCTAGGTTAATATCTCAACAGTAGTAAAGCCCAGGGAGGACGTCTCCAGCATCTCAGCCAGCTTCTGTCCCTAGGTTAATATCTCAACAGTAGTAAAGCACAGGGAGGACGTCTCCAGCATCTCAGCCAGCTTCTGTCCCTAGGTTAATATCTCAACAGTAGTAAAGCACAGGGAGGACGTCTCCAGCATCTCAGCCAGCTTCTGTCCCTAGGTTAATATCTCAACAGTAGTAAAGCACAGGGAGGACGTCTCCAGCATCTCAGCCAGTTTCTGTCCCTAGGTTAATATCTCAACAGTAGTAAAGCACAGGGAGGACGTCTCCAGCATCTCAGCCAGCTTCTGTCCCTAGGTTAATATCTCAACAGTAGTAAAGCACAGGGAGGACGTCTCCAGCATCTCAGCCAGTTTCTGTCCCTAGGTTAATATCTCAACAGTAGTAAAGCACAGGGAGGACGTCTCCAGCATCTCAGCCAGCTTCTGTCCCTAGGTTAATATCTCAACAGTAATAGAGTAAAGAGTACAAAGAGCATCTTGAGCATCTAAATCAGCTTTTGTAGGTAGGTTACCATCTCAATGATAATGGAATAGAGAACAAACTGAGGACATCATGAGCATCTCAATTAGTTTCTGTCCATAGGTCAATGTCTCAACAGTAGAACAGTGCACATGGGAAGCCTTCAACATTGCTACCAGATTCGAATCTATTCACTAACCTCCTAAAAATACAGCAGTTGATTTGTGTCCCTGTGCAGGGAAAGGAAGGCACTGCTGAGCTGAGGGTTACAGGCTGCAGAGATCTGACCCCTCATTATTCATTTTCAGGATCCCAGATGGCTTGCTGCCCACCCAAATGGCTCACCTTTTCAGGCAGCTGTTATTATTTTTCCACACAGAGGAAATCATGGGAGGAGTCCAAGAGGTACTGCCTAGATGAGAAGGCCCACTTGGTGGTCATCAATACCCAGACTGAACAAGTGAGTTCTGTGTTACTGGAGAATGGGGATGGTCATCCTTCTTTTTCTCATGTCCATCCATCCAAATCCTACTTTTTTCCATGGATGGGCCCATTTCAGCATTTGTGTGTTGGCCTCAGCAAGATCCTGCACTCAAAGTGGGAGTGAACAAGGAATTGGATGTATTTTTTGGGATCTGCTGGGTACCTTATAATGATACAGATTGGCTTCTGTCTGAGGTAGGATACTGGGCTTGATGGACCTGTGGTCTGAGCCAGCATGGCACCTCTTATGTTCATTCTGATGTACTGTAGTTCTTGTGTATGGTGGCCAAGTTGGACAGGAGTAAACTTTAGTTTATCCTGCAGCTTCACGACATGCATTTTCTGGCATTATCCTGTATCACTTTTGACAAATTGTAGTTTTCCAGGTTAGGTTTTACGTCTACTACTGCTTTATCACAGTATGGTGCAAAATTTAAAAGGTCCCAGGTATGAAGAGCAGGGAATCTTTTTTTCTCCTTATTAGTTTTAATTATCTGGTGTTATTTGATATCTCTGCTGTTTTGAAATTTTATTGGCAATTGGGAAATTAAAAAAAAATGTACATGAGTTTTTAATTATTGGATTTTTTTGTCAGTTTTGAAATATGTATTGTATTTATTGGTATGGTTTTGCTATTATGATTGATATTTTATATTTCTTGATTTTATTGGATTGATGTTTTATGAGGACTGGTGGCGTTTCTGTTTTTCCATTACAGTACTGCATAGAGTCTGTCTTCTTGCAGTTTACAGTTCAGTTTTTGTCTGCACATTTCTTTTTATACTTTATGGTCGCTTTATTCTGTATTTGGTAAGGATCAGTCTATGTTGTGCATGTCTGAGGTGAGGTATCCTGCTGGCGTGTCGTTTCTGTGCAGGGATCTACGGCAGCCTGACTTGTACTGTTTTTCTAATAGGAGGTGTATTGGTATTTTAGGGCCTAGTGTAATGTTTGCAGTGTTGTCTTTTCATAGGTAGAGTTGTAGCTATTTGAGCGCTGGCAGTTGGCGCTGTTTTGGAATGGGAGGTTTACTATATTGTAAATGAAATTCACTTTACTCATGGCTTTTGTGAGGGTGAAGTCCACACCCAATGGGGTGGATTTTAAGAGCCCTGCTCGCCTAAATCTGGGCGGATTTAGGCGAGCAGGGCCCTGCGCACCGGTAGGCCTATTTTCATAGGCCTACCGGTGCGCGCAGAGCCCCGGGACTCGCGTAAGTCCCGGGGTTTTCTGAGGGGGGCGTGTCGGGGGCGGGCCCGATCCGCGCGGCGTTTTCAGGGCGTGTCGGGAGCGTTTCGGGGGCGGGCCCGGGGGTGTGGCTGTGCCCTCCGGACCCGCCCCCGGGTCGCGTCCCGGCGCGCTAGCAGCCCGCTGGCGCGCAGGGATTTACGTCTCCCTCCGGGAGGCGTAAATCCCCCGACAAAGGTAAGGGGGGGTTTAGACAGGGCCGGGCGGGTGGGTTAGGTAGGGGAAGGGAGGGGAAGGTGAGGGGAGGGAACGGGGGTAGGCTGCGCAGCTCGGCGCGCGCCGGCTATACGGAATCGATAGCCTTGCGCGCGCCGATCCAGGATTTTAGCGGCTACGCGCGTATCTACTAAAATCCCGCGTACTTTTGCTTACGCCTGATGCGCCAGCAAAAGTACGCCAAATCGCGCGGTTTGAAAATCTACCCCAATATGCATTACACCATATGGCTGACACCATATGGCTTCCAAGTGTCTTTTTTTGCAGGTTTTTCTGATTGGCACCTCAGAAGACTGTACGTTGAATATCCTTTTTCATGTAAAATCTATTATGAATGTGTAATTTGTAATTATGTATGGGGCGGGCCCAGGGGAGGAGGGTGGGGAGGCAAGGCCGTAACCCTCTTGCACCGACCCCCTGGTGGCCACATGAAGTGAGTGAAGCGATTCTGTTGGTTCTCAGCTTCACTCTGCTGCTGAAGGGAATGATGCAGGGGGGGCTGGCTGAGGGGGCGCTCACTGCTCCTTCAGTCCCAGCTTCTCCCAGCTGGCTGTTGTCGTTGCTTTGACCCCACTGGTGGTTTTAATACTCTGCTGGTTTCAGTCATTTGTAGAGAAGCAGAGTATGCCCGATTACCACTGGATTGGCCTCACCGACGTTGATGGACAATGGAAATGGGTCGATGGCACCAGTTACGACTCTGCTGTCAAGTAAGTCCGATGAATTCCTTAGTCCTTAATTGATGGGGTCTCCAGCTCCACCCCCCCCCCCCTGTCCTTTCTTCCAACCCCACAGTCAAAGAATCCCCGTCTCCCACGCCTGCCTATATATATATTTTTTTTACATCTTTCTTGTCCTCCCCTGCCTCGCCATCTTGGCCGATGAGAGCGCCAGCACTGGCACTGCTTCCAATGCTTGAGAGAGAGCACTTCTCCCCTCAGATACAGCACCTCATTCCTGTCTTTAACAGTGTCAGAGTTTGTCTTCTGCCGATCCCAGGCTTTATCAGTATGGGTACTGCTCTGCCATCTCCTCACCCCCCCAGACCCCTGGTTTTCTGAATCTTCCCTCAAGTAGACCTCTATCCCCCACAAACCTGCAATTTGCTTCCTTCCTCCTCCTCCCCCCCCCCCTAATCAATTCAATTCCCACCTCCTCCCTTCACCTGGTCCTTCTATTCTTTCCCTCCTTCCTGCCGCACTCCCCCCCCCCCCAACCAACCAACTTCACAGCTCTGGCGCTGCTGTTTTGACAAGGCAGCGAGCCTACAGACCCCTGCTAACAAGTGTCCCTGTCCCGCCTGGGATTTCATGCAGGAGGTGGGGCTGTGAGCAGGGGGGGGGGAGGAGCTTACTGAGCACCAGAGCCAGGGTTATGAGGTGGCTAGAGGGAGGGAGAGGATCAAAGGATCAGCCAGAGTGAGGGAGGTGCAAATCAGACTGAAGCCCAGCAGGAGTGCTGGGGACTTTGCAACCCCCAGAATTGTGCCACCTTAGGCAAAATCCAGGTCTAGTCTTGATTCACTGCAGCCGCAGGACTCTAGGTGAACGTGTAAATGACCTCTCTCCTAGGAACTGGATTCAAGGTCAACCCGATGAGTACTTCGGGCATGGGCTGGGTGGGGGCGAGGACTGTGCCCACCTCCATGCCAATGGCCAGTGGAATGACGACCATTGCTCACGCCTCTACAAGTGGATCTGTGAGAAGGAGATGAACTAGCGGCGGTTACCATGGAAACAGCCCGCGATCCGGAACCCTCCCGTTGTGGACACTCACGAATAAGGCTGGATCCTCAGGGCTAGGCTGATTGAGTTGCCTTCCTCCCTTCTCCCACTGCATAATCCAGGAGGTGTAGTTCCAGCTTCTCTAAGAAAAGTAGAAACTACAACTCCCAAGATGCCCTGGCCGAGCCTGTCCCTAATGATCTGGAGCTCTCTGACAAAAGTAAGGATCAGGAAAATGTGAAAGAGCACAGCATTTTGCTGTATATTGTGATACTGGTGGTAGGTTGCATCTGTTTACCAACAGAATAACTCGCTCTAGTTTCTGTTCAGGCTGTATAAACTGAAATATCAACTTCAACTTCTTTTTGGCTAAGATCCAAGCACAGTCCTGGAACATGAGTTGAGGATGATCCCTCCTTGTCCTTTAGGCTGTGATTAAGAACTTGTACAATGCGTGTGTCTGGAAGGGTTAGCATCCCTGTCACCTGACCCCAGCGGGGGAGACGATAATGGAGCAAATATTACCGAAGAGATTATGCTGATTGCGATTGCATTTCCTACTTCATGTGTTAGGAATTGGAACCCACCTTGTTACTTTCTGGAAGAGGCGGGGCAATCAAGCACAAATAAATAAGTAAATCAAGCAACCGACAGCACCAACAACCCAAAAAAACGACACAATAAAGTCCCAGCGTGCGGAAGCGCCCACTTTTTAGAAGACGTTATTCATTACTGCAGCGGTTTTTTTAGCACGCTTTCTCTATAGATTCTGCCTCAAAACGCGGCAGGGGGATCCACCCGTGAACCTTTTCCCCCTTCCATCACCTCCTCCCTGCGTCGCAGCCCCTCCGCCGCCGCGTCAGAGCCATTGAGTGGTGGATTGTTCCTCCATGGCACCGATCATGCGATGCGAGGCCCCCAAAGAGGTCAGCTCCAATGACCCTATTTCTGTCCTGCTGTTGCTGCTGTCGTGCCGACGCCTGCTAACCAAGAACGGTCTCCAGTGGGTGTTGACTGATAGGAAAAAAGTGCTGGCGTTATGGGTGGGGGTTTTTTTTTTTTAAAATTTATCAGTTGTTCATATTACAAGAGCAAATAGCATATATAAGGAGAAGGCTTTATAAAAATCCAGCTGCTGTCCAGTTATTGTTTGATTCTAGATATTACCTAAGCGATAAAATAACTCTTCCAAAATTAAACTTCTCGTGTGATGGGCCGGTTACTATTTCTTAAATAAACTTTCTTTGTGAGCACATGCCAGTATTCTACATGTGAACCTGCCTTTCTCTCAGCATAAATGTAAATCCACATTCCTCATACAGCAAGGGTCCCCCACTTCCTCCAAGGCGTCAACAAAATTCAAAAAGGGTTGCCACAGCTAAAGAAATCAGGGCATTCTTTACCTCTGCATCTGTAACCCCACCACCACCACCTATGTCCTTACTATGAAGGGGGGTGGGGGTGGGGGGGGGGGGGTTTATAGGTGCAGATTCATTTCTACGCCTTGGGAGTTTGTACACTTAAGACAAAAGTCTCCAAGCACTGGATGCTGGCTCCAGCCGAATACTTTACTGAAATAAAATGTATTTGATTGTTGCATTCTGGCAAATGCATTCTCTCCATTGCCAAATGCAATTCTCTCCATTGCCAATGAGCATTGCCCACAAATAACAAAAACTGTAAACCCGAACCACAGAAATAGAAAACCCTGGTACAATCCGTACCTCAGAAATCTTAAAACACAACTTAGAGCTGCTGAAAGATCCTGGCGCAAACAACAATCCCCCTCTAATAAAACAATCTACTACCAACGCATGCATGAATATAGAAATTCCATCATTCACACCAAACGTGAATACTACGCCAAAAAAATACATGGCTTGCAATACAATCCCAAGGCCCTTTTCTCTATGGTAGCTGAACTCACCTCTCCCTCCCACACACAACAAATTCCTAACTCTTCAAAAAATCGCTGCAATGAATTAGCCCAATTTTTTAAAAATAAAGTCTCCGCCATCACAACTCAATTCTCTAATAATAACTTAAATATTTGCCTACCGACTTTTAGCGCTTCAGTCTCCCTCTCCTCGTTCGACTCTTCCTCCTCCCTCGAAGTAGAAAACATCCTTAAAAGGATGAAACCCTCATCGCATCCCTCTGAAACTATTCCTTCGAAACTCCTGCTTTCAATACCCAAAGTAATTGCCAAACCTCTATCAAATATCCTGAACTGCTCACTAGCACATGGCTCAGTCCCAAATTTCCTAAAACAAGCAGTAGTGAAACCACTACTCAAAAAACCCAATCTCGACCCCGCTACCTTGTCTAACTACAGACCTGTTTCTAACCTCCCCTTCCTAGCTAAAATCCTCGAGAAACTAGTCAACTCTCGTCTTTCTGATCACCTTGAACTAAACAATATCCTCCCTCCCACACTACATGGTTTCAGGAAACATCTCAGTACTGAAACCTTACTGCTCTCCCTTCATGATACTCTCATCAGAGGGACTGACTCAGGTTCCTCTTATCTGGTTGCCATGCTTGACATCTCGGCTGCGTTCGACACAGTCAACCACGATGTCCTCCTCAACATCCTCAGGAGTATTGGGATCTCCGGCAATGCCCTCTCCTGGATACAATCATATCTCCAAAATCGCTTCTTCACTGTCTTTGTGGATAATAAAGAATCTGACCCCATTAGTCTGCCTCAGGGTGTTCCCCAAGGCTCCTCCCTCTCTTCTACCCTCTTCAATATATACATGCTTCCTCTCACCACCCTGCTCACCAACCTGCACATCAAGCATTTCATTTATGCTGACGATGTGCAAATCATTTTCCCATTTTCCGACTCCCTCCAAACTGCCCTACATAACTGGGAATCCTGCCTTTCTTCCATCACCCAACTTCTTAATGACATGCATCTAGCTTTAAATCCCAAAAAAACTGAACTTTTAATCATATCTAACAAGCAACCTCTTCCAGACATTCCACTTACACACTCATCCTCCTCTTTCCCCACACAGGTTCGCAATTTAGGTGTACTTATAGATAATCACCTGACTTTTAAATCATTCATTAACTCTATCATTAAGGATTGTTATTATAAGCTTCAAACAATAAAAAAACTCAGACCTCTTCTCCATTTCATGGATTTCCGTACTGTACTTCAGTCTATTATTCTATCCAAAATAGACTATTGTAACGCACTTCTCCTTGGCATCCCCATTTCACACACCAAGCCTTTACAACTTTTACAAAATGCTGCCGCTCGTATTCTATCAAACTCCAAAAAGAAGGACCATATCACCCCCATACTCATCTCTCTACACTGGCTCCCTATACACTCCCGAATTCTTTATAAGGCACTCTCCATCATCCACAAAAGTCTGCTACACTCCAATCTCAATTGGATCAACCCTCCACTCACCCCTCGCACCTCCAACAGACCCACCCGCACAGCTCTCCTAGGAACCCTACGTTCCCAACCCATTAATGCTTTCAAACTCTCCTCCACCATAAGCAGAGCCTTCTCTCTAGCTGGTCCCACTATCTGGAACTCCTTACCTCATGACATCCGCATGGAGTCATATACACCCACATTCAAAAAAAAACTAAAGACCTGGCTCTTCCAGCAAGCCTACCCTACGTCACCCCCCATCACATAATTCCTTCCAAAATGGATAACCCCAATCCACACTTGTGAACTCGGCCTGAATATTGGATTACGAATTGCCTCTGATTTTGGTACCTTGAAATGTTATAATATTTATGTTTATATTTATTTATATATATATATATACATATATATAGGTTATAGTATGTAAATCAATACCCCCCTCCAATGTATTTCTTCCTTGGTTTTTGTTAAGGGCTATGCCCTAAAGTTAACTGTATTTATCTGTTCCTTGTAAGGGCTTCGCCCATAAAGTTCATGTTTTACTGTGAACCGATGCGATGTGCAAACGGACATCGGTATATAAGAGACATTAAATAAATAAAATAAATAAATAAATAAATGGCCCATTTGCATGGAGATGAATCTGTTTCTTCCATTTACACACCCACAAGCCATCCCGCACAGGATCCCTTTCCTTTGCTAATGCAAGGCTAGGTTTTGGGAGCTCCTGTGGCCTTTAGGACACCCCTTGGTATCTGAACATTAAGGGCTCTGCTCCACTCCTTAGCAGGACAGTCTCCTCTCCTCTTCCTCTAGTTTGAGTACTGGGTGGCTACAGTCTCTTCTCTCAGTGGTGGAGCACTTTTTTGGTACCAACTGGACTTCTCTCACCCCAGGCTAGAATTTTCTCTCCCCCCCCCCTTGAGAAACCTTCATAGTGACAGTCATCCTGAACACCTGGGAAGCTTTCACTCCTTCTCACGCCCATTACTTTGGGGGTTTAAAGAAGAAAAATACAGGAATGGAAAGATTTAGACCTGCTTTTCCCCTCCTTGGCTCTCAAAAAAATATATAGGTTAGGATCCTATGCATCCCCTGACCTAGGTCTGCAGCTACTGCCCCCAACCCAGCCCCTGCTGCTTGCATGCCCTCCTTGCTTCAGACTGCAGAGAGAGGAAGAGAGAGAGAGAGAGAGAGAGAGACTGTCCTGACCTCTCCCTGAACCACTACATCGCAGGACTCCTTCTAGAAAACTCTAGATGGTGTTCCCAGCACAATCCATGCTGGTCACCTCCCAAAGCGGTGCCCTTACCAATGGATGGGACTGCTCCTTGCAGAGTGAGCTTGTTCTAGCATTCTCTAGAATCTATGACAGATGTTCTGCCACGGAGCCCTTTTTCCTCACTTAGGATACGCCCTGGGAAGAATTCTGGCTGGGTCTGCATGGCTTCCATTTGGATGCTGCCATAGTTGGTGAACATATTACGAAACAGCCTGTGTCTTTTCCCTGCTGACCGCAGATGGAGAATGGGGTCACTGCGCCAACTGGGAGAATGGTCGATGTTCTACGTGAGAGCGTCCCCTTTACAAAGGATGGGGATCAGGGTCCATCAGAGGGAGTGTTAACCCAGTATAAAAGGGGTGCTTGAGGATTTTGACACAGAGAGAGAGTTGAAGATGGATTGAGAGGTGAAAAGAACCCACCTGGGGGACCTCAGATTCAGCCCAGGCCGGCCTCTATTTTGAAAGGGCCCTTGCGGGGGCTCTCCCCATCAGGAGGCTGGGGAGGGCAGCCTGTAGTAAGGCTGTCACGCCCTTAAGTCTGCCGTGATCAAAGACATTAACGAGGGATCATTTCTATTGTACTGATTCCAATAATGTTCCTGTTATCTGTGCTCCCAGGCACAGATAGGCGACATTTCAATGAGAGACTTTTTTTTTTTGCGCTAGATTAAAAGTTTCTATAATCAGAAATCAGTGTCCTTGCTATGGGTGGGCAAGATGAGCATCTGCCTGGGGTGACGAGCCCAGGGGAGCTGAGAGATGTGAAAGGACATAGGAAAGAGCCTCACACTGCCTGGCCCCTCTCTTCTCTTACTCCCACCCCCCCAACATGTGCTTCCTGGGCTGGCCAATAGTTGCCCAGCCTGGCCCAGTCTGGGGGGGGGGGGGGGTGGGCATAGAAACCGCATAGCTGGGGGGAGGGGGCGGGTGGCAGAGCTGGAATGCCACAGCAACCCTTGCGTTTTGGGTGCTGTGTTCCCCTAGCAGGCATCTTCGTCACAGCAGCAATTGACTTCTGGGGCTCTGTTAAGTTTAGCAGAATATCATTTGTGTTCCAACCCTCCTTCCAAGGACTCTCTATATTCCTAGGTGCTCTCTAATTCATGCTACCAGAAGTTCAAGATCCAAATTAAATAACATGGGTGCGGGAAGACATTCCTGTCTCTTCAGTTCAGATTTTGAACCTTTAGCATCACCGTCAGTCCTGGACATATCTCTCTCCAATCCAAGACAGCTCTAGTGTGAGCAAGTTGAAAACATTTTAAGAGTTTCACCTGCTCGTGGGAGCTCCCATGCCCCAGAAGAGCTCCTGGCCAGGCTGAAGAATCAGGCAGACAAACTAAATAAATAAAAGGAATAAAATAAAAAGTAAAAAAGAGAGAATAAACAAAATAAGGAAAATATAAGGAAAAGGGATGCAGGAAGTTGCAGGAATGGAACAGGACCCTGAGGCCTTCGGGGGAGTCCCAGTAATACAACGGGGCACAGGGGAGAACATGGGATAGCCCCTTATTCTGCGGAATGGGAGAGGGTCCTGGAGAGAGAGGCAACCTTTAGGTTTACTGTAGCAAGCCCAAAAGCACTAGGGCTAGCCTAGTGGCTATTACAGTGAGTTGCACAGCACAGGGACACAAAAACGTAAGGTGACCAGTCCCAGGGAACCTGATTTGGGACAACACAGCAACTTTAAAAATTATAGGTTTGGAGGCAGGAGGAGAGAAAAAAAAAATCAAGAAGTTTGATTCCAGAATGACTTCTGTACCCACTGGAAGGTAAAGACAAAAGGGTCCCCCGGTAGTTAATGGAAATAAAGCTGAACAGGAAAGCAGTCTTACAGAATCTGTTCTAGTTAGAGGGGAGTGTGAAGATTTAAAGATTGAAACATGAAGGCTATTCCCTAAAATTAAAAGCAGGGAATTTTTTTTTTATCATCTTTTGATTTCCATAGCTAGGATTTACCGGACACCTGCACTAGAAAGATCTTAGGTTGGCAGAAGACACTTTGTGCCAGGGAGGCAGTCCTTCTTATTGATTTCTTATAGACAGGTAGTAGGTACTCCCCTGGAGCTCGACCCCATCGCTGGAGGAGACGTGACTGCACCTGGGATCACTGCCCAGGGACAGAATGAGCTCGGACCCAGGACCCAGGACCTCTGAGGGACACACCCTAGGTCTGGTCAGGCCAGTAAAAACGATTAAGCTCAGGAATAAAGCGCCAGACGAGACAGAAAAAGATAAACACATACAGCCAAACAAGACACAAGAGGGACACGCTCTTTGTCTCATCAGAGCCTGGAAGAGAAAATAAAACCACAAGGCTCAGTTTCTTAAAATACCAATTTGGATACAAGTTTGGGAAACAGCTGCAATAAACTAAAAGTGATACTTATCTGACGCCGAGTTAAATCCAGCTTGAGGTTCTACAAGCAAAAGAACAGAATAGTTAATCCTGGTTTACTACTGCCGGATGTAAAAGTTTTACATTTCAAATATTTGTTTAATTGCTGATTAATATAAAAGAGCAAAGAGGATTTTTTTCTTGAAACATTGTGTCACTAATATCTATTGAAAAAGACTTAATTACTTGTCATTGTTTATTGCAATTCCTAATTCTTTTCTTTTCAGAAAAATAAAGTTGTTGAATCTTTTATCTCAGAATTGTTTATCACAGAGGCTTCCCAGATAAGGAGGACGGTTATCCTGCGTCCCCTCCCTTCCCCCAGCAGACTTTGCTGGGTGGGTTCTGGACCCCATCTCTGTACAGGAAACCAGGGAAGAGAGCATCACCCTGTGAGGTTAAGAACATAAGAAGTTGCCATACTGGGTCACACCAAGGGTCCATCAAGCCCAGCATCCTGCTTCCAACAGTGGCCAATCCAGGCTACAAGTATCTGGCAAGTAGCCAAACACTAAATAGATCCCATGCTACTGATGCCAGTAATAGCAGTGGCTATTCCCTATTAATTAATAGCAGTTAATGGGCTTCTCCTCCAGGAACTTATCCAAACATTTTTTTAAACCCAGCTCCACTAACTGCACTAACCACATCCTCTGGCAATAAATTCCAGAGCTTAACTGTGCGTTGAGTGAAAAAGAATTTTCTCTAATTTGTTTTAAATGTGCTACTTGCTAACTTCATGGAGTGCCCCCTATATTATCCGAAAGAGTAAATAACTGTTTCACATTTACCCATTCAAGTCCTTTCATGATTCTGTAGACCTCTATCATATCCCCCCTCAGCTGTCTCTTCTCCAAGCTTCCATCTAGAGACCCTGCAGCACAGAAACATTTAACACCTAGTAGTACCCCACTAATCTTGGCCACAACAGTGGAAAAAGCTGTCTGCCACAGGCAGGTGCTGTTCAGACTATTTTAGCCTAATGCGCCCTCAAAATGTACTCTGTCAAAGGCTTTCTCCGAGTCCAGAGGCAGCAGTACTGCCTCCTCTTCTCTTTCTGTTACCACATGAATCAGACTGAGAGTAGGTCATATATTGTCAGCTCCCTGTCTTCCTCACGCACGGTAAGATAGTAAATGGCAACTGAAGAAGACCAAACTGGCCCATCCAGTCTTCCCAGTTGAGATTCTTCCACTTTAGTCAGATGTATGTACAACACCCATACACAACCTGACACCAGCTCCCCACCCCTAGCCCCTCTGTTTTGGTTTGGTTTTTTACCTGATGCTTCAATGTTTTACTTACCATTGCCTTCCAGTCCATATCAGGCCCAGAATCTGTTAGTGTACAGGCCTCATCTTCCTCTTTGAGACTTACAAGCCAGTGCTTAATCTAATACCCCCCCTTCCCCCAAGTGCTACCACCAAGCTTTCTAACAATCCAACCGGCCGCCAAGACAAACAAGGCTATTTACCAAAACATCCAGCGTCCCCATGCTCATTGATGTTTTAACCATGGTCACGCCCCTTAGAAGCGTGGTGCTGTCATACCAAGAACCCTGTTGGTCTTCACCTGTAAGAGGTGGCGGGTACTGTACGATCAAGTCCATTTGCTGATACCTTGGCCCGCAGTTCAGATTCCACCAATCCACAGCAAAGTGGGGCGATCTGAACCACATTCTGAAGGACTCCTCCCGGGTCTATGAATTACACAGATCATCGTGTTCCTCGTCGTCTCCTGGTAACCCGTTCCCTACTTGCACGGCACTGTATACCCAAGCTGAACTGGGCGCCAGGATCCTTAACATATTTCTAACAGAATGCAAGAGAGGAGCCATCTGCCCCTGGACTCTTACCAACTCCCATACTTCTTTTTACAGTTCTGAAACCTCCACAGCAGTAACAGGGGGGGTCCAATCTCTCTCACGCGCTCGCTTTTTCCTGGACTTTTTTTTTTCTTTTTCATTCTATTTCCCTTAAATAATGACCGTTTCCTTCCTGGTGACAGATTTGTACAAGCCGTCGACAAATTACAGCAACTCCATCCCGTATCCCTTTACAAGAAGTCAGCACCTTATTCTCAGCAGACTAGATCCGAAATATCCTATCGTTCTCGGCGCTCCTTCTCGGCTTCATTTGCCAACAACTTGCCCGCTCTGCCGCCTTTATTGTAAAAGTTCTTCTCCACTTTTATTAATGTCACATTGTTCTCTGATTTGCTTCCTTTTTGATAACGTCCGCCTTATCTCGTCTGACGGCAAATCCCTTCCTCGTTTATTTTCCTTCTGGTCCCAATCCTTCCTAACGGCCGTAGCCAGAAATATAAACCGACCCTCTTATCGTTGCTTTTGCCGCCTGGCCAAGCAATTGCTGGGCTGGCCTCATCATTATTATTTAAATGGGAAGAATTTGTTTGTATTTTTTTCAAGAAGCATCTCGCTGCTTCAGCAAGCCGCCTCTTAACCACCATCTAGGCTGAGCTGCTGTGTCCATCCTTGGGGGGGTGCAGATTTACCAACAGAGTAGGGAAGTGCCTACAGTCAGCCGCCCCCACTGTGGGAGTCACTTTGTTTTACCTCCTCACTTAATGGTACCACAAGGCGGTGTGGGGGAGAGAAGGCAGCCGGCTGCCTCATGGCTAAGGGTAGCCGGGGGGATAAATCTGCCGCTGACCATCATCGAATCTTTAAAATGTACTACAAGTGGTGGAGATGTTGGGCACGGGGGCGGGGGAAGGGGGGAGTAGCATGAGCATGGAGCCTACAGGGACTCACATGTGCCAGGGAGAAAGAAAGAGACAGATAGCCAGGGAGGGCAAAAAGAGAGAGACATAATAAGGATCAGGGAAGAAAGAGCAGAGAGAGGTGGAACCACGGAGGCTGGGGGGTGGGCGTGGGGGGAATAAGACACCCACCCACCCACACCCATACCCATGGGAAAGAGCCATGGAGATCAACAAGACAGAGAGGAGGAGATGCACATTTCCCAAATCTGACAGAGGAAATCTAAGACTTCCCACAAAAGAACGAGGCAGAAAAGCTCTCTAATCCTGGGGGAGAAGAGGAGAAAAAGCAGCTATTGCAGCAAAAGCTGTATCATCCTCCCACTAAGCTGTAACATTCCTGGACTTATTACTTTATTTGTAATTTGTTTTCCTTCTTTCCTTACACTTTTCTTTTATTTATTCTGTGCGGTGGGGAAGGGGGAGGGGGGAGAGAGAGGGAGTGCTTTGGAGACTAGAGAGACAGACAGACAGACAGACACTCGGAGTGTGAAAACAGGTCACAAAGCTGTGAAGGGAAAGTGGAACTCAGCGGGCGTCTGGCACTGTGGGATTATTGCACAAGGAAGTGGAACTCAGCGGGCGTCTGGCACTGTGGGATTATTGCACAAGGAAGTGGAACTCAGCGGGCGTCTGGCACTGTGGGATTATTGCACAAGGAAGTGGAACTCAGCGGGCGTCTGGCACTGTGGGATTATTGCACAAGGAAGTGGAACTCAGCGGGGCGTCTGGCACTGTGGGATTATTGCACAAGGAAGTGGAACTCAGCGGGCGTCTGGCACTGTGGGATTATTGCACAAGGAAGTGGAACTCAGCGGGCGTCTGGCACTGCGGGATTATTGCACAAGGAAGTGGAACTCAGCGGGCGTCTGGCACTGTGGGATTATTGCACAAGGAAGTGGAACTCAGCGGGCGTCTGGCACTGTGGGATTATTGCACAAGGAAGTGGAACTCAGCGGGCGTCTGGCACTGTGGGATTATTGCACAAGGAAGCAGGAGGAGGGCGTCAATCCTCAGAGTCTCCATTTCTCTAAGCAATGGAGACCAGGCAGAGAGAGAGAGTGGGGCAAACGTGGGAACAAGAAAGGTAGTTGGGGGTGACTCCGTGAATGGGAGAGGGGCTCAGCTGGCCCTGTATTTCTGATGACCTCCCCCCCCCCCTTTACCCCAATTGTGCCGTATTCTTGTATCTGCTGAGGAGGACTACAAGTACCACAATGCATTGGGATGTAAGCTGAAAAACCAAGACTGGCCCAAATTCTCCCTCTGGGAACTGGGTCAGCTCTGGAAGGATTTGATATCCAGAACAGTTTGTTGTAATTGCCTTTTTGGGGGTTTAGCCGGTATCTCAAACCTCGGCCACGTTTCCGCTGGTCTCCAAGAATTCCGCGCTTTGCTGCTGGTAATTTTAAATCCTCCGTTTATCCTTTGGTGCCCTTCACCTCTGTGCTGACTCCCCGTGTACCAGAAAGGATTTTGAGATCTCAGAAAGGCTTTCTGCAAACTTCCCCTCCTGTTTCTCTTCAGCTCGAGGCCATCCACCAGTCGTCTTTCAGCTGCCAGAGACCCCTTTTCCTTATGGAATGCTCTCCCTCTGGACATCTGCACAGGACCAAAATTATCCGAAGTTCAGAAAGGTCGCGGTTCCGTACTCCAGTCTTCTCCCGGCGCTTGGTTTCCATCGACGGCAGGTTTGTCCCGACGATCCAGGCCACTTCGCCACCCTCCGGCCTATCCACTTTGTGCCATGGTTACTTATTTATGGTTTATAACTGCAGTCTGTGTGTATTTTTATCTTTGTTGCTTTATTGTGTGTGGATAATCCTTTACAGAGGGGGAGAGAGAGCAGGGCCGGCAGAAGCACTAGGTGAACTAGGCGGGGGGGGGGGGGGCCCGGGGTGCCAGGGTCCCGGGGGTAGCAGCTGCATAGTGACGCTCTCGCGGCGGTGCAATAAATTCGTCGGGGGCTCGGCCGCTCGGGGCGACTGACTGACACGCCGAGCAGCGTGCGGCCCGTGCCGGAGGAGAGACGGCCGAGCGGCGTGCGGCCCGTGCCGGAGGAGAGACGGCCGAGCGGCGTGCGGCCCGTGCCGGAGGAGAGACGGCCGAGCGGCGTGTGGCAACAGTGGCAGCTCGGCAGCTGCCAGCAGGATATTTCATGACAGCAATGAGCGACCGACCCATCCGTCCTCACCCGACCCGAGGGCGGTTCAATGGGGGGGGGGGGGGGGGGGTGTGCAAGGCCAGAAAAGGCAGAAGGGCCACCCAGGGCGCCTAATACCCTTGGCACCGGCCCTGGAAGAGAGAGTGTCTGAGCTGATAAGGCAGGTCCCGCTGCTGCCTCGCAGAGGAATGCACGGGTGCGCTCCCAGGCACCTGAGTCACCAGTACCAGCTGCCATTCTCCTCTTGGGTGGGGCTCCGGAGGAGGCTGCATCACAGGGCTATTAAAAGAGCCACTCATGTCTGTGTTTTGGTTTTGTTTTTTTTTTTTATCCTGCAGTATCTTATAGCGGATCAGCTGAAACTGCCCAGGACCCCTTTCCCTCCTGCGAATGCTAAATTGAAAGTTATTCGTTTTATGTTTCGCTGTAGTTGTCCCTTTCGCAGAACCAGCCGGGTGTTAACGGCTCTTCCTCCGCAGCAGCGGTGCCGATCCGAGATGGATTTGGTCGCTGTCACCATTGCCCCTAGCTGCTGAACCGCACAGTGCCACCCCTCCCCCCCGTGCACCCCTCCCGGACTTCAGCTCCCAGTTCCAGTGGCGATCCTCATGGCGAACCAAGGCGCGGGGGCTAAGCTACTGAACCCGCACTCACAGGTCCTGTCCCTGCATGTAAGGGCCAGGGGGAGGGGCAGTGGTGGCAGCAGTGGGTGCGCGGAGCGCGATTGCGGGAGCAGCAGAAGTGTAGGGGGAGGGGGGGCAGGAAATGTCCTGCTCCCCTCTAAAATTTGCCATCCAAGGTGCAGGCCTAGTATCGCTTGTGTGTACATCCAGGTCTGGCACTGATGACCTATGCTTTATTAAGATAATCATTTGTCATCAGATTATTTCAGATTACTGGGAGTGGCCTGAGCTGCTCCAGTGTTTTTAAATGCATTTGTGCTTTGCCGACTTAGGGTTATACCACTGTCCTTATCATGAGGGAAACCCAGGGATCTGTATTCAAGTCTAACCCTCTCAGAGATGAGGGAACTGGTTCCAGGAGAGAAGCTTCAGGCTGGACTAGGCCTTTTCATATGTCTCGTCAGATGCATTTTGGTACCTGAGGTTTCAAATCCCTCAGTAAATTGGGATGTAGTTTCAGATTTCCATGTCACACTGATACATGTAAAATGTGAGCAGAGCACAGATAGCTAAAGGCCTTCAGAGATAGAGATTATAAAAATAGGGGGTGCATCCCTAATATAAGGCAAACACCATTTTATTCCAATCTCAGAATTGGGGAAACCATCATGGCCTGACAATTTGTACATGTTACCAAAATAATACACAAAGGGGTTAAAAATACAAGAGAGAATATAGGTAATATTCTCTTTGAAGATACATACAGTATATGCCTACACACATACATGTACACCGTAATAGAATATATGTAATATTCTCTTTGTGTATACAGTATATGCCTACACACATATGTACACCATATTAGAATATATGTAATATTCTTTGTGTATACAGTATATGCCTACACACACATACACACCGTATATTAGAATATATGTAATATTCTCTTTGCGTATACAGTATATACCTACACACATATGTACACCGTATATTAGAATATATGTAATATTCTTTGTATATACAGTATATACCTACACACATACATGTACACCGAAAATTAGAATATATGTAATATTCTTTGTGTATACAGTATATGCCTACACACATATGTACACTGTATATTAGAATATATGTAATATTCTTTGTATATACAGTATATGCCTACACACATACATGTACACCGAATATTAGAATATATGTAATATTCTTTGTATATCCAGTATATACCTACACACATACATGTACACCATATTAGAATATATGTAATATTCTTTGTGTATACAGTATATGCCTACACACACATGTACACCGTATTAGAATATATATACTATTCTTTGTGTATACAGTATATACCTACACACATACATGTACACCGTATTAGAATATATGTAATATTCTTTGTATATACAGTATAGCCTACACACATACATGTACACTGAATATTAGAATATATGTAATATTCTCTTTATATATCCAGTGCCTACACACATACATGTACACCATATTATAATATATGAAATATTCTTTGTATATACAGTATAGCCTACACACATACATGTACACTGAATATTAGAATATATGTAATATTCTCTTTGTATATCCAGTAATGCCTACACACATACATGTACACCGTATTAGAATATCTGTAATATTCTCTTTGCGTATACAGTATATGCCTACACACACATACATGTACACCAAATATTAGAATATCTGTAATATTCTCTTTGTATATCCAGTATATGCCTACACACATACATGTACACTGAATATTAGAATATCTGTAATATTCTCTTTGTATATCCAGTATATGCCTACACACATACATGTACACTGAATATTAGAATATATGTAATATTCTCTTTGCGTATACAGTATATGCCTACACACACATACATGTACACAGAATATTAGAATATCTGTAATATTCTCTTTGTATATCCAGTATATGCCTACACACATACATGTACACTGAATATTAGAATATATGTAATATTCTCTTTGTATATCCAGTAATGCCTACACACATACATGTACACCATATTAGAATATATGTAATATTCTTTGTATATACAGTATATGCCTACACACATACATGTACACCATATTAGAATATCTGTAATATTCTCTTTGCGTATACAGTATATGCCTACACACACATACATGTACACCAAATATTAGAATATCTGTAATATTCTCTTTGTATATCCAGTATATGCCTACACACATACATGTACACATATTAGAATATCTGTAATATTCTCTTTGCGTATACAGTATATGCCTACACACACATACATGTACACCGAATATTAGAATATCTGTAATATTCTCTTTGTATATCCAGTATATGCCTACACACACACATGTACACCATATATTAGAATATATGTAATATTCTCTTTGTATATACAGTATATGCCTACACACACACATGTACACTGAATATTAGAATATCTGTAATATTCTCTTTGTATATCCAGTATATGCCTACACACACACATGTACACTGAATATTAGAATATCTGTAATATTCTCTTTGTATATCCAGTATATGCCTACACACATACATGTACACCATATTAGAATATCTGTAATATTCTCTTTGCGTATACAGTATATGCCTACACACACATACATGTACACCAAATATTAGAATATCTGTAATATTCTCTTTGTATATCCAGTATATGCCTACACACATACATGTACACCATATTAGAATATCTGTAATATTCTCTTTGCGTATACAGTATATGCCTACACACACATACATGTACACCGAATATTAGAATATCTGTAATATTCTCTTTGTATATCCAGTATATGCCTACACACACACATGTACACCATATATTAGAATATATGTAATATTCTCTTTGTATATACAGTATATGCCTACACACACACATGTACACTGAATATTAGAATATCTGTAATATTCTCTTTGTATATCCAGTATATGCCTACACACACACATGTACACTGAATATTAGAATATATGTAATATTCTCTTTGTATATCCAGTAATGCCTACACACATACATGTACACCATATTAGAATATCTGTAATATTCTCTTTGTATGTCCAGTATATGCCTACACACATACATGGACACCGAATATTAGAATATCTGTAATATTCTCTTTGTATATCCAGTATATGCCTACACACATACATGGACACCGAATATTAGAATATATGTAATATTCTCTTTGTATGTCCAGTATATGCCTACACACATACATGGACACCGAATATTAGAATATAAAAGGAAAGCTGTGACAAAGAGTGCGAGCACAGGCCAGGGCAGGGGCAGGTCCTGTGTAGCCGAGCGACTCGTTCTGCTGGTTTTAAACTTCCTGCGCCGGCCCTGCTGCCTGCTAGGGATTCCGAGAGCCCGCATCTGTTGTCTCTTTAAACGTGACTCCTCCCTTGCAGCCACTGCCAGCCCCACGCCTCCTTCTCTTCTACGTGCCAGCCGGCTCCTCACTTGCCCTCGCTCACTTCCTGGGGGCAGGTGCTCTGCCCGGCCTGTGTTTGTCTCTCTCTCTCTCTGCCTCCGCCCGGGAAGTGTTTCATTGCCAGCCAGCGGCGCACACGGCAAGACGGCAGCCTCCAGTGTCACCGGAGCCGCCTCATTCCAGAATTTCCTCACTGTTCAGTCGCTGGAGGGTCGCGTTCCTTCTTTTCATCCTGGGGGGAGAGATGCTGAACTTTGACCCCAAGACCGGAGCCCCTGTGTTTGGGGGCCCTGTGGCCCTCAATGTCGGAGGCAAGCTCTACAGCACTACTTTGGAGACGCTGACCAAGTACCCGGACTCCATGCTGGGGGCCATGTTCAACGGGCTCCGTCCCCCTGCCCGGGCCGATGGCGGCGGTCGCTTCTTCATCGACCGCGACGGCAAGACCTTCCGCCACGTTCTGAACTTCCTGCGCCTGGGCCGGCTGGACCTGCCCGAGGGCTACCGGGAACTGGCGCTGCTGAGGCGGGAGGCTGACTTCTATCAGATCCGACCCCTGCTGGAGGAGATCCGGCAGCGTGAGGAGGAAGCGAGGTGCCAGCGGGAGCGCAACGCCATCCTGCATGCCGACGTGGACCGCCAGGGCCGGCTCTTGCACTTCACCCTGAAGAAGGGGCCGCAGAGCTACGACCTCTGCACCTGCCACATCCAGATCTACACGGCCAACCTCTTCTGCACCGACGCCAGCTTCCTGAGGCTCCTGAGGGCCCGCCTGGCTTGCGGCACGCCCGGCAGCGAGGAGGAGGAGGAGGAGGACGCTGATGACCAGGAGGAGAACGGGGGCGAGGACCACCACTTGCGCCTGGAGTGGGCCCCGCAGCCCCCAGACCTGCCCCAGGTGGAGTATCGCAAGCACAGGTTTCAGCGGCTGCGGGTGGTGCCCGAGGGTCAGGAGCTCACCAGCGCCGGGGCCTTCCTCGAGGAAGTCTTAAAGACTGCCCTGCGCCAGGGCTTCCGGATCGAGTCCATCTTCCCAGACCCAGAGGACATCCTGAACTCCAGGTCGCTGCGGTTTGTCCGGCACTGATCCATTCTTGGTGCGGGGGGAGTTGTGTCACTCGCCCCCCTCTGCTTTTGAGAAGCGGGCCCTGGGATGTACAAAACAAGGATTCGTGCGTGGACATCTCTATCCCCTCCGAGTTATTCCCAGCTGGCTCCCAGCGCCTGGGTGGCAGTGAGGCTGAACCGACATGGACCTCGTGATAAGGACTCGCTCAGATTAATGCTTAACCTCCTAACCGTCCTGGAAGATGGTGCGTTCACCTGGGTGAAGTATCACTTCGACCCTGCCAAAACTCAGGTTAAACCTCGAGCGTACGCTGATAGCGCATATTATGTTGTGGGTATGGACACTGCAAAAGGAATCTGGCAGGGAAAACAGGAGAGCTCTGTCTGTGCACACGCATGTTCACACTATGCACACAATATACACAGATCACACGCATGTACACACATACACTACACAAGTCACACACACATGCACGCATACTATATAAATCACACGCACGTATGCCCGTAACACTGCACAAATCACACGCACACAATACAAATCACACACACGCTCACTACATACATCACACACACGCTTACTGCGCACACACCACACGGATCACATGCACGTACACACACACAGACCGCACATGTCCATCCACATGTGCACAGACACCCACACGCACGCACACACACGTTTACGCTTACTCACATTCACCTAACTGTGCTTTCACAACTACCTCACGCACACGGCCACCCCCGCTGTGCCCGTATTTTGCAGACCCGGCTCTGGCGCTGCCCTCCTCCTCCGAGGAGAAGAACTTTTCACATGCCCCACTCAAACTTCCCAATTCAAAAGACACAAAAGCTGAAGGGGAAAGTGGAATGTCTTCAACCTTAGGAAGTTCTGCTCGCTGCGCTCCTCCTGACTGGCGGAGAGACAACAAAAAAAAAGACCCCAGCGCAACTGCCTCCCTCAAATTCTGCTTTCTGATGCCCCCTGAAACCAGTTTCGCACCGGTTTCCAGCGCAGCCAAAGTTGGTTTCAGAGCGGTTTCTGGTGCGCTGGGAATCCTTTTCCAGCACAAGGCCTTATCATCAGGGCTGGCTCGGCGGGAAAGAACGGATTGCATTGTTTTTCCTGTGTTTTTGTACTGGGGTTACTTTACTGCCCCTGTGTGCCGGGGGGGAGGCCGAAATGGTTCTGGCCAGCGAAAAGATTTCAAAGCCAGGGTTTGTCTGGTGATCCTTTCCTCCCAGCCTGCCTTCACACTTGTAAGATTTACAACCCGCCTGGGTTACCATGAGCCAATCCTGGGATTTTTTCCCCCTACTGTATGCTGGGACATGTAGTTCAGTTCCTTAAGAAACAGAACTACAACTCCAAGCACGCACTGGGAGTAAATCCAGGACTGGCTCGGCTTTCTCCTACTGACATGGAAGTTTGGTGTGTGTGTGGGGGGGGGGGGGGGGGTGGTGTGTTTGTGTATTTAGGACGTAGGAGCGAGGGGATTGGGGACGTGGAGGGCTATAATGAGGGCCGGCCTGGGGGATTGTGTTGTTTCCAGGAGGGATTTCTGGTGGTTGCTCGGGGCCTAGGGATCCTTTGTTTTCATAGCATTTGCCTGGAGCGTTTCCCAGGCAACCCCTGGAGGATGCTTCCAGCAAACAATGGAGGCCTCCCCGGCTGCACCCATGAGAGCCAGAGAGAGCGGGCAGGGGGAGGGGGGGGGAGGGGTCAGAAAGCGAGAAAGGGAGGAAGAGGGGCGAGAGGGGAACAAGAGGAAGAAGGGGACATAACTTAGGGAAGGGGTAACAGAGGAAGAGGGGAGCTGGGAAAGTGAGACAGAGAGGATGGAGAGAGAGAAAAGGAGAGAAAGGAAGGGGGATTCATAGAGGGAGGAGGAGGAGGGAGAGGGGATAGAGAAAGGGAAGAAGGGGAATGGTGAAATCAGTTTTAGCAGGGACCAGAGTGCCGGCAGGAAGTGGAATGAAAGGGGGTCCCTCACCTCTGGGATACGTTAGGTCAGGCTGATCCAAGCCCTGGCTCTCCCGTCCGATTTCTCGGATTCCAGACATGGGTGGCCGCTGTGATGCTGGGGAGAGCCCTGACCTCATTCCATATGCTGACATCCTGTGTAATTAGTGAAGGCTTCTATGTATTAATTGGACTAATTAGCTGCTGGCTCCACCCTTTCCCCCAGTTCCTCACACGATGGGAGGGACAGGAGCTATTTAGGGGTGAGACCAGTCACGGTTTACAGTTAATAGAAGGGATGGGCCAAGCCTCATGAGGCCATGCTGTAGTTGACTTTTCCGAGCTAAGTCGGGCCTGCAGGCCCATACACGCCACCAGTACTGGGTGAACACTCCCGTCACGGCCTGAAGTCAAAGCCAAGGGGGGTTTTAAGTATTCCTTCCCTCCTTAGCTGAGACGTCGTCCCACAACAGCCTGGCTCACTGGTTTTGCCTGATCGGCCCTGTGTGGGAAGGGAAGGGGGGAAAAGATGTTATTTAATTGCTTATTTATTAATTAATATTATTATTTTTAGCTTGTATGCCTGCTGGCAGAGCCACAGGCGGGGTACAAATACATTTTCTTTGTAAGTTTGCTTATTTATTCTTCCCCCTCCTCTCCTGCACCCCCCACCCCCCCCGCCAGCTCTTTAATGAATGTCCTTTGTGGTGGCGGGGAGGGGGGGGGGGGGAGGGCAGCCAGGGTGTCATGGCATGACGACATCACACACATGCATGCTGCTGGCATCTGCGTTGTATGTCATTCATGACATCACTAGTCACCTCAGCCAATCAGATACCAATGTGCGTGATGTGATATATGTTGAGGGTTGGCCAACAAGCTCCATGTCATGCGGGACAGGCTGAGCCAGGCCTATTTACCCCTCAACCCCCCCCCCCCCCTCCATCCAGGGCATCCTGGGAATCGTAGTTCCTGCTTTTCTTAGACACACTCGAACGACAATGTCCCAGAGATGCCACACAGGTAAACCCAGGCCTGGATTAGCCTGCCCATAGTCCCTGGAGTTGCTTGGTCAACCCTACAGCTTGTGACCTGGGGGGTTCCCACCTCACCCAGGTCAACCCGAAGAAGCTGATTCGGTCCTGCTTTTGCCCTGTTGCAGGCACGGATTTGAAGCTCTTATTTCCTTACAAAAAGGTAGGACTATATCTCCCTGCAATGCAAGAGGGCAGAACCCGGACTGGCCCTGGCTGTTCAGATTGACCTGGGTCAGTGAAGTGGCAAACCCCTACCCTATGACCCTCTTTCCCATATAAATGCTTATGGGGTAGCCAAGGGAGAGGGAGTACTTCAGAGCACTTAGTTTAACTTTGCAAAGTGTGGGGGTTTTGTTTTTGTATTTTATGTTTGGATGCATCACCACTTAAATGCCTCAGCTCGCCGTCCCGTGTTACTGACTCTTTCCACGCAAGGACTGCTGGTTCCTGCCACGGCAAGGTCCCAGATACCGGCGTCAGGAGGCTTAAGTTAGCTCAGCAGTTAACATTGCGGATAGGAAACCCTCCAGGACGTTGTCCACCACAGAAGTGTTTGATCCTGCCTACAAGAGTTTACAGAGACTTTTAGGACGATCGTTTTATATCTGAGGAATTAAAGGAAGCCAATGCCTGCTGTCGGGATTTGGGCCCGTGTAAACGACCCTCTTGTTTCCCCTTCTCACTTGCTGCTGTTTTCTTTTCCACCAGCAGGTGGAGGGACAGAAAGAGGCTGAACTTGTTGCATTCTCCAGCGCAGAGAAAGCTCTCCTCTGCTGAGTGCCCTGGATGGCACAGCCCTGTCACTCTGTATAATCTTTACAAATAACGTTCCCTACTGTAGCACTGGCTTCTTGTTCTTGAAAGGCCACGGTAGTGAAACTGTCTCAATAAATGATTTTGTTAAGTTAAGAAGAGTCCTGGGCTATGATACCTGCAGATTCCGGCTCCGATCCCATCGCTGCCCCCAGTCTCACTGTGCGACCCAGTGCTGAGAGCTGCGGCACCTGCAGGCTCAGGCTGCAATCCCACATCTGTCCCAAATCGTTCTGTGTGACCCAGAGCTGTGAGTACAGAGCTGTGATGCCTGCAGATACAGATTCCAGTCCCACCGCTGCCCCCCAAACTCACCATATGGCCTTGATGAAGTCACTCGACCTCCCTGCATTCAAACAAGGATTGTAAGTGCTTATGGGGTAGGGACCAGGTGACCATCTGACCTGTCGGACAGAGCTTCGTTTCCACTGTCAGAGCTCTAGGACAGGGGGTGGGGAACCTCCGCTTCTTGAGGGCTGCAAACCAGTCAAGTTTTCAGAATATCCCTAATAGATTTGCATACAAAAAAAATCTATCCATGCATATCCAACTCCTACATATTCATTAGCGATATTCCGAAAACCCAGCTAATTTTGCAGCTCTCGAGGACCAGAGTTTCTTCGCCCTTGCTCTTAGAGAATTATTGCCCAGCATCCCGCATGGCCCAATCCCAAGCCAGTTCTTCCCTGTGTCGCAGCCCAGCGCAGGACCAGCTGGTTCCTCCTGCTAAGACTCTGTGGTGGCAGCATTTTATCTGACCTACGCTGGCCATCTGGCAAAGGTAAAAAGAAAGATTTACTGCCAGAGAGCCAGGCAGCTGCGTGCCGGGACTATCACGGCTATGGCTGGGCTAGATAGGGGGTGGACGGAGGGGAAACCTCCCAGGGTAGCTGTGAACAAAGGCTCACAGCACTGAAGTCCGAGGAAATCCATCAGTCCGCAGGAAACTGAGCTGTATTTCAAGGCTTAGGCCGGCTGGCTCATCTCTTTAAAATTAAAAATCTGAGAGCTCAGAGAACCTGCAGGTAAGTCAAGCGATGCAATAAAGCATCGGGGAAAGGCAGTGGCATTCTCAACTGCTTTCGTAGAAACAGCAGTGGCAGGAAGGAGGAGGGAATATCGTCTCTGCCTAGGTCACTAGGGACAGGGTGGTCGCCTAGCGTGACAAAATTTAGGGGTGGGGCGGCTCAATCCTGCTACAAGGAGAGGGGTTGCTGTGCCAGAGTCAATACCAGCAAAGAAGGGGGAGCTGGTGCATGACTGAAGGTTTGCCAACCGTGCCAATACTCTCGCAGCGGCCCCGCCTAAGGAGAAACCCTACTTTTGAGTTCTGACTTCGGTTCCGGGGGCCACTGCTTCCTAAGGACATGGGGAGGGCGGAAGCAGCTCAGAACAGGGCCACCGAAACCCTACAAAGTAGGGCTTACGTGATTCATCATCAAATCAGGTCCACTCTGTACGAGTAGCCCGCTTTCCCTAAGTCAGGTCAAGGCGGAGGACAGTGGTATGCAATACAAACACAACATAACACCAGGAAACAATAATAAAACACAAAATTAACACTGGAGAAACAACAACCAACTTTGGATAAAACATCAGATAACATCTAAAACAGAACAGCCCACATAAAAGCACTGACATCAAAGCAGTACACTAGTCTATAATAAAACATGTAAACAGGATAATCAGATAAACCCGTTACAATGGTAATGAAGAATAATGCACTCGCTGACGGAAAGACGGAATAGTGGGGACATGATAGGGACATTCAAATATGTGACAGGTTTTTATAAAGTGCAGGAAGGGGAAATTCTCCAAGGATACGGGTCAAGATATGAAGTTGCAGGGAGGAAGAGAGTCAGAATCAACATGGGGGAAATACTTCCTTTGAGAAGGTGGTAGATGGCGCCTGGAATAATCTGCCGGCAGAGGTAGTGACAGCCAAAACCGTGGCAGAAAGCAAAGTTGCTCGGGGCAGACGTGAGAGGAGGTAAGGCCATAAGCATTTCTCAGGCATATGAAACCTGGAGGGCCACAGACTGGAAAGCACAAGCCGAGGGGGCAGAGAGAGAGAGAGAAGGTGCAACCACATCGGGGTTGGTTAAACCTTGGAGCAGTGGTAGGGCTGCATTGAGCTGCTGAGCTTAAACTCCCAGCTAACCCGCACGGACCGGCAGTTACAACCCTAGGTGCAGCGGTGGTAACGGTGGCATCAGGCTTCCAAGAAAGCTGGCATAATCCGCAAGGTGAGACCAAGGACAAAACCCAACCAGCAATGAGTCCGGATATCGTTTGGACAAGGTGCCTCACTAGCTTTTGTGACTGCGTGGATGTTATACGACTTGGTGGTAAGAAATGGAAGGCAGCCTGAGTATTAAATCTGGGACCATTAAGAATCCAATAGAAAGGAGGCAAAGACAGGTAGCCAGGGAGGCCCAGCACTGGACAGGCTTGGGTCAGACATGGAAGACCCCGGTAGGAAAAGGTTGGAGAGACTGAGCAAACCTGGTGGCACAGCAGGCCATGGGGGAGTCAGGTTGGTACTGATCCTCCTCCCACGGTACGAACAACAGACCACAACTCCCTCAGAAACCAAACAACATGGAGATGGCCAGGTGCATCCAGACAGGTCACAGGAATCTAGCTGGCTGGACGTTCGGGCAGCGGCCTCACTGGTTTTGGTGAAGCTTGAGGATGTTAGATTGAGTGTGAGAACGACTTGTGCTCGTCTGCTCAGGACAGTGAAGGTTCAAAGTGGAAGAAAAGTGATGAAGCTTCCATGGCTGGCAGCTGTGTGGACTGGAACAACTGGACAGTCTGGATGGGACGGATGGGCTTTTCTGCCTTCATCTACTAGGCTACTGTGTCATGAAGCGATCTGAGGTCCTGCAGGATTTGCTGCATGGGCGATTTGGTTCCTCTTTTCAAAGGACTGCATGTGCTGTGGATGAGGAAGAGGAAACTACCGTCATCATCATCATGAGAGGGTGCCACAGGGACTACGGATCCCAGAATGCCCTGGCGATGCCACCTGAAAGTTCCCCCCCCCCCAGAAGGTGGGGGGCTGGTGGACACTAGCAGCTCTCCCTAACTCCCACTCGCTGATTGGCTGGTTTGAAAGCCGGCGGGGATATAAAGCAGAAGCACCGCCCAAATGCTAAAAATACTCTTCCCTTCCTTTCTGCCCCCCTCCTCATTTTCCGGGATATGACAGCAGCAGCATGTCTCTACTCGCACACTGATACGCGCGAGTATGGGCAAGCACATGCACTCATTTTAAAATTAGCAAATAAGAGTTTACATCAGGCATGGACGTTGTTTAAAAATACCATCTTGGAAGCCCAGCCTCCATGTATTCCACCCATTAGAAAAGGTGGAAGGAAGGCTAAATGACTACTGGCATGGTTAAAAGGTGAGGTGAGAGACGCTATAATAACTAAAGAACATCTTTCAAGCAACAGAAAAGGAATGCAAATGAAAAAAAACAGGAAACAGCATCATTACTGGCAAGTCAGATGCAAAGCATTGATAAGGAAGACAGAGAGAGAATTTGAAAAGAAGCTTGTCGTGGAAGCAAAAACATACATTTTTAAGGTACATTTGAGGTAAAAGCCTGTGAGGGAATTAGTTGGATCATTAAATGATCAAAATGTAAAAGGGGCACTTAGGGATGACAAGGCCATAGCAGAGAGACTAAATGAATTCTTGCTTTAGTCTTCACTGAAGACGATGTAAGTGATATACCCATACCAGAAATGATATTCAAAGGTGTTGATTCAGAGGAACTGAAACAAATCTCAGTGTACTTGGAAATGTAATAGGGCAGATTGACACACTAAAGACTAGCAAATCACCTGGACCAGATGGTATACATCCCAGAGTGCTGAAAGAACTGAGAAATTAAAGGGAGACCTGCTATTAGTAATTTGTAAACTATCATTAAAATTGTTTATGGTACTTAAAGTCTGGAGGGTTGCCAATGTAACACCAATTTTTAAAAAGGGATCAAAGGGTGATCCAGGAAACTACAGACCTGTGAGTCTGATGTCTGTGCCAGGCAAAATGGTAGAAACTATCATCAAGAACAAAATTGCTGAATATATAGATAAGCATAGTTTAATGGGACAAAGCCAACATGGATTTAGCCAAAGGAAGTCTTACCTCGCCATTCTGTTTCATTTTTTTGAGGGCATAAACAAACATGGCTAAAGGTGAGCCAGTATATATAATGTATCCGGATTTCCAGAAAGCATCTGACAAAGTCCCTCATGAGAGACTTCTTAGGAACTTAAAAAGTCATGGGATAGAGGGCAGTGGCCTATCGTGGATTGCCAACTGGTTAAATGACAGAAAACAGAGAGTAGGGCTAAATGTTAAATTTTCCCAATGGAAAAAGGTGAATAGTAGAGTGCCTCAGAGATCTGTTCTGGGACCGATGCTTTTTAATATATTTATTAGTGACTGGAAATGGGAACAACAAGTGAGGTGATCGAGTTTTCGATGACACAAAACTATTCAAAGTTGTTAAATCACAAGAGGATTGTGAGAAATTGCAAGAGGACCTTGCAAAACTGGGAGACCGGGCATGCAAATGGCAAATGAAATTTAATGTGAACAAGTGCAAAGTGATGTACTTAGGGAAGCGTAACCCAAATTATAGCTACACAATGCAAGGTTCCACATTAGGAGTCACAATTCAGGAAAAGGATCTAGGTATCATCGCTGATAATACATTGAAAAGTTCTGCTCAGTGTGCAGCAGCAGCCAAGAAAGCAAACAGAATACTAGGGGTTATTAGGAATGGAATGGAGAATAAAACAGAGAATATCTTAATGCCTCTGTATCGCTCCATGGGGTGACCTCATCTTGTGTGCAGTTCTGGTCACCACATCTCAAAGATATAGCAGCATTAGAAAATGTACAGAGAAGGGCGGCCAAGATGATAAAAGGGGATGGAACAATTCCCCTATGAAGAAAGGCTAAAGAGGTTAGGACTCTTCAGCTTGGAGAAGCAATAGCTGAGGGGAGCTATGATAGAGATCTATAAAATAATGAGTGGAATGGAAAGAGTAAATGTTAAATCAGTTGTTTACTCTTTCAAGCAATACAAAGACCAGGGGACACACAATGGAGTTACTAAGTAATACATTTAAGACAAACAAATAGGAGAAATATTTTTTTACTCAATGCATAATTAAGCTCTGGAATCCATTGCCAGAGGATGTGGTAAAAGCTGTTAGTGTAGCTGCACAGAGAAGGTCTGGAGAAGTTCCTGGAGGAAAGGGGTCCATTAACCATTATTAAGGTGGAGTTGCAGAAATCCTCTGCTTATTCTTGGGATAAGCAGCTTGGAATCTGTCTACCCCTTGGGATCCTGCCAGGTACCTGTGACCTGGATTGACCACTGTTGGAAACAGGATGCTGGGCTTGATGGACCCTTGATCTGACCCAGTATGGCAAGCCTTGTGTTCTTATGTACGCCAGAGCCTCGCTGCTCCTCTCTTGCCAGAGGGAGGCCCCACACGTGAGCCAGCTCTTGTGCCAGTGGACCCCCTTCCCTGCAGGACCCCTGTGCAGCTGCATCAGTTGCTCCCCCCACCCCCAGTACTTCCACCCCTGCTGGTACACAGTTCCCAGCTCTGGACTGCCATTGCCATGAATAAATCAAAGTACATTGGGAGGGGCGGGAGCTATAACACAGGAGGAAAATCTCAGGCTGGTTGGGATGAAGGTTCAAGGTGCTGGATCCCAGCTGAACCGGAAACCCAAAGATGCAAGAAGAACTGAAGAACTCAACTCTGCCACCATCAACGATGAGGGCCGCATACCTGGGCAGTAAGGTTACACCGGTTGGAGACGGACAGAGAAGTCAGGGATCAGTAAAAGAAGGCCTGTCCTCATAGGTTTAGGGGCCGCATCAGAGCTGCATCAGAGGGCAAATGCAAAACCTACTGCTCAAATACTGGCAAAGGCAGAGGAGGGTCTTGGCCATGCCTGCTGCCCTACTCTGTACCCAGACAGGAGATGTGGAAAGAAGAGCCGGGCAGTAGGGAGCAAGAGGGAGGCCTGCACCCTGACGAGGGATAGGCCCGTGGGTCAGGAGCAGGGACACTCTCGAATCCAAAACTTATGGGCCGGTCTGAGATACGAAGAGGATGGAATGAGTGCATTTGACCCCGCAGGCTGTGTCACCGACTGTTGGCCAGGAGGTGGCAGTGCTAGCACAGGAGTGAAACTAAAATGGAGTTTTGTCTTCAGACAGGTAAGAGGGCGGGCCCATTCGACAACGAGTGGGTCATCATTCATTTTATTATTTATGAGCTTCGCACGTGTCCAAAGCTTTCCAACCTAGAGAAAAAAAAAAAAGGTCAACAAAAAAATTGTAGGCGAGCCCTTTGGTTGATCTTTATTTATATGTATCCAAGTTGACTAAAACGGCAGCAACCACACGACTTTACCCAAAATTTTACTGAAATTTTAGCGTACCACATCCAGTGCCCACCCCTGAACTAATCTAATATAATAAAGATGGCGGGTAAAGACCAAATGGTCCATCCAGACGGCCCAGCAATTAACTGCTGCTCCATGCAGGTTACCCCTATGCATAGATGTTACACTTGTAAGCCAAATTAGGTTACCCCTTCATTTCCAGCCTTTAGCGATCCGTACTGCTTATGCTATGCCTTTCTGAATTCATTTACTGTCCTCGTCCTTGCCATCTCCTCTGGGAGGGCATTCCTGGCATCCACCACCCTCTCCGCAAAGAAATATTTCTTGATCTTGGTTCTGATTTGTTCCCCCTGGAGCTTCAGTTTGTGACCCCTAGTTCTATAGTTTCCAATGTTGTGCATCATTAAAACCTTTCAGATATCTGGAGATCTGTATCCTATCTCCCTTGCACCTTCTCTCTTCCAGGGTCCATAACGCCGATATTCACTACCATATTAAACCATTCGCTAGCAGAAGGTTTGGTCCTTGATAGGGCAAAACAAGCTGTGATTAAACCAATCATAAAAAAATAAAACTGGCAGAAACGACGATTGGGTCAACTACCGACCAATATTCAACCAGCCTTTCATCACTAAAGTCCTAGAAAAAGCAGTGATGCCACAATTAGAGAACCACCTAGAAGACAATAATATAGTAAACCCAAACCAATTTGGATTCAGAAAAAAAAAAAAATCACTCAACAAAAACTCTACTCATTTCCTTGGCTGACCCTGTACTACAGGGGTTTGACAGCAATGAATCATATCCAGGTACTAATTGATCTTACAGCAGCATTCAGCACAGATTATCATACCCTATTATACCACTAACTGAAAGAAATTGGAACAGACGGAAATGTTAACAAATGGTTCTCTTCCTTCCTAAAGAGTAGGACATTCCAAGTCAAACTGGGCAACCACATATCTGACACCTTCCCTATCGACACAGGTGTCCCCCCAAGGTTCAGCACTCTCGCTATATTATTCAATATTTATTTACTGCCTACATGCGCGTTACTAGCAAATCTAGGAATCAGCTTCTTTCTATATGCAGGCGACATACAATTCTACATCCCTTTCAATAAAACATTTGAAAAAATGCATCGTATCTGTCAACATACATGAAGACTACACAGCAAAAACTCTCTCAACTGAAACTAACTCTACCCCCCCCCCCCCAAAAAAAAACCCAAAAAACTAAATAGTATGGTTAAGGAGTGATATCACGATAATCAAACCGCCAACCCTAGACCTAGGACTTATCAATATCACTCCCTCAGATCAAGTACGAGACCTAGGAATACAGATCGATGAGAACTTCACTATGAAAAAGCTCATAAGCAAATTAATCAAAACAGGATACCCCAAGCTGAGAATATTACATAGGCTGAAACCCTTATTAACAATACAGGACCTCCGCACTAGTATTCTCAGACTTAGATTACTGCAACTCACTTTTACTCGGCCTACCCTCAGGACTACTAAAACCACTACAGCTACTACAAAATGCCTCAGCCAGATTTTTACGAGGGACAAGGAAATGTGACCACATCGCCTCCTCGCTGATAGTCCTGCACTGGCTTCTTGTACAATCCAGTATTATCTCTAATTTTCAATATCATCAATAATATTAATCCATGCTTACTGGGAGTGACACTTCAACATTACACACCACAGAGAGCCCTAAGATCACAAAACAAAGGACTTCTAATGGTGCCTTCTACTCGGAACACACACCTAATGCAAATAAGGGACTGAATGTTCTCCATAGCAAGGCCCCAAGCTGTGGAACTCCCTCCCAGAGTCATTCCACCAGATAACAGAAAGAGAGAATTTCAAACATGAACTGAAAACATGGCTCTTTAGACAAGCATATGACTTAAGATAAAATAACAATATGCTGATAACGTCAAGGTCAGTACCAAAGATAATGCTAGTGGAGCTAGCTGTAAACAATGAATGATGCAAAGCGCATTGTTAGTAGAATTTGAATTTATATTTGAAGGTGTATTGTCCTAGAAATGTATGAACATGAACTAGATCTTGAACTATCTAGAAAATGTACGAATGTGAACTAGATTATATATAAGCTGTTGTGTTGACCTGAAATATGAACCAGAATATGTATTTACTATGGATGTTGACCTAAAATATGAATGTTGACCAAGACTATGAATGCTGTTTTGTAAACTGCTGTGATCTTCTTAACGATGGTACATAAAATGACTAAATAAATAAACTAGTAAAAATAAAAATAGATTTCAAACCATGCAAAACACAGATAATGCAGAAAAAACGGACAGCAATAAAAGCACTCCCAATTATTGGCTAACTTAAAATAAAATGTGATTTTAGGTCTTCACTGAGCACAAGGTCAGGTAGGTGTGTGTGCACCTCTGTAGAGGCAGTTGTGCATCATTCTGCTCCTCACTTTAACCATGATGGTAATCGTTTTGCCTTCCTTCCACATTTCTTAATGTGTGGAATATATAAACTGGCATGATGTGATGCCTATCGTGAATGTCGGTATAAAAAAAACACTAAATAAATAAATAAATATGGACTGCGCCTCTAGGATTGTATTTTTAAACAATGTCCAAGCCTGTTCAACACTTAACCTTTGCAGCTGCACTTTTCAGTTTTTTTCTATTTTCCTCATTTTACCAAAGTTTCCCTTTTGAAAGTTTAGGGTTAGAGCTGCAGATTTACTTATTGTCCCCCTTCCAGTTGTTAGTTTAAATTTGATCATGTTATGATCACTATTGCCAAGTGGCCCCACCACCGTTACCTCTGTCACCAAATCCTGCGTTCCACTAAGAATTAAATCTAAAATAGCTCCCTCTCTTGTTGGTTCCTGAACCAATTGCTCCATGAAGCAGTCATTTATTACATCCAGGAACTTTATGTCTCTAGCAAGTCCTGATGTTACATTTACCCAGTCAATATTGCGGCAATTAAAATCTCCCATTATTTTTGCACTGCCAAACTGGTTAGCTTCCCTGATTTCTCTTAGCATTTCATCATCTATCTGACCATTTTGGCCAGGTGTATGGTAGTATACTCCTATCACTATACTCTTACCCAACACACACGGGATTTCTACCCATATAAATTCTACTGAGCATTTATTCTCTTGTATGAACTTTATCCTGTTGGACTCTATACCCTCCTGGACATAAAGTGCCACACCCCCACCAAGTTGATGCTTCCTATCATTGCGATATAATTTGTACCCTGATATAGCACTGTCCCATTGGTTATCCTCCTTCCACTGGGTTTTTGTGATGCCAGTTATGTCAATCTCATCATTTACTGCTATACACTCTAACTCTCCCATCTTACTTCTGGCATTGGCATACACATTCAAAGTGTGATTTTTTTTTGTATTAACAACCTGCCCGGTGAAGGCCAATAAATAGACTGGACACGCACAGAAGTTTTTATCTTGGGAACACCCTAACTGTTCTGATTGTTTAATAGAAATTGACACCAAATATGTTTTCTTTTCCTCCCATCCATAATCACAATGGAATCAAATCTGAAATGATCTGCCTCTGTGGGCCCTTGATCTTTTCCCAGGGTTCCCTCTGAATGGAAAACTGACTCCCTGGGGTGCAGTGGAATGGGTTCTCCTTGCAAATACCAGGAGAGTTCGCTGCTTGATCCTTTGTTTTCCCAAAAACTCTCCAGTGTTTCCGAAGCAGAAAGTCCAGCATGCAGCCTCAGGGCTCTCTCCTCCTTGCGGCGGTTTCCTTTCACTCTCTCAACCTCCTCTCAGATATCCCTAGGGATCTTTCAGTCTGAAGGACCCAAAAATACCACCACAGGAGAAAATCCTTCTTCCCCTACTCCTCTCTCGCAAGCAGGAAAGGTGAACCAAAAAAAGAAAACTTCCTCGCAAATAAAAACCACAATACACCAAAACAATTCAAAAATAAATACGACCACAGTCACTTGCCACTGGATCTGGGCCAGCAAATTGATCCAATTGCTTCCTATATCTCTCAGCAAAGGGGTTTTTGCTAATACCAAAAAAGAATAGCACTACTGAATCAGATCCTCCTCCTACAAACAAAGTGAAAACAAAATGCCATGTGGACTCTGAAGGTCAGGACACTACCTCCGCCACAACCTCCCGTGGGGGGGTGGTACATTCCTTTGACCTGCACTGCCTGGTGCAAACACCAGGCCAACTTTCTAATGGCGAGGAGATCCCAGTGGGGTCTCTAGACAATGCAAGCCAAGACCACAACCTTAGCTAAGAACACCGGGCATGAGACCTACAGAGACTACAGGCAGAAGCCAGGCTGGTCCTGGGCCTGTGGTATCTCTGTCATTGGAGGTTTGTAAGAGCAGGTTACAGTTACCTCTGTCTGGGATGCTTTAGGGATGAAGGACCCCGCCTAGAGGTTGGGGGTGGCCAACTCCGCTCCTCGAGAGCTGCAAACAGGCCAGGTTTTCAGGATCTCCACAATAAATACGCCTGAGAGAGATTTGCCTACAATAGAGGCAGTGCATGCAAATCTCTCTCGTGCATATTCATTGTGGATATCCTGAAGACCAGGCCTGTTAGTGGCTCTCGAGGTCTGCAATTTTTTCTTCCCTGTACTATATAACCTCTTGAAGATCCTTCCAGCCTTTTTTTCTGTGACTCTAGAGGACCTTCTTCCAGCTTTGTCTTTCTGTGACTCTAGATGAACCCCTGAAGCTCTTTCCAGCCTCATCTTTCTGAGATTCTAGATGACCTCCTGACATCTCTTCAGGTCCTATCTTTCTGGTATCTCTTTCAGCTGTCCTTCTACTGAGGTCCCTTCCACGCCTATTTTAGACCAATACAAGATACGCATCCAATTTTGTAGACAGCCCCTCTGATCCAGTGCAAGTTCTGCTTTAGAAAACACTGGTGTCTAAGGATTCTGGCATATAAGTCCTGCTTTTGCCAATATTGGGGCTGCAGGACTACAAAACCCCATAGGCTCACAGATGAAAGTGAAACAAAAACAAAATACAAGGAAAAGAATTAGGATTCACTCGGGAGCCCTGACAGTCTGGAGCTTTACATCTGACAGGGACTAAAATATTCAGAATGGGTTGGCCAAGAGCTCCTTGGTCATGGTGGGCAGGCTGAGCCTGGTCTTCTTACCAACAGCTTACTCCACCCCCTCCCCAGTGCATGCTGGGTCTTGTAGTTCTTGCTGTTCTTAAGAGAAACTGGAACTACAATTCTATGGATCTCAGTAGGGGTAGGATTACAAGGCACAGTCTGATCCAAGCCTGCTTATATCTCCCACCCTTAGGGTTACCAGGTGGCTCGGGGTCATCAGAGTCAGGCAGAGCCAGTCCTAGCTTTAACCCTTAGTCACAAGGCCATTTTCTCCCCTGGGCTGTTGCAGACAGGAAGGAAAACGCAGAGGATTCTAAGTGGGGTTCAGAATCTCTTCCCATTCTCCACCCCTATTCTCCAGTCATGGAAGCAAGAAAGCGCTGAGAGGAGAGGATAGGAATCGGTGGTGTGCTTATTATGGGAAAATCAGTGGATGATATAACAGAGCGGAGGCGGTGTAGCTATCAGCAGAGAGGGAGGTGGCCCCTTTGCTTGGCCTCTGCCCCAGTACTGAGTCATGCACGATGCGAGCCAGATGTGAGTCAGGCCAGCAGCCTCAAAAGCACCAAGGAGGAGGTGTTCCAGCCTCCTCGCTGATTCGCTCTGCCCAGGTTTGAAATTTGGAGCGACAACGATAAATGTAAAATAGTTTATGCAAAGGGTGATGCTTTCAGATCCACAGTTAGCTCTTCCAACGCACCTCATTCCTGCCCTGCAGCACCCCTTTCTATTCCAGTATCAACACCCCCACACCCCACATAACTGTGCCAACGCACCCCAATCCCACCCTGCGATTTCAGTACTAAGACAGCTACACCTCTCACGGCTCTGCCAATGCACCTCATTCCTGCCCTGCAGCTCCCTCTGCTATTCTAATAGCCCCCCCCCACCCCCCACCCCGACACAACTCTGCCAGTGTATCTCATATCTGCTCTAGGACCATCACAGGGGAACCTGGTACCCTGGGGGCAAGGGTTGCAGTAGCAGCCTCTCCCTTCATCCTCCCACAGCACTTCCCTAGGTGGCTGCACAGATCCCGGGGCAGGACAGACCCAGCTATTGGCCAGCTCGGGGAGTGACTGGGTGCGTCCAGGGTCAGAGGGAGGACGCAGAAGGGGGCCAGGCAGCGCACGACCGGTCCCTCTTTGCCTTCTTCATTGTGCCCCTGTCCTACCCTGCAGCTCCCCCCACTCCCCCAGTACACGCACAGCGTTGCCACTGCAGCACCCCCCTGCCATTCCAGGACTAACTTGTCACACAGACTCATGAAATGTTAAAAAGTGAGCTGAGCCTTTGCTAGGAAACCCAGGGCACCACCACCACCACCTCTGGGTCTGTACCCTGCTGGTTTGGTAAATGCCACTGCGGGTACGGTAGGTTTGTAAGTGAGCCAGGCCCTGGAGGGATCCTCAGACACCCTTTCAGTCACGGGGAACACACCCAGTGCTTGTAAAACTTGTTCAGACCGCACTCCTCCTGCTGGAGAGAGGCCTGAACAAAGAATGCATTCAAGATAAGAACTGTGCAAACAAGCTGGTGAGCCCGGCACTTACCCTGCGACATACCGCGGGTATTCCAGGTCACACCTCATCTCCTGGCATGCAGTTAGGGAGCACTGTGCTGCTGGAGGCACTGCCTTTCATACCCAGGACACACTGCATCTCCCAGCACCCTAGCATGGGGAGAGGGGGCGCTGTGATGCAGGAGCACGAGCACCGTCCTTCATAACCAGGACACACTCCATTACCCAACACTTCAGCATGTTATTAGGGGGCGCTGTGCAGCTACGGGCACTGTCCTTTATAGTCTGGACATGCTGCATCTCCCTGCATGTTATCAGGGGGCACTGGGCTGCTGGAGGCACTGTCCTTTACACTCAGGACATGCTGCATCTCCCAGCATGTTATCAGGGGGGCACTGGGCTGCTGGAGGCACTGTCTTTCATACCCAGGACACACCACATTTCCCAGCACGGTGATAGGGGGCGCTGTGATGCAGGAACACGAGCACCGTCCTTCATAACCAGGACACACTCCATTACCCAACACTTCAGCATGTTATTAGGGGGCGCTGTGCAGCTACGGGCACTGTCCTTTATAGTCTGGACATGCTGCATCTCCCCGCATGTTATCAGGGGGCACTGGGCTGCTGGAGGCACTGTCCTTTACACTCAGGACATGCCATTATCTCCTAGCACCCCCCATCATGGTTATTAGGAGACACTGTGTTGCTGATGGGCTCCATCTCCTTGCGCTAGGGTAGCTCTGCGTGACGGAAGGTGCTATCAACTTCCACCCTGCCAACAGGTTTTTGTATTTTAATCGTTCCAGTTTGGCCAGAGTCCCAGTGTGTGTGTGTGGGGGGGGGGGGGGGGGGGGGGGGAGGTGGCAGATTATTCACCTCCATCCCCATATCGTACAGGTTCTCAGTCTCGGTTGAAAGGCCATGAAGGGATTATCCTCAGCTCACGGCTCAGATTCGCTGCTTGGACTCCCGCCAAAAGGAGGACGAAGAGGGCCAGTTCTTCTATTGTCTAGGGTGCCAAAATTCGGGGTGGGGGACAGCAAAGACCCCAGAAAGCTCCAGGTGCCGCCCGCCCACTGCTCAGGCACAGCACCACCTGAGAGAAGGGTACGGATGCTGGGGAAGATGCTCGGGGGGGGGTGATGTTAGTGAGCTGAGCAGGGTAGGAGGGGGAGAAACAGGAGGCTGCTGGGAGGGGGGAGATGCAGGACTAAGCAGAGGGCGAGAGGGGAGTGTGCGGTCCATGCTGTGGAGCTGTCTAGCACGGGAGGGGGGGGAGGGGAGGTTTAAAAGAGATCTGGACACATTCTGGGAGGAAAAATCCGTAACGCATCGTCAGCCAGGGACTAAAGAAAGCCATTGCTATCCCTGGGAGTGAGTAAGAAGAATTCCTTTTGCTTTTGGGGAGCTGCCAGGTGCTTGTGATCTTGGACTGCCCACTCTCAGAGAGAAGATGCTGGACCCTGCGGGCCTCGGGCAGACCCAGCACGGCGCTTCTTGCCTCCCTCTGAGAGAGAGGGGGATGCGGTGCCGCAGCTGCCAGCGACAGGCAGGGGTGTAAGAGGGGGTGAGGGGAAGAGCTCAAGGCTGAGGGCGCCCGGTGCCCTGAGGCCGAGAGCAATGCGTCTGAAGAGGAAGCAGACAGGGCGGAGGAGTGACTCAGCAGAAGGGGGTCGGCAGTGTTCTCGGCGACCTGGCACCTGGGCCTCCCCAGTCCCCCTGACGCTTCACTCGTGCAGACACGAGACCTTGTTGTCAGTAGGAAATCGGGCCCTGTTTACATCTTTGCAAAAGCCGAGTGTGAGCTCCATGAGGCGCGCAGGGTGTGGGAGGGCAACACAAACACCACGTCAGAGGGCGTGACTTCCAGGATCAGCCAAACCAAAACCAGGCTCTGCCAGCGCACCTCATTCCTGCCCTGCAGCAACCATCAGTGCTCAGACCCCCCCCCCCCCCCCCACACACACATACATACAGCGCTGCCAGCGCACCTCATTCCTGCCCTGCAGCGCCACCTATTCCAGTACTCATACCCCGCCCCCCCCCCACATACATACAGCGCTGCCAGCGCACCTCATTCCTGCCCTGCAGCAACCATCAGTGCTCAGACACCCCCCCCCACACACACACACATACATACAGCGCTGCCAGCGCACCTCATTCCTGCCCTGCAGCAACCATCAGTGCTCAGACCCCCCCCCCCCCACACATACATACAGCGCTGCCAACGCACCTCATTCCTGCCCTGCAGCAACCATCAGTGCTCAGACACCCCCCCCACACACACACATACATACAGCGCTGCCAGCGCACCTCATTCCTGCCCTGCAGCACCACCTATTCCAGTACTCAGACCCCGCCCCCCCCCCCCACACACAGCTCTGCCAGCGCACCTCATTCCTGCCCTGCAGCGCCACCTATTCCAGTACTGTGACCTCAACACCCACACAGCTCTGCTGATGCCCCATATTCCTGCCCTGCAGCACCCCCCTCCTCTTCCAGGGCTGAAACCCCACTACAGAGCTCTGCCAGCGCACCTCATTCCTGCCCTGCAGCAACCTCCAGTGCTCAGACCCCCCCCCCCACACAGCTCTGCCAGAGCACCTCATTCCTGTCCTGCAGCAACCTCCAGTGCTGACTCCCCCCCACACACACAACCAGCTCTGCCAGCGCACCTCATTCCTGCCCTGCAGCACCCCCCTCCTATTCCAGGGCTGAAACCCCACTACAGAGCTCTGCCAGCGCACCTCATTCCTGTCCTGCAGCAACCTCCAGTGCTGACTCCCCCCCCACACACACAACCAGCTCTGCCAGCGCACCTCATTCCTGCCCTGCAGCACTTTCTGCCATTCCAGTACTCAGACCTCTCTCCCCTGACATACAGCTCTGCCAATGCATCTCTCGTGCCCTCACCCCCTGCTATTCCATTGTGGTTGCAGCTCCGATTTCCCCTAAGAAAATTAGGAACTGCAGCGCCAGGACGGCCTCTGCACTGGAGCGATCTCTGCGGGTTGACCTGGATGAGGTGGCCACCTCACCTGCTTTTAAATCTTAGGCCTGATTGTCTGCTTTTAGCCTCATTAATGCATTTTCTTTTTCACCATTGCCTTGCTTTATTAAATGCCCCACGTCTCTAGTTCTGGATGTTTGTCTTTTTAGATTGTAAGCTCTATCGAGCAGGGACTGTCTTTTTTTTGTGTGTGTTTGTATAGCGCTGCATATGTCGTGTAGCACTATAGAAACAGTAGTAGTAGTCGTCTGTGAATGCCTTCTTTCTGCCTATCTAGTTGCAGAAGGATACAATGATAGTGGTGGTTGCAGAGATTACTGCCCATATGTGTATTTTGCCAGGAGTTTCTGATGTGCTGACCAAGCTCTGGGACAGCAGACCACAGATCCCGCCTATGCCACCCCCTCCAGGACTGTTACCACGTGTGTGTGTGTGTGTGTGTGTGTATGTTTATGGTCAATACACGCCACCAAGGGAGGGTTGTAAACATGCATCCGACCATGTCCAGGGCGGGACGGAGGGTGGCCGGGCACGCGATCGAAGGTGTGGGGAAGGGGGATTTTTCCAAACTGCACGGATGGGCGGTTCCTATGAATCACACGTGGGAACACGTGTGTGTGTAGTGTGCGTGTGTTTGTGTTGACATCTCGGCTGCCCACCAATGCTCCCCACCGTCCCTCCTTGTTTTGGGTCGGAAGCTTCCTCCTTGTTTTTTTCCAAGACAGACCTTGATCCCACATAAGCCCAGAGGTATTGGATTTCTCGCCGCACGTGTTGGAAAAGTTTCTTGGCCAGGTTGCAGGGAATTCCTGGTCGAACACTATCAATGCTCGGGCCCATCCCTCTGGCTGCAATTAGTGTCATGCTGGAGAAGAGCCATGTGTAATCAAAGGAAAAAAAGGCCTGATCTTTTCTGACTCACACGGTGGACAAAATGTTGAAATTAAAAAAAAACAAACTGGCAAAAGCTCTCTGGTCGAGTCCCATTTGCAGCTCTCCTCTCCCCCTTTAAAAAATAAAATAAAATTTTCCATTTTATAAAAAGACAGTGATATGGGTGCATGCGGAGCCAGAACATCCCGCAGCTATTCCTACCTCCCAGGCAGTATCACTAATATTTACACCTTGAACCCATAGTTCCTGTACCTTTAGGAGCTGGAACCACAGGTCCCAGCATGCACAGGGTGGAAATCCAAGACGGGTTCCACCTATCCCTGCAGGTAACCCTACCAATGGTGCCAACCCCGCTTATTTACCAAGAGTTTGGGCTTGCTTTTCGTGATTCGCGCTTTTTTTTTTTTCCATCTCCACGTATGGAAGCCGTCTCACAGCACAACCTTATGGCTGGGTTCTGGAACCTCAGCAATGGTTCTAAGGTTCTAGAATGCTACCCATCTCCAGGTATGGAAGCAGTCTCACAGCACAACCTTACGGCTGGGTTCTGGAACCTCAGCAATGGTTCTAAGATACTAGAATGCTACCCATCTCCAGGTATGGAAACAAGTCTCACAGCACAACCTTACGGCTGGGTTCTGGAACCTCAGCAATGGTTCTAAGGTTCTAGAATGCTACCCATCTCCAGGTATGGAAGCAGTCTCACAGCACAACCTTACGGCTGGGTTCTGGAACCTCAGCAATGGTTCTAAGGTTCTAGAATGCTACCCATCTCCAGGTATGGAAGCAGTCTCACAGCACAACCTTACGGCTGGGTTCTGGAACCTCAGCAATGGTTCTAAGGTTCTAGAATGCTACCCATCTCCAGGTATGGAAGCAGTCTCACAGCTCAACCTTATGGCTGGGTTCTGGAACCTCAGCAATGGTTCTAAGGTTCTAGGCTCTGTCTCCATAACAAGTGAATTTTCTTTTTTTATGCCCCATCTCACATATGCTCCTGCATCCTGGGCGACACGGGGGCAGGAATGGGTTGTCTGCTTCTCCGTCTCACCCTTCTCCTGCTGGCCCTCGTTCAGGCCACCCACTGCTGCGTGTTCTGCCAGCTGAAGTCCAAAAACGTGGAGCGACGCTTCTACAGGCTCTGCGAGTACTACCAACTGGCCCATGGCACCAATTACTGTACCAAGTACCCCATGAAAGAAGTCTTTGCCCAGTTCGGCCTTGGTATGCCGATCTTACACAACTCGCTCACCATTCTCTTAGACTTCAGGATATTTGGGTGTGAAGCTGAGTCACGTGAGGCAGAGCTTGTTTGAAGCAAGGGGCTCCTTTCCTGGTTCTGTTACCTCCGATTCTGGTCTTACGCCAAGTTCTCTTCCTTTTTATGCTCCTAACCGATTGCTTTTCTTAGACATTTGTTTGACATAGGAGGTGGGCTCCTGCTCTCAGTTTTTCGAAAGAAACACCTCTCCTCCCATGAGGTGTTGGAGGGGTGGGGGTGGGGGACCCGGACAGCTCCCGTCCTGTGACATCTCTGGGTAATTCTCACGCTGGACTGATACCAGGTCTTTCCTCTCTCCGCTACAGATGTACATGCCATGAAGGTGGTGACAGAGAAGACGCACCGGGTGCTCCGAGTTATTGGTAACTTAACACGCCAAAAAAAACCAATTATAAATTCTTTGTTGAATCTCAAACATTACAACAAAGTGAGCAAGCCTTAAAATACCACCTACCCCAATACAGTTTCCACCCAACACCAAAACCCTGTCCCCTCCCTCCCACCCAAAAATCAGGAAGAAAGTTTGTTCAAATAAAAAGAAAAAACATTTAAGGAAAACACAAACTCCCAAGGAAACGCCATGTTGTACTCCTCGTGTCCGATGGAGTCGCGTCCGCCTTTCCGTATTTGATTTCCCCAGCCATTGCACCTCCCCCCACTTTAAAAAAGATTTCCAGATTTCAGCTCTATTGGAGTAACGTTCCTTCAGTTCTTGCATTCATTTTTTCTATAGCATATACAGCCCGTAATAAGTGAATTAGACAGTGGCGTAGCCAGAACTGATTTATTGGGCAGGCCCCAAGGTTAAGATGGGTGGGCTGTAGGCATGCAGGTCTGAGACCTACAAGTTGTATTCTTATTGATAAATAGTGCCATATACTGCACCCTACAGAGGCTTTTTAAGTAGTTTGCAACAGCCATTATGCATCACGCGTGAAGCTTTAAACTATTTTACTTCAATTATTTCAAGCACTTACTAGCATTAAAAAATTCCTTATTAATCTGTATTAATTTATTTTATGTTTATTGCAGTTTATAAATGCACAAGTATGTCATATAAAAAGCAAAGAAAACAAACAGATGCAATTAATCATGTACGAAAACAAAAATCAATGTATTCTTTCATGAATCCTCTTTGCAGAAAGCCAGAAATCATCATAATGACAATAAAATAGCATTAATCACCAGAACAGGTACAGAGCAGAGCTAGGACAATTCACATTACAACCAACATGAAAAAAAAAATATTCAAATTGTGATGTCACCTCAGTAAAAAATATCCCTCCACTGCTAAACAGTTTGTGAAGGAACACAAACTCCTGCAAAGAAAGAGACGTCTAGAACCTTGCCGTACCATACGGTCACAGCACTGACTCTCAGGACTCAAATAATAGTAACCTTATGAAAAAAGCAGCAATGCAAATACTACACCAGGCCCTAGGAACATGAATACACCACCTACTGGGGTAACAGAACAAGCCGGACTGCTACAGAGAAACTACACGCTAGCAGAAATACTGCACCTCAGTCACACACCGGCAGAACACAGACTGATCCTTTCCTAATTCAGAAATAAGGGACTACAAATTAGAAACAGAAACATGCAAAGAAAACCAAAATAGAAAGCCTGGGAAACCAGACTGAACAGTGGAACTGTAAAGAACAAAATAGAAATGCCCATATCTAAAGATGGCAGATTCCAATTGCTAAAATCTCAACTTTTTTTTTTTACCTTTGTTGTCTGATCTTTGTATTTCTCTAATCAGCTGGTCCCAGTTTCTCTTTTTTCCCCCACTTTCCCTTGTTGGTCCTTTCCTAATTCCTTTTCAGGGGTCTCTCTTCTTGTTCTGTTTCTTCTCCTACTGTTTTCTTCCTTTCTCACACACAGGCTCCTCACAACAAGCTCTCACATTCTCTATCACTGTGCTTCTCAACCCAGTCCTTGTGGCACATCTAGCCAGCACAGTACATGAAAATCTATCTCATGCAAATTCATTGTGGATATCCTGAAGACCTGACTGGTTAGGTATGCCCCCAAGGACTGGGTCGAGAAGCACTGTTGTACCATACACACAAGCTCTCATTGTTATATGCTCTCCCATACACAAGCTCTCACTCTCATATGCTCTCCCACAAATACTAGCTGTCACTCTCACACCCCCAGGCTCACATTCTAACACCCCCACAAACACCCAGGTTCCCATTCTAACACCCACATACACCCAGGTTCCTATTCTTATCCATACACACATATTCAGGCTCCTATTCTCACCCACATATTCAGGCTCCTATTCTCTCCCCCCCCCCCCCCACACACACAGGGCCTTTTAATTAGGCACGGCTAAACCCCTACTTCCACCGACACGGGGGATAGGATCCCACGATGGCATTGCTGTCCCAGTCCTTTTTGCCATTGCGGGGATGGCATCTCACAATGGCCTTGCTTCAGAGGCCCTCTTCTTCACTGCCACAGGGATGGGATCCCGAGATGGCATTGCAGCTCAGGCCCTCTTCTTTGCCGTCGCAGGGAAGGGATCCCACAATGGCATTACTCCAACAGGCCTCTTCCGGTGTCAGACAGCCTTGGTTGCGTGGGCCTGAGTCCAAAGTGGCTATGCCACTAGAATTAGAGCCTCCAGGGAGGGCTTAGAAGAATTCTTTGCAATAAGCCTTTTTGCTGCTACTTAACATGCGATCGATCAATGGAATCCCCTTGTGGATTAAAGGGACTTTTTTTTTTTTCCCCATCTTTGGTGGCCATGTCCTATCATTCAAATACTCTGGCCAGAGGTTTTGTCATGGATGCACAAAGTGACGGTCCCAGCGGGTCCGATAGCAATCCTGTCCGGGGTCCATGGAAGGGATGTGGTTCCACTCAAATCTAGACAGCAAGGTTTAAAACAAGAAACAGAGGATGATGTGTGTATTCGTTAGAGCAAGGGGCCTCCCAAACTCAGCCCGCTGAGCCCACAGCCGTCTATCTCATTTGTATTCACGGCGGATAGACTGAAAACACGACTGGTTGTTCAAAGATGCGTCCCTTGTTCTCGAGGGGACAATAAGACGCTAGCAAAGCAGCCACAACTGGAGCTTTAATTGCTGCTTCTAGGAAATAATTCTTGTGTGTGTGGATGATGCCACAGGGTAGCACTATACGTACCTGCAACTTCTACTCTTTACTGCCTCGTGGTGATAACATCTCTCTCTGTCTCCTTCCCTCTGTGGCCTACCCTTCCCCTTTCTCTTCTTCTCTGTGTTTCCCCCTCTCCCTCCCTCCCTCACTGCAGAGATTAAACTGGAGAGGATCCGGGACATGGAGGACTACTGGGACTGGTTGGTGGAGGTGAAGCTGCCAGAAATGAGCAGGGAGCGTGAGTATCAGCACCACCGGGAGACAGATGTAGCCAGCACACGCTCGTCCCCAGGCACCCGCCAAATTCTGCACAGTTCTCGAGTTCTGCCAACCTGTGGGCCTCGCGTTCCTGTGGGACCGCACTCAGGTCTTTGGCCCAACCAAAGCCGCTCACACACCAGTGGCGGCCGCGGGTGAGGGGATTGTCCTGGTGCTTGAGAGGGTCAACTGGTGCCACAGCTGTCCACGGAACGGTCACCCCCTCCCTGGCAGAGAGTGGGGCTGAATCAGACTGATTGGAC